>NC_058521.1:547962460-549214246 GCF_904849725.1 Hordeum vulgare subsp. vulgare | reverse complement strand
TTCTACCTTGACACAAAGAAAAAGAAAACTATTTACACGGGAAAGCTCCCAACAAGCAAAAGAAGAAAGAAAAATCTTTTTGGGTTTTCTCAAAAGGACACAAAACAAGAAAACAAGAAAACGAAAATAAACTAGCATGGATAATATAGTGGCAAAGTGTAGACACCGGCTAACAAAGCGAAAGCATAAGCATGAATGTAAAGTCGGTGAGAACACGTACTCCCCCAATCTTAGGCTTTTGGCCTAGCTTGGTCTACTCCCATGGTGGGAAATAACCAGCTCGAGGATACTCCGGAGCAGACTGCGGATGCCACTGCTCTGTGAGCTCCTCTGGCTCCCACTGATAAACTGGCGTCTGGTACTCGACTGGCGGCTCGGGCGCGGGCGCCTGTGGTTGGGCCAAGCCCCAATATGCGTAGATGTCCGCGGGCATAATAGTGTACGTGCCTGCATAAAGATGAAACAAAGAAGGAGCAGGCAAAGTAATAGTCTCCCGAGTACCCTGACTAAATACCAGGTTATAAATCATCCGTCTACTATCATCTCTATCCAAAAAATCATGGCGAACCATGCTGTCATAATCTAGAAATCTCTCAGGGAGAAGCATCTCTCCTTCCTCTTCCAGTCTAATCGGTATCTCAAAATGTCTGGCAAGACGGGTAGCATAGATACCTCCATAGACAATACCTTTAGAACAGTTCAGGTTCAACCGTTGAGATACTATAGCGCCCAAGCTATAGGTCTTATCGTTATAAAGGCTTTCGCGCAAAACCGCAAGGTCTGGAGAACTAAGTGATCCAGCCTCTCCACGGCCAATCAAACATTTTCCCACAAATAGTGAAAAGTAACGAAGCATAGGAAAATGTATGCTAGCAATTGTAGCGCGAGACACTCCTCTCTCCTCTCCAATAGCAATAGAACCAATGAAATCCTCCAAGTCCCGTGGACGAGGGTCACGGATATCCCCAGCATGAGGTAATTTGCATACATTGCAAAAGTCCTACAACGTCATGCACTGGGGGATATCGTAAATCATGAACTCAACCATAGGAGGATTCTTCCTCGGATAAAAGTTGAAGCTTTGAACAAAAATATTGGTGAGGAGGAGATATTGTGGGCACTTATCTTCAATGAACGCAGTAAGACCTGCGTTCTCCACCAAGTAATAAAAGTCTTCATAAAGTCCGGCGGCGCGCAAAAATTCATCACTTGGCCACTCGCACGCTCGATTTCTGTGACTCGGGGGACTACGTACTTGGGGTGGTTCTTCTCATCCTCCTTGTGGTTATGGCTTGAAGAACCTCTCAAGAACCTCCTCATCTTTTCCTTTTTCTAGCTCTGAAAAATTCTGAAAATTTTAGAGACTTCGAAAGAAAAGTGAACAAGGATCAACCCAACTTGTAGCAACTACTCCTACTAGAGCCTAGAGACCATATCACGCGCTAAAACTACTTGGGACGAGCTAAAATAAACTTTTATAGCTCAAGAATAGGGTCACCAAGGCAGCAAGAATTCGCGAAGGATAAAGCACTAGAGCAAAAACTAATTGGACCAATGGAGGAGTCACTTACCAAGGAGTAATTCCCCCAAAACAGTTCGGAGAATGGTGCTTTGAGCAAGGAGATCGAAAATCACAGCCAAATCAGCAAGAACACGGGTTTGAGTTGCGAAACAATTTTTTCTTGAGGTGGAAGAAGAGGTTGAGAGCTGGAATGAGTGGAGGGAGTGCCTGTGGGCCCCACAAGCTTGCACCCCGCCACCAGGGGTAGGTGGCGATGGGAGGGCTTGTGGCCCACTGGTCAGGCCCTCTGACCAGCTCTCAGGCTCAGAAATTTTCAAAAATTCCAGAAAAAATCATACTAAATTTTCAAGACCATCGGAGAACTTTTATTATCGAGGTATTTTTCTCCGGGACGCTAAAACAGAAAACAAGAAAGCTAAACTAATTTCATCATTTTTCTTCTAAGCAACAGAAAATGAAGACTCAAAACAGAGGTATGTGACTCTTTGATTCATCCGTTTCATGGTCATCGAAAGAAATCCGTCAATGGGATTGATCAAGTCCTTATGACAAAACCTTCTCGAATCGCAAGAGAGAACGGAGAATTTTTGAATAGCCACTAAGTCACCTCAATGGGGATATGGATCTCCCCAACAAGCAAATCATACTTCATCTTGACACGAGGAATAGGGCATTGAAAGCTCCCAATGAGAATCGATGAAGTCTTTTCGATAGCATTGATGCAATGTACTGGATATCGTTTCTTCGGAAAGTGCACTATGTGCTCATTACCGTTGACATGGAAAGTGACATTGCCTTTGTTGCAATCTATAACAGCCCCTGCAGTGTTTAAAAAGGGTCTTCTGAGGATGATAGCCATGGCATCGTCCTCGGGAATATCCAAGATAACAAAGTCTGTTAAGATAGTGGTATTAGCAACCACAACAGGCACATCCTCGCAAATGCCGATAGGGAAAGAAGTTGATTTGTCGGCCATTTGAAGAGAAATTTCAGTGGGTGTCAACTTATCCAATTCAAGTCTACGATAAAGAGAGAGCGGCATAACACTAACACCGGCTCCAAGGTCACATAAGGCAGTTCTTACGTAGTTTCCTTTAATAGAGCAAGGTATAGTGGGCACTCCGGGATCACCAAGTTTCTTAGGAGTTCCACCTTTGAAAGTGTAATTGGCAAGCATGGTGGAGATCTCAAGATCTGGTATCTTTCATTTATTAGTCACGATATCTTTCATGTACTTGGCATACGGAGACTTCTTGAGCATATCAGTTAACCGCTTCTGCAGAAAGACGGGTCTTATCACCTCAACGAAGCGCTCAAAATCATCATCATCCTTTTTCTTGGATGGCTTAGGAGGAAAGGGCATAGGCCTCTGAACCCATGGCTCTCTTTCTTTACCATGCTTCCTAGCAGTGAAGTCATTCTTGTTGTACTTCTTAGGTTGTGGGTTATCAGGATTAACCGTAGGTTGAATCTCCACATCCTCATCATGGCTAGGTTGAGCATTATTATGAACATCACTGTCCACATTGTCACCAGTTTCATGTTCATCACCTGATTGTGTTTCTGCATCAGACGTAGAAATATCATTTGGTTCTTCAGGTGTGATAGTATTTGGTGAACTGGCGTGCAGGTTTCTATCATCCTTCTTCTTCTCCTTAGGATGACTAGGTGTATCAGCATTGATTCCTTGAGAATCTTGATCAATTCTCTTAGGATGACCTTCAGGATACAAAGGTTCCTGAGTCATTTTGCCTCCTCTAGTAATGACTCTGACAGAATTGTCATTTAATTCATTGAGCAGGTCATTCTGAGCTTTAAGTACTTGTTCTACCTGAGAAGTAATCATAGAGGCATGTTTACTCAGAAGCTTCAGAGCATTGACATTTCTGTCTACACAAGCACTTAAATGGCTAAGCATACGAGTACTTTGTTCCAAATGTCTGCTAACATAATCATTGAAACTCTGTTGTTTGGCAACAAAGTTGTCAAATTCATCAAAGCATAGGCTAGCAGGTTTATCAAAAGGAATATCACTCTCATCAAACCTACGCAGAGAATTCACTTCTACTACCTGTATCGGGTTATCGAGACCGTGGATCTCTTCGATAGGTGGTAGATTTTTGACATCTTCAGATCTAATGCCTTTCTTTTGCATAGATTTCTTGGCTTCTTGCATATCTTCGGGACTGAGGAATAGAATACCTCTTTTCTTCGGAGTTGGCTTAGGAGGTGGTTCGGGAATAGTCCAAGCATTATCATTGATCAGGAGGTTATTCAGTAGAGTCTCAGCTTGTTCTACTGTTCGTTCCCTAAAAACACAACCAACACAACTATCTAGGTAGTCTCTAGAGGCATCGGTAAGTCCGTTATAGAGGATATCAAGTATCTCGTTCTTCTTGAGAGGGTGATCAGGCAAAGCATTCTGTAGCTGGACGAGCCTCCCCCAAGCTTGTGGAAGACTCTCTTCTTGGAGTTGAGCAAAGTTGTATATTTCCTGCAAGGCAGCTTGCTTCTTATGGGCAGGGAAATATTTCTCACAGAAGTAATAGACCATCTCCTGGGGACTACGCACACATCCAGGAGCATGAGAGGCGAACCAGGCTTTAGCATCATCCTTTAGAGAGAAAGGAAACAGCTTAAGGATATAGTAGTGGCGGATCTTCTCCTCATTAGTGAAAAGGTTGGCTATTTCAGATAGTTTGGCAAGATGGGCTATGACCGTCTCAGACTCATAACCGTGAAAAGGATCAGATTCGACTAGAGAGATTATCTTAGGGTCGACAGAGAATTCATAATCCTTATCGGTGACAAAGATAGGCGAAGTGGCAAACTTCGGATCATTTTTCATCCTAACTTCCCGAGATTTTTCCTTCCACTTGAGAACTAATTTCTCAGCGTCATAGGCATCCTTACACGCAAGAAAATCCTCAGCTATCTCTCCCTCCATAACGTAACCCTCAGGTATATCACGCAATTCATATCTAGGAGAGCTAGATCTAGCAGGAGCAAAAGCAGGTTCTATCTCAATAGCATCGGCAGTATCAGAAGCATCACGAGCATTGGCAGTAACTCTAGCAATATGAGCATCAAGGAATGCTCCCAGTGGAACATCACGCAAAGGAGTATCTCTAGCAGTATCAAGCATAGCATCATCAGGCAAAATAGCATCTCTAGCATCATCAGGCAAAGCAATATCAAGGATAGCATCTCTAGCAGTATCAAGCATATCATCAAGCATAGTATCAGGCATAGCATCATCAGGCATAGTATCAAGCATAGTATCAGGCATAGCATCATCAGGCATAGTATCAAGCATAGCATCTCTAGCAGTAGTATCACAAGCATCATCAAGCACAAGCGACATATCAAGATTTCTAGCAGGAGGTGATGTCGCAAACTTACTCATAACTGAAGGTGAATCAAGTGCAGAGCTAGATGGCAATTCCTTACCTCCCCTCGTAGTTTAGGGCAAGACTTTGGTCTTCGGATCCTTCAGATTCTTCACAGTGATCAGCAGATATAAATCCCAAGTGACTCAGAGAATATAGCAATACCTCCCCGGCAACGGCGCCAGAAAAATGCTGACGTCAGCTGTGCTTCCCTGGCAGTGGCTCCAGAAAAGTGCTGATCCTGCAATCTCTAGTGTTAGCTAGACGAATGCTTATAACAACTAAACTTCTCCTACAACGACACCAGAAGAATGCTGCTAGCACTCCCCGACAATGAAACTGGAAGAATGTTGTTGATGGCCCACCAGCGCGTGGGTTCGCAGCAGTTTTCGAGGGTAGAGTATTCGACCCAAATTTGTAGGTAAGCCTTAGGAGGTGAGAGTATACTCCCAAGTATTAGCAGCTGAATGTGTCAGATTCAACCACACCTGAAAGATTAGTATCTGCAAGCACAATAGTGACATCGAAGTAGTAACAGCGAAGTAGCGGGTATCGGTAGTGTAACGAGCAATAGCAGTGGCAAGGAACAACAGTAGTGACAGCAGTAGCAAGTAGCAACAGTAGCAAACGACAGTAGTAGCAACAGTAGCAGCAGAGCAAGACAAGTAACAACAGTTGCAACAGTAGTAGCAGCAGAGCAAGACAAGTAACAGCAGTAGCAACAGTAGTAGCAGCAGAGCAAGACAAGTAACAACAGTAGCAACAGAGCAACACAAGTAACGGCTGTAGCAACAGTAGTAGCAGCAGAGCAAGACAAGTAACGACAGTAGATACAGTAGGACAAACTCGTAGGCATTGGGTCGGTGATTTATTTGGATGATATTCATCATGCAACAACTATAACACGGAGAGATATGTGGCTAGCTCCCGTTCGTCAATGTGATGTAGGCATGCATTCCGTGTGTCGTCATACGTGCTTAGGGAAAAGAACTTGCATGACATCTATTGTCCATCCCTCCCGTGGCAGCGGGGTCCAAAAGGAAACTACGGGATATTAAGGTTCTCCTTTTAATAAAGAACCGGACCAACGCATTAGCACTTGGTGAACACATGAACTCCTCAAACTATGGTCATCACGGGAGTGGTTCCGGTTATTGTCACTCCGGGGTTGCCAGATCATAACACATAGTAGGTAACTACAACTTGCAAGATCAGATCTAAAACACACATATATTGGTGACAACATAATAATTTCAGATCTTAAATCATGGCACTCGGGCCCTAGTGACAAGCATTAAGTATGGCAAAGTAGTAGCAACATCAAATCTCAGAACATAGTGGATACTAGGGATCAATCCCCATCAAAACTAACTCGATTACATGATAGATCTCATCCTACTCATCACCGTCCAGCGAGCCTACGAATAGATTACTCACGAACGACGAAGAGCTTCATGGAATTGGCGAGGGAAGAAGGTTGATGATGACGATGGCGTCGATTTCCCCTCTCCGGAGCCCAAGACGGACTCCAGATCTGCCCTCCAGATGAAGAATAGGTGGTGGCGGCGCCACCGTATCGAAAACGCGCCGAAAACTTCTCTTTTTATTTTTTATGGGACGAAAGACAACTTATAGAGCTGGAATTGGGGGCGGCAGGTGCCTATGGGCCCCACAAGCCTGCCCACCGCCACCAGGGGGGTGGTGGCGGAGCAGGGGCTTGTGGCCCACTGTCCCACCCGCTCAGGTGGATTCTGGCGCATGTATTTTTGATATTTTCCAAAACTGCTCCCCGTAAATTTTCAGGACGTTTGGAGAACTTTGATTTCTGCACAAAAAATAACACCAAGGCAATTCTGCTGAAAACATCATCAGTCCAGGTTATTTCCATTCAAATCATGCAAATTATAGTCCAAAACAAGGGCAAAAGAGTTTGGAAAAGTAGATACGTTGGAGACGTATCAACATTCATGCCACAATAAAGAAGTTACAAAGAACAAATATGTTAGGTAGCATTCCACATCAAAAATTCGGTCTTTATCACTTGCCTACTCGAGGACGAGCAGGAGTTAAGCTTGGGGATGCTTGATACGTCTCCAACGTATCTATAATTTTGTATTGTTCCATACTATTATATTATCAACTTGGGATGTCTTATATGCATTTATATGCCATTTTATATCATTTTGGGACTAACCTATTAACTCAGTGCCCAGTGCCAGTTTATGTTTTTTCGTGTTTTTGACCTTTTTCAGATAAGAATATTCAACGGAGTCCAAACGGAATAAAACCTGCGGGATGATTTTTTTCATAACAGAAGATACCCAGAAGACTTGAGAACCAAGGCAGGGGGTCTCGTGGGAGGTCACGAGCCCCCTAGACGCGCCCCAGGGGGGCGCCTAACAGGCTCGTGGGCCCCCCTTGCCTCCTTAGCCCTACCTCTTTCGCCTATAAATTCCCTAAAATCCCGAAACCAACAAAGAGAGCCACGAAAATACTTTTCCGCCGCCGCAAGCTTCTGTTTCCGCGAGATCCCATCTGGGGATCGTTCTGGTGCCTCGCCGGAGGGGGATTCGGACACGGAGGGCTTCTTCATCAACACCATTGCCTCTCCGATGATGTGTGAGTAGTTCACCACAGACCTTCGGGTCCATAGCTAGTAGCTAGATGGCTTCTTATCTCTCTTGGATCTTCAATACAAAGTTCTCCATGATCTTCATGGAGATCTATCCGATGTAACTTTCTTTTGTGGTGTGTTTGTCGAGATCCGATGAATTGTGGATTTATGATTAGATTATCTATGAATATTATTTGAGTCTCCTCTGATTTCTTATATGCATGATTTCATATCCTTGTAATTCTCTTCTAGTTATGGGTTTCGTTTGGCCAACTTGATCTATAATTCTTGCAATGGGAGAAGTGCTTGGTTTTGGGTTCATACCGTGCGGTGTCCTCACCTAGTGATAGAAGGGTAGCGAGTCACGCATCGTGTTGTTGCCATCAAGGGTAAAAAGATGGGGTTTATATCATATTGCATGAATTTATCCCTCTACATCATGTCATCTTGCTTAAGGCGTTGCTCTGTTTGTTATGAACTTAATACACTAGATGCATGCTGGATAGCGGTCGATGTGTGGAGTAATAGTAGTAGATGCAGAAAGTATCGGTCTACTTGTCTCGGACGTGATGCCTATATGTATGATCATTGCCTTAGATATCGTAATGACTTTGCGCGATTCTATCAATTGCTCGACAGTAATTCGTTCACCCACCGTAATACTTGCTATCATGAGAGAAGCCTCTAGTGAACACTATGGCCCCCGGGTCTATTTTACATATTATATATTGAGATCTACATACAAAAATACCAAAAATAACTCGCTGCACTTTCATTTATTTATTTATATTTACCTATTATCACTTTCAGATCTCACCTTGCAAGTAATCGTAAAGGGATTGACAACCCCTTTATCGCGTTGGGTGCAAGTTTGTTTGTTTTTGCGCAGGTGCATTGGTGCCTCATCTTGATGCTCCTACTGGATTGATACCTTGGTTCTCAAACTGAGGGAAATACTTATCTCTACTTTGCTGCATCACCTTTCCTCTTCAAGGGAAAAACCAACACAAGCTCAAGAAGTAGCACCCTCCGGTGGTTCTTTTCTCCGTTATTTCTTATTTTCCCCAGAAAAAAATGTCAAAAAGTTTCGGGCGATTCCGAGAACTTTTATTTTCTGGACAAAAAACAACACCACACTAATTATGTTGAAAACAACGTAAGTCCGGGTTAGTTCTAATTAGATCATATAAAGTGCATCAAAACCATATATAAGAATTGTAAACATGGGTAAATATGGCATGAATACTTCATAAATTATCGATACGTTGGAGACGTATCTGTTGGGGAACATTGCATGGTAAACAAAAATTTCCTATGCACCCGCAAGATCTATCCATGGAGATGCATAGCTACGAGAGGGGGAGTGTATATACATACCCTTGTAGATCACTAAGCTGAAGCGTATACAACGTGGTTGATGTAGTCGTACTCTTCACGATCTAATCGCGATCCAATCCTATCCAGCGCCAAATGGACGACACCTCCGCGTTCAACAAATGTGTGTCTCGATGACGTCTCCGCCTCCTCGATCCAGTGAGAAAGGGAGGATGAGTAGATGGGTTCTCAACCAGTACGACGACATGGTGGAGATGGTGGTGGAGCAGTGCTAGCAGGTCTTCGCCAAGTGCTACTAGAACTGCGAATGGAGGAGCAACGGAGCAACGAGAGAGAGAGGGGCGCCAAGGGCTTGTTGTGTCCTATTGGGATGAACTCTCCCCTCTATATATAGGTGGAGGGGCAAGGGGAACAGCCCCTCCAAACCCTAGAGTGCATCCAATGGGGAGTGGGTGGAATCCTAGTTCTCCTCCTTCCCTTCCATACAAAGGTGAACTTTCCACCTCTCCCAAGCCACATGGGTCTTGAGGGACTTGTGCACCTGGTCCAATAAGGCTAGGGTGCCTCGCCTTATCCCATGTTGTCCCTTGGGACGTGGTGGAACTCTTGGTGGACTTCCGGACTCCTCCAAAAGTTTCCGGAACCTTATGGAAGCTTCCTGGTACAAGACCAAAAAAATTAAACTTTCCCGGTAGCCAAAATATGACTTCCCATCTATAAATGTTTACCTTCCGACCATTCCGGAGCTCCACGTGACGTTCGGGATCTCATATGGGACTCCGAACAACATTAGGACACCAACATACAGAAACCAATAATACTATATTGACACTACGAGTTCGAGAATCACGTGGACATCACCGAGACACCTCTCCGGTCAATAACCAATAGCGGAACTTGGTTCCCATATATGTTCATATATTCAATGAAGATCTTTATCATTCGAACCACGATGCCAAGGATTCTATCAATCCCGTATGCAGTTCCCTTTGTCCAACCGTATGTTACTTGCCCAAGATCCGATCATCGGTATCTGCATACCTAGTTCAATCTCATTACCGAGAAGTCTCTTTACTCGTTCTATAATACAAGATCCCATGACTAACTCCTTGGTCACATTTCTTGGAACCTTCTTGTGATGTTGTATTACGAAGAGGGCCCAGAGATACCTGACATCCGTGGCGGGTGCGTTGGTTTCCCTCCAAGCTTAAAGTGTGATGCAGCACATTGACGACAAGTATTTCCCTCAGTTCAGAAACTAAGGTATCAATCCCGTAGGAAGATCCACAAGACTATGTAAGCAACACGTGCACACAAACAACAAATCCTCGCAACCCAACGCGTAGAGGGGTTGTCAATCCCTCGTGAGTAAAGTAAGGATAGATTGATAGATGCAAATAAGAGTGATAACAAATAGAACGCAACAAGGTATTTTTGGGTATATTGATAATATAGATCTAAAAAGAAAAGAGCAAATAAAGTAGAAAAGCAAATAGAAAAATAGAGATTGCAAATAGATGCTGTGAAGTAGACCCGGCGGCCGTAGGTTTCACTAGTGGATTTTCTTGACAAAAATAGCAAGCGGTGGGTAGACAAACTATTGTTGGGAAATTGATTGAAAAGCAAATAATTATGATGATATTCATGACAATGATCATGTATATAGGCATCACATCCAAAATAAGTAGTCTGACTTGTGCGTGGATCTACTAATATTACTCCACACATCGGCTGCTATCCACCATGCATCTAGCGTATTGAGTTCATGGAGAAATAGAGTAATGCCTTAAGAACGATGACATGATGTAGACAAGATCTATGCTTGTAGGAATAGATCCCATCTTTTTTTATCCTTAATGGAAACGATACATGCGTGTCATGTCTCTTTCTGTCACTGAGATTGAGCACCACAAGATTGAACCCATCACAGAGCACCTCTTACCATTGCAGGATAAAAGATCAAGTTGTCCAAACAAAAATCAAATATCAGAGAAGAAATGCGTGGCTATAATAATCAAGCATGAATGTATTTTCATAGATCTCATCATAATCTCACAATTCATCAGATCCCAACAAACACACCACAAAATAAAGAGTTACATCATATGGATCTCCAAGAGACCATTGTATTGAGAAACAAAATGAGAGAGAAAGCCAACTAGCCACTCCCTAAGGACCCGTAGGTCTAATATGAACTACTCACGCATCATAGGAGGAACACCAATGGAGATGGTGAACCCCTCCATGATCGTGTTCTTCTCTGGAAAAGACTCTAGATTGGTTTTCATGGATCTGGAACTTGCGGCGGCTGAAACGATTTTTTGTTGACTCCTTTAGGGTTTCTGGAAAATTAGGGTATTTATAGAGCTCAGAGGTGGTGCAGAAGCTTCGGTAGGGCCCCACTAGACACGAGATTGCGCCAGGGGCCTCTGGCGCGCCCTAGTGTATAGTGGCCCCCATGGGCCTTGGCAGCTGCTCAATCTTGGCCCCCAAGTTTCCTTCTGGTCCAAAAAAATCCTCCATAAAGTTTCGTGACAATTGGACCTCTGATATGGATTTTCTACGAAGGAAAAGACAACAAAAACAACAACTCGCACTAGGTACCATGTCAATAGGTTAGTCCCAAAAAATGATATAAAATTTCTATAAAACGATTATAAAACATCCAAGAATGATAACATAACACCATGAAACAATAAAAAATTATAGATACGTTGGAGATGTATCAATACCTCTCCAGCCTGCAGAGTGATAAATCCGAGTCTTGATCCATGCCAACCAAACAGACATGCTCGGAGATACGTGTAGAGTACCTTTATGATCACCCAGTTATCGAGTGATGTTTGATACACACAAGGCATTCCTCCGGTGTCAAGTAGTTGCATGATCTCATGGTCTTAGGAACACGTACTTGACATGTAGAAAGTAGTAGCAATAAACTTAGTGATCGATCAAATGCTATGATTATGGTTGGGTCTTATTCATCAGACAATTCTTATAATGATGTGATCCCATTATCAAATGATAACTCAAGTCTATGGTTAGGAAACCTTAACCATATTTGATCAACGAGCTAGTCTACTAGATGCTCACTAGGGACACGGTGTTGTTTATATATCCACACATGTATTTAAGTTTCTAGTCAATACAATTCTAGCATGCATAATAAACGATTATCACAAAAAAGGAAATACGATAATAACCAATTTATTATTGCCTCTAGGACATATTTCCAATAGTAGCAGTGTCCACACTTCATTCGTCCCAAAGTTATGTAGCTCTTCGTGCATGGCATTCACCCAATCCGGGTCTTCAAGGGCTTCTTCCAGCTTCATAGGCTCAATGCTAGAGATAAATGAGTAATGCAGAAAAAAGTTTAGCTAAACGAGTTTTAGAGCGAGTGATTCTCCCGTTTCTTATGTCACCAAGAGTTGGCTCTACGGGATGATTCTTGTCCGCTCTTGCTGAAACTCGTGGTAGTTTTTTGCTTGTTGTACGGAGGAGCTTTCTCATCATCATCTTCTTCTTCGTTGTTGTTCAAGGTGTTGTTCCCTTGAGGTGGTGGTGAAGGAGGTTGAGGTGGATCATCTTGATGTGCTTCTTCTTCCTCTTCATCTTGGCGTGTGATACGTCCCAAATGTATCTATAATTTCTGCTTGTTCCATGATCTTTTGGGTGACATTGTTATATGTTTTGCTATACTTTTATATCATTTTACACATATTTGGACTAACCTACTAACTCAGTGCACCCAGTGCCAGTTTCTATATGCTGATGTCTATTTTGCAGGGGCTTTTACCAAATTTTCCGAAGCCCGAAAAAATCCAGAAAAATATATAAAAATCAGCGAAACAGAAGCTTCCAGATCACCGAAGGAGGGCCATGGGCCTCCCAGGCGGCCTGCTGGCGCGGCCAGGCCCTAGGCAGCACCAGGAGGTCGCCTGGGTGGGTCCCACCTCCTCCGGTGCCCTCCTTTGGCATATATTTAGAGTCCCGAGAGGAAACCCTTGCAGACTTTATGGAATCGCAAATTTCTCCATCGTTCCGCCGCCGCAGCGCTTCCGAGATCGGGAGCGTCAGGAGACCTCTTCCCCGCACCCTGTCATAGGGAGGATTGACCTCCAGGAGATACTCCACCACCAGGACGCTTTCCGGACGTGTCGTGGGTAGTCCTCCTTGGACCATGCGTCCATGACCAGTAGCTATGTGATGCCTTCTCTCCAATATTGTGCTTCAATGGTTAGTCCTTGTGAGCTTCCCTACATGATCAAGGCATGTATGTAATTCTCTTGCTATTGCTATGCTCGGTCTGTTCGGATCCGATGGATTGTGAGATTATGCTCAGATTGTTATGAGTTATATATTTGATTATCCTTTTATATTATGTTCCATAGTGATTCATGCATGTTCTCCGTTGCTTTTTATTGCTTTGGCCGAGTAGTAGATTGTAACTCCAAGAGGTAGCGTTATGCATGATTGTGGGTTGAGTGACAGAAACATGAGACTAGGGGCTGTGCTTGTTGCCACCAGGGAGAAAACAATGGTGCGTGTGACCATGGTTGCAAGGATTGTTTACCTTACGCATAGTTCATTAATGCAGTTGTCGGTTGCTTTGGGTTTACACTTTGGGTGGGGCTCGCAACTTAATACCGGAGAGATGTTCTGGATAGATATCTCAAGTTGGATAATTAGTAAGTAGATGTTAATGAATAAACGGTCTACTTGTCTTGGCGTACTACCCATTACTATTGAACCTCTAACTATCAAGTAGCATAATTAGCATTGCGGTGCGATCATAATTCTGTCAATTGCCCAACTGTGATTTGGTTACCCAAGCATAGTTGTTTATCGTGTTTGGGGAGAGAGACACCACTAGTGAACATCATGTGACTCCGGTCCATATCACCATCATTTTTTACACCTCCAGCATCTACCGCTTTCATTTACTTTTCCGTTGTAATCACTATTACCTTCCCGCTTGTGTTTTGGTCCTTTGCAAACTACAAGGCCGGAGAGATTGACAACCTCTCTGTACTCGTTGGGAGCAAAGTTATTTGTTTTGTGTGCAGGTCCACGTCTTCTGCTAGCGCCACGGTGGAAGACACCTACTTGTTGAGCCTATGAGTCCTCCTGGTTCGATAAACCTTACAGTCTCCGTGTAAGGGAAATCTGCTGCTGACTACATCTCCACCTTCCACTTGGGGTAACCAATGAGGGGCGAGAAGTACATCCATGAACTCGTCATCAAGCGAATTTTTGGCGCCGTTGCCGGGGACTCCACTCTTCAAGATAGGGGATTTGGACGCTATCTTTTATCTTTGCTTTTTAGTCTTGTGAGTTTGCTTTTTAGTTTTTGCTTTAGAGTCTTATATCAAAAACCACAAAAAAATTAGTTGCTTTGTTCTTGCTCGTTGCCGCTGCTATGGGTTCCGCTGAGAACACCAAGTTGTGTGACTTCACTAGTCACAACAACAATGACTTTATCTGCACTCCTATTGCTGCTCCCGCCACTGAGGCCACGTTCCTATGAGATTAAACCTGCTTTGCTGAACGTAGTTATGAAAGATCAATTCTCCGCTGCTGGAGATGATGTTGCCTTGCACTTGAACAATTTTGTTGATCTCTGTGATATGCAAAAATATAAAGAAGTAGATGGTGATATTGTTAAACTTAAGCTTTTTTCCTCTCTCCTTGAGAAGAGGACCTAAAGTGTGGCTTCAATCTTTGCCTAGGAATAGCATAAATTCTTGGGATAAGTGCAAAGATGCTTTTATTGGGAAGTACTACCCGGCTGCTAAGATTATCCAGTTGAGGAGTAACATTATGAACATGTTGCTCAAGCTTGGTAACGTATGAAATCTCTTGTTAACAATTGCCCTACACATGGTTTGACTACTTGGATGGTTATCCAAACTTTCTATGCAGGATTGAACTTTACCTCGCGGAATCTCTTAGACTCGGCCGCGGGAGGAACCTTTATGTCAACTACACTTGGTGTTGCAACAAAGCTATTGGATGAGATGATGACAAATTATTCTCAATGGCACACCGAGAGAGCTTCAATAGGTAGGAAGGTAAACTCTGTTGAGGAGATCTCCTCCCTTAATGATAAGGTTGACATGATTATGACTCTACTTACTAAGCAAGCTCCTATTGATCCTCATGATGTTCCTTTAAATTATTTGGTTGCTCAAGAAAGATAGCAAGTGGATGTTAATTTTATTTCTAGGAACAACTTCAATAACAATGCTTATAGGAGTAATTTTGCTAGCAATCCTAGACCGTTCCCATCCAACAACTATGGGAACAACAACAATTATCCTAGCACCAAAAACTCCACTTCTTAATTAGAGAGCATGCTTAAATATTTTATCACTTCTCAAAAAGCCTTCAACAAGAGTGTAGAAGAGAAACTAGAAAAATTAGATAGTATCTCTTTGAAGGTGAACAAGATAGCTCATGATGTAGAGATGCTTAAAATCAGAACTTCCCCACTTGAGGAAAGGAACACCACACCCATGAATGCTATCCAAGTCAAAATTAATGAGAACATAAGAATTCTAGCCAAACTTAAAGAGAGATGGGCTAGAGAAAAGGAAGATGAAGAGAGAATTAAGAGCCTTCCTACACACACTACCATTGCTACTATGCAAGTTGTTGAGGATCTCAAAACTTTTAGCACCCATCGCTCTCCTAGTCCCAGTGGACCTATTAATGGTGATGCTAATACCTCAACTATAGGACAAGAAAGTCCTTTTAATTTAGAGACTACCAAAAGAATGAGCTTAGATGACATCACTACCACTTTAATTAATGGTAGTAACCTTGATTTTGAAAATTGTAGTCTTTCCGAAGTGATCACCTTTTTACAAAGAATGGCTAAAGACCCCCACACTAGTACACTCAATATTGCCTTCACCGAGCATATTACCAATGCTCTTATCAAAGCTAGGGAGGACAAGCTCAAGCTATAGACTTCTATTCCTAGGAAACTAGAAGATGGTTGGGATCCTATGCTCAAGATTAAATTGAATAATATCTCTTGCTTTGCATTGTGTGATGTTGGAGCTAGTGCCTCCGTTATGCCCAAAAGAATGTATGATATGCTTGATCGGAAATCCTATGATCCATGTTCTTTTGGTGTTCGTCTTGTTGATTCTTTCATAAAGAAACCTTTAGGGAGAATTGATGATGTGCTTATTATTGTCAATGATAATTATGTGCCCGTTGATTTTCTTATTATGAACATTGAATGTGATCCTTCATGTCCAATTACTTTGGGACGTCCTTTTCTCCGCACCGTTGGTGCTATCATTGACATGAAAGAGGGAATTATTAAATTCCAATTTCCTCTTAAAAAGGGAAAGGAACACTTCCCTAGAAATAAGATTAAGTTACCTTATGAGTCCGTTACTCGGGCAAGTTATTCTTTTGGAGTTGATAACACTTGATCGATCTTCTTGCATTATTCCTAGCTCAAAGGCATAAAAGAAAGCGCTTTTTGGGAGGCAACCCAATTTGTTTTTACTTTTTGTTTTAGTGGTCTTGATGCTTGTTACTACTGTAGCAACATAATTGTATCTTTATTTTTAAGCTTTGTGCCAAGTTATAGCCTCCGATTGCAAGAAAGTTCAAAAGTTGTGACATGTTGTCCAGAAACATATTCTGTGTGCTTGACGGACAAATTGGCCAAAATCACCAGATCATCTTTTTGATCTGAATTGTTTTGACAGCATGCTCTATATAATTGCCTTTCTGGCATCTGTTCTGAGTTTTTTCATTTGAGTTGCAGAAGTGCCCCGAATAAATTATTTACTACCTGATGTTCTGTTTTTCACAAATTGTCCCATGTTTTGTGTTTTCATTGTTTTGCGAATCCTAAGCTTGCTTTTCATTTGCAAAAATCTTTTGGCAATCATGAGAAGCAGTAGATTTTCATGAAAATCTTTATTTCCAGCAGGTATTGAATTATTTTATTAAGGGTACTAACCACTCTAATCAGCTTATGATGAGTTCCGTATGAAGGGAGTTTTCAAGTATGTGATGGGAGAGATGACGAAAGAAGATGCAGGAGTGTCAAGCGCTCAAGCTTGGGGATGCCCCCATGCACCCCAAGAAATATTCAAAGAAGACTCAAGCGTCTAAGCTTGGGGATGCCCCCGTTCATCCCCTTCTCTATCAACAATCATCAGGTCGTCCATCTCCATGCTATATTTTTATCACTTCATATGATATGTGCTATGCTTGGAGCATCCCGCTATTTTCTTTTTAGTTTGTTTTAGTTTTTCTTGTTGTTCATAACAAGTCGGAACCTAGCCTACCTTGTTTGGGAGAGACACACGCTCCATTCCACTCTAGAACACAACATAGGTTTTCATGCTTATCCTTTTGTGTGTTTAGCTCTTAGTTTTCATGCTTATATTTTAAGAGCTATTATTTAGGATGCTTTTGGAACTCTCTTGAGTTATCATGCTTATCTTGTTTAGAGAGTTGGCTTGTTGCACTGAGTTGTGTGTCTTGCATGAGTAGGTAGCTAAGGTTGCTATTTAAGTATAGTAGTAACTTGCAATAGCTTTGAGATATTGATTTGAGTAATGTTTGGACTATTGGTGCCAAGAGATTGAGCCTATTAGTGATAGGTTTCGTATTTTGGGAAATCCGTGTGTTTTTCAAAAACTAAAAATTAGTTGAGAACTCTAGCTACTAAATTGATCGCTAACCTCTGGAGGGGGTGGAATATATAGAGTACCCTCACGTTACTGTTGGAAATATGCCCTAGAGGCAATGATAAAATAGTTATTATTACATTTCCTGTTTCACGATAATCGTTTATTATCCATGCTATAATTGTATTGAATGAAAGCATAGATGCATGTGTGGATATATAGACAAAACAATGTCCCTAGTAAGCCTCTAGTTAACTAGCCAGTTGATCAAGGATGGTTAAGGTTTTCTGACCATATGCAAGTGTTGTTACATGATAACTGGATCACATCATTAGGAGAATCATGTGATCGACAAGACCCAAATAATAAACGTAGCATGTGATCGTGACATTTTGTTGCTATTGTTTTCTGCGTGTCAAGTATTCATTCCTATGACCATGAGATCATGTAACTCAATGACACCGGAAGAATACCTTGTGTGTATCAAATGTCACAACTTTACTGGGTGACTATAAAGGTGCTCTACAGGTATCTCCGAAGGTGTCCGTTGAGTTAGCATGGATCAAGATTGGGATTTGTCACTCCGTGTGACGGAGAGGTATCTTGGGGCGCACTCGGTAATACAACATCACATATAAGCCGTGCAAACAATGTGACTCAAGTGTAAGTCACGAGATCTTCTATTACGGAACGAGTAAAGAGAGTTATCGGTAACGAGATTGAAATAGGTATGGAGATACCGACAATCAAATCTCGGGCAAGTAACATACCGAAGGACAAAGGGAATGTTATACGTGATTATATGAATCCTTGGCACAGAGGTTCAACCGATAAGATCTTCGTACAATATGTAGGATCCAATATGGACATCCAGGTCCCGCTATTGGATATTGAGCGAGGAGTGTCTCGGGTCAAGTCTGCATAGTTCTCGAACCCGCAGGGTCTGCACACTTAAGGTCCGATGACGTTTTAGTATAGTTGAGTTATATGTGTTGGTGACCATAGGTTGCTCGGAGTCCCAGATGAGATCACAGACGTCACGAGGGTTTCCGGAATGGTCCGGAAACGAAGATTGATATATAGGATGGTTTCATTTGGTCACCGAAAGATTTCGGGCATTACCGACAGTGTACCGGGAGTGATGAATGGGTTCCGGGTATTCACCGGGAGGGGCCCACCCACCCAGGAGTGAGCCCAATAGCACTAGGGTGGCGCATCAGCCCTTAGTGGGCTGGTGAGGCCAGCCCAAGTGGGCTATGGAGCCACAAGAAGAAAAACCAAAAGAAAAGCAAAAAAGGAAAGAGGAAGGTGGGAAGGAAGGAGTGGACTCCTCCTTCCCCAAACCGAATTGGGGTGGGAGTCCACCTCCTCCTCTCGGCCGGCGCCCTTGGGGCTCCCTTAAGCCCCAAGGCTAGCCCCTCCCCTCCTCCTATATATATTGGTGGTTTTAGGGCTTTTGAGACACAACTTTGCCACGTGCAACTCAAACCTATACCTCGTAGTTCTTCCTCTAGATCAGATTTTTGCGGAGCTCAGGCGGAGCATTGCAGGAATAGATCATCACCATCACCGGCGCGTTGTCACACTGCCGGAGAACTCATCTACTTCCCCGCCTCTCTTGCTGGATCAAGAAGGCGGAGATCGTCATCGAGCTGTACGTGTGTTGAACGTGGAGGTGTCGTCCGTTCGGTGCTAGATCGGGATGGATCGTGGGACAACGGTGATTTGAATCACGAAGCTGTACCACTACATCAACCGCATTTCTTAACGCGCCCCGCTTAGCGATCTACAAGGGTATGTGGATCCGATCTCCCTCTCGTAGATGAACATCACCATGATAGGTCTTTGTGTGCGTAGTAATTTTTTTTGTTTCCCATGCAACGTTCCCCAACAGTTGCCATGAGTCGAGGATGCGCAAGGATAACCAAACCCCCAAACACTCCTCTTCGGGGTACTTGTCTCTTTGTGAATTTCCTAACTAGATAGAGAGTTACCGATAATAAGTGTATGAGTTCTTCGGACTAATGTGAGTATTCGATTGTTGGCACTTCCACCATCCCTATTTTGCTAGCCTCTTCGGTATCGTGCATTGCCGTTTCTCACATTGCGAGTTGGTGCAAACTCCGTCGGTGCATCCAAACCCATGACATGATACGCTCTGTCATACATAAGCCTCATTATATCTTTCCTCAAAACATCCACCATACCTACCTATTAAGGCATTTCCATAGCCTTTCCGAGATACATTGCCATGCAACATCCACAATCTCATGACTTGATCTTCATGTCATACATGCTTTTTCTTGATCATAGAGCCGCATGCTAGTTGGGCCTTGCCCTTATTATTTCTACATGACACGCTAGTATCATTGCATATCCTGCTACACTGACAGAGGCATACATTTGCATACATCATGATAGTTTTCACTTGTCTTTATGTTGAGTACTTCTTATAAAGTGTGATGATTTTTCTTTTTATTCATGTAAAACATAGAGTGTTGCCCTTAAGAGAGGAAAAGACCCAAAGAGGACAAAACAAAAGATCCCAAAGAGGACAAATGAGAGATAAAAAGAAAGAGCCAAATAGGCCACAAAAAAGAGAAAAAGAAAAAGAAATAAAAAGAGAGATGGGGGAAACACTACTATTCCTTTTGAAATATCCACACTCGTACTCCATTACTATATTGGTACTACATAGAGATTATCATTCATGCATAACTATGTGTGATCCTTACACTATAGAACTTGGTTTGCATATTCCAATGATGAACATCCTCAAATGAGCTCTAGGTCTTCATGAGCAAACAAGTTGGATGCACCCTCACTAGTTCCATTGGAGAGCTTACCTTAGCTCATATGTGCATTCGTTACATGGCAATTCCTACTCCTCACATCATATCTATCATTTGGCTTTCTCTCGCCTATGGTTATCCTCATTGATGTGAGCCTTTCACACCTTTTTGTCTTCCTTCCCCATCATTATTCTATTTGCCATCCTAAGTGCCAACATATCTTGCTTATACTCATCCTTTGCATGAGTACTCAAAGTCTAAAGGGAGAGGATCATTTTGACTTGTGCCTGACTAGTGGTTTGGGGATGAGTCAAAATAAGACTCCGAAGGAGAGTAAGTGTGAAGTTTAGTAGATTGAGTTCTCAATTAAAAAATATTTTATCATCTCAACCCATCTCCCACTTCTTGCATGCAAACACCATTTGGAGACATTCGAGTCACGGACAGCGAGAGCTCTTGCACCTTTATGTTCTTACCTTGCTAAATTCAATACTAGATATAGACTCTTGCTTGTTATTGTCTTGACTTGAATTGCATATCTCACTTGCTTTACTTTGAAGTTCTTATATGTGTGTTAGCATGTCACCATAGAAATTATTGTGTTATCATTTATCTACTCGAGGATAAGCAGAAATTAAGCTTGGGGATGTTGATACGTCCCAAACGTATCTATAATTTCTGCTTGTTCCATGATCTTTTGGGTGACATTGTTATATGTTTTGCTACACTTTTATATCATTTTACACATATTTGGACTAACCTACTAACTCAGTGCACCCAGTGCCAGTTTCTGTTTGCTGATGTCTATTTTGCATGGGCTTTTACCCAATTTTCTGAAGCCCGAAAAAATCCAAAAAGTATATAAAAAATCAGCAAAACAAAAGCTTCCGCATCACTGAAGGAGGGCCAAATGGGTGCCAGGGGCCTCCTAGGCGGCCTCCTCCGGTGCCCTCCTTTGGCCTATATTTAGAGTCCCGAGAGGAAACCCTCGCACACTTTCTGGAATCCAGAATTTCCCCATCGTTACGCCACCGCAGCGCTTCCGAGATCGGGAGCGTCAGGAGACCTCTTCCTGGCACCCTGCCGGAGGGAGGATTGACCTTCGGGAGCCTCTCACTACCATGGATGCTTCCCGGATGTGTCGTGAATAGTTCTCCTTGGACAATGAGTCCACGGCCAGTAGCTATGTGATGTCTTCTCACCAATCTTGTGCTTCAACGGTTAGTCCTTGTGAGCTGCCCTACATGATCAAGGCATCTATGTAATTCTCTTGCTATTGCTATGCTCGGTTTGTTGGGATCCGATGGATTATGAGATTATGTTAAGATTGTTATGAGTTATATATTTGATTATCCTTTTATATTATGTTCCTTAGTGATTCATGCATGTTCTCCGTTGCTTTTTATTGCTTTGGCTGAGTAGTAGATTGTAACTCCAAGAGGGAGCGTTATGCATGATTGTGGGTTCATGCCCCTCGATGTCTAGCTTGAGTGACAGAAACATGAGACTAGGGGATGTGCTTGTTGCCACCAGGGAGAAAACAATAGTGCTTGTGACCACGGTTGCAAGGATTGTTTACCTTATGCATGGTCCGTTAATGCAGTTGTTCGTTGCTTTGAGTTTACACTTTGGGTGGGGCTCGCAACTTAATAACGTAGAGATGTTCTGGATAGATATCTCAAGGTGGAAGATTAGTAAGTAGATGCTGATAAATAAACGATCTACTTGTCTTGGCATACTGCCCATTACTATTGAACCTCTAACTATCAAGTAGCATAATTAGCATTGTGGTGCGATCATAATTCTATCAATTGCCCAACTATGATTTGTTTACCCAAGCATAGTTGTTTATCGTCTTTTGGGAGAGAGAGATCACTAGTGAACATCATGTGACTCCGGTCCATATCACCATCATTTTTTACACCTCCATCATCTACCGCTTTCATTTACTTTTCCGTTGCAATCACTATTACCTTCCCGCTTGTGTTTTGATCCTTTGCAAACTACATGGCCGGAGAGATTGACAACCTCTATGTACTCGTTGGGAGCAAATTTATTTGTTGTGTGTGCAGGTCCACGTCTTCTGCTAGCACCAGGGTGGAAGACACCTACTTGTTGAGCCTAGGAGTCCTCCTGGTTCGATAAACCTTACAGTCTTCGTGTAAGGGAAATCTGCTGGTGAATACATCTTCACCTTCCACTTGGGGTAAACAATGAGGGTCGAGAAGTATATCCATCAACTCGTCATCAGCGTGTACCATTTGTTGATGCCTCCATGTCATTTTGCAGTTCACCTTGATGCAAAGTAGGAGCTTCCACTTGTGTTGATGAAGTACTTTCCATACCTCCATGGGACAAATCTTGTCGATGGACAATTCTTGAATGGCTTCCGAAGGTTCCTTATCTATTACAACATTTGTCAATTTTTATACTTTCAAACCATTAGTGTCATTAAACTTCACATCTACCATCTCTTCAATGTCTCGAGTGAAGTTGTTGTAGACATGGTAAGTGGAAAGTTTGTTTGATCCGTAACCGAGTAGCAAACTTTCATGATATTTAGGAGAAAATTTAGAACGATGATGCTTATCAAGAATGTAGCACTTTGAGCCAAATACCGGAAAGTAGCCAACTTTGGGTTTGTTACTGGTGAGTAGATCGTATGCAGTTTTATCGAGAAATTTGTGTAGGTAGAGTCGATTTGTTGCATGACAAGCTGCTTCCATGGCTTCCGCCCAAAAGTGTCTTGGATTTTTGTACTCATCGAGCATCGTTCTAGCCATCTCTGTGAGAGTATGGTTCTTCCTCTCAACAACTCGATTTTGTTGAGGCTTGTATGTAGCCGAGAACTCATGTGAGACTCCTTATTCGTCAAGAAAGGTATCCACGTTAGTGTTCTTGAACTCGGATCCCTTGTTGCTCCAAAATTTCTTGATCTTTACTTCAAATTGATTTTGGGTCTTCCGAGCAAAGTTCTTGAAGATCTTTTGTTCCTGTGAATTGTCATCAAGAAATAATACCCACATAAATTTGGAAAAATCATCAACTATAACTAGACGAAAAGGATTTCCATCGGGGCTCTTCTAAGCATTGGGACCAAAGAGGTCCATATGAAGCAACTCGAGTGGTCTCCTAGTAGTCATGACGTTCTCAACGGGATGACTTCCCCCAACTTGTTTTCTAGCTTGACAAGCACTACAAAGTCTATCTTTGTCAAAGATAACACCTTTAACGCCAAGTATATGATCACATTTGATGAGATTTTCTAGATTATG
The DNA here is from genome assembly GCF_904849725.1 of Hordeum vulgare subsp. vulgare. NCBI lineage: Eukaryota > Viridiplantae > Streptophyta > Magnoliopsida > Poales > Poaceae > Hordeum > Hordeum vulgare. The sequence goes on along the minus strand of NC_058521.1, from coordinate 549,190,653 downwards.
CATACTGACATGTACTAGCCTTCTATGCCATAGTCAACCTTTAGAAGATTTTGCAACAAGACAAGTACGAGGTTGGGCTCTCTTAGTGAAATCGACAATGTATAGTCCACCTCTACAAAACCAGTAAAGACCATGTTATGATTGTCTTGATGAAACACTTGCCAATTTACATTAGTAAATAGGACATTGAAACCAAAATCAGCTAGTCTAGATACAAAAAGAAGATTGTAGCCAAGGGATTCAACAAGCACGACATTTTGAATAGAACTATCACGAGATATGACCACCTTACCAAGACCAAGTACCTTACCCTTGGAGTTTTCTTCGACGGTCACATACTTGCGCGGTCCATGGTTTGGTGTGATCTCGTGGAACATGTTTGTATCTCCGGTCATGTGATCGGTGCATCCACTATCAAGATTCCACTCTTTTCCTCCTAACATGTAATCCTTGAAGTATGCCATGAGACTTAGATATTTCATAGTCTTCTCATATTCGATATCAAACTCCTCATACTCATCATAGTGGACATGTTCCATATCGTCATCATCAAATGGAATATCCTCGTCACAAAAATAAAGAGAGTCATTAGAATTGTGACCATGACAATGTTCATGATTATTAATACGAGTGGCTTCAACGATGATGTTATTGATGGTTATGACATCTTCTTTAGCACGCATAAGGTCACGAAGCTCAAACAAGTATTTATCAAAGTTAGGATCACTAGGCATCATTTTGTGAAAGGCAATAGTTTTATGGAGGATGACATCAAGAATTTTCAAAGAGTAGTTTGGATATCTTGTCTCCAAATATTTCCACAAGGTGTAGGCACACTCAAATATTTTATTCAATAAAACATGATTCTAGGTAGTCCTCTAATAATGAGATTGACGGTTTTAATATTACGAAGCACATCAATTTCTTCCTCGTGTGAAGGATGTAAGGGGTCAATGGGAGGCACATAGGGACTATCAACAATATTTCTGAAATGGAATTCATCAAATAGATCAAGCATTTTATCTTTCCATTGACTATAGTACTCCCATTGAGAATAAGCACTCTACAACTAAGACTCCCCAAACTAGGCACATCCATCTTCCTCCAATGGTGATAAAACCAAAGCTATGGAGACCAAAACTACGATACCAATTGTGAGAACAAGAAGAGTATGTCTAGAGGGGGGGGGTGAATAGAGTACTTGACAAAATAAAACCCTTACCTTTTCCCAATTTTATTTCTTGGCAAGTTTTAGAAATTATAGCAAGTCTAGCACACCCTACACATGCAAGTCTACGATATATCAACGGAAAATAAAGGCATGCATATGTGATGACCCACAAGTATAGGGGATCAATCGTAGTCCTTTCGATAAGTAAGAGTGTCGAACCCAACGAGGAGCAGAAGGATCTGACAAGTGGTTTTCAGCAAGGAAATATCTGCAAGCACTGAAATTGTCGGTAACAAGTGATTGTGTAGTGAGATGATTTGTAGCAAGCAACAAGTAAAAAAAGTAGCAACAGTGCAGCAAAGTGGCCCAATCCCTTTTGTAGCAAGGGACAAGACTGGACAAAGTCTTATAGGAGGAAAAACGCTCCCGAGGACACACGGGAATTTCTGTCATACTAGTTTCATCATCTTCATATGATTCGTGCTCGTTACTTTGATAGTTTGATATGTGGGTGGACCGACGCTTGGGTACTGCCCTTACTTGGACAAGCATCCCACTTATGATTAACCCCTCTCGCAAGCATCCGCAACTACGAAAGAAGAATTAAGACAAAGTCTAACCATAGCGTTGAACTAGTGGATCCAAATCAGCCCCTTACAAAGTAACGCATAAACTAGGCTTTAAGCTTATGTCACTCTAGCAACCCATCATCTACTTACTACTTCCCAATGCCTTCCTCTAGGCCCAAATAATGGTGAAGTGTTATGTAGTCGACGTTCACATAACACCACTAGAGGAAAAACAACATACAACATATCAAAATACCGAACGAATACCAAATTCACATGACTACTATTAGCATGACTTATCCCATGTCCTCAGGAACAAAAGTAACTACTCACAAAGCATAATCATATTCAGGACCAGAGAGGTAATGAGTAGCATCAAGGATCTGAACATAAACTCTTCCACCACATAATCCAACTAGCAAGAACTACAAAGAATAATCAACACTACTAGCAACCTTACAAGTACCAATCGGAGTCGCGAGTAGGAGATTGGTTACAAGTGATGAACTAGGGTTTGGAGATGAGATGGTTCTGATGAAGATGTTGATGGTGACGAGTCCCCTCCGATGAGAGGAGTGTGGGGGATGACGATGGCGACGATTCCCCCTCCGGGAGGGAAGTTTCCCTGGCAGGATCGTCCTGCCAGAGCTCTAGATTGGTTCTGCTCAAGTTCCGCCTCGTGGCGGCGACGAAACCACGAAAAAGCTCCTCTCTGATTTTTTTTCTGGACGAAACCCTCCATATAGCAAAAGAGGGGAGCAACTGGGCCAGTGGGCTGCCCACAAGCCCCCATGGCGCGGCCTGGGGGGTGGCCGCGCCGTGCAGGCTTGTGGGCACCCCCTGGTGCCCCTCTGGCACTTCTTCGGCCGAGTATTTTTGATAAATCGGGAAAAAAATTCCTCATTGATTTTTACGGTGTTTGGAGTTGTGCAAAATAGGTATTTCAACTTGGCTCCACTTTCAGGCCAGAATTCCAGTTGCCGGTATTCGCCCTCTTCATGCAAACCTTGCAAAATAAGAGAGAAAAGGCATAAGAATAGTACCGTCAAGTGAAATAACAGCCAAAGAAGCGATAAATATCAACATGAAAAAATGATGCAAAATGGACGTATCAACTGCCCCAAGCTTAGACCTCGCTTGTCCTCAAGCGAAAGCCGAGCTCAATAAATATGTCCACATGTTTAGGGGGGGAGGTGTCGACAAAACAAGATACGAACATGCATGCATCATGATCAAGATCAGAACAACAATATCAACATATAATTTCTCAGGCTAAAGTGATAATTCCTTCACAAAGTAAAGCATGGATCAAGAACCTTACCGAGAAGTAACAACCGATAGCCTGTAGTCATTGAAGCAATTGCAATTTATCACAACATCAGAAAGAGTCAAATAAGAGCTTGTAAAGCAAATCCACATACTCAATCATTCTTTTGTTCTCTACAATTGCTACAACTCACGTCGTACTCATGAGATCAAAGTTTCAGCTGGATACAGAGAAAGATAGGGGCTTATAGTTTTACCTCCCAATTGCTTACCTCAAGGGTAATGTCAACAATAATAATTCAAGAATGCCTACCTCCAAGTTGACATATGAATATAGATCTTTCCCAAGCATATGATAGTAGCCAAGATAAAGGCGAGATAAGGAATTGGTGAAGCTCACCATGACTCTTTTAGGGAAAAAAAGTAAAGGTACAAGATAGGCCCTTCGCAGAGGGAAGCAGAGGTTGTCATGCGCTTTTGAGGTTTGGATGCGTGTCCTCTTAGTGCGGAGGAACGTCACTTTATATTGCCTCCTGTGATAAAGAACTTTATTATGCAGTCTGTCGCTTTTATGTCTTCCTCATCACAAGTTCGTACAAAGCTTATTTTCCACACACTAATAGATCATAAATATTAGAGAGCAATTTTTATTGCTTGCACCGATGAAAACTTACTTGAGGGATCTTATTCAATCCATAGGTAGGTATGGTGGACACTCATGCCAAAACTGATTTGAAGGTTTATGGATGCACAAGTAGTATCTCTACTTGGTGCGGGAGTTTTGGCTAATATGAGGAGGAAGCAATCGTCACATGCTAAGGGATCTCTAATCATATAACATTGTTTAAAGCCAAGCAAACACAATTCATTACGTTGTCTTCCTTGTCCAACATCTACTTCTAGGCATGTAATAGTTTAGTGAGTGTTCACAATCATAGATGGTGTCAGAGATGATATATTTATATGTGAATCTCTCCTTCCTTATCACTTCCTATTAATTGCAACAATGACCAAGGTCTACGTTTTCCTACCCTCAACAAGTTTCAATCACCATTCTTTTTATATGTGAAGCCATCACTTCCCATAAGATCATTACATGATCTTTCATGCTTTTGTTCTATTCTCACTCTTTTGATCATGGCAAGAGGCAAAGCCCTTCAACTAAGACACTCTTTATTATATGGCTCACGAGCAAGAATACATCGGGGGTGACACAAAGCAAAACTCAAGACTAAAACACTAAGACTTTTAAACTACTAGAAAAAGAAAACTGAAAAGGAAAACTAAAACAAAGGTAAAGGCAAAAGATGTGATGGTGATACAATACCGGGGCAACTCCCCCAAGCTTGGAAAAAGCCAAGGGGATTGCCCATACCAATGCTCAGTTGTCTTCCTTTGGTGGTGAAGGTGGTGGAGTTGTTGAAGAGGTCTTGAGCTTGTTTAATTTCTACTTGAGCATAAAATTCTGCTCCCTCAAATCATCATTTTCCTCTTCAAGCTTCAACACCCTTTGGCATAATTCCTGCTTACTCTCCTGCAAGAAACGAGAAGGGATAAACAAGGTCTTAGGCTTCTTCCTTGAGCCAGGGAGGCTCGACTTCTTGAACTCCACATGAGTGCATCCAGGTTGAGGTAGAGGAGCCTCCTCTTCATCAGAACTTGTTTGTTCCTTCCCCTTGGGATCATAGTCTTCTTCCTCATCAGTGGTCTAGCCATATGGATCAAAGTCCCCATAGACCTTGGGGTTAGCAAGGTAATCAGCCACATAGCTCTCCCCCTCTGAATCCTGAGAAGACATCTTGACCTAGATCTGCAGCTGAAAACAGGCTCGAAACGAGAAACAAAGAAAATATGCGTGATGCAGGGGTCAGACCAAACTGAAGTATATATAATGATTTTTTTCCAGACCAGAAGGAGTACCCTGCACGAAAACGGAGTCCGGGAGGCGCACGAGGTGGACACAAGCCCTCACGGCGCGGCCAGGGGGTGGGCTCGCGCCGTGCAGGCTTGTCGCCTCCTCGCGCACTTTCCGGACTACTTCCAATTTTTTTATTTTTTTCAAATATTCCAAAACGGAGAAAAAATCCTACTGGAAAAGTTTTGGACTCTGTTTTCTTACTGAATCACATACCTCTTTGTTTTCGGAGTCTGAAACAGGCTGATAAATGTCCCTTAGATATTCTTCCAGAGTTATGGTATTGATAATATTGCTTTCAACATTTATGGGAGTACCTGACATATAATGCTTGATTCTCTGCCCATTTACCACTCTCAGACAATTACCTTCCGTGTTGTTGATCTTGATAGCACCGGAACGATATACTTCCTCAACAACATAGGGACCTTCCCATTTAGAGAGAAGCTTGCCTGCAAAGAATCTTAAACGAGAGTTATATAGCAAGACATAATCACCTTCATTGAACTCACGCTTTTGTATCCTCTTATCATGCCACCTCTTAACCTTCTCTTTGAACAGCTTGGCATTCTCATATGCCTGAGTTCTCCACTCATCAAGCGAGCTAATATCAAATAACCTCTTCTCACCGGCAAGTTTGAAATCAAAGTTGAGCTCTTTGATTGCCCAATAAGCTTTATGCTCTAGCTCAAGAGGTAAATGACATGCTTTCCCATACACCACTTTGTACGGAGACATGCCCATGGGATTCTTATAGGCAGTTCTATAAGCCCACAGTGCATCATCGAGCTTCTTAGACCAATTCTTTCTAGACCTGTTGACAGTCTTTTGCAGAATCAGTTTAATCTCTCTATTACTTAGCTCTACTTGACCACTGGATTGAGGGTGGTAGGGAGACGCAATTTTGTGGTTGACATCGTACTTAGCAAGCGTTTTACGGTAAGCACCATGAATGGAGTGTGAACCACCATCGGTCATTAGATATCTAGGGACTCCAAATCTAGGGAAGATAACTTCTTTCAGCATCTTGATAGAGGTGTTATGATCAGCACTACTAGTCGGGATAGCTTCTACCCACTTAGTGACATAATCAACAGCAACCAAGATGTGAGTATACCCATTGGATTTTGGAAAAGGTCCCATATAATCAAAGCCCCAAACATCAAATGGTTCAATGACAAGTGAATAGTTCATAGGCATTTCCTGATGTTTGCTAATATTACCTATTCTTTGACATTCGTCACAAAACAAGACAAACTTACGGACATCCTTGAAGAGAGTGGGCCAATAGAAACCTGATTGCAATACCTTGTGTGCAGTTATATATCCCGCATGGTGTCCTCCGTAGGCCTCGGAGTGACACTTCTGTAGGATCTGTCCCTCTTGATGTTCAGGTACACAACATCTAATAACACCATCTACTCCTTCCTTATAAAGGTGAGGATCGTCCCAGAAGTAGTGTCTGAAGTCAAAGAAGAATTTCTTCTGTTGCTGGTACGTGAAACTAGGTGGTATGTATTTGGCAACGATATAGTTTGCATAATCAGCATACCACGGTGCAGTACATGAAGCATTGATGACATTCAATTGCTCATCGGGAAAGCTATCATCAATAGGTTGTGGGTCATCAAGAACGTTCTCCAACCTAGACAAGTTATCTGCTACTGGGTTATCAGCACCCTTTCTGTCGACAATGTGCAAATCAAATTCTTGTAGCAAGAGAACCCATCTGATAAGTCTAGGTTTAGCGTCCTTCTTCTCCATGAGGTACTTAATAGCAGGGTGATAAGTGTGAATAGTGACTTTGGAATCAACTATGTAAGACCTGAACTTTTCACATGCAAACATGACTGCTAAAAACTCCTTTTCTGTAGTGGCATAGTTTCGTTGGGCACTGTCTAGAGTTTTACTAGCGTAGTGAATAACATTCAACTTCTTATCAACTCTTTGCCCTAGAACAGCACCAACAGCATAATCACTAGCATCACACATGATCTCAAAAGGCAAGTTCCAATCAGGTGGTTGAACAATAGGTGCAGTTATCAAAGCCCTCTTAAGTATTTCAAAGGCTTCCTCACAATCATCGTCAAAAACAAAAGGAATATCCTTTTGCAAGAGATTGGTAAGAGGCCTATAAATCTTAGAGAAGTCTTTAATGAACCTTCTATAGAAACCAGCATGACCAAGGAAACTTATTATACCTTTGATATCTGTGGGTATGGCATTTTCTCGATTGCATCAACCTTAGCCTTATCGACTTCAATACCTCTTTCAGAAATTTTATGTCCTAAGACGATGCCTTCATTAACCATAAAGTGGCACTTCTCCCAATTCAAGACAAGATTGGTGTATTTACATCTCTGCAAGACTCGATCAAGGTTGCTGAGGCAATTGTCAAAGGAAGACTCCTAAACGGAGAAGTCATCCATGAAAACCTCGACAATCTTTTCACAAAAGTCAGAGAATATAGCCATCATACATCTTTGAAAGGTGGCAGGTGCATTACATAAGCCAAAAGGCATACGTATGTAAGCAAAGGTACCGAAAGGGCAGGTGAAAGTGGTTTTCTCCTGATCAGATTGTGCAACTGGTATTTGGGAGAAACCAGAATAACCGTCTAGAAAGCAGAAGTGTGTGTGTTTGGACAGCCTTTCTAGCATTTGGTCGATAAAAGGCAAAGGGTAATGATCTTTCCTAGTGGCTTTATTCAGTTTCCTAAAATCGATCACCATCCTATAGCCAGTAATAATCCTCTGTGGGATCAACTCATCCTTATCATTAGGGACAACGGTAATGCCTCCCTTCTTAGGGACGCAGTGCACCGGACTCACCCAATCGCTATGAGCAACAGGATAGATAATACCCGCTTCCAGGAGCTTTAGTATTTCTTTTCTCACTACTTCTTTCATCTTAGGATTTAATCTCCTTTGATGATCAGCAACTGGTTTGAAATCAGGATCAGTTTTAGTCTTGTGCTGGCATAGAGTGGGACTAATGCCCTTAACCAATAGCAGCACGGTGCTTCCTCAGATTTTTAGTAACTTCTTTTCTTCATGCTCTGAGAGGCTAGCACTAATTATAACAGGATATATCTCTTTTTCATCAAGATATGCATACTTAAGAGTATCAGGCAACTGTTTAAGCTCGAACACAGGATCACCCTTTGGTGGGGGAGGATCCCCAAGCAGTTTAACAGGCAAGTTATTCTTAAGGATAGGATATTGTTCTAAGACAACTCTATCTATCTTATCCCTTTCATCCATATGCATATCATTTTCATGCTCAAGCAAGTATTGCTCTAAGGGATCAGTAGGAGGCACGGCAATAGAGCCTAAGGCAATAGTTTCATCCCTACTAGGCAACTCCTTTTCATGAGGTTGTCTACCAAACTTAGAGAAATTGAACTCATGTGACACACCCTCAAAGCCAACAGTGACAGTTTGCTTCTCACAATCAATATGAGCATTGAAAGTATTGAGAAAAGGTCTACCAAATATGATAGGACAAAAGCTATCTTGTGCGGTAGCAAGAACGAGGAAATCAGCAGGATACTTCATTTTACCACACAAGACTTCAACATCCCTAACAATTCCCATAGGGCAGATAGTATCCCTATTGGCAAGCTGAATAGTGATATCAATAGGTTCTATCTCAACAGGTGCAATCTCATCTTTGATTTCATCATATAAGGATTGAGGTACTGCACTAACACTAGCACCCACGTCACATAAACCATGATAACAATGATCTCCTATCTTAACAGAAACCACACGCATGCCAATAACAGGCCTACGTTTGTCTCTAGCGTGAGGTGTAGCAATTCTAGCAGCATCTTCACAGAAGTGAATATTATGTCCTCAACTTCTTCAGAGAGAAGATCTTTGATAATAGCAATGCTAGGTTCAACTCTAATTTGCTCAGGGGGTGTAGGTCTTCTAATATAGCCTCTACGTATCACCGTTGAAGCTTTAGAATGATCCTTTATCCTAAGAGGGAAAGGTGGTTTCTCAATGTAAGCACTGGGAACAATAGGATCACTATAGGCAATGACTTTCTCTTCAACTGGAGTGGATTTAACTACATTGACTTCTAAAGGAGGATGATATTTAAACCACTTCTCTTTGGGGAGATCAATATGAGCAGCAAAGGATTCACACAATGAAGCTACTATCTCAGAGTCAAGTCCATACTTGGCACTAAAGTCACAAAAAGTATTTGTCTCAACAAAGGATTTAACGCAATCAAACGTGAAATTCATACCTGACTCCTTACCTTCTTCAAGCTCCCAATCTTCAGAGTTGCATTTAATTCTCTCCAATAAATTCTATTTGAAGTCAATATCTCTCTTCATAAAAGAACCGGTACAAGAAGTGTCAAGCATGGTGCGATCATCATGAGAAAGTTGAGCATAGAAGTTCTGAATGATAATTTCTCTCGAGATCTCATGATTGGGGCATGAATATAGCATTGATTTAAGCCTCCCCCAAGCTTGAGCGATCCTTTCTCTATCACGAGGCCAAAAATTGTAAATATAGTTTTGATCGCGATGTACTAAATGCATAGGATAAATTTTTTGATGAAATTCCAATTTCAACCGATTGTAGTCCCATGATCCAGTATCATCACATAGCCTATACAATGTCAACGCCTTATCCTTCAAAGATAAAGGAAATACCTTCTTCTTGACCTCATCCTCGGGCACACCTGCAAGCTTAAATAAACCACAAGCTTCATCTACATAGATTAGATGCAAGTCTAGATGTGATGTTCCATCTCCTGTAAAAGGATTAGCCAGCAGTTTCTCAAGCATACCCGAAGGAAATTCAAAGCAAATATTTTCGGTAGATGCAGAAGGTTGAGGAGCAACCATTCGTGCTTCCGTTCGAGGTGAAGATACCCCGAACAAGCCCCTCAAAGGATTAGTATCCGTAGTGACAAGTGACAACAAATTTCAGCACACTATATGAATGTTTCCTTACCAAGTTCCACTTACCAGAGGCGCTTCACTCCCCGGCAACGGTGCCAGAAAAGAGTCTTGATGACCCACAAGTATAGGGGATCAATCGTAGTCCTTCCGATAAGTAAGAGTGTCGAACCCAACGAGGAGCAGAAGGATGTGACAAGTGGTTTTCAGCAAGGAAATATCTCCAAGCACTGAAATTGTCGGTAACAAGTGATTGTGTGGTGAGATGATTTGTAGCAAGCAACAAGTAACAAAAGTAGCAACGGTGCAGCAAAGTAGCCCAATCCCTTTTGTAGCAAGGGACAAGCCTGGACAAAGTATTATAGGAGGAAAAACGCTCCCGAGGACACACGGGAATTTCTGTCATGCTAGTTTCATCATGTTCATATGATTCACGTTCGTTACTTTGATAGTTTGATATGTGGGTGGACTGGCGCTTGGGTACTGCCCTTACTTGGACAAGCATCCCAATTATGATTAACCCCTCTCGCAAGCATCCGCAACTACGAAATAAGAATTAAGACAAAGTCTAACCATAGCATTAAACTAGTGGATCCAAATCAGCCCCTTACGAAGTAACGCATAAACTAGGGTTTAAGCTTCTGTCACTCTAGCAACCCATCATCTACTTACTACTTCCCAATGCCTTCCTCTAGGCCCAAATAATGGTGAAGTGTTATGTAGTCGACGTTCACATAACACCTCTAGAGGAAAAATAACATACAACATATCAAAATACCGAACGAATACCAAATTCACATGACTACTATTAGCATGACTTATCCCATGTCCTCAGGAACAAAAGTAACTACTCACAAAGCATAATCATATTCATGACCAAAGAGGTAATGAGTAGCATCAAGGATCTGAACATAAACTCTTCCACCAAATAATCCAACTAGAATCAACTACAAAGAGTAATCAACACTACTAGCAACCTTACAAGTACCAATCGGAGTCGCGAGACGGAGATTGGTTACAAGTGATGAACTAGGGTTTGGAGATGAGATGGTGCCGATGAAGATGTTGATGGTGACGAGTCCCCTTCGATGAGAGGAGTGTTGGTGATGACGATGGCAACGATTTCCCCCTCTAGGAGGGAAGTTTCCTCGGCAGGATCGTCCTGCCGGAGCTCTAGATTGGTTGTGCTCAAGTTCCGCCTCATGGCGGCGGCGAAACCACAAAAAAGCTCCTCTCTGATTTTTTTTCCTGGACGAAACCCTCCATATAGCAAAAGAGGGGAGCAAGTGGACCAGTGGGCTGCCCACAAGCCCCCATGGCGCGACCTGGGGGGTGGCCGCGCCGTGTGCAGGCTTGTGGGAACCCCTTGGTGCCTCTTTGGCACTTCTTCGGGACAGTATTTTTGATAAATCGGGAAAAAATTCCTCGTTGATTTTTACGGAGTTTGGAGTTGCATAGAATAGGTATCTCAACTTTGCTCCACTTTCAGGCCAGAATTCCAGTTGCCGGTATTCTCCCTCTTCATGTAAACCTTGCAAAATAAGAGAGAAAAGGCATAAGAATAGTACCGTGAAGTGAAATAACAGCCAAAGAAGCGATAAATATCAACATGGAAACATGATGCAAAATGGACGTATCAATATGTAAGTAAGGAGTAGAGATAGGAAGATCGAACACAAAGAAAACATGGATATTTTTGGCATGATTCCGATAGGTGGTGTTATCATACGTCCACGTTGATGGAGACTTCAAACCATGGAGGGCTTCACCTACAAGGGGTCCACGAAGAAGTAACCTTGTCTATTCCACCATGGCTTATGTCCACAAAGGACTAGCCTCACTCGGGGTAGATCTTCACGAAGTAGGCGATCTCCTTGCCCTTACAAACTTCTTGGTTCAACTCCACATGATTTGGAGGCCCCAAGCGATACTTAAGCAATCTAGGAGACATCACTCTTCAAAAGGTAATAGACGTGGTATGCATGATGAACTTCGTGCTCTAGTGCCCCAAAAGATTGGCTTGGTAGAAGAGATTGATTGGGTGGAAAGCAACTTGTGGAGGCTACAAATCAAGATTCATATGGTTGGAGTGGAAGATCTTGATCTCAACACATGAGTAGGTGGTTCTCTCTCAGAAGATGAATGGTGAAAGTGTTTGCTTGTTGTGAGTGCTCTCTCTGCGAATGTGAGGGAGGTGGATGGATATATATAGCCATCTACAAAAATCCAACTGTTACAACATTATTGCCCAACTTGGTGGAATTGAAGTAAAAAAATTGGTTGCACCGTCGAGTGCAAAATGTCTTAACTTTTAGCTTTTTGGTGAGACTGATATATAGCATCTCGGTGATACCGATTCGGTTGACCTAGGCAGTTCTAGTGACTTGGTGGCACTGATTCAAAAAACTAGGAAATTCTAATTTTTGTGAAATGGATACCAGCAAGGTGGTAACTGCTTTTGACTATACCGAAGTGAATCTTGGTTGCCCCGATTGTCTAGGGTTTGGCTTTGGGTTGTGTCTAAGGAAAATTTGGTGTGGCAGATTTTGGACACTTGGTGGCACCGATTTTGACTTTAGGGTTTTGGACATAATATTTTGTAGGAGAAATGTTGAGGCCTTTGGTGGCTAATCTATAAGCACTTTGAGCAACTAGATCATCATATATACCTCATCCCTTTTAATAGTATTGGCTTTCCCATGGACTCAAATGTGATTTCTCACATAAATATAAAATTGTAACACCAAAAAAATCGGGTTATCGATTTTTGTGTTGTTATTCCTTCCTAGCTTTTCTCTCCCGGATTTTTCCTCTGGAATTTGGCAAATGACCAGGTGAACACAGTCTATCCCCAACCTGTGTGTGCTTTTCCTTTGTCCCGGTGCCAGCTTGTTCTTGCTGAGTAAACCCCGAATCCCTTTTAAAACCCTAGCTCCGAAGCATTGGAACTGGGAATCCTGCCTTTGTGATTTCAAAGCAGCTATCATTTCCCCTTGTTCTGTTGATCCTCCAAGTCTTCCCAGATATCATCATTCCCTCATAGACCCCCGATGTTCAAGAATATTGCAAAGTCGTATGCAATATTTCCTCCCTAGAATTAATTCCTGTTTCTGCTTGTGTGAGGAATTAAATCCAAGAAAATAGTTATCCATCTCCAATGCTCATGAAATCTTGCAGATATGTTCTTTGTGATCCTATGAAGCTCTCAGAGAATATTGGCCATCATAGAATAAAGGAAAATTGCATTTTCCTATTTTATGCCAATATAGCATTTTGGGGCCTTTCCAAAGGAACTACCATTTTGGTAGCTAGGAAAAATCCCAAATAATTTGTGGAGTTTCTCATATCCATATAATCACCATTTCCATCAGAAGATCAAGTTCGCCAATTCAAAAATTAAGCGCAATCTCCCTTTGCAAATTCTGTCCAAATCTTCTCGTTGCAAAGGAAGTGCTTGATTCCTTGTTCCCCTTGAGTTGCAATTTGGCGTAGTTGTTTATCATGTTAAATCATCCTTGTCCACCAAAATGTAGCTCATTTTATCACCCCATTATCCCCCAGCAAATTATTTAAGTTTTTGTCCAGAATGAAGCACTGTGAAGGAAGTACCATTTATATGTGTGCAAATGGTATGAATCTTTGCCAGCATCTTCATATGCCTAAACCAGGAGTCTCCTCCAAATTTCAGTCAATTCCTTTTAGCCATTTGACCCCACCAACAACTTTTTCATTTCTGGTCAGTATGCCAAGTTACAAAGGAAGTGCCCCATAGACTTGTTGGATTGAGCTACATTTTGGCCAACCTAGTGACCTTAGGGAGTGGTCAACCTGAGCCAAATATGATGCCAGGAAGTGCACTGTGGAGGTGGCACCACAGCACAAACACCTTGCTGTTGCATACTATTTGGTTATGGTCCGGTCATCTCATTGCTCCCATTGTTATCCAAAGGCACAGTGAAGCTCAGTGTTCCTTGGTGAACACCCTAGACATGGTGTGACATCTCAAAGGACATGTCAAGGCCATGGCCACGTGGTGACCATGGGCAGAGAGTGCCAAATGCAAGCTCTGTGCCTTTGAGGCGATGGGAGCTTGTCTCCAGCTGGTTCCATGCTGTCCAAGGATGTCTAGGAGGTTCCCCAAGTCCTCTTGTGCACTCTGGAACCCTCTCCCCCTTGTCCTCTTGCCTCTGGAGGTGCCTGCCATTGGAGCTTCGCCATAGATCTCGGAGCTTCTTCCGAGATCGCGAGACCTCTCCCACTGCTATTTAAAGGTGTGACCCGAGTTCCCCGGTCGACCATCGAGCTCCAGCGGCTTGTCCCGCCCCTCCACAAGCGCCGCCATGGCCCTGCACTTCGGCATCGAGCCTGACCGGCGCCGGCTCTGCCCCTGTTGCGTGGAGGAGATGTGGCCCACCTCGGGTGACCCCGCGGCCACCCCAGGCGCGTCGAGGAGCCGCGGCCCCCTGCGCCCTCCGGCCAGCCTTTCCACGCGGCAGAGAGGTGGCAGCCACGGCGGCCGGCGCCATTCCCTGACCTCGGGCGCGATGGAGAAGAAGAAGGACCGGGGTAGGAGAGAGAGGAGAGGAGAGATGGGGACGGGCCCCGCCCGTAGTGAGAGAGAGAGGGGTGGTCCCCGGGTGTAAGTGAGAGGAGGAGGTCAACCCCGGGTCCGCACGCGTAAGTGGAGACGTAAAAGGGTGGGATGCGCTTTCGGTTTACCGAAAGCATATTTCCCCAAAAGGCGCTTTCTGTTTTAAACCCAGCCGACAAAAACTGCTAAGTTATGAACGTTCACTAGTTAAGAGCAGAAATGAATGAATCTGATTTGTTTTCTGCCTAACGGATGAACGTCCGTAACTTTGCGCCCGTAACTCCAATTGAGGTAAAACCAGCGCCCACGTCTTCGTCTCGTCGAGCCCGTCTCGATGGTATTACTTTCATAAGATGTTTGTGAAGTCGTAATGACCATTTTTCCCTTGCCTTTGTTTGAGCCTTCCGAGAGGGAAGCCCTCTCCGGCAAAGCTTTCCCGTGTGTTATTGCGCTTCTTCCCGGAGTATTCATCGACCCCCATGCAAGCCAACCTCTTGCTATGAGCTCCGGACATGCGTGATAACTTTGCTTGCACTTTGTGTGTTCATCTGTATCACCTGTTAGCCTGCATTTGCATATAATTGTAACACCATTAATAACAGTCCCTAGTAATGCTATTCATCGAACATACGCCAGCAGATGTTGCTCTTTCATATTTAATTTATAATGCTTATATCTGAGTACATAGTGAGGTGCTGTGTGTGTTGCTGACGAACCCTTGCTCACATTTCTTTCAATACTGGCACCATGCCTGAGTCTGTGTTGTTTTTGGCCGTCCGGGGTGGATGCCAATTTTATATTTCTTTTGTCAGCAGTTGTCCCGTGTTCTGTGCTGCTTTTCGGCCGTCGCAGACAACTGTTGAATTTCCTTCCGTAGAAGTGACCCTATGCTCTGAGCTGTGCTTCGGCCGTCTTAGGGAACTGTTACTTTCTTCTTATCAACATTGTGTCATGCTCTGAGCTGCTTTCCATCCGTCTTGAGCCAGGGTTGAGCTATTCCGGTAATGTCCCAGATCCGTGTCATAAAGACCGTTCTGGTGGCTACCAATTTAATTGCTGATTTTATGCAAGGGTTCTGAAGGTCCCACTTACAGCTATAATCAGTAAAGTAATAGTTGTTTAATTATGTTATACTGTTGAGATTACTGTCTATGATTATTTTGTGCTTTATCCGACAGCTTATGAATATAATTTAACAGTAGTAGCTTGATCTGATTATCGGATTGTGGTGACATCGGAGTGTCACCTATGACAGATAATATTCAGGATAAGATACCTAGTTGGTTGATCAGAGTCACCTGTCCGGGCCCATCCGCACAACCACCTCTTGCTGATATGGGACGACCTTGACTTGAGCTGATCGCGTGCTCTTTCATCGGTACTTCCAAAGAGGGAGAGTTATGCACACGCGCTGACCCTGATCAGGCGGGCGGTGATAACCCTGTGAGCCACTTGAGTTATTTTGTGCGCACATCCCTGGTTGGGACAATTTTGTTGGCCACGATGGTGGCAGGTGTCATGAGGACACAAGGCCACCCAGGGCAGGACTCCGGAAGGGAGTAGTTGCCGGAGGTACGATGAAAGAGTCACGGGTAAGGAAAGTCTCGTTGGAGCAATGCTGGTCCACCCGAATGGGATCACGAGGTTAGTGCTCTAGAGTATGGGTAAAGTGTGCAACCTCTGCAGACTGTAGAACTATTCGAATAGCCGTGTCCATGGTAATGGACAGCCCGACCAGACCTCAGTAGATGGTCAACCGTATCTATGATAGTAATGATGGAAGAACTTGTCTCGTGTGAACATCAAAGGATGTTGATGACATGATGTGTTAGCCAAGAGAGGGCTAATTGATGTGTGGTTAGATGACCGTGTGATGTGATCCATGCAGGTTGGATCACAAGTATGTCGAGGGTTGTGGTACAACCCAGAAGAGAGTGAGTTGATATTCGGTAACAGTAAACTAGTTAAGTACTTATTGTGATCGTTGCCATGCTAGTGAGATAGATTACATGTGTAGTTCATGTCATGCTATGCTCGATTTATATTTTTGCTGATAATGCCCTACCATGCTTAGAATAGCTATTAAATAATTATCATGCTTGCTTTGTTATCTTCTTGTTTGGATGCTATGTTTTTGGTTGTCTTGCGAGTACATTCAAAGTACTCACCTGGCCTTGCACGTGGCCAGTTGCAGGAGAAGACTCGTCGTGCTAGATCGTAACCAAGCCAGTCCTGCGAGTTATGGAGCCCAGCCAGGGACATCGTTGCCGATGTATCAAAACCTCTACTGCCATTTAGCTAGCCTTGGAGTCATGTAGTATTGTTGTAAGCAACAGTATTGTAATACTCCATCATTTTAATAAAGCCATCTTTGCTTGGAATTTCTGTATCATGCTCTTGACATGCGTCCGATCTTATCCTGGGGACGGACGTGTGTCGGCCCTCTAACAGGGTGCCACAAGAGTTGGTATCAGAGCCAGGCTGGCTATAGGTTACCCTAGCACCCAGACCACCTTAGGATCGACCAGTGGTGGGTCCGATAGATTTGAACCGTCTCTAGCATCCGACAAGGCCACTATTGACCAATAGATGGCGCAGTCGAAATGGACGTATCCCTACCCAGTTGTCGGTCGTGCAAGTGTATCTTTCACCAGGCACGAGAAGGATCTACGCCATCTTGGTGTGATCCAGTCCGACTGCCTATTTAAACCCTTCCCACTTTTGAGCCGTAGCTCTCCCCACCCAGTAAGCCAGATCCTTGCAAGAGAACCCAGACCAGTACCCCCAAACCAACAGCCATGTCTAGTTCCTCCAAGACACCACTTTCCACAGCCGAACCCTAGCTAAAGGTTATGCTGGCTTCCCGCCCATCCTATCTAGTATGCTCCCCCGAGCCTTTGGCCTTAGTAAGCCCCCAGTGTATTTGGTGTTCCGATTGGAACCCGTCACCCATCTTTGCCGGTTTTATGCAAAGGTGCATATCAACCAAGGGCCAACGGCAGATGGGAAACCCACGAATATTCGTGTCCATCCCATGCCCACTCTTGAGTTGGCTGTCCAGATAGCCGCTGCGGAAGCTATCACCCGTCTTCGGCTTCAGTTTCTGCAAGTAGCGGAGATGGAGGAGCTTCGCTATTGTCCCCCTGCATCGGACACAGGCTGCAATTCCTCCGGCACAGTTAAAGATGCAGACCCAACAATAGCTTGGCTGATACAGTTTGCTGCTGCCTAGGGATTATTGCTCTTTGGCATTCTCAAGGAGCTCAAGGTCGTGGATCACGACGCCACGCGGGGTGTTGCGGAAGCATACTGTACGGCCCGTCAAGTGGAGCCCCAGTCGACCCAGTCCCTATTGCTAGGCTCAGTGCCACCTTCACAGATGGTACTGCCCTCGCAACCTGTGGACCCATATCAGTCTCGAGACATCCACCATAACTCCATTCTGGGAGCGATCAGGCGACTTCGTCGTTGGGATGTGTTTCGTCAAGCCCCCTTTGTAGCTCCAGCAGTTGAGTTCGAGCCTATAGCAGTGCCCGAAGACCTGGACAAGAGTTGGCTTAGCCTTCGTCCCCCGGGAGAGCCCCAGCAGGAGTGAGCCCATTTGTGGCTTCGGCAGTGAACGAAGCCAGGAGATGTCGCGCGTAGGTGTGCTGCGAAGACTGTTTCTTCGCCTGCACATAGGACTAGGACGCTGTTGTTGGGACTGCGTTGTAGGTAGCCGCCCAGTAGGGCAATGTGTTGTTGTACTACTTGCATTGCTTGTACCTATGTGTTGTTGTAATGATATGTATGCCTGTTTGCTCTGTGTGCTTGGAATGATTTGTCACCCTGTTAAGCAAAAATGTTTAACAGAGCTGACATTGGATTTCTTAATAAGATTTTGATCGGTAGAGAACTTACACCTAATAAACTTGGACTCGCCCAGAGTCCCTAATAAAATGCGAGTTGGTGCAGGTGTATGTATGCCAGGAGTACATACACCCACTAGCATTAAAACACCTTAGTGTGATCGGCTTGTTGTGATTCTTTCTTTGCCTGTGTTGTGCCATCATGTGCATTCTGCATCTGGTTGCATATTAGTCTAAATAGAATGTATGCGCATCGTGTGAGCAGTATTTTCATACTGGTTGCAATCTCAGGGAGATTCTGAGAGATTTTATTGCAGCGTAGACCGTTACAACCTTTCTAGACCTAGATATAGACCGTAGTTCTACCTCTAGTACCCACTAGTTGTGGATGCTGTTCAGCCAGGAGCTACCAGCAGCATGGTCTCCACACTGATAAACCTCCACTGATTGCACCCGCTCCCAAGACCCAGCAGCACCTCTGTCATCATCTGGTGCGATGTTGACAAGACGCCCTTGCCGCCTCGCCAGCGTTTATTTCGCCTGCTTGAGACGGCGTAGTTGTCCCTCAGCTATCGCTTTAGCCACGGCATCGCGATCATCGAGGATCATCGTGCATAGTAGCACCGAGCCGCCAACCAGCGCCGCCAGTAGACCAACCATGAGGATTGTGAGCAGCTCTGATGCCACGCCCGCCATTAGCGCTTTGCCTCATGCTCCTGCAATCAGGAGGAGAGTAGGAGGAGAGGAGGAAGAAGTGAGGCAGGATGCGAAGTGGAAGATAGAGAGACCGAGGTCGCTTTTATAGCCCCAGTCCGGCGTACGGTGAGCGAGGTCCAGGAGCCCGCGCACTGCTCGATCACTGGCGTCCAGGAGGGAATCCGAGAGCAGTGCCGACCGGCGTTGGCCCGCGATGGGAGTGCTCTTTGCGTCGGCCTCATGCACGTCGCGCACTACCGGCATAGGGTACTATAGGAGCTAGGAGTGCGCAGTGCTTAGCCGCACTCCGAGCAGCACAGGAGAGAAAGAGAGTGAGAGCCATTGGTCGGAGATAGAAGAAGGAGAAGGCTGCCAGTGGACCCTGGCCCCACTCGCCAATGAGAGGAGGCCACTGTTCATTAGGGTACCCCAAGCATTTTCGAAAAAAAGGAAATTTTGCTTTTTCTAAAAATGATAAGGCTACCCGGTGACCCCGCGTATAGAGTAGACCCCACAATAGTTGTGTATCGCTCTAGGTGTACCAGCTTTGGTACTCTTAGCCTGGTTGTTTTCAGCCACAGGGTTAAGACAGATCCCCGAAGTGTTCTAGGAAGCGTAGTAGTAATAGTTGTAGTGCTAAGCTAACCCTGGGAATCTCGAGGACGAGATTCTTCTAAGGGGGGAAGGTTTGTAACACCCCTAATATCGGGTTATCGATTTTTGTGATGTTATTCCTTCCTAGCTATTCTCTCCCGGATTTTTCCTCTAGAATTTGGCAAATGACGAGGTGAACCCAGTCTATCCCCAACCTCTATGTGCTTTTCCTTTGTCCCGGTGCCAGCTTGTTCTTGCCGAGTAAACCCCGAATCCCTTTTGAAACCCTAGCTCCGAAGTATTGGAACTGGGAATCGTGTCTTTGTGATTTGAAAGGAGATATCATTTCCCTTTGTTCTGTTGATCCTCCAAGTCTTCCCAGAGATCATCATTCCCTCATAGACCCCTGATGTGCAAGAATATTGCAAAGTCATATGCAATATTTCCTCCCTAGAATTAATTCTTGTTTCTGCTTGTCTCAGGAATTAAATCCAAGAAAATAGTTATCCATCTCCAATGCTCATGAAATCTTGTAGAGATGTTCTTTTTGATCCTATGAAGCTCTCATAGAATATTGGCCATCATAGAATAAAGGAAAATTGCATTTTCCTATTTTATGCCAATATAGCATTTTGGGGGCCTTTCCAAAGGAACTACCATTTTGGTAGCTAGGAAAAATCGCAAATAATTTGTGGAGCTTCTCACATCCATATAATCACCATTTCCATCAGAAGATCAAGTTCCCCAATTCAAAAATTAAGCACAATCTCCCTTTGCAAATTCTGTCCAAATCTTCTCGTTGCAAAGGAAGTGATTGATTCCTTGTTCCCCTTGAGTTGCAATTTTGCATAGTTGTTTATCATGTTAAATCATCCTTGTCCACAAAAATTTACCTCATTTCATCACCCCATTCTCCCCCAGCAAATTATTTAAGTTTCTGTCCAGAATGAAGCATTGTGAAGGAAGTAACATTTATATGTGTGCAAATGGTATGAATCTTTGCCAGCATATTCATATGCCTAAACCATGAGTCTCCTCCAAATTTCAGTCAATTCCTTTTAGCCATTTGGCCCCAGCAACAACTTTTGCATTTCTGGTCAGTATGCCAAGTTACAAAGGAAGTGCCCCCATAGACTTATTGGATTGAGGTGCATTTTGGCCAACATAGTGACCTTAGGGAGTGGTCAACCTGAGACAAATATGATGCCAGGAGGTGCATTGTGGAGGTGACACCACAGCACAAACACCTTGTTGTTGCAAACTATTTGGCTATGGTCTGGTCATCTCATTGCTCCCCATTGTTATCCAAAGGCACAGTGAAGCTCAGTGTTCCTTGGTGAACACCCTAGACATGGTTTGACATCTCAAAGGACATGTCAAGGCCATGGCCACGTGGAGAGTGCCAAATATAAGCTCTATGCATTTGAGGCGATGGGAGCTTGTCTCCAGCTGGTTCCAGGTTGTCCAAGGATGTCTAGGAGGTTCCCCAAGTCCTCTTGTGCACTCTGGAACCCTCTTCCCCTTGTACTCTTGCCTTTGGAGGTGCCTGCCATTAGAGCTTCACCATAGATCTCGGAGCTTCTTCCGGGATCGCGAGACCTCTCCCCGAGCTATTTAAAGGCGTGTCCCGAGTTCCCCGGTCGACCATCGAGCTCCAGCGGCCTGTCCCGCCCCTCCACAAGCGCCGCCATGGCCCTGCACTTCGGCATCGAGCCCGGCCGGCGCCGGCTCTGCCCTTGTTGTGTGGAGGCGTTGTGGCCCACCTCGGGTGACCCCGCGGCCACCCCGGGCACGGCGAGGAGCGGCGGCCCCCTGCGCCCTCCGGCCAGCCTTCCCGCGCAGCGGAGAGGTGGCAGCCGCGGCGGCCGGCACCGTTCCCTGACCTCGGGCGCGATGTAGAAGAAGAAGGACCGGGGTAGGAGAGAGAGGAGAGGAGAGATGGGGACAGGCCCCGCCCGTAGTGAGAGAGAGAGGGGTGGGCCCCAGGTGTAAGTGAGAGGAGCAGGTCAACCCCGGGGCCGCGCGCGTAAGTGGAGACGTAAAAGGGTGGGATGCGCTTTCGGTTTACCAAAAGCGTATTTCCCCGAAAGGCGGTTTCTGTTTTAAACCCAGCCGGCCAAAACTACTAAGTTATGAACGTTCACTAGTTAAGAGCAGAAATGAATGAATCTGATTTGTTTTCTTCCTAACGGATGAACGTCCGTAACTTTGCGCCCGTAACTCCGATTGAGGTAAAACCAACACCCACGTCTTCGTCTCGTCGAGCCCGTCTCGATGGTATTACTTTCATAAGATGATCATGCAGTTGAAATGACCATTTTTCCCTTGCCTTTGTTTGAGCCTTCCGAGGGGGAAGCCCTCTCCGGCAAAGCTTTCCAATATGTTATTGCGCTTCTTCCCGGAGTATTCATCAACCCCGAGGCAAGCCAACCTCTTGCTATGAGCTCCGCACATGTGTGATAACTTTGCTTGCACTTTGTGTGTTCATCTGTATCACCTATTAGCCTGCATTTGCATATAATTGTGACATCATATATAATAGTCCCTAGTAATGCTATTGATCAAACAGACGCCCGCAGATGTTGGTCTTGCATATTTAATTTATAATGCTTATATCCGAGTACATAGTGAGGTGCTGTGTGTGACGCTGACGAACCCTTGCTCGCATTTCTTTCCATACTGGCACAATGCCTGAGTCTGTGTTGTTTCTGGTCGTCCGAGGTGGATGCCAATTTTATATTTCTTTTGTGAGGAGTTGTCCCGTGTTCTGTGCTGCTTTTCGACCGTCGCAGGCAACTATTGAATTTCCTTCCGTAGTAGTGACCCTATGCTCTGAGCTGTGCTTCGGTCATCTTAGGGAACTGCTACTTTCTTCTTATCAACACCGTCTCATGCTCTGAGCTGCTTTCCAGCAGTCTTGAGCCGGGGTTGAGCTATTCCGGTAATGTCGCGGATCTTTGTCATAAAGACCATTCTCGTGGCTATCGATTTAATTGCTGATTTTATGCGAGGGTACCGAAGGTCCCACTTACAGCTATAATCAGTAAAGTAATAGTTGGCTACTTATGTTATACTGTTGAGATTACTGTCTATGATTACTTTGTGCTTTATCCGACAGCTTATGAATATAATTTAAAAGTAGTGGCTTGATCTAATTATCGGATTGTGGTGGCATCGGAGTGTCAGCTATGGCAGATAATATTCAGGATAAGATACCTAGTTGGTTGATCAGAGTCACCTGTCCGGGCCCATCCGCACAACCACCTCTTGCTGATATGGGACGGCCTTGACTTGAGCTGATCGCGTGCTCTTTCATCGGTACTTCCAAAGAGGGAGGGTTATGCACGCGCGCTGACCCTGATCAGGTAGGCGGTGATAACCCTGTGATCCAGTTGAGTTGTTTTGTGCGCACGTCCCCTATTGGGACAGTTTTGTTGGCCACGACGGTGGTAGGTGTCATGAGGGCACAGGGCCACCCAGGGCAGGAGTCCGGAAGGGGATAGTTGCCGGAGGTACGATGAAAGAGTCACGGGTCAGGAAAGTCTCATTGGAGCAATGCTGGTTCACCCGAATTGGATCACGAGGTCAGTGCTGCAGAGTGTGGGTAAAGTGTGCAACCTCTGCAGAGTGTAAAACTATTCGAATAGCTGTGTCCTTGGTAATGGACAGCCCGACCAGACCTGAGTAGATGGCCAACCGTATCTATGATAGTAATGATGGATTAACTCGTCTCATGTGAACATCAAAGGATGTTGATGACATGATGTGTTAGCCAAGAGAGGGCTAATTGATGAGTGGTCAGATGACCATGTGATGTGATCCATGCAGGTTGGATCACGAGTATGTCGAGGGTTGTGGTACAACCCAGAAGAGAGTAAGCTGATAGTCGGTAACAGTAAACTAGTTAAGCACTTATTGTGATCGTTGCCATGCTAGTGAGATAGATTACATGTGTAGTTCATGTCATGCTATGCTCGATTTATATTTTTCCTGATAATGCCCTACCATGCTTAGAATAGCTATTAAATAATTATCATGCTTGCTTTGTTATCTGCTTGTTTGGATGCTATGTTTTTGGTTGTCTTGCGAGTACATTCAAAGTACTCACCTGGCCTTGCACGTGGCTAGTTGCAGGAGAAGACTCGTCGTGCTAGATCGTAACCAAGCCAGTCCTGCGAGTTATGGAGCCCGGCGAGGGATGTCGTTGCCGATGTATCAAGACCTCTGCTGCCATTTAGCTAGCCTTGGAGTCATGTAATATTTTTGTAAGCAACAGTATTGTAATACTCCATTATTTTAATAAAGCCATCTTTGCCTGGAATTTCTGTATCATGCTCTTGACGTGCGTCCGATCTTATCCTGGGGACGGACGTGTGTCGGCCCTCTACTGGGGTGCCACTAAAATGTAAAGTCTTGAGTCTTGAAGCTTTGTCAATCCTATTCCTTTCCTGGGTTACTCCTAACAACTCCGAGCCACTACAATCTTTTGGACTCAATCTGAAATGAAGTAGGTAGATGTGACAGCCCGATGCCGACGTCCCAGAAGATTCCCCCTTCTATTCGTTTTGTCGTCTGATTTATTTCATTTGTCGCATCATCATCGCATCATGCGCATCATCTGCATCGCATTGGCATCTCCGTGCCGCCAGTTTTCAAACATGCATCCGTTAGTAGTTGCCGGTTCTCGTCGTTGCCCGTTCTGAGCCCTACCGCGCACGCACACGCCCGCGGCACCGTCGAAACCCTGTTTTTAAAGCGCGTTTAAAACTTTCTCTGATCGGGTTGCGATTTGACGTGCGGTCGTGATTAGTTATAGCGAGGCCGCTTGTCGAATTTCGTCGCGATCGGAGACCGTCTGGTACCCGAACGGTCGACCGTAGCGGCACCGTATTCGGGCTACCGTCACACGTGTGTCGGTGTTTTTAAATTCGTTGTCGCGCCGCCCGTTCCCCTCTCGTCTTCGGATGTCTACACAACACGGCCACTTAGCACGTCCCGCGTTCGGAATTGTTTAATTCCGGCCGCGCGGTTTGAACCGGGGCGAAAAACTGCTAAACCTAGCCCCCCCATTTGTTATAAATAGACCCCCTCCTAAATTTTAGGCAGCTAACCCTAGCCACCTCGGGATCCGCGCCACCCGAAACCCTAGCCGCCCCCCACCTGCTCCGTGTCTCCCTTCTCCAGCCGCCGGCCCGCTAGGCCCGTGCGCGGCCCATCCCGGCCCAGATCCGCCGCCCCTGCGAGCTTCCCCGAGCTCCTGCCCATGGCACCGAGCTCCCGCAGCCCTGCCTCGCCCTTGCCGCCTCCCGTCCCCGTGGACCCGCCTCCTCCGGCCGACTGCCGCCGCCGCCGGGCCCCCAGCGCCACGCCGGAGCCCCGCCGCCAGGCCAGCCCGCGCCGCCGCCATGCGTCGCCGCCGCTTCCCCGGTGTGCGCCCGGATCTGGCCGGCCCCGCCCTCTCCAGCATCCTGCCTTGCCGGATCCCGCCGCTTGGACTGCAACCTCGCCGGGTTCCGGCCAGATCTCGTGATCCTCAACTGCCGGCGGCCGCCTCTGCTCGTGCGGGAGGAAGACGAGGCTCCCCGCTCGACCGGCTCCCCGCGGACCCCAGCTAGGCCTCGCCAGGAGGCTCCCGAGCCGGCCCAGCACCGCGCGGGCTGCTCTCCTCCGCCAGAAGGCCACCAAGACCCAGTCGGCCGGCTTCCCCAGCTCCTCAGGCCTTCGCTCCACCAGGACCACGTAGCTCGGCCCAGCTCCCCTCTGCAGATCCGGGCCATGGCCCGAGGTAAAAGTTTCCCCACCAGACCCTATATTGCGCCCGTGTGATGTTTTAGTTAGTGGCGTCCCAGCTCGGCCCGTTAGATATTTAGGTTATTTTTTTCGGATTAGTTTATTTCAGGAGATACATAAATATTGTAACGACCGTAACTTTTATTCTGTAAGTCGGAACGAGGAGTTTTATATATGGTTTTGTGGTAGTTTCACGCGTAGAATGCGTATTTGAAATATGCATATTTGTTTGACGTCGTTTGTCGTGCCGGTTGCCTAGATTAGCGTGTTGTCCCAATAGAATTTAGTTCGTATTTAATTTTCGCGCAAGTCCAGATTGTTCTAATGCCATGATAAAAATGCCAATGTTTTAGGGGCTATTTTTCCATGTATCTTAGAGCGGTCGTAGATATTTTTGCATGTATGATTTGCCGGTAGTTTATTTTCCTGTATATAGGTGTTTCTCTCGCATTTATGTGCGGCATTATTTTGTGTTGCAAACCCCACATATTTTATATGTTTCCGGGCATGGATTTTTCTGTGCAATTAGTTTTAGCTTTCGAGTAAGTTAGTTCACGAGATATTTTGCTATGTTGCCCTTTCGATTAATTCGTAGGATTTATTCCGTGCTTCGTTTGAATTAGTTGTCAACTAGGGAGTTGATCTTGGATGTTTTGTTTAACCCCTGGTATTTTTAATTGCAATGGAAATGCATGTTTAGGCGTGTTTTGCTTGCTCTCAAGTTGCTAGAAATAGTGCTGTTTTAGAGGAGCTGAAATATGTCTAAGTCTAGAATCTGTTATATTTTGTTGCTGTCTTCTCTTGCTTGCATTTTGTGATCTGTAGCTCCTTTGAGGTTGGTCCAATGGAGTTAGTTGTACACTTTGTGTTTCTCTAGCATGTTGTTAAGTTTCATGCCATTTGGAGACCTGTAGATATAGATTTTGCTGCTGTCAATATAGCTTCAGGCTGAAAACAGCACTTTCATGAGGTGTAATTTTCACCAAGTCTGAAATAGCGAGTGGGATGCCTGTTTGTGACTTCTTTCCCTAGTGATCGATGATGCCATGCTAGTTGTTGTTAGTTGTTTGTAGTAGCGCTTCTTGCCCTCTTCCCTGCCATGCCTTGCTTGTGCTTATCGGAGTTGGGTAGCCGAAGTTGTGAGGCGTAGAAAGTGTTATGTGGCTGATTTTGGCAGTTTGTAGAGTTTTCTTGTTTTGCTCGTAGTTGTCGAACCATAGCTCGGTTTTATCGTGTCCTACATGAAACTTGCTTAGAATCTTGTGTTGTTTCTTTTTCTCTTGCTGTTTGAATGTGTTGACATGCTCGTAGCCGCCGTTGCACACATTTTTGCATTCATGCCATCATATCTTGCGGTGCTTGTATCTTTTGATCCATAGCTCCGTTCGAGATGATCTTTATGTGTAGATTGCTTGCCTTAACGCGTAGAATCACGTGAACCTATTTGTTTTGCTGTTTAACAACTAATTAAAGGTGTTACTTCAGATCTGGACAGAATTGTAAATTAACATGTGAGGTCGTTTCGGAGGTGCTATATGTCATTTCCGACCTCACTTAAAATGCCTAGATAGGTAGTTTAACTTCCGCTTTACCTCTTGCATGTTTGACAACATTAATATTGCCGTGTAGATAACCCGGAGTGAACTAAATAATTAACGTGGAGTTTCGTCAATATGCAACTCGTGCATATTGAGCTTCACTTAATGTGTAGTGCTTGATTGTGTGATTTGTCATACCGTGACTTGCATGTATTCAGTAGCTCATGCATCATATGTGTTGTGCATCGTGTGGTGAATTTCGTGTGTTGATTTGTGTCTCCGGTTTGCTTCGTCTCGATAGAGTTCCCCAGCGTGCCGGAGTGTGAGGACCCGCTCGACTACGTCGGTTCGTCTGCTTCACGGGGGCATTCTTCTTCCAAGCGGGATCTCAGGCAAGATGATCATTTCCCCAGATACCATTACTATAATTGCCATGCTAGTTTACCGTTTCTGCCGGTTATGTCTCGTTGCCTACCACATGTTAAATACCAGCCTCTCAACAATGCCATGTTAACCTTCAACCTGTTCGACCTAGCAAACCACTGATTGGCTATGTTAGTGCTTCCTTAACCCTGTTGATAGCGTTGCTAGTTGCAGGTGCAGATGCTTCCATGCAAAGCATGGGTTCCTTGTTATATCACCATATTAATGCTATCTAATTTAATGCACCTATATACTTGGTAAAAGGTGGAAGGCTCGGCCTTTCTAGCCTGGTGTTTTGTTCCACCTTTGCCCCCTTAGTTTCGGCTACCAGTGTTATGTTCCATAATTGAGCGCTCCTAACACGATCGGGGTTGTTATGGGGACCCCCTTGATAATTCGTTTTAGATTAAAGCTGGTCCGGCAAGGCCCAACATTGGTTCTACATTTGCCCAACATAATAATTTGTTAACACTGAAATGCATAGGGCGTCATGAACCCGAGGAGTAATTTTACATAAACAGGGGGGGCCAGTGCTGATGGTGTTGGTCCCAAACGGTCTGCCTGCGGGGCCACCACGGGGAAACTCGAGGTTTGGCACCCGTAGCTAGTTCCATCCGTCGTGTCCTGAGAACGAGATACGCGGCTCCTATCGGGATCGTCGACACGTCGGGCGGCCTTGCTGGATTAGTTTTACCTTTGACGAGATATCTTGTGCATCGGGATTCCGGTGATGCTTTGGGTAATCTCAGAGTTGAGATTTTCCACTAGGGAATCCGACGAGATCGCGAGCTTCGTGATTGAGGATTTCTATGCGGCTTGTGGTAATTTGTGATGGACTAGTTGGAGCACCCCTGCAGGGTTAAATCTTTCGGAAAGCCGTGCCCACGGTTATGTGGCAACGTGGATACTTTGTTTAACACTGGTTCTAGATAACTTGAAGTTAACTTAATTAAAATATGCCAACTGTGTGCGTAACCGTGACTGTCTCTTTTGTGAGTTCCTTCTCCGATCGAGTACACAGTGGGGTTATGTCTGACGTAGGTAGGTGTTCAGGATCATTCATTTGATCATCTGTAGTTCACGTCCGCTATGCGTAGATCTTCCCCCTCTTACTTCTAGTACTCGTAAGTTAGCCACAAAATACATGCTTAGCCACTGCTGCAACCTCACCACTTAACCATACCTCACCCATTAAGCTTTGCTAGTCTGGATACCTTTGGAAATGAGATTGCTGAGTCCCCTGTGGCTCACAGATTACTACAACACCAGTTGCAGGTATAGGTAAAGGTTACATGACACGAGTGCGATGATTGTTCCTTTGGAGTTGCTTCTTCTTCTTCTTCTTCTTCATCGATCTAGGATGGGTTCCAGACCGGCAGCCTGGGATAGCAAGGATGGACGTCGTTCTTCTTTTGTCGTTTGTTTTCGTCCGTAGTCGGACCCTGCTCTTACTCTTGATGATTATGTAATGTACTGATGTGACACTGATGTAGCTTGTGGCGAGTGTAAGCCAACTCTTTATATATCTCTTCTTTTCAGTACATGTACTTGTAACGATATCCATTCTTGCGACACGACAAGATGCGCTTCTATCCCTGACGAGGCCCTCGTGCCAATTTGAGGATAGGGTCGCATCTTGGGCGTGACAAGTTGGTATCAGAGCAAGGACCGACCTAGGAGCCCCCTTGATTGATCGAGCTTGGCCGAGTTGAGTCTAGTGAAAAACTATTTGAGTCTAGTTATATATCGGAGAGTAGGATTCTTTTTTCTCCTCTTCTATGCTCTGGTGAGGAATCTTGACGTGATAATTTACTCTACTCCTCTTCCCACTCAAAAAAAAATTTAGGATCACGCGGATATTCTTGGGATCTATATGATGCCGATGTGACGGAGTTCTGTCTTGGTGCCTCCTGTCTGACTTGATTTTCATCCGGGGAGTTGAGCTCCAGGGGATTCTCGAGCACATCGTTATCATTCAGATTTCTTAGTATCTCAGAACGAAGGATGTTCCTAATTGCTTCAATACTAGTAGTGGCGAGATAACCCCGATGTCCCCAGTACTGGTGCAGATTGTTCGGGAGTACTGCCATACTTTGTATCGTTGTGATCACGAGGGTCTGTTGTAGATGAAGGTCCGAGATTCTGGTCGTGTGTTGACGGATGTGTAACAAGTGACGGGTTAGTATAGGAGTTGTGTGATATTACTCCTTGTATCCGTGTACCAGATTGCATGACCAGATATTTCGGGAATTCATAGGTGGGAATTCAAGTAGTTGCTTATAGGACAATCTTCCAACAAATGAATGATGTTAGGTTGGGGTTCGACATCTAGTGGATTCGTTTGTTCACGGTCGACTTACAGCGGTACACGTTGTGTCTTAAAGAGTCCTTGTAGCTTGCTACAACTCGGGGACGCTTCGTTTGTCGGGTGCACTACCTTGCACTTGATGACTACTGTATGGTTCGAGCCCGTGCGATCCTGTCCACGAAAATATCGGACGAAATCTTTCTCATGAGTTTGTTCTGGCTTGTTTCATAAGCCTCACTCTTTGGTTTGTTGAAAAATGGTAATTCAGTTGCTTCGATGTCAAGTAGTGATTTCAGATCTTTCTAAGTAGTGATCTCATATTCATATGCGAGTGCTAATCCTTTTGCTCTATCAATTGTCTTATCAATTCCTTTCAAGCGGAGTTGTTATGTCAATTCCATTCAACCGGTGTGTTTCTCTCCAAGTGGACTCAATCCTATCCAATTTTGCAAGATCATTCTCTCATTTTATTCCGGAGTTCATCTCATCTAGCCCAAGTTGTCTTTGTTTTTCCCCACCCTCCCGCCCTTTTTCTTAGTGATTCAATTTTTATCCAGGAGTTTTCTTTTCATTGTGCTTCCGCTGTCTGTTCTTTTCTCTCTTACCCGGTGATTCATTGTGAAGATTTTGAGGAGCTTCGTGTTCATCTTTATTCAATTTGGTCATCTTTTCCAGTGAATTCAATTCAGTTGTACGTGTTCATTATATCCTATTCATCCTTGTAATTCTTTCCTATGTTGGGAATTCTTACCATCCTATCTTGTTATTTATTCCTCTCTTTTCTATCCGGAGCGTTGAAGTTATCTCAGTAGTTCTTGTTTCCAAACTTTTCAATTATTTCGAGGTGCTAACCTCATCTAGTTCTCTTCATACCGGTGCAATATCTCTCTTTCTAGCAATCCTTTTCTACGGTGGCTTCTTTGAGTGGGCCCATAACCCACAGGTTTTCCCAGGATCTTGTCTGGCTCATGTAGGCATCCGGAGATCTTTAATTCTTTTCAACTATGACGTAAGTATGAATTTCATGAGTCATATTCCTTCTTCAAGATCTATTGGAATTAATTCTCACATTGGCTCAACCTTTCATTCTTCTTATTCTGGAGTGCCTCAGCTATTCTTGGTGTTGTTCCTCGTCATCGTTCTCAGCTTGCAATTCGGAGGAGTGTTTCTCTCAAATCTTGGCTCATTCTCTTGGAGATTAATCATTTCAGCTTGGTGTCATCATCTTAATTGTTCCAATCATGAGTAATCCCTTTCTTGCGATCCGGTGCATTTCTGAGTTGTTTTATTTCTCGGTCCTCCGATGGCCATCATTTTAGAAGATTCTTCGTTCTCAGCTTTCAGCTTTCATCCTCAAACCTTCTCAATTGTTGCCTCTTCGTTCGTATCTCGATTATCCGGTGCCTTGTTCAAGTTTTCTCTCAGGTGGCTCATGATCTCTTCATTCTCAGATGTTTCCATGCATTCTTGGAATTCCCATTCAGTTGTGAATTCTTACCGGTGCTTCCTTCAATTTTGGCCTCAAGTGGTGCTTATCTCTCTGTGCATCTTCAAGATTCATTTCTAGTAGAATAAGTTGTATGCTAGATCTTTTGCTTGTCATCAATTTAACTTGATGAAGGATAAGCATAACATAATTCTTATTCTTGTTCTTCCTTCTTTCAAGGGATTTCAATTCTTTTCTCAAGTATCCGTTCTCTTGCATTCCCAAGTGCATTTGTTCTTCCTTTATTCTTTGAGGTGGTATTATAGCCTTCTTGTTAGTGTAGGAGCCTCAGAGAGTTTTCCTTTCAAGAATGAGATAATTAAACCCACCAATTCTATGTTGATGAGATATTTTCAACCCATGACTTGTTCATTGAGCTATCTTGGTTGGATTTCACCTAAAGCTTTTCCTATGGATTGTTGCTTTTATGGTCCTTGTCATTAATCCAAGTTCTCAATGTATCCTCTTGGTGTAAGAATTATTCATATCTTGTTTCTCCCAATCAATCCTTCTTTCTTCTAGTGGTTGGTTGTCACCTCATACTTCTTGAGATGATTTTCGTAAGCCCACTACTATTTTGTTCTTTCGTTGTTGGTTGTCTAACCACTACGTCAATTCTATGACCGGAGGCTCTTCTATTCTATGGTAATGGTAGTTGTTATTCTTTTCTTCATTCTCTTCTTTCGCTTGAGCTAGCTCCTACTCTATTGTTCCGGAGGCTTTGTGATATTGCTCTTTTGGGTCATTCTTGTTGTTCTATCAAGATCATGGTGTTCCCTTGTTCTATTTACTTGTTTGTTGAGAATATTGTCTAATTCTACCATCTTATCCAATTTTTTGTCCCATTTTCCTACCGAAGTGCTGCCGAAATTTTCCGTGAATTCTTGCTTCTTTCTCATGTCATTCATCATCTCCTTGCAACCTTCTAGGATCGTTGGTTTCACTCGTTTGACAAAGAAGCGACTAAGTTTTTACCTCTTTTTCTTCCTCATCCTCTTCCCCCTTTCATTCTTGGATCTCGGGGCGAGATCCTCTTCTAGTGTAGGAGAGTTGTAACAGCCCGATGCCGACGTCCCAGAAGATTCCCCCTTCTATTCGTTTTGTCGTCTGATTTATTCCATTTGTCGCATCATCATCGCATCATGCGCATCATCTGCATCGCATCGGCATCTCCGTGCCGCCAGTTTTCAAACTTGCATCCGTTAGTAGTTGCCGGTTCTCGTCGTTACCCGTCCTGAGCCCTACCGCGCACACACACGCCCGCGGCACCATCGAAACCCTGTTTTTAAAGCGCGTTTAAATCTTTCTCTGATCGGGTTGAGATTTGACGTGCGGTCGTGATTAGTTATAGCGAGGCCGCCTGTCGAATTTCGTCGCGATCGGAGACCGTCTGGTACCCGAACGGTCGACCGTAGCGGCACCGTATTCGGGCTACCGTCGGACGTCTGTCGGTGTTTTTAATTTCGTTGCCGCGCCGCCCGTTCCCCTCTCGTCTCCGGATGTCTACACAATACAGCCACTTAGCACGTCCCGCGTTCGGAATTGTTTAATTCCGGCCGCGCGGTTGGAACAGGGGCGAAAAACTGCTAAACCTAGCCCCCCCATTTGTTATAAATAGACCCCCTCCTAAATTTTAGGCAGCTAACCCTAGCCACCTCGGGATCCGCGCCGTCCCGAAACCCTAGCCGCCCCCCCACCTGCTCCCTGTCTCCCTCCTCCAGCCGCCGGCCCGCTAGGCCCGTGCGCGGCCCGTCCCGGCCCAGATCCGCCGCCCCCGCGAGCTTCCCCGAGCTCCTGCCCATGGCACCGAGCTCCCGCAGCCCTGCCTCGCCCTTGCCGCCTCCCGTCCCCGTGGACCCGCCTCCTCCGGCCGACTCCCGCCGCCGCCGGGCCCCCAGCGCCGCGCCGGAGCCCCGCCGCCAGGCCAGCCCGCGCCGCCGCCATGCGTCGCTGCCGCTTCCCCGATGTGCGCCCGGATCCGGCCGGCCCCACCCTCTCCAGCATCGTGCCTCGCCGGATCCCGCCGCTTGGACTACAACCTCGCCGGGTTCCGGCCAGATCTCGTGATCCTCAACCGCCGACGGCCGCCTCTGCTCGTGCGGGAGGAAGACGAGGCTTCCCGCTCGACCGGCTCCCAGCGGACCCCAGCTGGGCCTCGCCAGGAGGCTCCCGAGCCGGCCCAACACCGCGCGGGCTGCTCTCCTGCGCCAGAAGGCCACCAAGGCCCAGTCGGCCGGCTTCCCCAGTGCCTCAGGCCTTCGCTCCACCAGGCCCACGTAGCTCAGCCCAGCTCCCCTCTGCAGATCCGGGCCATGGCCCGAGGTAAAAGTTTCCCCACCAGACCCTATATTGCGCCCGTGTGATGTTTTAGTTAGTGGCGTCCCAGCTCGGCCCGTTAGATATTTAGGGGGTTTTTTCGGATTAGTTAATTTCAGGAGATAGATAAATATTGTAACGACCGTAACTTTTATTCTGTAAGTGGGAACGAGGAGTTTTATATATGGTTTTGTGGTAGTTTCGCGCGTAGAATCCGTATTTGAAATATGCATATTTGTTTGACGTCGTTTGTCATGCCGGTTGCCTAGATTAGCGTGCTGTCCCAATAGAATTTAGTCCGTATTTAATTTTCGCGCAAGTCCGGATTGTTCGAATGCCATGATAAAAATGCCTATGTTTTAGGGGCTATTTTTCCATGTATCTTAGAGCGGTCGTAGGTATTTTTGCATGTATGATTTGCCGGTAGTTTATTTTCCTGTATACAGGTGTTTCTCTCGCATTTATGTGCGGCATTATTTTGTGTTGCAAACCCCACATATTTTATATGTTTCCGGGGTAGAAAAATCCCATGGATTTTTCTGTGCAATTAGTTTTAGCTTTCGAGTAAGTTAGTTCGCGAGATATTTTGCTATGTTGCCCTTTTGATTAATTCGTAGGATTTATTCCGTGCCTCGTTTGAATTAGTTGTCAACTAGGGAGTTGATCTTGGATGTTTTGTTTAGCCCCTGGTATTTTTAGTTGCAATGGAAATGCATGTTTAGGCGTGTTTTGCTTGCTCTCAAGTTGCTAGAAATAGTGCTGTTTTAGAGGAGCTGAAATATGTCTAAGTCTGGAATCTGTTATATTTTGTTGCTGTCTTGTCTTGCTTGCATCTTGTGATCTGTAGCTCTTTTGAGGTTGGTCCAATGGAGTTAGTTGTACACTTTGTGTTTCTCTAGCATGCTGTTAAGTTTCATGCCATTTGGAGACCTGTAGCTATAGATTTTGCTGCTGTCAATATAGCTTCAGGCTGAAAACAGCACTTTCATGAGGTGTAATTTTCACCAAGTCTGAAATAGCGAGTGGGATGCCTGTTTGTGACTTCTTTCCCTAGTGATCGATGATGCCATGCTAGTTGTTGTTAGTTGTTTGTAGTAGCGCTTCTTGCCCTCTTCCGTGCCATGCCTTGCTTGTGCTTATCGGAGTTGGGTAGCTGAAGTTGTGTGGCGTAGAAAGTGCTATGTGGCTGATTTTGGCAGTTTGTAGAGTTTTCTTGTTTTGCTCGTAGTTGTCGAACCGTAGCTCCGTTTTGATCGTGTCCTACATGAAACTTGCTTAGAATCTCGTGTAGTTTCTTTTTCTCTTGCTGTTTGAATGTGTTGACATGCTCGTAGCCGCCGTTGCACATATTTTTGTATTCATGCCATCATATCTTGCGGTGCTTGTATCTTTTGATCCGTAGCTCCGTTGGAGATGATCTTTATGTGTAGATTGCTTGCCTTGACGCGTAGAATCATGTGAACCTATTTGTTTTTCTGTTTAACAACTAATTAAAGGTGTTACTTCAGATCTGGACAGAATTGTAAATTAACATGTGAGGTCGTTTCGGAGGTGCTATATGTCATTTCCGACCTCACTTAAAATGCCTAGATAGGTAGTTTAACTTACGCTTTACCTCTTGCATGTTTGACAACATTAATATTGCCGTGTAGATAACCGGGAGTGAACTAAATAATTAACGTGGAGTTTCGTCAATATGCAACTCGTGCATATTGAGCTTCACTTAATGTGTAGTGTTTGATTGTGTGATTTGTCATACCGTGACTTGCATGTATTCAGTAGCTCATGCATCATATGTGCTATGCATCGTGTGGTGAATTTCGTGTGTTGATTTGTGTCTCCGGTTTGCTTCGCCTCGATAGAGTTCCGCAGCGTGCCGGAGTGTGAGGACCCGCTCCACTACGTCGGTTCGTCTGCTTCACGGGGGCATTCTTCTTCCAAGCGGGATCTCAGGCAAGATGATCATTTCCCCAGATACCATTACTATAATTGCCATGCTAGTTTACCGTTTCTGCCGGTTATGTCTCGTTGCCTACCACATGTTAAATACCAGGCTCTCAACAATGCCATGTTAACCTTCAACCTGTTCGACCTAGCAAACCACTGATTGGCTATGTTACTGCTTGCTTAACCCTGTTGATAGTGTTGCTAGTTGCAGGTGCAGATGCTTCCATGCAAAGCATGGGTTCCTTGTTATATCACCATATTAATGCTATCTAATTTAATGCACCTATATACTTGGTAAAAGGTGGAAGGCTCGGCCTTTCTAGCCTTGTGTTTTGTTCCACCTTTGCCCCCTTAGTTTCGGCTACCGGTGTTATGTTCCATAATTGAGCGCTCCTAACACGATCGGGGTTGTTATGGGGACCCCCTTGATAATTCGTTTTAGATTAAAGCTGGTCCGGCAAGGCCCAACATTGGTTCTACATTTGCCCAACATAATAATTTGTTAACACTGAAATGCATAGGGCGTCATGAACCCGAGGAGTAATTTTACATAAACAGGGGGGCCAGTGCTGATGGTGTTGGTCCCAAACGGTCTGCCTGCGGGGCCACCACGGGGAAACTCGAGGTTTGGCACCCATAGTTAGTTCCATCCATCGTGTCTTGAGAACGAGATACGCGGCTCCTATCGGGATCGTCGACACGTCGGGGGGCCTTGCTAGATTAGTTTTACCTTTGACGAGATATCTTGTGCATCGGGATTCCGGTGATGCTTTGGGTAATCTCAGAGTTGAGGTTTTCCACTAGGGAATCCGACGAGATCGCGAGCTTCGTGATTGAGGATTTCTATGCGGCTTGTGGTAATTTGTGATGGACTAGTTGGAGCACCCCTGCAGGGTTAAATCTTTCGGAAAGCCGTGCCCACGGTTATGTGGCAACGTGGATACTTTGTTTAACACTGGTTCTAGATAACTTGAAGTTAACTTAATTAAAATATGCCAACTGTGTGCGTAACCGTGACTGTCTCTTTTGTGAGTTCCTTCTCCGATCGAGGACACGGTGGGGTTATGTCTGACATAGGTAGGTGTTCAGGATCATTCATTTGATCATCTGTAGTTCACATCCGCTATGCGTAGATCTTCTCCCTCTTACTTCTAGTACTCGTAAGTTAGCCACCAAATACATGCTTAGCCGCTGCTGCAACCTCACCACTTAACCATACCTCACCCATTAAGCTTTGCTAGTCTGGATACCTTTGGAAATGAGATTGCTGAGTCCCCTATGGCTCACAGATTACTACAACACCAGTTGCAGGTATAGGTAAAGGTTACATGACACGAGCGCGATGATTGTTCCTTTGGAGTTGCTTCTTCTTCTTCTTCTTCTTCATCGATCTAGGATGGGTTCCAGACCGGCAGCCTGGGATAGCAAGGATGGACGTCGTTCTTCTTTTGTCGTTTGTTTTCGTCCGTAGTCGGACCCTGCTCTTACTCTTGATGATTATGTAATGTACTGATGTGACACTGATGTAGCTTGTGGCGAGTGTAAGCCAACTCTTTATATATCTCTTCTTTTCAGTACATGTACTTGTAATGATGTCCATTCTTGCGACACGACGAGATGCGCTTCTATCCCTGACGAGGCCCTCGTGCGAATTTGAGGATAGGGTCGCATCTTGGGCGTGACAGTAGAACTATTAGTCCAAGAGGTAATGTATGTTGTCATGAATTATCAAAACCTCCAAGGGAGCATATGTGCTTTCAATATCATGTCGATTGTCCTTCTTCTCACCGAGCATAAGTAGCAACCCTATTTGTTGTTGCCATAGCACAGACCACATGTTCCAACATGAGATGAGTTGCAGTGACCGCATGTGCACAATAGAAGTCAGGGAAAGTTGCACGGAGGTTGGAAGGGGCTGGTTTGACTAGATATCATCTAGGTTTCGGTCATGAGGGGACTCCTGAAAATGAGCCTTTTGTTTCCTGAGTCCGTGAGATTTCCACTAGTGGAGAAATGACTAGCCACAACTCTTGTTTGTGGCATGCCATTTCTTACCAACACGAGCACTAATATTTTCAAATAGTGCCGACGTCGGCCTAATTCGTATGCCATAGCTATTTGTTTAGTGCTAGAGTTGCCAAATTAGGCCCATCATGGCACGTTAGGCCCATTAGGACCACAACGGCACTATTCGGTTTTAACCGCTCTCGACCGACCCACTAAAAAACTTATCATCCTTCCGTCCTCTTCTCAATCCCAAATCCAGCCCGTCCTGCTTAGATCCCCATCGCCGTGCGACCCAACGTCGGCACCACCCCGCCAGATGTCGCCACCGCCTTTGCCCGCCGCCTCCGCCCGCCGCCGCCCAACACCGACATCGCCTTTGCCCGCCGCCTCCGCCCGCCGCCGCCCACCACCGACATCGCCTCTGCCCGCTGCCGCCGCTAACGTCCCTCGCGGGTGCGTTGATTTCCCTCCAAGCTTAAAGGGTGATGCAACACAGCGACGACAAGTATTTCCCTCAGTTAAGAAACCAAGGCTTCAATCCCATAGGAAGATCCACAAGACTATGTAAGCAGCAACTGCACACAAATGGCAAAACCTCGCAACCAACGCGTAGAGGGGTTGTCAATACCTCATGGGTAAAGTAAGCATAGATTGATAGATGGAAATAAGAGTGATAGAAGATAGAACGCAATAAAGTATTTTTGGGTTTTTTGATAATATAGATCTAGAAAAAGAGCAAATGAAGTAGAAAATCAAATAGCAAAATAGAGATTGCAAATAGATGTCGTGAAGTAGACCCGGGGGCCGTAGGTTTCACTAGTGGCTTCTCTCGAGAAAAATAGCAAGCGGTGGGTAGACAAATTATTGTTGGGAAATTGATAGCAAAGCAAATAATCATTACTACATTCATGACAATGATCATGTATATAGGCATCACGTCCAAAATAAGTAGACGGACTTATGCGTGCATCTACTTCTATTACTCCACACATTGACCACTATGCAGCATGCATCTAGTGTATTGAGTTCATGGAGAAACAAAGTAATGCCTTAAGAACAATGACATGATGTAGAAAATATATATTCATGTAGGAATAGATCCCATCTTTTTATCCTTAATGGCAACGACGCAAGCGTGTCATGTCTCTTTCTGTCACTTAGATTGAGCACCGCAAGATCTAACCCATCACAAAGAACCTCTTCCCATTGCAAGATAAAAAATCAAGTTGGCCAGACAAAAAACAAATATAGGAGAAGAAATACGAGGCTATAATAATCAAGGATGAATATTTTTTCACAAATCCGATCATAAACTCACAATTCATCGGATCCCAACAAACACACCGCAAAAGAACGAGTTACATCATATGGATCTCCAAGAGACCATTGTATTGAGAAACAAAACGAGAGAGAAAGCCATCTAGCTACTGCCTACGGACCCGTAGGTCTCATATGAACTACTCACGCATCATGGGTGGAACACCAATGGAGATGGTGAACCCCTCCATGATCGTGTTCTTCTCTGGAAAAGGCTCTTGATTGGTTTTCATGGCTCTCGAACTTGCAGCAGCTGAAACAATTTTTCGTCGACCCCCTAGGGTTTCTGGAATATTAGGGTATTTGTAGAGCTCAGAGCTGGTGCAGAAGCTTTGGTAAAGGCCCCACTAGACACGAGGTCACTCCAGGGGCCTCTGGCGCGCCCTGGTGTCTAATGCCCTGGTCCTTGGCTGCTGCTCAAGCTTGGCCCCCAAGTTTCCTTCTGGTCCAAAACAAATCTCTGTAAAGTTTCGTGGCAATTGGTCCTCATCTAATATGGATTTTATATGAAGGAAAAAATAGAAAAAAATAACAACTAGCACTAGGCACTATGTCAATAGGTAAGTCCCAAAAAATGATGTAAAATTGCTATAAAATATTGATATAAAATTGATATAAAATGATTATAAAACATCCAAGAATGATAACATAACAACATGAAACAATCAAAAATTATCGATACGTTGGAGACGTATCAGCCGCTGCCTTCGCCCGATGCCCGTGAGCACCTCGAGGGTAAGTCTGGCGCCCCATCCCTCTTTCATTTTGCTTAGGGTTAGGGTTAGTTGCCAGATGGTAGTAGGTATATTTCCTCCTTAGAAAATTACTAAGCCTAATTAGCAAATGGTTTGTAGGGATATTGCAAGAATATTGTAGGAATATTATATTGTATCAATCCTTCACATTTCATAGGGAAAAAACATTAACCTAGCTAGACTCACGCCTCCTTTGGTTTATTTTTTCGAGAAAATGCAAAAGCTTTGCGTTTCATTTCATTGAGAAGGTAGGTAAGTACAATATTCCTAGGAGGCTGAGGTCACATGGGTCATGAGCCCGATCAGTGGACGTCTGAGTATATGGGTAGGACTGCCCTGAGCCCGAGTGCTCTTGCTAGTGCCCAACATTTGGCCTCATCTTGAATCCTATCAACTAAAATATCGATCGATGGTCACACATTTGTTCTTGTGCTTCCAAACCAAATGATGCATAATTAGTTTTTCATATGTGTTTGGTAGCACACTTATGATTAGTTTTTCATATGTGTTTGGTAGCTGATGGGGTCATAGTCCTAGGGTAGGGTCATAGGCCTGTCCTACAGGTCCTACCCAAGGACTACCCCACGCAAGGGACATGACCTTAAGTATGCCCGACTGTATTAAGGTGCCCTCATCATCCAGTCGGTAACGGGCCCAGAGTCATCCAGTCGGAGACTAAGACTCGGAGGACACCGGACCTACCGACTGGATACACTCGGTGCGTCGTAACCTCCCTGGAGGGAAACTGCCGTACGTTTCCGGGTGCATTAACTAGCATTTATAGCATACGCTACCTGTAACGCATGCATTCAATCGCCACTACTCCACCCTTGAATCAGAACCGTTGTGGAGGGCAGCACACTCTATATAAGCCGCCCTCCCCCACTGGCAAAAGGGTTAGAAAAACATTGTACTCCATATTACACTCGGTAACAAGCTCCAAGAGCACTGAGACGTAGGGCTATTAACTCCACCGTAGAGGGGCCTGAACTCATACAACCTCGCCGTAGCTAGGACTCTGCCCATCTCATTCGTACCCTACACATCTACTGTCAGGCTCATACCCATGACAGTTGGCGCCCACCTTGGGGCATGCGTCTAAGCGACTTCCGGCGAGTTTGCGACTACTTCCTTTCGCCATGTCGTCCGGTGGAGTTTCGAGCATGGGTCAACAGATCCTCTTCGGTTCTCTCTCCTTCGTCGTCGATGAGTCGGCGTGGCTTCGGGAGGCACCCCTTGACATCAAGGCGCTTCCCCGTCGCGGGGCCACACACTTCCGTGCCGGCGCTCGCGGCGTTCTTCTTCTCCAACAATTGGCTCCATTTCCGGATTACACCCTCGTCACTCGCCGCAGTAAGCGGTCCCGCAGTCTGCGTCTCCAACGTTGGGTGCAGCATGCCCGAGCGTGCCAGATCGCGTCCTCTCAGGTGGCAGTTCTGGAGTCTGTTGTAGTGGTCCCACGCTCCCAGTGCTCAGACTCGGTTCCGACTGAGCTTCCTACCGAGTACGTGGGTCGTGGGCCTGCAGCAGAAGTACACATGGCCAACTCCCATGAAGATCCTCGTCAGGCGGACCGAGGTGAAGTTGGCAAAGCATCCGGTGCGCGTCGTCCGCCTCGTCGTTCTGCCAGCCGACACACTCGGCGGAGCAACGTGGAGGTGTTCCGCACACCTCTCCTCAACCTGGCCGCGGCTGCCCAGATTGCCGATTCCCTCCAGCCGACTGATTCAGAGGCAGGAAGGGGAATCGAACAAATCCGAGCCCTGTTGCGCACGGCGCAGCAGCAGAATTCGGCAGTCTCCCAGTCACACAATCGGATCCACAATAGTTCCGTCCATGCAAACACGCATAGATCGGTTCACAGCCCTGGATCTCATCAGTATCGCCGTCTCTCACGCACCCCTCCGCGGGGTGGGCCCTACGGGTCCCGGCATCATGATGATCGGCATTCAGTCGGCGACACTTACGACCCAAGACCCGACGCAAGGGGCCGAATCGCTCAGCGAAGAGTCGACAGGGGTCGAGCCCACCGCGATGGCCGCGATATGGATCGTCCGAGTGGAAGCAGGGCCATCGTATCTGGCCCCGAGTGTTTTAGTCGAGCCATCCGCTCAGTTGATATCCCGCCCAACTTCCGATTGGTTGCGGGAATCGGTAAATTCTCAGGAGAGTCCAAGCCCGAAACATGGCTAGACGACTATCGAGTGGCAGTCCAGATCGGAGGAGGAGACGACCATGTCGCTATGAAGCACCTCCCTCTGATGCTCGAAGGCTCGGCCCGAGCTTGGCTGAACCAGTTGGCCCCCTCAAGCATTTACAGTTGGGCAGATCTAGCCCGAGTGTTCATCAGAACCTTCGAAGGAACGTGCAAGCGCCCTGCAGGTCTTGTGGAGCTTCAGCACTATGTCCAGAAGCCGAATGAGCCCTTGCGCGACTTCATGCAGCAATGGACGACTCTTTACCACACGGTGGAGAACGTCACCGAGCATCAAGCAGTCTGCGCCTTCAAGGCAGGCGTGCGGTACAGGGAGTTGTACTTGAATTTTGGTCGAACCGGCGAGATCTCCATGAGCAAGATGATGGAGATAGCAACTCGCTATGCAAATGGCGAAGAAGAGGACCGCATCCGGAGCGGTAAACACAAGACAGTCGGTGATACCGACGGAGGTAACACTCGGAAGCAGAAACCGAAGGTTCCGCCCACACCGCAAGCAGAAGATGCAGCTGTAACCGGCGCCAAATTCAAGGGCAAAGGGAAAGCGCAGTTCACCCCCAAGAAAAAGCCTTTCAACAATCCCATCCTGGACCAGCCTTGTCCAATCCATACGAAGATGGATGAGGAAGGTAACCCCATATACGCAAAGCACACCACTCGGCAGTGCCGTCTCCTGATCCAGGGGTTCAGCGAAGGGCAGCCGAGTGAGCAGAATCCTGAATAGGATGAGGAGGACAAGGAGGATCCGTTCCCCCAAGTCCATGCAACCCTCATGATCTTCGCTGACGTCGAAAGCAAGAGTCGACTGAAGCTAGTGAACAGAGAAGTCAACATGGCCGTTCCGACTGCCCCCAAGTTTCTCAAATGGTCTCAGACTGCGATTACCTTCGATCAGTCGAATCATCCAACACATGTCCCCACCCCAGGAAGGCAGGCTCTGGTCATCGACCCGGTGGTGGAAGGAGTCCGACTGCGCAAAGTCCTAATGGACGACGGCAGCGGGTTGAATATTATGTACGCCGACACTCTCAAGGGGATGGGCATTCCGATGTCTAGACTCAGCGAGAGCAATATGCAGTTCCACGGAGGCGTCCCAGGGCGGAAGGCCAAATCACTCGGCCAGATCGCATTGGAGGTCATCTTCGGCTCCGACAAGAACTTTCGTAAGGAGAAGCTCATGTTTGAGGTGGTGGACTTCTAGAGCGCTTACCATGCAATTCTAGGCCGCCCGGCATATGTGAGTTTCATGGCACGACCGTGT
Source organism: Hordeum vulgare subsp. vulgare (assembly GCF_904849725.1). NCBI lineage: Eukaryota > Viridiplantae > Streptophyta > Magnoliopsida > Poales > Poaceae > Hordeum > Hordeum vulgare. Next base: position 549,147,716 of record NC_058521.1, on the reverse strand, counting down.
TATGTGTACTTGAAGTTGAAAATGCCCGGTCCAAAAGGCGTTATCACCATCACCGGCAACCGCCAGCGAGCCGAGGAGTGTCTGCAAGAGGGGTAGAGGATCGCCAACCAACAGATGGCTGTACTCGAGCTCGAAGAGTACAAGAAGACAGTCGACCCCGCCGACTTAATGCGCTCAAAGAAGCCAGCTTCTGAGTCCGCGTTCCAGTCAGCGGGAGAGACTAAGAAGATCAGCATCCACCCGACGGACGAGTCTGCCGCCCCGACGAACATCTCCACCACCCTGGATCCCAAATAGGAAGCCGAGCTCACCCAATTCCTCCGTGAGAACTGGGACATCTTCGCATGGAAGCCATCTGACATGTCGGGTGTACCTAGGGAGTTGGCTGAGCACCGACTGCATGTGGATCCCGCTGCTCGGCCCGTCCGAGAGCGCCTGCGCCGGTCCGCCGCGCACAAAAGGAAGGCAATTGGAGAAGAGGTGGCTAAGCTGCTAGCTGCCAGATTCATTCGCGAGGTTCACCACTCCGAGTGGCTCGCCAATGTAGTCATGGTGCCCAAGAAGGACAAGTCACTCCGAATGTGCATTGACTTCAAGCACCTCAATAAGGTCTGCCCGAAAGACCATTTTCCGCTCCCCCGCATAGATCAAATTGTCGATTCGACTGCGCGGTGCGAGCGTTTATCATTTCTTGATGCCTACTCGGGTTATCATCAGATCCGTCTGTATGGTCCCAATGAGTTGAAAACAGCTTTCATCACCCCGTTTGGGTGCTTCTGCTACATCACCATGCCTTTCGGTCTGAAGAATGCAGGAGCTACCTTTATGCGCATGATCCAAAAATGTCTCCTCGACCAGATCGGTCTCAATGTGGAGGCATACATGGATGATATCGTAGTCAAGTCCCGCAAAGGTTCCGACCTGCTGACTGACTTGGCAGAAACATTCGCCAACCTTCGTAGGTACGATATCAAGCTAAATCCTGCCAAGTGTTCATTCGGTGTTCCCAGCGGAAAATTACTCGGTTTCTTCGTTTCCGAACAAGGGATCGATGTTAACCCCGAAAAGATCGGGACCATCGTCCGAATGGAGAGGCCGGTCAGAATACACGATGTTCAACGACTCACAGGTTGCTTAGCAGCTTTGAGCAGGTTCATCAGTCGACTCGGCGAAAAAGCACTTCCTCTGTACCGACTCATGAAGAAATCAGATACCTTCGAGTGGACAGACGAAGCCCAAGTCGCGTTCGACGACCTCAAAGTCCTACTTTCCACCCAGCCGGTTCTTACTGCTCCGCTCAGTAAAGAGCCCCTTCTTCTGTATATTGCGGCTACAAATCAAGTCGTCAGTACTGTTCTTACAGTCGAGCGAGAAGAAGAAGGCAAAGCATTCAAAGTTCAGTGGCCAGTGTACTACGTCTCCGAAGTCCTGACACCTTCCAAGCAGAGGTATCCCCATAATCAAAAGCTTATCTATGGGATCTATATGACTGCAAAGAAGGTGGCTCATTATTTCCAAGACCACTCGGTATCTGTCGTTTCTGATGCTCCGTTGTCGGAAATTCTCCACAATCGGGACGCATCAGGCCGAGTGGCGAAGTGGGCGATGGAGATGCTGTATTGCGACATCAAGTTCGAGGCCAAGAAAGCTATTAAGTCTCAAGCCCTGGCTGACTTTATAGCAGAATGGGTAGAACAACAGCAACCGACTCACATCTACTCGGCTCATTGGACAATGTTCTTCGATGGGTCTAAGATGTTGAATGGATCCGGCGCTGGTGTTGTGATTGTATCACCAAAGGGTGACACGCTCAAGTATGTGCTTCAGATACACTTTGATTCCTCTAACAATGAGGCAGAGTATGAAGCTCTTCTCTACGGATTGCGCATGGCAATCTCACTCGGCGTCCGTCGCCTGATGGTCTACGGCGATTCAGACTTGGTGGTCAACCAAGTGATGAAAGAGTGGGACGTAAGGAACCCCACTATGACAACCTACTGCAATGCAGTCAGGAAGCTGGAGAAGAAGTCTGAAGGTCTAGAACTTCATCATGTTCCAAGACTGAAGAACCAAGCGGCGGACGAGTTGGCGAAGCTCGGATCCACTCGGAGATCCGTCCCGAGTGATGTCTGCCTCGAGCACCTCCATCTTCCTTCAGTCAAAGAAGATCCCTTCACAGAAGAGCCAGTACAACCCAAGAGCGCAACAGACCCGACTGAAGTCGATGTGCCTGCTATGGTTGATCTGGTCACAGAGATTCTGGTAATCATTCCCGATTGGACTGTGCCGATTATGGCATATATCCTAAAGCAAGAACTTCCAGAAGATGAAGTCCAAGCCTGACAAATAGTTCGCAGGTCGAAGGCGTTCACTGTCATTGACGGTCAGTTGTATAAGGAGAGTGTTTCAGGCGTTCTCCAACGTTGCATTTCCCCAGAGGAAGGGCAGTTGATCCTAGAGGATATCCACTCGGGAACCTGCGGCCATCATGCTTCTTCAAGAGCAATCGTCGCCAAGGCGTTCAGGGCTGGATTCTTCTGGCTGCAGGCTAACGAAATGGCCAAAGCTATGGTCGATCGATGCGAAGGCTGTCAGTTCTACTCCAACAAGTCCCACAAGCCAACATCTGCACTAAAGACAATCCCACTTGTGTGGCCGTTTGCAGTTTGGGGATTAGACACAGTCGGACCATTCAAGACAGGCCAAGGAGGCTACACACATCTGTTGGTGGCAGTCGACAAGTTTACAAAGTGGATAGAAGCCAAGCCCATCAAGAAACTCGACGCCTCCACAGCCGTGAAGTTTGTCAGAGACATCATCTCCAGATTCGGAGTGCCTCACAGCATAATCACGGACAATGGGACAAACTTCGACTCGGACAGATTCAAAGGTTTCTGCGCGAGTCAAGGTATCCGAGTGGATTTTGCTTCCGTAGCACATCCGCAATCCAATGGACAAGCTGAGCGTGCAAATGGACTTATCCTTCAAGGTTTGAAGCCTCGACTCTTGCGAGAGATAGGACATGCTGCTGGTGCATGGGTAACCGAGTTACCTTCAGTACTTTGGGGCCTCCGCACCACTCCGAACAGATCAACAGGGCGATCACCGTTCTTCCTCGTCTATGGAGCAGAAGCGGTCCTTCCGAGTGACCTGCTTCACAATGCCCCGCGAGTCGAACTCTTCTCCGAAGCCGAAGCAGAACAAGCAAGGCAAGATGGAGTCGATCTTCTAGAGGAGGAGCGCGAGATGGCACTTACTCGCTCAACAATTTATCAGCAAGATCTGCGACGTTTTCATGCACGACATGTCAGAAGCCGCACGTTCCAGGCTGGCGATTTGGTGCTCCGAGTGGATCAGCAAAGACCACAAAAGTTGGCTCCGGCCTGGGAAGGTCCTTTCATCATTTCAAAGGTGCTGAACAACGGGGCATACATACTCTACAACATTCAGAAGGAGACCGACGAACCCCGCGCGTGGAACGGAGACCTCCTCAAGCGTTTTTATACGTGATCGCCGACTGAAGCAGTGTAACGAACAAGTTTTGGAGAAATAATATACAGCAGATTCAATTTCTTTTGCAGATTCAGAGTTCTTCCGTGGTTGCAGACTACGGTCACAAAAAAAAACTTAGCTGCGATCCCGAATCGCCTAAGTAACACCTTCCTTCGAGTGTGCACTTCACGTCGCACTCGGGGACTTAGCTGCGATCCTGCATCGCCTAAGTATTAACTATCTCTGAGTGTGCACTTCACCTCGCACTCGAGGGCTTAGCTGCGATCCTGCATCGCCTAAGTATTAACTTCCTCCGAGTGTGCACTTTACGTCGCACTAGGGGGCTTAGCTGCGATCCTGCATCGCCTAAGTATTAACTTCTCCGGGTGTGCACTTCACGTCGCACTCGGGGACTTAGCTGCGATCCTGCATCGCCTAAGTATTAACTATCTCCGAGTGTGCACTTCACGTCGCACTCGGGGGCTTAGCTGCGATCCTGCATCGCCTAAGTATTAACTTCCTCCGAGTGTGCACTTTACGTCGCACTCGGGGGCTTAGCTGCGATCCTGCATCGCCTAAGTATTAACTTCCTTCGAGTGTGCACTTTACGTCGCACTAGGAGGCTTAGCTGCGATCCTGCATCGCCTAAGTATTAACTTCTCTGAGTGTGCACTTCACATCGCACTCGGGGACTTAGCTGCGATCCTGCATCGCCTAAGTATTAACTATCTCCGAGTGTGCACTTCACGTCGCACTCGGGGGCTTAGCTGCGATCCTGCATCGCCTAAGTATTAACTTCTCCGAGTGTGCACTTCACGTCGCACTCGGGGACTTAGCTGCGATCCTGCATCGCCTAAGTATTAACTATCTCCGAGTGTGCACTTCACGTCGCACTCGGGAGCTTAGCTGCGATCCTGCATCGCCTAAGTATTAACTTCCTCCGAGTGTGCACTTTACGTCGCACTCGGGGGCTTAGCTGCGATCCTGCATCGCCTAAGTATTAACTTCCTCCGAGCGTGCACTTCACGTCGCACTCGGAGACTTAGCTGCGATCCTACATCGCCTAAGTATTAACTATCTCCGAGTGTGCACTTCACGTCGCACTCGGGGGCTTAGCTGCGATCCTGCATCGCCTAAGTATTAACTTCCTCGGAGTGTGCACTTTACGTCGCACTCGGGGGCTTAGCTGCGATCCTGCATCGCCTAAGTATTAACTTCCTCCGAGTGTGCACTTTACGTCGCACTCGGAGACTTAGCTACGATCCTGCATCGCCTAAGTATTAACTATCTCCGAGTGTGCACTTCACGTCGCACTCGGGGGCTTAGCTGCGATCCTGCATCGCCTAAGTATTAACTTCCTCCGAGTGTGCACTTTACGTCGCACTCGGGGGCTTAGCTGCGATCCTGCATCGCGTAAGTATTAACTTCCTCCGAGTGTGCACTTTACGTCGCACTCGGGGGCTTAGCTGCGATCCTGCATCGCCTAAGTATTAGCTTCCTCCGAGTGTGCACTTTACGTCACACTCAGGGACTTGGCTGCGATCCTGCATCGCCTAAGTACTACTCGCTCCTCCGAGTGTGCTCTATACGTTACACTCGGGAACTTAGCACTGATCATGAATCACCTAAGTCCTAATATTCTACGAGTACACATTAAGTGTTCAACTCCAAAGAGCATTCAAGCAAAAGAATAAGTGTTTTCGTTGTGACTCCAACAGTCTAGAAATGATAACAGACTCGGTGCGGATCAAGCTTACCCACACCGATCTAAAAGTATGACGGCCAACAGGAGTGGCCAGAATATCTTACAGACAAACACTCGGCATACCGAGGATAGAGTTTGATCATGAGTCAGCTGGGCCCGCGTCCGGACTGGAGGGTTCCACAAAGGTATCCAGGTCAATTCCATCAGCAATGCGGGTCGAGGTCTCCAGGAATGTCTCCATGAAGTCTTCGAATTGAAGCTTCTTCGTGTTGGCGACTTTCAAGGTTTTCAGCTTATCTTCCCGCACTTCTTTGCAATGGACTCGGACCAAGGACAGCGCCACATCAGCACCGCAACGCGCTACCGATTTCTTCCAAGATTGCACTCGGGCCGGAATATCCCCCAGTCGCCCCAACAGAGTCTCCATCTTCTCCCGCGACTCGTCTTCCGGCCAAAGCTCCTTCTCAATGCGGCCGAAGATTTCTTTCAGTCGGTTGATGAACGGATCCACTTTGCCTACGCTGATATGAGCCCCGAGTAGGTTCCGGTTGGCGTCCTCGCTGAGTGGCACATTGTCCTTCATGGATCGTTCCACGGTCGCCGCTTCAGCTTCGGCGTCACCACAAAAATCTGCAGTAAACGAGCAAATAGAAATTACAAACCGAGTGTTCGTCACAAGATACAATCACTCGACAAATCATCAGACTTACCAGCCAGACGACTCATCATCTGGAGAGCCCAGTCGTTCACATACTTCTCCTGAGCTGTCCATCGTTTGTTCCGAGCAACCATTTGATCGTACACTTCGGTCCTCTGTTTCTTCAGCCTCTCCACCTCTGCCACCAACGCCATGTTTGCCTCCAGCGCCTCCTCCAAGGATTTCTCTCGAACTTCCAGCGCGTTCTTCATGCCAGCCATGGCGAGCGTTGCGGCTTCTAGTTCGCCAGCATATTGGTTCTTCTCAGCCCTCAAGGCTTCATAAGCGGTTCCCATATCACAAGTTTTCTACAACACGAAACAAAGGGTTATCACCAACTTTCTCAATACACACTACGTTCTTCAGACCCCTGCCGACGCAAGCAGTCGACAGCGGTCTCGGGGACTACACCCAGTGGGTTCACTAAGAGTGACCCCACTGGCATGCACCTCAAGCAGGTCTGCCCTATTGAGGTGCACGTTTTCACCTACGCCTCCGAGGCTAAAGCTACTCCACCTGTGTGCAGTTTACTCTAGGGAACTCTTACCGCAAGAGTGCTCCGACTGCAATAAGTACTTGCACTCAGAAATCTTGTCTACGGACATGACAAAATAAAGACCAAATGTATAAAGACAACTGTCGGTGCAAGCACTCGACAGAAGTCTAGGGGACTACACCCACTGGGTTCACTCGGAGTGAACCCATTGCAATCAGCAGACTACGACAACACCCAGTGGGTTACAAAATAAAAGTAAGTACTTACTAGACTACTTACTCGGATGTCGTCGCGCAGCTCCAAGCTCCGCTGGTACAAAGCCGCAACGGAGTCATAAGCCCTCTTGGCTTCCCCGGTCATCAGCTCTGCTTGGACCATGGCTCCCTTGGCCGCTTCCACCTGCTCCTCTGGGACACACCGAATGCTGAATTCAACATTCGACGAACCGGGAATCGTGGGAAGATCCTGAGGCATCCCAAGATTCGCCCCAGTCGGTTCTTCTCCCACCGGCACTGGTTCGGTCGGTGGAGGCACTTCAGTCGGCGGAGCGTCGGCGGCAGGGGCAGCAGCAGGAGGAGCAACCTCAAGGACAGGCTCCACGACAGGCTCCGCGGCCGGGTCGGCTCTCCCTTGCCCGTCTTCGTCCGGGTGAATCGCCCCTGACAAGACGAATGGCACGACGATTCGGAAAAAGAAATGGATAGTACGGTCTACAGGAATAAAATACCCGGCTCTCTTACAACATACCCGGCTGGGACGAGACGATGTTGTATATGTCCATGGTATCATCCCCTTGGCGGAACGGAGAGGTTGTAGAAGTGGCGACCCTGTCAAGTGAAGCCCATTCGACTTGTAAAGCTGGAGTCCACTCGGGTAACATAAAAAGCCGAGAGTTGGACTCACTTACGTGGATGTGACGGGGATGGCAACCCTCATGCGCGGCAGAGCCCTCCGAGGTTTGGGCCCACTCGGTTTGGGCACCCTGGAAGATTGGCCTGCAGGCTCAGCGGGGGCGTCCCTGGACCTCTTCGTGCCTCGAGCACTCGGGACCGCCAGAGCGGCAGGTGGAGCACTCGACAACGCGGGGGGAGCCGAAGGGACGACAGGCTCATGTCGACGCTTACTCTGCTGTTCTGGCGGTGGGGGCGGTGAGTCGCGCTCTTCGTCTTCTTCCTCCTCCTCGCTGTCCTCCTCCTCCGACTCCCTGCTGTCGGAGACATATTCAGCGCTCTCCACGCTCCCCTCCTGGCTACCTTCTTCTTCCTCCTCCTCCGGATCCCCGTTCGAGACAGGGGAGGACCAGTTGGTCCATTCCTACATAAGATTCAGTCGGGAACATTAAGCATCACACGAGGATATAAATGAACGACTGAAATCAAAATAGTTCAATATATTCGGCTAATGCTACTCACCTGATTCGGTGGCGGGTTGTCCGCGCTGTAAGGCACCACTCGGCGAGCTCCTTTAGGATTCTTGCAAGGTCCCGTGATTTGGAGCACTATCGAGGTCACCTTCTCCTCGAGTATGCCCACCGCGACGGTCCGAGTGGAATCCTCGGGCCCTGTGTAGAGCCACATAGCATGGTGGCGAGCTTGTAGAGGCTGGATCCGCCGACCGATGAAGACTTCCAGAAGTTTTCGATAGGGCGAGTTGCTTGGGCGGAGCAGGACGGTCTAGACTAAATGGAGGCAGCCCAGTCGACGCGTTCGGGCAGGCTATATCCTGGCAGTAGAACCACGTCGACTGCCAGTTCCTAACCGACTCACTCAACTGCAGAGCAGGGTAGCTGCTCCGACTCTTCTTTTGGAACCCTAAACCCCCGCAGAGCTGGAGGAGATGCGTCTTGTCATCCGACTGACTAAGGCGTTTTATGGTTTGGGAGCGGGCAGAGAAGATGTATTTGAATAAACCCCAATCGGAAGGACAACCAATAAAGCATTCGCATAAAACGATGAAGGCAGAAAGATGGACGATGGCATTCGGAGGGAAATGATGGAGTTGTGCACCAAAATGATTCATGATACCCTTGAAGAAAGGGTGGGGGGCAGAGAGAAACGTCGGTGAACGTGGCTGAGGAGCAAGACGCGCTCCCCCTCCCGTGGCACCGGCTCAATCTCGTCGTCCGCCGGCAACCTCCAAGACTTATGCACGAGCTGGCCGTGCTCTACCAGCTCCAGCAGGTCCCCCTCCGTCACTGTGGAGGGGAGAAAGTCTCCCTGGATCCATCCCGCTGGCAATGGCCGCTGCCGCCGCTGAGCAGCCACCGCCTTGCCCTTCTTCTTCCTTGCCTCCATCTTGCTGGTTTGGCCCTTGGTCATGGCGGCGATGGCGAGCTTTCGAGAAGGATGGGAAGGGAAAGGTGTATGAGCGCAAGAGGTGGCGAGGAAGACGGAGCAAGCAAGAGCAGAGGATTCGGCGAGCGTAACCGAAGGGTCTCGTCGGCCAGAGTTAAATAGAACACCGACTGGGTCGCTGGCGAGCGGGCCCGAAATCTTATCTGCCCAACCAGCCGCGGCGATATCGGCGGAAGAGTTGAAGGCACGAGGATCGAGGAGTCAGGCGCTACTCGAGCGCGCTAACGTCGCCCCCGCTAAGCGCGCGGAACCCGAAATTTGAGATCCCGGAAAATCCGCCGTTGTCAGTTGACCGGTCGTATCAAGAGATGTCGCGAAGGCACTCGGTTCCCGATAGTCCGTTCCGCAAAACACATTCACTCGGATCATTGGCCAGGAGAGATAGAATGGATAGAGGCAAGCAACGCCCAAGCCGAACCTAGTCCAGTCGGATCTGAGCATCGAGCACTGCTTTGATGTTTCAACCCCAATCCATTCGGGGACTAATGATGGGGTCATAGTCCTAGGGTAAGGTCATAGGCCTGTCCTACAGGTCCTACCCAAGGACTACCCCACGCAAGGGACAGGACCTTAAGTATGCCCGACTGTATTAAGGTTCCCTCATCATCCAGTCGGTAACGGGCCCAGAGTCATCCAGTCGGAGACTAAGACTCGGAGGACACCGGACCTACCGACTGGATACAGTCGGTGCATCGTAACCTCCCTGGAGGGAAACTGCCGTACGTTTCTGGGTGCATTAACTAGCATTTATAGCATACGTTACCTGTAACGCATGCATTCAATCGCCACTACTCCACCCTTGAATCAGAACCGTTGTGGAGGGCAGCGCACTCTATATAAGCTGCCCTCCCCCACTGGTAAAAGGGTTAGAAAAACATTGTACTCCATATTACACTCGGTAACAAGCTCCAAGAGCACTGAGATGTAGGGCTATTACCTCCACCGTAGAGGGGCCTGAACTCATACAACCTCGCCGTAGCTAGGACTCTGCCCATCTCATTCGTACCCTACACATCTACTGTCAGGCTTATACCCACGACAGTAGCACACTCGTAATTTGCTATTACTTAATTTGTCTCATGTTTATGTGTTTGGTAGCACACTTGTAATTCGGTTTTACTTAATGTGTATCATGTTTATGTGTTTGGTAGCATGTCGGACTCTAGTTTGTGGATAGGATCCTCTGATCATTGGTGGGGGTATGGCTCAGAGAAAGGCGGCATGAGCACTAACCAGATAATTACGGTTACAAAAAATATGCATGAGCTAGAATTGAAAACATCCATATATCTAACCATTAATTAGTTGTTGATGATTTGAAACACTTGCCAAGCATATGTACCAGCTGGTCCGCCTTCTCCAGCATCCGTTGTGTAGGAGTCACGTGACGTGGACGTGCTCAATCATGAGTTGATCGCATCACTTCAGTCTACCATCAAGGCCCTGCAGGAGTTGAATGACTCCCTGGAGAAGGAGAAGGACAAGATTATCGACGACAACGACATTGTCTACCACAAGATTTTAAATTTCAAACGTCGGGTCGACTTCCTGAACCTCGAGATAAGCGAGCTCAAGAAGGAAATAATGTTGGAAATATGCCCTAGAGGCAATAATAAATTAGTTATTATTATATTTCCTTGTTCATCATAATCGTTTATTATGCATGCTGGAATTGTATTGATCGGAAACTCAAATACATGTGTGGATATATAGACAACACACTGTCCCTAGTAAGCCTCTAGCGGACTAGTTCGTTGATCAAGGATGATCCAGGTTTCATGATCATAGACAAGAGTTGTCACTTGATAACGGAATCATATCATTAGGAGAATGATGTGATGGACAAGACCCAAACTATGAACGTAGCATATGATCGTGTCAGTTTATTGCTACTGTTTTCTTCATGTCAATGTATTTGTTCCTATGACCATGAGATCATGCAACTCTCGGACACTGGAGGAATACCTTGTGTGTATCAAACGTCCCAATGTAACTGGGTGACTATAAAGGTGCTCTACAGGTATCTTCGAAGATGTATGTTGGGTTGGCATGAATCAAGACTCGGATTTGTCACTCCGTGTGACGGAGAGGTATCTCAGGGCCCACTCGGTAATACGACATCACAACAAGCCTTGCAAGAAACGTGACTAAGGAGTTCGTCACGGGATCTTGTATTATGGAACGAGTAAAGAGACTTGACGGTAATGAGATTGAACTAGGTATGGAGATACCGACGATCCAATCTCGGGCAAGTAACATACGGAAGGACAAAGGGAAGAACATACGGGATTAACTGAATCCTTTACATAGATGTTCAACCGATAAAGATATTTGTAGAATATGTAGGAGCCAATATGGACATCCAAGTCCCTCTATTGGTTAATTGACCGGAGAGTGTCTCACGTCATGTCTACATAGTTCTCGAACCCATAGGATCTGCACACTTAAGGTTCTGTGGCGTTTTGGTATTATTGAGTTATGTGTGTTGGTGACCGAAAGTTTTTAGGAGTCCCGGATGAGATCCCGGACATGACGAGGAGCTCCGGAATGGTCCGAAGGTGAAGATTGAAATATAGGAAAGTTGCATTTGGCTTCCGGAAAGATTCGGGAATTACCGGTAATGTACCGGGAGTGACGAATGGGTTCAAGGGTTTTACTGGGAGGGGCCACCCACCCGGTAGAAGCCTAGTAGGCCTAAAGGTGGCACACGAGCCCCTAGTGGGCTGGTGCGGCCAGCCCAATAAGCCTATTTCGGTCAAGGTGCAAAAAGAAAGAAAAAAGGAAAAGAAAGGGAAGGAGGAAACCAACTAGGAAGGGAGTCCTCCACCAAACCGTATTGGAGGAGGACTATCCTCCCTTGGCCGGTCGAACCTATCCTCTTGGAGGAGGAGGCAAGTCAGCCCTCCCTCCTATTCCTCCTATATATAGTGGAGGTTTTGAGGGAAAACACCACCAGAAAATAGCCACGTGATGCCCTCTCCTCCATAGACTATCTCCCTCGTCTGGATTAGTCTGGCATAGCTTTGCAAAGCCCTGTTGGATTAGTTCACCACCACCACCACCACCACCATGCCTTCGTGTTGGATAACTCATCTACCTCTCCGCCCCTCTTGCTGGATAAAGAATGCGGTGATCATCATCGATCTGTACGTGTGCTGCACGAGAGGTGCCGTCCGTTCGACACTGTACAGGGATGGATCGTGATGAGATTGCGGGACAGGCTGCAATTTGGATCGCAAAGATTTTCCACTACATCAACCGTGTTATATACGCTTCCCCTTAGAGATCTACACGGGCATGTGTACTCAATCTCTCCTCTCGTAGATGTTTATCACAATGGATAGGTCTTATGTGCGCGTAGGATTTTTTTCCCATGCGACGTTCCCCATCAGTGGCATCACGAGCTAGGTATATGCGTAGATGACATCTCGAGTAGACCACAAATGAGTTTGTGGGCGTTGATATTCAGATTGCTGCCCTCCTAAGTTTTTTCTTGATTCAGCGGTATTGTTGGATGAATCCGCCCGGACCAACATTACTCATACGCTTACGAGAGACCGGTTTCATCGACTCACATGCAACTTGTTGCATAAAGGTGACCAGCGGATGTCTCTTTCTCCAACTTTAATTGAATCGGATTTGACCGAGGCGGTCCTTGGAGAAGTTTAAATAGCAACTTACATATCACCGTTGTGGTTTTGCGTAAGTAAGATGCGATCATACTAGAGGACGTCTAACTTGCAACAACAAATTAGAGGACGTCTAACTTGTTTTTGCACGGTATGTTGTGATGTGCTATGGCCAAAGACATGATATGATATATTTGATGTATGAGATGATCATGTTGTAATAGTTAAATATTGACTTGCATGTCGATGCTACGGCAAGCGCAAGAGCGATAGGGTTGTCTTTAATTATTTTGTGCTTGATGATGCTTTGCTATATCGCTAGTAAGTAGCTTTAGTAGTAACAACATAGTTAGCGCGACAACCTCGATGGCAGCACAATGATGGAGATCATGATGATGGAGATTTTGGTGTGGCTCCGGTGACGATGGAGATCATGCCGGTGCATTGATGATGGAGATCAAGAAGCACAAGTTCATGGCCATATCATGTCACTTATGATTTGCATGTGATGTTAATATTTTTATGCACCTTATTTTTCTTAGGACGACGGTAGCATTATAAGGTGATCCCTCACTAAAATTTCAAGATAAAATTGTGTTCTCGCTGAGTGTGCACCGTTGCGTCAGTTCATCGTTTCGAGAAACCACGTGATGATCAGGTGTGATAGACTCTACGTTCACATACAACGGGTGCAAAATAGTTGTACACGCGGAACACTCGGATTAAACTTGACGAGCCTAGCATGTACAGACATGGCCTTGGAACACAAGAGACCGAAAGGTAGAACATGAGTCATATAGTAGATATGATCAACATAGAGATGTTCACCATTGAAGCCAACATAACTCACGTGATGATCGGACTTGAGTTGGTGAATTTGGATCATGTGTCACTCGAATGACTAGAGGGATGTCAATTTGAGTGGGAGTTCTTAAGTAATATGATTAATTGAACTTATTAGCATGAACATAGTCAAAATATCTTTGCAAATTATGTTGTAGCTTGTGCTGTAACTCCATTGTTTTTGATATGTTCCTAGAGAAAATTTAGTTGAAAGATGATAGTAGCAATTATGCGGACTGGATCCGTAAACTGAGTATTGTCCTCATTGCTGCACAGAAGGCTTATGTCCTTAATGCACCGCTTGGTGTGCTACCCCATGAGCGTCGTTTGTGGATGTTGCGAACATCTAACATACACGTTTTTATGAGTATTTGATAGTTCAGTGTGTAATGCTTAACATCTTAGAATTGAGGCGCCGAAGACATTTTGAACGTCACGGGACATATGAGATGTTCCAAGAGCTGAAATTAGGATTTCAGACTCGTGCCCGTGTTGAGAGGTATGAGACCTCTGACAAGATTCTTTGCATGCAAAGTAAGGGAGAAAAAGCTTAATCGTTGAGCATGTGCTCAGATTGTCTAGGTGCTACAATCACTTGAATCGAGTGGGAGTTGATCTTCCAGATAAGATAGTGATTTACATAGTTCTCCAAAGTCACTGCCACTAAGCTACTGGAGCTTCGTGATGAACTATAGCATATCAGGGATGCGCAAGATGATCCCCGAGTTATTCGCGATGTTTGACACCGCGAAAGTAGAAATCAAGTAGGAGCATCATTTGTTGATGGTTAGTGAAACCACTAGTTTCGAGAAGGACAAGGGCAAGAAGGGATACTTCATGAAAGGCAAACCATTTTCCGCTCTAGTGAAGAAACCCAAGGTTAAACCAAACCCGAGACTAAGTGCTTCTAATATTATGGGAACGGTCACTGAAGCAGCACTACCCTAGATAGTTGGTAGATAAGAAGGCTGGCAAAGTCGACAAAAGTATATTGGATATACGTGATATTGATGTGTACCTTACTATTACTCCTAGTAGCACCTGGGTATTAGATACCGGTTCAGTTGCTAAATGTTAGTAATTTGAAATTATAGCTACGGAATAAACAGATACTAGCAAGGTTGAGGTGACAATGTGTGTTGGAAGTAATTCCAAGGTTGATGTGATCAACATCCCACGCTCCCTCTGCCTTAGGGATTAGTGTTAAACCTAAATATTGATTGGTGTTTGCGTTGAGCATGAACATGATTGGATCATGTTTATTGCAATACAGTTATTCATTTAAAGAGAATAATGGTTACTCTATTTACTTGAATAAAACCTTCAATGGTCATGCACCTAATATGAATGGTTTATTGAATCCCGACCGTAGTGATACACATGTTCATAATATTAATGCCAAAAGATACAAAGTCGTAATGATAGTACCACTTACTTGTGGCACTGACGCTTTAAGTCATATTGGTACAAAATGCATGAAGAAGCTCCATGTTGATGGATCTTTGGACTCACTCATTTTGAATCGTTTGAGACGTGCAGACCATGCCTATTGATTTAAATGCATGAAGAAACTCCATACTAATGGATCATTTGGACTCACTTAATTTTGAATCACTTGAGACATGCAAATCAAGCCACATGGGCAAGATGACTAAAGACCTCGTCTTCCAGTGAAGGAACGAGCAAGAAACTTATTCGAAATAATACATTTTGATGTATGCAGTCCAATGAATACCGAGGCACGCAGTGGATATCGTTATGTTCTTACTTCACAGATGCTTTGAGTAGATGCAGGTGTATTTGCTTGATGAAGCACAATGTCTGAAATATTGAAAAGTCCAAGTAATTTTAGAGTGAAGTTGAGGATCATCGTGACAAGAGGATAATATGTCTATGATGTGATCGTGGAGGTGAATATATATATATATGTGAGTTGCAAGTTTGGTAAACATTTAAGATAGTGTGAAAATTGTTTCACAACTCATGCCACCTGGAACAACATAGTGTGATGGTGTGTCCGAAGTAATAGCCGCGTCCTATTGGATATGGTGCATACTATGATGTCTCTTATCTAAATGCCACTATCGTTTTGGGGTTAGGCATTAGAGATAACCACATTCACTTTAAATTGGGCACCACGTAGTTGTGTTGAGATGACACCGTATGAACTATGGTTTGGAGAAACCTAAGTTGTCGTTTCTTAAAGTTTGGGGCTACAATGCTTATGTCAAAAGGCTTCACCAGATAAGCTCAAACCCAAAGCGGATAAATGCATCTTCATAGGATACCCAAAACAGTTGGGTATATCTCCTATCTCACATCCGAGAGAAAAGTGTTTGTTTCTAAAATGGGCCCTTTCTCGAGAAATAGTTTCTCTCGAAAGAATTGAGTGGGAGGATGGTGGAACTTGATAAGGATGTTGAACCAACACTTCAACCAGAGAGTAGAAGGGCGCAGGAAATTGTTCGTGTCATGCCTACACAAGTTGAAGTGGAAGCCAATGATGGTGATCATGAAGCTTCAGATTAAGTTACTCCCAAACCTCGTAGGTCATGTTGGAGGTCATGTCGTATGTCATGTTGGAGGTCATGTCTACGCGCACTACTCCAGAGTGGTACGGTAATCCTGACTTGGAGGTCATGTTGCTGGACAACAATGAACCTGCGAGCTATGGAGAAGCGATGGTGGGCCCGGGTTCCGACAGATGGCTGGTGGCCATGAAATCTGAGAGAGGATCCATGTATGAAAACATAGTGTGGACTTTGGAAGAACTAATTGATGGTCGTAATACTGTCAAGTACACATGGATCTTTAAAAGGAAGGCGGGTGATGATGGTGAAAGTCACCATTTAGAAAGCTCGACTTGTTGCAAAGAAGTTTCCGACAAGTTCAAGGAGTTGACTACGATGAGACTTTCTCACTCGTAGTGATGCTAAAAGTCTGTTGGAATTATGTTGGCACTTGTTGCATTATTCATTATGAAATCTTGCAGATAGGATGTCAAAACATTGTTTCCTCGACGATTACTTTGAGGAAAGGTTGTATGTGATACAACCAGAAGGTTTTGTCGATCCTAAGGATGCTAGCAAGTATGCAAGCTCCAACGATCCTTCTATGGACTGGAGCAAGCATCTCGGAGTTGGAATATACGCTTTGATAAGATGCTCAAAGCTTTTGGGTTTATACAACGTTTATGAGAAACTTGTATTTCCAAGAAAGTGAGTGGGAGCACTATAGAATTTCTGATTAGTATATGTGGTTGACATATTGTTGATCAGAAATGATGTAGAATCTCTGAAAAGCATATAGGGTTGTTTGAAAAGTGTTTTTCAAAGGAAAACCTGGATTGAGCTACTTGACACATTGATCATAAAGATCTATAGAGATAGACCAAAACGCTTAATAGAACTTTCAAATGAATACATACCATGACAAGATTTTCTTGGATGTGTTGTAAGGTGTGAATATTGAGTAAGACTCAATGCCCGATCATGGCGGAAGAAAGAGAAAGGATTAAAGTCATCCCCTATGCCTTAGCCATAGGCTCTATAGTATGCCATGTTGTGTACCGCACCTGATATGTGCCTTGCCATGAGTGTGTCAAGGGGTACAAAAGTAGTCTAGGAATGGATCAATGGACGACGGTCAGAGTTATCCTTAGTAACTAGTGGACAAAGGAATTTTTCTTGATTATGGAGGTGATGAAAGAGTTCGTCGTGAAGGGTTACGTCGATGCAAGCTTTGACACTAATCTAGATAACACTAAGTAGTAAACCAGATTCATATAGTGGTTCACTCGTTTCGATTGTTTCAAGTGAAGCGTGGTAGAAGCATCTACAATATGATATAGAGATTTGTGAAGCACACACGGATGTGAAAGATTCAGACCCTTGACTAAAAACCTCTCTCACAAGCAAGACAACATCAAACCCCAGAACTGTATGGGTGTTAGATTCATTAGAATCACATAGTGATGTGAACTAGATTATTGACTCTAGTGCAAGTGGGAGACTGTTGGAAATATGCCCTAGAGTCAATAATAAATTAGTTATTATTATTTTTCCTTGTTCATGATAATCGTTTATTATCCATGCTTGAATTGTATTGATTGGAAACTCAAATACATGTGTGGATACATAGACAACACACTGTCCCTAGTAAGCCTCTAGCGGACTAGCTCGTTGATATGGGATGGTCAAGGTTTCATGACCATAGACAAGATTTGTCACTTGATAATGGGATCACATCATTAGGAGAATGATGTGATGGACAAGACCCAAACTATGAACGTAGCATATGATCTTGTCAGTTTATTGCTACTGTTTTCTACATGTCAATGTATATGTTCCTATGATCATGAGATCATGCAACTCCCGGACACCGGAGGAATACCTTGTGTGTATCAAACGTCACAACGTAACTGGGTGACTATAAAGGTGCTCTACAGGTATCTTCGAAGGCCTTTATTGGGTTGGCGTGAATCAAGACTGGGATTTGTCACTCCGTGTGACGGAGAGGTATCTCAGGGCCCACTCGGTAATACGACATCACAACAAGACTTGCAAGACATGTGACTAAGGAGTTATTCATGGAATCTTGTATTACAGAACGAGTAAAGATACTTGCCAGTAATGAGATTGAACTAGGTATGGAGATACCGACGATCGAATCTCGGGCAAGTAACATACCGAAGGACAAAGGGAACAACATACATGATTAACTGAATCCTTGACATAGAGGTTCAACCGATAAAGATCTCCGTGGCATATGTAGGAGCCAATATGGGCATCTAGGTCCTGCTATTGGTTATTGACCGGAGATTATCTCACATCATGTCTACATAGTTCTCGAACCCGCAGGGTCTGCACACTGAAGGTTCTGTGACGTTTCGGTATTCTTGAGTTATGTGTGTTGGTGACCAAAAGTTGTTCGGAGTCCTGGATGAGATCCCGGACATCACGAGGAGCTCCGGAATGGTCTGGAGGTAAATATTGATATATAGCTAAGTTGCAGTTGGCTTCCGGAAAGATTTCAAACATTACCGGCAAAGTACCGGGAGTGACAAATGGGTTCCGGGGTTTTACCGGGAGGGGTCACCCACCCAGGAGAGGACCTAGTAGGCCTAAAGGTGGCACACAAACCCCTAGTGTGCTGGTGCGGCCAGCCCAATAAGCCTATTTCGGCCAAGGTGCAAAAAGAAAGAAAAAGGAAAAGAAAGGGAAGGAGGAAACCAAGTAGGAAGAGAGTCCTCCACCAAACCGTATTGGAGAAGGACTCTCCTCCCTTGGCTCGGCCGAACCTCTCCTCTTGGAGGAGGAGGCAAGGCAGCCCTCCCTCATGTTCCCCCTATATATAGTGGAGGTTTCGAGAGCAAAACCCACCAAAAAATAGCCATGTGCTGCCCTCTCCTCCATTGATCGTCTCCCTCGTCTAGATTAGTCTGACATAGCTTGGCGAAGTGTTGTTGGATTAGTTCACCACCACCACCACCATGCGGTCGTTCTGGAGAACTTATCTACCTCTCCGCCCCTCTTGCCGGATCAAGAAGGTGGTGATCGTCATCGAGCTGTACGTGTGCTGAACGCGGAGATGTTGTCCGTTCGGCACTAGATCGGGATGGATCGTGATGGGATCGCGGGACGGATCGTGATGAGATCGCAGGACGGGCTGCGATTTGGATCACGAAGATGTTCCACTACATCAACCGCGTTATATACGCTTCCGCTTAGTGATCTACAAGGGTATGTGGATCCAATCTCTCCTCTAGTAGATGGTCGTCACCATGGATAGATCTTATGTGCGCGTAGGAATTTTTTTGTTTCCCATACGACGTTCCCCACAAATACAAGTCCTTAAGAAGGAGAAGACTCAACTCAAGACGGAGAAAGCCCATTACATCATGGAGGGACGGGTGAATAGGAATAAGCTCCATGAGATTAAGTTAGTCCTTAGAGAAAACTATTTAGTATCGAGATGCGGAGATAGATACATGTGAAGTTGCTACTTATCTTTTGTGAATTTGGTATACTATGTTTAGTTTGTGAAGCTAGCTGGTACTAGTTTGTGAAATGCTGAAACATTTAGTTTGCGAAGCTGGTAGTATTTTTTTTATTAGATAAATAAGACAGTTTTGACGTGCAACTTTGTCCAACGCCATAGGTACTCAAAATACTGCTAGTGTTGTCTCCAACGCCACCACTATATTTTAAAAGTGGTGCCATATTGGTGGCCTCGGGTGTCCACATCAGCAGGTCCCTTTTTGCCACGCTATAGCTAGGCTTTTCTACACTAGTGTTCCAAGCACCTGCACGGACTTGTGAAGCCTTCAAGCTTATGGTGGACAACTCGGCTGCGTGCGAATGGGGTTGGGCCTTAGACTGCATCGTTTAGTAGCTATAGTTGGATGGTTTCTACTTTCTTCGATAGTACGGTCAGTTAGATTAGCGGATGGTTAGCATCGAAATCACCAACTAATTTCGTTTACTTAAATTGACAACCAATTTTATATCTGAAATTTTGGTCATCGGTTCTTTTAGTCTTCGGTCTTGGGTTGTGTTTTTTTGCGGGAATAGATGTACTTTTGTGTTCTTACTGTGTGTGCGCGCCCTTGTGTGTTCTTGCTTTTTTGTGTGGTCTATGCACAAATCATATTGTTGTCTCAAATTTGTACTGCTATATGTTTACTTTATGTTACAAAACAATGCAAGTTATATGATAATTTATTGAAGGATTGATCATTATTTCCTTTCGTTTTTTGTTCAGCTTATTTTTTATTTTGGGTAATATCAATGAATGTATTACTCTTACCTTAGAGTATTTTTTAATGTTTTTGTTCTTATTTTTTTACTTTTTATTGTGTTCTTGTTTATTGATTCTTTGTCATTTTGTAGGGTTGGATTTTCTCCAATATTTTTGCATGCGACAACTTGTTTCATGTTCCAATCTTGTGACACTATTTATCATGTGTTGGGAACTTAAAATTGAATTCATTTTTGCAGTTGATCTACTTGAACAATAATATTATGAAAGTTGCATACCATATGCTTGTTCTTGGATTTTTGGAATAGTGAAAATTCTTAAAATATGTGACAAATTCCGATCATCATATTCTCTGAATTTTCGCTATTATTATTTTATTTATGGTAATACCAATACATTCAATTTATTATATACATTAATAATTAACTTTTTTATGATGTCTTTAATTATTCATGCTTAGATGATTTTTGTGCTGGCGGATTTTCTCTAATATCTCTCATGTGATAGTGTATACGATGTTGCAATCGTGTGCTAGAACTTAGTTTATTGTTAGGAATTTGGAATGTAATTTATCTTGTAAGTAATAAACTTCAAGTCATAATAATATTGAAGTCACACTACTACGTGCTCGTTATTGCATATTGGGGAACGATACAAGTTCTACTAAATCTGTTACAAATGTTACCATCATTTGCTTTCAGTTTCTTCTTCTTTTATCTCAATACCAATCCCCTTAATTCACTCTACCTCCAAAAAAGATTTCTTCTTCTTTTATTATGTCTTGATTATTCATGCTAAGTTGGTTCTTTTGCCTTCAGATTTTTTCAATATTGGTGCCAGCGACGAAGTATTTGATGCTACAATTGTCTGTCACTGCTTAGTTTTGTCTTAGAACTTAAAATGGAATTCATTTTGTAAGATCTAGTTGAATCATAATAATTGTTGACGTTGTACTACCATATGTTTGTTATTGCATACTATGGAACAATAAAAGTTCCACAAAAAATGTTAGAAAATTTAGTCATTGTTTGCTTTGGGTCTTTTCTTCATTATTTTTTCTTTCTTCTGTTAGTGTAATACCAGTCCCTTAATTCATTGTACCTCTAAATAAATTTCCTTTTGTTTGTAGGTTTGTTTTATCATGTATTTTTTTATTCATGCTTAGTAGTTTCTTTTAGTATTTTCTCCTATGTCTTTGCATCTGACAGTGTATTTGATGATTCAATCACGTGTTACTAATTATTTTTGTGTTACAAACTTAAAATGAAATTCATAATTGTCATTTATCTATCTGAACGTACTTATTATTAATGTTGCACTTGTTTACACATGTTCTTGCACATTGCCTAATAGTGCAAGTTTGGCGTAATTGTGTTCAAGTTTCATTATCAATGCGCTTGCTCTTTGCATGTTTAAAGAAGTGCAATTTTTGTGTAAGTTTTTTTGTTAATATTTCTTCTATAATGGTAATAGCAATGCGAGTAGTTCATTATTTCTTAGAAAACTATTTTTTTAATTTATATTAGTTTTAAATTTTCTTTTTGTGCATGGGGAAGAAGAACCCAACTAGACGTTTGGATCAAGGTTAGATGCAAGGGAGCGGTTTTACTAAACGCCAATACTAAATTAGCCGCCTCTTAAAAAGTCATCCCTTTGTTTACTTTACTTCTCTTTTTGTGTGTGAGTGTCATTTGTTTCATGTGCGTATCTAGTGTGTGTTGCTTCCTTCATAGACCCATTTTCAATGAGTATATATGTTTGTGAGTGTGTTTGTGTGTGTTTGTGTGTGTGTGTGTGTGTGTGTGTGTGTGTGAGAGAGAGAGAGAGAGAGAGAGAGTTGGAGAAGAGCGATGACACCATTGGCATGATATCTCAGAGGTAGTAATCATCAATATTCGTGTTTTGCTATTTTGATATCAAGTATATTATAGACATGTACACACAACCTTTATGCAATTTATCTGCAAACTATACCATTGTCTTTACACTACTACAAGCTTATTCTTGCATACTATGAAAGAAAATGCAAGTTCTATGTAATGTGTGAGAATTTTTTTGTCATTGTTTACTTCAAGTTTTCTTTATTCATTTTCTTTCTTCTTTAGGGTAATACCAATGCAACTAATTCATTCTTTCCTAGAATAAGTTTTGTTTTCTTTTTTTCTTTTTGCTTTTGTTTTAGTATCATGACTTTGTTTTTTTCCTTTTCTTTTAGGTAATATCAATGCCCCTAATTAATTGATTATTAGAAAAAACATATGTTTTTTAAGTTATATATTTGTTTTAGTTTTTGTTTATGCTTACTGAATGTTAAAGTGGTATAGTTGAAGGCTTGAAGCTTGTTATACTCATTAATTCTATTATAATTTATGGAAGATTCGATAGAGAGATGAATGCGAATAGTATACTACTCCCTAAAATGAGTACAAAATTGAGACACTTATTTTGAAAGAATGGAGTAGTATACTATTCCCATTCATCTCTTGAAATGTGTCTCAACTTACAACTAACTCTAGTACAACTTTATACTAAAATGAATACAAAGTTGAGACACTCATTTTAAATGAAAGGAGTATATTATATAAAAACACACATGTTAGTTTAGTCTTACCTACAATCTACTACTTCCTTCTTTCCTAAATATAAGTCTATTAGAGATTCCACTAGTAGACTATATACGGATGTATATAGACATATTTTAAAATATAGAATCACTCATTTTACTTCGTATGTAGACTCCTAGCGAAATCTCTTAAAAAACTTTTATTTAGGAACGGAGGGAGTAGTGGTTAAGCTGATTAGACGCGGGCAAGTGGACCGGCTACATGGTAAAGTATTGGGGGACCCAAATGTGACCGACGCTAACCCTAAAAAAAACGTGACTGGCGCTAGCAACTTTTTCAGCTACGTGAGCTATAGATGACACATTTTTTTCTTGTCCATCCGATGTTGATCTAACAGCTCAAAATGAAAGTGACTGAAATGATAGAAAGTTTCAGGTACCTAATGCATAGGTGCTCCCAAATTTAAACTCCATTAATTTGGAAATGGAGGGGATATTCTATTACATGATACCTTTCCCGTGGATGATAGCGTGACGGCCAGCCTCTCTATCTCCGGTATATTCGATGATAGTGTATCGATTGGAAAACAACTCATGGGCTCACAATGTCCTCACGATGATGGCTCCTACGTTCTAGCAGCATGAAATCTGCCACCAATCATGAGGCGTTCGTGTTGTATCCGTCCGGTATACACAAAGGCTCAAAGTAACCTGCACTATTTCTCAGTGATGTCATCTTAATCAGGATAAAAATAATCCTCCCTAAAAAAAGATAAAAAATAATCTGGTTTAAGAACCATACATCTTGACATGGACATACGTACACTAGTGTCAAATGGGTCTATCCATAGCGGGGACCTGGTCAGCTGAAAGATTTCGATTCTTTTTAGCCTTTCCGGATTTCGGTCAGAGAATCCACTTGCACGAGCAGAGCAATATCTTACTGGGCTACTGGCTACCAAAGTGGACTTCGCCCAAGGAAAACATCTGTTGATTTCCTACCGGTTGCCTTTTGAAGAAAATCTATAGCCGTCAGTTTGCAACCAGTTGCTTAGCCGTTAGTCCACAGGAATCCTACGGCCTCGTGTGGTTCAGTTATTTATTTGTGCATTTTAGTTACGAAATCGCTTGGTGCTAGTAATTGATTCCTTTGGACAACGACGAGCAGTCAAATTTAGGGTGGTGAAATGGATTTTTCTCGACGCAACTCATGTTTAACTTTGAGTGGTGTTTGATATAAACTTGACAACTAAAGAGATCCGTAGGCTTCTTTTCTTTTTTTCAAACGGAAAAAAGAGATTTAAATCATCTATGTACCCCTCAGTCTCAAAATAAGTGACTCAAAAATGACTTAACTTTGTACTGACTTTAGTGCAAAGTTGAGTCACTTATTTTAGGACTGAGGAAGTATTAATTAAGAAGAAGAGAATAAAGTCTGTTAGAGCATCTCCAAGAGCATACCCATATTTTGGGTAACTAAAACCATTATGGATAGAGGAGAGATAAGGTTACAACACCCCCTGGTACAACGTGATTATTACACTTCACGCATGATTGTTCCTGATTTCCTAGAGCCTTCGGATATTCAAAGTGTCGCCTCTTGCTTGACGTCACGATGAAGGATGTCAATGGGGCTCTCTTCCAACAAGAGACTTACATTTCTTTCATTCCAAATGACTCAAGAAGTGAGCATGGCAAGCGAGACCGTCGCTTTGCGGTTTGGGATGTTAGTGTTTGATAGGCCCAACCCACCACTCTTTAGTGGAGAAGGTGTCATGCTGAAGTATCAATACTCTCAAGTTGTAGCTAGTCTTTGATCATGTCTCAAAGCTTAGCCATGAATTGACACTTGAATAATAGATGATCAACAGACTATTGTCCTCGCTAGCATAGCGGGCACAAGTCACAACCTATTTGCGGTGCAAATCCTGTTTTGGATGGCAAACCAAGTGAAAATTTACTTTAGGCGGCGTCCAAATCGTGTGCTCCATAGTGGACGATATGGTGTCATGGAATTGTGCTTTGTAGGCGCCCCACCGAGTAAGTACCACTATTTGTGTACATCCTGCAATGTCATCCTTGGCTTCCTCTTGATGTTGGAAGTCGCGCAAAATGGCTAACCTATACATGAATTGGGGCAAAGTGGGTATGGGAGAAGCTAGGGGTCAGCTTGATTTTAAAGTTCTAGGCATCATCTTTCAAGGCTTCGTGAACCTTCCAGTTTTTTTTGAATGGATGCCTCATAGATTAGAGGCGTGATGTCATCGGACTTCCGGTCTAGCACCCAAAGCGAGTCCCAAAAGGGTGTGTATGCACCATTACCTATGATGATAGTTGTGGGGCGTAGAATAAATCGAATGTGAGCTACCCAAACCCAGTCACTGTTGGGGAACGTCGCATGGGAAACAAAAATTTTCCTACGCGCACGAAGACCTATCATGGTGATGTCCATCTACGAGAGGGGATGAGTGATCTACGTACCCTTGTAGATCGTACAGCAGAAGCGTTAGAGAACGCGGTTGATCTAGTGGAACGTCCTCACGTCCCTCGATCCGCCCCGCGAACAATCCCGCGATCAGTCCCACGATCTAGTACCGAACGGACGGCACCTCCGCGTTCAGCACACGTACAGCTCGACGATGATCTCGGCCTTCTTGATCCAGCAAGAGAGACGGAGAGGTAGAAGAGTTCTCCGGCAGCGTGACGGCGCTCCGGAGGTTGGTGATGATCTTGTCTCAGCAGGGCTCCGCTCGAGCTCCGCAGAAACACGATCTAGAGGAAAAACTATGGAGGTATGTGGTCGGGCAGCCGTGAGAAAGTCGTCTCAAATCTGCCCTAAAAGCTCCATATATATAGGAGGAGGGAGGGGGACCTTGCCTTGGGGTCCAAGGGACCCTCAAGGGGTCGGCCGAGCCAAGGGGGGGAGGACTCCCCCCCCCCCCAAACCGAGTTGGACTTGGTTTGGTGGGAGGAGTCCCCCTCCCTTCCCACTTCCTCCCTCTTTTTTTTCTTTTCCTTTGATTTCTTTGTCTTGGCGCATAGGCCCCCTTGGGGCTGTTCCACCAGCCCACTAAGGGCTGGTGTGTCTCCCCAAAGCCTATGGGCTTCCCCGGGGTGGGTTGCCCCCCCCCCCCCCCCGGTGAACCCCCGGAACCCATTCGTCATTCCCGGTACATTCCCGGTAACTCCGAAAACCTTCCGGTAATCAAATGAGGTCATCCTATATATCAATCTTCGTTTCCGGACCATTCCGGAAACCCTCGTGACGTCCGTGATCTCATCCGGGACTCCAAACAACATTCGGTAACCAACCATATAACTCAAATACGCATAAAACAACGTCGAACCTTAAGTGTGCAGACCCTGCGGGTTCGAGAACTATGTAGACATGACCCGAGAGACTCCTCGGTCAATATCCAATAGCGGGACCTGGATGCCCATATTGGATCCTACATATTCTACGAAGATCTTATCGTTCGAACCTCAGTGCCAAGGATTCGTATAATCCCGTGTGTCATTCCCTTTGTCCTTCGGTATGTTACTTGCCCGAGATTCGATCGTCAGTATCCGCATACCTATTTCAATCTCGTTTACCGGCAAGTCTCTTTACTCGTTCCGTAATACAAGATCCCGCAACTTACACTAAGTTACATTGCTTGCAAGGCTTGTGTGTGATGTTGTATTACCGAGTGGGCCCCGAGATACCTCTCCGTCACACGGAGTGACAAATCCCAGTCTTGATCCATACTAACTCAACTAACACCTTCGGAGATACCTGTAGAGCATCTTTATAGTCACCCAGTTACGTTGCGATGTTTGATACACACAAAGCATTCCTCCGGTGTCAGTGAGTTATATGATCTCATGGTCATAGGAATAAATACTTGACACGCAGAAAGCAGTAGCAACAAAATGACACGATCAACATGCTACGTCTATTAGTTTGGGTCTAGTCCATCACGTGATTCTCCCAATGACGTGATCCAGTTATCAAGCAACAACACCTTGTTCATAATCAGAAGACACTGACTATCATTGATCAACTGGCTAGCCAACTAGAGGCATGCTAGGGACGGTGTTTTGTCTATGTATCCACACATGTAAATGAGTCTTCATTCAATACAATTATAGCATGGGTAATAAACTATTATCTTGATATAGGAATTATAATAATAACTATACATTTATTATTGCCTCTAGGGCATAATTCCAACAGTCTCCCACTTGCACTAGAGTCAATAATCTAGCCCTCACATCACCATGTGAATTACATTGTAATAAATCTAACACCAATACAGTTCTGGTGTCGATCATGTTTTGGCCGTGGAAGAGGTTTAGTGAGCGGGTCTGCTACATTCAGATCCGTGTGCACTTTGCATATATTTACGTCCTCCTCCTCGACGTAGTCGCGGATGAGGTTGAAGCGTCGTTTGATGTGTCTGGTCTTCTTGTGAAACCTTGGTTCCTTTGCTAAGGCAATGGCACCAGTGTTATCACAGAACAAGGTTATTGGATCCAGTGCACTTGGCACCACTCCAAGATCCGTCATGAACTGCTTCATCCAGACACCCCCCTTAGCCGCCTCTGAGGCAGCCATGTACTCTGCTTCACATGTAGAATCTTCTACGACGCTTTGCTTGGAACTGCACCAGCTTACTGCACCCCCATTAAGAATAAATACGTATCCGGTTTGCGACTTAGAGTCGTCCGGATCTGTGTCAAAGCTTGCATCGACGTAACCTTTTACGGCGAGCTCTTCGTCACCTCCATACACGAGAAACATCTCCTTAGTCCTTTTCAGGTACTTCAGGATATTCTTGACCGCTGTCCAGTGATCCACTCCTGGATTATTCTGGAACCTACCTGCCATACTTATGGCCAGGCTAACATCCGGTCTAGTGCACAGCATCGCATACATGATAGAGCCTATGGCTGAAGCATAGGGGACGGAGCGCATATGCTCTCTATCTTCATCGGTTGCTGGGCACTGAGTCTTACTCAATCTCGTACCTTGTAACACTGGCAAGAACCCTTTCTTGGACTGTTCCATTTTGAACCTCTTCAAAACTTTATCAAGGTATGTGCTTTGTGAAAGTCCTATCAGGCGTTTTGATCTATCCCTATAGATCTTAATGCCTAGAATGTAAGCAGCTTCTCCTAGGTCCTTCATAGAGAAACTCTTATTCAAGTAACCTTTTATGCTCTCCAAAATCTCTACGTTGTTTCCAATCAGTAATATGTCATCCACATATAATATTAGAAACGCCACAGAGCTCCCACTCACTTTCTTGTAAATACAAGATTCTCCAACCACTTGTATAAACCCAAATGATTTGATCACCTCATCAAAGCGTTTGTTCCAACTCCGAGATGTTTGCACCAGTCCATAAATGGATCGCTGGAGCTTGCACACCTTGTCAGCATTTTTAGGATCGACAAAACCTTCGGGTTGCATCATATACAACTCTTCCTTAAGGAAACCGTTAAGGAACGCCGTTTTGACATCCATCTGCCAGATTTCATAATCGAAAAATGCAGCTATTGCTAACATGATTCTGACGGACTTAAGCATCGCAACGGGTGAGAAGGTCTCATCGTAGTCAACTCCTGGAACTTGTGAAAAACCCTTTGCCACAAGTCGAGCTTTATAAACGGTCACATTACCGTCAGCGTCCGTCTTCTTCTTAAAGATCCATTTGTTCTGAATAGCCTTGCGGCCCTCAGGTAGTATCTCCAAAGTCCACACTTTGTTCTCATACATGGATCCTATCTCGGATTTCATGGCTTCTAGCCATTTGTTGGAATCTGGGCCCACCATTGCTTCTTCATAATTTGCAGGTTCATTGTTGTCTAACAACATGATTGATAAGACGGGATTACCGTACCACTCTGGAGCAGCGCGTGATCTCGTCGACCTGCGTGGTTCAACAGAAACTTGAACTGGAGTTTCATGATCATCATCATTAACTTCCTCCTCAACCGGCGTCGCAACGACAGAGGTTTCCCCTTGCCCTGCGCCACCATCCAGAGGGATAATAGGTTCGACAACCTCGTCAAGTTCTATCTTCCTCCCACTCAATTCTCTCGAGAGAAACTCCTTCTCGAGAAAAGTTCCGTTCTTAGCAACAAACACTTTGCCCTCGGATTTGAGATAGAAGGTGTACCCAACTGTCTCTTTTGGGTAACCTATGAAGACGCACTTTTCCGCTTTCGGTTCCAGCTTTTCAGGCTGAAGCTTTTTGACATAAGCATCACATCCCCAAACTTTAAGAAACGACAACTTTGGCCTTTTGCCATACCACAGTTCGTATGGTGTCGTCTCAACGGATTTCGATGGTGCCCTATTTAAAGTGAATGCAGCTGTTTCTAATGCATAACCCCAAAATGATAACGGCAAATCAGTAAGAGATATCATAGATCGCACCATCTCTAACAAAGTACGATTACGACGTTCGGACACACCATTACGCTGTGGTGTTCCAGGCGGTGTTAACTGCGAAACAATTCCACATTGTCTTAAGTGAGTACCAAACTCGAAACTCAGATATTCACCCCCACGATCAGACCGTAGGAACTTGATCTTCTTGTTACGATGATTTTCCACTTCACTCTGAAATTGCTTGAACTTTTCAAATGTTTCAGACTTGTGCTTCATCAAGTAGACATAATCATATCTACTTAAGTCGTCAGTGAAGGTGAGAAAATAACGATATCCGCCGCGTGCCTCCACGCTCATTGGACCACACACATCGGTATGTATGATTTCCAACAAGTCACTTGCACGCTCCATTGTTCCGGAGAACGGAGTCTTAGTCATCTTGCCCATGAGGCATGGTTCGCACGTGTCAAGTGAATCAAAGTCAAGTGACTCCAAAAGTCCATCAGCATGGAGTTTCTTCATGCACTTTACACCAATATGACCCAAGCGGCAGTGCCACAAAAATATGGCGCTATCATTGTTTACTCTAACTCTTTTGGTCTCAATGTTATGTATATGCGTATCGCTATCAAGATTCAATATGAACAATCCTCTCACATTCGGTGCATGACCATAAAAGATGTTACTCATAGAAATAGAACAACCATTATTCTCTGACTTAAAAGAGTAACCGTCTCGCAATAAACAAGATCCAGATATAATGTTCATGCTCAACGCAGGCACTAAATAACAATGATTTAAGTTCATCACTAATCCCGATGGTAGTTGAAGTGACACTGTGCCGACGGCGATTGCATCAACCTTGGAACCGTTTCCTACGCGCATCGTCACTTCGTCTTTCGCCAGCCTTCGTCTATTCCGCAGTTCCTGCTTCGAGTTGCAAATGTGAGCAACAGAACCGGTATCGAATACCCAGGCACTACTACGAGAGCCGGTTAAGTACACATAAATAACATGTATATCAAATATACCTGATTTTTCTTTGCCCGCCTTCTTATCTGCCAGATACTTGGGGCAATTGCGCTTCCAGTGACCCATACCCTTGCAATAGAAGCACTCTGTTTCAGGCTTAGGTCCAGCCTTGGGTTTCTTCGGCGGATTGGCAACAGGCTTGCCGCTCTTCTTCGAATTGCCCTTCTTGCCTTTGTCGTTTCTCTTGAAACTAGTGGTCTTGCTCACCATCAACACTTGATGCTCTTTACGGAGTTCAGACTCTGCGACTTTCAGCATCGCAAACAACTCGCCGGGAGACTTGTTCATCCCTTGCATGTTGTAGTTCAACACAAAGCCTTTATAGCTTGGCGGCAGTGATTGAAGGATTCTGTCAGTGATAGCCTCTTACGGGAGTTCAATCCCCAGTTCAGCTAGACGGTTTGAGTACCCAGACATTTTGAGCACATGTTCACTGACAGACGAGTTTTCCTCCATCTTGCAAGCATAGAATTTATCGGAGGTCTCATACCTCTCGATCCGGGCGTTCTTCTGAAAGATAAACTTCAACTCCTGGAACATCTCAAATGCTCCATGACGCTCAAAGCGACGTTGAAGTCCCGGTTCTAAGCCATACAAGACTGCACATTGAACTATTGAGTAGTCCTCCTTACGCGCTAACCAAGCGTTCTTAACATCCTGATCAGCCGTAGCGGGTGATTCATCTCCTAGCGCAGCATTAAGGACATAATCCTTCTTCCCAGCTTGTAAGATTAGCTTAAGATTACGAGCCCAGTCTACAAAGTTGCTTCCATCATCTTTCAACTTAGCTTTCTCTAGGAACGTATTAAAATTCAGGATGACACTTGCGTGAGCCATGATCTACAACACAAATATATTCAAAGTGGACTTATACTATGTTCAAGATAATTAGAGTTCAACTTAATCAAATTATATGCTAAACTCCCACTCAAAAAGTACATCTCTCTAGTCATTTGAGTGGTTCATGATCCACTTACACTATCCCAAGTCCGATCATCACGTGAGTTGAGTATAGTTTCAGTGGTAAGCATCCCTATGCTAATCATATCAACTATATGATTCATGATCGACCTTTCGGTCTCATGTGTTCCGAGGCCATGTCTGCACATGCTAGGCTCGTCAAGCTTAACCCGAGTGTTCCGCGTGCGCAACTGTTTTGCACCCGTTGTATGTGAACGTTGAGTCTATCACACCCGATCATCACGTGGTGTCTCGAAACGACGAACTGTAGCAACGGTGCACAGTTGGGGAGAACACAATTTCGTCTTGAAATTTTAGTGAGAGATCACCTCATAATGCTACCGTCGTTCTAAGCAAAATAAGGTGCAAAAAGGATTAACATCACATGCAATTCATAAGTGACATGATATGGCCATCATCACGTGCTTCTTGATCTCCATCACCAAAGCACCGGCACGATCTTCTTGTCACCGGCGCCACACCATGATCATCCATCAACGTGTTGCCATCGGGGTTGTCGTGCTACTTATGCTATTACTACTAAAGCTACATCCTAGCAAAATAGTAAACGCATCTGCAAGCACAAACGTTAGTATAAAGACAACCCTATGGCTCCTGCCGATTGCCGTACCATCGACGTGCAAGTCGATATTTCTATTACAACATGATCATCTCATACATCCAATATATCACATCACATCTTTGGCCATATCATATCACAATCATACCCTGCAAAAACAAGTTAGACGTCCTCTAATTTTGTTGTTGCATGTTTTACGTGGTGACCAAGGGTATCTAGTAGGATCGCATCTTACTTACGCAAACACCACAACGGAGATATATGAGTTGCTATTTAACCTCATCCAAGGACCTCCTCGGTCAAATCCGATTCAACTAAAGTTGGAGAAACCGTCACTTGCCAGTCATCTTTGAGCAAAGGGGGTTACTCGTAACGATGAAACCAGTCTCTCGTAAGCGTACGAGTAATGTGGGTCCAAGCCGCTTCAATCCAACAATACCGCAGAATCAAGAAAAGACTAAGGAGGGCAGCAAAACGCACATCACCGCCCACAAAAACTTTTGTGTTCTACTCGAGAAGACATCTACGCATGAACCTAGCTCTGATACCACTGTTGGGGAACGTCGCATGGGAAACAAAAAATTTCCTACGCGCACGAAGACCTATCATGGTGATGTCCATCTACGAGAGGGGATGAATGATCTACGTACCCTTGTAGATCGTACAGCAGGAGCGTTAGAGAACGCGGTTGATGTAGTGGAACGTCCTCACGTCCCTCGATCCGCCCCGCGAACAATCCCGCGATCAGTCCCACGATCTAGTACCGAACGGACGGCACCTCCGCGTTCAGCACACGTACAGCTCGACGATGATCTCGGCCTTCTTGATCCAGCAAGAGAGACGGAGAGGTAGAAGAGTTCTCCGGCAGCGTGACGGCGCTCCGGAGGTTGGTGATGATCTTGTCTCAGCAGGGCTCCGCCCGAGCTCCGCAGAAACACGATCTAGAGGAAAAACTATGGAGGTATGTGGTCGGGCAGCCGTGAGAAAGTCGTCTCAAATCTGCCCTAAAAGCTCCATATATATAGGAGGAGGGAGGGGGACCTTGCCTTGGGGTCCAAGGGACCCTCAAGTGGTCGGCCGAGCCAAGGGGGGGAGGACTCCCCCCCCAAACCGAGTTGGACTTGGTTTGGTGGGAGGAGTCCCCCTCCCTTCCCACTTCCTCCCTCATTTTTTTTCTTTTCCTTTGATTTCTTTGTCCTGGCGCATAGGCCCCCTTGGGGCTGTTCCACCAGCCCATTAAGGGCTGGTGTGTCTCCCCAAAGCCTATGGTCTTCCCCGGGGTGGGTTGCCCCCCCCCCCCCCTGGTGAACCCCCGAAACCCATTCGTCATTCCCAATACATTCCCGGTAACTCCGAAAACCTTCCGGTAATCAAATGAGGTCATCCTATATATCAATCTTCGTTTCCGGACCATTCCGGAAACCCTCGTGACGTCCGTGATCTCATCCGGGACTCCGAACAACTTTCGGTAACCAACCATATAACTCAAATACGCATAAAACAACGTCGAACCTTAAGTGTGCAGACCCTGCGGGTTCGAGAACTATGTAGACATGACCCGAGAGACTCCTCGGTCAATATCCAATAGCGGGACCTGGATGCCCATATTGGATCCTACATATTCTACGAAGATCTTATCGTTCGAACCTCAGTGCCAAGGATTCGTATAATCCCGTATGTCATTCCCTTTGTCCTTCGGTATGTTACTTGCCCGAGATTCGATCGTCAGTATCCGCATACCTATTTCAATCTCGTTTACCGGCAAGTCCCTTTACTCGTTCCGTAATACAAGATCCCGCAACTTACACTAAGTTACATTGCTTGCAAGGCTTGTGTGTGATGTTGTATTACCGAGTGGGCCCCGAGATACCTCTCCGTCACACGGAGTGACAAATCCCAGTCTTGATCCATACTAACTCAACTAACACCTTCGGAGATACCTGTAGAGCATCTTTATAGTCACCCAGTTACGTTGCGACGTTTGATACACACAAAGCATTCCTCCGGTGTCAGTGAGTTATATGATCTCATGGTCATAGGAATAAATACTTGACACGCAGAAAGCAGTAGCAACAAAATGACACGATCAACATGCTACGTCTATTAGTTTGGGTCTAGTCCATCACGTGATTCTCCCAATGACGTGATCCAGTTATCAAGCAACAACACCTTGTTCATAATCAGAAGACACTGACTATCATTGATCAACTGGCTAGCCAACTAGAGGCATGCTGGGGACGGTGTTTTGTCTATGTATCCACACATGTAAATGAGTCTTCATTCAATACAATTATAGCATGGGTAATAAACTATTATCTTGATACAGGAATTATAATAATAACTATACATTTATTATTGCCTCTAGGGCATAATTCCAACAGTCACATCTTTGATGGTTCCTTTCACTTGAACCATAACCATCTTACCGTAAGGGCCCTTGTGAACTTATCCGTCTTTAGCATTCCGAGCCCCCGAAATCTAGGGGACGACACACGGTGTCCCAATTAACTTTTATATTTCGTACTGTGGTCTTGTCCGCTCCCTTCGAAATAAATACACATTTAAGCTTGTTGACATTTCGAGGAGTGCTAGGAGGAACGATTAGCTTGGTGATGAAGAAAACCACTTCAGATTAGAGCACTGACTTAACAAGGGTCGTACGTCCAATGAATGTGATATTTTGGCCATTCCATGTAACCAACTTGGTAGCCACCTCATCTTCGAGAAATTGGAAGTCCATCCTTCCAGGTTACCTCAACGATAGAGGGAGCCCCAAGTACTTCATGGGAAATGATGCTTGGGCCTTCAAAAGATTTTGAAAAGCATGTGGTAAGTTGACGTGGCCGCAACGGATGGGGACCATCAAGATTTTGTTGAAATTGGTGGAGTGGTCCGTGACATCATCGAATAGGCGCAAAATGTTGAAGAGGTTGTCAATGTCACTTTTGATGGGTGCCATGAAGACCATCGCATCATCCGCATAAAGAGAGGTGCCGAAAACAGCGTTGTGGCTTGGGATATTGTAGGAGGATAGTGATATCTCCAACTCACCAGAATTCAAGTTCTAGACTTACATTGATGCTCGTATTTTTCTGGAATTATTTCAGACTTTTTGACGATGTACATTTAGTTCAGCGTGAGGAGACATTCTCATTGACTATGAAGACGTTTGTGACAACTTCGTCGATCTCAAAATGATGTGTCGGCTTAATTTTTAAAGGTCCTCACATGAATAGAGTGTGCATGTGTGTGTGCCATTCTTAGAGGTGGGTGTATGTGCGTATGGATAAACGTCTCTGCGTTTACACTAGGTTTAAAAAAAGTTATGCTACGAGGCTAGTAGATAACAACTAGAATTGGAGAATGGCGTTTTGGAGGCCGAGCTCGATGGAGGCCTTTATTTTTGAAAAATTCAAATTCAAATTTTTATGGTTCAAAAAATTCTGAAAAAAATATGCATGTATGTAAGGATGTAACCTACATGTGTGTGAAATTTCAGGTCAAAATACTTTAAAACTTGATATGTACAAAGAAGACAAATTCATGGTCTGAAATGATGAATAATAACATGTGTTAAACAACCTCAGATTTGTCTTTTTTGCATAGCCCTCATTTCAACGTATTTTGTTCTGAAAATTTACACACTTGTGTATTATACCTTCATCTATCTATGTATTTTTTGCAGAATTTTTTAAAACATTAAAATATAAATTTTCACTGAATTTGAAGTTTGAATTTAAAGGCCTCCAGTGAGCTCGGGAGCTAGAAGCAATATTCGCTAGAATTGTCATTATTTCATAAAAATAACAAAGAAGATAGTATGTGACTGATCCATGCTCAATGTCTAACTGAGCTCTGGGATAAGAGTAGTCAACCACCCACAGATACAGTATCATTTGGAGGGAAAATCTCTTGCTTGCACTAAACACGTCACACGAACTTCATATCACGTAATCCGACCACCTCTGCTCCATGGTCACCCCTGGTTGCTCTTCTGGCCGAAGCGACGGCGCCGCCTTCTTCCCGATCGGCTTCGCCGGGTTTCCGACGGCCGTGGTTCCGCACTCCACGTCTCTAAGCACGACTGCGCCCGCACCGATCTTCGCTCCGGCACCGATGCGCACATTGCCCAGCACGCTGGCCCCGGCGCCGATGAGAACCCCGTCCCCGACCTTGGGGTGCCGGTCGCCGCATACCTTCCCCGTGCCGCCCAGCGTCACGCCGTGCAGGATAGACACGTCGTCGCCTATGACCGCCGTCTCGCCGATGACGATGCCCGTGGCGTGGTCGAGCAGGATGCCTCCGCCAATGCGCGCCCCGGGGTGGATGTCGACGCCGAACACCTCGGAGGCGCGGCTCTGGAGGAGCAGGGCCGGCGGCCGGCGGCCCTCGGACCAGAGCGCGTGCGCGGCGCGGTGGGCCTGCAGGGCGAGGAAGCCCTTGTAGTAGAGGAAGCAGTGGACCATCTTGGCGCATGCCGGGTCGCGGTCGCGCGCCGCGAGGAGGTCGGCGCGCGTGTGGCGGATCGCCTCCGGGTGCGCGGCCAGCGCGCCGACGAGGATGTCCCGGAGCGCGTCCTGCGGCAGCGCGCCCTGGATGCACAGCTTTGCGGACAGGTGCGCCGCGAGGGCGGCCTCCAGCGACGGGTGCGACAGGACGAGCTCGTAGTAGAGCATGCCCAGCAGCGGCTCGTCCTCCGCGTCGGCCTGCGCCTCGCCGTACAGCTCCTCCCAGACTTGGTCGCCGCCGTTGCAGCTGCCCCCGCTCCCGTTCACGGCCGCGCCCGTCGATGCGGTTATTGTGCAGTCCGGCATGAACCGGTAGATGGATCGGGAGATGCGGTGGCAGGAGTATGCTGGGTTCCACTTGTCGACGCAGGCTGCCATGTCCGACCACGCGCAGCTAGAGAGAGAAAGTGAGAGGGAGCTGCTGCTGCGCCGAGAGAGAGAGAGAGATGTAAGCGACCGGAGAGAGAGAGCTGGCGGGGCTGAAGAAGCAACGGGTGTTCGGCCACCTATATATACGTGTTCGTGGAGCGAGGAGGAAGAAGCAGAGGAAGCTGCAGGGAAGAAGGCAAGACCACCAACACAACAGATGGCGTGAGGAAACGAAGGCCGTGGCGAGTCACCTGGCCGCTGGTGCTGTTATTTACTGACCAGCAGCGTCAGCATGTGCCTCACTGCTTATCTCCCCCCACGCCACTCAACTTCTCACAACTGTCGCGTATGCGCATCGACCGACGTGGAGAAGAGAAGAGGGGAACCCACCCACCCGACCCGAGCATATGCCACAAGCCCACAAGGATATCATGAAACGGTGCACCAGATTGTCATCCGTCCTAGCTGAGGAGAGCCGTGGCGCGCAACAGAGGATTCCGGCCGAAAGCAATTGCCGTGCCATCCCTGGGAATCCTTCGAAAGGTGCAAACCGAAATGCCGATCCATGGCTGAGCCTGAAACGGGCGCTTGGTTACGCGAAGCGACACGCACGGCGTGCCGACACGCCGGTGCCCGTCATCCCGCCGTTTTCACCGGTACCGTGCAGGCAAACGAAAGCATATTCCGCTGCGAAAGGACGTGTAAATCCGGGACGGAAATGCATGCGGCGAGGGCGAGACAGGGACGGCACGGGGAGCAGAAGATTTCCCCGGCGAGGATAGCACAGCACGGCAACTTGGCGAGCCTCTCCGGCGCGGGCGGCTCCACCACGCACGGCCCTGTGGCTCCTGGCTCGTGTGGCTATGATGGATGATAATCTGTGCGGGGCGCGGCGCCGTGTGCGGGGCGCGGGTGGAGTCACGTCGGGCGGCAAGTGGTTCCGTGGGAATGTATGTTGCCTGGGCCGATCCGTGGCCACCGGTGCCTCCTTTCCGCGGCGACCACTCGAACGAAATCAGGGGAACATAGATACGCGCGCTGTGTGGCGCCACACCACCCATGAATGAATGCCGTCCCGTTGCAAGCTCCCCATGGACGCTGCTTTTGCCTCAAAAGCGACACCTTTGTTCTGTCAACTTGTCGTTCATCGCGATTCTCCCGGCCACGTGAGCCAGGATTTTGATTGCCAAGCTTGCGACAAACCAGAGGCAAATGTGAAACAGAATTACAGTAGTATATATGATGCACATGGAGGGAGGTTTACCTAGTACTTTCGTCCTGGATCTAGCGCTGACCGCCAGTGGCGGTTAATTAGCAGGACACCACGAGACCAAGCACCAAGGGAGATGGACATCTCGAGTCAAACTAGCATCTCTCTTTTTTTTTTTAGGTGATGATTTGGCGTCCTTGGCGTACTACTGCTGCGGAATAGTATGATGATTCGGGGGGATTCATTACGCGCGGTGCGTACTGCAGACCACGCGCAGGACCCTGGTAAGTGCCGCAGAGGATCCCTTGGATGACGTTTGGAGTGACGAGAGAGTGGCAAAGTCTCCGGGTTGCAGTGCCTTGTCTTGTTCTTTCAGCAAATATATGGGATGCAGCCCCACATGGGATCTTGGACTTTGACCCAGGTCCTCAGGCTGAGGCTCGGCCTCGTCTCCTTGATAGGCAAGGCAAAGCACAGAGTGGTTGCCGCTTATTGGAGGAATTACTTGGGCAAAATCCAACGAAGGTGATGCAAGGACATACGTGGGGTATTATTTTTACTAAATGACCCCTAGAGAATCTTATGTCACGCACTGGTCCTTACAAAACTTATTTGGTCGCCTCACCCTCTTCTTTAACGCCTTACCGTTAGGCGTCTAACGTATAGATTTGCAAG
Source organism: Hordeum vulgare subsp. vulgare (assembly GCF_904849725.1). NCBI lineage: Eukaryota > Viridiplantae > Streptophyta > Magnoliopsida > Poales > Poaceae > Hordeum > Hordeum vulgare. Next base: position 549,109,465 of record NC_058521.1, on the reverse strand, counting down.
CCTTTCTCCGTGACGTCTTTGGCCGTTTTCATCGACGGGTTGTCAGCATGGCAAACACACAACACGCCCATCCGGTTGGCGTTGCAAATGATAACACGCCACATTGTTTAACGTTTTTAGAGGTTAAGCAAAAACGCCGCTTACTATGACGTGTTTACTTGAGAAGTTGTCGCGTGTATTGATTAGGTGTGTGTACAACCGAGGGAAAGACGCTGGATCGTAAGGCGTGTCCTAGACACGTGTCGCCTTGTTGTTTGTTGCAACAGGCGGCTAAGTTTGACCGCAACCATACGGACTTGAAGGCGGCTATTTAATTGAAGTGACTCGTGCAACAGATGAATCTTCAACTCGAGGGAAGAGAGAAAGAAAAAACGTTGTGTTGCTTCGGTCTTTGCGCGCGACAAGATAGTCATGATGATTCCGCCATTAAAACCCGCTACTCCTTCACACCTACCTCATCCTCACCCCCACTACGTGAGATGGAGAAGCGGGTATTCATTAGGCGTTTATAAAGCCAAGGGAGACGTCGTGGCTGAAGCCTTATTAAGAGCACATGTCGCCTCATTGTTTGTCGCTACAAGTGCATGTAAGAGACAAAGAAAACCCATCGTAAAGGCATTCATATTCATCATGTGGCTCCCTGCGCCCCCATTCCTCCACCCTCCCATTCCTCCCCTCCCACCCCTCCCCCCCCCCCACACACACACATTGCTCGCTTTCCCCATTCCATGGGGGAGCACGAGATCACCGCGTCTGAGGTGAGGCGAATGACGGAGGAGCTCCGGACCAACGACGGGGAGCTCCTCCGCCATCACAGAGAATTGGCGGTGCTTCGGAAGTTGCTTGAGTCAAAAGCCAAGTATGTTGAGGTCGCGAAGTCGTTCTTCTATAAGGCGGCAAGTGTGCTAGGCAAGCAGGTTCCCCTGATGCTTAGCTGAGTAGAGAGCGAGCGGTCCGAGCGGGAGGAGGCCCAGGATCGCCTAAATCACTTGTTGGACGAAGTTGCCTCGCAAGTGTTGCGGCTGCGTGATGTGTGCAGGTCTGTAGGCGCCACCTTGGCGGTCATCGGGCTAACCCCATACGACCACCTCGTTGACTTCAACGAACTGCGGCTTCCGGACCTGATCTCGTTTTTCACCTACATGTTCGACAAGATGAACCGTCTTGGCTCTAAGGTTTGGGTGTCGCTGCACATGGAGGGGGTGCGGGCTGTCTATAACGCCCAAGATGCGGTCCTATCCTTATTTTGGCGGGAGGGCCTCGACACGGATAGAAACGCATCTCGTTGTTTCGTAAGGATGGATATCGTTACAAGTACATGTACTGGAAAGATGAGTATAAGGAGTTGGCTTACACTCGTCACAAGCTACATCAAAGTCACATCAGTACAATACATACAATGATCATGAAGAAGAGCAGGGTCCGACTACGGATGAAAACAAACGCTAAAAGAAAGACGTCCATAATTGCTATCCCAGGCTGCCGGCCTGGAACCCATCCTAGATCGATGATGAAGAAGAAGAAACTCCAAATGAACAATTAGCGTGCTCACGTCAAAGTAACTCTTTACCTGTACCTGTAACTGGTGTTGTAGTAACCTGTGAGCCACAGGTACTCGACAATCTCATTTCCAAAGGTATCAAGACTAGCAAGGCTTAATGGTGAGACATGGTCAAGTGGTGAGGCTGCAGCAAGCGACTAAGCATTTATTTGAGGTGGCTAACTTACAAGTGCAAGAATAAGAGGGAGATGATCGACGAACAACGGACGTGAACTACTGAAGATCAAATGAATGATCCTGAACACCTACTTACGTCAGACATAACCCCACCGTGTCTTCGATCGGAGAAGGAGCTCACGAATGAGACAGTCACGGTTACACACTCAGTTGGTAAGTTTTTAATTAAGCTTACTTCAAGTTATCTAGAACCGGATGTTAAACAAAGTTTCCACGTTGCCACATAACCGCCGGCACGGCTTTCCGGAAGATTTAACACTGCATGGGTGCTCCAACTAGTCCATCACAAATTACCACAAGCCGCATAGAAAACCTCAATCACGAAACTCGTGATCTCCTCGGATTCCTTAGTGGAAAACCTCAACTCTGAGATAGCCCAAAGCATTACCGGAATCCCGATGCACAAGATATTTTGTCAAAGGTAAAACTAATCTAGCAAGGCCACCCGACGCGTCGACTAACCCGATAGGAGCCACGTATCTCGTTCTCAGGACATGACCGGATGGGAAAGCCTACGAGTAAAACCAAACCTCGAGTTACCCAATGGTGGCCCCGCAGTCTGCCCTTTTTGGACCAACACTCATGAGGAGCACTAGCGCGGGGGTTGATTAAGTTTCCTCGGGTTAATTACTCCCTATGTGGTTCATTAGTTATTAGGCAAATGTAGTACCAAAGTTGGGCCTTGCCAGACCAGTCTTAGACTAAAACGAATTATCAAGGGGGTCCCCATAACAACCTCGATCTTGTTAGGAACGCTCAATTATGGAACATAACATCGATAACCGAAACTAAGGTGGCAAAGGAGGAAGAAAACACCAGGCTAGAAAGGTCGAGCTTTCCACCTTTTACCAAGTATATAGGTGCATTAAATTAAGTAGTAATTAATAGGGTGATATAACAAGGAACCCATGTTATCACATGGAAGCAACTGCACCTGCAACTAGCAACGCTATCCAATGGTTAAGCAAGCGGTAACATAGCCAATCACTGGTTTGCTAGGTTGTAGGAAGGTTGAAGGTTTCATAGCAATGTTGAGAGGCTGACATTTAACAGGTGGTAGGCAACAAGACATAACGAAAGAAACGAGACAACTAGCATGGCATTGATAGTAATGGTATTTAGGGAAATGGTGATGACCCACAAGTGTAGGGGATCTATCGTAACCTTTTCGATGAGTAAGAGTGTCGAACCCAACGAGGAGCAGAAGGTACTGACAAGCGATCTTGAGCAAGGAATAACTGCAAGCACTGAGAGGTAACTTTTTATGGGTTTTCTGGTATAAGCAACAAGGAAATAAATGCAAGGGAAGTAAATGGTGCTCAGGTGCAGCAAGTGGCCCTATCCTTTTGAACACAAAGGATAAGCTGGGTGACTAAACTTATAAAGACTTAGGCGTTCCTGAGGACAAACGGGAAAGATAGTCAAGTGGTTTCGCCATATTCCGTCTAGTACTATGTTTTGTATTGATAAGTGTTATGTGGGTGGATCTTTACTAGTGCACCATCTAGGCTAAGACAAGTACACTCTTGTGATTAAACCTCTTGCAAGCATCCACAAATACAAGAGAGAAATTATGGCAAAGACTAACCATAGCAATAAGCTTTAGGATCCAATACTCCCTCGTGCAAAAGCATGCGAACTGGGGTTCATGTTTCTGTCACTCCGGCAACCCATCATAAGCATTCTTTATAAACGATGCATTCTCCTAGGTCCTAAAAAAGGTGTTATGTAGTCGACGTTCACATAATACCACTAGAAGAATAACACCACAACTTAAATATCGATCAACACATATTACTTCAACATCATATGACTACTAGCAACTAGACTTCTCGAGTGTCCTCAAGAACTAAAGGAACTACTCACAAGACATAAAAGAGATCATGATCAGAGGGGATGAAAATATGATGAACAATCTGGTCATAACAATAATTATTCAACAATACTCAATAGCATTCACCACAAAAGAGTAATCAACACCGGTAGAGTAAAGGGGATGCATAGTTCAAGGTACAACTCCGATTGCGATGGTAAAGTGAGATGGGGTGAAGATGTAGATGGTGCTGGTGTTGAGGGTGATGGTGATGATGATCTCAATGATGCCCGTGACGACGGTGATGACAATGAGGATGGTCTCCCCCTCCGGGAGGAGTTCTCCCCGGCGGAATCTGCCCGTCGGAAAGGTATTTTCTTCTTTGTAGGTTTCCGCCGCGGAGCGACGGCGGAACTGTGAAAACTCTTCCCCCTCCCCTTAACTTTTAGGTCACGAGGGTCATATAGGCCAAAGGAGGGCACCGGAGGTGGGGCCCACCACCCAGGCGGCCTCTGGGGGCGTCCTAGGGGTGACCCGCGCCACCAGGTCGCCTGGGTGCCTGGTGGCTCTGCTCCGGCTCTTCTTCGGCCTGTCTTCGTGATGTGTTCAGAAACTCCTTCCCCATAAATTTCAACGTAGTTGGAGATGTTCTTATATAGCAACTCTTCATGCTATTTTCTCTCCTGAATCCTGCGTCTGCTGTTTCGGCACCGGAAAGTTGTAAATTGTGTAAAATAAGCCAAAACACTATAAGAACATCATCATATTGTGAAATATATCAATGGATAGAGACAAATTATGATACAAAATAGTGATGCATTTTGGACGTATCAACTGCCCCAAGCTTAGACCTCGTTTGTCCCCAAGCGAATACCGAGCTCGGTAAACCTATCCACAAGTTTAGAGAGTGAAGTGTCGATAAATAAGAATACAAACAAGAAGCATAAAATTTCTCTACTAAACTCAACCATTCTCAACAGCAATCTCAACTCATAAGGTTCATGTGAAAGAGTAATATTAATTACAATCAAAAGTAGGGCTAAGGAAACTCATCAAACCATGGCAAACATGTCCTTGGTCAAAGAACAACTAATAACTTTTAACTTTTGCTCTTCCTCTTATATTTGGATGGGATCAATTGAAGCTTTTTGAAAGAACATATTATTAGTCAAGAAGTGAAAATGTAACACAAAGGAAGTTGTTTTCTTTAGCTAGGCTTAACAAACAACTTACTCATCTTAATGATAATGTCAACAAAGTTGTGATATGGAAATTCTCAAAGAAACAATATAAATGCATGCACCTTTGTCAACATAAGGTGTCTGCTCTTTTATAGGATAGAAAGAAGTAGGTTTACTGACTCAACATAAAAGTAAAAGATTAGCCCTTTGTAAACCTGGGCATAGTCCGGGCCGGGCTTTAAAAAGCCCGAAGGGGAAAACTCAGGCTCGAGCCCGGCCCGGCCCGGCCCGACCATCGGGCCTAACAAATCGGGATTGAACTGGCCCGAACATGCAAAGCCCGGTAAAGCCCGACAAGCCCGACCCGTTCTAGGCTTAAAAAATACATTTTTCAAGCCCGAGCCCGGCCCGGTCTGCTCTTCGGGCTTACTTTTCATGCCCGAGCCCGGCCCGATGGCACGATCAGGCCCGGCCCGACCCGGGATTTTCGGGTCGGGCCGGTAGGGCCGGGATGCCCATGCCCAGATGTAGCCCTTCGCAGAGGGAAGTAGGGAAAACTCATGTGCTAGAGCTTTTAGAAATTTTGAAATCAATAAGATTGTAAAACAAGCTTTTGAGAGGTGCATAATTTATCAATGAATGCTAGCAGATAGCCCAATACTTCTCATGCTCGACAAGTTTTGAGGAACGACTCCCAAAGGGGGGATGATCACATCCCCTTAGTCTCCTTTGTTTATCACTACCAAAGTTTTCTGATTTCTCATAAACAAAGCGTGAAGGAGGTTTTGTTTCTTGATATTATCTTTTACGAGCTGGGCGCACTCATGCCAGTCCCTCCTTGTATTAGGGGTTTGCAGATAAACATGCAAACCCAGGATAAAGCTTGTCCAGTATGAGAAGATCATGAATTATCTACTACTTCCTCATGAGCTAAAACAGAGGCACAAAATAGGAAATAATATTTGAAGGTTTAAAGATAGCACATTAGTAATATACTTTAGGAGTGGCGGTGAAATACCACATGTAGGGAAGGTATGGTGGACTCTTGGGAAGGTTGAGGTTTCAAGGTATGGATGCACAAGCAGTATTCCCGCTTAGTAAAAGGGTTGGCTAGAAAAGGCTTTTGAAAGCAGACGGATGATGTTGACTTGGATGCAAAACAATATAAAGTTTAACATAAAGAATTGGCATGAAATATCAAGTTGTCTTCCTTGTCAGTATAACACTTCAAGCATAAGAACATAAAGGTTTGGGCTATGTCGCTACTAGAAAAACTCATGCTTGTTGTTTTGACCAATGCTATGTTTGCCAAGATTAAATAAAAAATTTGAAGTCATACCTGATATATAAGATCAATACTCCCATAAGAATCAGCATATAAGGTCAATTGCATGAAGAGAATACATGGTGCAGCGAAGAAACCAATAGACTTCTCATTAATATTCCATCATAGACAATTGCACACTCACGGATACAAGACTCTCCACAAAGGAGTGATAGACCTCAATGCAAACACCTATTTCATAAGATAACTTCCCTAGAGATGATACGACATTAGACTTGACCATAAAAGATAAAAGATGAAGATGAAGATACCGGGCACTCCCCCAAGCTTGGAACATGCTAAGGGAATTCCATTACCCATGAGGATTTCACTCTTCATCCTACTTGTTGTTCTTCAAGTCCGCTATTATGCGTCGAAGGGGTTGGTTTTCAGCTTCCAATATGGCTACTTGTACTTTAAGCACACGAAAATCTTTACAGAATTGGTTAGTGATTCTGTAAGCTTCGGATATAGCACATGACACACGTGGAGCTTCCGGTGGAGGGACAGTTCCTGAAAGGTTCAGAGAAAGATCATGGGGAGGGTTAATAAACCCAACGGGGATATTGTTGTTGGAGCTGGATCCTCGTGATGAAGGATCTCCTTCTTGGTGGATGATGACCATCTTGACTTCCTCTCTCACAGAGTGCTCCATCTCTGCTTGTCTTGCGGCAATTTCTTCATTAGTAGCCCATCCGGTGACCTTCCCTTGGTTGATATCTTGCTGGATATGGCGGAGATGATGACCCGTATAGTCTTCCCCGCTTGAGTCGCAAGAAGACATCTCGAACAATAGCTTCTTAGCCTGGCAGAAAAAGATCGAAAAAGAAAACACACGGAATCGCAAGATACAAAACCGGGACGATCAAGGAAAATATGTAGAAAATTTTCTGCACCAAAAGGAAGGTAACAAGCCAAAGTGAGGTCGGAGATGGACTCCGGGTGGTCCAGGCAGCCTCCTGGCACGGCCAGGAGGTAGCCTGCGTCACTAGGTTGCCTAGAGCCCCTGGAGCTCCTCTCCGTCTCTGCTTCGGCTCAGAATTTTCCTAATTTTGCAAAGACACATAATACAGAACTTTTATTGATGTTCGCGAAGTTTCCTTACCGTATTACATACCTATTCTTGTTCTGCTTCTGCTGGTGTCTCACACAGTATTGCAATATGTTCTTCATGAGTAGCTACCTGTATCACATCCACCTCTACATTGATGGGGTCTCCTGCCATGTAATGCTTGAGTCTTTTCCCATTCACAACATGTGGTTTGATGCCTTCAAAATTGTTAATCTTGATTGCATCGGAGCGGTAGACTTCGATATGGTACGGTCCTTCCCACTTGGAAAGTAATTTACCTGGAGAAACACTGAAACGAGATCTATACAACAAAAATTTATCACCAACATTAAATTCACGTTTCAAAATTCTCTTGTCATGCCACTCCTTTACCTTTTCTTTGAACATTTTTGCACTCTCGTAAGCTTCACTTCTCCACTAATCTAGAGAAGTCAAGTTCATGAGACGCTTTTCACCAGCAAGCTTTGGGTCAACATTAAGCTCTCTAACAACCCAGAAAGCATTGTGCTCTAATTCTAAAGGTAGATGGCATGACTTGCCAGAGACCATCTTATACAGAGACATTCGCATGGGATTTTGTAAGCAGTTCTATACGCCCACAAGGCATCTCCTAATTTTTTGGACCAGTCCTTTCTAGAACTGTTCACTGCCTTATGCAAGATCAACTTGATCTCTCTATTTGTGAGCTCGACTTGCCCACTTGTTTGAGGGTGGTAAGGTGAAGCAATTCAATGATTAACATCATATTTGGCTAGAGCTTTTCTAAAGGCACCATGTGTAAAATGTGATCCTGCGTCGGTCATGAGGTACCCAGGTACACCAAACCTAGGGAAGATTACATCCTTTAGCATTTTCAAAGATCTCTTGTGATCAACACTTTCAGTGGGGATTGCTTAAACCCATTTGGTCACATAATCAACAACCACTAAGATGTGAGTGTACTTGTGTGAAGGAGGAAAAGGACCCATAAAATCAAAACCCCAGCAATCAAAAGGTTCAATGACTAGAGAATAATTCATAGGCATCTCATTTCTCCTACTAATATTACCAACTCTCTAACACTTATTGATATGTCTCCAACGTATCTATAATTTTTGATGGTTTCATGCTATTATCTTGTCAGACTTTGGATGTTTTGCATGCCTTTTATATATTTTTTGGAACTAACTTATTAACTCAGTGCCAAGTGCCAGTTCCTTTTTTCCATGTTTTTGACCCCTTTCAGAGGAGATTTTGAAATGGAGTCCAAACGGAAGAAAAACCCCGAAAAGATTTTTTCTGGAATGGAAGAAGATCGGGGAGCTTGGGAGCCAAGGCAGGGGAGCCCCATGGGCCCCACAAGCCCCCACCCCGCAACCAGGGGGAGGCCGCGCCATCCAGACTTGTGGCCCCCTGAGCGTCCCCTGACCTAGGGGTTGCACCTACAAATTCCCTAAAAATCCCAAAAAAATGAGGAGATCATCGAAAGTACTTTTCCGCCGCCGCAAGCTTCTGTCTCCGCAAGATCCCATCTGGGGCACATCCTCGTGCCTTACCGGAGGGGGGATTCAGACACGGAGGGCTTCTTCATCAACACCATGACCTCTCCGATGATGCGTGAGTAGTTCACCATAGACCTACGGGTCCATAGCTAGTAACTTGATGGCTTCTTCTCTCTCCTGGATCTTCAATACAAAGTTCTCCATGATCTTCAAGGAGATCTATCCCATGCAATCTTCTTTTGCGGTGTGTTTGTCGAGATCCGATGAATTGTGGATTTATGATCAGATTATCTATGAATCTTATTTGAGTTTCTTCTGATTTCTTTTATGCATGATTTCATATCCTTGTAATTCTCTTCGAGTTGTGGGTTTTGTCTGGCCAACTAGATCTATGATTCTTGCAATGGGAGAAGTGCTTGGTTTTGGGTTCATACCGTGCGGTGACCTCACCCAGTGACAGAATGGGTAGCGAGGCACGCATCGTGTTGTCGCCATCAAGGGTAAAAAGATGGGATTTTCATCATTGGTTTGAGATTATCCCTCTACATCATGTCATCTTGCTTAAGGCGTTACTCTGTTCATCATGAACTCAATACACTAGATGCATGCTGGATAGCGGTCGATGTGTGGGGTAATAGTAGTAAATGCAGAAAGTATCGGTCTACTTGTCTCGGATGTGATGCCTATATGCATAATCATTGCCTTAGATATCGTCATGACTTTGCGTGGTTCTATCAATTGCTCGACAGTAATTTGTTCACCCACCGGGATATTTTCTATTATGAGAGAAGCCTCTAGTGAACACTATGGCCCCCAGGGTCTACTCCACACCATATTTTCAGCCTTACACTTTTTACTTCATTGCACTTTCCGCCGTCAGATCTCACTTTGCAAAAAACCTTGAAGGGATTGACAACCCCTTTGAAGCGTTGGATGCAAGCTTGTTTGTGTTTGCGCAGGTACTCTGGACTTGACGAGGCCCTCCTTGTGGATCGATACCTTGGTTCTCAAACTGAGGGAAATACATACTGCTCCTGTGCTGCATCACCCTTTCCTCTTCAAGGGAAAAACTGACGTAAACCAGAGAAGTAACAAGAAGAATTCCTAAGCGCCGGGGAAGGACTTTTGTTGCCGCACCAGAAGAATTTCTGGCGCCGTTGCCGGGGAGGAAGATCAAGTCAAGAACTCATCCAAGTAGGTGTCGCAAACTCATCTCTTGCATTTACTTTGTTTTCCAGTTGCCTCTCGTTTTCCTCTCCCCGACTTCACCAATTTGCCTTTTTCGTTTGCCTTTTTCGTTCGAATCTTCGTTCGCCCTTTTTCTCGCCTGCTCTTTGTTTGCTTGTGTGCTTGCTTGTTTGCTGAAGTCACCATGAACGAAAACACCAAACTTTGTGACTTCTCGAATAGTAATAAAAATGATTTTATTAGTACTCCGATTGCTCCCGCCACTAGTGCGGAGTCATATGAAATCAATGCCGCTTTGCTGAATCTTGTTATGAAAGAGCAATTCTCTGGCCTTCCGAGTGAAGATGCCGCATCCCATCTCAATACCTTCATTGAGCTTTGCGATATGCAAAAGAAAAAAGATGTGGATAATGACGTGATTAAATTAAAGCTTTTCCCTTTCTCGTTGCGAGATCACGCAAAAACTTGGTTTTCTTCTTTGCCCAAAAATAGTATTGATTCTTGGGATAAGTGCAAAGATGCTTATATATCCAAGTATTTTCCTCCGGCTAAGATCATCTCTCTCCGTAATGATATCATGAACTTCAAGCAACTTGATCATGAACATGTTGCACAATCTTGGGAGAGAATGAAATTGATGATTAGAAATTGTCCCGCTCATGGCTTGAGTCTCTGGATGATTATTCAAATCTTTTACGCTGGCTTGAATTTCGCTTCTAGAAATATCTTGGACTCCGCCTCAGGGGGAACGTTCATGGAAATCACGTTAGGAGAAGCCATAAAGCTCTTAGACAACATCATGATGAATTACTCTCAGTGGCACACTGAAAGGTCACCTACTAGTAAGAAGGTACACGCTATAGAAGAAATTAATTCGTTGAGTGCTAAGATGGACGAGTTAATGATTTTGGTTGCTAGTAGAAGTGTTCCTTGGATCCTAATGATATGCCCTTGTCTTCTTTGATTGAGAGTAGCAACGCTAGCTTGGACGTTAACTTTGTTGGTAGGAATAACTTTGGCAACAACAACGCTTTTAGAGGAAACTATGTTCCTAGGCCTTTCCTAGTAACTCCTCTAATAACGTTGGCAACTCCTACAACAATACTCATGGAAATTACAATAGATTACCCTCTGATCTAGAGAGTAATATCAAAGAGTTCATGAACTCTCAAAAGATTTTCAATTCGTCCATAGAGGAAAAACTACTCAAAATTGACGATTTGGCTAAGAGCGTTGATAAGATTTCTTGTGATGTTGATGCTTTGAAAGTTAGATGTGCTCCTCCCAAAATCAACATGGATGAAACTTTGAAAGCTATGCGTGTTTCCATGATTGAGAGCCAAGAAAGAACCGCCCAAATTCGTGCTAGACATGAATGGCTTAAAAAGGCGTGTTCTCGTGATGAGAATCACGAAGATCTTTAAGTGCTTGGTGTGACTCCCATTGAATCTTTGCTTTCTTGTGTCAAACCTAATGATTATGGGTCTGGATATGAATCCACTTTGGTTGAAAAGTGCCCCAATGATTCGGAGTCCATCTATCTTGATGCTAAAAGCATTAAACGTGGAGTAGAAGATGTTAAAACTTTGAGTAGTAATGAAATTACTATCGTGGATTTCAAGGAATTCAATTATGATAGTTGCTCCTTGATTGAATGCATTTATTTGATGCAATCCATGTTGAACTCTCCACACGCTTATAGCCAAAACAAGGCCTTTAGCGATCATATCGTCGAAGCTATGATAAAATCTCTCGAAGAGAAACTTCAATTGGAAGTCTCTATCCCTAGAAAGCTTCATAATGAGTGGGAAGCTACCATAAAAATCAAAATAAAAAACTATGAGTGCAATGCTTTGTGTTATTTGGGTGCTAGTGTTTCTGCGATTCCAAAGTCTTTATGTGATGTTCTGGGTTTTAATGAGATTGAAGAGTGTTCTCTTAATTTGCATCTTGCTGATTCTATTGTCAAGAAACCCATGGGAAGGATCAATGATGTTCTTATTATTTCAAATAGGAACTATGTACCCGTGGATTTCATTGTGCTTGACATTGATTGCAATCCTACATGCCCCATTATTCTTGGTAGACCTTTCCTAAGGACTATCGGTGCTATCATCGATATGAAGGAAGGGAATATTAGATTTCAATTTCCTTTAAGGAAGGGCATGGAACACTTTCCTAGAAAGAAAATAAGATTGCCTTATGAATCCATGATGAGGGCCACTTATGGTTTGAGCACCAAAGACGACGATACGTGATTCTATCGCTTCTATGCCTAGCTAAGGGCGTTAAACAATAGCGCTTGTTGGGAGGCAACCCAATGAATTTATCTTTCTTTCTGTTTTGTTGCGTCCACACTTTCATAATTCTGTTGTGATTGTGTTTTTTGTGTTTCTTTTTGTGTTTGAGCCAAGCAAAGCCTTTATGACTAGTCTTGGTAATGGTTGTTTGATCCTGCTGGAAAAAGAGAGAAACTTTTCGCTCACGAGATGATTGTTCATTTTTATTCAGAAAGAGCTTTTGAGTTGATTGTTTTTGCTGCTGATTTATATGCTTTTTTCCCAGGCCGTCGTAATTTTTCAGATTGTTTGAGGTACCAGAAGTATACGAAGTATACATATTGCTATAGACTGGTCTGTTTTTGACAGATTCTGTTTTTGTTGAGTTGGTTGCTTGTTTTGATGAAACTATGGTTAGTATCGGGGGGTACTAGCCATGTAAAAGTGAGAATACAGTAGCCCATCATCAATATAGATAGAATTCAAGTTTGCTACAGTACCAAAAGAAGTGGTAGTTTGTTTTCTTGTACTAATGTTATCACAAGTTTCTGTTTAAGTTTTGTGTTGTGAAGTTTTCAAGTTTTGGGTGATGTTCTCATGGACAAAGAGATAAGGAGTGGAAAGAGCTCAAGCTTGGGGATGGCAAGTAATCCCAAGCCAAATTCAAGGACACCAAAAAGCCTAAGCTTAGGGATGCCCCGGGAAGGCATCCCCTCTTTCGTCTTCAGTCCATCGGTAACATTACTTGGAGCTATATTTTTATTCACCACATGATATGTGTTTTTGCTTGGAGAGTATTGTATCGTAGGAGTCTTTTCCTTTTTTTGTGTCACAATCATCCTTGTTGCACACCTTTTTTAGAGAGAGAGACATGCACTCATCGTGATTTTTGCTAGAATGCTCATAGTGCTTAACTTATATATCTTTTGAGCTAGATACTTTTGCTCTATGTGCTTCATTTATATCTTTTAGAGCACGACGGTGCATGATTTGGTAGTTGGCTTATGCTATGAAAGTAGTCCCAAAAGTGATAGATACCCAAAGAGGATTCAAAAACCTACATCTTCATGTGCATTGAGTAGAGAGAGAAGTCTTGATTCCTCTCAAATAGTTTTGAGACATGGATTTGGTAATATTAAAAGTCATGTTAGTAGGGTGTTGTGAATCTAGAAATACTTGTTTTGGAGTTAGTGATTCCTGTAGCATGCACGTATGGTGAACCGCTATGTTAGGAAGTCGGAGCATAATTGATCTATTGATTGTCATCCTTTGTGTTAAGGTCGGGATCGCGCGATGGTTTACACCTACCAACCCTTCCCCTCGGAGTATGCGTTTAATACTTTGTTTCGATTTATAATAAAAACTTCCACAATAAGTATGTGAGTTCTTCATGACTAATGTGAGAACATGGTATAGATGCACTTTCACCTTCCACCTTTGCTCGCCTCTCTAGCGCCGCGCAATTCTTGCCGGTACACAAACCCACCAAATTCCTTCCTCAAAACAGCCACCATATCTACCTACTATGGCATTTTCATAGCCATTCCGAGATATATTTCCATGCAACTCCCACCGTTCCGTCTCATGACTTGTGTCGTCACTCTCGTATTGCCATTGCATGATCGTAAGATAGCTAGCGAGATGTTTCAACGTCATACGCCATGCTAGATCGTTGCACATCCCGGTACACCGCCGGAGGCATTTCCTATGGAGTCATCATCATTGTGATCTTTGAGCTGTGAGTAAATAAAAGTGTGATGATCATCATTATTAGACCATTGTCCCATGTGAGGAAATAAAAAAAAGAGGCCAAAGAGCCCAAAAGCAAAAACAAAAAAAAAGAGAAAAGAAAAGAAAAGAAAAAAGAGAGGCCTAAGAGCTCAAATGAAAAAAAGAGAAAAAGAGAGAAGGGACAATGCTACTATCTTTTTCCACACTTGTGCTTCATGATAGCACCATGTTCTTCATGATTGAGAGCTTCTTGCTTTGTCACTACCATATGCTAGTGGGAATCTTCATTAATAACTTGGCTTGTATATTCCAATGATGGGCTTCCTCAAAATTGCCCTAGGTCTTCGTGAGCAAGCAAGTTGGATGCACACCCACTAGTTTTCCTTTTGAGCTTTCACATACTTATAGCTCTAGTGCATCCTTTGTATGGCAATCCCTACTCATTCACATTGATATCTATTAATGGGCATCTCCATAGCCTATTGATACGCCGAGTCAGTGTGACCATCTCCTCCATTTTGTCTCACAACCACCACCACACTCTATTCCACCTATAGTGCTATATCCATGGCTCGCGCTCATGTATTGCGTGATAGTTATAAAAAGTTTGAGAAAGTAAGAGTGCGGAAACAGTTACTTGGCCAATACCGGGGTTGTGCATGATTTACATTAGTTGTGTGAGGATGATGGAGCATAGCCAGATTATATGATTTTGTAGGGATAACTTTCTTTGCCCTTGTTATTTTGAAAGTTCATGATTACTTTGCTAGTTTGCTTGAAGTATTGTTGTTTTCATGTCAATAGCAAACTATTGTTTTGAATCTTACGGATCTGAACATTCATGCCACGTGAAATAAGTTGCAAAGGACAACAATGCTAGGTAGCATTCCACATCAAAAATTCATTCTTTATCACTTCCCTACTCGAGGACGAGCAAGAGTTAAGCTTGGGGATGCTTGATACGTCTCCAACGTAGCTATAATTTTTGATGGTTTCATGCTATTATCTTGTCAAACTTTGGACGTTTTGCATGCCTTTTATATATTTTTTGGAACTAACTTATTAACTCAGTGCCAAGTGCCAGTTCATGTTTTTCCATGTTTTTGACCCCTTTCAGAGGAGATTTTGAAACGGAGTCCAAACGGAAGAAAATCCCCGAAAAGATGTTTTCTGGAACGGAAGAAGATCGGGGAGCTTGGGAGCCAAGGCAGGGGAGCCCCAGGGGCCCCACAAGCCCCCACCCCGCGGTCAGGGGGGAGGCCGCGCCATCTAGGCTTGTGGGCCCCCTCAGCGTCCCCTGACCTAAGGGTTGCGCCTATAAATTCCCTAAAAATCCAAAAAAATGAGGAGATCATCGAAAATACTTTTCCGCCGCCGCAAGATTCTGTCTTCGCAAGATCCCATCTGGGGCACGTCCTGGTGCCCTGTCGGAGGGGGGATTTGGACACGGAGGGCTTGTTCATCAACACCATGACCTCTCCGATGATGCGTGAGTAGTTCACCATAGACCTATGGGCCCATAGCTAGTAACTAGATGGCTTCTTCTCTCTCTTGGATCTTCAATACAAAGTTCTCCATGATCTTCATGGAGATCTATCCGATGTAATCTTCTTTTGCGGTGTGTTTGTCGAGATCCGATGAATTGTGGATTTATGATCAGATTATCTATGAATCTTATTTGAGTTTCTTCTGATCTCTCTTATGCATGATTTCATATCCTTGTAATTCTCTTCGAGTTGTGGGTTTTGTCTGGCCAACTAGATCTATGATTCTTGCAATGGGAGAAGTGCTTGGTTTTGGTTTCATGCTGTGCGGTGACCTCACCCAGTGACAGAAGGGGTAGCGAGGCAGGCATCATGTTGTTGCCATCAAGGGTAAAAAGATGGGGTTTTCATCATTGGTTTGAGATTATCCCTCTACATCATGTCATCTTGCTTAAGGCGTTACTCTGTTCGTCATGAACTCAATACACTAGATGCATGCTGGATAGCGGTCGATGTGTGGAGTAATAGTAGTAAATGCAGAAAGTATCGGTTTAGTTGTCTCGGACGTGATGCCTATATGCATAATCATTGCCTTAGATATCGTCATGACTTTGCGCGGTTCTATCAATTGCTCGAGAGTAATTTGTTCACCCACCGTGATATTTGCTATTATGAGAGAAGCCTCTAGTGAACACTATGGCCCCCAGGGTCTACTCCACACCATATTTTCAGCCTTACAGTTTTTACTTCGTTGCACTTTTCGCCGTCATATCTCACTTTGCAAACAATCTTGAAGGGATTGACAACCCCTTTGAAGCGTTGGGTGCAAGCTTGTTTGTGTTTGCGCAGGTACTATGGACTTGACGAGGCCCTCCTTCTGGATCGATACCTTGGTTCTCAAACTGAGGGAAATATGTACTGCTCCTGTGCTGCATCACCCTTTCGTCTTCAAGGGAAAAACCACCGCAAACGAGAGAAGTAACATGAAGAATTCCAAAGCGCCAGGGAAGGACTTTTGTTGCCACGGCACTTATCACAAGATAAAACATAATTTCTAGCATGTTTTAAGAGAGTAGGTGATACGTCTCAAACGTATCTATAATTTTTGATGATTTCACGCTGTCATCTTGTCTTCTTTGGTTGTTTTATGTACCTTTTATATCTTTTTGGGGACTAACTTATTAATTCAGTGCAAAGTGCCAGTTCTTGTTTTTTCCGTGTTTTTGACTCTTTTCAGATCTGGTTTTGGAACGGAGTCCAAATGGAAGAAAAACCCCGAAATGATTTTTTCCCGAACGGAAGAAGATCACGGGGCCTTTGTGCCAAGCCAGGTGGGCTCCAGGGAGCCCACAAGCCCCCACTCCGCCACCAAGGGGGAGGCGGCTGTGGGCATGCTTGTGGCCTCCCTGGCCGCCCCCTGACCTAGATATTTGGCTTATAAATTCCCAAATATTTCGCAAAAAATCAGGGGAGCCTCGAAAATACTTTTCCGCCGCTGCAAGCTTCCGTTTCCGCGAGATCTCATCTGGAGACCCTTCCCGGCGCCCTGCCGGAGGGGACTTTGGAGTTGGAGGGCTTCTTCATCATCATCATCGCCCCTCCAATGACTCGTGAGTAGTTCACTTCAGACCTACGGGTCCGTAGTTACTAGCTAGATGGCTTCTTCTCTCTCTTGGATCTTCAATACAAAGTTCTCCATGATCTTCATGGAGATCTATCCGATGTAATCTTCTTTGGCGGTGTGTTTGTCAAGATCCGATGAATTGTGGATTTGTGATCAGATTAACTATGATATATATTTGAGTCTTTGCTGATTTCTTATATGCATGATTTGATATCCTTGTAAGTCTCTCTGAGTCTTGGGTTTTGTTTGGCCAACTAGATCTATGATTCTTGCAATGGGAGAAGTGCTTGGTTTTGGGTTCTACCATGTGGTGACCTTTCCCAGTGACAGTAGGGGCAGCAAGGCACACATCAAATAGTTGCCATCAAGGGTAAAAAGATGGGTTTTTATCATTGGTTTGAGATTATCCCTCTACATCATGTCATCTTGCTTAAGGCGTTACTTTGTTCTTATGGACTTAATACACTAGATGCATGCTGGATAGCGGTCGACGTGTGGAGTAATAGTAGTAGATGCAGAAAGTATCGGTCTACTTGTTTTGGACGTGATGCCTATAGATATAATCATTGCATAGATATCGTCACGACTTTGCGCGGTTCTATCAATTGCTCGACAGTAATTTGTTCATCCACCGTCTACTTGCTTTCATGAGAGAAGCCACTAGTAAACACTACGGCCCCCGGGTCTATTCACATCCATCGTTTACACCTCCGCTTTTACTTTGCTTTGTTACTTTGTTGCTTTCTGTTCTCACTTGGCGAACAATCTATAAGGGATTGACAACCCCTTCATAGTGTTGGGAGCAAGCTTTTGTGTTTGTGCAGGATCTTGTGATACTCCTCCACCGGATTGATACCTTGGTTCTCAAACTGAGGGAAATACTTACAGTCGCTGTGCTACATCACCCTTTCCACTTCAAGGGAACACCAACACAAGGCTCCAAGGCCACGGGAGAAATCCTTTGCATACTTGCCCAGGAAGTCCTTAAGGCGTAACCGCAGCTGAAGGATTCCTGGTGCCGTCGACACACCTGTTTCTGGCGCCATTGGAAGGACTTTTGTGCATTAGCATAGCTGACATCAGAAGCATTTCCAGCGCTGTTGCCGGGGAGGAGAAATCAAGATCTATCCAAGTAGGTCGCACAAACTCTTCTCTTGCATTTACTTTTGTTGCTAGTTGCCTCTCGTTTTCCTCTCCCCACTTCACATTTGCCGCTTTCATTTGCCGTTTCCATTTGCCTTTCTCTTTTGCTGTTTTCTTTTGCCCGTTTCACTCTCTCGTCCTGCTCGTTTGTGTGTGAGATAGTCCATCAATGGCTAGACCCACCACTCCAAACGACACCCCTGAAAATGAAGTTCTCAATTTCAGTCACAATGAGGAAGAAAATTTGAAGGACGATTGGTACAGGATTTGCAATGCTCAAAGTAGATCTACTCGTAATCAATCCACTACCGTCCTCCTTCGCAGTTTCTATGTTGGAATTTCTCCTTGGAATAGGTATATCCTTGATACCATTGTAGGCGGGAACTTTTTGGGGAGCCATACTGTTGACTCCTACAGAGCTATCATTAATTTGGTAGGCTCGCCCCCGCTCATGGTTAATGGAACTATCTTGACCTTGGAACACGTGATTCAAAGGCTTGACGCTATTGAATTATTTTTTGCCACAGTTGAACTTATTGAGGGTTTGGATAGAAAGATCCACAATCAAATTACTCAGTACGGATCCAAAGTGGGAAATTTTTTGAAAAATTTAAAGGAGAAGGAACTTATAGTTAATGATTCTTCTAGAATTGGCAAATTAGAAGATGTCATAACCAACTTGGGTTCCGCTTTTGCCGCTGTGCAAAATACTCCAAATCTTACTCTCAAAAAGACCGTCAAGCCTGTTTTTGTTCCTAAAGTTAGTGGTGAGTCATCTAATAAAGATGAAAAATCTTAAGATGATAAATGATCACACTACCTATGGTTTGAGCACCAAAGATGACTATACGTGATTTCATCACCTTTCACCTAGCTAAGGGCGTTAAACAAAAGCGCTTGTTGGGAGGCAACCCAACGAATCTATCCTTTTTCTTTCTGTTTTGTGTTTCCCACACTTTCATAATTATGTTATGATTGTGTTTTTTGTGTTTCTTTTTGCGTTTGTGCCAAGCAAAACCGTTATGATTAGTCTTGGGGATGATCGTTTGGTCATGCTGGAAAAGACAGAAACTTTCTGCTCACAAAAAGAATTTTCATTTTTTTTCTGTAAGAGATTTTGAGTTGATTAGTTTTGCTGCTGATTCCTACGCAAATTCTTCAGACTGTCGTAATGTTTCAGAATTTTTGAAGTACCAGAGGTATACGAAATATACAGATTGCTACAGACTGGTCTGCTGTTAACAGATTCTGTTTTTGTTGTGTTGGTTGCTTATTTTGATGAAACTATGGATAGTATCGGGGGTATTAGACATGGAAGATTGAAAGTACAGTAACACAACATCAGCATAAGTAGAATTTAAGTTTGCTACAGTACCTAAGGAAGTGGTGGTTTGCTTTCTCATACAAATGATATCATGAGTTTCTGTTTACGTTTCGTGTTGTGAAGTTTTCAAGTTTTGGGTGAAGTTCTTATGGACAAAGAGATAAAGAGTGGCAAGAGCTCAAGCTTGGGGATGCCAAGGCACCCCAAGAGATTCAAGGATGCCGTAAAAGCCTAAGCTTGGGGATACCCCGGGAAGGCATCCCCTCTCTCGTCTTAAATCCATCGGTAACGTTACTTGGGGCTATATTTTTATTCACCACATGTTATCTGTTTTTTGCTTGGAGCGTCTTGTATCGTAGGAGTCTTTTATTTTTGTTGTGTCACAATCATCCTTGCTGCACACCTAGAGAGAGATACATGCACACACCGTGATTTTGTCGAGCTTCACTTATATCTTCTGGTAGACAATTCAGCTCACATGTGCTTCACTTATATCTTTTGAGCTAGATACTTTTGCTCTATGTGCTTCACTTATATCTTTTAGAGCACATCGGTGCGTGGCTTGGTAGTTGATCTATGCTTTGAAAGTAGTCTCAAAAGGGGTAGTTATCCAAAGGGATACGAAAACTTCCACCTTCATGTGCATTGAATAGTTAGAGAAGTTTGATTTATCTCAATTAGTTTTGAGTTGTGGTTATGGTAATATTGAAGTCATGCTAGTAAGGTGTTGTGGATCTAGAAATACTTGTGTTGAAGTTAGTGATTCCCGTAGCACGCACGTATGGTGAACCGCTATGTGATGAAATCTTAGCATGATTAGTATATTGATTGTCATCCTTTGCGTGGCGGTCGGGATCGTGCGATGGTTTATACCTACCAACCCTTCCCCTAGGAGTATGCGTTGAATGATTTGTTTCGATTACTAATAAAACTTTTGCAACAAGTATATGAGTTCTTCATGACTAATGTTGAGTCCATGGTTTAGATGCACTTTCACCTTCCACCATACTATCTTCTTAGTGTCGTGCAACTTTCGCCGGTGCACAAAACCCACCATTAGCCTCCCTCAAAACAGCCACCATACCTACCTACTATGGGTTTTTCAAAGTCATTCCGAGATATATTGCCATGCAACTACCACCATGACATGTGCCACCACGTCTACATTGCCATTGCATGATCGTAAGATAGCTAGCATGATGTTTCCAATTATGTCTATGCCATGCTAGATCATTGCCACGGTACACTACCGAAGGCATTTCATATAGAGTCATCCTTACTCTAAGTTTTGAGTTGAAAGTGTGATGATCATCATTAATTGAGCATTGTCCCATGTGAGGAAATAAAAGAGGCCAAAGAAGCCCACCAAAAAAAGAGGCAAAAGAGCCCACCAAAAAAAAACAGAGAGAAAAAGAGAGACGGGACAATGCTACCACTTTTTCCACACTTGTGCATATTAAGCACCATGATCTTCATGATTGAGAGTCTCTCGTTTTGTCACCACCATATAGCTAGTGGGAAATTTTCATTATATAACTTGGCTTCTATATTCCAATGACAGGCTTCCTCAAAATTGCCTTAGGTCTTCGTGAGCAAGCAAGTTCGATGCACACCCACTAGTGTTATTTAAGAGCTTTCACATATTCATAGCTCTAGTGCATCATTTGTATGGCAATCCCTACTCATTCACATTGATATCTATTGATGAGCATCTCCACAGCTCATTGATATGCCTAGTTAATGTGACCATCTTCTCCTTTTTTGTCTTGCAACCTCCACCACATTCCACACCATCTATAGTGCTATAACCATGGCTCACGCTCATGTATTGCGTGAGAGTTGAAAAGGTTTGAGAAAGTAAAGGTGTGAAATAATTACTTGGCCAATACCGGGGTTGTGCATGATTTAAATTTGTTGTGCAATGATGATAGAGCATAGCCAGACTATATGCTTTTGTAGGGATAACTTTCTTTTGGCCTTGTTATTTTGAAAGTTCATGATTACCTTGCTAGTTTGCTTGAATTATTATTGTTTCCACGTCAATAGCAAACTATTGTTTTGAATCTAATGGATATGAACATTCATGTCACGTAAGAAGAGTTACAAAGGACACCTATGCTAGGTAGCATGAAAGCATCAAAAATTCATTCTTTATCACTTCCCTACTCGAGGATGAGTAGGAGGTAAGCTTGGGGATGCTTGATACGTCTCAAACGTATCTATAATTTTTGATGATTTCACGCTGTCATCTTGTCTTCTTTGGTTGTTTTATGTACCTTTTATATCTTTTTTGGGACTAACTTATTAATTCAGTGCCAAGTGCCAGTTCCTGTTTTTTCCGTGTTTTTGACTCTTTTTCAGATCTGATTTTGGAACGGAGTCCCAACGGAAGAAAAACCCCGAAATGATATTTTCCCGAACGGAAGAAGATCAGGGGGCTTTGGGCCAAGCTAGGTGGGCTCCAGGGAGCCCACAAGCCCCCACTCCACCACCAGGGGGAGGCCGCGGTGCGCAGGCTTGTGTCCTCCCTCGCCGCCCCTTGACCTAGATCTTTGGCCTATAAATTCCCAAATATTCCGCAAAAAATCAGGGGAGCCTCGAAAATACTTTTCCGCCAACGCAAGCTTCCGTTTCCGCGAGATCTCATCTAGAGACCCTTCCCGGCGCCCTGCCGGAGGGGACTTTGGAGTTGGAGGGCTTCTTCTTCATCATCATCGCCCCTCCAATGACTCATGAGTAGTTCACTTCAGACCTACGGGTCCGTAGTTAGTAGCTAGATGGCTTCTTCTCTCTCTTGGATCTTCAATACAAAGTTCTCCATGATCTTCATGGAGATCTATCCGATGTCATCTTCTTTGGCGGTGTGTTTGTCGAGATCCGATGAATTGTGGATTTGTGATCAGATTATCTATGATATATATTTGAGTCTTTGCTGATTTCTTATATGCATGATTTGATATCCTTGTAAGTCTCTCCGAGTCTTGGGTTTTGTTTGGCCAACTAGATCTATGATTCTTGCAATGGGAGAAGTGCTTGGTTTTGGGTTCTACCATGTGGTGACCTTTCCCAGTGACAGTAGGGGTAGTAAGGCACACATCAAGTAGTTGCCATCAAGGATAAAAAGATGGGGGTTTTATCATTGGTTTGAGATTATCCCTCTACATCATGTCATCTTGCCTAAGGCGTTACTCTGTTCTTATGGACTTAATACACTAGATGCATGCTGGATAGCGGTCGACGTGTGGAGTAATAGTAGTAGATGCAGAAAGTATCGTCTACTTGTTTGGGACGTGATGCCTATAGATATAATCATTGCACAGATGTCGTCACGACTTTGCGCGGTTCTATCAATTGCTCGACAGTAATTTGTTCACCCACCGTCTACTTGCTTTCATGAGAGAAGCCACTAGTAAACACTACGGCCCCCAGGTCTATTCACATCCATCGTTTACACCTCCGCTTTTACTTTGCTTTGTTACTTTGTTGCTTTCAGTTCTCACTTGGCAAACAATCTATAAGGGATTGAAAACCCCTTCATAGCGTTGGGAGCAAGCTTTTGTGTTTGTGCAGGATCTTGTGATACTCCTCCACCGGATTGATACCTTGGTTCTCAAATTGAGGGAAATACTTACCGTCGCTGTGCTACATCACCCTTTCCGCTTCAAGGGAACACCAACGCAAGGCTCCAAGGCCACGGGGGAAATCCTTTGCATAGTTGCCTAGGAAGTACCTTAAGGCGTAGCCGCAGCTGAAGGATTCCTAGTGTCGTCGACACACCTGTTTCTGGTGCCATTGGAAGGACTTTTGTGCATTAGCATAGCTGACATCAGTAGGCCAATAAAACCTGAGTGGAGAACCTTGCATGTGGTCCTCTTACCGGCATGATGTCCTCCATAAGGGATGCCATGACATTGTCTCAAGATATCCTTCTGCTCATGCTCCGGTATGCATCTCCTCACGATCCCATCTGCAACTTATCTAAAAAGATGTGGGTCAACCCAAAAGTAATACCTCAAGTCGTGGAAGAATTTCTTCCTCTGCTGGAATGTTAAACCTGGAGGCAAAAACTTTGCAACAATAAAGTTAGCATAATCAGCATACCATCGATCATAATTAGATTGTACCCTCAAAACAGCTAACTCTTCATCAGGAAAACTATCATTGACCGGAATAGGATCATGTGGATGTCCTCCATCCAGGAAAGGTTGTCTGCTACAGGGTTATCTGCTCCCTTCCTATCAACAATCGGCAAATCAAATTCGTGAAGAAGAAGGACCCATCTGATAAGCCTTGGTTTGACATCCTTCTTTTCCAAAAGATACTTAATAGCAGCATGATCAATATGAATGGTGGCTTTGGAATCAACAATGTAAGGCCTAAACTTATCACAAGCAAACACTACCGCTAAAAACTCTTTTTCAGTAGTAGCGTAAGTCTTTTGAGCACTATCAAGGGTTTTGCTAGCATAATGTATAACATTCAATTTGTTATCAACCCTTTGTCCTAACACAGCTCCAACAGCAAAATCACTAGCACAACACATGATTTCAAAAGGAAAATTCCAATGAGCTGGTTGGACTATAGGGGCAGTTATCAAGGCTTTCTTAAGAACTACGAAGGCTTCCTTACAATCTTCATCAAACACAAAAGGAATATCCTTCTGGAGAAGATTAGTGAGGGGTTTCAAAGTCTTAGAAAAGTCTTTAATAAATCTTCTATAGAAACCAGCATGACTGAGGAAACTACGAATACCTCTCATGTCCTATGGATAAGGCATCCTCTCGATTGCTTCGACCTTTGCCTTGTCCACCTCGATTTCCTTTTCAGAAATGTTGTGGCCAAGAACAATCCCCTCATTGACCATGAAGTGGCACTTCTCCCAGTTGAGTACCAATTTCGTCTCCTCACGTCTCTGTAAAACTTTACCAAGGTTGTGGAGAAAATGGTCAAAAGAGGTTCCATAGACGGAGAAATCGTCCATGAAGACCGCCACAATTTCCTCACAAAAACCATGAAAGAT
This sequence comes from Hordeum vulgare subsp. vulgare, assembly GCF_904849725.1. Taxonomy (NCBI): domain Eukaryota; kingdom Viridiplantae; phylum Streptophyta; class Magnoliopsida; order Poales; family Poaceae; genus Hordeum; species Hordeum vulgare. The sequence continues at coordinate 549,085,063 of NC_058521.1, read as the reverse complement.
AGCACACATACAACTTTGAAAAGTAGCAGGAGCATTGCATAAACCAAAAGGCATACGTCTATAAGCATAAGTACCAAAGGGACAAGTAAAAGTGGTCTTCTCTTGATCGGCAGTGTTAACATGAATTTGAGAGAAGCCAGAATACCCATCAAGATAGCAAAAGTGAGTGTTTTTGGATAACCTTTCAAGCATTTGGTCGATGAACGACAGCGGGTAGTGGTCCTTCCTGGTTGCTTTGTTCAGCTTCCTGTAATCAATACACGTTCTATATCCAATAATAATTATTTGAGGTATTAGTTCATTCTTATCATTAGGAACCACAGTCGTACCTCCTATCTTGGGAACACAATGTACCGGACTTACCCACTTACTATAAACTATAGGGTAGATAATACCTGCGGCTAGAAGCTTGAGGATTTCGATGCTCACAACATCCTTCATCTTTGGGTTCAACCGTCGTTGATGATCAACAACCGGTTTAGCATCAGGATCCAGATTGATAGTATGCTGACAAATAGATGGACTAATCCCCTTAAGATCATCAAGGGTATAGCCAATAGCGCCTCGGTGTTTACGAAGGACTTCCAATAATCGCTCTTCTTCATATCCTGAAAGGTTAGCATTGATAATAACAGGATATACTTTATTTTCATCTAAATAAGCATACTTGAGCGTATTGGGAAGAGGTTTAAGATCAAACACCGGGTCTTCTTTTGGTTTCGATAAAATTCCCAAAGGCTCAACCGGAAGGTTGTGCTTGAGGATAGCAGGTTGTCTCAAGAATATGTCGTCTAGCTCATTCCTTTCCTGCATATGCATATTATTCTCGTGGTCCTCCATAAATTGCTGCAAAGGATCGTTAGGAGGAATAGGAATAGAAGCAATCTCTTCAATAATTTTATCATTACTAGGGAAATCAGTACCACGAGTTTGCTTCGAGAATTTAGAAAAGTTAAATTCATATGGCTCACCATTAAATTCAACAAATACTTTTCCTTTCCTGCAATCTATAATAGCTCCACAAGTTTTGAGAAAAGGCCTACCAAAGATAATAGGGAAAAAACTATCTTGTACTGAACCAAGTACTAGAAAGTCGGTAGGATATTTTACCTTTCCACATCGGACTTCAACATCTCACGCAATTCCAATAGGAGAGATAGTTTCTTTGTTTGCAAGATGAATAGTAACATCAATGTCTTCAATTTCACATGGTAGAATCTCATTCATGATCTCTTAATAAAGTGAAAAAGGAATAGCACTAGCACTGGATCCCAAATCACATAGCCCGTAATAATTATGATCTCCTATTTTAACAGATACAACTGGAGTACCTGAAATTGGGCCTTTATTCTTGGCTATAACAAGGTTAGTAGAAACAACACAAAAATTTATATTGGAACACTCAATATTACTAGTAACAAGATCCTTGACTAATGCAACTTGTGGATTGACCTTAATCAGGTCCTCATGCTCATCAGTCGTTCTTTCACTTTTATTCAGTATGCGTGTGACAAAAGAATGCTCCCTCATCCTTGTGGGAAAATGGGGCTTTTCATATAAAACTGCAGGCAAGATAGGGTCAACAACATTGATATCAACAGGTGATTCCTTAAGAGGTTTATGGTGTTGATCCTCCCTCTTTTTAGAGGAATCAATATGAGAGGCGAAGTCTTTGCAAAAATTAATTAGAAGCTGGGAATCAAGACCAATCTTAGCACAAAAGGTATTGAAGTAATCAATTTTCACATAGCTCTCAATGTAATCATGCTCATAATTTATAACGGGTTCAATACCTTTATCAATCTCCAAATATTCAGTGTCCTTATGGATCCTTTCAATAAGATCCCACCTAGCTTTAGTGCTTTTATTGGAGAATGCCCCGCTAGAGGAGGCATCAAGCATCTCTTTATCTTGATGAGAAAGCCTTACGTAAACATTTGTAAGAATAATTTCCTTGGGGAGCTCATGATTGGGACATTTGAGCATTAGGGACTTCAATCTACCCCAAGCTTTAGCGATGCTTTCTCTGTCACGAGACCAAAAGTTATAAATATAGTTCCTATCTTGATGTATTTCATGAAGAGGGTAAAACTTTGCATAAAAGAGAGACATAAGATCTTGCCAATTTAGCAAATGAGAGTTATCAAGAAGCCTATACCAATCCAAAGCCTTATATTTTAATGATAGAGAGAATAACTTTCTCATAACAAAATCCATCGATATACCTGCAAGCTTAAATAAGGAGCATAGTTGTGAAAGATATAGCAAGTGTTCGCCTCGATGTCTATCTCCTACATATCGATTAGCCAAGACACAATCAATAATACGAGTTGGTAGTTTAAAGGGCACAACGTCAGTAGGTGGGGGAGGCTTCTCCACCACAATAGCGTTGGGGCGGTTCCCCACAAGCAACAAACAAAGAGCAGAGTTGTCCATAGGGACAAAAATCAGAAACAGCAAAATAAAAACAGCATGTACAACGTAAAGGGTTCCTTACCAATTTCACTTATCAATAGTGCTTCACTCCGTGGCACCGGCGCCAGAAAATAGTATTGATGACCCACAAGTGTAGGGGGTCTATCGTAGCCTTTTCAAAAGGTAAAGAGTGTCGAACCCAACAAGGAGCAGAAGGTACTACCAAGCGATCTTGAGCAAGGAATAACTGCAAGCACTAAAATGTAACTTTTTATGGGTTTTCTGGTATAAGCAACACGGAAGTAAATGGAAGGGAAGTAAATGGTGCTCACGTGCAGCAAGTGTCCCAATCATTTTGAACACAAAGGATAAGCCGGGGGACTAAACTTATAAAGACTAAGGCATTTCTGAGGACAAACGAGAAAGATAGTCAAGTGCTTTCGCCATATTCCGTCTAGTACTATGTTTTGTATTGATAAGTGTTATGTGGCTGGATCTTTACTAGTGCACTGTCTAGGCTAAGACAAGTACACTCTTATGATTAAACCTATTATAAGCATCCACAAATACAAGATAGAAATTAAGGCAAAGCCTAACCATAGCAATAAGCTTTAGGATCCAATACTCCCTCGTGCAAAAGCATGCGAATTGGGGTTCAAATTTCTGTCACTCCGACAACCCATCATAAGCATTATTTATACACGATGCATTCTCCTAGGTCCTGAAAAAGGTGTTATGTAGTGACGTTCACATAACACCACTAGAAGAATAACACCACAGCTTAAATATCAATCAACACATATTACTTCAACATCATATGACTACTAGCAACTAGACTTCTCCCGTGTCCTCAAGAACTAAAGGAACTACTCACAAGACATAAAAGAGATCATGATCAGAGGGGATGAAAATATGATGAACGATTTGGTCATAACAATAATTCTTCAACAATACTCAATAGCATTCACCACAAAAGAGTAACCAACACCCGTAGAGTAAAGGGGATAAATAGTGCAAGGTACAACACCGATTGCGATGATAAAGTGAGATGGGGTGAAGATGGAGATGGTGCTGGTGTTGAGGGTGATGGTGATGATGATCTTGATGATGCCCGTGATGATGGTGATGATGATGAGGACGATCTCCCCCTCCGGGAGGAGTTCTCCTTGGTGGAGTCTGCCCGCCGGAAAGGTCTTTTCTTCCTTATAGGTTTTCGCCACGGAGCGGCAGCGGAACTATGAAAACTCTTCCCCTCCCCTTAACTTTGAGGTCAAGAGGGTCATATAGGCCAAAGGAGGGCACCGGAGGCGGGACCCACCACCCAGGCGGCCTCAGGGCGCGGCCTAGGGGTGACACGCGCCACCAGGTCGCCTGTGTACCTGATGGCCCCCCTCCGACCCTTCTTCGGCCTGTCTTCGTGATCTGTTAGGAAACTCCTTCCCCGTAAATTTCAGCGCAGATGGAGATGTTCTGATATGGCAACTCTTCATGCTATTTCCTCCGCTGAATCCTGCGTGTGTTGTTTCGGCACCGGAAAGTTGTAAACTGTGTAAAATAAGCCAAAACACTATAAGAACAACATCATATGGTGAAATATATCAATGAATAGAGACAAATTATGATACAAAATAGTGATGCATTTTGCGTATCAAATGGTCATCTTGCCTTTAATTCCGCTTGGAAGAAGAACGACTCCATGAAGTAGACGAACCGACGTAGTCGAACGGATCTTCACATTCCGACACGCTTGCGGTACTCTATCGAGACGAAGCAAACCGGAAACAAGAATCAACACACGATAACACCATACAAAAAGCACGACATGATGCACAACATATATGATGCATGCTCGGTTAAATATGCAAGGCAGGGCATGCAATTCACAACAGTCGAACGCTACACATTAAGTGAAGCTCAATATGCAACGAGTTGCATATTGACGAAACTCCATATTTAACTATTTAGTTCACTCCCGTTTAGGTACACGGCTATATTAAATGTGTTAACATGGCAAGGGGGTGAAGCACAAATTAATCTACCTATCTAGGCATTTTAAATGAGGCCGGAAACGACATATAACATCTTCGAAACGAACCCACGCGTTACTTTCTAAATCTTTCCAGATTTGTCCTAATCACATTTTATGTTAGTTAAACGGCAAAACAAAATGGTACACGTGATTCTACTCGTTATTCTAGTCCATTGACATATATGGCTCATCTCCAACGGAGGTACGGTTAAATAACTATGAGCTAAGCCATTTCTAACATGTCGACATGCTAACCGATGCAAACAGCATACTAAACAGCTTTGAATATGCATGAAATATGAAAAATCTTAATCTACGTGAAATTCTACATGTTCTACATATATAATTTGTCACGATCCGATGCATGGTTTATAAACTACGTGCGTTTGAAAATATGCAATTTTCTGAAATTTGTCGTAAATAGATAAAATCGTAGGACCTAGAAAAAACCTATTCGGGCCGAAACTACACAGTGCATAGGGCGCAACATAATTATACTACCACGGGCGGGGTTTAGCGGGGTGCTCACCTTGGCGGGCTTCGGCCCACGCGAGAAGAGGAGGCAGGCCAGCTGTTGAGGAGGCCGGCGCTGGGATGTGGCCGGCTAATCCTTGCCACACGAGGCCTGGGCCGACTTGAGCAGAATGCCCATGGGAGCGGTCGAGGGCTGGGCCACGTGGGGGCACGGCCCTCCACGACCAGCGTGAGCGGGAGACACCACCGCACGTCCTCCTCCTCTCCCCGATAGAAACGGCGAGGCAAGCAAGGCGGCGCGAGACCAGTGGGGCTCGGCGGCGGAGGTCGGGGATGACCCCATCGGACCTGATCTGGCCGGATCCGGCATTCTAGGGTGGCGGCGACAGACGGGAGGCGGCGACGCAGCGGGGTATGCAGTAGGGGCGGCGCAGGATGCTGGGAGAAGCTCGGGTGCGTGCTACGTGCGCGCGGTGGCGGTGAACTCCGGCGACTAGCGGTGCTGGGAGGCCGGAGCCAACGGCGGCGGCTCAAGGGCGGTTGCGGCATGCAGGCGGCTGGCGGAGAATCTAGCTCGAGGCTTGTCCCCTCGGGAGCTCGGGCAGAGCCTGTTGCTGGCCCGGATCGGGCCCGGGTGGGCCAGATCTGGATCCGATGGCCGGGTGGCTAAGGTGGGAGGAGATGCTGCGACGGCTAGGGTTTGGGGGAATGGGATCCAAGGTGGGAGAGGGGTTGGTTGTCCAAATTAGGCACAGAGGCGTGTTTAAATAGGGAAGGGGCTAGGGTTAGCATTTTTGGGGCGTTTTCGGACCCTCCGATCTCGATCGGACGGCTCAGGTTGCGCCGTAGGACTACATAGGCTAGTGGGCAATGTAGAATAGGCTAAGTGGGGAAGAGAAGGAGGTTTGCAGCCCGACAACAAAGTTTTAAACACCAAAAAACGTTCGACGATAAACAGAAGATGGTGCCGCTACGGTCGACCGTTCGGGTATCAAACAGATTCCGATTTCGTCGAAAATTCACACGCGGCCTTCCTAAACTATATTAAGACCGCACGCCAAGTTTCGACCCAATCCGAGAATATTTTATACACACTCTTTCAAAAACAATATTTTATCGATGTTGTAGGCACGTGCGTGTGTGGTTGGTCTCAAAACGGTCAACGACGAACGCAGAGAGAACCGACAACTAATAATGGATGCAAGTTTTGAAAACCGGCGGCAGCGGAATGCCGATGCAATGTGGATGATGCGCATGATGCGATGATGAGTGCAACAAACAATAATTAACCCGGCGACAGCGAAATAAAAGGGGAATCTTTTGGAGCATCGGTCTTGGGCTGTCACAACTCTCCTACACTAACAAGAGATCTCGCCCCGAGATCTAAGAACGAAAAGGGGAAGAGGGAGAGAAAGAGAAAATGATAAATCTTAGTTGCTTCTTGACAAACGAGTGAAACCAACGATCCTTGAAGGTTGCAAAGAGATGAAGAATGAAATGAGAAAGAAGCAATAATTCACATAAAATTTCGGTAGCACTTTGGTAGGAAAAGGGGACAAAAAATAGATAAAATAGAAAGAGCTTGAGAAGATTCACAACAAACTAACGAAATTGAACAAGCAAGGAGAGAACATGATCTTGATAGAACAAGATGATATATTGAAGAGAGCAACATCACCACAACTCTGAAACAAGAGAATATAAACTAAATATTTGAGAAGAATAGAATGAAGAAGAAAATGACAATTTCCATCACAATTGAATTTGGCAAGCATCCTTGCAATAAGATTTGAACGAAGTTGTTGGAAAACCAACAACAAAAAGAACAAGCTTGTAGTGGACTTATGAAAACCATCCCAACACAATGAGGTGAGAACCAGCCACTAACAGAAACAAGGATTGATTGGGAGCAACAAGATATTAAACCTCTTTCACCAAAAGAGGAGACATAGAGAACTTGGATAAATGATAATCACCATAATAGCAACAATCCTTAGACAAAGCTTCACGTGTAGTCTCAACCAAGATAACTAAATGAAGAAATAATGGGTTCAAAAATATTTCATGATCATAGGATTGGTGGGTTTACACATTTAATTCTTGAAACAACTTCTCTTCGAGACTCCTCCACTAACAAGAACACTATAACACCACCTCAAAGGATAACAAAGGGAGAATTGCACTTTGAAATGCAAGAGAAAGGATACTTGAAGTACTACCACAAGAATCTTGAAGAACGCCTTGAGAATGAAGAGATCTTGAGCCTCCTAACAGAAAACTTGAATGAGGCACTGAAATAATTGAGAGATGAACGAAGAAACAACAATTGAGAAGAATTTGAGGATAAAAGCTGAAAGCTGAGAACGAAGAAATCTTCTGAAATGATGGCCTTCGGAGGATCGAGAATTAAAACAACTCTGAAATGCACCAGATAGATATGGAAGGAATTACTCATGATCGAAAACAAATGAGAGGATAACACGAAGCTGGAATGATGAATCTTCAAGAGAAAGGAACAAGATTTGAGTGAAACACCCTTTCGGTCTTCCAAGCTGAGAATGAAGGCAAGAACCATCACCATGAATAATTGAGACACTCCAGAATAAGAACAAGGAAAAGTTGAGCCAATCACGAAAATAAGTTTGAAGCGATCTTGAAGAAGGAATATGACTCATGAAATTCATACTTACATCATAGCTGAAAAGAATTAGAGATATCCGGAAAAGATTAGAAGAGCCAGATAAGATCCTTGGAAAAGCCTGTGGGTTATGGGCGCACTCAAAATAAACACCGTTGAAAATATTGCTAACAAAGAGAGATACTGCACCGCTATAGATGATAACTAGATGAGGTGGGAACCTCGAAATAATTGAGAGGATTGAAAACAAGAAGCTTCTGAGATATCTTCAGGACTCCGGATAGAACAGAGATGGATGAATAACAAGAGAGGCTTGAATTGAATTCACCGGAAAGGAGAACAAGAATGAAGAAATGATGAACTAGAACTCCTGAGAATTCTCACATCGAATCACCGATTATGATACATAAGAAAAATAGCGGAAGCATGAATGAAAAGAAAGGCAGATGGATGATAATTAAAACACTGAAGAAAAGGTGGGAGGGGAGGGAAAACAAAGAGAACTTGGGACATATGAGATGAACTCCGGAAGCAAATGAGAGATTGATCTTGCAAAATTGGAGAGGATTGAATTCACTTGAAGAGAAGCACACTGGATGAAAAGAATTGATAAGACAACTTGATTGAGCAAAACAATCAGCATTCCCATAAAAATATGAGAACACCTCTTGGGAAGATATGAAATCACCATTTGACATCGAAGCAACTCGAATTACCACATTCTAACAAAACGAAGGATGCGGCTTACAAAACAAGCCAGAACAAATTCATGATAGAGATTCCGTCCGATATTTTTGTGGATAGGATCGCACAGGCTCAATCCTACAGTAGACATCATGTACAAGGTAGTGCACACGACATACGAAGCGTCCCCGAGTCATAGCAAGTTGCAAGGAGTCTTTAAGACACAACGAGAACCGCTGTTAGACGATTGTGAACAAACAAATCCACTAGATGTCGAACCCCAACCTCACATCATGCATCTGTTGGAAGATTGTCCTATAAGTAACTACTTAAATTCACACCTAAGAACTCTCGAAAATTCTGGTCATGCAATCGGGTCCACGGATACAAGGAGTAAAATCCATCTCTCAACTCCTAGCAATAACACTACCCGTCCAGTGTATCACATCCGTCAACACATAACCAGAGATCTTGGAAACTCATCTATCTCAGATCCTCAAAAACACAACGATACTAAGTATGGCAATACCCCCTAACTCTTTGGACCAGTACTGGGGATGTCGGGGTTATATCGCCACTACCAGTATTGAAGCAATTTCGAACATCCTCCGTCCTGAGATACTAAGAAATCTGAATGATAACAATGTGCTCAAGAATGCCCTGGAGCTCAACTCCCAGGAATAAAATCAACACAACAGGAGGCACCAAGTCAGAATTCCGTCACATTGACATCATATAGATTCCAAAATATCCGTGTGATCGTAAATTTTTTTGAGTGAGAAGAGGAGTAGAATTGAAATCATTACGCCAAGATTCCTCACCAGAGCATAGAAGAGGAGAAAAAAGAATCCTACTCTCCGATATATTACAAGACTCAAAGCAATTTTTCACTAGACTTGACTCGACCAAGTTAGATCAATCAAGGGGGCTCCTAGGTCGGTACTGTTCTGATACCAACTTGTACTGCCCAAGATGCGGTCCTATCCTTATTTTGGCGTGAGGGACTCCACAGGGATAGAAATGCATCTTGTCGTTTCGTAAGAATGGATATCGTTACAAGTACATGTACTGAAAAGATGAGTATAAGGAGTTGGCTTACACTCGCCAGAAGCTACATCAGAGTCACATCAGTACAATACATACAATTATCGTGAAGAAGAGTAGGGCCCGACTACGGACGAAAACAAACGATAAAAGAACGACGTCCATCCTTGCTATCCCAGGCTGCCGGCCTGGAACCCATCGTAGATCGATGATGAAGAAGAAGAAACTCCAAATGAACAATCAGCGCGCTCACGTCAAAGTAACTCGTTACATGTACCTCCAACTCGTGTTGTAGTAATTTGTGAGCCACATGAATTCGGCAATCTCATTTCCAAAGGTACCAAGACTAGCAGAGCTTAATGGTGAGACATGGTTAAGTGGTGAGGTCACAGCAAGCGACTAAGCATTTATTTGAGGTAGCTAACTTATGAGTACAAGAATAAGAAGGAGATGACCTACGCATAGCGGACATGAACTACTGAAGATCAAATGAATGATCCTGAACACGTACTTACGTCAGACATAACCCCACCGTGTCCTCGATCAGAGAAGGAGCTCACGAAAGAGACAGTCCTGGTTACGCACTTAGTTGGTAAGTTTTTAATTAAACTTATTCAAGTTATTTAGAACCGGATGTTAAAAAAAGTTTCCACGTTGCCACATAACCGCGGGCACGGCTTTCGGAAGACTTAACACTATAGGGGTGCTCCAACTAGTCCATCGCAAATTACCACAAGCCGCATAGAAAACCTCAATCACGAAACTCGTGATCTCCTCGGATTCCTTAGTGGAAAACCTCAACTCTGAGATAGCCCAAAGCATCACCGAAATCCCGATGCACAAGATATTTCGTCAAAGGTAAAACTAATCTAGCAAGGCTGCCCGACGTGTCGACGAACCCGATAGGAGCCGCGTATCTCGTTCTCAGGACATGACCGGATGGGAAAGCCTACGAGTAAAACCAAACCTCGAGTTGCCCCATGGTGGCCCCGCAGTCTGCCCTTTTTGGACCAACACTCATGAGGAGCACTGGCCCTGGGTTTGATTAAGTTTCCTCGGGCTAATTACTCCCTATGTGGTTCATTAGTTATTAGGAAAATGTGGTACCAAAGTTGGCCTTGCCAGACCAGTCTTAAACTAAAACGAATTATCAAAGGAGTCGCCATAACAACCTCGGTCGTGTTAGGAGCGCTCAATTATGGAACATAACACCGGTAGCCGAGACTAAGGTGGTAAAGGTGGAACAAAACACCAGACTAGAAAGGTCGAGCCTTCCACCTTTTACCAAGTATATATGTGCATTAAATTAAATAGCAATTAATAGGGTGATATAACAAGGAACCCATGTTATCACATGGAAGCAACTGCACCTACAACCAGCAACGCTATCGAATGGTTAAGCAAGCGTAACATAGCCAATCAGTGGTTTTCTAGGTTGTAGAAAAGTTGAAGGTTTCATGGCAATGTTGAGAGGATGACATTTAACAAGTGGTAGGCAACGAGACATAACGAAAGAAAAGAGACAACTAGCCTGGCATTGATAGTAATGGTATCTAGGGAAATGGTCATCTTGCCAGTAATCCCGCTTGGAAGAAGAACGACTCCATGAAGCAGACGAACTGACGTAGTCGAACGGGTCCTCACATTGTGAAATGGTTACGGAACTCTATCGAGACGAAGCAAACCAGAAACAAGAATCAACACACAATAACACCACAGCAAAAGCACGACATGATGCACAACACATATGATGCATGCTCGGTTAAATATGCAAGGCAGGGCATGCAATTTACAACAGTCAAACACTACACATTAAGCGAAGCTCAATATCCAATGAGTTTCTTATTAACGAAACTCCACATTTAATTATTTAGTTCACTCGTGTTTAGGTACACGGCTATATTAAATGTTGTTAACATGTCAAGGGGGTGGAACACAAATTAATCTATCTATCTAGACATTTTAAATGAGGCCAGAAATGACATATAGCATCTCCGAAACGACCACACGTGTTACTTTCTAAATCTGTCCAGATTTTTCCTAATCACATTTTATGTTAGTTAAACGGAAAAACAAAGTGGTTCACATGATTCTACTCGTCGTTCTAGTCCATTTACATATATGTCTCATCTCCAATGGAGGTACGGTTAAATAACAATGAGCTAAACCGTTTCTAACACGTCAACATGCAAACCAATGCAAACAGCATGCTAAACAGCTTTAAATATGCATGAGAGTTGTAAAATCTTAATCTACGCGAAATTCTACACGTTCTACATATATAATTTGTCGCGATCCGACACACGGTTTAAAAACTACGGGCGTTTGAAATATGCAATTTTTTGAAATTCGTCGTAAATAGATAAAATCGCAGGACCTAAAAAAACTATTCCGGCCAAAACTATACAGTGCATAGGGTGCAACATAATTATACTACGCACGGGCGGGGCTTAGCGGGGCGCTCACCTTGGCGGGCTTCGGCCCACGCGAGAAGAGGAGGCAGGCCGGCTGTTGAGGTGGTCGGCGCTGGGCTGTGGCTAGCTGGGCCTTGCCAGACGAGACCTGGGCCGGCTCGGGGCAGAAGGCCCACGGGTGCAGTCGAGGGGCTGGGCCGTGTGGGGGCAAGGCCCTCCACGGCCAGCGCGAGCGGGCGACACCACCACACGTCCTTCTCCTCTCCCCAACAGAAACGGTTAGGCAGGCATGCGAGACCGGCGGGGCCCGATGGCTGAGGTCGGGAATGACCTCACTGGACCAGATCTGGCCGGATTCGGCCGGCTTGGGTGGCGGCGGTGGACGGGAGGCGGCAGGGTGGCAGGGGATGCGGCACGGGCGATGCAGGACGCTGGGAGGAGCTCGAGTGCATGCTCCGTGCGCGCAGCGGCGGCGAAATCCGGTGACTTGCGATGCTGGGAGGCCGGAGCCAAAGGCGGCGGCTCAAGGACGGCTGCAGCATGCGGGTGCATGGCGCAGAAGCTAGCTCGAGGGCTCCTCCCCTCGGGAGCTCGGGCGGAGCCTGTTGCTGGCCCGGATCGGGCTCAAGAGGGCTAGATCTGGGTCCGGTGGGCCGAGGCGGCTGAGGTGGGAGGAGTGGCTCCGACGGCTAGGGTTTGGGGGGCACGGGGTCCGAGGTGGGAGAGGGGTTGGTTGTCCAAATTAGGTACGGAGGCTTGTGTAAATAGGGAAGGGGCTAGGGTTAGCAGTTTTGGGGCGTTTTCGGACCCTCCGATCTCGATCGGACAGTTCCGGTTGCGCCCTAGGATTGGATATGCTAGTGGGCTGTGTAGAATAGGCTAAGTGGGGAAGAGAGGGAGGTTTGCAGCCCGGCAACGAAGTTTTAAAACACCAAAAAACGGCCGACGATAAACCAAAGATGGTGTCGCTACGGTCGATCGTTCGGGTAACAAACGGACTCTGATTTCGACGAAACTTGGTAGGAGGCCTTCCTAAACTATGTTAAGACCGCACACCAAGTTTCGACCCAATCTAAGAATATTGTATACACACTCTTTAAAAAACAATATTTTATCGATGTCGCGGGCGAGTGCATGTGCGGTTGGTCTCAAAACGGTCAACGACAAACACGGAGAGAACCGACAACTAATAACGAATGCAGGTTTTGAAAGCCTGCGGCAACAGAGTGCCGATGCAATGTGGATGATGCGCATGATGCGATGATGAGTGCGACAAACAATAATTAACCCGGTGACAGCAGAATAAAAGGGGAATCTTCTCGAGCGTCGGTCTCTGGCTGTCACAGTGTTGTCGCCATTGCCAGGCGAATCCTCTCTGTGCTCCATCATTGTAATCCACCTGTGCCATTGGATGCCGTCTTCGATGAGCTGGCCCTGGTCGACCGGGAGAGGGAGCTGCGGGCGGTGGCATCCTACATCTGTTCCGTCGTTGTATTGGAGAAGGAGAGGGGCTTCTTCCTCCTTAGGCGTCATTCTACTTGTCTTATGTGCTTTTTATGGGTTGAATATGATCTTCTATGATGTTATACCCTTCTTTTTGTGTTATGAATTTATGTAGACTACTTTTATAACCATGAACGAGTGTTGGCCCTCCTTTTGTGTTATGAACTTATTTGCAAGCTTTCACCGTCGGTTGCTTTGTTTTTTCAAGTGTTGGCACTCCTTTTGTGTACTACAATTGTCAAATAAAGAACCTAATTGTAGGAACTAAAGGATGAACACCTAATTGTATAGGCTGAACTTTGACTAACTAATGATAGACAACATGTTGAAAAGTCCACATGCCGCAACTCCAGAAAGACACACACAGAAGAAGAAGGAAAGACAAGACAACCATCAGCGCAGGTTCTTACTTACTATCTACTTAGTCTCCAACGGTCTTGGCCGGCTTGGCTTTCTCTAGGCGAGCAGCGATCAACTCTTTTACCTCCTCACAACGTTGGCAGAGGTTGTCTTTCTTGAGGCTAGCGGCGATGAGCTCTTTCACGTCATGTCGGCCTTGGTTCAAAAGAGCGAGTGATTCCTCCATCAGCCGGTCACACTCGATTCCGACCTTCGCCTTGTCATCCATGAGTTCAGTGATGACGGCGGACAAGCTGTGCACCGAGGCCTTGTTCTTCTCGTGCAGCTTCGCCCAGCCGACTATCATCTCCTTAAGCATGTCACGCTTGATGCACAACTTCTCCTTGTCATCCATAAGAACCACCATGAGAGTGGTCGCCATTTTCAGCGAGGCATTACTCTCCAAGAGCGAGGCATTCCTCTCCTCGTGCAACTTTTGTCGAGCCTACAATCTTCTCCTTCAGCTTATTTACTGGAGCCGACATGTCGTCGTGGGCGAAAGACTTTTCTCCTCCACTGCAAAGGCGCATCCGAGAGCCCTCTCATGAGCGTGAGGCCGTTGCTAAAGGACGATCCTTCTTTGCTTCTTCCGCTGCCTTGGTCAATCGTCCCTGGCTATTTATCAAACTTGAACTCCCCACGAGCCATGACATGTGTGGGACATAAGGATGAGGACGAATGTGCAGTAATTCTAGAGCAGGTGCTATTTATAGATGCCTCGACGGTTGGTGGGTACAAGAACGAGAGGACGCATCGTGGTTAGTAAGCGCCTTTGCATTTGCTGTGCTTGACCATTCATTTTTACTCGCCTTTGTCGGTTGGCATACTGGAGCAACATATTTTCACTCGGCGCGTATGCCAACAATAGGACGCATCATAATTATGACGCACCTTGGCGGTTGGCGTGCTTCAGCCGCGTATTATTCGGCACGTCTACCAATGAGTTGAAAAATTGAAGTGGGGAGGGGGAGGTTTGGGCAATTTAAGTACAATCGTGTCGGTAGCATTGGCAGATCTTACACAAAATCATCTTGGCACGCTGGATGGGCTAGGCTTTAAGGGATTTCTACTATCTGGTTAGGTATTCCATGACCCATGGTCTGGCTACAATGTGGTGAGTAGATCCTCAGATGGGTGGGCCATTGCCCATTGGGCCTTGCCTAAGCTCCGTCAGTGGCCGGTAGGAGACTCACCTAAGCAACCTTCTAAAATTGAATGCATGGAGTAGCAATGCTAACGATAGTTTCATACGACGACACTTAAACATGCGTCTATGGGTAGTCCTTGTTTACATAAAGTTGTCTCGCATATGCAGGAATAATGCCTTATGAGCGGAAACAAAATATCAAGCATGAATACCGCCTTCATTATTCGAGTCCCAGGCGTTTCTCATAGATGGAACGATCCAGAGTGGTGGGAAGCGGTGATATCTTTCACAACTACTTAGTTTCATACAGCATGAAGAAATCCCATCGAAGCTGAAGCGACATAAATCAGGTAGCGGTCTATCCCAGTTAGCTATCCAACGGTTAATTATGAATCCACACCCATGCTTCATGAACAACGGGCATCATGGACGAAAGGTGGCATCCTTCTAAATATTGGGTAGTTGTCCCCAACGAAAATAGAGTGTTCTTCAAGAGTATTTGCACACTCCCAAATAGCATCATAGAGATCTATCGTGTTGCCGTCCATCTGGTATAGCTCACATTGTGGAACTGAACACATAATGTCAAATACATGTGGTCAACGTGAGGTTGAATTCACTACACCTTTCATGTTTGGATTATGAAGCAATAGCTGGTTGCATCATGCGGATTCGACCGGTATAGAAGACGCTAGCTCCAACACCATCACCCACGATGGGATGGTGTACAAAGAGGATGAAATTAATGATTAGGAATTGCCACATGCATGGTTTGAGCTTATGGATGATTATACAATTTTTTTATGTTGGATTGAATTTTCCTTCCAAAAATCTTTTAGATTCAGCCGCGGCTGGTACTTTTATGGAAATCACATTAGGAGAAGCTACTAAACTCCTATATAATATTATGGCAAATTATTCTCAATGGCATACCGAAAGATCTTCTACTAGTAAAAAAGTGCATGCCATGGAAGAAATAAATACTTTGAGTGGAAAGATGGATGAATTAACGAAATTGTTTGCTAGTAAGAGTGCTCCTATTGATCCCAATGATATGCATTTGTCTTATTTGATTGGAAATAATAATGAATATATGGATGTGAATTTTGTTGGTAGGAACAATTTTGGCGATAACGCGTATAGAGGTAATTTTAATCCTAGGCCGTTTCCTAGTAATTCTTCTAATAATTATGGTAATTCCTACAACAATTATTATGGAAATTATAATAATATGCCTTAATATCTTGAGAATAATATTAAATAATTCATTAGCTCTCAAAAAGGTTTCAATGCTATGATTGAAGATAAATTGCCCAAGATTGATGATTTGTCTAGGAACGTTGATAGAATTTCTCTTGAGATTGATTCTTTGAAAATTAGATATATTCCACCCAAGCATGATATTAATGAGTCTTCAAAATCAATGATAATTTCTATTGATGAGTGTAAAGAAAGAACCGCTAGAATACATGCTAAGCGTGAATGGCTTGAACAGGTGTTTTCTCGTGATGATATTGATGAAGATCTAAAAGTGATTGGTGTGACACCTATTGAATCTTTGTTTTCTAGCATAAATCTTGAAAAAGATGGGACTGGAGATGAGTCAACTTTAGCTAAGAGGCGTCCCAATGATTCAGAATTCATAGATCTTAGTGATAAGATTGATAAAAGTGGGATGGAAGTGGTCAAAACTTTAAATAGCAATGAGCCCACTCTTTCGGATTTCAAGGATTTTAATCATGACAGTTGCTCTTTAATTGATTGTGTTTCCCTGTTGCAATCCATGTTAAATTCTCCACATGCTTATAGTCAAAATAAGGCTTTTACTGAACATATTGTGGATGCTATGATGAAATCTTTTGAAGAGAAACTTGAGTTGGAGGTCTCTATACCTAGAAAACTTTATGATGAGTGGGAACCTACCATTAAAATTAAAATTAAAGATTATGAGTGCCATGCTTTGTGTGATTTGGGTGCTAGCGTTTCCACAATTCCAAAAACTTTATGTGATGTGTTAGGATTCCATGAATTTGATGATTGTTCTCTAAATTTTCATCTAGCGGATTCCACAATGAAGAAACCTGCGGAGAGGATTAACGATATTCTTATTGCTGCTAATAGGAATTATGTGCCTGCAGATTTCATTGTTCTTGATATAGAATGCAATCCTACATGTCATATTATTCTTGGTAGACCCTTCCTTAGAATGATTGGTGTAATTATTGACATGAAGGAAGGTAATATTAGATTCCAATTACCATTAAGGAAAGGCACGGAGCACTTTCCTAGAAAGAAAATAAGATTACCTTATGAATCTATAATGAGATCTACCTATGAATTGCATACCAAAGATGATAATACATAGATCTATTGCATTATGCCTAGCTAGGGGCGTTAAACAATAGCGCTTGTTGGGAGGCAACCCAATTTTATTTGTTTTGCTTTTGCTTTTTGTTTCTGTCTTTGTGTGCTGAACATATTATTACCTCTATAATAATTGTGTTTTCTTGTTTAATTAGTGTTTGATCCAAGTAAGACCTTTGGGATGATCTATGGTGCTTGCAAGTTGATTTTGTTGAAAAATAGAAATTTTCGCTCTGAGTCCAGGAATTTTATAAATTCACTAGAATCTGCTTTTGATCTTAATGTTTTACACAAGATTGGCTTACAAATTTCCGAGGTCGTCCTAATTTTTTAGAACTTTTGGAGTTACAGAAGTATTCGAAGTAAACAGATTGCTATAGACTATTCTGTTCTTGCCAGATTGTGTTTTCTTTGTGTTCTTTGCTTATTTTGATGAATCTATGGGTTGTATCGGGGGGGGGGGGGGGGTATGCACCATGGAGAAGTTAGAATGCAGTAAATATTACATCGATATAAATAAAGAATGAGTTCACAACAGTACCTAAGTGGTGATTTATCTTTCTTGTACTAACGGATCTCATGAGTTTTCTGTTGAGTTTTGTGTTGTGAAGTTCTCAAGTTTTGGGTAAAGATTTGATGGACTATGGAATAAGGAGTGGTAATAGCCTAAGCTTGGGGATTCCCAAGTCACCCCAAGCAATATTCAAGGATACCAAAGAGCCTAAGCTTGGGGATGCCCCGGAAGGCATCCCCTCTTCCGTCTTCAATCCATCGGTAAATTTACTTGAGGCTATATTTTCATTCACCACATGATATGTTTTTTGCTTGGAGCGTCTTGTATGATATGAGTCTTTACTTTTTAGTTTTCCACAATCATCCTTGCTGCTCAAATCTTTTGAGAGATAGAGACACACTGAATTGTGAATTTATTAGAATACTCTTTATGCTTCACTTATATCTATTGAGCTAGGCAATGTTGCTCTAGTACTTCACTTATATCTTTTAGAGCACAATGATGTTGTGGAATTATTAAACTCTTGTACTTCACTTATATTGTTTTGAGAGTTCTTTAAACAACATGTTAATTGGTTTAGGTTATGAATTTAGTCCTAATATAATAGGCATCTAAGAGGGATATAATAAAAAACTTTCATATTAAGTGCATTGAATATGATGAGAAGTTTGATTCCTTGCATATAGTTTTGAGATGTGAGGATGGTGTTATGAGAGTCATCCTAGTGAGTAATTGTGAATTAGAAAAAATACTTGTGTTGAAGCTTGTGATTCATGTAACATGTACGTATGGTGAACCGTTGTGTGATGAAGTCGGAGCATGACTTGTTTAATGATTGTCAACCTTTGTGTGGAGGTTGGGATCGCGCGATGGTTAACTCCTGCCAACCCTTATCCTAGGAGCATGCGTCTAATACTTTGCTTCGATAACTAATAGGATTTTGCAATAAGTATGTGAGTTCTTTATGACTAATGTTGAGTTCATGGATTATACGCACTCTCACCCTTCCACCTTTGCTAGCCTCTCTAGTACCGCGCAACTTTCCCGGTACGTTAAACCCACCTTCCTCAAAACAGCCACCATATATTTTCCTCAAAACAGCCACCATATTTTCCTCAAAACTGCCACCATACCTACCTATTATGGCATTTTCATAGCCATTCCGAGATATATTACCAAGCAACACCATCGTCCCATTTTTTTATGACACGCACCATCACTTCCATATTGTCTGTCATACTTTGTTCTAGCTATTGAGTTGTATCCTTTTGAGTTGTAAGTAAATAAAAGTGTGATGATTTTGCATTATTAGAGCATTGTCCCGTGTGAGGAAAAGGTATGATGGAAGCTATGATTCCCTCACAAGTTGGGATGAGTCTCCGGACTTTACAAAAAAGAAAAAGAGGCCAGCGAAGCCCATAAAAAATGAAAGAGGCCATAGAAGCCCATCCAAAAAAATTAAAGAATGAGAGAAAAAGAAAAAAAATGAGAAAGATAGAAGGGACAATGCTACTGTCTATTTCCACACTTGTGCTTCAAAGTAGCACCATATTCTTCATAGGGAGTCTCCTATGTTGCCACTTTCATATAACTAGTGGTACACATCTTTTGCACAACCACTTGTTTTCTTTTTAAGCTTTCATACACTTATAGCTCTAGTGCATTTGTTGCATGGCAATCCCTACTCAGTCACATTAATATCTATTGATGCGCATCTCCATAGCCCGTTGATATGCCTAGTTGATGTGAGATTATCTTCTTCCTTTCTTTTTGCTACCTCCACCACATTCTATTCCACCTATAGTGCTATATCCATGGCTCACGCTCATGTATTGCGTGAGAGTTGAAAAGGTTTGAGAACATAAAAAGTGTGAAACAATTGCTTGATTTTCATTGGGGTTGCGCATGATTTAGATACTTTGTGTGGTGAAGATGGAGCATAGCCAGACAATATGATTTTGTAGGGATAACTTTCTAAGACCATGCTATTTTGAAAGGAAGCAATTACCTTATTAGTATGCTTGAAGTATTATTGTTTTTATGTCAATATAGACTTTTGTTTTGAGTCTTATGGATCTGAATATTCATGCCACATTAGAGAATATTACATGGATAAATATTTCAGGTAGCATTCCACATCAAAAATTCAAATTTTATCATTTACCTACTCGAGGACGAGCAGGAATTAAGCTTGGGGATGCTGATACATCTCCAACGTATCTATAATTTTTATTGTTCCATGCTATTATATTATATGTTTTGGATGTTTTACATGCATTTATATGTTGTTTTATATCATTTTTGGGACTAAACTATTAATCTAGAGCCTAGTGCCAGTTTCTATTTTTCCGCGTTTTTGAATATTGCAGATAAGGAATATTAAACGGAGTCCAAACGGAATAAAATATCTCGAAAGATTTTTCTTGGACCAGAAGACACGCAACAGACTTGGAGTAGGGGCAAGGTAGTTGCCGGGAGGCCACAAGCCTGTAGGGCATGCCCTCGGGGGGTGGCCGCGCCCCCTAGCTTGTGGGGCCCCTGCAGGTCTCCTAACCCTAATTCTTGTCCTATAAAATCCCAAATATTCTAGTATCGCCAAAAAGGAGCCACGAAAATACTTTTACACCGCCGGGGGCCTCTGTTCCCGAGAGATCCAATCTGGTAGACTTTTCCGGTAATCTGTCGGAGAGGGAATTGATCACGGAGGGCATCTACATCAACTCCATTGCCCCTCCGATGATGTATGAGTAGTTCACCACAGACCTACGGGTCCATAGCTAGTATATAGATGGCTTCTTCTCTCTCTTTGATCTTCAATACCATGTTCTTCATGATCTTCATGGAGATCTATCCAATGTAGTACTCTTTTGCGGTGTGTTTGTCGAGATCCGATGAATTGTGATTTTATGTTCAGATTATCCATGATTATTATTTGAGTCTCTTCTGAATTCTTATATGCATGATTTCATATCTTTGCAAGTCTCTTCGAATTATTTGTTTGGTTTGGCCAACTAGATTGGTAATTCTTGTAATGGGAGAAGTGCTTAGTTTTGGGTTCATTCTTGCGGTGTCCTCACCGAGTGACAGTAGGGGTAGTGAGGCACGTATTGTATTGTTGCCATCAAGGGTAAAAAGATGGGTTTTTCATCATATTTCTTGAGTTTATCCCTCCACATCATGTCATCTTACTTAATGCATTACTCTGTTCTTCATGAACTTAATACTCTAGATGCAGGCAGGAGTCGGTCGATGTGTGGAATAATAGTAGTAGATGCAGAATCGTTTCGGTCTACTTGATACGGACATGATGCCTATATGCATAATCATTGTCTTGGATATCTTCATAATTATTTTCTGTTCTATCAATTGCTCGACAGTAATTTGTTCACCCACCGTATTATTTTCCTTTATGAGAGAAGCCTCTAGTGAAACCTATGGCTCCCGGGTCTATTTTCCGTATCATATTTTCAGATCTATAAACCAAAAATACCAAAAATAATTTGCTGCAATTTATTTACTTTAGTTTTACTTTCAGATCTATCAACATTTTATATCTATCTCTATCAGATCTCATCCTTGCAAATAATTCTGAAGGGATTGACAACCCCTTTATAACGTTGGGTGCAAGTGTTTGATTATTTGTGTAGGTACTACTATTGGAGTCTCACTTGTTCCTCCTACTGTATTGATACCTTGGTTCTCAATAAACTAAGAAAAATACTTATCTACTCCGCTGCATCACCCTTTCTTCTTCAAGGGAAAACAAACGCAAGCTCAAGAGGTAGCATGCGCTCTGTTGGCTTGTGCCCACACGTACTTCCTCCTGATGTGTTTTTGGCACCAAAAGATCTTAAATATTCTAGAAAAATTCATGTTAAAATTTGTTGGCATTCTGCAACTTTTTATTTTTGGGTCATTTTTATTACACGGGAACCTCAAAAACAGGATAACCATGGCATTTTATTTCATCTAACTAAGAAAGGCAAGGAGAAACTTAATAATAGAGTGGGTTGTGCTTACTAAATTCATCAACTACATGTCTTTCAAAAAGAATCCATTAATAAGGTTGATCAAATCTTATTAATAATTGTTTTTGATTGACATGAAATCGAAGAATTTCCGTAAAACACTAAATTACCTCAATGGGGATATGCATATCCCCGACAATAAGGGTATACTATTTCTTCTTGGAAGTAGGAAGAGGAATTTTAAAACCTCCAATGGTGACTGTGGCAATCATCTCAATAATATTAATATTATTAACCAAAGTTTTCTTCTTTAGAACATGCGAGGTATGTTGTTTGCCATTGACATGGAAAGTGACTTTGCTTTTGTTGCAATCAATAACAGCCCATGTAGTGTTCAAATTGGGTCTACCAAGGATGATCGACATGTTGTCGTCCTCGGGCATATCAAGAATAACAAAGTCTGTTAAGATAGTAACATTTGCAACCACAACAGGAACATACTCGCAAATACCAATAGGTAGAGCAGTGGATTTATCAGCCATTTGCAATGATATTTTAATAGGTGTAAACTTACGTAAATAAAGTATTTTATATAGATAGAAAGGCATAACACTAACACCAGCTCCTATATCACATAAAGTAGTTTTAACATAATTTTTTTAATGGAACAAGTTATTGTGGGTATACCCAGATCTCCCAACTTTTTAGGCACTCCACCATCAAAAGAATAATTAGCAAGCATAGTAGCAATTACAGTTTCAGGTATCATTCTTTTGTTAGTAATAATATACTTCATATAATTAGCATATGGAGGCATTTATAAAAGATAGGTCTAATCATTTCATCAAAGCATTCAAAATCTTCCCCATTCTTACTTTTAGAAGGCTTACGAGGGAATGGCATGGGTTTTTGGACCCATGGTTCCCTTTCCTTACCATTTTTTAGCAACACGGTCTTTCTTCTTGTACCGTTTATTTTTTGCATGTAGGTTATCAAGATCTTTAGCAGGTTCTATTTCCACATATTTATAATTTTCTTTATTAGTATCAGGTTGAGAATCTACATGAACTTCATCATCGTCATTATTGTTTTTGTTATCACTAGGTGAATGTTCACTACCAGATTGTGTCTCAGCATCAGAAATAGAAACATCATTATGATTCTCTATAGGTTTTTCTATAACAGGGTCACTAGAAGCATCCAAAGTCCTATTATTTTTATTCTTATTTTTCTTCTTAGATGGACTAGGTGCACTATCATTAATTCTCTTGGAATCCTGCTCAATCCTTTTAGGATGACCTTCCGGATAAACGTGTTCTTGAGTCATTCTTCCCCCTCTAGTCATTACTCTAACACCATGATCATTCATATTCTCATTAATTTCGGCAAGCAAACCATTTCGTGACTTAGCAACTTGATCTAGTTGAGTATGAATCATGGAAGCATGTTTACCTAGACTCTTAATATCATTAGAAATTCTAAACATCAAGTCACCCAAGCGGTCTATCATCATAGCATTACGTCTTAATTGATATTTAACATAGTTATTGAAATGTTCTTGCTCGGTGATGTAATTATCAAATTCATCCATACACTGACTAGGAGTCTTAGTATAAGGTATATCACTTTCATTAAGGTACAGATAGAATTTACCTCTACTACCTGTGTCGGGATGTCAAGTCCATGTATTTCTCCGATAGGTGGTAAGTTTTTAACATCTTTAGCTTTAATACATTTTTTCTAATAGATCTTTTGGATACTTGCATATCTTCGGGACTGAGGAATAGAATACCTCTCCTCTTTCAAATAGGTCCCCATGGTGGCTCACGAAGTGTCCAATTATCAACATTTTGTAATACATTGTTCAATTTCAGCTTGTTCAACTGTTCTTTCTATGAAAACACAACCAACACGACTATCTAGGTAGTCCCTAGAAGCATCGGTTAGTCCATCAACTATATCGTTCAATTTAGTGAGATGTTTAGCAAAAATTTCAGTATCATAACCATGGAAAGGATCGGATTCTACTATAGGCATTAACTCAGGGTCTACTGAGAATTCATAATCCTTATCGGTAACATATATAGGAGATGTAGCAAATTTAGGATCATATTTCATTTTCTCCATCATAGATTTTTCTTTTAGTTTGCATAGTGATTTCTTCAAGTCATTTCTATTTTCACAAGCTCGAAAATCCCTATCTACTTTCCCATCCAAAACATAGCCCTCAGGTACGTAAGGCAATTCATATCTTTTACAAGAGCGAGGTGTAATAGGTGATTCAAAATCTTCATCAATTTTAGCATTGTCAAGTTCCTTAGCTTTAGAAGTATGAGCATATAGTAATTCACTCAGTGGCACAGTTTCAGTTTCATCAAATATAGCGGTAGTATCATCATTAATTTCAGAAGCAGCATCATCAATTCCAAGCTATATATTAGAACGAGCAACGGGTGATGGTGTAATAAGCTGATTCAAAACAGTAGGTGAATCCAAAGCAGAGCTAAATGGCAGTTCCTTGCCTCCTCTTGTGTGGGAGGGGACGATCTTGGTTTGAGTATCTTTCAGATTCTTCATAGTAGCAACTGGATATCCTCAAGTTAACATAATAAATATAGCTATGCTCCTTGTAAACGGCGTGCGAATAAGGTCTTGATAACCCACAAGTGTAGGGATCGTGACAGTCTTCACGGGTAGTATTTCACCCTAATTTACTGATTCGACACAAGGGGAGCCAAAGGATATTTATCGGCCTTAGCATTTGAGTTGTCAATTCAACAACACCTGGGATATCTCTCTATAGCAAAGATTTTAGTAGCACAACAAGTAATAGTAGTAATAGTAATAGTGATAGCAGCAATTTTGTAGCAGCGGTAATATTAGTAATTTTGTAGCAATTGTAACAGTAGCAGCAAGAGTAGTAACTTAGCAAGATTCAGTATATGTAAAGCGTAGGCACATGGATCACCAATGGATAGATATGGATGAGATTCATCATGTAAGAATTACACATTAGAGCGACATAGAACTAGCCCCAATTCATCAATATAATATAGGCATGTATTTTGTACATAGTCATACATGCTTGCGATAAGAACTTGCATGACATCTTTTGTCCTACCCTCCCGTGACAGCGGGGTCCTAATGGAAACTAAGGGATATTAAGGCCTCCTTTTAATGGAGAACTAGAACAAAGCATTAACACATAGTGAATACATGAACTCCTCATACTACGGCAATCATCGGAAATAATCTCAATTATTGTCACCTTAGGGGATGCGGATCATAACACGTAATAGGTGCATACAACTTGGAAGATAGGATCTAAAACTTTCATATTCACAGAGAGCATAATAAGTTTAGGTATGAAATCATGGCACTCGGGCCCTAGTGACAAGCATTAAGCATAGCAAAGTCATAGCAACATTAATCTCAAAACATAATGGATACTAGGGATCAAGCCTTATCAACTTAACTCAATTACATGATCAATCTCATCCAAACCCCATCACCACCAAGCAAGCCTACAAAGGAATTACTCACACCCGGTGGTGAGAATCATGGAATTGTTGATGGAGAAGGGTTGGTGATGACAACGGTGACGAATCCCACTCTCGGAAGCCCAAAAGAGACTCTAGATCAGCCCTCCACAGGAAGAACAAGAGGTGGTGGTGGCTCCGTCTCGTAAAACGCGATGAAATCTTCTCTCTGATTTTTTTCTGAAGATGTGAATTTATAGGGCTGGAATTCGGGTCGGGGATTAACATGGGCACCACAAGCTACGAGGGCGCGCCTAGGGGGTGGGCACACCCTGATATGTGCTGGCCCACAGACAGCCCCTTCTCATACTTATTCACGCCATAATTCCTCATATGTTCCAGAAATAATACACAAAAAGTTTCATCCAATTCTGGTTACTTTTATTTCTGCACAAAAGTAACACCATGGTAGTTCTGCTGAAAACAATGCCAATCCGAGTTAGTTCCATTCAAATAATGCAAATTAGAGGTCAAAACGAGGGCATAAGTGTTTGGAAAAGTAGATACGTTTGAGACGTATCAACCCGATAATCCGCAACTACTCTTGGATGCTTTAGACCATGCTTGTTGGCCTTTTCTTTTTCCTTTTTTTATATAGTACACAGTATCATCCCGACTTCTAGGGGAATCATAGTCTCCATCATCCATTCCTCACTTGGGCAATACTCCAATAATGATGATCATCACACTTTTATTTACTTACAACTCGATATTACAACTCAATAAAATGACTATATGAATGCCTCTGGCAGTGTACGAGGATGTGCAATGATCTAGAGTAACATGTATAACAATGATGAACGGGGGCTTTGCCACAAATATCATGTCATGATAGGTAGGTATGGTGGCTGTTTCCAGGAAGATATAAGGAGGTTTATGCGTGATAGAGTGTATCATATCACGGGTTTTGGATTCACCGGCGAAGTATGTACCGACTCTCGAGGTGAGAAAGCACAATGCATGGTACCTAAGAGGGTAGCAAAGTGTGAAAGCGTTGGAGTGGCAACATCCATGGACTCACATTAGTCATAAATAACTCATATGCTTATTGTGAAAGATTTATTAGCCCTCGAAGCAAAGTACTACTTGCATGCCCCTAGGGACTTGGTTGGTAGGAGTTAACCATCATGCACATCCGATTATAACAACACTCAAGGATTTCAATCAGAAATAAGAACGCTCACACTTCACCGCCATGCCATGACCAACACTTAGATGAGAAGTTATGAACAAACCTTAATGATGATATTTGTACTAATCAATGATCATGAACCAATACTCCTCGTATTATAACATCAATATATTTAAGGGATTTTTATTTTTGTGCCCCTAGTTCCTTAGTTGTACTCACTTTTCCCCATTTTGCGTCCTTTTTGAGCAACTTTTGGGGGGGTGAGGAAAATATGAATGTAAAAAACCCAAGACATGGGGAAAAGTGAGGAAAAAGTTAACGAATGGGGAAAAGTTAGAACAACTAAGGAACGAGGGCCATAAAAATAAAAATCCCTATAATTAAACAATATGATTTCATATTTAGTGCACTACATGAAGGTTTTATTATATCCCCCATGAATACATATCCTTTCCGAACTAGTCTTATAACACACGCGTAATGCTGTTACTATTCTTTAGACTCTCAAAAAGATTTAAGGGAATCATGAGAGTGCAATAATTTCTATAAAATATAACTGCCCCTATTCTCCAACATATATAAGTCAAGTACTAGAGCAACTGCGAGGCTCAAAATATATAAGTGAAGCACATAGAGTATATTCTAATAAATCACGATAATTCCGTGTACCACTCTAAAAAGGTGTGTCCACCAAACAATGATTGTGGCAAACTAAAAGTAAAACAAACTATAATAAACGACGCTTCAAGCAAAACTCATATTATGTGATGAATGAAAATTTAGCTCCAAGTAACATACCGATAGATTGGAGACGAAACACACGATGACATCCGGGTCATCCCGAAGCTTAGACGCTTGTGTATTCCTTGAATATTACCTTGGGGTGCCTTGGGCACTCCACAAAATTATGGTATTTCCACTCATTATTCCTTCATCCATCATGGTCTCACCCAAAATTTGAAATCTTCATTACACAAAACTCAACACAAACCTTGTGAGATCCATTGGTATAATGAACATATCATAACCTTTAGGTACTATTATAAACTCATTCATATTTTATTAATGCATATTATCTACTTTATTCTGCTTCTCCATGACTTATACCCTCCGATATAATCCATAACATCATCAAAACAAGCAAACTATGCAAGGAAAACAGAATCCGTCTAAAACAGAACAATCTATAATGATCTATACTAAAACCATACTTCTAGATCTCAAAGAAGTCTGAAAAATTAGGAAAACCTGGTAAATTTTTATAAAAATATTGTGTAAAAAATCAGATCAAAAAGATGTTCCAGTAAAACAAAGAAAATAAATACTAGGTGCAAAAGTTTCTGTTTTTGCCCAGGATCAATTCTACTATCATCCAAATCATCCCAAAGGCTTTAACATAAAAATACAATCATTACATTAGCAACAATCATGTCATCACACCAAAAGAGAAAGTAAAAAACAAAAAATTAAGATACCTATTGGGTTGCCTCCCAACAAACGCTATTGTTTTATGCCCCTAGCTAGGCACAATGCATAGTTTCAAGTATTGTCATCTTTCATATTAATTCCATAGGTGGCCCTCATAATAGGTTCATAAGGTGGTTTGATTATCTCTCTATGTAAGTGTTCCATCCCTTTCTTTAATGGTAATTGGAACCTTATGTTACCTTCCTTCATATCAATGATAGCACCTATTGTTCATAGGAAAGGCCTCCCATGTATTATAGGACAAGATGGATTGCATTCAATATCAAGCACAATGAAATCCACGGGCACATAATTCCTATTAACAAGTATAAGTACATCATTTATTCTACCCAATGGTTTCTTAATAGTGGAATCCGCTAGATGCAAGTTAACGGAACATTCATTCGTATCGGTGAGACCTAGCACATCACATAAGGGTTTTGCTATTGTAGAGATGCTAGAACCAAGATCAAACAAATCATTAAATTCATAATCATTAACTTTAATTTAATAGTAGGTTCCCATTCATCATGCAATTTTCTAGGTATTGACACCTCTAAATCAAGCTTCACTTCATGAGCTTTTATCATAGTTTCCATGAAATATTTAGTAAAAGCCTTGTTTTGTTCGTAAGCATTAGGTGAATTTATCATGGATTGCAACAAGGAAATACATTCATTCTAAGAACAACTATCATAATTAAAGTACTTGTAATCCAAATTAGTGGGCACATCACTATTTCATGTTTTGATCTCTCCAAACCCACTTTTATCATTTTTATCATTAAGATCATCACCGTCCGAATAATAGGGACTCCTAGCTAAAGTTGACTCATCTCAAATCCTTTTCTCATAAACTTTTATATTACTAAACAATGATTCATTAGGTGAGACACCAATCATTTTAACATCTTCATCATGATTACGATAAAAACCGAGGGGAATAGCCTTTTCTAGGAATTCACGCTTAGCCATCAACTTAGCAGTTCTCTCCTTACTTTCATTAATAGAGACTTGGGTAGATTTAACAGACTCATTAATATCATGCTCAGGTGGATTTTTTTACTTTTAAGAGTTTCTACATCATGAGCAATTCTATCCAAGTTTCTAGCCATATCATCAACTTTATGTAGTTTTTCTTCTATCGTAGCATTGAAAGTATTTGGGGAACTAATAATTTATTTAATTTGGTTCTCAAGATCACATAGTATCCTATTATTTTTGTTGTATGAATTACCATAGAAATTACCAGTGTTCAAGAATTCGTCTGATTAATCTGTTAACACGCGAGTTACTCGCTGCTCGTAGCATTGCTGAATCGAATAGCACCTATTCGTTATGTTAACTTATTAGGCCGATTAACTTGCTTGTGAGACCAATTAATAGGTAGTCAGCGTGAGTAATTGTTGCCGGCCCAATAATTTGTGGGCAAAGAAAGTCAAGTTTTTGGCCCGTAACCCCTCCCATCCCCCTCTCGTTCATCAATAGCTAGGATTCGGCTAAATCATAACAGATTTTGGTGTATTATATAGCTCAGAGCATGAGAGTATGGTGAATACATTAAAATAGATATATGATGCCATGTTCCTATATAATCTACCGATTAAAGGTCGACCGATTAATCCAGTTAATTCACTGGTTCACCGAATAATTGCTACTCCCAAGCTGACCGAGTAGCTACGAGTTACTTATTTCCTTAAAAGTGGAAATTACCATAATTATTAAAGGGGTTGCCGAGATATCGTCTAGGATTGGAATTCCCTCTAGAAACATTGTTGTTGAAATTATTTCTATAGATAAAATTCACATCTATAGCGTCATTATTTTTCTCAATCAAAGTAGATAGTGGCACCTCATTAGGATCAAAATGAGAATTTATACTAGCAAACATATTCATAAGAGCATCCATCTTTTCACTTAAAGTAGTAATTTCCTCGATAGAGTTTACCATCTTACTAGTTGGAGCTCGTTCGCTATGCCGCTGGGAATAATTTGTCATCATATTATCAAGAAGTTTTGTAGCTTCTCTAAATGTAATTCCCATAAAAGTACCACCTACAACAGAGTCTAGAAGATTTCCCGAAACAAAGTTTAGCCCCGCATAATTTTTTGGATTATTATCGAGAAGCTTAAAACATGAGTGGGACAATTTCTAATCATTAATTCATTCTCTTTCAAGATTGGGCAACATGTTCTTGCTCAAATTCCTTAAAATTCATAATTTGATTTCTAAGAGAAATAATCTTAGCGGGAGGAAAATACTTGGCGATAAAAGCATCCTTACACGTATCCCATGAATCAATACTATTACGAGGCAAGGATTAAAACCAAGTTTTAGCACGATCTCTTAACGAGTAATGAAATAATTTCAACTTAACAATATCATTGTCCACATATTTTTTTCTTTTGCATATCACATAATTCAACGAATGTATTAAGATGAGAAGCAACATCCTCATTAAGATTTCCAAAAAATTGTTCTTTCATAATAACTTTTAGCAAGGCAGTATTAATATCATAAAACCCTGCACTAATGGGGGCCGATATTGGAGTACTAATAAAATCATTGTTATTAGCATTCGAGAAGTCACACAGTTTGGTATTTTCTTGTGACATAGTGGAAAAGCAAGTAAACTAGCAAATAAAAATGTTTTGTGTTTTTTAGAGAAGTGGAGGGAGATGAAAAAGAGAGGCGAATAAAAAGGCAACTAAAAAGTCAAATAAAAAGTGGATGATAGTTTGTATGTACGTACCTCATGAGAATTTGAGGATGTCTCCCTGGCAATGGCGCCAGAAATTATTTCTACTACTTGTGAGTTCTGTTGGGTTTCTACCCGAAGAGGAAGGGTGAAGCAATATAGTAGCTAATGAGTATTTCCCTCGGTAAGAACGAAGGTTATCGAACCAATAGGAGAACCACACAAATTCTCGTCTTCAGCAACTACACAGACAAAAGCAAACACTTGCGCCCAAATCGATCAAGAGAGTTGTTGATATGTACACGTATCTACTTTCTGAAACACTTTTGCTCTTGCTTTGGACTCTAATTTGCATGATTTGAATGAAATTAACCCGGACTGGTGGTGTTTTCAGCAGAACTACCATGGTGTTCTTTTGTGCAGAAATAAAAGTTATTGGATTGAGCTAAAATTTTATGAAGAATATTTTTTTAATTAATAAAAAATACTAGTGTCAAGATCTATCGGAGGGGTCCACCCACGGGTCACAAGCATGGTGGGGCGCCCCCCTAGGGCACGCCCACTGACCTTGTGGGTTCCTCGGGACTCCAACTGACCTAATTCCAACGCTATAAGTTTTGTTTCATGGAGAAAAAGTCAGAGAGAAGTTTTCATCACATTTTATGAGACTGAGCCGCCCCCACCTCCTGTCCTTCCTTGAGAGGGATGATCTGGAGTCCGTTTGGAGCTCCGGAGAGGGGGATTCATCGCCATCATCATCAACAATCCTTCTTCATCAAAAATCCCATGAAGCTCACCGCCGGGAGTGAGTAATTCCTGGGTAGGATTGCTAGACGGTGATGCGATTTGATGATATTTGTCATGTAATCAAGTTATTTTGATAGGGCTTGACCCCT
Source organism: Hordeum vulgare subsp. vulgare (assembly GCF_904849725.1). Taxonomy (NCBI): domain Eukaryota; kingdom Viridiplantae; phylum Streptophyta; class Magnoliopsida; order Poales; family Poaceae; genus Hordeum; species Hordeum vulgare. The sequence continues at coordinate 549,053,738 of NC_058521.1, read as the reverse complement.
AGTATCCACTATGTTCTGAGGTTGATGTTGTTATGACTTCGCTATGCCTAATGCTTGTCACTAGGGCCCGAGTGCCATGATTTCAGATTTGAACCTATTATGTTTTCACGAATATGAGAGTGTTTTGGATCCTATCTTGCAAGTTGTATCTACCTATTATGTGTTATGATCCATAGACCCCAAAGTGACAATAGATGGGATCGTCTCTGGTGATGACCGTAGTATGAGGAGTTCATGTATTCACCATGTGTTAATGCTTTGTTCCAGTTCTCTATTAAAAGGAGGCTTCAATATCTCTCAGATTTACTTATGGGCCCCGCTACCAAGGGAGGGAAGACAAAAGATGTCATGCAAGTTCTTACTATAAGCATGTATGAATATATACGGAATACATGCCTACATTACATTGATGAATTGGAGCTAGTTCTGTGTCGCTCTAGTGTGTAACTGTTTCATGATGAATGTCAACTAGCATAATTATCCATCACCAACCCAATGACTATGCTTTTCGCATATTTATCTTTGCTAATTTACTATTTTCACTATCGTTGTTACAATCATCACAATTGTTACTATTACTGTTCCTACTACTATTGCAAATGTGCTACTAAAACTTTGTTGCGGAAAGAAATTCGAGGTGCGGTTGAATTGATAACTCAACTGGTAAGAAAAATAAATATTATTTGGCTCCCCTTGTGTCGAACCAATAAATTTGGGTGAAATACTACCCTCGAAGACTGTTGTGATCACCTATACTTGTGGGTTATCAAGACATTTTTTCTGGCGATGTTGATAGGGAGCATAGCTCTATTTATTAGTTCACTTGGGATTTCCATTTATCATGATGAAAAATCTTAAAGACCCTAAGACTAAGATCATACCCTCTAAGACCAGCTGAGGTAAGGAAGTACCATCTAGCTCTGCACTTGATTCACCTTCTGTTTTAAGTAGGTTGTGACATCATCACCTATTATTCGTTCCAACATGTCGCAAGTAATTGATGATGCTACTTCTGTATTTCATGAACCTCATGATGATTCCACTACTATGCTAGATGAAACTGAAGTTATTCCACTTAATGAATTACCTGATGCTCATATTGCTAGACTGAACCCATTACAATGCACCACTCCCACTAAAAATAAATCAACCTAGTTGGCCAAACAAACCAGTTAGATCAGAGAGAAATGTGAAGCTATAACAATCATGCATAATAAAGTTCAGAAAAGACTCAGTTATTTCCAATGAATAATCTGATCATAAACACACAATTCATCGGATCCTAACAAACACACCGCAAAAAAATAATACACCGGATAGAACTCCAAGGAGATCGAAGAAAACATGGTATTGAATATCAAATAGAGAGAATAAGCCATCTAGCTACTAGCTAGGGACCCATAGGTTTGTGGTGAACTACTCACACATCATTATGGAGGCAGTAAGGTTGATGTGAACAACCTCTGTGGTCGATTCCCCCTCCGGTAGATTACCGAAAAAGGCACCTATATGGGATCACGGCGGAACAGAGGCTTCCGGTAGCGAAAAAATATTTTGTGTGTCTCCCTCTTGGTTTTGGTGTATTTTTGAATATATGGAAGTGGAATTAGGTCAGCATGGTTCGTAAGGGAGTCATGAGACTCCACAGCACACCCTATGCCCCAGGGCGCATCTTGCAAGAGCGTCACTCCCTCATGGCTCGTTCGGTCACCTCCCAAAGCTTCTAGGGTCTCTTTATGTACAAAAATATCCCCCGTAAAATTTCATCATGTTTGCACTTCATTTGGTACTGTTTCTCTGAAAAGGCCAAAAACACTCAAAAGAGAGGAACTGGCACTGGGCACTGGGTTAATAGGTTAGTCCTAGAAAATGATATAAAATAACATATAATTGCATAGAGTAACCAACATTTCTAATATAATAGCATGAAACAATCAAAAATTATAGATACGTTCGATACGCACAATGCTCAATCACTTTGAGGCTCTAGGTGTATGGGTTTTTACTCACTTCGGATTCTCAAAATCGTGAGAGGAAGGGTTGATCTAGATGACACTTGTCAATCTCTCTCTCTCTAAACAGCCGACCAACTTATGGTTGTGGGGGCGGCTATTTATAGCGAGAGGCAACCCGACATGATATGACATAAATCCACCCTGCCCCCCACGGACATGACTGTTGTCACGATAAGGATCCACTCGACAGTTGACACACAACGCAACAACAGTCAAGAATTTTGAACTGGCAAATTCCTCGGGGGTATCAATTTCCTCACGGTAGACAATTGGCACTAGCGAAATCCTAACTCCTCAGTCAGACTAATTTCTTCATGGACCCGAAGAACCTTGTCTATGTCATTGAAGAATTCAACTCCACTGCAAGAGATTTCCAAAGTCTTAACTCGAAGAAACAAATAGGTGTATGTTTTGAGAAGAGCATCACTTGGAAATACACCTATGTATCACCTAGACCCCTTTTAACAGTACGGTGTTCCCTGTGACTCAATAAGAAGAAAATAAACTATGAAAACAAAGTTTTCAAGCTTCGAAATCTTCACTTCTATTTCTTCAAAGGTCACAACAAATTATTCACTTGAAAAAATACATTCTTAGGAGTCATCTTTCCTCGGTTCAACCAAATCCTGAGGTACTGTTTCTCCTGTACACGCTCACAAACACGTTAGTCCCTTAACCCATTTGTCTTTAATACTCCAAAACCACTTAGGGGGCACTAGATGCACTTACACCGGGTACTGTGTAGCGACCTGACCTGAAACGGCCAAGTCTCTGGTGTTTCTGTACCATCCCAGGATCATGCCGATACACACAGAGTAGATCAATGTATATACCGAGAGTTCAATCACACAACTTTATTAATCGGATCTCATATCGAGTACTTTATTACAATAAAGAGGCTGAAGGCCAAACTCATGAGATAACTAAACGAAGACTAGCGGGAGCTTCAAAAGTAGTAGAGTCCATCTGACTCCAGGGCATATCACCGAGCGTAGATCATGACCTCACTCCTGGTCAGAAAAGTACTTTGCAACATGACACGTTGCAGCCATGTTGGTCAGCATATTGAATATTCCGACAAGTCACAAAAGAGAGAGGTGAAAATGTATCATCTATACTACATGCATATATGGCAGGTGGGGCTTGTAAGTTTTTAGCGAAAAGCAAAGTTTTCTCCTACAACAAGAGAGGGTTAAAAGCAAATTATTACTACATTGTTGGTTGTTAACGAGATGGTTCCACCAACCAATTCTCGTACCCAAGTTGTCAATAATACCCACATCATTATTAATGGTGTTGAGAATTCCAGATAGTTTCAGTTCCTTTGGCTCAAGTTGTCCATGACCATGGACACGGCTAATCAATTAGGTTTGGGTACTCTGCAGAGTTTTGCACACGTTCCCCACAAGATTTGATCGCCTTCGTTGAATGTCCTCGCACTACAAGGTGTTTGAGGACCGGACGATCAAAACATGGTCTTTCAACGGGTTCATCTGAGCCTCTGTCGGTGCCCATCCAATCCTACCGTTCTTCTACATCTCGTAGCACCGCCCGTCCAGAGTCGCCGCGTTGTCCAACCAAGCCAGAGCCCATAATGACTTGTGGCTTTGCAGGTAAGCCTTGGGTCTTGAAGCATCCATCCATATCTTCATGCATGGGTGAAGCTTTCCGCAAGATGTCATGGCGCTTCTCCATGCATCCCGGGTCCTCCGCTGGTTTATCCCAGGGAGCCCATCTGAACCGTCCTTCACCCAGAGTTGCATTTCATCACGAGGTCTCGAAAAGTCTTGACATATCAGGTCTTGATTATTAAAATTTTCTCACAACACTCGTGATAGACTCTCAACCAAAACTCCATCCACTTAAGCATAGCAAAATAAAATGTATCGTCCCGGGCCAAGTAACAAGGGTGATAGGTGCCCACCACATGATACTACATCAAGAACCAATTTTTCGAGTACCTACTTAGCATGCAATAGGTGAAGAAAGGTTGATCTACAATGCATATAAAACATAGGAAATATGATCAACGTGACTTGCCTTGCTGACGACTGTCGAACTCGAGCGCTTCTAGATAACAAGATTTGCACTCCAGGTGATCTAACGACACAAATAAATTCACACAATAAGCATCACAATGACAAGGAATCAAAATAATTCATCCAACACAAAGTAGCTAGACATAGGAAATGAAAATTGTCTTACAAGAACCAAAATAGAATCTGTTTTGTTGAAAACCCCAAGATAAAATATCTTAAAAATTCTGAAACTGAACCTACTGATAATAAGATCACTAGTGATCAGTAGCAAAAAGAATCAATTAAAAATCTATTTTTAAACTCCTGTTATTCACAAAATAAGATTTAAATCAAATCTGTTCTAACTCAAACTTTATAAATTCAAACATAGTCAAATTTTATATTTTCAGAAACTACATAAAATTTGTGATATATTGCAAAAATAATAACCTTAATTGGATCTGTAGATTAAAAGTTATTAAGAAAACAAAAACAGAACTGTTTCTGTTACAGAGTTAAAAACAGAAAAGGAAACGGTGACGTGGCAGATTCTGATTGGCCGAAAGTGTGTGCTGCTAGAGCTAATCTAACAAATGGCCGTGATATAAAAAAATGGTTCGGCTAATATAAATAAGACAACAGACCGGTCGGTTCTTTTAAATGAGCCGAAGGGGTATCTAGATCTAAACTTAGCCGTTGATCTATGATCCTACGGTGGAAAAACAAAAAGAAAGAGAGAGAGAGAGAGATTAGTCTCACCGTGGCTGGCAGAGAAGAGAGCTCTGGCGAGGTGGCCGGTCGGAGGTGAGGGCGGCGAGGGGAGGTGATGCCGGTGGGGAAAACAACGGCGGGGGAGGTGCAGGCGACGGAGGGGAGTCCCGGCGGGGTCCAGGTGGCGTTGGGGTGGCGCGATAGAGGCGCCGAGGTACTCCTGGAGCTCGGCTCCGGCGAGGTGTTGCAGGGGGCGGCTAGGGCGAGGAGCTCGGGGTTTGGGGGAACGGGGTGCGAAGGGGTGGCGAGGGTTCCTGGTGGCGGCAGGAGGGGTGGGGTGGCGCGGCAGCGAGCGGCAGTGAGCTCCTGTAGCTCAGCTCCGGCGGGGTCTGCAGGGGGCGTTTGGGGCGACGGTTCCGAGGGAAACGGATTGCGGGGGAGGGTGCGGCTCTTATAGGGGCGAGGGAGCGAGGGGAAGGAAAGAATCAGCCGGATCGGGAAGGAGGAGATCGGCTCCCTGCCATGGAAAGTGCTCGTGCACAGGAGGAAGGTGACGAAAGGAGGGAGAAGAAGTAAATCGGGCCAGATCTGTTTTCTTTAATGGGCCAGGGATATTTTCCTAATAAAAGAGATTTTTTTTTCTTTTTTTGAAAACAGGAAATAAAAACATATAAAAGGAAATAAAATATACTCGAAATATAGGAGTATTATATATCAAAATTATCAGAAAAGTAAATCCAATAAGATGGACATTGTTTCACGGCCAAAATAAATACTTCAGAAAAAATGTTTTTCAAAAAATCCCTAAATAGGTTTATTTTTCTTTTTTTTGCAAATATTTTTCAAATAACCCTTGGGTTTTATGGTTCAAATATTTCAAAGAATTACCCCTGGCTTGGAGGGTCATGTTCCTCCTCTCTTTTTCTTGCTTGGCAAGATAATATTCCCGGCATTCCGTGAGTGAAGAAAATAAAATGCAAAGCAAAAAATCGAAAGAAATTCAAATGCCACCTTTATTACAATCAAAATGCATAGGTGCTTAGCTACAATTGTAAAACATTCCAAATTAGGAAATTTGGGATGTTACATACTGAAGAGGGAACGTGGTCATCGAGCAGGTCAGCTCACCGGCCACTATTGTGATCTCCTCATGCGAGCATTGAATTGGGGTTGCCGAGGACTTGGACAGGTTTGTGTGCAATCGGGAGGCCGCACTGAAAACCAATAGGAGGGTGCGGATGGCACATAAGTCATGGACGTCCAGGTGGCAGAATATGGATACATCGTCGGTGTAGAGGGATATGTTGGACGGCAGGCGCCGCACAGTCAATCCGCGGAGGATGCGAGCACCAAGCGCATGATGGAGGAGGGATTTTAAGGCATCGATCACTGGGGTGAAGAGCATCAGCGAGAAGGGGTCCCCCTAATGGAGCCTTTTGGCATGAGGAATCGGTGGCCTAGGAGAGCCATTGATGAGGATGTGCATGCTTGTCGAAGAAAGAAGGATGGTCACCCAGGCGCACTGATAACCCACAAGTATAGGGGATCAATTGTAGCCTTTCTCGATAAGTAAGAGTGTCGAACCCAACGAGGAGCTAAAGGTAGGACAAATATTCCCTCAAGTTCTATCGACCACCGATACAACTCTACGCACACTTTACGTTCGCTTTACCTAGAACAAGTATGAAACTAGAAGTACTTTGTAGGAGTGATAGGATGGGCTTGCAAGAAAGTAAAGAACACGTAAATAAAAGTAGGGGCTGGTTAGATAAAGAAACAACTACGAGTGTCTAACGAGTGTGGAAAAGTGGTGGTAGGAGTTGCGGAATTGTCCCTAAGCAATTGACTACGTTACTAGATCGATAGCAAGTATCATGTGGGAGAGGCCTCTGCTAGCATGTCATCCCTTACTTGGAATTCTATGCACTTATGATTGGAACTATTAGCAAGCGTCCGCAACTACTAACATTCATTAAGGTAAAACCCAACCATAGCAATAAGATATATTGGTCCCCCTTCAATCCCATATGCATCAATTTCTATGCTAGGTTTGAAGCTTCTGTCACTCTAGCCTGCCAATACATAGTCCTATCAACATACAACTAACCCTATGGTGTGATCCATGCGCGCGATCATATGATGGGCACCAAAGGACAGCAACATAACCACAAGCAAATTAAACCAATCATAGCAATTCATCAATCACCGATAGGACAACGATAATCTACTCAGACATCATAGGATAGCAACACATCATTGGATAATAATATGTAGCATAAAGCACCATGTTCAAGTAGAGGGTACAGCGGGTTGCGGGAGAGTTAACCGCTGAATATAGATGGGGGAAGATGATGGAGATGTTGGTGAAGATGACGGAGGTGTTGGTGTAGATCGCCGTCACACGATGATGTCCCGGGCGGTGTTCCGGCACCGCCGGGAGAGAGGGGAGAGAGCTCCCCTCCTTATTCTTCCTTGACCTCCTCCCTAGATGGGAGAAGGGTTTCCCCTCTGGTCCATGGTCTCCATGGCGGCGGAGGGGCGAGAGCCCCTCTGAGATTAGATCTCTCTCTCTGTGTCCTTCTGTTTCTGCGCTCCCGGATTCTGCGTTTCACCCTTTCTTAAATTCCCGGAGATCCGTAACTTTGATTGGGCTGAAATTTTAACACGATTTTCTTCCGGATATTATCTTTCTTGCAGCGAAATAAGGGCTCCAGCCGCCTTAAGGACTGGCCACAAGTCCCCCTGCCGCGGGCCCACCCCTTGGCCGCGGCGACAGGGCTCGTGGGCACTCCGTGCATCTCCTCGCGTTCATTCTTCTTCCCAAAAATCATAAATATTCCACAAAAAAATCCCTGTAAGTTTTTATTACGTTTGGACTTCGTTTGGTATGGATATTCTGCGAAACAAAAAACATGCAACAAACAGGAACTGGCATTGGGCACTGGATCAATATGTTAGTCCCAAAAATAGTATAAAAAGTTGCCAAAAGTATATGAAAGTTGTAGAATATTGGCATGAAACAATCAAAAATTATAGATACGACAAAGACGTATCACGCACCACCTCTGCCCGAATCCAAGGTGGCGGAGAATTTCTAGCAGGAACGACCAAGATACGGAGCCGAACGCTCTAGGGATACCTAACTTAAGGAGGACTCGGTGAGCTCTGATCTGATGCGGGTGTCGATCCACTATTGCACGAGCATGGAATTGTCTTGGATGCACGTCCATGCGATAAACGCGATCTGGTTGACGGACACAAGATTGTCGAGCCGCGAGGAGAGGACCTTGTACACAAACTTGGCCATGAGGTGGATCAGGATGATCGGCATGTAGTCGGTCAGGGAGGAAGCATATGGTTGGTTTAGCAATAGACTTATGAATGCCGCATTCACCCACTAGAAGTCGTGCCCATTCATGTGATAAATTTTGTCGAAAGACTCCATGAAATCGCCTTTCATGATGTCCCACAATGTCGAAGGAACTCAGCAGAGAATCCATCGGGGACCGGTGCGTTGCCGGTCGACGGTAGTGTTATCGCACTCTGAACCTCGTCCTCGGTGAATGGGTGCTCAAGCGCGGAAAGATCAAGCTCCGAGGGTTGATCTCCGCCAAACTGAGCCGGAATTCATGCGTGTCTACGGTTACCAAGCAGATCACATCGGTAGACACTTCATCACATGCACAACCTAGAGAGAGGGCGCTATGGCTTCAACAAGCATAGGGTCATTGTCGCCAAATGTTGTTGTGCATCACCCGAGCAAGAGTGTCACAACAAAATTATGCCTGAAGAAGGTGAATCATAGGACAGCTGGAGTAACTTTAAAGGCTTTGAGACCAACATACCACATTAGTTGGTTTCACATAATCAGTGCCAGGGCTAGGTAGAATATTCTGGGGGGAGCACAAATAATGGGTGTTCATGGGCCCAAAAGTTATATTTTTTTCTAATCTAAATACCCCTTACAAGAATTTGTTCCTGTTTTTATTAAAGGCTCGGGGGAACACAAATAATGGATGTTTGTTTTTAGTAAAGGCTCGGGGGGAGCACAAATAATGGATGTTTGGGGGCCCAAAGGTTATATATTTTTCTAATCTAAACACCCCTTACAAGAATTTGTTCTTGTTTTTAGTCAAGGAATGGGGGCAAGCACAAATAATGGATGTTTGGGGGGCCACGGGTTATGGTTTTGTCTAATGTAAACACCCCTTAAAAGAATTTCTTCCTGTTTTTAGTCAAGGCATGGGGGGCAAGCACAAATAATGGATGTTTGGGGGGGGGCAAAGGTTATTATTTTTTCTAATCTAAACACCCCTTAAAAGAATTTGTTCATGTTTTTAGTCAAGGTGGGGGAGCACAAATAATGGATGTTCGGGGGGGCCCAAAGGTTATATTTTTCTAATCTAAACACCCCTTAAAAAATTGTTCCTATTTTTAGTAAAGGCTGGGGGAGGGCAAGCAAAAAATAATGGATGTTCGGGGGCCCAAAGGTTATATTTTTTTCTAATCTAAACACCCCTTAAAAGAATTTGCTCCTATTTTTAGTCAAGGCTAGGGGGAGGGCAAGCACAAATAATGGATGTTTGGGGGGCCAAAGGTTATATTTCTTTCTAATCTAAACACCCCTTAAAAGAATTTGTTCTTATTTTTAGTCAAGGCAGGGGGAGGGCAAGCAAAAAATAATGGATGTTCGGGGGCCCAAAGTTTTTTTTTTCTAATCTAAACACCCCTTAAAAGAATTTGTTCCTATTTTTAGTCAAGGCTAGGGGGAGGGCAAGCACAGATAATGGATGTTTGGGGGCCCAAAGGTTATATTTTTTTCTAATCTAAACGCCCCTTAAAAGAATTTGCTCTTATTTTTAGTCAAGGTAGGGGGGAGGGCAAGCAGAAAATAACGGATGTTCGGGGGCCCAAAGGTTATATTTTTTTTAATCTAAACACCCCTTAAAAGAATTTGTTCATGTTTTTAGTCAAGGTGGGGGAGCACAAATAATGGATGTTCGGGGGGGGGGGGGGGCAAAGGTTATATTTTTCTAACCTAAACACCCCTTAAAAAAATTGTTCCTATTTTTAGTCAAGGCTGGGGGAGGGCAAGCAAAAAATAATGGATGTTGGGGGGCCCAGAGGTTATATTTTTTTCTAATCTAAACACCCCTTAAAAGAATTTGCTCCTATTTTTAGTCAAGGCTAGGGGGAGGGCAAGCACAAATAATGGATGTTTGGGGGCCCAAAGGTTATATTTCTTTCTAATCTAAACACCCCTTAAAAGAATTTGTTCTTATTTTTAGTCAAGGCAGGGGGAGGGCAAGCAAAAAATAATGGATGTTCGGGGGCCCAAAGGTTATTTTTTCTAATCTAAACACCCCTCAAAAGAATTTGTTCCTATTTTTAATCAAGGCTAGGGGGGGGGCAAGCACAAATAATGGATGTTTGGGGGCCCAAAGGTTATATTTTTTTCTAATCTAAACACCCCTTAAAAGAATTTGCTCTTATTTTTAGTCAAGGCAGGGGTGAGGGCAAGCAGAAAATAATGGATGTTCGGGGGCCCAAAGGTTATATATTTTTCTAATCTAAACACCCCTTAAAAGAATTTGTTCCTATTTTTAGTCAAGGCTATGGGGAGGGCAAACAGAAATAATGGATGTTCGGGGCCCAAAGGTTCTGTTATTTAATCTAAACACCCATTAAAAGAATTAGTTCATGTTTTTAGTCAAGGCTGGAGGGGGGGGCAAGCACAAATAATGCATGTTTGGGCCCAAAGGTTACATTTTTTCTAATCTAAACAACCCTTAAATGAATTTGTTCTTGTTTTTACTCAAGGCTGGGAGAGGGGGAGGCGTAGCTCCGTCGATGCACATAGGGTCTGTATGGTTTACAACCTAAGGTTGTCACGTCTAATCTTAGTCTTGTCACAATATTTCTTCAATATTTTAGACTTGTGTTTGGTTCATTGCCATATTTATGGCTTCCTACAATTTCCTAGCAACATGATTCACATGTTATAGGCTTTTTTTTTGCCATAACTTGCCACGCTTATGGTGATTATTGTTTTAATCATACTTTTTTATTTTTTTTGGAAAAGGAGGTTAAACCCCTGACTTGTGCATGAATCGAATCATCATACTTTTTATTGTAGCCACACTTTGTGTAAGCTTAATTGTGACAAAGTTAGTCATGAATCAAACATATCCATAATCCTTCTCATGTGCGGCACCAAACCATGTCTGCTTTTGAAGATATTGCACGTCACCAGCGCAATACGTCTAGACACCCGTTTGAAGCATGCTTTGAAAACATGACTTGTTCCTTGTTCTCATCCTCCTATCTGAGATCATGTTAAACTGAGGTCGCCAGTTCGCTTCACACTATTTTCACACGAGCGTTCACCCCAAAAGAACAGCCTCGCCTACGTGCCGGCGTGGTGAGCGTGCGCCCGGATGTGGCCGGATCCCAGAGTTGCCGAGCTACATCCGATCCAGATAGCGAACGTAGCGAGTGACACCACCCCAGTCCAACTGAAAGCGACGCCTGCGTCGTGGTAGCCAAATTTCAAAAAGATAGCACACTCGCCACCCGGAGGTCGGAATCGATAAGCCGCCGCCGGCGCGCGCAGGGCCTCCACCTTTTCTAAAAAGGAACGGCCGGAGAAATTCCGAGGAGAAGGCCACGGCACGCATTGAAATCTGCTGCGCGCATGACAGAAACAGTGTAGTGGGGAGCGAACTGGAGCTCTCTCCGGGACTGCGCACGATGGCGATTTCGCTACTGTTGTGACCGATATCAATGTGATTGGCGAATGTGATTGGCTGGAAGTCTGGAACCTGGAAACAGCCCCTGCATTCTGCTGCTATTTGGCAGTGATGCTGCTGCTATTCGGCCGATCGACATCCTTGCTGCAATCAGAAAATGATGAAAAGAAGAAGGCTTCAAGCGTTTCAACTTAGGTCTGCTCTATGACAAATTCATTGTTTTGATCGCTTGCCGCTAGTTTAGCACGATTTGATCTTCTCTATAGAAGTTTTTCGGGTCTGATCCTTTTCCTATCGTCATTGTCTTTAAAGATAGGACAACACATTCTACCGTCAAAGCCTTTGACGATAGGACTTGCTTACACCGTCACGCTCGTTCGGTGCAAAAAAGACCCTACCGTCATAGTCTATGACGGTAGAGACTTGCATGCAATTATAATAAAATAATAATTACATACTATGAAGATAGAACAGCACATCCCATCGTCACACACTATGACGATAGGGTTTTTCGCACCGTCTATCATCAAAGACCTTGACAGTAGAATTCTATCGCCAAAGACGATGAAGAAAAAGGATCAAATGCAAAACAATTTTACACGTAGGGTCAAATCGTACTATACCAACGGCAAATGATCAAAAACAGTGAATTTAGCCTCTGCTCTACCTGTCCAGCTCGAAATGGAACAGGATCGTGGTCGGCGACCTGACGGCGACACCTCGATCAGCTGCTCTGCATTTCAAAGAGTTCAATATGCCCAAGGACGAAAAGAAAAAGGAGAATTGAATATGCGGTTCCAGTGTGCCAGCAGCCCCACGTCCGACTCATCTAGTGATCTAGCAGCCGGAAACAACAATGTAAATAGATAGAGAAAGGAAAAAAAAAAGGCCGAAGCGGTAGGGTTTTGGTGAGTGACCTGACGGTGACATATCGGTCAGTGATTCTGCTTCTGCATTACAAGAGCAACGTATGCGACTCCACTGATAAACAAGCAGCCGAAAACAATAATAAAAATAGGAGGCAGGTAGGTAGGTAAGCTCGTATGGGCCAGCCCAAGGATAAATTATGCGTTTGTTCATCCACAAACGCTGGCCAGTTTCGACAATGATGATGCGGCCGTTTCGAACGCACGAGACAGAAAAACTACTCGCTCCGTTTTTAAATATAAGTTTTTTAAACGTTTCACTACTAGACTATATACGAATGCATATAGATATACTATAAAATGTAGATTCATTTATTTTGCTTTGTATGTAAACCTGCAGTGAAATCTCTTACTCCCTCCGTCACGGTTTAGAATGCATGTTTGGAAAATCTCTGGGACCAAGGTAGTCATTGATTGGTTGTGAGATATAGCATGCGTACATGCTAATGCGTCTAATCAACTGAGAAAATAGTAGTACTAGTGCTTGATCAGCAAATTGGGAGGGCGCATGCATGAATAGTACTAGTACTAATTAATAGGAGTAATTGTTTTCGCGTCTTAAACTTTGTCTATTTTAAGAACGCACACAAAATTAACTGTGTTTTCTAAACCATGACGGAGGGAGTAAAAGACTTATATTTAAGAACGGAGGGAGTAGTAATGCACTTAGAAAAATAAAGGATGAGTTATGTGGGCCGCGGCCGCGAGCTGTAGTAGGCTGCTAAAAGTAAAGACCAACTTTATTCATTTGTTTTGTCAACCACGAAGACCAATTGATCCACACGAACAAACGCTCCACCGTGAAAGCAACAGCGAAATTGTTACCAGTGTCAGGGCGGGTTTTTTTATTGTCTAGTACTATATGTGCTTCTCCAGGCTAGGTTTCTAAGGGCCTCTTTGACTCAGAGGGATTCTATAGGATTTCATAAGGATTGAAATTCTTAAAAAAAAAAAAACTACATTGGTCCTTTGATTCATATGATTGGATCCCACATAATTTTTTTCTATGAAATTTTTTGTACTACAATTTATAGAAAATCTCACATCCCCATCAAATTCTTTTTACAATTTTTTTGTTTTTTCTATGACATCAAACACTTATTGCTAATCATATAGAATTTAAATGGACATGCCACTCCAATTCTATATTTTTCCTATTCCTACGTTTTTAAAATCCTACGAATCAAAGAGGCCCTAAATGTTCCTCTCTGATTCATAGGAAAAGCAGAGATGAAGTATAGGTACGCTTTTTTTCGTTGCTAAGTGTTAACACTATTTATCCATTTGATCGAAGGCCTCTTTGATTCGCTGGATTATCAAAAAATATGGACATGGAAAGCACGTAGTTGAAGTGGATGTCCTCTTGAATCATGTAGAATTAGAAACCCACAGAAATGTGGTTGAAAAAAATGTCCTCTTGAATCATGTAGAATTAGAAACCCACAGGAATGTGGTTGAAAAAAATTGGCACCGCTGCGGAAAAACAAATAAATCGTACCAAGATGTCAAATGAATGGAGCAGAATCAGCACAATTTGAACTACTTTTGGAGATATTGTCCGTATGCTGAATCAACACAGAAAAATCGGTGCAATCAGTATCACGCTGGGCCAAGAGATCAAAATAACAGATGCCTTTTTTGGGACAAACAAATTACAGATGCTACTGTACTGTATTGCTACTGACACATGCCTGTGAATGTCTGTTTTGTAGCTCACTTTAGCCCACAACAGTTTTCCCACAAGTACTGCTAGATTGGCTACAGACCAGCCAAGCAGAGCTTTCCGTGATCAAACTAGCTTGCCAACTTATAGAGTACCATTTTCAGAAGAAACTAGAAAGCTTTGCCAGTATGTTGAATTGGCACAAAAATCAATGCAACTAGCATGAATGGAGCAATTTCTAGATGAATCAGTTCTGGGACAGGAAACAGGAAACAAATGCTCACTCACAATTTGCAGCTGCTGCACTGCTACAAACGATCTAGGTCAGACAATTCCGCTCCTTCAAGAAACATAATAAGTTTAACCAAGACATCAATATAGCACAATGCAAATAACTTCGCTCGGTACCACTTTAACTGCATGATATTTCATATCTGAACATGTTTTTTTTCGTGTTACAGGCTCTACATATGTTTCAAGTCTCGGACAGCAAAAAGATCGATCAACTAGAAAGTCTGCAGAAAGAGCATTACATTGCATAGAATTTTAAAGCGTTCAGCTCTAGTGGGATCATAGCTTAACCTCGACATCCACCCCGGCAGGGAGCTGGAGCTGCATCAACGAGTCGATCGTCTGGGCGGTCGGGTACATGATATCAATCAACCGCTGGTGTGTCCGAATCTCGAAGTGGAACCTTGAATCTTTGTGCACGTGGGGAGAGTTGAGCACACAGTATATTCTCTTCTTGGTTGGCAGAGGAACAGGACCCATGGTCTTGGCATTAGTTGTTTTTGCAGCTTCAATGATCTGCTTGCAGGAGTCCTCGATCAATGGCACCCAGTAAGACCTTAGCTTGATTCTGATCTTCTGCTTTGGTGCCAGCTGCAAACAGAAAATTTTGATACCCAATAGTGTTAGTTCTACAGATAACAGCAACTTCTGCAGGTGACCCAATGAAACGGGGACACTAAATCAAAATATGCAATTGACTAAAGGTATGATGGAAATACAGTCAACAGTGCCACGAGCACGAACACATCACACTTCAACTAAATTTGATAGGATAATTTTGTAACATGTTGGAAAGAAAATGATGGCAATGCCAATCACAAAAACATTGGGTCGAACATGCATCGTCATGGTTACATTTGTTCCAACATCGTTCTGTCAGACAGATGTAACAAATTTCATTACAATGTTAGCCAACTCAAGCCGATGAGATGAATATCTATGATCAGCTCCTTCGATAATATGCACTTCGTGGTTGCCTATATATTTATGAAATTCCAGAGCATCCTCCGATGGCACAACATCATCGTCAGAACCATGAACTGTCAGGACCCTGCAATTAGGGTCAATAGACATGCATGCACTTTGCATATCTATCCTAAGACGGTCCATCAGACTTTCTTTGGTCACACGGTACATGAACTGTCCTGTTTTCTGTGCCACGTCAATGAAACCATGTTGACTTATCCTTTCCATATAGCCACTGCCAAGACGATCTGCAATTCCACGTTTCAGATCAAATCGGCCCGATATGTTGATAACACGAGATACATCTTGATACATGGACGCATAGATGATGACCACATCTCCTCCCTTACTGTGGCCAGCAATAGCACGAGTATCACGCTTGTGCTCCTTAAAATGCTGGATTACATTATGCAAATCATCCACCTCTTTGTAGTAGTTGCCATACTGAAATGTACCTTCACTTTCTCCATTGCCAGAAAAATCAAACCGAAATACACTAATCTTCTCTGATGTTAATGCATCAGTAAGACCCATTACGGTTCTACTTTCCTTTGATGACCTAAACCCATGGCATAACACTACAATGTCATTAGATCCAGCTTCGTGCAAAACGCCAATGAGTTTCTCTCCAGAACTGTTCGTTATCACTACCCTCTCTTGAGATACATCGAAGGAATCACTGAAGGAGGAGTGCAACTGTGCACGTGCCCTTGGAACAGTTTCTTTCCCGGCAGTAGCACCAAACAGCAACTGCACACAGACATGTACGATGGACATGCTTTAACAAATGACAAACGTGAAGCAAGAAAGGAAGCACATAATGTTAGGGAGTAATCACTAGCAGATTACTATCAAGTACTAACCTAATGTAACACAAACTCTACTTCGCCCAACACCAACAATATTAGAAGTCAGAAGTTAGAACACAATCTAAGGAGTTCCAACAGAAGATAAGCGACCATCCTAGAATGATGCTGGTACATTGTTATAAAATCTGTGCATCTATGCACAAATAATGGTTGAGCAATTATATAGCACAAGATAAAAAAAATAATGGGAAACCATTTGAGAATTTAAGGCAGGTGATTAGAAAATTCAGAAGACTGATGACAGGGAGAAACCCACAAGAGTGGGAGAACAAGGTGTTCAACAAGAATAGTGATAGATAGGTAAAGGGCACAACAGAAAAATATTTAAACTATGCTTCGAAGCCACAAAACCGACTATTCTAAAAAAGATCCATGCGATGGAGTCATGGTCAGATACAGTTAGCCATTTCATCCAGGGACCATTTTAGCATTCAGCTGAACGTGGAAGGCTTCACCACTGTTAACCACATACGTACTAAATTGGATATCAACCTCACTCAGTTGAAAAGGGAAGACTCAGTAACATCGAAATTGAAACAGTAAGGACTTCACGTTATCTAAGTTGACACAGCAGTCCCACATCCAATACGCACTCACACCAGCAACATTTATGACGAGTCAAATGCTCGAGGTGCGCTAACCCAGAACCCACAAAGAACTTTGCCCCACATAACGTCGCTAGCCACTATGCTTAGAGCAAGTACAATAAGGTACAGTCAGCAGGCTGTAAGGATTAAAATACTATATTTTTGCTGAGTTGGATGAGAGAGAAGGGAAGCGGGCTCTTCGTGAAGAGCTAGCTCTAGCACGTGCTCATAGGTGCTTTGTGAGAATGAAAGGTGGGTCATATATGATAAAAGTAGTACTCTTTTATAGCTAACTATTGTATAAGCTAGTTATAAGATGGTTTATAGCCAGCAGTTGGCTATACTATTAACCATGCTCTTAGTAGTATCAATTTTTTACTTCAGCTTATCAACACACTCATTTCATCTGACATAGTTATATGCAAAGTATGCAGCAGTCACAAGGCATGGAGACAATGCGCGGACATGAAATCTCGCAATGCGGCCGCATCAATAACAGTTCTTGAACGGAAACATTTGCCAACATAAATAATAACCATGAAAAGTTTAAGCTCGTGGATAAGATAAGGTACCTCCTCCCCATCCTCCCCAATCGACGACGGCATCGGAATTCCCGACCCCTCGCCAACCTGCAAAACCACGGGCGCAACGAACTTACAATCGCTGGATAACAACAGACCTCCAACGGATACACGAACTGTACCAATGCCTCCACGCAAAGTACAATGCAATTCACTGGTTTTGCAACACATAGACGCGAAAGTTAGTCATGAACCAAACATATCCTTGTCATTATGGATATGTTTGGTTCGTGTCGTCCCGCGTGGCCACGTACCGGAGGCGTGTCGGAGGGCAGGTCGTCGGCGAGGGTCTCGGCTGGCGGTGCGGCGGAGGCGGAGGCGGCGGCGCGGGAGCGCAGCGGGGACGCGCGGAGGGAGGAGGCGAAGGAGAGCGCGGAGGGGTTCGGGCTTGCGGCGGAGCGGTGGAGGAAGAGGAGGGGGAGCGTGGAGGCGGAGGTGGAGACGGCCATGGCGACGGTGGAGGGCCGGGAGGGGGCGAGAGCGGAAGGAATGGAGAGCGGCGAGGGAGGGGGGCGTTGGAAGGCCTCTGCTTCGCTATCGTGCTGTATTATCCAGTTTGGTGTGCGTTTTTGCGTTTGAGTGCTTCGGGTTTGTTCTATTTGTGACAATGCCCCGTTAATCAATGATCACGAACTTCCTATGAAAATCATTACAAATTACGGATTAGTATATTCAAAGAGGTGTGAATCTCTTGTACACCCTCTGTAAAGAAATATTTTAGTGATCTAAACGCTCTTATATTTTTTTACGGTCATATCTGCTTTCTATTTCTCTCTTAATGAAAAGGGCGTTTTACGGAGTATATTCAAAGAGGTGTGAATCTCTTGTCCACCCTAAACCATGACGGAAGTAATACATACCATCTCGATTGCTCGAGAGAGAGAAAACGGGCGCCAGCAGATTTTCTTGGTGTAGATTGTGCAAAGCAATGCAAAAATCTAAAGGCATGTCAACTGGTTACACGAAACATTATGAGAATACTAGCAAGCTGCTACTTTGGAAGTAACAAGTTACATTGTGAAGTAAAATTCATCATATATATATATATATATATATATATGATGCATGGAAAGACGGATGTTGTCAAATTAATCTCGACTATAGATGAACATCTATATTTACAGAGCTGATTTCTTCTAATTTGGCTATGAACATCTGCAGCTGCAAACCTTCTTCACTTGCCCTCTTTGTCACGGCCATCGCCGCCATCCCCAGCGCTCCTTTTCCCACGCCCAGACAGAAAGTCCATGCCCAAGCCTAGCTGCATCTCACGACTCCTCGGATAAGATGATGGCCCCGTTGCCGAACCCGCTTGCTTAAGCTGCCATGGCAGAGGCTGTCTGCTAGGGGGAGATGGAAGCACCTTTGCTTCAGTCGGCCATCGATCCGCAAAGGGTGGCTTCATTGAAACGTCTGGCTTTTCACAATCCATTGGACATGATTCCTCATTGAGATTAAACCCACGAACGTTTGTCTCCATATTGTCGCGGTCCAATTTCGGAGACGCCGAAAATGGAACATTCGGCTGCCAACCCGCCTGGTTCAAATCATGGGGCTCATGCTTTGAAGGAGGCCAACCAGGAGGAGCAGTTTTCTTATCTTCATCCTCTCTTACAATTACCATGTGATCAGGCTCTGCAGCTTCAGAGCCTTTTTGCTTGATATTATCCAGCAACTTATCCTGATAAAGATCCTTTCCGCTAGACGAACGCGCAGAATATATGTTTGTCATCGGGAAAGCTTTCTCTGGTGGTGTAGCTGGTGTGTAGTTAGGGGGTAGCAAATCGTCCCAATTTTCCAACAGCTCTTTATACACTTTGCGTAGGGTGACCTCTGTAAGGCCTGTAACCTTACAGATCTCTGCCTGGGTTTTGCGCTTGTCTTCAAGCTGACATGCAAGGTAGATAGCAGCAGCAGATATGCTTATAGGGTTTCGCCGCGTGCAGAAGCATTTGTTAACAACCACCTCGCCTATGTGGGCTGCAAGTTCCTGAGGAAACGACACAAAGCGTGTTAAAAGCAGGACAAATTATTTTTCATGATGTCTCAGGTTTTCAGCTCATCTGATACCTGGGCTGATTTATTGAGCTGGAGGAGGTTGCAAAACCGAGGCATGTGAACTGCTATTGAATTGCTGTTAAGAGGTTGACTCAGTTTAAGAGATTCGCCCAGTATTTTGATGTATTTTCCTATTTCTTTCTGAGGAAGATTGCTAGCTGTGGAGATTTCCTGGATATGCAGTAAACAGAATATGGATCAGCGCTGACTGAAAAATACAACAATAACCAAAAATGATATCTATCTATTATATACTCCCAAGGGAGACACTTATTTTGGGATGGAGGGAGTACTAGATGGAAAAGCACAATACAGAAGGAAACATAGAAAGATATGCTAGAAATTCTCACAAAAAAAAATCAACATCTGAACATCGATCTGGCAGGCCCTCCTTATATCAAGAAAGCATAACCATTAGATGTTGATATTTGCACTCAATTTCATTGATTGGTGGACCCATACAGACCATGAATCTCCTATACTTGACGCTAAACGAAACCAACACGAGCACATATGTCACGTTTCGATCTCTTTAGTGCTGTCACCATCCTATTTTGTTTGCCCCTTTTATGTCTCTCCATATGCACTAGCAGGCACGCACCATGTTTTTTTCTTAATAAATTGGGTATAGCCCATATATCTAGGTTTTGCTACATGTGCGAATGTAGCATGTACTCCCTCTGTCCCAAAATTCTTGTCTTGGATTTGTCTAGATATGAATGTATCTAGTCACGTTTTAGTATTTAGATACATCTATTTCTATACAAACCTAAGACAAGAATTTTGGGACGGAGGAAGTACTTAGTATGTGATGATGGTTGGCGCTGTTCACCAAAGAGAGATTAAAGTAGGATTAGCAGATTAATTAGGCAGCCGCTCTGATGCATATATACATGGCATGTAGGGCGGCTCCTGGGTGACATTGTACATGGTTGTCAGTGGCAGAGCTAGCTCCCGGCGACCCCGGGCAACTGTCCAGGCTCAACCAAGGAAGTTCCATTGGAATTTGAGCCAATCATGAAAAAATGTCAGTCGATTAATGGGCAAACGCCTAGCTAGCTCAGTGCATTTTATTCTTTGCCCATGCTCTACGATCTATCTAGCTCCCGTCCCTGGTGGTGGTGGTGCAAAGCTTGGAATATAGGGCTAATTTTGTGATCCACTCTGAACAATAGGTCTCAACTAGGAGAGCGAATTGATCAAAAGATAACGCACACAAAAAAATAAAAATACCATACAATCTTATAGAAAAACATTATAGCCTATCTAGGTGGAACATTAACTCTTAAAGGATCAAGACAGATAAACCCTTTATAATTGCAGCTAAATGCATCCAACCATTGATCTTGTAAATGCCTTTCCTAGATGGTGCATACTATAATAAGCAAACATCATTCAATCTTCTGAATTGCAGGTTTGGGTATTACTACACAAGAAGGTTGGTTTAATATCTACATATCCTTTTGAATAATATATCCATCCACCAGAATACACGTGTGCGCTTATTGCCCGTGGGAGTTCCAAATCAAACACCAAAAGGAGGTAAATAAATGAAAACATCTCATGTGTGTTGATCCGACATCAGGGTTAGCGATCCAAAACTTTTGTTATACAAAACAACCTTCTGGCTTAATACATACATACGGCTAACATATTTTGATCTGAACATTAACCTAGGACAAGACTGGACTGCTTTTGTCGCGTACTAGGCTCGATTAATTTGGTGTATGGATCTGATATCAAAAGGCAAAACTGATCGTAGATATATTGCTGTTGTGATAGTAAACGTAGGTAAATTAAGATAAATAGACGATCAAAATATTTCCACATTACACATTTAAATTATTTCCCACTCAATTGCGCGGGACACCATGCTAGTTTACACAACATAAATTGCCATGATCGTTGTATAATCGATGTTCGATCCAGCCATGGACTGATGTTGTTTTGTTAGGTTGAATCAAGGTATTTGTGACAATACATAATTATATAATTCAATAAAATAGAGCAAATATTAAGAGCTAAGCGAAAGAATGATTATTTGCTATCCTTGTATATCCAAGTTAACACGACCAGATGCTCCATAAAAAGAAATACGTGCTACTCCCTCCGTCCCACAATATAAGAGCGCTTTGCAAGCTAACATACCTTGCAAAATGCTCTTATATTGTGGGACGGAGGGAGTACTACGTAGAAGCATTTCTGTAAATTGTTGGGGAATTAGAGACCTTGGTCAGTTTACAGGGAAGCAGCATATATTCCAACCACGATTCTGTCCAGAGAGGGATTATCTGTTGAGTTTCTTGAAAATTGAAGGGACCAGATTATAACAATTGATGAACGAGATCCCCAATTCTGAAGCAACTAAATCTTAAATTACATTGTGGTGATCCATCTTTTTTTTTCAGAACCAAACTAGCATTCCTGGTTAGTCCAAATCCTGGCTGCTTGGAGAAACACACACAAACATATCCCTATGAATCTCAGCCCGGGAGCATTTGAAGAAATATAAAGAGAGCACAAAGGCAGCAGAAACAAACCTGCAGCGTCCTGGGCTCCCGTGCCTCGCGGATGGCCTGCACGAGCGCGGCGGTGGCCAGCGCCTCGACGCTGCGGTTCCTGAGGCAGGTGGCGCTGGAGCACTCCTTGAAGAGGTCGAAGGCGTGGTCGGCGATGTCCCGGTCGAGCCTGAGGATGGAGGCGACATCCACGATCTGGAGGTAGGCACGGAGGCTGTCGACGGAGACCATGGGGCCCGCGGGGTCCGGGGTGGAGGAGGCGGCGGCGTCGACGGCGAGCGCGCGCTCGAGCTCGGCGAGCTGGCCGGAGAAGGCGGAGGCGGAGCGGGCGAGGACGGGGTGGCGCTCGAGGGAGAAGGCCGAGAAGGCGGAGACGAAGCCGGCGGGGAGGAAGGGGTCGTCGTCGTCGTTGGGGGCCGGGGAGGAGGGCGCGGGGGCGGCGGCGGCGAGGTCGGGGGTGACGAGGGGGAGTGGGTGGATGGAGGGGAGGAGGGGGAAGAAGGGGTGGGTGTGGAGGTGGCGCTCGAGGACGAGGCGGGCGCAGGAGGAGCACTCAGAGACGGCGCGCGAGAGCGGCGGCTGCGTGGTGGCGCACCGCGCCGGCGCGGGGGACCGGCAGTAGGGGCACTGCGTCGGCAGCGACATGGCGGCGGCGGCGGCGGGGCGCGTGCGGAGAGCGGGGGACGCTCGGGCGTGCGTGCGTGACTGCGTGCTCTGGGTTCGGGTAGTTCGCTGTTCGCTCTCGGCCTTGCGCGTGGGTCACCACCTCACGGCTCACGCCAAGACCCCGTCCCAGTCCCACTGTCATGCACTCACGCTCACTCGAGCTTTGAGTGGCTGACTGGCTGTGGCAAAAAAGTTAATTCAGATCTGACACTAGTTTACAAAAATTTCAGGATCTAAACTTTTTTTTTGCCGTCGGGTTTCATGACGTTAGGATGTAACAGCCTATCGCCGTCGACTTTCACGGAACCCTAAAAAATTTCTAAGTATCAGATACAACACTTATCACCGGACACCTTGACGATAGGGTTGCACACGCTACCGGCAGCCTGTTTGACGATACGGATGTGTCGCACCGACATGGATGATTTCATACGTCGAAGACCTTGACGGTAGGTTGTTATACCCTACCGCTATGGATCCTGACGATAGAAAAAGGGTCAGATTCTAAAAAATTTACAAACCAAGGTCAGTTCTCAATTAACTTCTAGAAGGTCAAAACATACAATTTTGCCACTATCTGTGGCTGGGTTCGTTTGTGTTTTCGTCCTCTCCTTTGTCTATTATTTTCAGAGCATTTTGTTTCTTCATGTCTTTCATGTAGACATAATAATTCGTACTCTCAGATTTTTATGAGTGAAGTCTGTACTAAACCTTTAACTGGTAAATTTATACTCTCATTTCTCTGAAACTATGTACTAACCGCGACCAATTTCAAGGATTGGGAGTTCATGGTTCAACATCCAAACGAATGGAGAAGAAGCAAAATTAGAGAAATGAAACATGAAACAGAACATATATAAATATTAGATGAACTTTGAAGACTGTCTGGCTGATCATACACAAAAAAATAATAATATGTATTTCCTCCGTTTCTAAATATAAATACATCCGTATGTAATCCATATTAAAATATCTAAAAAGACTTATATTTAGAAACGTAGGGAGTATATCAGCACATAGAGTAGCAAAGTTATCGATTTAACATGTTAGATACACAAAAGGAACATACGAAACAGAGTATAAAGGAGGGCAGGAACCACAAGGAAACGGCAATCCCATCAGGTACATACCAGCAACAATGGAGAAGGGCAAAATCAAAGTGCACTCAGTTGCATATAAAGTTACAATTCAAAAACACAACCAAAAAGATCGGCATGATTTGGGTGCATAACATTGCTGATATCAATCCACATGTGCTCGCTCAGGAGCAGGTTCGTTAATCTTCATGACCAGGCAAGCTTTAAAATGGGATCCATTCCCGTATGTTCTATCAATAACACTTCTAATCTTGCCAAAAGAGATTACAACATGGGTATCTGCGACTTAATCGTAACTAAGCTCTAGTAGTATAATCACGAACAGAAAGGCAAAAGAGTTGTCAAGCTTCCAGTTCTAGGAGTGCTTTTCTACACAACAGCCTGGTCTTCAGTATACAAGTATCAGCTCTCATTTACCTGCGACGCAAAATGTTAGATGACGAAATGAGAAAAACTGATTTGTTTTTAACAAGCATCAAAACGCGTTCGTGTGTTCAGGGCTATCATTGATGAATATAAGGTCTTTTCCCAGATGAATAAAATCGCAGTATCAGTACTTTTGAAAGTGAAAACATAGTAGGGGTAGCTTATTCTGCAAGAAAATTACAAACAAGGCATAATATAAAAGGCTGCTATGTCCTAAAAATTTAGTGCAGTTCCTATAGTGATGAAACGGAGGACGTTCCAAATATTACAGCATGAATTCTTTTGCAAACATTTTTTCCCCATAGGATGAGGGTACTGTCACAAGCTAAAATGTTCATCTATATAAGACCTAGGTAACTGCTAAAGGTAAAAAAACAATATTCTGCACGGTGCAATTACAGGTCAAAATCAAAATGTACCATAGTTTTGGTATTTCTTTGAGAAGTTATGGAAGGCTTTCACAAGGGCGCCGTATTTCATTGATTTCAGAGGTCCCATATGCCTGGAAAGGAAATAACAGAGATATTTCAATCGTGGAAATAGATAGTAATATCAATTTATTCACTCAAACTCCAGTTGGAATGATCGCAGCACATGACTAAAGCATGGTTCTCTCTTCTCTACTTGTAAAATCCAGAATCTGAAGTGGTATTCAGAATTTGAAATATACCAACCATAGTTTCAGGGTAGCCAACTAAGCATGACCATTATATCACTACTTACAAGCAATTGTTCTATGCAATAAATGGGCTGAATACATTTATAGGAAAATATGAGAAATCATTTTCTTCCAAAGCTGCAAAATTTGAGGAGTAGAATAAAATTCCAATCAACAGTATTTTTCAACCGTGTCAATATAAATAGGTATGGACAAGAGTTCTTTGTGTATCAAAGAATGATAGCATGTGATCTAAGTTCAGTATAACAGGTACAATGTAACACTTAGAACTATGAATACTACTAGATGAGGAAACTTACATAATCTCAGTATACCGCAATCTCCATGTAGGAAAGCCTAAATGGCATCTGGCAGGACCATACACAAGAAGAAGATCAGGTTCTGGTCCAGCACAACCTAATGTACAAGGCAGGCACTTAAGTACTCATCTGGGGTTGCAATGTATAAATTATAAAATAACGAACACATTATCCATTAGTATATAAAATATATCATGCATGAAAAGAAGACTTGTCTAAGCATACCTATGGATTTCAGTGCATTGGCCATGTCAGTTTCTGTAAATACTGGCTCACTTTTGATATTCTCTTCACTTTTGACATTCTCTTGAGTATAACTATCACCGTTTAAAAAAGTGGAGCAAAGTAAGTTCGCTGCTTTAGCAATACCCTCTTTGCCATCAGAACCAGAAATGCACTCTATCGTCATCTGTCTCTGGCAACAGCCTAAGGCTTTGGTATTTGCACTGACATCCTACATATGGCCAAAACCAATGGTTCATACAAACTATCAAAAACATAAACGGTAGGGAATGCAAACACCGTGAGGCTTTAGATAGAAAACAAAGCAAGCTCAAGTCTGTAGCTTACCAAATAATCTCCGGGTTTATTATCTCTTGAGCCATCCATACCAGGTTCAAACAATTTCTTCAGCACTCCTGTGTCGCGGTATATAACAATAAGGCACTGATATTGTACATTGTGAAGTGTTCGTGCATAAATAGAATAAATATTACAAGCTGAAAAGAAATGTACGAGGCACATTGGCTATTAGTCTGTATTGTTCGGTTCTACCCCTGCCCTCCAAATATGAATACAACCCCTGTATTGCTGCTTAATGTCTCTTGACTTCTATAACCATCTTCATTTTCGCAAGATAGATTTCAGACAGAAGGCAATAGTACCTACAAATTAGAATAGTGAACTCAGTGTCTTACCGTCAATGTCGTAGAGACATACATACTTCACACCAAGAGTTTTGAGCCAACATAATAGCTGATTGATCTTCACGGTATTCTTAGCTTCTCTGCTATCTACCACGATAGCGAGGTATTTGAGTTTCGCCAGTTGGAGATTCCAATACTTCCACAACAACCCAGATGAAATAAGACAACACTCTAGATTGAAAATCAGAAGAGAACATAAGCTTAAAAGGCTGATTGCTAAGTGGATGATGCACCAGAGAAAGCCCAAAGTGAGCTTTATAATCATTGATGGTAGAGACATCTGCACAGAAAAACACAATATTTTAGCTAATTTTTCTCCCCCAGAATGCATTAATATGAAGATATGCATATTTACAGAAAGAAAAGTAGTCATTTATGTCAAGAGGTTTTTGAACCAAACCCTTAATACACTCCAATAATGAGATGGCCATCTCAATGGCATCACACGTATTGCTTTGCATCCTAAATTTACTATTTATTTTCTAATTCTCATTCGTCAAACAACACTAGCATGATGCCTGAAACATTTCAGTAAATAACTTAGGGATTGAATCTATCTAAAATGGGGTTGTTGCAATAAGCAAGAAGTATTATAATGAAGATTAAAGCTTGACATGACTAGAATGTTTGGTAGGACTAAGTAAATGCTGAACTCCAGCTAAGATCATAGAAAGTATAGGAGCAAATCAACGGTTAAGATCATCAGAAATATGCAAAGAGCACTTCAGGTAATATCACAAAAAAACATAGGACTAAATCAGCAGTTAAGCTTTCAGCTCAGATCGTCAAAAAATAAGGGAAAGAGGCAACTCAGAGAAATCTTCTTAGTCAAGCGATTCAGTTGCACTATAGAAACCAAAGAAAACTACTGTAGAGAAGCTAAGGTACTGCTTAATCGTAGTCTTCCTTCCCTCACAAGAACAATGAATAACTTATCTACAAGGAATAAACTACTCACTGGTGCGTTTTTGCACTGTTATAGTTACCCACCACGATTCACAGCAAGTATTCAGTCGCCAGATTTTAGTCTCTATCACTATAAGTACGCGGGAAATGAAGCTAACAACAGTTGCAAGTGGAGGAACCCAATTCACCAGTTTAAATACATGTGGAGGAGGCTTATTGATGAGTAGGGTGGTCTCATTGGCCACAAATGCCTCCCTGCACCAAGAACCACGAGATTAATATTTATCAAGAAAGGACGAAGAGGACATCGTAGATGCAACGGCCTATGCACAGTACAATTTTTGGATTTTCAAAGATGGAAGAAGAGGACACCGTGCATATAATGCAAAGATCAGTTTCTGGAAATCGAAAGAAGGAAGAAAGGACACCGTACGCGTACAGCGACCTATGCATAGAGCAATTTTTTTTGAAGTTGAACTGAATTTATTATTTCTGGACGAGGCATCAGGTAACATGCGTTGGAGCTAAAATGGCACAGGGGGGGAATGGAAACAGAAGCAGACGGCAAGCAAAGAAATCTGACATGGCCTTGGCGCCCATGGTAGCCACAGCTTGGGCTGAGAGAGATGGGGCGAAAAGCAGCCGAAGGATCAAGAACCAGGAGCACGCTATCGAATTGGAGGAACCGAATGTGTAGCCGGGCCGAGGAAGAGCTACAATCACAAAAAAAAGCTAGCATAAGATGTGCCGTACTACTACAGCGGGTCATCACATGCGTACTGCTGATTCTGATATTGACCTCTGCTGTCTGCTTGCTTTCTGAAAGTTTATTCGAAGTTCTCCACGCACACACGATAAAGGAAGTTTATTCGAAGGTTCAGCCACTGATTGATGTCGACGGCATGATTGCAGGCAGTACGTGTACGTGCTGGGGGCATTTGCACACGTGTGGGATCAAGCGGCGGACGGCTGCCGACGTGATGGAATAATTCAAAGGCGGGTGCTACAGGCCCTACATGCTACAGTAGTCTGATTCGTGCGAACGGACGGTGCGGACAGCGAGGCGAGGCGAGGATAAACTAGTCGGCATTTTCTTGCCACGCATTTGGTCGAACACCTACCGTGCGGCTCGACGAGGAGCACGCCCGCGCGCCCACGCAGAGTGGGTCTCGCGGTCTCAACGGGGAGAGGAGGGGAGATGGAATGGATGGGTGGGAAGGTGAGACTTGCCTCAGCGTGCCGCCGGTCGACGCCGTCGCTGCCGCGCTTACCCCAGGCCCGGCGGCGTCACGGCCGCATCGGCACCGCGGAGGCGGCAGCTGCGGCCGGGCAAGAGCAACGAATTCACGATCTGAACTCCCGTTGCCCAAAGGTAGAAGACCAGCGACAGGATTTTGACCAGGATCAAAGCAATGGGCCCTGATCTGTTTTTCTTTTCCTTTTTGAGGGCTGGAGGGCCCTGATCTCAGGCTGCCCGTAATGGTAGTATCATAGATAGTATCATGCATGTCAACTACTACATCCGTTCCTAAATATAAGTCTTTTTAGAGATTTCACTAGGAGACATACTTTAGAGTGTAGATTCACTCATTTTGATCTGTATGTTGTCCCCTAGTGAAATCTTTAAAAAGACTTATATTTAGGAACGGAGGGAGTACTTCCTCCGTTTCAAAATATAAGACTTTTTAAAGATTTCAATAGGAGATTACATACGGAGCAAAATGAGTGAATGTACATTCTAAAATATGTCTACATACATCCGTATGTAGTTTATATTGCAATCTTTAAAAGGTCTTATATTTAGAAACGGAGGGAGTAGGCAATTTTGATGAGGTGACATAGAATTAAATGAAGGAAGAGAGGGTTAAGTATCATATCATGATACCGTATCATATTAAATGATGTGCTACTATGTGTCTTACATGTCAATAAATGAACTACCCTATGATACTAACATATGATACTATGCATTACGGATGTGGTATCATACATTAATATCATATGCATGATACTAGTATATGATACTACCCATTACAACCAGCCTGATGGAACCTAGTGCGGCGGGTTTCATTCAAGAGTCTGCGAAATCACTAATTAGCTACTACTCTTTTTAAAGATCACTCTAACCCCTGGGTTGTAACAAGACACTGCATGCATGTCATTTGTCATAACCTGAATTTTTTTCTTTTTTCGTAGATTCGTTTTTTCAAATCGTTTTATCTGATTAAATTGTCAAAAACTATTACATTTCATGCAACCGTGTCCAGTAGCTACCACTTTACAATTATCAGCAAAAAACTACCAAAAGTTTCCTAATTGGTGACAAAAAACTACCAATTTTTTTAACTGTCCAATTTAGCTCGTTTAACCGTTTTTCTGGCAAATCGGACCCACATGTCAGGTTAACTGTTAGCTTTGACAGTTATTATAGAGAGGACCCACACGTCAGACCTTTCTTCCACCTCTCTCCACCCTCATGTGCATTACATCAAACAGGTTATGTGCGTCTCGCGGAAGCAAAACCGTGCCTCTCGCGTATCGTGTGTGTTTTTCCCTTTCGGAGAGACAGGACCGTGCCTCTCGCGAAAGCAAAACCGTGTCTCTTGCAAAAAAACAGAAAACATTTTTTTTCCTTTCCCAGAGGCACGGTCGTACCTCTCGCGGGAGCAAAACCGTGCCTCTCGCCAAAAAACAGAAAACACGTTTTTTGTTTTCAAGAGGCTCACGGAGGCAAAAACACGCCTCTCGCGAAAGCAATACCGTGTCTCTCGTAACAAAAGGCGTGTTTTTCGCAAAATAAAATGATTTTTTTTCATCAAAAAACTAAGAACGGTCGGTGAAAAACTGAAACACAAAAAAACAATCTAAAAAAACGAAAAGGGGTAAAAAAATAAAAAAATAAAATCCTGAGGAAATTCTAAGAATGTGGCACGTGGCAACGACTAAAAACACGTCGACTAATAACAGCACACGGAAGTGGTCTTTGAGAGGCTCCGAAAGAAGCTTGCTAATTAGTGACTGCGAAGAGTCTAATGATCTGACGGACAGACGGGCCTTGTCGACCTCTTCCGGCCCATGAGATTTTCTATCACACAATTAACTTACGGTCATGGTCATGGGTTTCCCTCAAAACTCATAGTCATGGCCTCATGGGCTCATGACCTCATGGGCACAATGGGTAGCTGTTACTGCTACTTCACCTACAAAAAACTGTTGCTTCCTTTCCTCAAAAAAAAAAAAACAAAAAAAAAACTAGCTCGTTGCTGCCTCAAAACAAAAACAAAAAAACTTGCTCGTTGATGCTTTTGCCTGCTCGCTGCTGCTCTGCTTGCTAGGCCCTGATCTGACGGAGCCTAGCGCGTCGGATTTTAGGCTGACGGTCAGATGGGCCTTGTCGACCTTTTCCCCATCAGCTTTTCTATCACACGATAAACTCATGGCTCATGGCCTAATGGGCACAAATGGCCCATGAGTAGGATTTGAAACAACTCAAAAAGAAGTACCCCTAAAACATCAAAAAGAAAAGAAAATGGAGTTGGATTTGAGGAGGAATAATCGGTGGAGAAGAAGATGCATTTTTGTAGTGGCCGTGACCACGTTTTCACTTCATGTTTGCCTCGGTACTGTTGATTTCACACATAATGGACATGCTATCCAGCCCAATAATTGATAACTGGGCTCTATGAGACGTGCCTGTCTTGGACTAAACTGTCATGTGTGACCCTGTCCAAAAGCATATTCACAGTGCAGAAAGGGAACAAGGATACTTTTGGCAAGCATGGATGTGTTGGTTGCACTTGCACAATTCGCAATGCAAACAAAGAAACTTTTGACATGCAGAAAATCTGTCGGTTTGGGAGAGTTGGCTGGCGGTGCAGGTGCATAGCACAGATCTGAACCTGAACATGATGATTTTTTTTAGGAAAGGACCTGAACACGATGAATAAGGTCTGCAAGACATATTGACAGTATAATAATTTTTGTTGGAGGACTAACTGGGAGGTAATGCTAGCATCTTTTTAAGGCAAGATATTATTCGGCACGCTTAAAATGTCACGCCTGCTTCTCGCCACTGCCATTGAATTCATGGCATGCTTCTGTCCATGAATAATTCAGAGAGAGAGACTTGTTTTGTCGATGAAATGTAGACAGAACTTTCGACTTAGCGCTTTGTAATTTGAAAGTTTTTCTTTTGGAGGAACCGAGAGTGACACCTCAGGTCGGGTGCTCCAAACGCTGAAAAGAGACTGAAAGGGAGCAGGCAACAAGGGGTGTGAACATTGTCAAACAGTAGGCATTGTTGCATACAGGCATTTATGCAGCCTTACAAGGCAAGGCAACTACCAGTGACACTGAACTGAAATGACAGCATCATCGTAGTCCTTGTACAGTTGCAAGAGCATCTTGGGTTAGACATGTTTACTTGGGACAAAAGAAGGGCGACATCAAGCCCAAACACCTGCGCTAAAAAGCTAGGGTTCGACCGTTCGAGCAATAAGTTCGCAAGTCTTCTGAGCCTTGACGCCTATCAGTCATCAGACCTGCAATCCATTTGCATATGTGTGTTAAGTAAAGCAAAGAGTTAGTATCACGGCCCGTAGCGCCATATGCATGATATCCCACGAGCTCGCGAACCAAACTAATCGAAGGAGGGCACGCGCATGCGGCGCACTCCATCACACAACACACAAATTTCCTCTCCCTTCTTCTTTTTCATTCACAAGGAACCGGAGAAGATATGTATACGCGGGCGGGAGCTAAGAAAAAAGCAGCACGCGTGCGTGTCCATGCAGCACAGGCCGGCCAATCTTTTGCATGGCTTTCCCCCAACACGCCGTGCTTATAATCCAAAGCCCAATGGCGCCGCGGCTTATTGCAGGATCCACCACTCGCTTTGGCCGCCGGCGAGATCGCTTTGGCGAACTGATCGTTCGACCGCAACGGCCGATCGATCGATCGACGTGAGTGGACAGGCGGCTTGAGTTTTCTCCATGGTTGGTGCCGGTGTGTGTTCCCTTTTGATTTTTTTTTCCTTCTTATTACTCCGGCTCTGCCTGATGGACGAGCCAGCTAAAGCAGTCGTCGGAGCGGCCGCCGGTCTGTTCCATCAATCCGTTTCCTGGTGAGCTTTATTAGGCGGCGCCTTTCCACGGCAGGATCGGGTTGGTTTCGCAGGATGTCCTATCGTGCATGTCACGCGCGTAGAACGCCGTGATCTATTCCGATCGCTCCTAATTGCGCGCGGGCTCCGCCATTGAACTTTTTGATGATCAAACCCTCGTCGTACGGTCGCCCTGGTGGCCGATCTACTAGCTGCTAGTGCGCTAGTGCTGACGATCCACGGGCGTAACGTGTCGAGCTCCGTTCCGTCAGGGCATCGTCCCGATTTTCTTTCTCCGGGCTGATACTGACGTCGATCACGGTGTGTTGGGATCGGAAGCGTATAGATTAGCGTAGGCGTCGCTCACATGAATCATATGCAGTGCGGCCTTGGGATTTGCTTGATCCGCCGGCATATGAGAAGATAGATACCCTTTTCTAAAAAAAAAATGAGAAGATAGAGACATATACTTCTGTATAAAGTTATTTTTTTCTCATGAGGGCACGTCTCTGCCATCATGGACGCATCTTTTAGTTTTCTGTTTATTATTGAGGCGCTCCCGGTTGAAGGCTTTCAGTGGAGAGTGGAGACACACGCGGTTTCATCGTCGGAGACCGCAAGCACACCCCTTCCATATGTGCAGCATGATTACTTGCACGCATCAAACAGGCAAAAGGTCTTGAAGAAGCAATGATCAGACGAGGAAACGCGTCGGGCAATCAGAACGGCTTTCTCGATCATCCCGATGATGTGTTTCCGTGCTGGTAGTGCTGCGCGCGTGCATGCATGTTGCCTTCCAAGGCTGTCCTGTATACTGAACTCATACAGCTCGATTTATCTTGATTAGAGCAACTCCAACAAGCAGACACAAAATTTCCGCGCGTGTTCGTTTAGATCAAAACGAATGAAAAAATGTTTAACGTGGCGATCTAAACGGACGGGAGTCGTGTTTTTTGTCCGCACATGATCCATTTCAAACATAAATTTAGGTCATATTTGCGTCGGCACGGACACACAGCTCGCGCACGACGCCCGCCCTTGCCTCCCCTGGCATGCATGTCGGTCACACATTGGCCATTTCACCTTTCCTCTTCCTCCCATCGACATCCAACAACCAGACCAGTCCCATACGTCGCCTCCGCCACCCACTTCTGGTGTATAGGCCGTCCGCCTGCCTGCGCTCACACCTCCCCCAGTAGCACGCCACCCCTCGGCGCCCCCCTACTCCTGGCGTTTGGTGGAGCGTTTTCACCGCCGTCGCAGCACCCCGACGTCGAAGCGACCACGCCCTTGCCTCCCCTCGCCGAAACTATTCAGATGCTTGCATACGGACTACCCGATGATCTCATTGGTGAGTATGTCTGAATAAGCGAGTCCACGTGCCTAGACTCCATGTATAAGTTTTGCAAGGTTGTGGGGGCAGTGTTTGGTCCGGAGTACTTGAGTGAGCCAGCTGATGCAGATAATGCGTGGTTGTTGCCAATCAATGGAAGTAGGGGCTTTCTCGCGATGCTTTGTAGCATAGTTTTTTTTTTTTGGCTTTGAGAGTGGAAGAAGCGCCCTTCTTCTTGGCATGGGCAATACATGGACCACGTGAAAGCTTGCACTGTCATACTTGACATCGTGGCTTCACGAGATCTCTGAATTTGACACTCTTTCTTCGACATGACCGGATCTCACAATGACATCAGCGTGCTTCAACGCTCTTCGATGTTTGCGAGGCTTGCAGAAGGCAACTGCCCGATAGTCGATATTGAGATCAATGGCCACCACTACAACAAATCATACTACGACCTTAGCTGATGGTATCTATACTCAATGGACTAATCTTGTGAAGATAGTCCCCAACTCTACAAGAGAGACGAGGAAGAGATTTGCCCAAGCACAAAAGAGTGCCAAGAAGGATGTGGAGCATGATTTTGTGTTCTTCAATCTCAATGGGGCATCGTTCGGTATCTTGCTAGAACTTGGAGCACCAAAAAGTTATGAGATGTGATGACTGCTTGTGTGATCATGCACAACATGGTCGTAGAGGATAAGCATTCGGATAAAATCTACGATCAAGGGTTTTAATTTCAGGATGACAATGTTGTGACGAAGCATGGAGGAGCGCCTTTTGCACAGTTCATCGAATTTCACCATCAAATGCGTGATTGAGAAACTTGCATTCACTTGCAAGATGATTTGGTTGAGTATATAATGCGGCTCATGTTGGCAACCTGTTGCCTGTAGATGTATCTGCTATTTTTTCATTCAAAAGTATTTGAGGTAACTTAGATTTTGTTTGACTTGTAAGCTATGGAATGTTTATTTGGTTGTGAAACTGTGTGATATTTGTAATTTCTTTGTTATATGAACTTTTTGCCAATCAAAATTGGCCGCAATCCCAACGCGAGGACGAAAACGCGTTTACACGTCGGGCATGCCGTCGACCCAAATGCGAAGGGAATAGACACGCCAACCCAAACAAATGAAAAAGTGAACAAAACATACATCCGTTTAGATCCGCGCTGAAGTTGCTCTTAGCACTTCGTTTTAGCCTTGCATGCAGAAAAAGGCCTAGCCAGGACGTCCTAACTGTTGTACGCTGAACGAGACATCATCTTTTTTTTTTGGTAGAACAACAAGCCATCTTCTTTCTTTAAAACGAACTTCCGTTTCCTTGCAAAATACACCCTCAATCTCATAATATAAGAACGCACTAGTGTTAAAAACGTTTTTATAATATGAGGCGAAAGGAGTATTACGATAGATTTGTTTGCAGATTCTTTACTATGACGTGTCGGATGACAGGTGGATCTGGCACTAGAGGAAGCAAAGCAAAAGCAAATCCACGTGAAGAAGAAAACAAATCCGCAGATGAGGCTTTGCTCTTTGTGCTCCCTCATCCATGCATATGCATGGTAGGTCCTTCCTTCCTCAAAGCGAGCTAGAGAGTGAGCCCTGCACTCATGAGTCTCCACATATTAATATGTGTTCTTGGTTAAAAGGCTGATCATCATCTCTAGCATGTACTCCAGTTGGGATTCAGGATCCTAGTAGTAGTGCCGCCCAATCTCTCGAGCCAATCAACTTCACAACTCTGTAGCTACACCGATCAATCAGGCACCCAAAACTTCCAAGATAAATCACCGCGGCTTCAGGCCGGACGCAGGGTGGTCCATCACATCGGTTAGAAACTGGAATGGCTCGCTCTATCCCCATAGTCCACACAGCTTGTCCTGCCTGCCTGCCTGCCTGCCAGTCTTTTCTCAACAGAATCAATGAAAAGATCGATGCTTACCCTGCTCTCCGGTTCAACGAAAACGAGAAGTTGCTCACGGTGCTTCACATGACAGGCAAAGAAGGTTGCTGCCTGGTTTTGTCCTTGGGTTCATTTCCTCATCCTCCAAGATATTTTGGATTGATCGTTAGCAGAAAAAGATGAGCGTACGCATGCCTCGTTGGCGTCCTCCTGATTGGGCGTCAGTCTGCTCACGCGGAAGCCTCAGCGGAGTAGGGCCGCGCTCTGCACGACCAGGCGAGGCGATTGGCAGAGCAGCGGCATCGTATCGGATAGCGGATGAGCACCGCCGGAGGTACATGGCCGCACCATTGGACAGGAAGGAAAACTACGTGCACTTGCGTCGTGGGTGGAGTGAGATGTCGGTAAAGCGAGCTGAAAGCCTGAAACGCACCGGATAACAAGAATTGAATACCCCATCCCTGTGCTAGCTAATGGTTAAGCATAAGATCCGTTTGCTCGGAAGCATGCCGACGCTGATGGTGCGAGCAGCCGGTGCAATGCAATGCAGAGTTGCAGACCGCCGGTGGCAGGCAGGCAGGGCCCAGGAGGATGTGCACCCGTACATTGTTTTTTTTGGAGGTTTTCTTCGGTGAGAGACGCTCGTTAGGTGGGCGTTCATTAGCTAAGACTGTAGGACGACGAAACGGGATTAATTGGCGAGTGGCGACACGACTGGATTGTGGATTCGGTGCCAAGATTCTTCCTTCAGCGGGTCGATGTCGAACCGGGTGCAGTGTGGTGACGGCGGTGTGGCTGCGAAGCCGTACAGCGGGACGCGCTGGTGGGATCCGGGCCGCGTCAATCGCGACCCCGAAGGAAAAGAAAGAAAAGCAATGGGGCAAGTGGTAGGGAATGGTCCGATGAACCGTGTCTCTCTCCGGGCCGGTCTCGTCCCTTTCCACCGGCGCAGGAAGTCTACAGCGAGCGCCTGACATGGACGCCCGGACGTCGCTGTGCCTCCATGGCTCCATGGACCGCGCTCCCCTACGGCTACGGCTCCACCGGTCCTCCGGTATGAGCACGGCCGTCTACACACGTGCTTTCACTGTGCCTGTCACAGAAATAATGCCTGCGTCGACACTGCGTGGACGAGCGTGGCGCTCCCGGGCTCCATAGCCGGAGATACGCGTGAGCAATGGCCGGCGGGCACACGCAATCTCACGAGATCGCTGCGCGCATCCTCATCGACCAGATCGATCCCTGGGTATGGACACAGTAAAGGGCGTGGAGATCGCGCTTGGAGATAGATCGACCGAATCCGTGGTAGCGAAACATGAAGATCCACTAGCGACCGGTTCGACCAAGGATGCAACGGCCTAACGCTAGCTAGGTGTGCGTGCGTTCCGGCGTCGCGATCCACATCACGAGAAGTAGAAAATCTGCACCGCCGTCCCGTCTCGATCGATCGCAAGGGAGGCACGGCAAGTTATCAAACACACATGTGCAGTCTCCTTCGCTTTGAAATACTGGACCATACGTGCGGGAGGTACAGATTGCAAGGTTTCTTGATGATGAATCGCCGATCGAGCCGCCACAGGTACAGACACAATTCCTTGTCAAAACGACCAACGTACGTACGGTGCCCCTGGAGATCGACCTGGATGTAACGACGGGTCGGGATACGGGCTGGTACGAGTATCCGGAGGGAGGAGGATGCAACGGTGACGCCGGGTCGACGTAGTAGTAGTGGGGGAGATGGCAACCGGGCGAGAAGGTTTCGTGCGCAGGTGAGGGGACCTGATGCAGTGACGCCGCGCTGTGCCAAGGGTGTGCGTTGAAGTGGTGGGGGAGTGTCGACATTGTAGTATTGCACACATTATGTGCGCAAAGAAAACGTGTTCTACTCCTAAACGCCAGGTATGTACAGTGTTCTTTTTGTTGGAATGAGTACAGTGTTGTTGAGTTCTAGTCCCCTTTAGAGCAACTTTAACGGGACGATCAATTTCATCCGTCATCGTCCGTTTGGATCCGTACGGACATAAAATACGGCCCAACACGCCGACCCAAACAGACGCGCATCTGCTTTTCGTCCGCGTGCCGACCTGTTCCCGATCCAATTTTGAGTCTTTGTGTTGAAGCGGGCACGGACGACGGCGCTTCCACCATTCCCTGTCCCGCCAGTCGGTGGCACATTGATCATTCTCCACCCCCATCTAGCCCTCGTCTCGCCTCGCCCCCAATCCCCTCGCCGCCGCCGCCGCCGCCCAGTTCCGGTTGCGTCCTCCCGTATCGCAGCGCCTACCCCACGCCGCCGGCCGCAGCGCTGCCAGGGCACCGTAGCTTCCCCAACCACAACCCGTCGTCGCAGGTCAGCTTCATCGTCCATGCCGGCAAGCTGTTCGATAGTTTGGCTCAAGGTACAAAATGGACTGCCCAGACGAGTTTTTTTCCCATAATGTTCTGTGCGACTCCGACGATTCCTCGTCCGACGATGAGGAGATGTTGCTTGCCGTGTTGGTCCATGACCACATTAGTAGGAAGCGGCCGCTTTTCCGGGGCATGTTTCGGCGTTGAATCGCAACCGAGAGAGCGGCCATTTCCTTCTATGGAAGGACTATTTTGACTTAAGCAATCCGTTCTTCAAACATCAGAAATTCCGACGTCGTTTCCGTATGGCTAAGCATGTTTTTAATCGGATTTGAGAGGGGGTGGTCGGATACGATAACTACTTCGAGTGCAAAGAGGATGCCGTTGGAAGGATTGGCTTCTCATGTTATCAGAAATGCACTGCTACCATCCGGATGCTTGTTTATGGAGTACCCGGTGATCTTATCGATGAGCACGTCTGTATGAGTGAGTCTGCATGCCTAGAATCGTTATACAAATACTGCAAGGCTGTGATTGCAGTGCTTGGTCCTGAGTATTTGAGAGGGCCAACTGCTGCGCACACAACCCTCTTGTTGGCAACCAGTGCCAGCCGGGGCTTCCCAGGGATGCTTGGCAACATAGACTGGATGCACTGGGTATGGAAGAACCGCCCTTCTGCTTGGCAAGGCCAGTACAAGGGCCATGTCAAGGCTTGCACTACCATAATTGAGGTTGTGGCCTCTCAAGATCTCTAGATCTCCCATTCATTCTTTGGCATGGCCGGATCGCACAATGATATCAACGTGCTTCAACGATCGCCGGTGTTTGCA
Organism: Hordeum vulgare subsp. vulgare; assembly: GCF_904849725.1. NCBI lineage: Eukaryota > Viridiplantae > Streptophyta > Magnoliopsida > Poales > Poaceae > Hordeum > Hordeum vulgare. The sequence continues at coordinate 549,015,262 of NC_058521.1, read as the reverse complement.
AGGCTTGCCGAAGGCAACAACCCGTCGGTCAATGTTAACATCAACGGTCACAACTACAACAAATGATACTATCTAGCTCGCGGAATCTATCCACAGTGGACCATTATTGTGAAGACAATCTCCAACCCTATGGGAGAGAAGAGGAAAAGATTTGCCCAAGAGCAAGAGAGTGCTAGGAAGGATGTTGAGCATGCCTTTGGTGTTCTGCAATCTCAATGGGGCATAGTTCGGTATCCTGCTAGAACTTGGAGCACCAAGAAATTGTGTGAAGTGATGACTGCTTGTGTGATCATGCACAATATGATCGTAAAGGATGAGTGCCCAAACGTTTGCACAATCAAGCGTTTGAATTCCAGGGTGACAATGTGACAGCCCGAGACCGACGTTCCAGAAGATTCCCCCTGTATTTCCGTTTCCGTCGTGTGATTATTTCGTTTGTTGCACGATCATTTAGTTTGCATCGTCGCATCATGCATGGCATCTTGCAACGTCTGTCACGTGTGGTGTTTTGAGTTTTGTGCTTCGAGTGATCACCGAGTCGTAGTGCGATAGTAGCTCCCCCTCTCCCCTCTTATTTCGTTTTTTTGTGGTTTTGCTAAAGTTTCCGTGTTAACCCCTTCTAAAAAATCGTCTTCTTTTGAAAAGGTCCTTTTATTAAATGCGGGGGCAACCCTTGGGTTTTCTTTATTTTCTCCTTTGGTTTTATTTTAAAACCGTCTCATTTACTTTTCTCCTTTAAAGGGCTTTTATTTTATTCTTTATATAAAAGAGGTTTTATTTTATTCTTCAAAAGGGTTTTAATTTTTAATTCTTTAAAAGGTTTTAGTTTTTTATTCGTTTAAAAATGCCAATCTATTTTTAAAGTTGGGTATATTTCTTTAAAAGGAGTAAAAGGCATTTATTTTATTTTATTTTTGTTAAAAGCCTTTCTTTATTTAATTTTTTTTTCTGTTTTTAAAGTTTGAAAAAAAACAAAGGGGGAGGACCCCAGGCCAAGGCCCAGCCGGCCAAGGCCCAGGCCTCCCCTCCCCAGCCTGCCCTAGCGAACCGCCCCACAGCCCCTCGTCCTCCTCGCATCTCCCCCGTGCGCCGTCAGCCTCTCTTCCCCTCGTTCTCCCGTGGCCATTCCCGTTTCCCCTCTTCCTGCCCCGCCGCCGCTCGCCGGCCTCCCCTTGCCGCGCCGACCTCGCCGTGCCCCTCCCCTCCAGCCCCCTCGCCTCGCCTCGGTCTCGCCTCCCGCGCCGCCGCGCGCCGCCCTCGGCCCGGCCGCGCCTCCCGTCGTCGCTGTGCCCGTCTTGCCGGTGCGCCGTGCCGCCTCGTCGCCTCCCCGCATGCCCCGCGCGCCGCCTCGCCTCCCTGCCGAGCAGGCCGTCGTGCCGCCTCGCTGCGCGTCCGTCGCCGCGCCTCCTCGCCGCCGTGCTCGCCATGGCCGGCCTCCTCCTCCCCATGGAGCCGAGGAGCTGCTGCTCGCGGTGCGCCGCCCCGACCTCCTCGTGCGTTTTGCTGCTGCCCTGCCAAGTTTTGCTGCTGCTGCGTGAAGTTGCTGCGCCGCTGCCGTGTGCCGTTGCTGCTGCTGCGCTATACATGCTGCTTGCTGCTGCCTGCCGCTAGATGTTGCTGCCAAGCCTTGCTGTTCGTGCTGTTCTGTAGATGTTGCCTGCTAGCTGTAGCTTGCGTTGACTGATGATTTGCTGCTTGTGCTGGCTTACTGTTTTTGCTTGCTGCTAGTGCTGTTGCCGCTGCCCGGCTGCTAGCTTGCTGTAGTTGCTGTTGCTTGCTTGCTACTAGATAGGTTTTTTGATTCTGGTCTTGCTAGTTAGGCTAGGTGCTGCTAGCTTGCTAGCTTGTTGTTGCAAGTTGCTGCTGTTAGATGATGGTATGTTGCCGTTGTGTCGCCGTTGCCTGCTGCTGGTGCTGCTTGCGTCGCGTTGCTGTTTGATGTCGCCAGTTATGTCGATGAAGACCGCGTGCGTCATTCCCTCCTTCATGGAACCGACAAGATCGGCGAGTACCACGTCGTCCTCGACGACCCCGGAAATGAGTTCGACTTCCTCGACGTCGCCGAAGACCCGTGTTCGACTACTGAGGTGAAGACCGTAAGCCTCGCCGAAGACCGTGTACCACTACTTCAACTACCGGCACGGGAACGACTACTTCCAGGACGACAACTACTTCCACGACGTCCGCTACGAACCGATCCGCTTCGAATCACACGGTTCGAAGGTATACCGATGAGGCGTGTCGTGTAACGAACGGATGTGATGTATGAGTTGAGTGTATGTTGCACCGTATGTAGCCCGTTGCACGTGTACCTCTTTTGTTGTGCCTCAACACATGGGAACCCGGTAACCGGGATCACCCCATCTTTATTTACCGTTCCCGCACGCGTTTCCAGTATGTTGGCACGATATCTCGACGAGTATCGGGATAGGAACGTTGCTGTGGCTTCATTTCCGTCTTGCCGCCATGGTTCCCTCTCGCTCGCCATGGTTCCCCTTCTTGCCCGTGTTATGATCTTGCATGCATGACGCATTCATGTCATATAAATCTTGTGTTGCATGCCTCTTGTGCCATAGCTCTGTTCTATGTTCCGCGAGTTAAACCGTCTAGGGTGCCATGTAGGATCATCGCTTCACCCCTTGCCATGTTAACAACATTTATTATTGTCGTGTAAATAATCGGGAGTGAATTAAATAATTAAATGTGGAGTTTCGTCGATATGTGACCCATTGCATATCGAGCTTCACTTAATGTGTAGTGTTTGTGTGAGGTGAATTGACATGCCATGCCTTGCATCAGTGAACTGATCATGCATCATAGTAGGTTGTGCATCATGTGGTGCATCGTGTGGTGAATATTTGTGTTGATGTTTGTTTCCGGTTTGCTCATCTCGATAGAGTTCCGCAAGCGTGTCGGAATGTGAGGACCCGTTCGACTACGTCGGTTCGACTGCTTCTCAGAGTCATTCTTCTTCCAAGCGGGATCTCAGGCAAGATGACCATTTCCCCAGATACCATTACTATCATTGCCATGCTAGTTTTACCGCTTCTATCGTTTATGTCTCGTTGCCTACCACATGTTTACATATCAGCCTCTCAACAATGCCATGATAACCTTCAACCTGTTCGACCTAGCAAACCACTGATTGGCTATGTTACCGCTTGCTTATCCATGTTGTTAGCGTTGCTAGTTGCAGGTGCAGATGCTTCCATGTGATAACATGGGTTCCTTGTCATATCACCATACTATATGCTATTTAATTTAATGCACCTATATACTTGGTAAAAGGTGGAAGGATCGGCCTTTCTAGCCTGGTGTTTTGTTCCACCTTTGCCCCCTTAGTTTTCGGCTACCGGTGTTATGTTCCATAAACGAGCGCTACTAACACGATCGGGGTTGTTATGGGGACCCCCTTGATAATTCGTTTTAGTTTAAAGCTGGTCTAGCAAGGCCCAACTTTGGTACTACATTTTCCTAATAACTAATGAACTGCATAGGGAGTAATTAACCTAAGGATAATTTAATCAACCCCCGGGCCAGTGCTCCTCATGAGTGTTGGTCCAAATTGAGATAGTACGGGGCCACCGCAGGGCAACCCGAGGTTTGGTATCTCCTAGTGTGACCCATCCGTGGTGTCCTGAGAACGAGGTACGCGACTCCTATCGGGATCGTCGACACGTTGGGCGGCCTTGCTCGATTTGTTTTACCTTTGACGAAATATCTTGTGCATCGGGATTCCGGTGATGCTTTGGGTAATCTCAGAGTTGAGGTTTTCCACTAGGGAATCCGACGAGATCGCGAGCTTCGTGATTGAGGATTTCTATGCGGCTTGTGGTAATTTGTGATGGACTAGTTGGAGCACCCCTGCAGGGTTAAATCTTTTCGGAAAGCCGTGCCCGCGGTTATGTGGCAACGTGGAAACTTTGTTTAACATTGGTTCTAGATAACTTGAAGTTAATTAATTAAAACATGCCAACTGAGTGCGTAACCGTGACTGTCTCTTTCGTGAGTTCCTTCTCCGATCGAGGACACGGTGGGGTTATGTCTGACGTAGGTAGGTGTTCAGGATCATTCATTTGATCAACCGTAGTTCACGTCCGCTATGCGTAGATCTTCCCCCTCTTATTTCTTGTACTCGTAAGTTTAGTCACCAAATATATGCTTAGCCGCTGCTGCAACCTCACCACTTAACCATACCTCACCCATTAAGCTTTGCTAGTCTTGATACCTTTGGAAATGAGATTGCTGAGTCCCCTGTGGCTCACAGATTATTACAACACCAGTTGCAGGTACAAGTAAAGGTTACTTGACGCGAGCGCGTTGATTGTTCATTTGGAGTTGCTTCTTCTTCTTCTTCTTCTTCTTCGATCTAGGATGGGTTCCAGGCCGGCAGCCTGGGATAGCAAGGATGGACGTCGTTCTTCTTTTCTCGTTTGTTTTCGTCCGTAGTCGGACCCTGCTCTTCTTCATGATGAATATGTAATGTACTGCTGTGACTCTGATATAGCTTGTGGCGAGTGTAAGCCAATTCTATTTATATATCTCTTCTTTTCAGTACATGTACTTGTAACGATATCCATTCTTGCGACACGACGAGATGCGTTTCTATCCCTGACGAGGCCTTCGTGCCAAATTGAAGACATGGTCGCATCATGGGCGTGACAGACAATGTAGTGCCTCAGCATGGCGGAGAAGCGACATCGTTTGCAGAGTACACCCAATTTCATCATGAAATTCGTGATTTGGAAACTCATATTCAGTTGCAAGATGATTTGGTTGAGCATATATGAGATCATGTTCGCAATCAATAGGTGTATTTTGTAGACAATTTAATTTTTATCGGGCTTGTAAAACTTTGCTATATTTTATTTTTGATTGTGAAACTTTGCTATATCATGCAAAAAATCTTTATTTGTTCAAAAACCGGCGGCTATCCGACCAGATGGAAAAATATGGGTCGAGCCAGCATTGGGCGCGTTGCCGACCCAAATCATAACCCGGGCGGACACGGAGCCCACGGACAACCCAAACGGACGAAAAGCGGACGAAATCGATGTCCGTTTAGGTCGGTCGGTTGGAGTTGCTCTTACGCTCTCTATGCTTAGAGCATCTTCAACTGTTGCCCCCCTGCTTGAAATATTGCCTCCTATGGGCTGACCGGCGATATTTTCGTCATGGGGGGCTCTCGTTTCCAGCCGCCACCCCAAATTCGCCCCCATCAGTCGATTTTAAACAAGAAATTTAGCTTAAATTCAATGAAAATTACTCAATTTTGGACGAAATATAGGCGGTTTCATTCATATTTATACAAATTTAAAAACATACATAAAAACTTAAAAAAACTATGTTGTCACCCCGAGCCTAGTTCATGCCCAGGAGCTTGTAGAAGTCGGTGTAGTCGCCGTCGTCATCGTCGCCGCCGTCGCTCGGTGGGACGCCTTCATCCTTGTTGCAGCCATCACCCCACCGCGAGACCTTGGAAACCCAACCGACAGCACGGGAGCCGAGGCGATGAGGACGAAGCCTCTCGGCGACGCGGAGTCGCTGACTCGGCGGGTCCAGGCGGGAGGAATTGGCATGGTTTTGTTTTCGTGCCGAATTCGTTTCCCATGACGCCCCCAAACACGTTGGATTCGACATAGGTCTGCTGACGCCAATTCCGACCCTAATGGACGAAATTTGGGCTCCTTGGGGTGTGACTAGGTGATTTTTTTGTGCCGCGGTAAAAAAGGGGCCTGGGGGCGGCGGGGAGGGGGGGTATTGGGGGCATGGTTGGAGATGCTCTTACGGTCCACGTTACGAGCAAAAAATTCTCCCATCATGTGATGCTCTGGCTTGTGGGGGAAAAAGCAGCCGAGAGCGTCACGATGCCATGTTTCCACGAAAGTTCACACATAGGTAGAACACTTCGGCGAAGACATGAAAGGTCAATATAAAGGAGGAGAAAGAAACCATGTCTACAATCTTATTTCTGTTAGAAATATTCCCTAGAGGCAATAATAAAATTATTATATTTCCTTGTTCACGATAATCGTTTATTATCCACGCTATAATTGTATTGATTGGAAACTCAAATACATGTGTGGATACATAGACAACAGACTGTCCCTAGTGAGCCTCCAGTTGACTAGCTCGTTGATCAAAGATGGTTAAGGTTTCCTGGCCATAGGCAAGTGTTGTCACTTGATAACGTGATCACATCATTAGAAGAATGATGTGATGGACAAGACCCAAACTATAAACGTAGCATATGATTGTATCAGTTTATTGCTACTGTTTTCTGCATGTCATTGTATCTGTTCCTATGACCATGAGATCATGCAACTCCCGGACACCGGAGGAATACCTTGTGTGTATCAAACGTCGCAATGTTTTCGGGTGACTATAAAGTGCTCTACAGGTATCTCCAAAGGTGTATGTTGGGTTTGCATGGATCAAGAGTGAGATTTGTCACTCCGTGTGACGGAGAGGTATCTCGTGTTGGAATTATGCCCTAGAGGCAATAATAAATATGGTTATTATTATAATTCCTGTATCAAGATAATAGTTTATTATCCATGCTATAATTGTATTGAATGAAGACTCATTTACATGTGTGGATACATAGACAAAACACCGTCCCTAGCATGCCTCTAGTTGGCTAGCCAGTTGGTCAATGATAGTCAGTGTCTTCTAATTATGAACAAGGTGTTGTTGCTTGATAACTGGATCACGTCATTGGGAGAATCACGTGATGGACTAGACCCAAACTAATAGACGTAGCATGTTGATCGTGTCATTTTGTTGCTACTATTTTCTGCGTGTAAAGTATTTATTCCTATGACCATAATGTTGGGGAACATCGCATGGGAAACAAAAAATTTCCTACGCGCACGAAGACCTATCATGGTGATGTCCATCTACGAGAGGGGATGAGTGATCTACGTACCCTTGTAGACCGTACAGCAGAAGCGTTAGAGAACGCGGTTGATGTAGTGGAACGTCCTCACGTCCCTCGATCCGCCCCGCGAACAATCCCGCGATCAGTCCCACGATCTAGTACCGAACGGACGGCACCTCCGCGTTCAGCACACGTACAACTCGACGATGATCTCGGCCTTCGTGATCCAGCAAGAGAGACGGAGAGGTAGAAGAGTTCTCCGGCAGCGTGACGGCGCTCCGGAGGTTGGTGATGACCTTGTCTCAGCAGGGCTCCGCCCGAGCTCCGTAGAAACGCGATCTAGAGGAAAAACCGTGGAGGTATGTGGTCGGGCTGCCGTGGAAAAGTCGTCTCCAATCAGCCCTAAAACCTCCGTATATATAGGTGGGAGGGAGGGGGCCTTGCCTTGGGGTCCAAGGACCCTCAAGGGGGTCGGCCGAGCCAAGGGGGAGGAGTCTCCCCCCCAAACCGAGTTGGACTAGGTTTGGTGGGAGGGAGTCCTCCTCCCTTCCCACCTCCTCCTTTTTTTTTCTTTTCCTCTTGATTTTTCTTCTCTTGGCGCATAGACCACTTGTGGGCTGTCCCACCAGCCCACTAAGGGCTGGTGTGTCTCCCCCAAGGCCTATGGGCCTCCCCGGGGTGGGTTGCCCCCCCCGGTGAACCCCCGGAACCCATTCGTCATTCCCGGTACATTCCCGGTAACTCCGAAAACCTTCCGGTAATCAAATGAGGTCATCCTATATATCAATCTTCGTTTCCGGACCATTCCGGAAACCCTCTTGACGTCCGTCATCTCATCCGGGACTCCGAACAACATTCGGTAACCAACCATATAACTCAAATACGCATAAAACAACGTCGAACCTTAAGTGTGCAGACCCTGTGGGTTCGAGAACTATGTAGACATGACCCGAGAGACTCCTCGGTCAATATCCAATAGCGGGACCTGGATGCCCATATTGGATCCTACATATTCTACGAAGATCTTATCATTTGAACCTCAGTGCCAAGGATTCGTATAATCCCGTATGTCATTCCCTTTGTCCTTCGGGATGTTACTTGCTCGAGATTCGATCGTCAGTATCCGCATACCTATTTCAATCTCGTTTACCGGCAAGTCTCTTTACTCGTTCCATAATACAAGATCCCGCAACTTACACTAAGTTACATTGCTTGCAAGGCTTGTGTGTGATGTTGTATTACCGAGTGGGCCCCGAGATACCTCTCCGTCACACGGAGTGAAAAATCCCAGTCTTGATCCATACTAACTCAACTAACACCTTTGGAGATACCTGTAGAGCATCTTTATAGTCACCCAGTTACGTTGCGACGTTTGATACACACAAAGCATTCCTCCGATGTCAGTGAGTTATATGATCTTATGGTCATAGGAATAAATACTTGACACGCACAAAACAGTAGCAACAAAATGACACGATCAACATGCTACGTCTATTAGTTTGGGTCTAGTCCATCACGTGATTCTCCCAATGACGTGATCCAGTTATCAAGCAACAACACCTTGTTCATAATCAGAAGACACTGACTATCATTGACCAACTGGCTAGCCAACTAGAGGCATGCTAGGGACGGTGTTTTGTCTATGTATCCACACATGTAAATGAGTCTTCATTCAATACAATTATAGCATGGATAATAAACTATTATCTTGATACAGGAATTATAATAATAACCATATTTATTATTGCCTCTAGGGCATAATTCCAACAGTCTCCCACTTGCACTAGAGTCAATAATCCAGCCCTCACATCACCATGTGAATTACATTGTAATAAATCTAACACCCATACAGTTCTGGTGTCGATCATGTTTTGGCCGTGGAAGAGGTTTAGTCAGCGGGTCTGCTACATTCAGATCCGTGTGCACTTTGCATATATTTACGTCCTCTTCCTCGACGTAGTCGCGGATGAGGTTGAAGCGTCGTTTGATGTGTCTGGTCTTCTTGTGAAACCGTGGTTCCTTTGCTAAGGCAATGGCACCAGTGTTGTCACAGAACAAGGTTATTGGATTCAGTATGCTTGGCACCACTCCAAGATCCGTCATGAACTGCTTCATCCAGACACCCTCCTTAGCCGCCTCCGAGGCAGCCATGTACTCCGCTTCACATGTAGAATCTGCTACGACGCTTTGCTTGGAACTGCACCAGCTTACCGCACCCCCATTAAGAATAAATACGTATCCGGTTTGCGACTTAGAGTCGTCCGGATCTGTGTCAAAGCTTGCATCGACGTAAGCTTTTACGGCGAGCTCTTCGTCACCTCCATACACGAGAAACATCTCCTTAGTCCTTTTCAGGTACTTCAGGATATTCTTGACCGCTGTCCAGTGATCCACTCCTGGATTACTCTGGAACCTACCTGCCATACTTATGGCCAGGCTAACATCCGGTCTAGTGCACAGCATTGCATACATGATAGAACCTATGGCTGAAGCATAGGGGACGGAGCGCATATGCTCTCTATCTTCATCAGTTGCTGGGCACTGAGTCTTACTCAATCTCGTACCTTGTAAAACTGGCAAGAACCCTTTCTTGGGCTGTTCCATTTTGAACCTCTTCAAAACTTTATCAAGGTATGTGCTTTGTGAAAGTCCTATCAGGCGTTTTGATCTATCCCTATAGATCTTAATGCCTAGAATGTAAGCAGCTTCTCCTAGGTCCTTCATAGAGAAACTTTTATTCAAGTAACCTTTTATGCTCTCCAAAAGCTCTACGTTGTTTCCAATCAGTAATATGTCATCCACATATAATATTAGAAACGCCACAGAGCTCCCACTCACTTTCTTGTAAATACAAGATTCTCCAACCACTTGTATAAACCCAAATGCTTTGATCACCTCATCAAAGCGTTTGTTCCAACTCCGAGATGCTTGCACCAGTCCATAAATGGATCGCTGGAGCTTGCACACCTTGTCAGCATTTTTAGGATCGACAAAACCTTCGGGTTGCACCATATACAACTCTTCCTTAAGGAAACCGTTAAGGAACGCCGTTTTGACATCCATCTGCCAGATTTCATAATCGAAAAATGCAGCTATTGCTAACATGATTCTGACGGACTTAAGCATCGCTACGGGTGAGAAAGTTTCATCGTAGTCAACTCCTGGAACTTGTGAAAAACCCTTTGCCACAAGTCGTGCTTTATAAACGGTCACATTACCGTCAGCGTCCGTCTTCTTCTTAACGATCCATTTGTTCTGAATAGCCTTGCGGCCCTCAGGTAGTATCTCCAAAGTCCACACTTTGTTCTCATACATGGATCCTATCTCGGATTTCATGGCTTCCAGCCATTTGTTGGAATCTGGGCCCACCATTGCTTCTTCATAATTTGCAGGTTCATTGTTGTCCAACAACATGATTGATAAGACGGGATTACCGTACCACTCTGGAGCAGCGCGTGATCTCGTCGACCTGCGTGGTTCAACTGAAACTTGAACTGGAGTTTCATGATCATCATCATTAACTTCCTCCTCAACCGGCGTCGCAACGATAGAGGTTTCCCCTTGCCCTGCGCCACCATCTAGAGGGATGAGAGGTTCGACAACCTCGTCAAGTTCTATCTTCCTCCCACTCAATTCTCTCGAGAGAAACTCCTTCTCGAGAAAAGCTCCGTTCTTAGCAACAAACACTTTGCCCTCGGATTTGAGATAGAAGGTGTACCCAACTGTCTCTTTTGGGTAACCTATGAAGACGCATTTTTCCGCTTTGGGTTCCAGCTTTTCAGGCTGAAGCTTTTTGACATAAGCATCACATCCCCAAACTTTAAGAAACGACAACTTTGGCCTTTTGCCATACCACAGTTCGTATGGTGTCGTCTCAACGGATTTTGATGGTGCCCTATTTAAAGTGAATGCAGCTGTTTCTAATGCATAACCCCAAAATGATAACGACAAATCAGTAAGAGACATCATAGATCGCACCATCTCTAACAAAGTACGATTACGACGTTCGGACACACCATTACGCTGTGGTGTTCCAGGCGGTGTTAACTGCGAAACAATTCCACATTGTCTTAAGTGAGCACCAAACTCGAAACTCAGATATTCACCCCCACGATCAGACCGTAGGAACTTGATCTTCTTGTTACGATGATTTTCCACTTCACTCTGAAATTGCTTGAACTTTTCAAATGTTTCAGACTTGTGCTTCATCAAGTAGACATAACCATATCTACTTAAATCGTCAGTGAAGGTGAGAAAATAACGATATCCGCCGCATGCCTCTACGCTCATTGGACCACACACATCGGTATGTATGATTTCCAACAAGTCACTTGCACGCTCCATTGTTCCGGAGAACGGAGTCTTAGTCATCTTGCCCTTGAGGCATGGTTCGCACGTGTCAAGTGAATCAAAGTCAAGTGGCTCCAAAAGTCCATCAGCATGGAGTTTCTTCATGCGCTTTACACCAATATGACCCAAGCGGCAGTGCCACAAAAATATGGCGCTATCATTGTTTACTCTAACTCTTTTGGTCTCAATGTTATGTATATGCGTATCGCTATCAAGATTCAATATGAACAATCCTCTCACATTCGGTGCATGACCATAAAAGATGTTACTCATAGAAATAGAACAACCATTATTCTCAGACTTAAAAGAGTAACCGTCTCGCAATAAACAAGATCCATATATAATGTTCATGCTCAACGCATGCACTAAATAACAATGATTTAAGTTCATCACTAATCCCGATGGTAGCTGAAGTGACACTGTGCCGACGGCGATTGCATCAACCTTGGAACCATTTCCTACGCGCATCGTCACTTCGTCTTTCGCCAGCCTTCGTCTATTCCGCAGTTCCTGCTTCGAGTTGCAAATATGAGCAACAGAACCGGTATCAAATACCCAGGCACTACTACGAGAGCCGGTTAAGTACACATCAATAACATGTATATCAAATATACCTGATTTTTCTTTGCCCGCCTTCTTATCTGCCAGATACTTGGGGCAATTGCGCTTCGAGTGACACATACCCTTGCAATAGAAGCACTCTGTTTCAGGCTTAGGTCCAGCCTTGGGTTTCTTCGGCGGATTGGCAACAGGCTTGTCGCTCTTCTTCGAATTGCCCTTCTTGCCTTTGCCATTTCTCTTGAAACTAGTGGTCTTGCTCACCATCAACACTTGATGCTCTTTACGGAGTTCAGACTCTGCGACTTTCAGCATCGCAAACAACTCGCCGGGAGACTTGTTCATCCCTTGCATGTTGTAGTTCAACACAAAGCCTTTATAGTTTGGCGGCAGTGATTGAAGGATTCTGTCAGTGATAGCTTCTTGCGAGAGTTCAATCCCCAGCTCAGCTAGACGGTTTGAGTACCCAGAAATTTTGAGCACATGTTCACTGACAGAGGAGTTTTCCTCCATCTTGCAAGCATAGAATTTATCGGAGGTCTCATACCTCTCGATCCGGGCGTTCTTCTGAAAGATAAACTCCAACTCCTGGAACATCTCAAATGCTCCATGACACTCAAAGCGACGTTGAAGTCCCGGTTCTAAGCCATACAAGACTGCACATTGAACTATTGAGTAGTCCTCCTTACGTGCTAGCCAAGCGTTCTTAACATCCTGATCAGCCATAGCGGGTGGTTCATCTCCTAGCGCAGCATTAAGGACATAATCCTTCTTCCCAGCTTGTAAGATTAGCTTAAGATTACGAGCCCAGTCTACAAAGTTGCTTCCATCATCTTTCAACTTAGCTTTCTCAAGGAACGTATTAAAATTCAGGATGACTGTCGCGTGAGCCATGATCTACAACACAAATATATTCAAAGTGGACTTAGACTATGTTCAAGATAATTAGAGTTCAACTTAATCAAATTATATGCTAAACTCCCACTCAAAAAGTACATCTCTCTAGTCATTTGAGTGGTTCATGATCCACTTACACTATCCCAAGTCCGATCATCACGTGAGTCGAGAATAGTTTCAGTGGTAAGCATCCCTATGCTAATCATATCAACTATATGATTCATGATCGACCTTTCGGTCTCATGTGTTCCGAGGCCATGTCTGCACATGCTAGGCTCGTCAAGCTTAACCCGAGTGTTCCGCGTGCGCAACTGTTTTGCACCCGTTGTATGTGAACGTTGAGTCTATCACACCCGATCATCACGTGGTGTCTCGAAACGACGAACTGTAGCAACGGTGCACAGTCGGGGAGAACACAATTTCGTCTTGAAATTTTAGTGAGAGATCACCTCATAATGCTACCGTCGTTCTAAGCAAAATAAGGTGCATAAAAGGATTAACATCACATGCAATTCATAAGTGACATGATATGGCCATCATCACGTGCTTCTTGATCTCCATCACCAAAGCACCGGCACGATCTTCTTGTCACCGGCGCCACACCATGATCATCCATCAACGTGTTTCCATCGGGGTTGTCATGCTACTTATGCTATTACTACTAAAGCTACATCCTAGCAAAATAGTAAACGCATCTGCAAGCACAAACGTTAGTATAAAGACAACCCTATGGCTCCTGCCGGTTGTCGTACCATCGACGTGCAAGTCGATATTTCTATTACAACATGATCATCTCATACATCCAATATATCACATCACATCGTTGGCCATATCACATCACAATCATACCCTGCAAAAACAAGTTAGACGTCCTCTAATTTTGTTGCGTGGTGACCAAGGGTATCTAGTAGGATCGCATCTTACTTACGCAAACACCACAACGGAGATATATGAGTTGCTATTTAACCTCATCCAAGGACCTCCTCGGTCAAATCCGATTCAACTAAAGTTGGAGAAACCGTCACTTGCCAGTCATCTTTGAGCAAAGGGGGTTACTCGTAACGATGAAACCAGTCTCTCGTAAGCGTACGAGTAATGTCGGTCCAAGCCGCTTCAATCCAACAATACCGCGGAATCAAGAATAGACTAAGGAGGGCAGCAAAACGCACATCACCGCCCACAAAACCTTTTGTGTTCTACTCGAGAAGACATCTACGCATGAACCTAGCTCTGATACCACTGTTGAGGAACGTCGCATGGGAAACAAAAATTTTCCTACGCGCACGAAGACCTATCATGGTGATGTCCATCTACGAGAGGGGATGAGTGATCTACGTACCCTTGTAGACCGTACAGCAGAAGCGTTATAGAATGCGGTTGATGTAGTGGAACGTCCTCACGTCCCTCGATCCGCCCCGCGAACAATCCCGCGATCAGTCCCACGATCTAGTACCGAATGGACGGCACCTCCGCGTTCAGCACACGTACAGCTCGACGATGATCTCGGCCTTCTTGATCCAGCAAGAGAGACGGAGAGGTAGAAGAGTTCTACGGCAGCGTGACGGCGCTCCGGAGGTTGGTGATGACCTTGTCTCAGCAGGGCTCCGCCCGAGCTCTGCAGAAACGCGATCTAGAGGAAAAACCGTGGAGGTATGTGGTCGGGCTGCCGTGGAAAAGTCATCTCAAATCAGCCCTAAAACCTCCGTATATATAGGTGGGAGGGAGGGGCGTTGCCTTGGGGTCCAAGGACCCTCAAGGGGGTCGGCCGAGCCAAGGGGGAGGACTCTCCCCCCCAAACCGAGTTGGACTAGGTTTGGTGGGAGGGAGTCCTCCTCCCTTCCCACCTCCTCCTTTTTTTTCTTTTCCTCTTGATTTTTCTTCTCTTGGCGCATAGACCACTTGTGGGCTGTCCCACCAGCCCACTAAGGGCTGGTGTGTCTCCCCCAAGGCCTATGGGCCTCCCCGGGGTGGGTTGCCCCCCCAGTGAAACCCCGGAACCCATTCGTCATTCCCGGTACATTTCCGGTAACTCCGAAAACCTTCCGGTAATCAAATGAGGTCATCCTATATATCAATCTTCGTTTCCGGACCATTCCGGAAACCCTCGTTACGTCCGTGATCTCATCCGGGACTCCGAACAACATTCGGTAACCAACCATATAACTCAAATACGCATAAAACAACGTCGAACCTTAAGTGTGCAGACCCTGCGGGTTCGAGAACTATGTAGACATGACCCGAGAGACTCCTCGGTCAATATCCAATAGCGGGACCTGGATGCCCATATTGGATCCTACATATTCTACGAAGATCTTATCGTTTGAACCTCAGTGCCAAGGATTCGTATAATCCCGTATGTCATTCCCTTTGTCCTTCGGTATGTTACTTGCTCGAGATTCGATCGTCAGTATCCGCATACCTATTTCAATCTCGTTTACCGGCAAGTCTCTTTACTCGTTCCGTAATACAAGATCCCGCAACTTACACTACGTTACATTGCTTGCAAGGCTTGTGTGTGATGTTGTATTACCGAGTGGGCCCCGAGATACCTCTCCGTCACACGGAGTGACAAATCCCAGTCTTGATCCATACTAACTCAACTAACACCTTCGGAGATACGTGTAGAGCATCTTTATAGTCACCCAGTTACGTTGCGACGTTTGATACACACAAAGCATTCCTCCGATGTCAGTGAGTTATATGATCTTATGGTCATAGGAATAAATACTTAACACGCAGAAAACAGTAGCAACAAAATGACACGATCAACATGCTACGTCTATTAGTTTGGGTCTAGTCCATCACGTGATTCTCCCAATGACGTGATCCAGTTATCAAGCAACAACACCTTGTTCATAATCAGAAGACACTGACTATCATTGACCAACTGGCTAGCCAACTAGAGGCATGCTAGGGACGGTGTTTTGTCTATGTATCCACACATGTAAATGAGTCTTCATTCAATACAATTATAGCATGGATAATAAACTATTATCTTGATAAAGGAATTATAATAATAACCATTTTTATTATTGCCTCTAGGGCATAATTCCAACAGTCTCCCACTTGCACTAGAGTCAATAATCCAGCCCTCACATCACCATGTGAATTACATTGTAATAAATCTAACACCCATACAGTTCTGGTGTCGATCATGTTTTGGCCGTGGAAGAGGTTTAGTCAGCGGGTCTGCTACATTCAGATCCGTGTGCACTTTGCATATATTTACGTCCTCTTCCTCGACGTAGTCGTGGAAGAGGTTTACGTCTTCATATAAGATCATATAACTCACTGACATCGGAGGAATGCTTATGTCAAAAAGCTTCAGCCTGAAAAGCTGGAACCCAAAGCGGAAAAATGCGTCTTCATAGGTTACCCAAAAGAGACAGTTGGGTACACCTTCTATCTCAAATCCGAGGGCAAAGTGTTTGTTGCTAAGAACGGAGCTTTTCTCGAGAAGGAGTTTCTCTCGAGAGAATTGAGTGGGAGGAAGATAGAACTTGACGAGGTTGTCGAACCTCTCATCCCTCTAGATGGTGGCGCAGGGCAAGGGGAAACCTCTATCGTTGCGACGCCGGTTGAGGAGGAAGTTAATGATGATGATCATGAAACTCCAGTTCAAGTTTCAGTTGAACCACGCAGGTCGACGAGATCACGCGCTGCTCCAGAGTGGTACGGTAATCCCGTCTTATCAATCATGTTGTTGGACAACAATGAACCTGCAAATTATGAAGAAGCAATGGTGGGCCCAGATTCCAACAAATGGCTGGAAGCCATGAAATCCGAGATAGGATCCATGTATGAGAACAAAGTGTGGACTTTGGAGATACTACCTGAGGGCCGCAAGGCTATTCAGAACAAATGGATCTTTAAGAAGAAGACGGACACTGACGGTAATGTGACCGTTTATAAAGCACGACTTGTGGCAAAGGGTTTTCACAAGTTCCAGGAGTTGACTACGATGAAACTTTCTCACCCGTAGCGATGCTTAAGTCCGTCAGAATCATGTTAGCAATAGCTGCATTTTTCGATTATGAAATCTGGCAGATGGATGTCAAAACGGTGTTCCTTAACGGTTTCCTTAAGGAAGAGTTGTATATGATGCAACCCGAAGGTTTTGTCGATCCTAAAAATGCTGACAAGGTGTGCAAGCTCCAGCGATCCATTTATGGACTGGTGCAAGCATCTCGGAGTTGGAACAAACGCTTTGATGAGGTGATCAAAGCATTTGGGTTTATACAAGTGGTTGGAGAATCTTGTATTTACAAGAAAGTGAGTGGGAGCTCTGTGGCGTTTCTAATATTATATGTGGATGACATATTACTGATTGGAAACAACGTAGAGCTTTTGGAGAGCATAAAAGGTTACTTGAATAAAAGTTTCTCTATGAAGGACCTAGTAGAAGCTGCTTACATTCTAGGCATTAAGATCTATAGGGATAGATCAAAACGCCTGATAGGACTTTCACAAAGCACATACCTTGATAAAGTTTTGAAGAGGTTCAAAATGGAACAGTCCAAGAAAGGGTTCTTGCCAGTTTTACAAGGTACGAGATTGAGTAAGACTCAGTGCCCAGCAACTGATGAAGATAGAGAGCATATGCGCTCCGTCCCCTATGCTTCAACCATAGGTTCTATCATGTATGCAATGTTGTGCACTAGACCGGATGTTAGCCTGGCCATAAGTATGGCAGGTAGGTTCCAGAGTAATCCAGGAGTGGATCACTGGACAACGGTCAAGAATATCCTGAAGTACCTGAAAAGGACTAAGGAGATGTTTCTCGTGTATGGAGGTGACGAAGAGCTCGCCGTAAAAGGTTACGTCGATGCAAGCTTTGACACAGATCCGGATGACTCTAAGTCGCAAACCGGATACGTATTTATTCTTAATGGGGGTGCGGTAAGCTGGTGCAGTTCCAAGCAAAGCGTCGTAGCAGATTCTACATGTGAAGCGGAGTACATGGCTGCCTCGGAGGCGGCTAAGGAGGGTGTCTGGATGAAGCAGTTCATGACAGATCTTGGAGTGGTGCCAAGCGCACTGAATCGAATAACCTTGTTCTGTGACAACACTGGTGCCATTGCCTTAGCAAAGGAACCACGGTTTCACAAGAAGACTAGACACATCAAACGACGCTTCAACCTCATCCGCGACTACGTCGAGGAAGAGGACGTAAATATATGCAAAGTGCACACGGATCTGAATGTAGCAGACCCGCTGACTAAACCTCTTCCACGGCCAAAACATGATCGACACCAGAACTGTATGGGTGTTAGATTTATTACAATGTAATTCACATGGTGATGTGAGGGCTGGATTATTGACTCTAGTGCAAGTGGGAGACTGTTGGAATTATGCCCTAGAGGCAATAATAAATATGGTTATTATTATAATTCCTGTATCAAGATAATAGTTTATTATCCATGCTATAATTGTATTGAATGAAGACTCATTTACATGTGTGGATACATAGACAAAACACCGTCCCTAGCATGCCTCTAGTTGGCTAGCCAGTTGGTCAATGATAGTCAGTGTCTTCTGATTATGAACAAGGTGCTGTTGCTTGATAACTGGATCACGTCATTGGGAGAATCACGTGATGGACTAGACCCAAACTAATAGACGTAGCATGTTGATCGTGTCATTTTGTTGCTACTGTTTTGTGCGTGTCAAGTATTTATTCCTATGACCATAAGATCATATAACTCACTGACATCAGAGGAATGCTTTGTGTGTATCAAACGTCGCAACGTAACTGGGTGACTATAAAGATGCTCTACAGGTATCTCCAAAGGTGTTAGTTGAGTTAGTATGGATCAAGACTGGGATTTTTCACTCCGTGTGACGGAGAGGTATCTCGGGGCCCACTCGGTAATACAACATCACACACAAGCCTTGCAAGCAATGTAACTTAGTGTAAGTTGCGGGATCTTGTATTATGGAACGAGTAAAGAGACTTGCCGGTAAACGAGATTGAAATAGGTATGCGGATACTGACGATCGAATCTCGAGCAAGTAACATCCCGAAGGACAAAGGGAATGACATACGGGATTATACGAATCCTTGGCACTGAGGTTCAAATGATAAGATCTTCGTAGAATATGTAGGATCCAATATGGGCATCCAGGTCCCGCTATTGGATATTGACCGAGGAGTCTCTCGGGTCATGTCTACATAGTTCTCGAACCCACAGGGTCTGCACACTTAAGGTTCGACGTTGTTTTATGCGTATTTGAGTTATATGGTTGGTTACCGAATGTTGTTCGGAGTCCCGGATGAGATGACGGACGTCAAGAGGGTTTCCGGAATGGTCCGGAAACGAAGATTGATATATAGGATGACCTCATTTGATTACCGGAAGGTTTTCGGAGTTACCGGGAATGTACCGGGAATGACGAATGGGTTCCGGGGGTTCACCGGGGGGGGGGGGGCAACCCACCCCGGGGAGGCCCATAGGCCTTGGGGGAGACACACCAACCCTTAGTGGGCTGGTGGGACAGCCCACAAGTGGTCTATGCGCCAAGAGAAGAAAAATCAAGAGGAAAAAAAAAGGAGGAGGTGGGAAGGGAGGAGGACTCCCTCGCACCAAACCTAGTCCAACTCGGTTTGGGGGGGGGGGGGAGAGTCCTCCCCCTTGGCTCGGCCGACCCCCTTGAGGGTCCTTGGACCCCAAGGCAAGGCCCCCTCCCTCCCACCTATATATACGGAGGTTTTAGGGCTGATTTGAGACGACTTTTCCACGGCAGCCCGACCACATACTTCCACGGTTTTTCCTCTAGATCGCGTTTCTGCGGAGCTCGGGCGGAGCCCTGCTGAGACAAGGTCATCACCAACCTCCGGAGCGCCGTCACACTGCCGGAGAACTCTTCTACCTCTCCGTCTCTCTTGCTGGATCAAGAAGGCCGAGATCATCGTCGAGCTGTACGTGTGCTGAACGCGGAGGTGCCGTCCGTTCGGTACTAGATCGTGGGACTGATCGCGGGATTGTTCGCGGGGCGGATCGAGGGACGTGACGACGTTCCACTACATCAACCGCGTTCTCTAATGCTTCTGCTGTACGGTCTACAAGGGTACGTAGATCACTCATCCCCTCTCGTAGATGGACATCACCATGATAGGTCTTCGTGCGCGTTGGAATTTTTTTGTTTCCCATGCGACGTTCCCCAACATCT
Source organism: Hordeum vulgare subsp. vulgare (assembly GCF_904849725.1). Classification (NCBI taxonomy): domain Eukaryota; kingdom Viridiplantae; phylum Streptophyta; class Magnoliopsida; order Poales; family Poaceae; genus Hordeum; species Hordeum vulgare. Next base: position 548,995,407 of record NC_058521.1, on the reverse strand, counting down.
CGGGGCCCACTCGGTAATACAACATCACAACAAGCCTTGCAAGCAATGTGACTAAGGAGTTAGTTACAGGATCTTGTATTACGGAACGAGTAAAGAGACTTGCCGGTAACGAGATTGAACTAGGTATGGAGATACCGACGATCGAATCTCGGGAAAGTAACATACCGAAGAACAACGGGAACATCATACGGGATTAACTGAATCCTTGACATAGAGGTTAAACCGATAGAGATCTTAGTAGAATATGTAGGAGACAATATGGACATCTAGGTCCCGCTATTGGTTATTGACCGGGGAGTGTCTCAGGTCATGTCTGCATAGTTCGCGAACCCGCAGGGTCTCCACACTTAAGGTTCAGTGACGCTTAAGTATGATTGAGTTATGTGTGTTTGGTAACCTAAAGTTGTTCGGAGTCCCAGATGAGATCCCGGACATAATGAGAAGCTCCGTAATGGTCTGGAGGTAAAGATTTATATATAGGAAAGTGAGTTTTGAACTCCGAAAAAGTTTCGGGCATTTCCGGCAATGTACCGGGAGTGACGAATGGGTTCTGGGGGTCCACCAGGTGGGCCCACCCACCCCAAAGGGTCTCATGGGCTCTAGGAGGACGTGGAACATCCCTTAGTGGGCTAGACGAAGCCTCCACTAAAGCCCAAGGCGTATTGGAAGTGGGAAGGAAAGAAACCCAAAGGTGGAGAAGGTGGAAAGAGTTTCCAAGTGGAGAGGAGGAATCCTACTCCTAGTAGGATTGGACTAGGACTCCTCCACCTCCAATTTCTTCCAAACCTTGAGGGTTTGAGGCTGCCTCCTCCCCTCCCTCCCTCCTATATGTACTCGAGGTTTTAGAGGTGAGGGCTAACCCTAATTTCCACGTGCCCCCTCTACTTCTCTCTAGATCTATTTCTCCTCTAGTCTAGTTCGGCGATGCTTAGGAGAAGCCCTGCTCGATTAGTTCACCACCACCACCACCAGCACGCCGTGCTGGAGAACTCATCTACCTCTCCGACCTTCTTGCTGGATCAACAAGGCGGGGATCGTCATCGAGTTGTACGTGTGCTGAACGCGGAGGTGTCGTTCGTTCGGCACTAGATCGGGATGGATCGTGATGGGATCGCGGGACGGATCGTGATGAGATCGTGGGACGGGCTGTGATTTGGATCACGAAGATGTTCCACTACATCAACCGCGTTATTTACTCTTCCGCTTACCGATCTACAAGGGTATGTAGATTCACTCTCCCCTCTCGTAGATGATCATCACCATGGATATGTATTGCGTGTGCGTAGGAATTTTTTTGTTTCCCATGCGACGTTCCCCAACAGTGGCATCATGAGCCAGGTTCATGCATAGATGATATCTTGAATAGAACACAGAAGAGTTTGTGGGCATTGATGTTCAATTTGCTGCCCTCCTTAGTCTTTTCTTGATTCGGCGGTATTGTTGGATTGAAGCGGCCCGGACCAACATTACTCGTACGCTTACGAGAGACAAGTTTCATCGACTGACATGCAACTTGTTGCATAAAGATGACTGGCAGGTGTCTATTTCTTCAACTTTAGTTGAATCGGATTTGACTGAGGTGGTCCTTGGAGAAGGTTAAATAGAAATTTTCATATCACCGTTGTGGCTTTGCGTAAGTAAGATGCGATCATACTAGATACCCGTAGCAGCCACGTAAAACATGCAACAACAAATTAAAGGACGTCTAACTTGTTTTTGCAGGGTATGCATGTCATGTGATATGGCCAAAGACATGATATGATATATTGGATGTATAAGATGATCATGTTGTAATAGTTAAATATCAACTTGCACGTCGATGCTACGGCAACCGGTAGGAGCCATAGGGTTGTCTTTAAACTAACGTTTGTGCTTGCAGATGCTTTTACTATATCGCTAGGTGGTAGCTTTAGTAGTAATAGCATAGATAGCGCGACAACCTTGATGGCGGCACGATGATGGAGATCATGATGATGGAGATCATGCCTGTGCTTTGGTGATGGAGATCAAGAAGCACAAGTTCATGGCCATATCATGTCACTTATGATTTGCATGTGATGTTAATCCTTTTATGCACCTTATTTTTCTTAGAACGACGGTAGCATTATAAGGTGATCCCTCACTAAAATTTCAAGATAAAACTGTATTCTCCCTGACTATGCACCGTTGCGACACTTCATCGTTTCGAGGCACCACGTGATGATCGGGTGTGATAGACTCAACATTCACATACAACGGGTGCAAAACAGTTGCACACGCGGAACACTCGGGTTAAACTTGACGAGCCTAGCATGTACATACATGGCCTCGGAACACAAGAGACCGAAAGGTCGAGCATGAATCATATAGTTGATATGATCACCATGGAGATGTTCACCACTGAAACTATACTCAACTCACGTGATGATCGGACTTGAGTTAGTGGATTTGGATCATGCGCCACTCGAATGACTAGAGGGATGTTTATTCAAGTGGGAGTTATTAGTAATGCGATTAGCTAAACTCAATTATCATGAACATAGTCAAAAGGCCTTTGCAAATTATGTTGTAGCTTGCGTTGTAGCTCTACTGTTTTTGATATGTTCCTAGAGAAAATTTAGTTGGAAGATGATAGTAGCAATTTTGCGTACTGGGTCCGTAAATTGAGGATTGTCCTCATTGCTGCACAAAAGGCTTATGTCCTTAATGCACCGCTCGGTGTGCTAAACCTCGAGCGTCGTGTGTGGATGTTGCGAACATCTGACATACACGTTTTTTATGACTACGTGATAGTTCAGTGTGTAATACTTAACATCTTAGAATTGAGGCGCCAAAGACGTTTTGAACGTCACAGAACATATGAGATGTTCCAAGAGATGAAATTGGGATTTCATGCTCATGTCCTTGTTGAAAGGTATGAGACCTCCGACAAGATTCTTTGTCTAGAAAGTAAGGGAGAAAAACTCAATCGTTGAGCATGTGCTCAGATTGTCTGAGTGCTACAATCGCTTGAATCGAGTGGGAGTCAATCTTCCATATGAGATAGTGATGGTTCTCCAAAGTCACCGCCACCAAGCTACTAGAGCTTCGTGATGAACTATAATAGATCAGGGATAGATATGATGATCCTTGAGCTATTCGCGATGTTTGACACCGCGAAAGTAGAAATAAAAAAGGAGCATCAATTGTTGATGGTTAGTAAAACCACTAGTTTCAAGAAGGGCAAGGACAAGAAGGGATACTTCATGAAACGGCAAACCAGTTGCTTCTCTAGTGAAGAGACCCAAGGTTGAAGCCAAACCCAAGACTAAGTGCTTTTGTAATGAGGGGAACACTCAGTGAAGAGGAGCTACCCTAGATACTTGGTAGATGAGAAGGCTCGCGCAGTCGACAGAAGTATATTGGATATACATGATATTGATGTGTACTTTACTAGTACTCCTAGTAGTACGAGGGTATTAGATACCGGTTCGGTTGCGAAGTGTTAGTAACTCGAAATAAAATCTATGGAATAAACGGAGACTAGCTAAAGGTGAGGTGACGATATGTGTTGGAAGTGTTTCCAAGGTTGATGTGATCAAACATCGCACACTCCCTCTACCGTCGGGATTAGTAATAAACCTAAATAATTGTTATTTGGTGTTTGCATTGATCTTGAACATAAGTAGATCGTGTTTATTGCAATACGATTATTCATTTAAAGAGAATAATGGTTATTCTATTTGCTTGAATAAATACCTTCAATGGTTTATTGAATCTCGATCGTAGTGGTACACATGTTCATAATATTGATGCCAAAAGATACAAATTAGTAATGAGAGTACCACTTACTTGTGGAATTGCCGCCTGAGTTATATATAAAATGCATGAAGGAGCTCCATGCTGATGGATCTTTGTACTCACTCATTTTTGAAATGTTTGAGACATGCAAACAATGCCTATTGGTATAAACACATGAAGAAACTCCATGCAGATGGATCGTTTGGACTCACTTGATTTTGTATCACTTGAGGCATGCAAATCATACCACATGGGCAAGATGACTAAAGGCCTCGTTTTTCCAGTGAGATGGAACAAGAAAGTAACTTGTTGGAAGTAATACATTTTTATGTGTGCAGTCCAATGAGTGCTGAGGCACGCAGTGGATATCGTTATGTTCTTACTTCACCGACGATTTGAGTAGATACACGCGTATTTGCTTGATGAATCACAAGTCTGAAATATTGAAAAGTTCAAGCTATTTCAGAGTGAAGATCGTCGTGACAAGAGGATAAAATGTCTACGATATGATCATAGAGATGAATATCTGAGTTGCGAGTTTGGTACACAGTTAAGACAATGTGGAAATTGTTTCGCAACTCATGCCACCTGGATCACCATAGTGTGATGGTGTGTCCGAACGTCATAGCCGCGCCCTATTGGATATAGCGCATACTATGATGTCTCCTATCAACATACCACTATCGTTTTGGGTTAGGCATTAGAGACAACCGCATTCACTTTAAATAGGGCACCATGTAATTCCGTTGAGATGACAACGTATGAACTATGGTTTGGAGAAATCTAAGTTGTCGTTTCTTAAAAGTTTGGGACTACGACGCTTATGTGAAAAAGTTTCAGTCTGATAAGCTAGAACCCAAAGCGGATAAATGCATCTTCATAGGATATCCAAAATAGTTGGGTACATCTCCTATCTCAGATCTGGAAGCAAAGTGTCTGTTTCTAGAAACGGGTCCTTTCTCGAGGAAAAGTTTCTCTCGAAAGAATTGAGTGGGAAGATGGTGGAAACTTGATGAGGTTATTGAACCGTCACTTCAACCAGTGTGTAGCAGGGCGCATGAAGTTGTTCATGTGGCACCTACACCAATTGAAGTGGAAGCTAATGATAGTAATCATGAAGCTTTGGATCAAGTTGCTACAAACCTCGTAGGTACACAAGGTCACGTACTGCTACACAGTGGTACAGTAACCCTGTCTTGGAGGTCATGTTATTGGACAACAATGAACCTACGAGCTATGGAGAAGCGATGGTGGGCCCGGATTCCGGCAAATGGCTGGAGGCCATGAAATCCGAGAGAGGATCCATGTATGAAAACAAAGTGTAGACTTTGGAAGAACTACTTGATGGTTGTAAGACTATTAAGTACAGATGGATCTTTAAAAGGAAGACATGCGATGATGGTGAAAAGTAACCGTTAAGAAAAGCTCAACTTGTCGCGAAGATGTTTTCGACAAGTTCAAAGTGTTGACTATGATGAGACTTTCTCACTCGCAGCGATGCTAAAGGTCTGTTGGAATTATGTTAGCAGTTGTTGCATTATTTATGAAATATTACACATAGGATGTCAAAACATTGTTTCCTCGATGGTTTCCTTGAGGAAAGGTTGTATGTGATGCAACCAGAAAGTTTTGTCGATCCTAAGGATGTTAACAAGTATGCAAGCTCCAGCGATCCTTCTATGGACTGGTGCAAGCATCTCGGAGTTGGAATATACACTTTGATGAGATGATCAAAGCTGTTGGGTTTATACAAGGTTTATGAGAAACTTGTATTTCCAAAGAAGTGAGTGGGAGCACTATAGTATTTCTGATAAGTATATGTGGTTGACATATTGTTGATCGGAAGTAATGTAGAATTTCTGGAAAGCATAAAGGGTTGTTTGAAAGGAGTTTTTCAAAGGAAAACCTGGATAGAGCTACTTGAACATTGAGTATCAAGATCTATAGAGATATATCAAAATTCTTAATAGAACTTTCAATGAAATGCATGCATTGACAAGTTTTTGAAGGAGTTCAAAATAGATCAGCAAAGAAGGAGTTGTTGGTTGTGTTGTAAGGTGTGAATTTGAGTAGGACTCAAAGCCTAACCACGACGGAAGAAAGAGAAGGACGAAGGTCGTCCCCTATGCCTTGGCCGTAGGCTCTAAAGTATGCCATGATGTGTACCGCACCTGATGTGTGCCTGATATGTCTCAGACATATCAACTTTTCCAAACACTTTTGCTATTGTTTTGGCCTCATTCTTCCATTATTTGAATGAAACTAACCCGGACTGACGCTGTTTCAGCAAAGGTGCTTGTATGGTTTTCTTGTGTGCAGGAAAATAGATATTTAGACGTCCCGGAAAATTCCCATAAAAAATAGAGAAAATCCACGCACCGGGAGGAACCATGGGCTAAAAGATGGGCCAGATGGGAGACACAGGGCCCCTAGGCGACCAGTGGGCGCAGCCTGCTCCCTGGCCGCGCCGAGAGGCCGTCTGGGTGGGGTCCACTGATGGCTGTTGTGTATCCCTTGCAACGGCACCAGAAATAGTTGTGCCGACGGCACCAGGAATCCTTCAGCTGCGGCTACGCCTTAAGGGACTTCCTAGGCAAGTACCCAAAGGATTTCCCCCGCGGCCTTGGAGCCTTGCGTTGGTGTTCCCTCGAAGCGGAAAGGGTGATGTAGCACAGCGATGGTAAGTATTTCCCTCACTTTGAGAACCAAGGTATCAATCCGGCGGAAGAGTATCTCAAGATCCTGCACAAACACAAAAAGCTTGCACCCAACGCTATGAAGGGGTTGTCAATCCCTTATAGATTGTTTGCCAAGTGAGAAATGAAAGCAACAAAGTAACAAAGCAAAGTAAAAGCAGAGTTGTAAATGATGGATGTGAATAGACCCCGGGGCCGTAGTGTTTACTAGTGGCTTCTCTCATGAAAGCAAGTAGACGATGGGTGAACAAATTACTGTCGAGCAATTGATAGAACTGTGCAGAGCCGTGATGATATCTATGCAATGATTGTTTCTATAGGCATCACGTCCGAAACAAGTAGACCGATACTTTCTGCATCTACTACTATTACTCCACACGTCGACCGCTATCCAGCATGCATCTAGTGTATTAAGTCCATAAGAACAGAGTAACGCCTTAAACAAGATGACATGATGTAGAGGGATAATCTCAAACCAATGATAAAAACCCCATCTTTTTACCCTTGATGGCAACCGCTTGATGTGTGCCTTGTTGCCCCTAATGTCACTGGGAAAGGTCACCACATGGCAGAACCCAAAACCAGTTACTTCTCCCATTGCAAGAATCATAGATCTAGTTGGCCAAACAAAACCCAAGACTCAGAGAGACTTACAAGGATATCAAATCATGCATATAAGAAATCAGCAAAGACTCAAATATATATCATAGATAATCTGATCACAAGTCCACAATTCATCGGATCTCGACAAACCCACCGCCAAAGAAGATTACATCAGATAGATCTTCATGAAGATCATGGAGAACTTTGTATTGAAGATCCAAAAGAGAGAAGAAGCCATCTAGCTACTAACTACGGACCCGTAGGTCTGAAGTGAACTACTCACGAGTCATTGGAGGGGCGATGATGATGATGAAGAAGCCCTCCACCTCCAAAGTCCCCTCCGGCAGGGTGCCGACAAGGGTCTCCAAATGAGATCTCGCAGAAACGGAAGCTTGCGGCGGCGGAAAAGTATTTTCGAGGCTCACCTGATTTTTTGCGGAATATTTGGGAATATATAGGCGCAAGACCTAGGTCAGGGGGCGGCCAGGGAGGCCACAAGCCTGCCGACCGCCGCCTCCCCCTGGTGGCAGAGTGGGGGCTTGTGTGTTGGAAATATGCCCTAGAGGCAATAATAAATTAGTTATTATTATATTTCTTAGTTCATGATAATCGTTTATTATCCATGCTATAATTGTATTGATTGGAAACACAATACTTGTGTGGATACATAGACAAAACACTGTCCCTAGCAAGCCTCTAGTTGACTAGCTCGTTGATCAAAGATGGTCAAGGTTTCCTGGCCATAGGCAAGTGTTGTTACTTGATAACGGGATCACATCATTAGGAGAATCATGTGATGGACTAGACCCAAACTAATAGACGTAGCATGTTGATCGTGTCATTTTGTTGCTACTGTTTTCTGCGTGTCAAGTATTTATTCCTATGACCATGAGATCATATAACTCACTGACACCGGAGGAATGCTTTGTGTGTATCAAACGTCGCAACGTAACTGGGTGACTATAAAGATGCTCTACAAGTATCTCCGAAGGTGTTAGTTGATTTAGTATGGATCAAGACTGGGATTTGTCACTCCGTGTGACGGAGAGGTATCTCGGGGCCCACTCGGTAATACAACATCACACACAAGCCTTGCAAGCAATGTAACTTAGTGTAAGTTGCGGGATCTTGTATTACGGAACGAGTAAAGAGACTTGCCAGTAAACGAGATTGAAATAGGTATACGGATACTGACGATCGAATCTCGGGCAAGTAACATACCGAAGGACAAAGGGAATGACATACGGGATTATATGAATCCTTGGCACTGAGGTTCAAACGATAAGATCTTCGTAGAATATGTAGGATCCAATATGGGCATCCAGGTCCCGCTATTGGATATTGACCAAGGAGTCTCTCGGGTCATGTCTACATAGTTCTCGAACCCGCAGGGTCTGCACACTTAAGGTTCGACGTTGTTTTATGCGTATTTGAGTTATATGGTTGGTTACCGAATGTTGTTCGGAGTCCCGGATGAGATCACGGACGTCACGAGGGTTTCCGGAATGGTCCGGAAACGAAGATTGATATATAGGATGACCTCATTTGGTTACCGGAAGGTTTTCGTGCATTACCGGAAAGGTTTCGGGCTCATCGGTAGTGTACCGGGAGTGCCGGGAGGGGTGCCGGGGACCATCGGGAGGGGTGTCACGCCCCAAGGGGTCTCATGGGCTATGGGAAGAGATAAACCAGCCCCTAGTGGGCTGGAATAAGTTCCCACTAAGGCCCATAAGGTTTGAGAAGGAAAAAACACAAGGTGGAAAGAGTTTCCAAGTGGGAAGGTGGAATCCTACTCCAAGTAGGATTGGAGTAGGACTCCTCCACCTCCAATTTCGGCCAAACCTTTAGGTTTTGAGGCTGCCTCCTCCCCTCCCTCCCACCTATATATACGGAGGTTTTAGGGCTGATTTGAGACGACTTTCTCACGGCTGCCCGACCACATACCTCCATAGTTTTTCCTCTAGATCGCGTTTCTGCGGAGCTCGGGCGGAGCCCTGCTGAGACAAGATCATCACCAACCTCCGGAGCGCCGTCACGCTGCCGGAGAACTCTTCTACCTCTCCGTCTCTCTTGCTGGATCAAGCAGGCCGAGATCATCGTCGAGTTGTACGTGTGCTGAACGCGGAGGTGCCGTCCGTTCGGTACTAGATCGTGGAACTGATCGCGGGATTGTTCGCGGGGCGGATCGAGGGACGTGAGGACGTTCCACTACATCAACCGCGTTCTCTAACGCTTCTGCTGTACAATCTACAAGGGTACGTAGATCACTCATCCCCTCTCGTAGATGGACATCACCATGATAGGTCTTCGTGCGCGTAGGAAATTTTTTGTTTCCCATGCGACGTTCCCCAACAGTGGCATCATGAGCTAGGTTCATGCGTAGATGTCTTCTCGAGTAGAACACAAAAGGTTTTGTGGGCGGTGATGTGCGTTTTGCTGCCCTCCTTAGTCTTTTCTTGATTCCGCGGTATTGTTGGATTGAAGCGGCTTGGACCGACATTACTCGTACGCTTACGAGAGACTGGTTTCATCGTTACGAGTAACCCCCTTTGCTCAAAGATGACTGGCATGTGACGGTTTCTCCAACTTTAGTTGAATCGGATTTGACTGAGGAGGTCCTTGGATGAGGTTAAATAGCAACTCATAGATCTCCGTTGTGGTGTTTGCGTAAGTAAGATGCGATCCTACTAGATACCCTTGGTCACCACGTAAAACATGCAACAACAAAATTAGAGGACGTCTAACTTGTTTTTGCAGGGTATGATTGTGATGTGATATGGCCAACGATGTGATGTGATATATTGGATGTATGAGATGATCATGTTGTAATAGAAATATCGACTTGCACGTCGATGGTACGGCAACCGGCAGGAGCCATAGGGTTGTCTTTATACTAACATATGTGCTTGCAGATGCGTTTACTATTTTGCTAGGATGTAGCTTTAGTAGTAATAGCATAAGTAGCACGACAACCCCGATGGCAACACGTTGATGGATGATCATGGTGTGGCGCCGGTGACAAGAAGATCGTGCCGGTGCTTTGGTGATGGAGATCAAGAAGCACGTGATGATGGCCATATCATGTCACTTATGAATTGCATGTGATGTTAATCCTTTTATGCACCTTGTTTTGCTTAGAACGACGGTAGCATTATGAGGTGATCTCTCACTAAAATTTCAAGACGAAATTGTGTTCTCCCCGACTGTGCACCGTTGCGACAGTTCTTCGTTTCGAGACACCACGTGATGATCGGGTGTGATAGACTCAACGTTCACATACAACGGGTGCAAAACAGTTGCGCACGCGGAACACTCGGGTTAAGCTTGACGAGCCTAGCATGTGCAGACATGGCCTCGGAACACATGAGACCGAAAGGTCGAGCATGAATCGTATAGTTGATATGATTAGCATAGAGATGCTTACCACTAAAACTATTCTCGACTCACGTGATGATCGGACTTGAGATAGCGGATTTGGATCATGTACCACTCAAATGACTAGAGAGATGTACTTTTTGAGTGGGAGTTCTTAAGTAATATGATTAATTGAACTAATTGTCATGAACATAGTCTAATGGTCTTTGCGAATTACGATGTAGCTTGCGCTATAGCTCTACTGTTTTTATATGTTCCTAGAGTAAATTTAGTTGAAAGTTCATAGTAGCAAACTTTGCAGACTGAGTCTGTAAAACCGAGGATTGTCCTCGTTGCTGCGCAGAAGGCTTATGTCCTTAATGCACCACTCGGTGTGCTGCACCTCGAGCGTCGTCTGTGGATGCAGTGAACATCCGACATACACGTTTTCTGATGACTACACGATAGTTCAGTGCAAAGTACTTAATGGCTTAGAAGCAAGGCACCGAAAACGTTTTAAAACGTCACGGAACATAAGTGATGTTCTAAAGAGATGAAATTGTGATTTCATGCATGTGCCCTTGTTAAGGAGGTATGAGACCTCCAACAAAATTCTTTGACCACAAAGTAAAGGAGAAAAGCTCAATCGTTGAGCGTGTGCTCAGATTGTCTGAGTGCGACAATCACTTGAATCAAGTGGGAGCTAATCTTCCAGATGAGATAGTGATGGTTCTCCAAAAGTCACTACCACCAAGCTTTGAGAGCTTCGTGATGAACTATGACATATCAAGGATAGATACAATGATCCTTGAGCGATTCGCGACGTTTGACACTGTGAAAGTAGAAATCAAGAAGGAGCATCAATAGTTGATGGTTTGAAAAACCACTAAGTTTCAAGAAAGGCGAGGGCTAGAAGGGATACTTCGTGAAACGGCAAAACAGTTGCTGCGCTAATGAAGAGACCCAAGATTAAACCCAAACCCGAGACTAAGTGCTTCTGTAATAAGGGGAACAGTCACTGAGGCGGAGCAACTCTAGATACTTGGTAGATAAGAAGGCTGGCAAAAGTCGAGAGAAGTATATTTGATATACATAATGTTGATGTGTACTTTACTAGTACTCCTAGTAGCATGAGGGTATTGGATACCGGTTCGGTTGCTAAGTAATTAGTAACGCGAAATGAAAGCTACGACATAAACGGAGACTAGCTAAAGGCGAGGTGACGATACGTGTTGGAAGGTTTTCCAAGGTTGATATGATCAAACGTCGCACGCTCCCTCTACCATCGGGATTGGTGTTGAACCTAAATAATTGTTATTTGGTGCTTGCGTTAGGCATGAACATGATTGGATCGTGTTTATTGCAATACGATTATTCATTCAAAGAGAATAATGGTTACTCTATTTGCTTGAATAATCACCTTCAATGGTTTATTGAATCTCGATTGTAGTGTTACACATTGGTGCCAAAAGATACGAGTTAAATGATGATAGTACCACTTACTTGTGGCACTGCCGCTTGAGTCATGTTAGTATAAATTGCATGAAGAGGCTCCATGCTGATGGATCTTTACTCACCTGATTTCGAATCACTAGTGACATGCAAATCATACCACATGAGCAAGGCCTTGTTTTCGTTGAGATGAAACAAGATAGTAACTTGTTGGAAAGTGATACATTTTGATGTATGCAGTCCAGTGAGTGCTGAGGCACGCAGTGGATATCATTATGTTCTTACTTCACTGACGAATTGAGTAGATACAGAAGTATTTACTTAATGAATCACAAGTCTGAAATATTGAAAAGTTCAATTCTGTTTCAGAGTGAAGTTCGTCGTAACAAGAAGATGAACTGTCTACGATGTGATCATAGAAATGAATATCTGAGTTACGAGTTTTTGGTACACAGTTAAGACAATGTGGAAATTGTTTCACAGTTCATGCCACCTGGAACATCATAGTGTGATGATGTGTCTGAACATCATAGCCACGCACTATTTAGTATGGTGCATACTATGATGTCTCTTATCGAATTACCACTATCGTTTATGGGTTATGCATTAGAGACAACCGCACTCACTTTAAATAGGGCACCGCGTATTTCCGTTGAGATGACATAGTATAGACTAAGGTTTAGAGAAATCTAAACTGTCGTTTCTTGAAAGTTTGGGGTTTCGACACTTATGTGAAAAAGTTTCAGTCTGATAAGGTCGAACCCAAAGCGGATAAATGCATCTTCATAGGATATCCAAAACAGTTGGGTACATCTCCTATCTCAGATCCGAAAGCAAAGTGTTTGTTTCTAGAAACGGATCCTTTCTCGAGGAAAGGTTTCTCTCGAAAGAATTGAGTGGGAGGGTAGTAGAACTTGATGAAGTTATTGAACCATCACTTCAACCAGTGTGTAGCAGGGCGTAGGAAGTTGTTCCTGTGGCGCCTACACCAATTGAAGTGGAAGCTGATGATGGTGATCATTGAGCTTCGAATCAAGTTACTACAAACCTCGTAGGTCGACAAGGTCGCATACTGCTGCAGAGTAGTACGGTAACCCTGTCTTGGAGGTCATGTTGTTGAGCAACAGTGAACCTACGAGTTATGGAGAACGCGATGGTGGGCCCAGATTCCTACAAATGGCTGGAAGCCATGAAATCCGAGAGAGGATCCATGTGTGAAAACAAAGTGTAGACTTTGGTAGAACTACTTGATGGTCATAGGACTATTGAGTAAAAATGGATATTTAAAAGAAGACAGACGATGATGGTGATAAGTCACTATTAAGAAAAGCTCGACTTGTCGCAAAGATGTTTTCGATAAGATCAAATAGTTGACTATGATGAGACTTTCTCACTCGTAGCGATGCTAAAGGTCTGTTAGAATTATGTTAGTAGTTGCTGCATTATTTATGAAATATTGCACGTAGGATGTCAAAACATTGTTTCCTCGACGGTTTCCTTGAGCAAACATTGTATGTGATACAACCAGAAGGTTTTGTCGATCCTAAAGATACTAGCAAGTATGCAAGCTCCAGTGATCCTTCAATGGACTGGTGCAAGCATCTCGGAGTTGGAATAAGCACTTTGATGAGATGATCAAAGATTTTGGGTTTGTACAAGGTTTATGAGAAACTTGTATTTCCAAAGAAGTGAGTGGGAGCACTATAGAATTTCTGATAGGTATATGTGGTTGACATATTGTAGATCAGAAGTAATGTAGAATTTCTGTAAAGCATACAAGGTTGTTTGAAAGAAGTTTTCAAAGGAGTACCTGGATTACGCTACTTGAACGTTGAGCATCAAAGATCTATGGAGATAGATCGAAAGCGCTTAATAGAAGTTTCAACAAGATGCATGCCTTGACAAGTTTTTGAAAGAGTTCAAAATAGACCGGCAAAGAAGGAGTTCTTGGTTGCGTTGTGAGGTGTGAATTTGAGTAAGACTCAAAACCCGACCACGGCAGAATAAAGAGAATAGACGAAGGTCGTCTTCTATGCCTTAGCCGTAGAATCTAAAGTATGCCATGCTGTGTACCGCACCTGATGTGTGCCTTGACTCAAAGTATGTTGAGAGGTACAGAGAGTGATCCATGATTGAATCACTAGCAGCGGTCAAAATTTATCCTTAGTAACTAATGGACTAAGGAATTTTTCTCGATTATGGAGGTGGTTAAAGAGTTCGTCGTAAAGGGTTACGTTGATGCAAGCTTTGACACTAATCCGAATAACTATGAGTAGTGAAACGGATTCGTATAGTAGAGTAGATATTTGGAGCATTTCCGAATAGCACGTAGTAGCAGCATCTATAAGATGACATAAAGATTTGTAAAGAACGCACGGATCTGAAAGTTTCAGAACCGTTGACTAAAACCTCTCTCACAAGCAAGACGTGATCAGACCCCAGAACTATATGGGTGTTGGATTCGTTGGAATCACATGGAGATGTGAACTAGATTATTGACTCTAGTGCAAGTGGGAGACTGTTGGAAATATGCCCTAGAGGCAATAATAAATTAGTTATTATTATATTTCTTAGTTCATGATAATCGTTTATTATCCATGCTATAATTGTATTGATTGGAAACACAATACTTGTGTGGATACATAGACAAAACACTGTCCCTAGCAAGCCTCTAGTTGACTAGCTCGTTGATCAAAGATGGTCAAGGTTTCCTGGCCATAGGCAAGTGTTGTTACTTGATAACGGGATCACATCATTAGGAGAATCATGTGATGGACTAGACCCAAACTAATAGACGTAGCATGTTGATCGTGTCATTTTGTTGCTACTGTTTTCTGCGTGTCAAGTATTTATTCCTATGACCATGAGATCATATAACTCACTGACACCGGAGGAATGCTTTGTGTGTATCAAACGTCGCAACGTAACTGGGTGACTATAAAGATGCTCTACAAGTATCTCCGAAGGTGTTAGTTGATTTAGTATGGATCAAGACTGGGATTTGTCACTCCGTGTGACGGAGAGGTATCTCGGGGCCCACTCGGTAATACAACATCACACACAAGCCTTGCAAGCAATGTAACTTAGTGTAAGTTGCGGGATCTTGTATTACGGAACGAGTAAAGAGACTTGCCAGTAAACGAGATTGAAATAGGTATACGGATACTGACGATCGAATCTCGGGCAAGTAACATACCGAAGGACAAAGGGAATGACATACGGGATTATATGAATCCTTGGCACTGAGGTTCAAACGATAAGATCTTCGTAGAATATGTAGGATCCAATATGGGCATCCAGGTCCCGCTATTGGATATTGACCAAGGAGTCTCTCGGGTCATGTCTACATAGTTCTCGAACCCGCAGGGTCTGCACACTTAAGGTTCGACGTTGTTTTATGCGTATTTGAGTTATATGGTTGGTTACCGAATGTTGTTCGGAGTCCCGGATGAGATCATGGACGTCACGAGGGTTTCCGGAATGGTCCGGAAACGAAGATTGATATATAGGATGACCTCATTTGGTTACCGGAAGGTTTTCGTGCATTACCGGAAAAGTTTCGGGCTCATCGGTAGTGTACCGGGAGTGCCGGGAGGGGTGCCGGGGACCATCGGGAGGGGTGTCACGCCCCAAGGGGTCTCATGGGCTATGGGAAGAGATAAACCAGCCCCTAGTGGGCTGGAATAAGTTCCCACTAAGGCCCATAAGGTTTGAGAAGGAAAAAACACAAGGTGGAAAGAGTTTCCAAGTGGGAAGGTGGAATCCTACTCCAAGTAGGATTGGAGTAGGACTCCTCCACCTCCAATTTCGGCCAAACCTTTAGGTTTTGAGGCTGCCTCCTCCCCTCCCTCCCACCTATATATACGGAGGTTTTAGGGCTGATTTGAGACGACTTTCTCACGGCTGCCCGACCACATACCTCCATAGTTTTTCCTCTAGATCGCGTTTCTGCGGAGCTCGGGCGGAGCCCTGCTGAGACAAGATCATCACCAACCTCCGGAGCGCCGTCACGCTGCCGGAGAACTCTTCTACCTCTCCGTCTCTCTTGCTGGATCAAGAAGGCCGAGATCATCGTCGAGTTGTACGTGTGCTGAACGCGGAGGTGCCGTCCGTTCGGTACTAGATCGTGGAACTGATCGCGGGATTGTTCGCGGGGCGAATCGAGGGACGTGAGGACGTTCCACTACATCAACCGCGTTCTCTAACGCTTCTGCTGTACAATCTACAAGGGTACGTAGATCACTCATCCCCTCTCGTAGATGGACATCACCATGATAGGTCTTCGTGCGCGTAGGAAAATTTTTGTTTCCCATGCGACGTTCCCCAACATTGTGGGCTCCCTGGAGCCCACCTGGCTTGGCCCAAAAGTCCCCTAGACTTCTTCCGTTCGGGAAAAAATCATTTCGGGGTTTTTCTTCCGTTTGGACGCCGTTGCAAAATCAGATCTGAAAAGAATCAAAAACACGGAAAAATAGGAACTGGCACTTGGCACTGAATCAATAAGTTAGTCCCAAAAAATATATAAAAAGGTATATAAAACATACAAAGAAGGCAAGATAACAGCGTGAAACCATCAAAAATTATAGATACGTTTGAGACGTATCAAGCATACCCAAGCTTAACTCCTGCTCGTCCTCGAGTAGGGAAGTGATAAGAATGAATTTTTGATGCTTTCATGCTACCTAGCATAGGTGTCCTTTGTAATTCCTCTTATGTGACGTGAATGTTCAGATCCATTAGATTCAAAACAATAGTTTGCTATTGACGTGGAGACAATAATAATTCAAGCAAACTAGCAAAGTAATCATGAACTTTCAAAATAACAAGGCCAAAAGAAAGTTATCCCTACAAAAGCATATAGTCTGGCTATGCTCTATCATCATTGCACAACGAATTTAAATCATGCACAACCCCAGTATTGGCCAAGTAATTGTTTCACACCTTTACTTTCTCAAACATTTTCAACTCTCACGCAATACATGAGCGTGAGCCATGGTTATAGCACTATAGATGGTGTGGAATGTGGTGGAGGTTGCAAGACAAAAAAGGAGAAGATAGTCACATTAACTAGGCATATAAATGAGCTGTGGAGATGCTCATCAATAGATATCAATGTGAATGAGTAGGGATTACCATACAAATGATGCACTAGAGCTACAAGTATGTGAAAGCTCTTAAAGAAAACTAGTGGGTGTGCATCCAACTTGCTTGCTCACGAAGACCTAAGGCAATTTTGAGGAAGCCTATCATTGGAATATACAAGCCAAGTTATATAATGAGAATTTCCACTAGCTATATGGTGGTGACAAAACGAGAGACTCTCAGTCATGAAGCTCAAAATGCACAAGTGTGGAAAAAGTGGTAGCATTGTCCCTTCTCTCGTTTTCTCTCATTTTTTATTTCGGTGGGCTCTTTGGCCTCTTTTTTTACGGGCTTCTTTGGCCTCTTTTATTTCCTCACATGGGACAATGCTCCAATAATGATGATCATCACACTTTCAACTCAAAACTTAGAGCAACTATGACTCTATATGGAATGCCTTCGGTAGTGTACCGTGGCAACGATCTAGCATGGCATAGACATCAATGGAAACATCATGCTAGCTATCTTACGATCGTGAAAAGGCAATGTAGACGTGGTGGCACATGTCATGGTGGTAGTTGCATGGCAATATATCTTGGAATGACTTTGCAAAAGCCATAATAGGTAGGTATGGTGGTTGTTTTGAGGAAGGCTAATGGTGGGTTTTGTGCACCGGCGAAAGTTGCACGCCACTAAGAAGATAGTGATGGTGGAAGGTGAAAGTGCATCTAAAGCATGGACTCAACATTAGTCATGAAGAACTCATATACTTGTTGCAAAAGTTTTATTAGTAATTGAAACAAAGCATTCAACGCATACTCCTAGGGGAAGGGTTGGTAGGTATAAACCATCGCGCGATCCCGACCGCCACGCAAAGGATGACAATCAATAGACTAATCATGCTCAGATTTCATCACATAGCGGTTCACCATACGTGCATGCTACGGGAATCACTAACTTCAACACAAGTATTTCTAGATCCACAACACCTTACTAGCATGACTTCAATATTACCATAACCACTACTCAAAACTAATTGAGATGAATCAAACTTCTCTAACTATTCAATGCACATGAAGGTGGAAGTTTTCGTATCCCTTTGGATAACTACCCCTTTTGAGACTACTTTCAAAGCATAGATCAACTACCAAGCCACGCACCGCTGAGCTCTAAATGATATAAGTGAAGCACATATAGCAAAAGTATCTAGCTCAAAAGATATAAGTGAAGCACATATGAGCTGAATTGTCTACCAAAAGATTTAAGTGAAGCTCGACAAAATCACGGTGTGTGCATGTCTCTCTCTCTAGGTGTGCAGAAAGGATGATTGTGACACAACAAAAATAAAAAGACTCCTACGATACAAGACGCTCCAAGCAAAAACACATAACATGTGGTGAATAAAAATATAGCCCCAAGTAACGTTACCGATGGATTGAAGACGAGAGAGGGGATGCCTTCCCGGGGCATCCCCAAGCTTAGGCTTTTACGGCATCCTTGAATCTCTTGGGGTGCCTTGGGCATCCTCAAGCTTGAGCTCTCACCACTCTTTATCTCTTTGTCCATAAGAACTTCACCCAAAACTTGAAAACTTCACAACACGAAACTTAAACAGAAACTCGTGATATCATTAGTACAAGAAAGCAAACAACCACTTCCTTAGGTATTGTAGCAAACTTAAATTCTACTTGTGTTGATGTTGGGTTACTGTACTTTCAATCTTCCATGTCTAATACCCCCGATACTATCCATAGTTTCATCAAAAGAAGCAACCAACACAACAAAAACAGAATCTGTTAACAGCAGACCAGTCTCTAGAAATATGTATGTTTCGTATACCTCTGGTACTTCAAAAATTCTGAAAACTTACGACAGTCTGAAGAATGTGCGTAGACATCAGCAGAAAAAATAATCAACTAAAAAGCTCTTACAGAAAAAAAAATCTTTTCGTGAGCAGAAAGTTTCTGTCTTTTCTAGCATGACCAAACGATCATCCTGAAGACTAATCATAACGGTTTTGCTTGGCACAAACGCAAAAAGAAACACAAAAAACACAATCATAATAGAATTATGAAAGTGTGGAAAACACAAAACATAAAGAAAAGGGATAGATTCGTTGGGTTGTCTCCCAACAAGCGCTTTTGTTTAATGCCCTTAGCTAGGCGAAAGTGATGGAATCACGTATAGTCATCTTTGGTGCTCAAACCATAGGTAGCCCTCATCATAGATTCATAAGGCAATCTTATTTTTTTTCTAGGAAAGTGATCCATGCCCTTCTTTAAAGGAGATTGAAATCTAATATTCCCTTCCTTCATATCGATGATAGCACCAATAGTCCTTAGGAAAGGTCTACCAAGAATAATGGGACATGAAGGATTGCAATCTATGTCAAGTACAATGAAATCCACGGGTACATAGTTCTTATTTGCAACAATAAGAACATCACCGATCCTCCCCATGGGCTTCTTGACGGTAGAATCCGCAAGATGCAAATTAAGAGAACACTCTTCAATCTCATGAAAACCAAGAATATCACATAAAGACTTTGGAATCGCGGAAACACTAGCACCCAAATCACACAAAGCATTGCACTCATAGTTTTTGATCTTGATTTTGATAGTAGGTTCCCACTCATCATGAAGTTTACTAGGTATGGAGACTTCTAGTTCGAGCTTCTCTTCAAGAGATTTCATCATAGCATCTACGATATGCGCGGTAAAGGCTTTACTTTGGCTATAAGCATGTGGAGAGTTTGCAATGGATTGCATCAAAGAAATGCATTCAAACAAGGAGCAATTATCATAATTGAATTCCTTGAAATCCAAAGTGGGAGTTTCATTACTACCCAAAATTTTGACTTCTTCTACTCCACTCTCCACACCTTTATCATCAAGATAGGTGGACTCCGAATCATTGGGGCGTTTTTCAACCAAAGTGGATTCATATCCAGCCCCTCCATAAGTAGGTTTCACATGCGAAAACAAAGATTCAAGAGGAGACAAACCAAGCACTTTAAGATCTTCGCGATTTGCATCACTAGAAGGCACCCTTTTAAACCATTCATGTCTAGCGCGAATTTGGGCGGTTCTTTCTTTGCTCTCATTCATGGAGATACGCATAGCTTTCAAAGTTTCATCCAAGTTTATCTTGGGAGGAGCGCATCTAACTTTCAAAGCATCAATATCACAAGACATCCTATCAACGCTCTTAGCCAAATCGTCTATTTTGAGTAGTTTTTCCTCTATGGACGCATTGAAAATCTTTTGAGAGTTGATGAACTCTTTGATATTACTCTCTAGATCAGAGGGTAATTTGTTATGATTTCCATAAGTGTTAGAGGAGTTACTAGGAAAAGGCCTAGGAACATAGTTTCCTCTAAAAGCATTGTTGTTGCCAAAATTGTTCCTACCAACAAAATTCACGTCCAAACTAGCGTTGCTACTCTCAATCAAAGAATATAGTGGCATGTCATTAGGATCTACGGTAGCGTTTCTACCAGCAACCAAATTCATCAACTCGTCCATCTTAGCACTAAGTGAGTTAATCTCTTCTATAGCGTCACCTTTTTGCTAGCAGGCGACCGTTCAGTGTGCCACTGAGAGTAGTTGGTCATGATATTGTCTAGGAGTTTTGTAGCGTCTCCTAACGTGATTTCCATGAACGTTCCACCTGAGGCGGAGTCCAAGATATTGCGAGAAGCGAAATTCAAGCCAACGTAAAAGATTTGTATAATCATCCACAAACTCAAGCCATGAGCGGGACAATTTCTAATCATAAGCTTCATCCTCTCCCAAGATTGTGCAACGTGTTCATGATGAAGTTGCTTGAAATTCATGACATCGTTACGTAAGGAGATGATCTTAGCCGGCGGAAAATACTTGGATATGTAAGCATCTTTGCATCTATCCCAAGAATCGATACTATTTTTAGGCAAAGAAGAAAACCAAGTTTTTGCGCGATCTGGCAATGAGAAAGGAAAAAGTTTCAACTTAATCACGTCATTATCCACATCTCTTTTCTTTTGCATATCACAAAGCTCAATGAAGGTATTGAGATGGGATGCGACATCTTCACTAGGAAGGCCAGAGAATTGCTCTTTCATAACAAGATTCAGCAAAGCTGCGTTGATTTCATACGATTCCGCACTAGTGGCGAGAGCAATCGGAGTACTAATAAAATCATTATTATTAGTGCTCGAGAAGTCGCAAAGTTTGGTGTTTTCAGACATGATGTCTTCAACAAATAAACAAGCACACAAGCAAGCAAGAAACCGATAAAGGAAAACAGCAAGGGCAAGAGAAAACGGCAAAGGAGAAAGGCGAATGAAAACGACAAATGTGAAGTGGGGGAGAGGAAAACGAGAGGCAACTGGCAACAAAAGTAAATGCAAGAGAAGAGTTTGTGGGACCTACTTGGATAGATCCTGAGTTCTACTCCCCGGCAACGGCGCCAAAAATACTTCTAATGGCTGCTGTGTATCCCTTACAACGGCGCCAGAAATAGTTGTGTCGACGGCACCAGGAATCCTTCAGCTGCGGCTACGCCTTCAGGGACTTCCTAGGCAAGTATGCAAAGGATTTCCCCCGCGGCCTTGGAGCCTTGCGTTGGTGTTCCCTCGAAGCGGAAAGGGTGATGTAGCACAACGACGATAAGTATTTCCCTCAGTTTGAGAACCAAGGTATCAATCCGGCGGAAGAGTATCTCAAGATCCTGCACAAACACAAAAAGCTTGCACCCAACGCTATGAAGGGGTTGTCAATCCCTTATAGATTGTTTGCCAAGTGAGAACTGAAAGCAACAAAGTAACAAAGCAAAGTAAAAGCGGAGTTGTAAACGATGGATGTGAATAGACCCGGGGGCCGTAGTGTTTACTAGTGGCTTCTCTCATGAAAGCAAGTAGACGGTGGGTGAACAAATTACCGTCGAGCAATTGATAGAACTGTGCAGAGTCGTGACGATATCTATGCAATGATTGTTTCTATAGGCATCACATCCGAAACAAGTAGACCGATACTTTCTGCATCTACTACTATTACTCCACACGTCGACCGCTATCCAGCATGCATCTAGTGTATTAAGTCCATAAGAACAGAGTAACGTCTTAAGCAAGATGACATGATGTAGAGGGATAATCTCAAACCAATGATAAAAACCCCATCTTTTTATCCTTGATGGCAACCGCTTGATGTGTGCCTTGCTGCCCCTACTGTCACTGGGAAAGGTCACCACATGGCAGAACCCGAAACCAAGCACTTCTCCCATTGCAAGAATCATAGTCTAGTTGGCCAAACAAAACCCAAGACTCGGAGAGACTTACAAGAATATCAAATCATGCATATAAGAAATCAACAAATACTCAAATATATATATCATAGATAATCTGATCACAAGTCCATAATTCATCGGATCTCGACAAACACACCGCCAAACAAGATTACATCGGATAGATCTTCATGAAGCTCATGGAGAACTTTGTATTGAAGATCCAAAAGAGAGAAGAAGCCATCTAGCTGCTAACTACGGACCCGTTGGTCTGAAGTGAACTACTCACGAGCCATTGGAGGGGCGATGATGATGATGAAGAAGCCCTCCACCTCCAAAGTCCCCTCCGGCAGGGTGCCGGGAAGGGTCTCCAGATGAGATCTCACGGAAACGGAAGCTTGCGGCGGCGGAAAAGTATTTTCGAGGCTCCCTTGATTTTTTGCGGAATAATTGGGAATATATAGGCACAAGACCTAGGTCAGGGGGCGGCCAAGGAGGCCACAAGCCTGCCCATCGCCGCCTCCCCTGGTGGCGGAGTGGGGGCTTGTGGGCTCCCTGGAGCCCACCTTGCTTGGCCCAAAAGCCCCCTGGACTTCTTCCGTTCGGGAAAAAATCATTTCGGGGTTTTTCTTCCGTTTGGACTCCGTTCGAAAATCAGATCTGAAAAGAGTCAAAAACACGGAAAAAAGGGAACTGGCACTTGGCACTGAATCAATAAGTTAGTCCCAAAAAACATATAAGAAGGTACATAAAACATACAAAGAAGGCAAGATAACAGTGTGAAACCATCAAAAATTATAGATACGTTTGAGACGTATCATCCACCCCCTCTGGTGCCCTATTTTGGCTCCTATTTTTACCCTGACACAGAAATCCAAGAACAGAAGTCGTTTTACAAGTTCTCGATGCGGAGCTGCCGCCACCTTCGGTTCTTCTTCGGGAGAGCTGATCTGGAGGTTGCTTTGCCCTCCGGAGAGGACGGGAGCGATTGAATGAGTTAGATCATGTAATAGTTCGTCGGATTGTTGGGGGCATGTTTGCAATCTCTGGCGAATGCTAGACGAATGCTGATGACAACAAACCTTCCCTTGCAACGGCACCAGAAGAATGCTGCTTGCACTCTCCAGCAACGGAACTAGAAGAATGTTGTTGATGGCCCATCAGCGCGTGGGTTCGCAGCAGTTTTCGAGGGTAGAGTCTGCGACCCAATTTGTTGGTTTGCACGACGGGAGGTGAGAGAATACTCTCAAGTATTAGCAGCTGAATTTGTCAGATTCAACCACACCTGAAAGATTAGTATCTGCAAGCATAGTAGTAACAACAAAGTAACGAGTAACGACAGTGTAACGAGCAATAGCGACGACAAGGAACAACAGTAGTGACAGCAGTAGCAAGTAGCAACATTAGCAAGCGACAGTAATAGCAACAGTAGTAGCAGCAGTAGAGCAAAACAAGTAACAACAGTAGCAACAGTAGTAGCAGCAGCAGAGCAAAACAAGTGACAGAAGTAGCAACAGTAGTAGCAGCAGCAGAGCAAGACAAGTAACAACAGCAGTAGGACAAACTCGTAGGCAATGGGTCGGTCATTTGTTTGGATGATATTCATCATGCAACAACTATAACACGGAGAGATATGTGGCTAGCTCCCGTTCGTCAATGTGATGTAGGCATGCATTCCGTGTGTCGTCATACGTGCTTAGGGAAAAGAACTTGCATGACATGTATTGTCCATCCCTCCCGTGGCAGCGGGGTCCAAAAGGAAACTACAGGATATTAAGGTTCTCCTTTTAATAAAGAACCGGACCAATGCATTAGCACTTGGTGAACACATGAATTCCTCAAACTATGGTCATCACCGGGAGTGGTTCCGGTTATTGTCACTCCGGGGTTGCCGGATCATAACACATAGTAAGTAACTACAACTTGCAAGATCGGTCTAAAACACACATATATTAGTGACAACATAATAATTTCAGATCTGAAATCATGGCACTCGGGCCCTAGTGACAAGCATTAAGCATGGAAAAGTAGTAGCAACATCAACCTCAGAACACAGTGGATACTAGGGATCAATCCCCATCAAAACTAACTCGATTACATGATAGATCTCATCCTACTCATCACCGCCCAGCGAGCCTACAAATAGATTACTCACGAACGACGAAGAGCTTCATGGAACTGGAGAGGGAAGAAGGTTGATGATGATGATGGCGACGATTTCCCCTCTCCGGAGCCCAAGACGAACTCCAGATCTGCCCTCCAGATGAAGAACAGGTGGTGGCTGCGCCTCCGTATCGCAAACGCGACGAAAACTTCTCTTTTTTATTTTTTCTGGGACGAAAGGGATCTTATAGACCTGAGATTGGGGGCGGGAGAGCCGTGTGGGCCCCACAAGCCTGCCCACTGCCACCGGGGGGGTGGTGGCGGAGCAAGGGCTTGTGGCCCACTGGCCCACCCCATGAGGTGGAACTTGGCGCAGATATTTTTCTTATTTTCCAAAACTGCTCCCCGTAAATTTTCAGGACGTTTGGAGAACTTTGATTTCTGCACAAAAATAACAACAAGGCAATTCTGCTGAAAACAACGTCAGTCCAGGTTAGTTCCATTCAAATCATGCAAATTAGAGTCCAAATTAGAGTTTAGAAAAGTAGATACGATGGAGACGTATCAGGGCATGTTGCCTATCATCTACTATGGTGTTTATCATCTTTGCTACTACCTGTTACTCTTAATGCTTGTCACTTTGGGCCCGAGTGTCATGATTTCAGATATGAATACCTTATGTTTTCATGAATATATTTGTGTTCTAGATCCTACCTATGAGTAGTATGCACCTATTATAGTCCGGAACCGGCGATCCCAAAGGTGACACCTTGGGACACCAAAGGGGATAGACTATAATTTGAGGATTCCATGTATCCATTGATTGTTAATGCTTTGTTCCGGTGTTCTTTGACAGGAGCACCTTAATCTCCATAAGTTCGTTTTGGCCTCGTTGATAGCGGGATGGTAGGAAAAAAGATGTTGTGCAAGTTCTTATTGCAAGCACGCACGACTACCTTGGGATACATGCCTAATGTTTGATATATGGCTAGATGCTCATTACTTTTCTATCTGCCTTGCCCCAAGTGAAATACATGATATCTCTCATCCATGACCAACCATCCATCTCCCTAGCCTACAATGTTTTAATACTGCTAGTTACAAGTTGCTTTACTTTCGCCGTTTTACTTTCGTTGCTTTGCCACTATTATTTTCGTTGCCACCATCACTTCCATATTACCGTTGCTACTAATATTTCATTGCCAAGCAAGTATCTTTCAAGCGCGGTTGAATTGACAACTCAACTGGCAAAGCTTATAAATATTCTTTGGCTCCACTTGTGTCGAATCAATAAATTGGGTTAACTTACCCACGAAAACAGTTGCGATCCCCTACACTTGTGGGTTATCAGTGCCTTGCCATGAGTCTGTCAAGGGGTACAAAGAGTGATCCAGGATTGAATCACTGAGCAGCGGTCAAAGTTATCCTTAGTAACTAGTGGACTAAGGAATTTTTCTCGATTATGGAAGTGTCTAAAGAGTTCATCGTAAAGGGTTACGTCGATGCAAGCTTTGACACTAATCCGAATAACTCTAAGTAGTAAACCGGATTCGTATAGTGGAGCAGTCATTTGGAATAGTTCCAAATGGCGCATAGTAACAGCATCTATAGGATGACATAGAGATTTGTAAAGCACACACGGATCTGAAAGGTTCATATCCGTTGACTAAAAACCTCTCTCACAAGCAAGACATAATCGAACCCCAGAACAATATGGGTGTTAGATTCATTACAATAACACAGTGATTTTAACTAGATTATTGACTCTAGTGCAAGTGGGAGACTATTAGAAATATGCCCTAGAGGCAATAATAAATTGGTAATTATTATATTTCCTTCTTCATGATAATCGTTTATTATCCACGCTAGAATTGTATTGATTGGAAACTCAAATACATGTGTGGATACATAGACAACACACTGTCCCTAGTGAGCCTCTAGTTGACTAGCTCGTTGATCAAACATGGTCAAGGTTTCCTCGCCATAGGCAAGTGTTGTCACTTGATAACGGGATCACATCATTAGGAGAATGATGTGATGGACAAGACCCAAACTATAAACGTAGCATATGATCGTATCAGTTTATTGCTACTGTTTTTTGCATGTCAATGTATCTGTTCCTATGACCATGAGATCATGCAACTCCCGGACACCGGAGGAATACCTTGTGTGTATCAAACATCGCAACGTTACTGGGTGACTATAAAGGTACTTGATACGTCCATTTTGCATCATGCTTTCATGTTGATATTTATTGCTTTATGGGCTGTTATATTACTTTGTGGTACCATATTTATGCCTTTTCTCTCTTATTTTGCAAGGTTTATTTGAAGAGGGAGAATTCAGGCAGCTGGAATTTTGGACTGGAAAAGGAGCAAATCCTAGTCCACTATTATGCACATCTCCAAATGCCCTGAAAATTTACGAGGAATTTTTTGTGATTATATAAAAAAAATACTCGGCTAAAGAAGTACCAGAGGATAGCTACCAGGGCGCCACAAGCCCTGCCACTTCCACCCCCTGGTGGCGGCTAGCAAGCTTGTGGGCTCCCTAATGGCCCACTGGCCCCCCTCTTTTGCTATATGAAGGGTTTCGTTCCAGAATAAAATCAATCGGGAGCTTTTTCGTGGTTTCGCCGCCGCCACGAGACGGAACTTGAGCAGATCCAATCTAGAGCTCCGGCAGGACGATCCTGCCGGGGAAACTTCCCTCCCGGAGGGGGAAATCATCGCCATCGTCATCACCAACACTCCTCTCGTCAGAGGGGAGGCATCTTCATCAACATCTTCATCAGCACCATCTCCTCTCCAATCCCTAGTTCATCTCTTGTGACCAATCTTCGTCTCACGACTCCGATTGGTACTTGTAAGGTTACTAGTAGTGTTGATTACTCTTTGTAGTTGATGCTAGTTGGATTACTTGGTGGAATAGTTTATGTTCAGATCCTTGATTCTATTCATTACACCTCTGATCATGATTATGATTATGCTTTGTGAGTAGTTACTTTTGTTCCTGAGGACATGGGATAAGTCATGCTGATAATAGTCATGTGAATTTGATATTCGTTCGGTATTTTGATATGCTGTATGTTGTTTTTCCTCTAGTGGTGTTATGTGAACGTCGACTACATAACACTTCACCATACTTGGGCCTAGAGGAAGGCATTGGGGAGTAGTAAGTAGATGATGGGTTTCTGGAGTGATAGAAGCTTAAACCCCAGTCTATGCGTTGCTTCCTAAGGGGCGGATTTGGATCCACTAGTTTAATGCTATGGTTAGACGTTGTCTTAATTCTTCTTCCGTAGTTGCGGATGCTTGCGAGAGGGGTTAATCATAAGTGGGATGCTTGTCCAAGTAAGGGCATTACCCAAGCGCCGGTCCACCCACATATCAAACTATCAAAGTAACGAACGCGAATCATATGAACATGATGAAACTAGCATGACAGAAATTCCCGTGTGTCTTCGGGAGCGGTTTTCTCCTATAAGACTTTTTTCAGGCTTGTCCCTTGCTACAAAAGGGATTGGGCCACTTGCTGCACCGTTGCTACTACTTGTTACTTGTTACTTTTCGCTTGATACGTTTCACCTCACTACACCATCACTTGTTACCGCTACTTTCAGTGCTTGCAGTTATTACCTTGCTGAAACCGTTTATCACAGCCTTCTGCTCCTCGTCGGGTTCGACACTCTTACTTATTGAAAGGACTACGATTGGTCCCCTATACTTGTGGGTCATCAGTGCTCTACAGGTATCTCCAAAGGTGTCTGTTGGGTTGGCATGGATCAAGACTGGGATTTGTAACTCCGTGTGACGGAGAGGTATCTCGGGGCCCACTCGGTAATACAACATCACAACAAGCCTTGCAAACAATGTGATTAAGGAGTTAGTTACAGGATCTTGTATTACAGAATGAGTAAAGAAACTTGCCGGTAATGAGATTGAACTAGGTATGGAGATACCGACGATCGAATCTCGGGCAAGTAACGTACCGAAGGACAAAGGGAACATCATATGTGATTAACTGAATCCTTGACATAGAGGTTAAACCCATAGAGATCTCCGTAGAATATGTAGGAGCCAATATGGACATCTAGGTCCCGCTATTGGTTATTTATACGTCTCCAACGTATCTATAATTTTTGATGGTTCCATGCTATTATCTTGTCAAACTTTGGTGTTTTGTATGCATTTTATATATTTTTTGGGACTAACTTATTAACTCAGTGCCAAGTGCCAGTTCCTGTTTTTTCCATGTTTTTGACCCTTTTCAGAGGGGAATATTAAACGGAGTACAAACGGAATAAAACCTCCAAAAAGATTTTTTCCGGAACAGAAGATACGCAGGGAGCTTGAGAACCAATGCACAGGGCGCCAGGGGAGGCCACAAGCCCCCTAGCCATGGCCTAGGGGGGGGGGGCGCCTAGGAGGCTTGTGTGCCCAGTGTGGCTCCTCTGCCCTACTTCTTCCGCCTATAAATCCCCGAAAAATTCAAAACCATGGGGGAGAGCCACGAAAATACTTTTTCGCCGCCACAAGCTTCTGTCTCCGCAAGATCCCATCTGGGCACGTTCTGGTGCCCTGCCGGAGGGGAGATTCGGATACAGAGGGCTTCTCCATCAACACCAATGCCTCTCCGATGATGCATGAGTAGTTCACCATAGACCTTTGGGTCCATAGCTAGTAGCTAGATGGCTTCTTCTCTCTCTTGGATCTTCAATACAAAGTTCTCCATGATCTTCATGGAGATCTATCCGATGTAATCTTCTTTTGCGGTGTGTTTGTCGAGATCCGATGAATTGTGGATTTATGCTCAGATTATCTATGGATCTTATTTGAGTTTCTTCTGATCTCTTATATGCATGATTTCATATCCTTGTAATTCTCTTCGAGTTGTGAGTTTTGTTAGGCCAACTTGATCTATGATTCTTGCAATGGGAGAAGTGCTTGGTTTTGGGTTCATACCGTGCGGTGACCTCACCCAGTGACAGAAGGGGTAGCGAGGTATGCATCGTGTTGTTGCCATCAAGGGTAAAAATATGGGGTTTATATCTATTGCATGAATTTATCCCTCTACATCATGTCATCTTGCTTAAGGCGTTACTCTGTTTGTCATGAACTCAATACACTAGATGCACGCTGGATAGCGGTCGATGTGTGGAGTAATAGTAGTATATGCAGGAAGTATCGGTCTACTTGTCTCGAACGTGATGCCTATATGTATGATCATTGCCTTAGATATCATCATGACTTTGTGCAGTTCTATTAATTGCTCGACAGTAATTCGTTCACCCACCGTAATATTTGCTATCATGAGAGAAGCCTCTAGTTAACACTATGGCCCCCGGGTCCACTCCACATCATATTTTCAGCCCTACACTTTTACTTTGTTGCACTTTCCGCCTTCAGATCTCACCTTGCAATCAATCGTGAAGGGATTGACAACCCCTTTGTAGCGTTGGGTGCAAGTTTGCTATTTTTGCGCAGGTATATTGGTGCCTCATCTTGATACTCCTACTGGATTGATACCTTGGTTCTCAAACTGAGGGAAATACTTACTGCTACTGTGCTGCATCACCCTTTCCTCTTCAAGGGAAAAAACCAACGCAAGCTCAAGAGGTAGCAAGAAGAATTTCTGGCGCCGTTGCCGGGGAGCATCAAGTGAAGCTTATCCAAGTAAGTGTCGCAAACTCATAACTTGCATTTACTTTTTTGCCGCTCGTTTTCCTCTCCCCTAGTTCTAAAAAAAAATTTACAAAAATATTTGCCTTTTTCATTCGCCCTTTTCTTTCGCTTGCTTTCTGTTTGCTTGTCTGCTTGTCTGCTTGCTGAAGTCACCATGACTGAAAACACCAAACTTTGTGACTTCTCGAATACTAATAATAATGATTTTATTAGTACTCTGATTGCTCCCGCCACTAGTGCGGAATCATATGAAATCAATGCTGCTTTGCTGAATCTTGTTATGAAAGAGCAATTCTCCGGCCTTCCTAGTGAGGATGTCGCATCCCATCTTAATACCTTCATTGAGTTATGCAATATGCAAAAGAATAAATATGTGGATAATGATGTGATTAAATTGAAGCTATTTCCGTTCTCATTGCGAGATCGAGCAAAAACTTGGTTTTCATCTTTGCCCAAAATAGTATTGATTCTTGGAACAAGTGCAAAGATGCTTATATATCCAAGTATTTTCCATCGGCTAAGATTATCTCTCTCCGTAATGATATCATGAATTTTAAGCAACTCGATCATGAACATGTTGCACAATCTTGGGAGAGAATGAAATTGATAATTAGAAATTGTCCCGCTCATGGCTTGAGTCTTTGGATGATTATACAAATATTCTTTGCTGGTTTGAATTTTGCTTCTAGAAATATCTTGGACTCCGCCTCTGGTGGAACTTTCATGGAAATCACATTAGGAGAAGCCACAAAACTCCTAGACAATATCATGACAAACTATTCTTAGTGGCACACTGAAAGGTCACCTACTAGTAAAAAAGTGCACGCTATAGAAGAAATTAACTCGTTGAGTGCTAAGATGGATGAGTTAATGAAATTGTTTGCTAGTAAAGGTGCTCCTTTAGATCCAAATGATATGCCCTTGTCTTCCTTGATTGAGAGTAGCAATGAAAGCTTGGATGTTAATTTTGTTGGTAGGAATACTTTTGACAACAACAATGCTTTTAGAGGAAACTATATTCCTAGGCCTTTTCCTAGTAATCCCTCTAATAACTTTGGCAACTCCAACAACAATGCTCATGGAAATTACAATAAATTACCCTCTGATCTAGAGAGTAATATTAAAGAGTTTATCAACTCGCAAAAGATTTTCAATGCGTCCATAGAATAAAAACCACTCATAATTGATGATTTGGCTAGGAGCGTTGATAGAATGTCTCTTGATATTGATGCTTCGATGTGCTCCTCCTAAGATCAATATGGATGAAACTTTGAAATCTATGCGTGTTTCCATGAATGAGAGTAAAGAAAGAATCATCCAAATTCATGCTAGACATGAATGGCTTAAAAAGGCGTGTTCTCGTGATGAGAATGTTGGAAATATGCCCTAGAGGCAATAATAAAATTGTTATTATCATATTTCCTTGTTCATGACAATCGTCTATTGTTCATGCTACAATTGTATTAACAGGAAACAATAATACATGTGTGAATAAATAGATCACAATGTGTCCCTAGCAAGCATCTAGTTGGCTAGCTCGTTAGTCAATAGATGATCATGGTTTCCTGGTCATGGGCATTGGATGTCATTGATAACGGGATCACATCGTTGGGAGAATGATGTGATGGACAAGACCCAATCCTATGCGTAGCACTAGATCGTATTGTTCGTATGCTAAAGCTTTTCTAATGTCAAGTGTTTTTTCCTTCGACCGTGATATTGTGCAACTCCTGGATACTGTAGGAGTGCTTTGGGTGTATCAAACATCACAACGTAACTGGGTGACTATAAAGGTGCACTACGGGTACCTGTGAAAGTGTCTGTTGGGTTGGTACGAATCGAGACCGGGATTTGTCACTCCGTGTGACAGAGAGGTATCTCTGGGTCCACTCGGTAGAACATCATCATGAGCTCAATGTGACTAAGGAGTTAGTCACACGATGACGTGCTACGGAACGAGTAAAGAGACTTACCGGTAATGAGATTGAACAAGGTATAGGTATACCGACGACCGAATCTCGGGAAGTTCTATACCGACATACAAAGGGAATTGTATATGGGATTGATTGAATCCTTGACATCATGGTTCATCCGATGAGATCATCGTGGAGCAAGTGGGAGCCACCATGGGTATCTAGACCCCGCTGATGGTTATTGGACGGAGAGGTGTCTCGGTCATGTCTGCCTGTCTCCCGAACTCGTAGGGTCTTCACACTTAAGGTTCGATGACGCTAGGGTTATAGGGAATTGTTATACGAGGTTATAGAAAGTTGTTTGGAGTCCCGGATGACATCCCGTACGTCACGAGGAGCTCCGGAATGGTCCAGAGGTAAAGATTGATATATAGGACAGATGGTTTCGGACACCGGAAGTGTTTCGGGCATCACAGTGTAACGTACCGGGACCACCGGAGGTGGCCCCGGGGGTCCACCGAAGGGGGGCAATGACCCCGGGAGGTTAGATGGGCCAAGTGGGGGAGGGAACCAGCCCGTAGGTGGGCTGGTGCCCCCCCCACTCAGCCCAAGGCGCAGGGGAGAGGGAAGGGGGGGGGGGCAAACCCTAAGCCAGGTGGGCCTAAGGCCCACCAGGGGTGCGCCACACCCCTCCTCCCCTCCTAGCCACCACCTCCTGGCGCAGATGGGGCTGCCGCACCCCTTGGGTGTGGGAACCCTAAGGGCTGCGCCCCCTCCCTCTCCCCCTATATATAGTTGAGGTTTCGGGGCTGTTTGGCACACGGTTTTCTCTCTCCCTCGACGGATCCCTGCCCTTCTTTCTCCTCCTCTCTGCCGGTGCTTGGCGAAGCCCTGCCGGGAGACCTCATCTCTCCATCGACACCACGCCGTCATGCTGCTGGAGTTCTTCCCCAACCTCTCCCTCCTCCTTGCTGGATTAAGGTTCGGGAGACGTCACCGGGCTGCACGTGTGTTGAACGCGGAGGTGCCGTAGTTCGGCACTAGATCGGAATCACACCGCGATCTGAATCGCCGCGAGTACGACTCCATCAACCGCGTTCTAGTAAGACTTCCGCTTAGCGATCTTCAAAGGTATGAAGATGCTCTTACCCCTCTCTCGTTGCTGGTCTCTCCATAGGAAGATCTGAATATGCGTAGGGATTTTTTTTGAATTTATGCTACGTTACCCAACAGTGGCATCCGAGCCAGGTTTTCTATGCGTAGATTCTATGCACAGTAGAACACAAAGGTTGTGGGCGATGATTTGTCAATTGCTTGCCGCTACTAGTCTTATTCTTTTCCGGCGGTATTGTGGGATGAAGCGGCCCGGACCGACTTTACACGTACGCTTACCTGAGACTGGTTCCACCGACAGACATGCACACCGTGCATAAAGGTGGCTAGCGGGTGTCTGTCTCTCCCACTCTAGTTGGATTGGATTTGATGAAAAGGGTCTGTATGAAGGGTAAATAGCTTTGGCATATCATCGTTGTGGCTGTCACGTAGGTAAGAAAGCTTTCTTGCTAGAAACCCAAATCAGCCACGTAAAACTTGCAACAACAATTAGAGGACATCTAACTTGTTTTTGCAGGGTTTGACATGTGATGTGATATGGCCAAAGTTGTGATGTTGCATGTATGATGTATGAGATGATCATGTTATTGTAATAGGTTTCACGACTTGCATGTCGATGAGTATGACAACCAGCAGGAGCCATAGGAGTTGTCTTAATTTATTGTATGAGATGCAATGCCATGTGCTTACTACTTTTACTTCATTGCTAACGGTTAGCTATAGTAGTAGTGATAGTAGTAGCTGGCGTGACGACTTCACGGAGACACGATGATGATGATCATGATGATGGAGATCATGGTGTCACGCCGGTGACGATGATGATCATGCGATGCCTGAAGATGGAGATCGAAAGAGCAAAGATGATAATGGCCATATCATGTCACTATATGATTGCATTGTGATGTTTATCATGTTTTTCATATTATTGCTTAGAACGACGGTAGCATAATAAGATGATTCCTCTTAAAATTTCGAGAACGTATTCCCCTAAGTGTGCACCGTTGTGAAGGATCGTTGTCTCGAAGCACCACGTGATGATCGGGTGTGATAGATTCTAACGTTTGCATACAACGGGTGTAAGCCAGATTTACACACGCAAAACACCTAGGTTGACTCGACGAGCTTAGCATGTACATACATGACCTCGAATACGAGAGACCGAAAGGTCAAACATGAGTCGTATGGTTGAATACGATCAACATGAAGTTTCTCACCATGGTGACTAGTCCGTCTCACGTGATGATCAGACACGGGTTAGTCAACATGGATCATGTATCAAATAGATGACTAGAGGGATGTTGATTTAAGTGGGAGTTCATACTTAATTTGATTAAATGAACTTAATTGTCATGAACTTAGTCTAAAAGTTGTCTTTATAACTATTGTAGATGGCCAGCGTCGACCTCAATTTCAACGCATTCCTAGAGAAAAACAAGCTGAAGGATGATGGTAGCAACTATGCGAACTGCGTTCGCAACTTGAAGCTCATCCTTGAAGCAACTAAAAAGGCTTATGTCCTTGATGCGCCGCTAGGTGACCCTCCCGCCCCCGCAGCAGCCCAGGACATTCTGAACATCTGGCAAACACGGAGTGATGACTACTCTCTGGTTAGGTGTGGCATGTTATACAGTTTAGAAACGGGGCTCCAAAGGCGTTTTGAGCAACACGGTGCATATGAGATGTTCCAAGAGCTGAAGCTAGTTTTTCAAGCTCATGCCCGTGTCGAGAGATATGAAGTCTCCGGCAAGTTCTTTAGCTGTAAGATGGAGGAGAACAGTTCTGTCAGTGAGCACATACTCAAAATGTCTGGGTTACACGGTCGTCTGACTTCACTTGGAGTCGAACTTCCGGATGATGCTATAATTGACAGAATCCTCCAGTCTCTCCCACCAAGCTACAAAGGTTTTGTGCTGAACTACAACATGCAGGGGACGGAGAAGACCATTCCCGAGTTGTACTCGATGCTCAAGTCTGCAGAAGTAGAAATCAAGAAAGAGCATCAAGTGTTGATGGTCAACAAGACCACTAGTTTCAAGAAAGGCAAGGGTAAGAAGAACTTCAAGAAAGACGGCAAAGCCGTTACCGCGCCCGGTAAGCCAGATGCCGGGAAGAAGAAAAAGAATGGACCCAAGCCTGAGACTGAGTGCTTGTATTGCAAGGGAAAGGGTCACTGGAAGCGGAACTGCCCTAAATACTTAGCGGACAAGAAGGCCGGCAACGTTAAAGGTATATGTGATATACATGTTATTGATGTGTACCTTACCAGCGCTCGTAGTAGCTCCTGGGTATTTGATACCGGTGCTGTTGCTCACATTTGCAACTCAAAGCAGGAACTACGGAATAAGCGGAGACTGGTCAAGGACGAGGTGACGATGCGCGTCGGGAATGGCTCCAAGGTCGATGTGATCGCCGTCGGCACGCTGCCTCTACATCTACCGTCGGGATTAGTTTTAAACCTTAATAATTGTTATTTAGTACCAGCTTTGAGCATGAATATTGTATCAGGGTCTTGCTTAATGCGAGACGGCTACTCATTTAAGTCAGAGAATAATGGTTGCTTTATTTATATGAGTGATATGTTTTATGGTCATGCTCCGCTGGTGAATGGTTTATTCTTGATGAATCTCGATCTTGATGTTACGCATATTCATAGTGTGAGTACCAAAAGATGTAAAGTTGATAATGATAGTCCCACATACTTGTGGCACTGCCGCCTTGGTCATATCGGCATTAAGCGCACGAAGAAGCTCCATACTGATGGACTATTAGAGTCTCTTGACTTTGAATCATTTGACACATGCGAACCGTGCCTCATGGGCAAGATGACCAAGACTCCATTCTCAGGAATAATGGAGAGAGCAACCGACTAATTGGAAATAATACATACTGATGTGTGTGGTCCAATGAACGTTGAAGCTCGCGGTGGCTATCATTATGTTCTCACTCTCACCGATGATTTGAGTAGGTATGGATATATCTACTTGATGAAGCAAAAATGAGACGTTTGAAAAGTTCAAGGAATTTTAGAGTGAGGTTGAGAATCAACATGACAGAAAAATTAAATGTCTACGATCTGATCGTGGAGGAGAATATTTGAGTCACGAGTTTGGCACACACCTAAGGAAGTGTGGAGTCGTTTCAGAACTGACGCCGCCTGTCACACCGCAATGCAACGGAGTATCTGAACGTCGTAATCACACTTTATTAGATATGGTACGATCTATGTTGTCTCTTACCGACTTACCGCTATCATTTTGGGGATACGCATTGGAAACTGCAGCATTCACTTTAAATAGGGCACCGTCTAAATCCGTTGAGACGACACCGTATGAACTGTGGTTTGGCAAGAAACCTAAGTTGTCGTTTCTTAAAGTTTGGGGCTGCGATGCTTATGTGAAGAAACTTCAACCAGAAAAGCTCGAACCTAAAGCGGAGAAATGCGTATTCATAGGATACCCTAAGGAGACTATTGGGTATACCTTCTATCTTAGATCCGAAGGTAAAACCTTTGTTGCCAAGAACGGATCCTTTCTAGAGAAAGAGTTTCTCTCGAAAGAAGTAAGTGGGAGGAAAGTAGAACTTGATGAGGTAATTACACCCCCTCTCGAACAGGAAAGTAGCGCAACGCGGGAAGTTGTTCCTGTGGCGCCTACACCAAGTGAAGAGCAAGTTAATGATAATGATCATGAAGCTTCGGATCAAGTTACTACTGAACCGCGAAGGTCCACAAGGGCACGCTCCGCACCAGAGTGGTACGGCAACCCTGTGATGGAAATCATGTTGTTAGACAACGGTGAACCTTCAAACTATGAAGAAGCGATGGCAGGCCCGGATTCCAACAAATGACTTGAAGCTATGAAATCCGAGATAGATCCATGTATGAGAACAAAGTATGGACTTTGGTGGACTTTCCCGATGACCGGCGAGCCATAGAAAATAAATGGATCTTCAAGAAGAAGACTGATGCAAACGGTAATGTAACCGTTTACAAAGCTAGACTTGTCACAAAGGGTTTTCGACAAAATCAAGGGATTGACTACGAAGAGACTTTCTCTCCCGTAGCGAAGCTAAAATCAGTCCGAATCATGTTAGCGATTGCCGCCTTTTATGATTATGAAATTTGGCAAATGGACGTCAAAACAGCGTTCCTTAACGGGAACCTTAAGGAAGAGTTGTATATGATGCAACCAGAAGGTTTTGTCGACCCTAAGGGTGCTAACAAAGTGTGCAAGCTCCAGCGCTCCATCTATGGGCTGGTGCAAGCATCTCGGAGTTGGAACATTCGCTTTAATGAGGTGATTAATGCGTTTGGGTTCATAGAGGTTTATGGAGAAGCCTGTCTGTACAAGAAAGTGAGTGGGAGCTCTATAGCTTTCCTCATAT
The DNA here is from genome assembly GCF_904849725.1 of Hordeum vulgare subsp. vulgare. Classification (NCBI taxonomy): domain Eukaryota; kingdom Viridiplantae; phylum Streptophyta; class Magnoliopsida; order Poales; family Poaceae; genus Hordeum; species Hordeum vulgare. The sequence goes on along the minus strand of NC_058521.1, from coordinate 548,958,003 downwards.
TGTATGTGGATGACATATTATTGATGGGGAACAATACAGAAATGTTGGAGAGCATAAAGGCCTATTTGAACAAGAGTTTTTCAATGAAGGACCTTGGAGAAGGTGCATACATATTAGGCATCAAGATCTATAGAGATAGATCGAGACGCCTCATAGGTCTTTCGCAAAGCACATACCTTGACAAGATATTGAAGAAGTTTAATATGGAAAACTCAAATAAAGGGTTCTTGCCAGTTTTGCAAGGTATGAGATTGAGTAAGGCTCAGTCGCCGACCACGACAGCAGATAGAGAGAAGATGAGTACTGTCCCCTACGCTTCAGCCGTAGGCTCTCTAATGTATGCCATGCTGTGTACCAGACCTGATATAAACCTTGCCATAAGTTTGGTAGGGAGGTACCAAAGTGATCCCGGTATGGAACACTGGACAACGGTCAAGAATATCCTTAAGTACCTGAAAAGGACTAAGGAAATGTTCCTCGTTTATGGAGGTGACGAAGAGCTCTTCGTAAATGGTTACGTCGACGCTAGCTTCGACACAGATCCGGATGACTCTAAGTCACAGACCGGATACGTATATGTTTTGAATGGTGGGGCAGTGAGCTGGTGCAGCAGCAAGCAAGAAGTCGTGGCAGCATCTACATGTGAACCAGAGTACATAGCTGCTTCAGAAGCGGCTCATGAAGGAATTTGGATGAAGGGGCTCATCACCGACCTTGGAGTGGTTCCAAGCGCGTAGGGTCCAATGACACTCTTCTGTGATAACACTGGGGCCATTGCCATAGCCAAGGAGCCCAGGTTTCACCGGAAGACGAAGCACATCAAACGCCGCTACAACTCCATCCAGGACCATGTCCAGAGTGGAGTGATAGATATTTATAAAGTACACACGGATCTGAATGTTGCAGACCCGTTGACTAAACCTCTTCCACGAGCAAAACATGATCAACACCATAATGCTATGGGTGTTCGATACATCACAATATAACTAGATTATTGACTCTAGTGCAAGTGGGAGACTGTTGGAAATATGCCCTAAGGCAATAATAAAATGGTTATTATCATATTTCCTTGTTTATGATAATCGTCTATTGTTCATGCGATAATTGTATTAACAGGAAACAATAATACATGTGTGAATAAATAGATCACAATGTGTCCCTAGCAAGCCTCTAGTTGGCTAGCTCGTTAGTCAATAGATGATCATGGTTTCCTGGTCATGGGCATTAGATGTCATTGATAACGGGATCACATCATTGGGAGAATGATGTGATGGACAAGACCCAATCCTAAGCGTAGCACTAGATCGTATTGTTCGTATGCTAAAGCTTTTCTAATGTCAAGTGTTTTTTCCTTCGACCGTGAGATTGTGCAACTCTCGGATACCGTAGGAGTGCTTTGTGTGTATCAAATGTCACAACGTAACTGGGTGACTATAAAGGTGCACTATGGGTACCTCTGAAAGTGTCTGTTGGGTTGGTACAAATCGAGATCGGGATTTGTCACTCCGTGTGACGGAGAGGTATCTCTGGGCCCACTCGGTAGAACATCATCATGAGCTCAATGTGACTAAGGAGTTAGTCACACGATGACGTGCTACGGAACGAGTAAAGAGACTTACCGGTAATGAGATTGAACAAGGTATAGGTATACCGACGATCGAATCTCGGGCAAGTTCTATACCGACAGACAAAGGGAATTGTATATGGGATTGATTGAATCCTTGGCATCGTGGTTCATCCGATGAGATCATCATGGAGCAAGTGGGAGCCAACATGGGTATCCAGACCCCGCTGATGGTTAGGCCGGAGAGGTGTCTCGGTCATGTCTGCCTGTCTCCCGAACCCGTAGGGTCTACACACTTAAGGTTCGATGACGCTAGGGTTATAGGGAATTTTTATACGAGGTGATCGAGAGTTGTTAGGAGTCCCAGATGAGATACCGGACGTCACGAAGAGCTCCGGAATGGTCCCGAGGTAAAGATTGATATATAGGACGGATGGTTTCGGACACCGGAAGTGTTTCAAGCATCATCGGTAACGTACCGGGATCACCGGGACCACCGGAGGTGGCCCCGGGGGTCCACCGAAGGGGGGCAACGACCCCGGGAGGTTAGATGGGCCAAGTGGGGGAGGGGACCAGCCCCTAGGTGGGCTGGTGCGCCCCCCACTCAGCCCAATGCGCAGGGGAGAGGGAGGGGGGGCAAACCCTAAGCCACACCCCTCCTCCCCTCCTGGCCGCCACCTCCTGGCGTAGATGGGGCTGCCGCACCCCTTGGGGGTGGGAACCCTAAGGGCTGCGCCCCCTCCCTCTCCCCCTATATATATTTGTGGTTTCGGGGCTGTTTGGCACACATTTTTCTCTCTCCCTCGGCGCAGCCCTGCCCTTCTTTCTCCTCCTCTGTGCCGGTGCTTGGCGAAGCCGTGCCGAGAAACCTCGTCTCTCCATCGACACCACGCCGTCGTGCTGCTGGAGTTCTTCCCCAACCTCTCCCTCCTCCTTGCTGGATCAAGGTGCAGGAGATGTCATCGGGCTGCACGTGTGTTGAACGTGGAGGTGCCGTAGTTCGGCACTAGATCGGAATCACACCGCGATCTGAATCGCCGCGAGTACGACTCCATCAACCGCGTTCTAGTAACGCTTCCGCTTAGCGATCTTTAATGGTATGAAGATGCTCTTACCCCTCTCTCGTTGCTGGTCTCTCCATAGGAAGATCTGAATATGCGTAGGAATTTTTTTGAATTTATGCTACGTTACCCAACAGAGAATCACGAAGATCTTAAATTGCTTGGTGTGACTCCCATTGAATCCTTGTTTTCTAGTGTCAAACCTAATGATGATGGGGCTGGATATGAATCACTTTGGATGAAAAACTCCCCAATGATTCGGAGTCCATCTATCTTGTTGCTAAAAACATTGAAAGTGGAGTAGAGGATATCAAAACTTTGAGTAGTAACGAAACTACTACTTTGTTCAAGGAATTCAATTATGATAGTTTCTGTTTGATTGAATCTATTTCCTTGATGCAATCCATGCTAAACTCTCCACACGCTTATAGCCAAAACAAGGCCTTTACCAATCATATCGTCGATGCTATGATGAAATCTCTTGAAGAGAAACTTGAATTGGAAGTTTCTATTCCTAGAAAACTTCATGATGAGTGATAACCTACTATCAAAATCAAGATAAAAAACTATGAATGCAATGCTTTGTGTGATTTGGGTGCTTGTGTTTCCGCGATTCCAAAGTCTTTGTGTGATGTTCTAGGCTTCAATTAGATTGATGAGTGCTCTGTTAATTTGCATATTGCGGATTCTACTGTTAAGAAACCTATGCGAAGGAGCAATGTTGTTCTTATTATTGAAAATAGGAACTATGTACCCGTAGATTTCATTGTGCTTGATATTGATTGCAATCCTACATGTCCTATCATTCTTGGTAGACCTTTCCTAAGGACTATTGGTGCTGTCATCGATATGAAGGAAGGGAATATTATATTTCAGTTTCCATTAAAGAAGGGCATGAAACATTCTCCTAGAAAGAAAATAAGATTTCCTTATGAATCCATGATGAGGGCTACTTATGGTTTGAGCACCAAAGACGACGATACGTGAATCTATTGCCTTATGCCTAGCTAAGGGCGTTAAACAATAGCGCTTGTTGGGAGGCAACCCAATGAATTTATCTTTGCTTTTTTTCTTTCTGTTTTGTTGCGTCCACACCATCATAATTCTGTTATGATTGTGTTTTTTGTGTTTATTTTTGTGTTTGAGCCAAGTAAAACATTTATGACTAGTTTTGGTGATGGTTGTTTGATCATGCTGGAGAAAGACAGAAACTTTTCGCTCACGAAATTATTTTTCATTTTTATCCAGAAAGAGCTTTTGAGTTGATTATTTTTGCTGCTGGTTGATATGCAAATTGCCTAATTTTTTTTAATTGTTCATAATTGTTGAGATACCATAAGTATACGAAGTATACAGATTGCTACAGACTGGTCTGTTTTTGACAGATTGTGTTTTTGTTGTGTTGATTGCTTATTTTGATGAAACTATGGATAGTATCGGGGGGTACTAGCCATGAAAAAGTAAGAATAGAGTAATCTAACACCAATATAAATAGAAATCAAGTTTTCTACAATACCTAAAGAGGTGGTAGTTTGTTTTCTTGTGCTAATGATATCACGAGTTTCTGTTTAAGTTTTGTGTTGTGAAGTTTTCAAGTTTTGGGTGATGTTCTGATGGACAAAGGGATAAAGAGTGGAAAGAGCTCAAGCTTGGGGATTCCGAAGGCATCCCAATCCAAATTCAAGGACACAAAAAAGCCTAAGCTTGGGGATGCCCCGGGAAGGCATCCCCTCTTTCGTCTTCAATCCATCGGTAACATTACTTGGAGCTATATTTTTATTCACCACATGATATGTGTTTTGCTTGGAGCGTCGTGTATTATAGGAGTCTTTTCTTTTTGTTGTGTCACAATCATCGTTGCTGCACACCTTTTGAGAGAGACATGCACTCATCGTGAATTTGCTAGAATACTCATTGAGCTTCACTTATATCTTTTGAGTTAGGCAATTTAGCTCACATGTGCTTCACTTTTATCTTTTGAGCTAGATAACTTTTCTTTAAGTGCTTCACTTAGATATTTTAGAGCACGGCGGTGCCATATTTTGGAGAAATAAAGAACTCTCGATCTTCACTTATATCTTTTTGAGAGTGCTCTCTTTGAGTAACTTGGTATTTGGCTTGTGCTATGAAAGTAGTCCTAAAGATCATAGGCATCCAAAGAGGATACAATAAAACTTCCATATTCATGTGCATTGATTAGAAAGAGAAGTTTGATTCCTCTCAATTAGTTTTGAGACATGGATTTGGTAATATTAAGAGTCATGTTAGTAGGGTGTTGTGAATCTAGAAATACTTGTGTTGAAGTTAGTGATTCCCGTAACATGCACGTATGGTGAACCACTATGTTCGAAAGTCGGAGCATAATTGATTTATTGATTGTCATCCTTTGTGTTGCGGTCGAGATCGCGTTATGGTTAACACCAACAACCCTTCCCCTAGGAGTATGTGTTTAGCACTTTGTTTCGGTTGCTAATAAAAACTTTCACAATAAGTATGTGAGTTCTTCATGACTAATGTGAGTTCATGGTATAGATGCACTTTCACCTTCCACCATTGCTAGCCTCTCTAGTGCCGCGCAACTTTCGCAGGTACATAAAACCACCATAGACTTTCCTCAAAACAGCCACCATACTTACCTATCATGGCTTTTTCATAGCCATTCCAAGATATATTGTCATGCAACTCCCACCGTTCCGTCTCACGACTTGTGCCGTCACTTACATATTGACATTGCATGATCGTAAGATAGCTAGCGAGTCATACGCTAAGCTAGATCATTGCACATCCCGGTACACTGCCGGAGGCATTTCCTATAAGAGTCATCATTGTTCTAAGCTTTGAGCTGTGAGTTAATAAAAGTGTGATGATCATCATTATTAGAGCATTGTCCCATGTGAGGAAATAAAAAAAAGAGGCCCAAGTTGCTGATGTTTGCCGTGTATCCCTTGCAACGGCGCCAGAAATAGTTGTGTCGACGGCACCAGGAATCCTTCAGCTGCAGCTACGCCTTAAGGGACTTCCTAGGCAAGTATGCAAAGGATTTCCCCCGTGGCCTTGGAGCCTTGCGTTGGTGTTCCCTCGAAGCGGAAAGGGTGATGTAGCACAGCGACGGTAAGTATTTCCCTCAGTTCGAGAACCAAGGTATCAATCCGGCGGAAGAGTACCTCAAGATCGTGCACAAACACAAAAGCTTGCACCCAATGCTACGAAGGGGTTGTCAATCCCTTATAGATTGTTTGCCAAGTGAGAACTGAAAGCAACAAAGTAACAAAGCAAAGTAAAAGCGGAGGTGTAAACGATGGATGTGAATAGACCCGGGGGCCGTAGTGTTTACTAGTGGCTTCTCTCATGAAAGCAAGTAGACGGTGGGTGAACAAATTACTGTCGAGCAATTGATAGAACCACGCAAAGTCGTGACGATATCTATGCAATGATTATATCTATAGGCATCACATCCAAAACAAGTAGACCGATACTCTGTGCATCTAGTACTATTACTCCACACGTCGACCGCTATCCAGCATGCATCTAGTGTATTAAGTCCATAAGAACAGAGTAACGCCTTAAGCAAGATGACATGATGTAGAGGGATAATCTCAAACCAATGATAAAACCCCCATCTTTTTACCCTTGATGTCAACTAATTGATGTGTGCCTTGCTGCTCCTACTGTCACCGGAAAAGGTCACCACATGGTAGAACCCAAAACCAAGCACTTCTCTCATTGCAAGAATCGAAGATCTAGTTGGCCAAACAAAACCCAAGACTCGGAGAGATTTACAAGGATATCAAATCATGCATATAAGAAATCAGCAAAGACTCAAATATATATCATAGATAATCTGAGCACAAATCCACAATTCATCTGATCTCGATAAACACACCGCCAAAGAAGATTACATCGGATAGATCTCCATGAAGATCATGGAGAACTTTGCATTGAAGATCCAAGAGAGATAAGAAGCCATCTAGCTACTAACTACGGACCCGTAGGTCTGAAGTGAACTACTCACGAGTCATTGGAGGGGCGATGATGATGATGATGAAGCCCTCCAACTCCAAAGTCCCCTCTGGCAGGGCGCCGGGAAGGGTCTCCAGATGAGATCTCGCGAAAACGGGAGCTTGCGGCGGCGGAAAAGTATTTTCGAGGCTCCCCTGATTTTTTGCGGAATATTTGGGAATTTATAGGACAAAGACCTAGGTCATGGGGCGGCCAGGGAGGCCACAAGCCTGCCCACCACCGCCTCCCCCTGGTGGCGGAGTGGGGGCTTGTGGGCTCCCTGGAGCCCACCTGGCTTGGCCCAAAAGCCCCCTAGTCTTCTTCCGTTCGGGAAAAAATCATTTCGGGTTTTTTCTTCCGTTTGGACTCCGTTCCAAAATCACATCTGAAAAGAGTCAAAAACACGGAAAAAACAGGAACTGGCACTTGGCACTGAATTAATAAGCTAGTCCCCAAAAGATATAAAAGGTACATAAAACAACCAAAGAATACAAGATAACAACGTGAAACCATCAAAATTTATAGATACGTTTCAGACGTATCAAGCATCCCCAAGCTTAACTCCTGCTCGTCCTCGAGTAGGGAAGTGATAAGAATGAATTTTTTATGCTTTCATGCTACCTAGCATAGGTGTCCTTTGTAATTCCTCTTATGTGACGTGAATGTTCAGATCCAATAGATTCAAAACAATAGTTTGCTATTGACATGGAAATAATAATAATTCAAGCAAACTAGCAAAGTAATCATGATCTTTCAAAATAACAAGGCCAAAAGAAAGTTATCCCTACAAAAGCATATAGTCTGGCTATGCTCTATATCATTGCACAACGAATTTATATCATGCACAACCCCGGTATTGGCCAAGTAATTGTTTCACACCTTTACTTTCTAAAACCTTTTCAACTCTCACTCAATACATGAGCGTGAGCCATGGTTATAGCACTATAGATGGTGTAGAATGTGGTGGAGGTTGCAAGACAAAAAAGGAGAAGATAGTCACATTAAGTAGGCATATCAATGAGCTGTGGAGATGCTCATCAATAGATATCAATGTGAATGAGTAGGGATTGCCATACAAATGATGCACTAGAGCTAAGAGTATGTGAAAGGTCTTAAAGAAAACTAGTGGGTGTGCATCCAACTTGCTTGCTCACGAATACCTAAGGCAATTTTGAGGAAGCCTATCATTGGAATATACAAGCCAAGTTATATAATGAAAATTTCCCACTAGCTATATGGTGGTGACAAAACGAGAGACTCTCAATCATGAAGATCATGGTGCTTAGTATGCACAAGTGTGGAAAAAGTGGTAGCATTGTCCCTTCTCTCTTTTTCTCTCATTTTTGTTTATTATTTTTATTTGGTGGGCTCTTTTGCCTCTTTTTTTTGTGGGTTCTTTGGCCTTTTTTATTTCCTCACATGGGACAATGCTCCATTAATGATGATCATCACACTTTCAACTCAAAACTTAGAGTAACGATGACTCTATATGGAATGCCTTCGGTAGTGTACCGTGGCAATGATCTAGCATGGCATAGACATCAACGGAAACATCATGCTAGCTATCTTACGATCATGCAAAGGAAAAGTAGGCGTGGTGGCACATATCATGGTGGTAGTTGCATGGCAATATATCTCGGAATGACTTTGAAAAAGCCATAGTAGGTAGGTATGGTGGCTGTTTTGAGGGAGGCTAATGGTGGGTTTTGTGCACCGGCGAAAGTTGCACGACACTAACAAGATAGTGATGGTGGAAGGTGAAAGTGCATCTAAAGCATGGACTCAACATTAGTCATGAAGAACTCATATACTTGTTGCAAAAGTTTTATTAGTAATCGAAACAAAGCATTCAACGCATACTCCTAGGGGAAGGGTTGGTAGGTATAAACCATCGCGCGATCCCGACCACCACGCAAAGGATGACAATCTATATACTAATCATGCTCAGATTTCATCACATAGCGGTTCACCATACGTGCATGCTACGGGAATCACTAACTTCGACACAAGTATTTCTAGATCCACAACACCTTACTAGCATGACTTCAATATTACCATAACCACAACTCAAAACTAATTGAGATGAATCAAACTTCTCTAACTATTCAATGCACATGAAGGTGGAAGTTTTCGTATCCCTTTGGATAACTACCCCTTTTGAGACTACTTTCAAAGCATATATCAACTACCAAGCCACGCACGTCTGCGCTCTAAAAGATATAAGTGAAGCACATAGAGCAAAAGTATCTAGCTCAAAAGATATAAGTGAAGCACATGTGAGCTGAATTGTCTACCAAAAGATATAAGTGAAGCTCAACAAAATCACGGTGTGTGCATGTCTGTCTCTCTAGGTGTACAACAAGGATGATTGTGACACAACAAAAATAAAAGACTCCTACGATACAAGACGCTCCAGGCAAAAACACATATCATGTGGTGAATAAAAATATAGCCCCAAGTAACGTTACCGATGGATTGAAGACGAGAGAGGGGATGCCTTCCCGGGGCATCCCCAAGCTTAGGCTTTTACAGCATCCTTGAATCTCTTGGGGTGACTTGCGCATCCCCAGGCTTGAGCTCTTGCCACTATTTATCTCTTTGTCCATAAGAACTTCACCCAAAACTTGAAAATTTCACAACACGAAACTTAAACAGAAACTCGTGATAACATTAGTTCAAGAAAGCAAACCACCACTTCCTTAGGTACTGTAGCAAACTTAAATTCTCCTTGTGCTGATGTTGGGTTACTGTAATTTCAATCTTACATGGGTAATACCCCCCGATACTATCCATAGTTTCATCAAAATAAGCAACCAACACAACGAAAACAGAATCTGTTAACAGCAGACCAGTCTGTAGAAATCTGTATATTTAGTATATCTATGGTACTTCAAAAATTCTGAAAAATTACGACATTCTGAATAATTTGCGTAGAAATCAGCAGCAAAAATAATCAACTCAAAAGCTCTTACAGAAAAAACATGAAAAGTCTTTTCGTGAGCAGAAAGTTTATGTCTTTTCCAGCATGACCAAACGATCATCCCCAAGACTAATCATAACGGTTTTGCTTGGCACAAACGTAAGAAGAAACACAAAAAACACAAGTGTGGAAAACACAAAACATAAAGAAAAGGGATAGATTCGTTGGGTTGTCTCCCAACAAGCGCTTTTGTTTAATGCCCTTAGCTAGGCGAAAGTGATGGAATCACGTATAGTCATCTTTGGTGCTCAAACCATAGGTAGCCCTCATCATAGATTCATAAGGCAATCTTATTTTTTTTCTAGGAAAGTGATCCATGCCCTTCTTTAAAGGAGATTGAAATCTAATATTCCCTTCCTTCATATCGATGATAGCACCAATAGTCCTTAGGAAAGGTCTACCAAGAATAATGGGACATGAAGGATTGCAATCTATGTCAAGTACAATGAAATCCACGGGTACATAGTTCTTATTTGCAACAATAAGAACATCACCGATCCTCCCCATGGGCTTCTTGACGGTAGAATCCGCAAGATGCAAATTAAGAGAACACTCTTCAATCTCATGAAAACCAAGAATATCACATAAAGACTTTGGAATCGCGGAAACACTAGCACCCAAATCACACAAAGCATTGCACTCATAGTTTTTGATCTTGATTTTGATAGTAGGTTCCCACTCATCATGAAGTTTACTAGGTATGGAGACTTCTAGTTCGAGCTTCTCTTCAAGAGATTTCATCATAGCATCTACGATATGCGCGGTAAAGGCTTTACTTTGGCTATAAGCATGTGGAGAGTTTGCAATGGATTGCATCAAAGAAATGCATTCAAACAAGGAGCAATTATCATAATTGAATTCCTTGAAATCCAAAGTGGGAGTTTCATTACTACCCAAAATTTTGACTTCTTCTACTCCACTCTCCACACCTTTATCATCAAGATAGGTGGACTCCGAATCATTGGGGCGTTTTTCAACCAAAGTGGATTCATATCCAGCCCCTCCATAAGTAGGTTTCACATGCGAAAACAAAGATTCAAGAGGAGACAAACCAAGCACTTTAAGATCTTCGCGATTTGCATCACTAGAAGGCACCCTTTTAAACCATTCATGTCTAGCGCGAATTTGGGCGGTTCTTTCTTTGCTCTCATTCATGGAGATACGCATAGCTGTCAAAGTTTCATCCAAGTTGATCTTGGGAGGAGCGCATCTAACTTTCAAAGCATCAATATCACAAGACATCCTATCAACGCTTTTAGCCAAATCGTCTATTTTGAGTAGTTTTTCCTCTATGGACGCAATGAAAATCTTTTGAGAGTTGATGAAATCTTTGATATTACTCTCTAGATCAGAGGGTAATTTGTTATGATTTCCATAAGTGTTGCCGTAGGAATTGCCATAATTGTTAGAGGAGTTACTAGGAAAAGGCCTAGGAACATAGTTTCCTCTAGAAGCATTGTTGTTGCCAAAATTGTTCCTACCAACAAAATTCACGTCCAAACTAGCGTTGCTACTCTCAATCAAAGAAGATAGTGGCATGTCATTAGGATCTATGGTAGCGTTTCTACTAGCAACGAAATTCATCAACTCGTCCATCTTAGCACTAAGCGAGTTAATCTCTTCTATAGCGTGCACCTTTTTGCTAGCAGGCGACCTTTCAGTGTGCCACTGAGAGTAGTTGGTCATGATATTGTCTAGGAGTTTTGTAGCGTCTCCTAACGTGATTTCCATGAACGTTCCACCTCAAGCGGAGTCCAAGATGTTGCGAGAAGCGAAATTCAAGCCAGCGTAAAAGATTTGTATAATCATCCACAAACTCAAGCCATGAGCAGGACAATTTCTAATCATAAGCTTCATCCTCTCCCAAGATTGTGCAACGTGTTCATGATAAAGTTGCTTGAAATTCATGATATCGTTACGTAAGGAGATGATCTTAGCCGGCAGAAAATACTTGGATATGTAAGCATCTTTGCACCTATCCCAAGAATCGATACTATTTTTAGGCAAAGAAGAAAACCAAGTTTTTGCACGATCTCGCAACGAGAAAGGAAAAAGTTTCAACTTAATCACGTCGTTATCCACATCTCTTTTCTTTTGCATATCACAAAGCTCAATGAAGGTATTGAGATGGGATGCGTCATCTTCACTAGGAAGGCCAGAGAATTGCTCTTTCATAACAAGATTCAGCAAAGCTGCGTTGATTTCATACGATTCCGCACTAGTGGCGGGAGCAATCGGAGTACTAATAAAATCATTATTATTAGTGCTCGAGAAGTCGCAAAGTTTGGTGTTTTCAGACATGATGTCTTCAACAAACAAACAAGCACACAAGCAGGCAAGAAAACGGCAAGGGCAAAAGAAGACGGCGAAGGTGAAAGGCGAATGAAAACTGCAAATGTGAAGTGGGGGAGAGGAAAACGAGAGGCAAGTGGCAACAAAAGTAAATGCAAGAGAAGAGTTTGTGAGACCTACTTGGATAGATCTTGATTTCTCCTCCCCGGCAATGGCGGCAGAAATACTTTTGATGTTTGCTGTGTATCCCTTGCAACGGCGCCAGAAATAGTTGTGTCGACGGCACCAGTAATCCTTCAGCTGCGGCTACGCCTTAAGGGACTCCCTAGGCAAGTATGCATAGGATTTCCCCCGTGGCCTTGGAGCCTTTCGTTGGTGTTCCCTCGAAGCGGAAAGGGTGATGTAGCACAACGACGGTAAGTATTTCCCTCAGTTTGGGAACCAAGGTATCAACCCGGCGGAAGAGTATCTCAAGATCCTGCACAAACACAAAAGCTTGCACCCAACGCTATGAAGGGGTTGTCAATCCCTTATAGATTGTTTGCCAAGTGAGAACTGAAAGCAACAAAGTAACAAAGCAAAGTAAAAGCGGAGGTGTAAACGATGGATGTGAATAGACCCGGGGGCCGTAGTGTTTACTAGTGGCTTCTCTCATGAAAGCAAGTAGACGGTGGGTGAACAAATTACTGTCGAGCAATTGATAGAACCGCACAAAGTCGTGACGATATCTACGTAATGATTATATCTATAGGCATCACGTCCAAAACACGTCGACCGCTATCCAGCATGCATCTAGTGTATTAAGTCCATAAGAATAGAGTAACGCCTTAAGCAAGATGACATGATGTAGAGGGATAATATCAAACCAATGATAAAAACCCCATCTTTTTACCCTTGATGGCAACTACTTGATGTGTGCCTTGCTGCCCCTACTGTCACTGGGAAAGGTCACCACATGGTAGAACCCAAAACCAAGCACTTCTCCCATTGCAAGAATCGAAGATCTAGTTGGCCAAAGAAAACCCAAGACTCGGAGAGACTTACAAGGATATCAAATCATGCATATAAGAAATCAGCAAAGACTCAAATATATATCATAGATAATCTGATCACAAATCCACAATTCATCTGATCTCGACAAACACACTGTCAAAGAAGATTACATCGGATAGATCTCCATGAAGATCATGGAGAACTTTGTATTGAAGATCCAAGAGAGAGAAGAAGCCATCTAGCTACTAACTACGGACCCGTAGGTCTGAAGTGAACTACTCACGAGTCATTGGAAGGGCGATGATGATGATGAAGAAGCCCTCCAACTCCAAAGTCCCCTCCGGCAGGGCGCCGGGAAGGGTCTCAAGATGAGATATCGCCGAAACGGAAGCTTGCGGTGGTGGAAAAGTATTTTCGAGGTTCCCTGATTTTGTGTGGAATATTTGGGAATTTATAGGCCAAAGACCTAGGTCAGGGGGCGGCCAGGAAGGCCACAAGCCTGCCCACCGCCGCCTCCCCCTGGTGGCAGAGAGGGGGCTTGTGGGCTCCCTGGAGCCCACCTGGCTTGGCCGAAAAGCCCCGTGGTCTTCTTCCGTTCGGGAAAAAATCATTTCGGGGTTTTTCTTCCGTTTGGACTCCGTTCCAAAATCAGATCTCAAAAGAGTCAAAAACATGGAAAAAACAGGAACTGGCACTTGGCACTGAATTAATAAGTTAGTCCCAAAAAAGATATAAAAGGTACATAAAACAACCAAAGAAGACAAGATAACGACGTGAAACCATCAAAAATTATAGATACGTTTGAGACATATCAGTTGCCCACAAAACAAATATGTGGAAAGAGGCCAAAGAGCCCAAAAAAGAGAGAAAAAGAGAGAAGGGACAATGCTACTATCTTTTTCCACACTTGTGCTTCATAATAGCACCATGTTCTTCATGATTGAGAGTCTCTTGTTTTGTCACCACCATATACTAGTGGGAATATTCATTATGTAACTTGGCTTGTATATTCCAATGATGGGCTTCCTCAAAATTGCCCTAGATCTTCATGAGCAAGCAAGTTGGATGCACACCCACTAGTTCTCCTTTTGAGCTTTTACATACTTATAGCTCTAAGTGCATCCATTGCATGGTAATCCCTACTCTTTCACATTGATATCTACTGATGGCCATCTCCATAGCCCTTTGATACGCCGAGTCAATGTGACCATCTCCTCCTTTTGCCTCACAACCTCCACCACACTCTATCCCAACTATAGTGCTATATCCATGGCTCACGCTCATGTATTGCGTGAGAGTTGAAAAAGGTTTGAGAAAATAAGAGTGCGAAAACAATTACTTGGCCAATAACGGGGTTGTGCTTGATTTAAATTCGTTGTGTGGGGATGATGGAGCATAGCCAGACTATATGATTTTGTAGGGATAACTTTCTTTGTCCTTGTTATTTCGAAAGTTCATGATTACGTTGCTAGTTTGCTTGAAGTATTATTGTTTTCATGTCAATAGCAAACCATTGTTTTGAATCTTACGGGTCTGAACATTCATGTCACATGAAAGAAGTTACAAAGGACAAATATGCTAGGTAGCATTCCACATCAAAAATTCAGTCTTTATCACTTCCCTACTCGAGGACGAGAAGGAGTTAAGCTTGGGGATGCTTGACACGTCTCCAACGTATATATATTTTTTGATGGTTCCATGTTATTATCTTGTCAAAATTTGGATGTTTTGTATGCATTTTATATCTATTTTGGGACTAACTTATTAACTCAGTGCCAAGTGCCAGTTCCTGTTTTTTCCGTGTTTTTGACCCTTTTCAGAGGAGAATATTAAACGGAGTCCAAACGGAATAAAACCTCCGAAAAGATTTTTTTCCGAAACAGAAGATGCGCAGGGAGCTTGAGAACCAAGGCAGAGGGCGCCATAGGAGGCCACAAGCCCCCTAGCTGCGGCCTGGGGGTGCCTAGCAGGCTTGTGGGCCCCCTGTGGCTCCTTTGCCCTACTTCTTCCGCCTATTAATCCCCGAAAAATCCAAAATCACGGCGGAGAGCCACAAAAATACTTTTCCGCCGCCGCAAGCTTCTGTATCTGCAAGATCCCATTTGGGGCACGTTGTAGTGCCTTGCCGGAGGGGGGATTCGGATACGGAGGGCTTCTCCATCAACACCATTGCCTCTCCGATGATGCGTGAGTAATTCACCATAGACCTTGGGGTCCATAGCTAGTAGCTAGATGGCTTCTTCTCTCTCTTGGATCTTCAATACAAAGTTCTCCATGATCTTCATGGAGATCTATCCGATGTAATCTTGTTTTGTGGTGTGTTTGTCGAGATCTGCTGAATTGTGGATTTATGATCAGATTATCTATGAATCTTATTTGAGTTTCTTCTGATCTCTTATATGCATGATTTCATATCCTTGTAATTCTCTTCGAGTTGTGGGTTTTGTTTGGCCAACTTGATCTATGATTCTTGCAATGGGAGAAGTGCTTGGTTTTGGGTTCATACCGTGTGGTGACCTCACCCAGTAACAGAAGGGGTAGCGAGGCACGCATCGTGTTGTTGCCATCAAGTGTAAAAACACGGGGTTTATATCTATTGCATGAATTTATCCCTCTACATCATGTCATCTTGCATAAGGCGTTACTCTGTTTGTCATGAACTCAATACACTAGATGCATGATGGATAGCGGTCGATGTGTGGAGTAATAGTAATAGATGCAGAAAGTATCGGTCTACTTGTCTCGGACGTGATGCCTATTCTTGATAACCCACAAATATAGGGGATCGCAACAGTTTTCGAGGGTAGAGTATTCAACCCAAATTTGTTGGTTAACCAAAAGGGAAGCGAAAGAATATTCTCAAGTATTAGCATCTGAGTTTGTCAGATTCAACCACACCTGAAAGATTAGTGTCTGCAAGCAAAGTATCAGTAGCAAAGTAGTATGATAGCAACGGTGCCAGAAACGATCTCTTGACGGCAGACTATTCCTAACTGTTGTATCAATGGCGCCAGTAGGTTGCACGTGGGCGAGTAACTATTCTTCCCCGACAACAGTGTCGGAAAAGATCTTGCAACAAGTAACAGCGAAGTAGCAAGGGATAGCAGTAGCAGCAGTAGCAAAGTAAAAGCAGTAGCAACAGTAGTAGCAAAGTGACAGTAGTAGCAGCAAAGTGTCCCAATCCCTTTTATAGCAAGGGACAAGCCTAGACAAAGTAACGTAGCGAGGACCAGTAGTAAAAGACTCGTAGGCAGTGGATCGGTGATGGATGAGTATGACGGATGTGATTCATCTGTAACAGCTATAACACAGAGAGATATGTAACTAGCTCCTGTTCGTCAATCTAATGTAGGCATGTATTCCGTTTGTAGTCATACATGCTTAGGGAAAAGAACTTTCATGACATCTATTGTCCATCTCTCCCGTGGCAGAGGGGTCCTAATGGAAACTATGGGATATTAAGGTTCTCCTTTTGATAAAGAACCGGACCAACGCATTAACACGCGGTGAATACATGAACTCCTCATACTATGGTCATCTCCGGGAGTGGTTCCGGCTATTGTCACTCCGTGGTTGTCGGGTCATAACACATAGTAGGTGACTATAGCTTGCAAGATAGGATCTAAAGCACACATATATTGGCGACAACATAATAGGTTCAGATCTGAAAGCATGGCAAAGTAGTAGCAACATTAATCTAGAACATATTGGATACTAGGGATCAATCCCCGTCAAAACTAACTCGATTACATGATAGATCACATCCAACTCATCACTGTCCAACAAGCCTACGATGAGATTACTCACGAACGATGAATAGCATCATGGAGAGGAAGGTTGATGATGACGATGGTGATGATTTCCCCTCTCCGGAGCCCCGAACGGACTCCAGATCTGCTCTCGAGAAAGAATTCATAATCCTTTTCGGTCACAAAGATAGGCGAAGTGGCAAACTTTGGGTCTTATTTCATCCTAGCGTTCAGAGATTTTTATTTGCACTTGCGCAGTAATTTCTCAACATCATAGCTATCCTTACACGCAAGAAAATCCTCAGCTATCTCTCCCTCCATAACATAGCGCGTATCAGGCATAACAGGCAATTCAGGCATAGTAGCAGGTTCTACTTCAATAGTATCAGCAGTTTCAGAAGTATCATCACATCTAGCAGCAACTCTAGCAATTTGTGCATCAAGGAATGCACCTAGTGGCAAAGCAGTATCAGGCATAGCATCATCATGCATAGTATCAAGCATAGCATCATCAGGCATAGTATCAAGCATAGCATCATCAGGCATTGTATCAAGCATAGAATCATAAGCATCATGGGCAGCAGAAGTAGCATCATCAAGCACAGGCGACATATCAAGATTTCTAGCAGGAGGTGATGTCGCAAACTTACTCATAACTCAAAGGTGAATCAAGTGCAGAGCTAGATTGCAGTTCCTTACCTGTCCTTGTAGTGGAAGGCAAGATTTCAGTTCTTGGATCTTTCGGATTCTTCATAGTGATCAGCAGACGTAAATCCCAAGTGACTCGGAGAATATAGTTGTGCTTCCCCGGCAACGGCGCCAGAAAAAGGTCTTGATAACCCACAAGTATAGGGGATCGCAACAGTTTTCGAGGGTAGAGTATTCAACCCAAATTTGTTGGTTCACCAAAAGGAAAGCGAAAGAATATTCTCAAGTATTAGCAGCTGAGTTTTTCAGATTCAACCACACCAGAAAGATTAGTGTCTGCAAGCAAAGTATCAGTAGCAAAGTAGTATGATAGCAATGGTGCCAGAAACGATCTGTTGACGGCAGACTATTCCTAACTGTTGTATCAATGGCGCCAATAGGTTGCACGTGGGCGAGTAACTATTCTTCCCCGACATCAGTGTCGGAAAAGATCTTGCAACAAGTAACAACGAAGTAGCAAGGGACAACAGTAGTAGCAGTAGCAAAGTAACAGCAGTAGCAACAATAGTAGCAAAGTGACAGCAGTAGCAGCAAAGTGGCCCAATCCCTTTTGTAGCAACGGACAAGCCTAGACAAAGTAATGTAGCGAGGACCAATAGTAAAAGACTCATAGGCAGTGGATCGGTGATGGATGAGTATGACGGATGTGATTCATCATGTAACAGCTATAACACGGAGAGATATGTAACTAGCTCCCGTTCGTTAATCTAATGTAGGCATGTATTCCGTATGTAGTCATACGTGCTTAGGGAAAAGAACTTGCATGACATCTATTGTCCATCCCTCCCGTGGCAGCGGGGTCCTAATGGAAACTATGGGATATTAAGGTTCTCCTTTTAATAAAGAACCGGACCAACGCATTAACACGCGGTGAATACATGAACTCGTCATACTATGGTCATCTCCGGGAGTGGTTCCGGCTATTGTCACTGCGGGGTTGCAGGGTCATAACACATAGTAGGTGACTACAACTTGCAAGATAGGATCTAAAACACACATATATTGGCGACAACATAATAGGTTCAGATCTGAAATCATGGCACTCGGGCCCTAGTGACAAGCATTAAGCATGGAAAAGTAGTAGCAACATCAATCTAGAACATAGTGGATTCTAGGGATCAATTCCCATCAAAACTAACCCGATTACATGATAGATCTCATCCAACTCATCACCGTCCAGCAAGCCTACGATCAGATTACTCACGAACGATGAAGAGCATCATGGAATTGTCGATGGAGTAAGGTTGATGATGATGATGGCGACGATTTCCCCTCTCCGGAGCCCCGAACGGACTCCAGATCTGCTCTCCAGATGAAGAACAGGAGGTGGCGGCGCCTCCGTATCGTAAAACGTGATGAAACCTTCTCTCTGATTTTTTTCCGGGCGAGACGGAAGATATAGAGCTGAGTTTGGGGGCGGTGGAGCCACGTGGGCCCCACAAGCCTTCACGGCGCGGCCAGGTGGGGTGGTCGCGGCCTATGGGCTTGTGGCCCACTGGTCCACCTCCTCCGGTGGATCTTTGCGCAGGTATTTTTCTTTTATTCCAGAAAATATCTCCGTAAATTTTCAGGACATTCCGAGAACTTTTATTTCTGCACAAAAACAACACCATGGCAATTCTGCTAAAAACAGCGTTAGTACGGGTTAGTTCCATTCAAATCATGCAAATTAGAGTCCAAAACAAGGGCAAAAGAGTTCGGAAAAGTAGATACGACGGAGACGTATCAACTCCCCCAAGTTTAAAGCCTTGCTTGTCCTCAAGCAATTCAGTTGACAAACTGAAAGAGACAAAAGAAAAAACTTTGACGAACTCTGTTTGATCTTGTTGTTGCAACTATGTCTAACTCATAACCAGAATTTCAGCAAGATCACAAGCAAACCACATAAGCAAATGACATCTAGGTCTCACGTAAACTCATATCAATGGCATAATAAACTAGCGAGCAAATAATAATAAGCCTCAAGTGTCAACACTTCAATCAAAACAACATGAAGCAGTACGAATAGATGGTATCTCGCTAGCTCTTTCTAAGATCGCAAAACATAAATGCAGAGCACCTTCAAAGACCAAGGGTTGACTAAACATTGTAATTCAAGGCAATGAAGATCCAGTCATAGTCATACTCAACACAGTTAAAATCAAAGCATAAAAATGACAGAGGTGCTCTCTAATTGGTGCTTTTGTAAGAGGAGGATGACTCAACAGGAACATAAATAGACATGCCCTTCGCAGAGGGAAGCATTGATTTGCACAGGTGCCAGAGCTCAAGCTTTGAAAACAAAGATAATAATTTTGGGTGGCATGCTTTCATTGTCAACGCAATGACTAAGGGTTCTCAACATCTTCCACGCTACACATGCTATAGGCGGTTCCCAAATAGAAAACTAAAGTTTTGACTCCCCCACCACCAATCAATCACACTCCACGGCTAGCCGAATCCTCGGGTACCGTCCATACCAACATCAATCCTGGGGGAGTTTTGTTTGCAATTATCTTTTCGATTTGAGCATGGAACTGAGAATTCCAATTACCATCCCCTTTCTCGTGAATGATAGTGAATAAACACATATCGAGGATAACAAGCCTAGCATGGAAGATACCAATAGCCCCCTGTCACCACATGAGAGGTTCGGGCATGCAAAATAGATTATTTCTTGAAGATTTAGAGAGTGGCACATGCAAATTTGCTTGGAACGGCAGGTAGATACCGCACATAGGTAGGTATGGTGGAATCATCTGGAACAACTTTGGGTTTATGGAGGTGGATGCACAAGCAGTATTCCCGCTTAGTACAAGTGAAGTCTAGCAAAAGACTGGGAAGCGACCAACTAGAGAGCGAAAACGGTCATCAAAATGCATTGGGATTAACTAACATTGAGTGCAAGCCTGAGTAGGACATAAATCACCATGAACATGAACATCATAGAGGCTATGTTGATTATGGTTCAACTACATGCATGAACATGCGCCAAGTCAAGCCACTTGAATCATTCAAAGGAGGATACCATCCTATCATACTACATCATAGTCATCTCAACATTCATGTGGGCATCCAAGGCAAACCATTATAAGCTCCTAGCTAAGTAAGCATGGCATAAGCAACTATGATCTCTAAGTTGTCATTGCAAACATGTTTCTCTCACAACAAAGCTGAATCAGGCATGATGAGCTAATCATATTTACAAAAACAAAATAGATCGAGTTCATACCACCTTTTCCAGGCTCAGTCACTTCATCACATATCGTCATTATTGCCTTTCACTTGCATGACCGAACGATGTGAACAATAATAAGCGTGCTCGTGCATTGGACTAAAGCTGGAATCTGCAGGCAAACACAAAGGAGAAGACAAAGTAATATGGCTCTATGAAAGCTAAATAGGTATGCATGCAAGAGCCACTAAACATTGTAACCATGGCCTTCTACCTTGACCCAAAGAAAAAGAAAACTAACTACACGGGAAAGCTCCCAACAAGCAAAAGAAGAAAAGGAAAATCTTTTTGGGTTTTCTCAAACTAGACACACACATGAAAAGAAAACGAGAAAAACAAAATAAACTAGCATGGATGATATAGTGGCAAAGTGTGAACACCGGCTAACAAGGTGAAAGCATAAGCAAGAATGTAAAGTCGGTGAGAACACGTACTCCCCCAAGCTTAGGCTTTTGGCCTAAGTTGGTCTACTCCCAAGGATGGTCCTGGCGAAACCCAAAATCATAATGGGGGTTATACGGGAGTGCTGCAGCCACTGCCTGAATAGCTGCCTCACGGAGGCGAGTAGCCTTTGCCTCCCTTTCATACTCCTCTGCCTCTCCTCTAGTTATGTAATATCTCCGTTTTACCTGAAAGTCAAAGAAGGCAGGAGCAGGAAGGGTAACATTGAAAACACGCTGCCGGTTAAATATCAAACGGTATAGGAGGGATTCGTTATCCCTCTCAAGGAACTGGTAGCGTGTCAAAGTGACGCGGTCAAGGAAAGCTGTATGGAGCGGGGGATCTCCTTCGCGGATGGGTACTCCAAGAAAATTTGCTATGCGAGTGGCATAGATGCCACCAAAGAAATCCCCTTCAATAGCATTCTTATTCAGCCTCCTTGCTATAATAGCTCCCATGTTGAAGCTTTTGTCACCTGTCACTTCACTCTTAAGGATACTAAGGTCGAGTGCGTAGAGGTGACAATGTTCAATCTTGCCATTAATGCATCTGCCTATGAAGAGGGCAAAGTAATGCAAGGCAGGAAAATGAATACTCCCCATGGTAGCTTGCGTAATGTCTCTAGTTTCTCCAACCGTAATACCCGAGCAAAAATCTCTAACCCAAGATTTAGGAGGGTCATTGAGGCTACCCCAAATAGGTATTTTGCAAATTCTATTGAAATCCTCTAAATCCATGGTATAAGATTTATCATAGAGATCAAACAGTACCGATGGCTCACGACCAGCTGAAAATTTGAATCTACGAACAAAAGATGCAGTGAGAGCAACATACTGTTCACATTTATCGGAGATGAAATCCTCGAGTCCAACGTTGTGAACAAGTGCATCAAACTTATCTTGGAACCCTGCCTCAATCATAAATTCATCAGAAGGCCATTCACATGGTTGTACCTGTGTGTCCCTAGGTTGGTAAGGATCAGGCTCCCGAATCGCAAGACGGGGACCTCTGTTGCTTGAGAAACCACCATGAAAGTTTCTCCTGAACATCTTCCTTTTTTGAAATTTTCAGTGACCCAAAGGAAAAGTGAACAAGGCTCAACTAAACTAGTAGCAACTACTCCCACAAGTGCCTAGAGACCATATTACGCATCAAAACTACTTGGGACCAGCTAAAATTAGCATGCAAAGCTCAAGAACATGGTCACCGAGGTAGCAAAAATACGCGGAGTATAAGGCACTAGAGCAAAAACTAATTGGACCAATGGAGGAGTCACTTACCAAGGAGTAATTTCCCCAAAACAGTTTGGAGAACGGTGATTTGAGCAAAGAGATCGAAAATCCCACCAAGAGGAGCAAGAACACGGGTTTGAGCTGCGAAATGATTTTTTCTGGAGGTAGGAGAACCAGATGAGAGCAAGAATGAGTGGAGGGGGTGCCTGTGGGCCCCACAAGCCTGGGTGGCGCCGCCAGGGGGGTGCCCGCACCCCTAGGGCTTGTGGCCCCCCCAGACAGACTCTTTGTCCCAATATTTTTCAAAAATTCCAGAAAAAATCATACTTGATTTTCAGGACGTTCGGAGAACTTTTATTTTCGCGGTACTTTTCTACCGGACACTAAAACAGAAAACAGGGAAAACTAAACTAAATCTATCGTTTTTCTTCTAAGCAACCGAAGGTGAAAACTTGGAACAGAGGTGTGTGACTTCTCGATTCATCCATCTCATGGTCATCGAAAGAAATCCGTCAATGGGGTTGATCAAATCCCCTCGACAAAACTTTCTCGAATTGCAAAAGAAGACGGAGAATTCTCGAGTAGTCACTAGGTCACCTCAATGGGTATTTGTATTTCCCCAACTAGTAAATCATACTTCATCTTCACACGAGGAATAGGGCATTCAGAGCTCCCAATAAGAATCGATGAAGTCTTTTTGATAGCATTGATGCAATGTACTCGATATTGTTTCTTCGGAAAGTGCATTGTATGCTCATTACCGTTGACATGGAAAGTGACATTGCCTTTGTTGCAATCTATAACAGCCCCTGCAATGTTTAAAAAGGGTCTTCCGAGGATGACCCCCATGGCATCGTCCTTGGGAATATCCAAGATAACAAAGTACGTTAAGATAGTGACGTTAGCAACCACAACGGGCACATCTTCGCAAATGCCGATAGGGAAAGCAGTTGATTTGTCGGCCATTTGCAGAGAGATTTCAGTGGGTGTCAACTTATCCAGTTCAAGCCTACGATAAAGAGAGAGAGGCATAACACTAACACCGGCTCCAAGGTCGCATAAAGAAGTTCTGACGTAGTTATCTTTAATGGAGCAAGATATAGTGGGCACACCGGGATCACCTAGTTCCTTAGGAGTTCCACCCTTGAAGGTATAATTAGCAAGCATGGTGGAAATCTCAACCTCAGGTATCCTCCTCTTACTAGTCACAATATCTTTCATGTACTTAGCATACGGAGACATCTTGAGCATATCCGTCAAACGCATTTGTAGAAAGACAGGTCTGATCATCTCAACGAAGCGCTCAAAATCCTCATGATCCTTTTTCTTGGATGGTTTGGGAGGAAAGGGAATAGGTTTCTGAACCCATGGTTCCCTTTCTTTACCATGCTTCCTAGCAGCAAAGTCATTCTTATCGTATCTTCTATTCTTAGGCCACGGGTTATCAAGATCAGGTTCAATCTCCACATCCTTTTCATTGCTAGGTTGAGCATCTTCATGAACATCACTATTGATATTATCATTAGGCTCATGTTCATCACCAGATTGTGTTTCAACATCAGAGACAGAGGCATTGTTTGGACTCTCAGGTGTATCAGCAACAGGGTTGCTAGCGTGCAGGTTCCTATCATCTTTCTTCTTCTTTCTAGGATGACTAGGTGCATCAGTGCTAACTCCTTTAGAATCTTGTTCAACTCTCTTCGGATGACCCTTAGGATACAAAGGTTCCTGGGTCATTCTACCGCCTCTAGTGACGACTCTGACGGAATTGTCATTCAACTCATTGAGCAAGTCATTCTGAGCTTTATGTACTTGTTCTACCTGAGTGGTAACCATAGAGGCATGTTTACTCAGAAGTTTAAGATCATTGACATTTCTGTCCACACAAGCACTTAAATGACTAAGCATACGAGCATTCTTTTCCAATTGTCTGCTAACATAATCATTGAAACTCTGTTATTTGGCAACAAAGTTATCAAATTCATCCATGCATAGGCTAGCAGGTTTATCAAAAGGAATACCACTCTCATCAAAACTACGCAGAGAATTTACTTCTACCACGTGTATCGGGTTATCGAGACCATGGATCTCTTCGATAGGTGGTAGATTTTTGACCTCTCCGGATTTAATGCCTTTCTCTCGCATAGATTTCTTAGCTTCTTGCATATCTTCAGGACTGAGGAATAGAATACCTCTTTTCTTTGGAGTTGGCTTAGGAGGTGGTTCGGAATAGTCCAAGCATTCTCATTGCACAAGATGTTATTCAATAGGATCTCAGCTTGTCCTATAGTTCGTTCCCTAAAAACACTACCAGCACAATTATCTAGATGGTCTTTAGAAGCATTTGTAAGTCCATTATAGAAGATATGAAGTATTTCATTCTTCTCAAGAGGGTGATCAGGCAAAGCATTCAGTAGCTGGATGAGCCTCCCCCAAGCTTCTGGGAGACTCTCTTCTTTAGCTTGAGCAAAGTTGTATATTTCCCGCAAGGCAGCTTGCTTCTTATGGGCAGGGAAATATTTTTGAGAGCAGTAGTAGACCATATCCTGGGGGCTACGCACATAACCAGGAGCAAGAGAAGTGAACCAGGTCTTAGCATCATCCTTTAGCGAGAAAGGAAACAACTTGAGCATATAGTAGTGGCGGATCTTTTCCTCACTAGTGAATAGGGTGGCTATATCATGCAGTTTGGTAAGATGGGCTATAACCGTTTTAGACTCATAACCGTGAAAAGGATCAGATTCGACTAGAGTGATTAACTCAGGGTCGACAGAGAATTCATAATCCTTTTCGGTCACAAAGATAGGCGAAGTGGCAAACTTTGGGTCTTATTTCATCCTAGCGTTCAGAGATTTTTATTTGCACTTGCGCAGTAATTTCTCAACATCATAGCTATCCTTACACGCAAGAAAATCCTCAGCTATCTCTCCCTCCATAACATAGCGCGTATCAGGCATAACAGGCAATTCAGGCATAGTAGCAGGTTCTACTTCAATAGTATCAGCAGTTTCAGAAGTATCATCACATCTAGCAGCAACTCTAGCAATTTGTGCATCAAGGAATGCACCTAGTGGCAAAGCAGTATCAGGCATAGCATCATCATGCATAGTATCAAGCATAGCATCATCAGGCATAGTATCAAGCATAGCATCATCAGGCATTGTATCAAGCATAGAATCATAAGCATCATGGGCAGCAGAAGTAGCATCATCAAGCACAGGCGACATATCAAGATTTCTAGCAGGAGGTGATGTCGCAAACTTACTCATAACTCAAAGGTGAATCAAGTGCAGAGCTAGATTGCAGTTCCTTACCTGTCCTTGTAGTGGAAGGCAAGATTTCAGTTCTTGGATCTTTCGGATTCTTCATAGTGATCAGCAGACGTAAATCCCAAGTGACTCGGAGAATATAGTTGTGCTTCCCCGGCAACGGCGCCAGAAAAAGGTCTTGATAACCCACAAGTATAGGGGATCGCAACAGTTTTCGAGGGTAGAGTATTCAACCCAAATTTGTTGGTTCACCAAAAGGAAAGCGAAAGAATATTCTCAAGTATTAGCAGCTGAGTTTGTCAGATTCAACCACACCAGAAAGATTAGTGTCTGCAAGCAAAGTATCAGTAGCAAAGTAGTATGATAGCAATGGTGCCAGAAACGATCTGTTGACGGCAGACTATTCCTAACTGTTGTATCAATGGCGCCAATAGGTTGCACGTGGGCGAGTAACTATTCTTCCCCGACATCAGTGTCGGAAAAGATCTTGCAACAAGTAACAACGAAGTAGCAAGGGACAACAGTAGTAGCAGTAGCAAAGTAACAGCAGTAGCAACAATAGTAGCAAAGTGACAGCAGTAGCAGCAAAGTGGCCCAATCCCTTTTGTAGCAACGGACAAGCCTAGACAAAGTAATGTAGCGAGGACCAATAGTAAAAGACTCATAGGCAGTGGATCGGTGATGGATGAGTATGACGGATGTGATTCATCATGTAACAGCTATAACACGGAGAGATATGTAACTAGCTCCCGTTCGTTAATCTAATGTAGGCATGTATTCCGTATGTAGTCATACGTGCTTAGGGAAAAGAACTTGCATGACATCTATTGTCCATCCCTCCCGTGGCAGCGGGGTCCTAATGGAAACTATGGGATATTAAGGTTCTCCTTTTAATAAAGAACCGGACCAACGCATTAACACGCGGTGAATACATGAACTCGTCATACTATGGTCATCTCCGGGAGTGGTTCCGGCTATTGTCACTGCGGGGTTGCAGGGTCATAACACATAGTAGGTGACTACAACTTGCAAGATAGGATCTAAAACACACATATATTGGCGACAACATAATAGGTTCAGATCTGAAATCATGGCACTCGGGCCCTAGTGACAAGCATTAAGCATGGAAAAGTAGTAGCAACATCAATCTAGAACATAGTGGATTCTAGGGATCAATTCCCATCAAAACTAACCCGATTACATGATAGATCTCATCCAACTCATCACCGTCCAGCAAGCCTACGATCAGATTACTCACGAACGATGAAGAGCATCATGGAATTGTCGATGGAGTAAGGTTGATGATGATGATGGCGACGATTTCCCCTCTCCGGAGCCCCGAACGGACTCCAGATCTGCTCTCCAGATGAAGAACAGGAGGTGGCGGCGCCTCCGTATCGTAAAACATGATGAAACCTTCTCTCTGATTTTTTTCCGGGCGAGACGGAAGATATAGAGCTGAGTTTGGGGGCGGTGGAGCCATGTGGGCCCCACAAGCCTTCACGGCGCGGCCAGGGGGGTGGTCGCGGCCTGTGGGCTTGTGGCCCACTGGTCCACCTTCTCCGGTGGATCTTTGCGCAGGTATTTTTCTTTTATTCCAGAAAAAACTCTGTAAATTTTTAGGACATTCCGAGAACTTTTATTTCTGCACAAAAACAACACCATGGCAATTCTGCTGAAAACAGCGTCAGTCCGGGTTAGTTCCATTCAAATCATGCAAATTAGAGTCCAAAACAAGGGCAAAAGAGTTCGGAAAAGTAGATACGACGGAGATGATCATCACCATGGATAGGTATTGCGTGTGCGTAGGAATTTTTTTGTTTTCCATGCGACGTTCCCCAACAATTTCCCCCTTATTATTAGTTTTTTTATTGTTCATACAAAATAGAAAAACAAAAATAACATGTAACTATACAAGGCCATGAGACCTTCACTAGTGTGTGTGGTAAGCTATAAAAGAACATGTAACTATGTATGGAAAAGACCCACTACAAAATGAAAGAATAATGTCAATCTAAACATGCAACTATACATGGGAAAAGGTTGACATATTCTATGCTACTTATATTTAATAAATATTTCGCAACACTATAGCTATTAAAAATAATACATATTAAACCAAATATTTGTTTTCCGTACAACCAAATGTCATTGTAACACATTGCTACCAATTCCTACATCAACGAGTGAGGTGTCATCTCTAGTTTGATGAATTCTTCAACCCAAGATTACAACCCTGTCATCAACGAGTGAATTCTTGTTGCTCAAACATGAAGATAACATCTTATCTCTAGATTCAACCCTTTAAATTTAGAGATAAGATCTTATCTCTATATTTGAATGACATGTGCCTTGGGGAATGGTGCAGCCAGGCCATGTGGGCTGTAGACCCACCCCTCGGTCCATGTGGGCCCTTCCCAGGTCGTTGGGCACCATGGTGGAACCCTCAGAAGCTTCTAGCACCTTTCTGGTACTATACCCAAAAAATCTCGAACTTTTTCGGAACCCTGAATATGACTTCTCATATAGAAATCATTACGACTGGACCATTCTGGAGCTCCTCGTGGTGTCCCGGATCCCATTCGGGACTCCGAACAACTTTTGGAGCTTCCACTATTGATAGCTCAACATTACCCTAGCGCTACCGAACATTAAGCATGCGACCCTACGGGTTCGAGAATCATGTAGACATGACCGAGACACCTCTCTGGTCAATAACCAATAGCGGGACCTAGATGGACATATTGGTTCCTACATATTCCACGAAGATATTCATCGGTTGAACCACGATGTCAAGGATTTAGTTAATCTTGTATACAATTCCCTTTGTCTAGCGATATATTACTTGCCCGAGATTCGATCGTCGGTATCTCATACCTAGTTCAGTCCTGTTACTCACAACTCTCTTTACTCGTTCTATAATACAAGATCCCGTGACTAACTCCTTAGTCACATTGCTTGCAAGCTTCTTGTGATATTGTATTACCGAGAGGCCCCGGAAATACCTCTCCGTCATACGGAGTGACAAATCCCATCCTTAATCCATGCCAACCCAACACACACTCTGTAGCGACCCGACTCAAGACGAGTCACGCCTCTGTGTATCTGTGCCATCCCTGGATTAGTCTGCTGGCACACACAGTACATCAATGTATATATCAAAGTGCAATCACATGGAAATAGCGTAAAACTGATATATACCTTAAATATCTCAGCGGAAGCAGTCAAGGGAGTGGAGTCCCAATAAACACCAACGGCAAGTTGAGTGTAGACCGTAACCCTGAATCGTACTCTTACTCGTCGAAGAAAAATATCTGCAACATAAGACGTTGCAGCCGTGTAGGTCAGCATATTGAATATGCCAGCAAGTCACATAAGAGAGGGGTGAAAAGTAATCATCTATACTATATGCATATATGGCAGGTGGGGCTATAAGATTTTAGCGAAAAGCAAGTTTTCTCCTACATCAAGAGAGGGCTAAAAGCAAAATGTTACTACATTGTTGGTTGTTAACGAGATGGTTCCACCAACCAATTCTCGTACTCATGTTGTCAATAATACCCACATCAATATTATTATTTGTGTTGAGAATTTCAGATAACTTCAGTTCCTTTGGCTCAAGTTGTCCATGACCATGGACACGGCTAATCGATTAGGTTTGAGTACTCTGCAGAGTTTTGCACACGTTCCCCACAAGATTTGATCGCCTCCGTGTATGTCCTCGCACTTCAGGGTGTTTGAAGACCGGATGATCAAAACATGGTCTTTCAACGGGTCCCTCTAAATCCCTGTCGGTGCCCATCCAATCCTACCGTTCTTCTACATCTGCTAGCACCGCGTGTCCAGAGTCGCCGCGTTGTCCAACCAAGCCAGAGCCCATAATGACTTGTGGCTGTGCAGGTAAGCCTTGGGTCTTGAAAATATTCGTCCGTCTCTTTGAGCCTGGGTGAAGCTTTCCGCAAGATGTCATGGCCGTCTCCAGCATCCCGGGTCATCCACTGGTTTCTCCAGGGAGCCGATCAACCGTCCTTCACCCAGAGTTGCATTGCATCACGAGGTCTTGAAAAGTCTTGACTTAACCGGTCTTGGTTATTAAATTATTCTTGCATCACTTGTGATAAACTCTCAACGAGAATCCCGTCTACTCAAGCATAGCAATATGAAATTTGTCGTCCCGGGCCAAGTAACGGGGTTGTTGGGTGCCTACCACATGATACTACAATATGTAACCATAATTTCCAAGTACCTACTCAGCATGCAATTGGGCATAGGATGGTAGAACTACGATGCATAAAACATAGGTGATACATGATCAAATGACTTGCCTGGTGAGGTTGATGAAGAAGAATTTCTCAAGAAATAACTTGATAGACTACTCGTCACTCTCCGATGAAATCTATATAACAAACATACCATTCACATAAGCACTCATACTAGCAATCATTCTAGCAATCAAAACAAAAGAGAGAGTGAATAAGAATCCGAAGGAAACTTCAAATAAGACTAGGGAGTCTTCTACTACATCAAACACTAAATAGTTTTTGTCCAACAGAAAATAATAATAGGGAACTAAGATATAAATTTAATTAAGATAAAATAAAGTATTTTTCACAAAACTATTTGAAAGTATTTCCAAACGGGATTTGAAACAGTGGAGAAACCAATTGCAAGTTATTAGAGAACTAGAATTGATTTCATGATAACATATAAAAATAAAAATCAAAACTTGTTGCAAACCTACTGTTAACTAACAGAAACAAAACATAATCTTTCTGAAATATAAAAGAAAATAATTTAAAAACAATTATAGAAAAGGAAATAGCCATAATCCTAAAAAAGGTGAAACAGAAATTGTTTCACAAGAAACAATGAGCTAAAATACTCAAATAATTCTGAAATGTTTACCACTGATAACTAAGATCACTAGTGATCAGTAGCAAAAAGAATCAAATTAAAAGCTATTTTTAAACTCCTGGAATAAGCAAAGCAAGGTTTAAACTAAATCTGATCTAATTCAAATTTGAAAATTTCAAACATAGACAAATTATATGTTTTTCACAACTACAGAGAAATTGTGATCTACTGGAAAACGAATCAACCTCATTGGATCTCTAGATCAAAAGTTATGATCAAAACAAGATTGGAACTTTCTCTATTTTGGAATTAAAACAGAAAAAAATAGAACCGATTCTAACGGACAGGGGTACACGTGGCAGCTTCTGGTTGGCCTAGGTGGTGTGTGCTGCGGGGCTTTCTAGCAAACGGCCGCTATGTAAGTAAAATCTCTCAGCTAAATAGTAAGTGAAGTAAAACCGGCTCGGTTCTTAACTAAAAACCGAAGGGGTACAAGGTATCTAATCCTAGCCATCTAAAACAGATCGGACGGAGGAGGGAGAGATGGGGTGTAGCTCACCGTGGGGCTGCTGGTGCTTCTTCTCCGGCGAGGCAGAGAAGGTGGCGAGGTCGGGGCTGCGTCTCCGGCGAGTCTCCGGCGAGGCCGAGTGCACCAGAGGATGGAGGAGGGGCTCCTCGGACGGATGGCGGCGACGGCGAGGCGAGAGGTCGGGGGCGGGCGTGGTGCTCGAGCTTCTCGGGCTCCTCGAACGGCCGAACTCCGGCGAGGCGTGGGGTGGTGAGGAGGCGGCGAGGGCTCGGGCTAATGGGAAAAATGGGTTGCGGGGGCGGTGGGGGAGCTCGTGGCGGCGTCGGTTGGGGCGGGGAGGCGAGGGGTGGCGCAGGGTGGCGAGGTGGTGTTCTACTCAAGCTTGGGATCCAGCGAGGTGCGTGGGGGCGAACTGGCGTGGGGAGAAGGGGGCCGAGGGGGGGCGTGGAGGTGGCGGTTTATTTAGGGGGCGAGGGAGGCCGAGAGAAGGAAGGGGGGGGCGAGGGAAGGAAGGGATCCCGTGATCAAGGGGATCACGCCATGGAAGGGGCTGGTCGCTGGGGAAGGAAGGGTTACGAGAGAAGAAAGGTAAGAGGAAGAAGAAAGAAGGAAAGAAAGAAAGGAAAAAAAAGAAAAAGAAGTGGGGGTGCGCTGGGGGCTGGTGGCGGTTTGCCACGGATTCTCTCCCAGCGATGGGGAATCTCGCCCAAGAAATCTCCCGATTTGTTTTTTTTAAACAGCAAGAGAAAAAAATAAAAGGAAACAAAATAAAAATAATTTATATGGGGTATTATATACCGAATCGATCAGAAAAATATTTCCTAATTGATTATCATTTTTCCAAAACCAAAATAAAAACTTTTTAAAAATGTTTTTTTTCACAAAAAACCCCTAAGGCTTTACTTTCTTTTTGAAATTATTTTCTCCACAAGGTTTGTGTTTTCCTTGGCTCAAAATATATCAAAAGTGCCCCTGGTCATTTTGGAGGGTCATATTCCTCCTCTCTTTCTTGCTTGCAAGAAATTATTTCCCGGCACTTATTGCACGAAGAAAACAAATTAGAAATGCAAAAGAAAAATTTGAAAGAATCCAAATGCAAACTCCATTCAAATTCTTTATAGTTGAAGAAGTCATGTCATCTTCTCTCATTGCTTTTAACTCGCTGAATTTGAATTTACCGGAGAAGGGGAAAGTCATTTTATTCCCTCTCAATAAAAAGTTTTTGAAATGTTTCAAATTTCACTCAAGTTTCAATCACTCAAGAAAACAAACAAACAATATAATAATTATATTAACATTCCAAAATTTGGGATGTTACACACTCTCGGAGATACGTGTAGATTATCTATATGATCACCCAGTGACGTTTGATACACACAAGGCATTCCTCTGGTGTCAGGGAGTTGCATGATCTCATGGTCTTAGCAACAGATACTTGACATGAAGAAAGTAGTAGCAATAAACATAGCGATATGATCAAATGCTATGCTTACGATTAGGTGTTGTCCATCCCATCATTCTCCTAATGACGTGATTTCGTTATCAAATGACAACTCATGTCTATGATTAGGAAACCTTAACCATCTTTGATCAATGATCTAGTCTTGTAGAGGCTCACTAGGGACACGGTATGTATCAACACGTGTATGTGAGTTTCCGATCAATACAATTATAGCATGGATAAGAAACGATTATCATGAACAAGGAAATATGATAATAACCAATTTAGTATTGCCTCTAGGGCATATTTCCAACAAACATGTGAAAATAAACCTATGAAAATGAATTCATTTCTAGTGGTCCAAATGACCCATGTGACTACAATGATTATCTCCATAGAGAATGGAACATGTAACATTTGTTTCAACCCAAAACTTGTGAGAGAACAAATCATAGGTTGAATATTTCAACATCGGAAAATATATGTTCGTCAAGTTGAGGTAAAAAGGCATATTAAGGAGATAATATCTCTTGTTCAATAATAGACGACACACATATTTTACGTAATCTAGTAGAAAAAAAGCCTTACTCTGCAACATTCCCATTATATGCAATCTTTCATGCAAAAGAAGCGAGAAAATCTTCTGTTTTCTATGGGTGCAAGATTTTCATGAAAAATGAAGGTTGTTGGACTTGGATATTCTCCAATGAAGGCTTTGTAAACTTTGGTTTGTTGGAATCTGGTGGGGGCGGGAGGGGTAGGACCAACTAGTCATAGAGATTTGAGGACCAATATTAGCTATCAAGGATCCCAATTGGTACACTTGGACAAGAGCTTCCTTACAAAAAGTGGGATGGAAGAGTTGCAAAATATGATAATGTTGCACTACCTATTTAATGGGAATGTTCTCTTTATTGGAAAATAATAAAGTATGTAGCATAAATTCTTCATGTTTCTCGTAGACCAATTAACTTGCGAGAAGAAGGTGCCGTCTTTGAGACTATAATGAGCTATAGCTTTGAAAGTTTGAAGGATATTTAGGCAATCCCTCGTATAGAAGATTACGTCCTTTTTCGCTCGGGAGAGGTTAGAGTGCTAGTAACACCATAGTTTGAACTTTGAAATTGTATATACATCTCGAGAAATAGGGACTAGTGGTCAAAGTAGCGTATTAAAGATTGTGCTATTGTCCAAAGTGTCACTTAATTTCTATTAGGCTGATAATTTTTAGCGAGGAGGTTCATGTTGGGGAACGTGGCATGGGAAACAAAAAAATTCCTAGGTACACGCAAGATCTATCACTGGATATGCATAGCAATGAGAGGGGAGAGTGTGTCTACGTACCCTCACAAACCGTTAAGCGTAAGCGCTAAAAACGTGGTTGATGTAGTCATATGTATTCATGATCCAATCGTGATCCGTCTCGATCAAGCACCAAATGAACGGCACCTTTGTGTTCAACACACGTACATCTCGAGGACGTCTCTTCCTCCTCGATCCACCAAGCGAGGGCGGAGTAGTAGATGGGTTCTCCGGCAACACGATGACGTGGTGGAGGTGGTGGTGGAGCTAGTCGAGCGGGCCTTTGCCAATCACTTCCTGAACGAGGACAAAGTAGGAACGATAGAGAAAGGGGCACCAAGGGCTAGTGAGTCCTCTAGGTGCGCCCCTCTCCTCTATATATAGGTGGATGGGAGGGAGGCCAGCCCCCTTAGGGTTTCCCAATTAGTGGAGGCGGCGCCCTAGGGGGCTGGCATGGCAAGGGGGTGGTGGCCACCCTATTGTTCCCAACCTTTAGTCGCACGGTCCTTGGGAGGGGCTCGCACCCAGCACACGAGGGGTTGGTGAAAGCACATATGCTCCGTTTGTGGTTTTGATAACTCATAACAACATAAACTATCTCTTGCACTAATAGTTCTATCTAATGTTTCAGATTCAATCCAAGAGATTGTTGGCTGGGAATGTGAGGAGAAGCCCCGAGGAAGGAGAAGAATAGGATTGACAATGCATCGAGCTTCAAGACTCTATATTTTGCATCTTGTGAGAAATAACATTTGAGTCCATAGGAAAGCCAATACTATTAAAAGGGGATGAGGTATCTATGATGATCTGGTTGCTCAAGTGCTTAGATTTAGCCACAAAACCCTCATTAATTCACCCACAAAAATATTATGTCCAAACCACAAAGCCTAAATTGAGTGCCACCAATATTTCTAATTCGGCACCACCAAGTTTTACCCTAAACATAATCTCGAGCCAACCCTAACCCTTAGTGAGACCAAGTCCCATTTCGGTGCAACCGAAAATCAATGACCAATGATACATCCATTTTGCATCATGCTTTCATGTTGATATTTATTGCTTTTTGGGCTGTTATATTACTTGTGGTACCATATTTATGCCTTTTCTCTCTTAGTTTGCAAGGTTTATTTGAAGAGGGAGAATTCAGGCAGCTGGAATTCTGGACTGGAAAAGGAGAAAATCCTAGTCCACTATTCTGCAGATCTCCAAATGCCCTGAAAAGTTACGTGGATTTTTTCTGGATTATATAAAAAATATTGGGCGAAAGAACTACCGGAGGGGGGCTGCCAGGGCGCCACAAGACCTGACACCGCCACCCCTGGTGGAGGAGTGGGGGTTTGTGGGCTCCTTGACGGCCCACTAGCCCCCCTCTTTTGCTATATGAAGCGTCCTGGTCCAGAAAAAATCAATCGGGAGCTTTTTCGTGGTTTCGCCGCCACCACGAGGCAGAACTTGAGCAGATCCAATCTAGAGCTCCGGCAGGACGATCCTGCCTGGGAAACTTCCCTCCCGGAGGGGGGAATCGTCGCCATCGTCATCACCAACACTCCTCTCGTCGGAGGGGAGGCATCTTCATCTGCACCATCTCCTCTCCAATCCCTAGTTCATCTCTTGTAACCAATCTTCATCTCGCGACTCCGATTGGTACTTGTAAGGTTGCTAGTAGTGTTGATTACTCTTTGTAGTTGATGCTAGTTGGATTACTTGGTGGAAGAGTTTATGTTCAGATCCTTGATGCTATTCATTTACCTCTGATCATGATTATGATTATGCTTTGTGAGTACTTACTTTTGTTCCTGAGGACATGGGATAAGTCATGCTGATAATAGTCATGTGAATTTGATATTCGTTCGGTATTTTGATATGTTGTATGTTGTTTTTCCTCTAGTGGTGTTATGTGAACGTCGACTACATAACACTTCACCATATTTGGGCCTAGAGGAAGGCATTGGGAAGTAGTAAGTAGATGATGGGTTGCTGGAGTGACAGAAGCTTAAACCCGAGTCTATGTGTTGCTTCGTGAGGGGCTGATTTGGATCCACTAGTTTAATGTTATGGTTAGACTTTGTCTTAATTCTTCTTTTGTAGTTGAGGATTCTTGGGAGAGAGGATAATCATAAGTGGCATGCTTGTCCAAGTAAGGGCAGTACCCAAGCACCGGTCCACCCACATATCAAACTATCAAAGTAACGAACGCGAATCATATGAACATGATGAAACTAGCATGACAGAAATTCCCGTGTGTCCTCGGGAGCATTTTTCCTCCTATAAGACTTTGTTCAGGCTTGTCCCTTGCTACAAAAGGGATTGGTCCACTTGCTGCACTGTTGCTACTACTTGTTACTTGTTACTCTTTGCTTGCTACGTTTCACCTCGCTACAAAATCACCTGTTACCGCTACTTTCAGTGCTTGCAGTTATTACCTTGCTGAAATCCGTTTATCAGAGCCTTTTGCTCCTCGTTGGGTTCGAAACTCTTACTTATCGAAAGGACTATGATTGATCCCCTATACTTGTGGGTCATCAAAACTCTTTTCTGGCGCCGTTGTCGGGGAGTGAAGCACCTTTGGTAAGTGGAAATTGGTAAGGAAACATTTTTATACTCTGCTGAAATTTATTGTCACTTGTTACTATGGAAACTGTTTCTTTGAGGAGTTTGTTCGGGGTATCTTCACCACGAACGGAAGCACGAGGAGTTGTTCCTCAACCTGAGGTACCTACTGAAAATATCTTTTACGAAATTCCTTCGGGTATGCTTGAGAAACTGCTGGCTAATCCTTTCACAGGAGATGGATCTTCACATCCAGACTTGCATCTATTCTATGTAGATGAAGTTTGTAGTTTATTTAAGCTTGCAGGTTTGCCCGAGGATGAGGTAAAGAAGAAAGTATTTCCTTTATCTTTGAAGGATAAGGTGTTGACATGGTATAGGCTATGTGATGATACTGGATCATGGGGCTACAATCGGTTGAAAATTGGAATTTCATAAAAAGTTCTATCCTATGCATTTAGTACATCGTGATCGGAACTTTATTTATAACTTTTGGCCTCGTGACAGGGAAAGCATAGCTCAAGTTTGGCGGAGGCTTAAATCAATGCTATATTCATGCCCCAATCATGAGCTCTCGAGAGAAATCATCACTCAAAACTTTTATGCTCGACTTTCTCATGAAGATCGTACCATGCTTGACACTTCTTGTGCCGGTTCTTTTATGAAGAAGGATATTGATCACAAGTGGAATTTATTGGAGAGAATCAAACGGAACTCTGAAGATTGGGAGCTAGAGGAAGGTAAGGAGTCAGGTATGAATTTCCAGTTTGATTGTGTTAAATCTTTTGTTGAGACAAACACTTCTAGAGATTTTAGCGCTAAGTATGGACTTGACTCTGAGATAGTAGCTTCTCTATGTGAATCGTTTGCTACTCATGTTGATCTTACCAAAGAGAAGTGGTTTAAATATCATCCTC
This sequence comes from Hordeum vulgare subsp. vulgare, assembly GCF_904849725.1. NCBI lineage: Eukaryota > Viridiplantae > Streptophyta > Magnoliopsida > Poales > Poaceae > Hordeum > Hordeum vulgare. The sequence continues at coordinate 548,920,908 of NC_058521.1, read as the reverse complement.
CTGTAGAAAGCAACATAGCCAACACCAATCTAGTCGAGGAGAAAGTCATTGCTTTTAGTGATCCTGTTGTTCCTTGTGCTTACACTGAGAAACCACCATACCCTGCTAGGATAAAGGATTATTCTAAAGCTCCAACTGTGATACATAGGGGTTACATTAGACCACTTTGAAAAGACCTCGATGACGCCTAGAGGGGGGTGAATAGGCTATTTAAAAACTTCTTCGGATTTGGCTTGAACCTAATGCGGAAATAAACTAAGAGGGTACTTGTCAAGCACAAATCCTAAATGCACTAGGCACTGCAACGTATATCAACAACACGATCTACCAAGATGGACACAATGCAGTTACTAACAAGCACAAGTAAGTTACACAAACTTACTTCAGTTATATCACACGACAAGTAGGTAAATAACACAAGATACTAGATCACACTATATCACACGATATATCAAGGATTGCAAGTATGTACGTGTGGATATAGAGGGTATGCTTGAATGATTAATCTTGTACAAGAATTGGACAACACAATATAATGAGCACAAGCAATATGCAGTGTATGTATGCTCAAATAACACAAGTAAACCACAAGTAAGGAGTTAGGGTTAAGGATAACCAAGGTCTCTGAGACGAAGATGTATCCCGATGTTCACTTCCTTGGAGGGAAGCTAGTCACCGTTAGAGAGGTGGATGTTACCACAAAGGCACACCAACGCCACGAAGGCTCACCCTATTCTCCCTTTGAGATAACACCACGAAGGCGTTTCTCAACCACTAGTGGTAAGCCTTTGAGGTGGCTTCCAAACCCTCACAAACTTTTCCGGGGGAAATCACACGGATTGATTCCTCTCCGAAGAACTCCTACCGCCTAGGAGTCTCCAACCTCCAAGAGTAACAAGATCACGGGGAATGCTCAAAACTTGCTCAAATCACAAATAGCTTGGGTTGAGAGAAGGAGAGGGAGAATATCTATCTTTTGATTGGAACAACTCTCAAAGGGGCTCACAAATGCTCTTGGGATCTAAGATTTGGAGTGAGCAAATGTGTGTGAGGTGGAAATGTGTTCTTATGAGGATAAGGCTGTGTTGGGCCACCCTCTCACGAAGTGGGAGGGGGTTATTTATAGTGGGGAGAGAAAAAGAGCCGTTGGGGACACTTTAAGTCACACACGGTCCGGACGTCCGACACTTGTCGGAAGTCCGGGCGTCCGTGAGGGGCCGGACGTCCGACAGAGGTCGGACGTCCGAGACCTGTAGGCATGACTGGAACTCTTCTGAATTCGTGAGCGGCCGGACGTCCGACAGGGGTCGGTCGTCCGAGGCCTGTAGATGTGCCTGAACATATTTGAATTCATCAGCATACGGACATCCGGAGTGGCCCGGAAGTCCGTGGTATACAGCACAATTTCTACTGGTGGTAGTTTCCGGATTTCCAACGGGTGTCGGACGTCCGGCGCTCGGACGTCCGGAGGGAGCCGGATTTCCGAGATATAGAACTCAACTTCTACTGGTGCAGGCTTCTGGATTTTCGGGACTTGGCCGGACATCCGGGCCTCGGACGTCCGGAGGGAGCCGAAAATCCGAGTTATATGGCTCTGATTTCTCTGGTATAGGATTCCAGATTTCAGAACTAGTCGGTCGTCCGGTCCTCGGACGTCCGGAGAAAGGCGGATGTCCGAGGCACTGGTTCTGTTTTCAGATAACAACAAAACAGTGGAGATGTGGTCTGAGAAGAGAGTGATGATGTAGTTTGAGCAAGTTCATCGCAAAACCTGTGATCCCCTCTTAATAGTGCGGGATCCCTAAGGACTCAAGAATCATAAAAGAGTACTGATGATCCATACTTGAGTGTATACTTTTATTCGCTGATCATCACTCCGCACCACTAACGTCAAAGTAAACTGATACCTTTGAGTTAGCCCTTTCACCTGAGCTTGATGTTGTTGTTCCTTCTTGGCTCAAGTTGAAAGCAAGACATGATGAAGTCTTCAAGTAGCTTTCCCATACACAATGCGGAACGCCTAGCTTATGTATTTATCTTCATTTGTCCACCATGTGAACATCCACAAGAATCAAGCATGAAGTTCTCAAGAATGCTTATCTTGATCTTGTCCTGTCCACCATGTGAAACTCCACAAGAATCAAGCATGTAGTGCTCAGGAATGCTTATCTTGATCTTGTCCTTGTTAGCACATGAGGTTGTCCTTGTCAGCACATGATCATTGACAATAGTTTCAATGATATATTCGTGCTGATCCGCTTGAACTTGCACACCACAATCTTGATGACGATCACCACTTGACGTCATCCTTCATGGGTTGTATGAGATCTTCCTTTTGATGCAAGCCCAGTGGAAGCACACCTAACCCCCACATAGGAGTCTCACAAAGACCATGGGTTAGTACACAAACACGTAATGGACAATGCTTACCATACCATGGGATCACTTGATCCCTCTCGGTACATCTTGTACGCTTTGTGTGTTGATCATCTTGATTTACTCTTTGTTTGAGATCTTGATCAACCTAGTGTTTCTATGACCATTCTTTGGGTAATACCTTGAATAACATCTTGGTCATCATATAAACTCCTTGAACCCAACAGATGGACTTCAAGAAGTGTCTATGGACAAGTCCATACCATGAGATCACTTGATCCCTCTCGGTACATCTTGTACGCTTTGTGTGTTGATCATCTTGATTTACTCTTTGTCTGAGATCTTGATCAACCTAGTGTTTCTATGACCATTCTTTGGATAATACCTTGAATAACATCTTTGTCATCATATAAACTCCTTGAACCCAATAGATGGACTTCAAGAAGTGTCTATGGACAAGTCCTATAAATATAACTTAAAGCAACCATTAGTCCATAGGAGTTGTCATCAATTACCAAAACCACATATGGAGATATATGCTCTAACACACTTGCACCCCTTGAGGAAATTAGAGTTGAACCTAGTGTTGCTATTATCAAAGATCTCTTAGCCGAAGACATAGACGAGCATGTTATCAAATTCTGTGAGGACTCCGCTAGAATTGCTAAACCTCACGCGAAAGACAAACACGGATCTGTAGTTGGCCTACCTGTTGTTTCTGTTAAGATAGGAGATCACTGTTACCATGGTTTATGTGATATGGGAGCTAGTGTTAGTGCAATACCCAGTTCTCTATATGATGAAATCAAAGATCAGATTGCACCTGCGGAGTTAGAACCTATTGATGTCACTATTACGCTAACTAATAGAGACACTATCTGCCCTCTGGGAATTGTGAGAGACGTAGAAGTCCTGTGTGGTAAGACAAAGTATCCTACTGATTTCCTTGTCCTTGGTACTGCACAAGATAGCTTTTGTCCCATCATATTTGGTAGACCCTTTCTCAACACTCTCAATGCTCACATTGATTGCATTAAGCAGACTGTCACAGCAAGTTTCGACGGTGTGTCTCATGAATTTAGCTTCTCCAAGTTTGGAAGACAATCCCATGAAAGAGAGTCGTCTGGTAGAGATGAAATCATTGCTCTTGCCTCTATTGTCGTACCTCCTACAGATCCTTTAGAGCAATATCTGCTTGGGCATGAAAATGATATGCATATGGAGGAGAGAGATGAGATGGATAAAATTGTCATAGAACAATATCCTATTCTCAAGAATAATCTGCCTGTTGAACTGCTTGGGAATCCTCCCCCACCAAAGGGTGATCCTGTGTTCGAGCTTAAACAGTTGCCTGATACTCTTAAGTATGCTTATCTTGATGAGAAGGAGATATATCATGTCATTATTAGTGCTCTCCTCTCAGAGCGCGAAGAGAAGAAGTTACTAAAAACTCTGAGGAAGCACCGCGCTGCTATTGGATATACTCTTGATGATCTTAAGGGTATTAGTCCTACTCTATGTCAGCACAAGATTAAAACCGATCCTGACTTTAAACCAGTTGCTGATCATCAAAGGAGATTAAATCCTAATATGAAAGAGGTCGTTAGAAAAGAAATATTAAAGCTTCTGGAAGCAGGAATCATTTATCATGTTGCTCATAGTGATTGGGTAAGTCCAGTACATTGCGTACCTAAGAAGGGAGGTATCACTGTCGTTCCTAATGATAAGGATGAACTAATCCCACAAAGGATTATTACCGGCTATAGAATGGTGATAGACTTCCGGAAACTGAACAAGGCAACCAGGAAAGATCATTATCCTTTGTCGTTCATCGACCAAATGCTAGAAAGGCTATCAAAACACACACACTTATGCTTTCTAGACGGTTATTCAGGTTTCTCGCAGATACCTGTTGCACAATCTCATCAAGAGAAAACCACTTTCACCTGCCCTTTCGGTACCTTTAACTATAGACGTATGCCTTTTGGCTTATGTAATGCACCTGCCACCTTCCAAAGATGTATGATGGCTATATTCTCTGACTTTTGTGAAAAGATTGTCGAGGTTTTCATGGATGACTTCTCCGTTTACGGGTCTTCCTTTGATGATTGCCTCAGCAACCTTGATCGAGTCTTACAGAGATGCGAGGAAACCAACCTCGTCTTGAATTGGGAGAAGTGCCACTTTATGGTTAATGAAGGTATCGTCTTAGGACACAAAATCTCTGAAAGAGGCATTGAAGTTGATAAGGCTAAGGTTGATGCAATTGAGAAAATGCCTTGCCCCACAGATATCAGAGGTATACGAAGTTTCCTAGGTCATGCTGGTTTCTATAGAAAGTTCATTAAAGACTTCTCTAAGATTTCTAGGCCTCTTACCAACCTCTTGCAGAAGGATGTTCCTTTTGTTTTTGATGAGGATTGTGAGGAAGCCTTTGAAATACTTAAGAAGGCTTTGATAACCGCACCTATTGTTCAACCACCTCACTGGAACTTGCCCTTTGAAATCATGTGTGACGCTAGTGATTACGTTGTTGGTCCTGTTCTAGGACAAAGAGTTTACAAGAAGTTGAATGTCATTCACTACGCTAGTAAAACTCTAGACAGTGCCCAAAGAAACTATGCCACTACGGAGAAGGAATTTTTAGGAGTCGTGTTTGCATGTGAAAAGTTCAGATCTTACATAGTTGACTCCAAAGTCACTATTCACTCTGATCATGCTGCTATTAAGTACCTCATGGAGAAGAAGGACGCTAAGCCTAGGCTGATCAGTTGGGTTCTCTTGCTACAGGAATTTCATTTGCACGTCGTTGACTGAAAGGGTGCTGATAACCCTGTAGCAGATAACTTGTCTAGGCTAGAGAATGTCCTTTATGACCCACTACCTATTGATGACAGCTTTCCTGATGAGCAATTAAATGTCATTCGCACTTCACTTAGTGCATCGTGGTATGCCGATTATGCAAACTATATCGTAGCCAAATACATACCACCCAGTTTCACCTATCAGCAAAAGAAGAAATTCTTCTTTGATTTGAGACACTACTTTTGGGATGATCCTCACCTTTATAAGGAAGGAATAGATGGTGTTATTAGACGTTGTGTGCCTGAACATGAACAGGGACAGATCCTGCAAAAGTGTCATTCCGAAGCCTACGGAGGACACCATGCTGGAGATAGAACTGGCCATAAGGTATTGCAATCAGGTTTCTATTGGCCCACTCTCTTCAAGGATGCTCGTAAGTTTGTCTTGTCTTGTGACAAATGCCAAAGAATAGGGAACATCAGTAAGCATCAAGAAATGCCTATGAACTATTCACTTGTCATTGAACCATTTGATGTCTGGGGCTTTGATTATATGGGACCCTTCCCGAGTTCCAATGGGTACACTCACATCTTAGTTGCTGTGGATTACATTACTAAGTGGGTAGAAGCTATCCCCACTAAAAATACTGATCACCACACCTCTATTAAGATGCTTAAAGAAGTCATATTCCCAAGATTTGGAGTCCCTAGATACTTGATGACTGATGGCGGTTCACACTTCATTCATGGTGTTTTCTGCAAGATGCTAGCTAAGTATGATGTCAACCATAGAGTTGCATCTCCTTATCATCCTCAGTCTAGTGGTCAAGTGGAGTTGAGTAATAGGGAGATCAAGTTGATCCTACAAAAGACCGCAAATAGATCTCGAAAGAACTGGTCTAGCAAACTTGACGATGCACTATGGGCTTATAGGACTGCTTATAAGAATCCCATGGGCATGTCACCGTATAAAATGGTTTACGGTAAGGCCTGTCATTTACCTCCTGAGCTAGAACACAAAGCTTATTGGGCAATCAAAGAGCTCAACTTTGATTTCAAACTTGCCGGTGAGAAGCGGTTGTTTGATATCAGCTCGTTAGATGAATGGAGAGCCCAGGCATATGAGAATGCCAAGTTTTTCAAGGAAAAGGTTAAGAGATGGCACGACAAATGAATACAGAAATGAGAGTTCAATGTAGGTGATTATGTCTTGCTATACAATTCTCGTTTGAGATTCTTTGCAGGCAAGCTTCTCTCTAAATGGGAAGGTCCCTATGTTGTCGAGGAAGTATACCGTTCCACTGCCATCAAAATTGATAACACGGAAGGAAATTTTCCTAGAGTGGTAAATGGGCAAAGAATCAAGCATTACATCTCTGGTACTCCCATAAATGTTGAGACCAATATCATCAATGTCATAACTCCAGAGGAGTACATAAGGGATGTTTATCAGCGTGTTTGTATCTGTTTCGGTAAGAAATTGGGCTCCGATACTTTTCCAATAGGAAATTTCTTTAGTTTTGGAATTTTTGGAAAATTAGAAAAATAAAAAGCAGTCCGGAGAGCGAACGAGGCAGCCACAAGCCCTGCCACCGCCCCCTACCCCCCTGGTGGCGGAGGGCAAGCTTGTGGGCACCTCGTGTGCCTCCCGGACTCCATTTTCTTGCGGAGGACTCCTTCTGGCCCAGAAAAAATCAATATATAGTCGCCTGAAGGTTTTGATCTCCCTATCGTGCAGTTTTCCTCTGTTTTCATTTCGAGCTTCTTGTCTGCCGCAGATTTAGAGCAAAGATGTCTCAGGAATCTGTTGGGGAGAATGATCTTCACCAAGTTCATGAGGAAGTAGATGCTGATCTGAAAAGAGTAGAAGTCACGGAAGCCAGGGACCATGCTAAGGAGAAAACCCAAGCTAGGGAGGAAGTTCAACCTATGTTCAACATTGAAGGCGTTGAAGGAGTAGATTTTCTTCAACCCTTCCTCCATGTGTTGTCTCCATCCTTGATTGAACTCTTGAGGTTTTTCGAAACAACTCGTGCTCGCAATATTTCTCTTTCTCGTGAAGTTGTTTTGCTGGAAAACCATGAAACGATCGATATGGTTGACTAGAGGGGGGGTGAATAGACAACGACCACTTTTTAATTAATCTTAGCAAGTTAAGGTAAACAACATATGGGTTCACAAATATTACGACAATGAGGTGAACCCTAATGAAGCTAACAACGAGAGTTATTAAGACAAGTAAGATATAGTCAGCAACATAAGCATACACAAAGTAAAGGATAGAGATAACCACAAGTGGAACCGGTTGAGACGAGGATGTGTTACCGAAGTTCCTTCCCTTCGACAGGAAGTACATCTCTGTTGGAGCGGTGTGGAGGCACAATGCTCCCCAATAAGCCACTAAGGCCACCGTATTCTCCTCACGCCCTCGCACGATGCAAGGTACCGTGATTCCACTATAGGTGCCCTTGAAGGCAACAACCGGACCTTTACAAACAAGGTTGGGGCAAACTCCACACAAAGCTTGGAGGCTCCCAACTAGACCACGAAGCTTCACCACAATGGAATATGGCTTCGAGGTGACCTCAACCGTCTAGGATGCTCAAACACCCAAGAGTAACAAGATCCGCAAGGGATTGGTGGGGGAATCAACTTTTCTGTTGGTGGAAGTGTGGATCTAGGCCTTCGCAACCAATCCCTAAAGAATCAACAAGTTTGATTGGCTAGGGAGAGAGATCGGGCACTTTTGAGCTTAGGGAGCAACAATGGAGTTTGGGGAGGTAAGAGATAAGGTTCCATAGCTAGAAGAACCCTTTATATAGTGGGGGAAAAAATCCAACCGTTTTCCCACTCTCTGCCCGAGCTCCAGCGGTACTACCGCTCGCTGCAGCGGTACTACCGCTGGCACTCCAGTGGTACTACCGCTGACCAGGGGCGGTACTACCGCCAGCTAGCGGTACTACCGCTGGCCGCAGCGGTACTACCGCTCGCACTCCAGCGGTACTACCGCTCGCCCCTGGTAGTGCAAAGGCACTACCATCGCCAAGAAAGTCTTCGCAAAAAGATCCGTCCACGAACAACCGCTAGGCAGGCGGTACTAAGCTCCTCGAGCGGTACTACCGCTGACCAGGGGCGGTACTACCGCCAGCCAGCGGTACTACCGATAGCACTCTAGCGGTACTACCACTAGGGCCAGCGGTACTACCGCTGGGAGACCATTTAGCAAGGAGGAAAGAAACACAGAGGCGGGGGCCGCTCCAAAGATGCAGGTAAGGGAAAATATGTGAAGTGTGTGTGTGTGCAAAGATTGATTCCACCCAAACCTTTCCACTACGGTTCCCCTCTTAATAGTATGGCTTTCCTATGACTCAAATAAAGAGAATCGTAGAGAACGTTGTGCTTCTGTTGCATGAACGAGGAGGCGAGTCGTCTTGTGCTGTTGACGTGTGTTATCTGAAACCTTAACACACACGGTTAGTCCTTTACGGTAGTGTCATCAATCACCAAAATTACTTAGGCATAAACTATGCCCCAACAATCTCCCCCTTTTTGGTGGATTGATGACAATACCGAATTTGCACAGAGAGAAATATGAGAACTAAAAGATAGAGATATATGACAATACGGGGCATATGACTCACAACATATGATGGAAATAAATCTCACATAAGTTCATGTCTCACAAACGATAGCAAACTAGAAGTAAACCAAGTTCGAAGCAACACACGAAAGAAAGCAAAGCAAAGCAAAGTTCGACTCTGAAAGCAAATCCAGCTCCTAGACTCTCTCCCCCTTTGGCACAAGACACCAAAAAGGGGCACACCTAACGCCATAGGTGGTTACTCCTCATCCTCAGCATCGCCAGACTCGTCGGTACCCTCCGGATCGTCCTGCTCCTCCTCTTCCGCCTCATCGCCAGACTACTGGTACTCTTGAGCCTGCATCCAAGTAGCCTCTGGAGTGATGTCGTCCTCTGATCCGCTGGAGATGTCAACATCAAGAGTCCTTAGGACACGCTTGTGCCTCTGGCGGCTCTCCTTCTGAGCCACGTGCGTCTGGTACTGACCCTTAGCCTGCATACAGAATAGAGTCTTCATCTTATCCCGCAGTTTGATGGCCCAAGATGGCATGGCAGAAGAGTGGGACTGAGATGCTGTTCCTCTGTCAGCAGCTGTCTCTGTGTCAGTATCCATGTGCTGAGAGGAAGTGGATGGGTTGGCCCATTTATCCTTGACGCGAAGCTTGACAGGGTCGTGTATAATGTAGTCAGCCTGAATGTATAGCTCCTCCTGCGGATGGGTATCTTGCCACTTCTGACGGATATAAGCGAACAGATAGGGCCCGTAGATGGGAACCTTGCGCATCATGATGCACTTCCAGAGCTCCGTGAACATCACATCAAAAATATCAAGAGGGGCAGACTCCTTAGTCATAGCCTCCTCACAGAGCAGCAGCATCTCAGCCAGAGAGCCATGAACCTCGTCGAAGTTACCAATGCGAGGGAAGAGGGTGTTGCGGAAGATCCGATGCATGATGTCCGGATGCTTGGGGAGCACATCCTTCTTCACATAGAGTTGCTGCAATCTGTCCTTGGCGGGGGCCCTATCAGTGGGAGCTGCAGCATGAGGACGCGACCCAAGTGGAGTGTCAGCTCCCTGGAACTCAACCTTGAGGAATGCCATGAATTCACGCCAGGTACCAGTCATCTTCTGAGTCCCAGTCATCCATACCATAGAGCGCTCGTCATCAGGAGAGAAGTGGACCGTGACATAGAACTGGGCAACAACATTGGGGTCAAAATCTGTCTTGAAGGTGATGATGTCCTTGATGCCCAGTTTGTCAATCACAGAAAGGGCGTCACCAAAATAGTCCAGGTTCCGCTGAAGATGAGCGAGGTCAATCCACTGAACGGGGACAAAGTTCTTCTTGAACTGCATGACAATGTCACGATAGACCCTGCAGTGATCCCTTGTCCAAACATGGTCAACATTCTTGATCACAACCCGCTCTTGGAGATAATGGTTCTGAGTGCGGAACCACAGAAAGTCCTTGGGGGGCATTGTGCGGACATTGATCCCCTTGTCCTTTTGCGCGGTCTTCTTGAAGGCCTGCTTTTTGGGTTGCAGACCTGAAGTGGCGGAACCCTCTGGAGCCTCTGGGTTGCGATAGTGCTTAGACTGCGTGTCCCATGAGGGGTTCGAACGGCGAGCACCACCTGTGACACAAAACACACACCGAAAAGAAGCGACAGAAAAGGAGTCAAGGCAATGAACTAGAAAATGGCAGAAAAATAAACACAGTGATTCCTCCTGACGGTAGTACCGCTACCCCTGGCGGTAGTACCGCTGGGGTCATAGCGGTAGTACCGCTACCCCTGGCGGTAGTACCGCTGGGGGTCCTAGCGATAGTACCGCTACCCCTGGCGGTAGTACCGCTGGGGTCCTAGCAGTAGTACCGCTACCCTGGCGGTAGTACCGCTGGGGTTTGATTTTCAGATCTGACAGATAAAGAGACCCCATAATTTGGCTACACGAATTTTTATGAGGGGCATGGACTATGTATGAACACTAGGAACTCCACCACAGCCCTACACACATGAGGATCACAAGTACCACCGAAATAAGTACATGCCTAGGCAAGAGAGAGCAAGTTTTAGATCTAATCCAAACTTAGTTTAAGTGCTTGATCTAAAACATGTAAATCCTAGGGCATGGCAAAACAAACAGCAAAGATTCACATGACCTACACTCCCCTCAAATATCTCCTTCATGCCATCCAAGAACAAGGCACAAAATCAAAGACATGGATCCAAACCACCAATGCTCCTAACCCTAGAACGAGAACATCAACCAAGGGAAGAAGGGGAGGAACTTTACCGGGATTCATGGCCCTTGGAGGAGGAAGGAGAAGTGGAGTAAACCCTCCAATCCAACGGAGAGAAGGAGCTCCACGAATAGAGATCAAAACAGGGGGATTTCGGGGTTGGGGAGGGAGGAGCCACGAGGAAGAAGAAAGAGCCAGGGAAAAACGGGCTCCCCCTCCTTTATATAGCCCAAGGGGTACGGGCCAGCGGTAGTACCGCTGTGGACCTGGCGGTAGTACCGCTCCCCCTGGCGGTAGTACCGCTCCCCCTTGAGACAGCCCTAAAAATTTCCTAGCAGGTCGTGTTAGATGGGGATCCTGGTGGTAGTACTGCTGGGGTCCTGGTGGTAGTACCGCTACCCCTGGCGGTAGTACCGCTGGGGTCCTGGCGGTAGTACCGCTACCCCTGGCGGTAGTACCGCTGCAAATGTCACAACGCGGCCTAGGATAAGAGAAGAACTTGGGCAAATGACAAGTAAGTGAAAAAGAAAGATAGCACCAGAAATATGTACTGACTTGTCATTTTATATCCTTTCTTCTATACGAAAGAAAGGTGGGTGGGCGGTGGCCGAGGCCACCTATGTTTGAGACAATGGTATGACACCGCGAAGAATTAACCTTGGGTTCATGACCAATGCTCGTCTTTGAAGCACAAGTGTCATTTGACAATGGCTAAAGTGAAAGACTAGATTGATTTATGCATAATGGGGGGAGGGAAAGTTCATTGAGAGAACAACACTCCCCCTATGTCCATGCCCATATCTAGACCAAGATGGAATGCAAAGTGAGGTGCAACATGCCTAGTTTCAATCCACATTACTTTAATCAATGATGTTTAGCTCATGCCTTAACTCCCGGAACCTTGCTTCATCTAGAGGCTTAGTGAATATATCTGCAAGTTGCTCTTCAGTGTGGATGAAGTGAACCTCAATATCACCTAGCTTGATATCACGAATGAAGTGATGGCGAATATCAATATGTTTGGTTTTGCTATGTTGTATCGGGTTGAGGGAAATCTTGATAGCTCTTTGATTGTCACATAGAAGAGGCACTTTGTCACACGTGACACCATAATCCTTTAAAGTTTGCCTCATCCATAGCAATTGTGCACAACAACTTGCAGCTGCCACATACTCAGCTTCGGTGGATGATAAAGAGACGCAATTCTGCTTCTTTGACGACCAACTTACCAATGAGCGACCAAGGAATTGGCATCCTCCAGACGTTGACTTCCTCTCCACACAATCTCCTGCCCAATCTGAGTCAGAATAGCCAACTAGATTGAAGATTGCTCCTTTGGAATACCAAAGGCCAAAGTTTGGGGTATGAGCCAAATATCGAAAGACTCGCTTAACAGCCATGTAGTGGCTTTCTTTTGGTGCGGATTGAAACCGTGCACATTTCTCTACACTCAACATAATATCCGGTCTAGATGCACAAAGGTAAAGGGGGGATCCAATCATGGAGCGATATACCTTTTGATCCACTGCTTTACCATTGGGATCACTGTCAAGCTTGCATCTTGTTGGCATGGGGAACTTGACCGGTTTGACATCTTCGAGCTCGAACCGTTTGAGCATGTCTTGAGTGTACTTGGCTTGTTTGATGAATGTCCCTTCTAGACCTTGTTTAATCTCGAACCCGAGGAAGAACTTCAACTCTCCCATCATGGACATCTCAAACTTCTCAGTCATTAGTGCAGCAAATCCTTCATTGAAGGAAATGTTACGAGAGCCAAAGATAATATCATCAACATATAGTTGGCATATGAACAAATCCCCTTTAACCCTCTTAGTAAAAAGAGTGGGATCTATCTTCCCAATTTCAAATCCACGATCTTGTAACAACTCAGTAAGATACTCATACCACGCGCGTGGGGCTTGTTTAAGGCCATAGAGTGCCTTATTAAGTTTGTACACATGATTGGGGAGCTTGGGATGTTCGAATCCCGGGGGTTGTTTGACATAGACCAACTCATTTAAGGGACCATTAAGAAAGGCACTTTTCACATCCATTTGTTGTAATTTGAAGTTATGATGAGAAGCAAATGCAAGCAACATGCGAATAGATTCTAGACGAGCAACAGGGGCAAAGGTTTCACCGTAGTCGATACCCTCGACTTGGGAGTAGCCTTGAGCCACCAATCTTGCCTTGTTTCGAATCACAATCCCATTGGCATCTTGCTTGTTCTTGAATATCCATTTGGTCCCGATGACATTATGTTCCTCCGTTGGCCTAGGCACTAAATCCCAGACTTGGTTGCGCTCGAAGTTGTTAAGTTCTTCGTGCATGGCCATAAGCCAATCCTCATCATCGAGCGCTTCCTGTACCTGTTGAGGTTCACAATACGAAACAAACGCGTGATGCTCACAATAATTCCAAATCTGTTGACGGGTGGATACTCCCCTTTTTAAACTGCCAAGTACATTCTTCATAAGATGTGACTTGACTCTCAGCTTGTTCGCAATCTTGGCTGCTCGACGCTCCAAGAGTTCTTCATTAGATAACGGGGGAGCATCGACTTGTTTACTTTGCTTGCCCTTGCGTCTTGAGCCGGCTGTTGGTGCTGCAGAAGGGAATTGTGAGACAGTCTCCTGATCATCTTGTCCTTCGACTTGAGCAGGTTCACTAGTTTGTTCTTGTATTTGTGGTTGCTCTTGATCTTGATCTTGTGTTTCTACTTGGTCTGGATCTCGGTTTTGCACTTGATCTTGATCATGAGCAGGTTCGGAGTCTTGGGGTAGTGCTTGAATATCCTGAGACACATCATCATTGTTGGGCAATTTATCTTGACCTTGAGCTTGTTTATTTTGTTGAGAGTCTTCTCTTTGTTCATCGGAAGCGTGTGGGACTTGTGGAGGTGATGGCTCCACTTGAGTAGAGCATTGTCCTTCTCCTTCGGCCACAAGGGGTTCCTCAATGGGGAGTATTTGACCAATCCCCATTCTTCTTATGGCTTGGGGAGGAATTTCATCACCTACATCACACATACCACTTTGCTCCACTTGGGAGCCATTATTTTCATCAAACTCTACGTTACACGTCTCCTCAATTAGTCCAGTGGACTTGTTGAGGACACGGTAAGCATGAGAGTTTGTAGCATAACCAACAAAGATACCCTCATGTGCTCTAGAATCAAATTTAGCTAACCGTGCACCTTTCTTGAGAATCAAACACTTACAACCGAATACCCGGAAGTACTTGAGATTGGGTTTGTTTCCAGTTCGAATCTCATACGGAGTATTGTTCAAGCCTTTGCGGGTATAGAGCCGATTGGATGCATGACATGCTGTGTGGATGGCCTCTGCCCAGAAGTTATATGGAGATTTGAATTCTGCCATCATTGTCCTTGCAGCGTCTATCAAGGTCCGGTTCTTCCTTTCTGCCACGCCGTTTTGTTGAGGGGTATATAGTGCAGAGTATTGGTGTTTTATTCCCTCATCACCTAGAAACTCATCCAAGGTGTAGTTCTTGAACTCGGTGCCGTTGTCACTTCTAATCATCAAGATCTTTGCTTCATGTTGACGTTGCGCTTCATTAGCAAAGTTGATGACCGTTTGTTGAGTCTCACTCTTCTTTTTAAAGAAATATACCCAGGTATATCTTGAGTAGTCGTCAACAATCACTAAGCAATACTTTCTGCCTCCAAGACTATCAAATGATGGAGGACCAAACAGATCCATATGGAGAAGTTCCAATGGCCTCTTAGTGTAGATAAGAGTCGTTGGACGATGAGCAGTTTCATGAATCTTTCCTTCAATGCAGGCACTGCAAACACGATCTTTAGCAAAACTCACATTTGTTAGTCCATGAATATGGTCCCCTGTCAGAAGGCTTTGCAAAGATCTCATATTGACATGAGCTAAACGGCGATGCCAAAGCCAGCCCACATCAACTTTAGCCATTAAACATGTCGCAGTTTTAGTGGGTCGCTTTGAGAAGTTGACCACATAAAGACCATTTTCGACATATCCAACATAGGCTACTTTAAGAGTCTTGCTCCTCAGGAGGACCACAGTATCAAGATTAAAGAAAGTGGAAAACCCATAATTGCGAGTTGACAAACCGAAAGTAAATTGTAGGCAACTGACTCAACAAGCATGACCTTCTCAATAGATAAATATTGAGAGACGACCACCTTACCAAATCCCAATACCTTTGAAGAGGATGCATCGGCGAATTGGACATGGGTGGGCATAGATGGAGAAGGATGCACATCCACCACTAAGTCCTTGCTTCCGGTCATATGATTTGTTGCTCCACTATCGAGCAACCATGACACCCCACCAGAAGCAAACTCCTGCAATAGATCAAGGCTTGGTTTTAGGTACCCATTTTTTAATAGGTCCTTTCATGTTAGAGACAAGGGTCTTAGGAACCCAGATAGCCCATTCAATATCCTCATCGTAGGAACCAACAAATCTGGCATAAACATGCCCATCACTAGCACAACATAAGACATAAGAAGAATTGAGTTTGCCGGCTGTGTTAGTAGGAATGGTTTTGCCCTTCTTGAGGTTTCCATAGTCCACCTTGTTCCTGTTCCCCTTCTGAGTCCCCCCACCCTCTTTGACAAAGATGTCCATGAGGGTGGGAGATCGTTTGTTCCTGTTCCTCCTTTTACCTTTTGACTTGGAGGTAAGTCCAAGTCCCTCCTTTCCTACAACACCCTTTTTAGTGCTCAAGAGGTCGTTTAGACTCTTCTCACCTTGTATGCATGCCACAAGGCCCTTCTCAAGTTTCTCCTTTAACTTGGCATTTTCCTCCACAAGATGTACATGCTCACAACAGGGGTTAGTTGCACAAGCATTATCAATTAACACAAAGGGAGGGCAAGTAGAGATCTCCTTGGTAAGCTTTGCTTGGAGTTGATCATGAGACTCTTTTAGAGAGAAATGAGCACCTTTCAAGACCTTGTGGGCCTTGTCAAGTGTGTCAAACTCCTCTTTGAGTCTGTCATGGCCAACCTCAAGAGCATACTTTTCAGACTTAAGCATACGAGTAAGAACAACATCATGATCTAGTTTCTTTTGCATTTTAGCGCAGTCATCGTTATATGACTCCTCAAGAGCCAAACGAAGAGTGCGCTCCTTTTCTAGAGCATTAGATAATTCGGCAATTTCATTGGCATAGTCACGACTGTGTCCCTGAAGCTCGGAGATGGTCTCCTCATGAGACTCAATGAGGTCAGTGGCCTCACCCAGTTGTTCCAAGAGAGCAACAAAGTGCTTCTTGGGTTCTCCCTTAATAGTGCACAGAAACTTGTCAAGATCATGCTCATTAAGTTCCCCAACATCACTATCTTCAACACAATTTAACAATGAAGGGGCGGAAGTAATGTTGGTCTTAATGATGGGAGTTACCTGATTGATACCTTTTGCCATGAGGCACTTGGTGATGTGGTTCTCGTTGGGGGCGTTGAAGAGAGACACCTTCTAGGGAGGTGTAGTGGCAATAGCAACAGTTGCCATTGCCACTGTATCATCATCATCATCATCATCGGAAGGGCACTCTTCAAGGGCCACCATCCCTTTTGGGTGAGGTTTCTTCACAAAGTTGTTCTTGATTGGAAATGATTTGGTTTTGTCTTTGCGAATGAGCTTGCCTCCGTTGTCTTCCCTTTTCTCATAGGGACATTCGGCCACGAAGTGACTCACGTTACCACAGTTATAACATGTCCTTACTCGTTGTTTGGGTTTGAACCCACTTGAGTTGTTCTTGGTGAAGGAGGGTCTTGAGTTCCTCTTGTTGCCCCAGAATTGCCTTGATGCAAGAGCCATGTGCTCATGATAGGCATACTTTGTGTCTTCAGGGCAGCCCTCCTCTTCCTCATCTTCTTCTTCTTCTTCTTCTTCAAGCATTGCTTTTGCTTTCAACGCAAGGTTGGGTGAAGTTGTCTTTGATCGAACACGAACAAGTGCATTGTCAGTTGTTTTGTTCATGATTGACATTGCAATGAATTCATCCAACACCTCACTGGCAGACAAGGAGTGGAAGTCTGGCCGCTGACGAATGACAGATGACATGGCTTTGTTGGAAGGCATGATGGCTTTAAGGAACTTGCGCTTGACCCATGTATCATCCACATCCTTGCTCCCATGATCCTTGAGTGCCACAGCAATAGCAGTCACCCTCCGATAGAGATCACGAGGGTCCTCGTCTTCCTTCATCACAAACTCATCGGCCTTATCAAGTATCACTTCATAGTTGGATCGTTGAATGCTTGAGCTTCCCTTGTACAACACCATAATATGCTCCCAACAATCCTTGGCCAAAGTGAAGGGACGCAAGTGAGGAAGATCTTCAGGTGGCACTGCAGACTGGAGGATAAACAAAGCGGAGTGATTGTATTGATTGTCTGCATCTTCTCTTGGAGTGAGGTTGCTTGGATCATGGGGATAATATCCTTGCTCGATGATTCTCCACAAGTTTGTTGAGTTGTGATTCAAATGAGACTTAATAGAAAATACCCAGTTAGCAAAGTCACCTTTCACAAGCTTAGGAGGAGGACCAACAGGATTAAGACGTGGTGCGGGAACGGATCCTCCATAGACCATGGGGGGTGGAACTGAGGCATATGTTCCAGTGCCATCCTTTTCGTGAGATGAGGAAGGTCGCATACCTTTAGCCGCTTCCTTAGGGGAGTTGGCCTCCGAATCGGTGACGGTGGGTTTAACCACTATAGCCGGTTCGGGTGAACTTTTAAATCCCTTAATTAACTCTTTAAGCATGGTCTTGACTTCGTTCGTCAAGGACGTCTTGAGAGCGGCCATAGCCGTATTCAAGTCGTCCCTTGTGACCGAAGTCAAGTCCATGGCCTCGGGTTGCCCATGGTTAATTCCCTCTTCGCCTTCCATACTCTTCGGGTGGTTAAACCCTTAATAAAGAGATGTGGCTCTCATACCAATTGAAAGGATCGATATGGTTGACTAGAGGGGGGTGAATAGACAACGACCACTTTTTAATTAATCTTAGCAAGTTAAGGTAAACAACATATGGGTTCACAAATATTACGACAATGAGGTAAGCCCTAATGAAGCTAACAACGAGAGTTATTAAGACAAGTAAGATATAGTCAGCAACATAAGCATACACAAAGTAAAGGATAGAGATAACCACAAGTGGAACCGATGGAGACGAGGATGTGTTACCGAAGTTCCTTCCCTTTGACAGGAAGTACGTCTCCGTTGGAGCGGTGTGGAGGCACAATGCTCCCCAATAAGCCACTAAGGCCACCGTATTCTCCTCACGCCCTCGCACGATGCAAGGTACCGTGATTCCACTATAGGTGCCCTTGAAGGCGGCAACCGGACCTTTACAAACAAGGTTGGGGCAAACTCCACACAAAGCTTGGAGGCTCCCAACTAGACCACGAAGCTTCACCACAATGGAATATGGCTTCGAGGTGACCTCAACCGTCTAGGATGCTCAAACACCCAAGAGTAACAAGATCCGCAAGGGATTGGTGGGGGGATCAACTTTTCTCTTGGTGGAAGTGTGGATCTAGGCCTTCTCAACCAATCCCTAAAGAATCAACAAGTTTGATTGGCTAGGGAGAGAGATCGGACACTTTTGAGCTTAGGGAGAAACAATGGAGCTTGGGGAGGTAAGAGATAAGGTTCCACAGCTAGAAGAACCCTTTATATAGTGGAGGGGAAAATCCAACCGTTTTCCCACTCTCTGCCCGAGCTCCAGCGGTACTACCGCTGGCTGCAGCGGTACTACCGCTAGCACTCCAGCGGTACTACCACTGACCAGGGGCGGTACTACCGCTGACCAGGGGCGGTACTACCGCCAGCTAGCGGTACTACCGCTGGCCGCAGCGGTACTACCGCTGGCACTCCAGCGGTACGACCGCTCGCCCCAGCGGTACTACCGCTGGGCCCCTCGTAGTGCAAAGGCACTACCACTGCCAAGAAAGTCTTCGCAAAAAGGTTCGTCCACGAACAACCGCTAGGCAGGCGGTACTAAGCTCCTGGAGCGGTATTACCGCTGACCAGGGGCGATACTACCGCCAGCCAGCGGTACTACCGCTAGCACTCCAGCGGTACTACCGCTAGGGCCAGCGGTACTACCGCTGGGAGACCATTTTGCAAGGAGGAAAGAAACACAGAGGTGGGGGCTGCTCCAAAGATGCAGGTAAGGGAAAATATGTGAAGTGTGCGCGTGCAAAGATTGATTCCACCCAAACCTTTCCACTACGGTTCCCCTCTTAATAGTACGGCTTTCCTATGACTCAAATAAAGAGAATCGTAGAGAACGTCGTGCTTCTGTTCCATGAACAAGGAGGCGAGTCGTCTTGTGCCGTTGACGTGTGTTATCTGAAACCTTAACACACACAGTTAGTCCTTTACGGTACTGTCATCAATCACCAAAGTTACTTAGGCATAAACTATGCCCCAACAAACCATGTCACAGATCTCAAAGGTATAAATCAAAGATTGATAGCTCTCTTGGAATCAAAGGCGACAACAACACCACCATCACCACCAATGGAAGACAACTAAGCATTGGTATGGGCAATCCCCTTGGCTTCTGCCAAGCTTGGGGGAGTTGCCCTGGTATCGTATCACCTTTATATCTTTTGCTTTTACCTTTGTTTTAGTTCTTTCCTTTTTAGTTTTTACTTCTTCTTTTAGAGGAATAAGTCTTTAGTTTTTAGTTTGAGTCTTTTGCTTTTGTCTCTCCCCCGATGTATTCGAGCTTACGAGCTATATAATAAAGAGTGTCTTAGTTAAGGGCTTTGCTTTGTGCCATGATCAAAAAGTATGAAAAGAACGATAGCATGAAAGATCATGAGACGATCTTATGGAAAGTGATAACTTCACTTATGACACGTATGATGATTGAAACTTGTTGAGAATAAATCAACATAGACCTCAGTCATTGTTGCAATTAATAAGAAGTAATAAGGAAAGAGAGTTTCACATATAAATATATCATCTTAGACACTTTTTACAATTGTGAGCACTTACCAAACGATTACATGCCTAGGAGTAGATGTTGGGCAAGGAAGACAACATAATGAATTGTGTTTGCTTGGTACCAAACAATGTTATATGATTAGAGATCCCTTAGCACGTGACGATTGCTTCCACCTCATATTAGCCAAAACTCCCGCACCAAGTAGAGATACTACTTGTGCATCCATAAACCTCCAACCAGTTTTGCCATGAGAGTCCACCATACCTACCTATGGATTGAATAAGATCCTTCAAGTAAGTTGTCATCGGTGCAAGCAATAAAAATTGCTCTCTAATATGTATGATCTATTAGTGCGTGGAAAATAAGCTTTGTATGAACCTGTGATGAGGAAGACATAAAAGCGACAGACTGCATAATAAGTTCTTTATCACAGGAGGCAATATAAAGTGACGTTCGTCCGCACTAAGAGGACACGCATTCAGACCTCAAAAGCGCATGACAACCTCTGCTTCCCTCTGCGAAGGGCCTATCTTGTACCTTTACTTTTTACCCTTGTAAGAGTCATGGTGATCTTCACCAATTCCCTTTTTTCCTTTGTCTTGGCTACTGTCACATGCTTGGGAAAGATCTATATTCATATATCAACTTGAAGTTGAGTACTTATGCTTTATTGATGTTGACTTTACCCTTGAGGTAAACCGTTGGGAGGCAAAACTATAAGCCCCTATCTTCCTCTGTGTCCAGCTGAAACTTTGACACCATGAGTACACCGTGAGTTGTAACAATTGTGGAAAACGAAATAGATGATTGAGTATGTCAGCTTGCCTTACAAGCTCTTATTTGACTCTTTCTGATGTTGTGATAAATTGCAATTGCTTCAATGACTATGGACTATTGTTGGTTACTTCTCGGTAAGGTTTTTGCTTCATGCTTTGCTTTGTGAAGGAATTGTTACTTTCCCATAAGAATCTTTATGATGTATTGCTGTTCTATGTGTGATCATGATGCCCTCATGTTCGTATTATGTTTTATCGACACCTTCGTCCCCAAACATGTGGACATGTTTATGGAACTTGGTTTTCGCTTGAGGACAAGCGAGGTCTAAGCTTGCGGGAGTTGATACGTCCATTTTGCATCATGCTTTCATGTTGATATTTATTGCTTTTTGGGTTGTTATATTACTTGTGGTACCATATTTATGTCTTTTCTCTCTTATTTTAAAAGGTTTATTTGAAGAGGGAGAATTCAGGCAGCTGGAATTCTAGACTAGAAAAGGAGCAAATCCTAGTCCACTATTCTACACATCTCCAAATGCCCTCAAAAGTTACATGGATTTTTTCTGGATTATATAAAAAATACTGGGCGAAAGAACTACCGGAGGGGGGCTGCCAGGGCGCCACAAGCCCTGACAGCGCCACCCCCCTGGTGGCGGAGTGGGGGCTTGTGGGCTCCCTGACGGCCCACTAGCCCCCCTCTTTTGCTATATGAAGCGTCCTGGTCCAGAAAAAAAAAATCAATCGGGAGCTTTTTCGTGGTTTCTCCGTCGCCACGAGACGGAACTTGACCAGATCCAATCTAGAGCTCCGGCAGGATGATCCTGCCGGGGAAACTTCCCTCCCACAGGGGGGAATCGTCGCCATCATCATCACCAACACTCCTATCATCGGAGGGGAGGCATCTTCATCAACATCTTCATCAGCACCATCTCCTCTCCAATCCCTAGTTCATCTCTTGTAACCAATATTCGTCTCGCGACTCCGATTGGTACTTGTAAGGTTGCTAGTAGTGTTGATTACTCTTTGTAGTTGATGCTAGTTGGATTACTTGGTGGAAGAGTTTATGTTCAGATCCTTGATGCTATTCGTTACACCTCTGATCATGATTATGATTATGCTTTGTGAGTAGTTACTTTTGTTCCTGAGGACATGGGATAAGTCATGCTGATAATAGTCATGTGAATTTGATATTCGTTCGGTATTTTGATATGTTGTATGTTGTTTTTCCTCTAGTGGTGTTATGTGAACGTCGACTACATAACACTTCACCATATTTGGGCCTAGAGGAAGGCATTGGGAAGTAGTAAATATATGATAGGTTGATGGAGTGACAGAAGCTTAAACCCCAGTCTATGCGTTGCTTCGTGAGGGGTTGATTTGGATCCACTAGTTTAATGCTATGGTTATACTTTGTCTTAATTCTTATTTTGTAGTTGCGGATGCTTGCGAGAGAGGTTAATCATAAGTGGGATGCTTGTCCAAGTAAGGGCAGTACCCAAGCGCCGGTCCACCCACATATCAAACTATCAAAGTAACGAACGCGAATCATATGAACATGATGAAACTAGCATGACAGAAATTCCCGTGTGTCCTCGGGAGCGTTTTTACTCCTATAAGACTTTGTTCAGGCTTGTCCCTTGCTACAAAAGGGATTGGGCCACTTGCTGCACCATTGCTACTACTTGTTACTTGTTACTCTTTGCTTGCTACGTTTCACCTCGCTACACAATCACCTGTTACCGCTACTTTCAGTGCTTGCAGTTATTACCTTGCTGAAATTCGTTTATCACAGCCTTCTGCTCCTCGTTGGGTTCGACACTCTTACTTATCGAAAGGACTAAGATTGATCCCCTATACTTGTGGGTCATCAACCAAATCGCTGGTATCCATCTGCTAAAATTCAGAATCTCTGAGTTTGAAAAATCAATGCCATCGAGTTTGTGTAACTGCCTAGGCCAGCCAAAATCAGACTCGCCACGTTTCATACATCGGTCCCATTGAAACACCGAAAGTTGGCGCATTTTTCCCTAGTGGTGCAACCAAGATTTTACTTCGGTTTCACCGAGTTGGGAATAATGTTGTAACAGTTGGATTTTCGAAGATGCCTATATAGCCATCCACTCCCTCTTATTCATTGATAGAGCACTCAGAACAAGCCAACACTTGCCCCATCCATTTTTTAGAGAGAACCACCTACTCATGTGTTGTGATCAAGATATTCCACTCCAACCATATGCATCTTCATTGCTAGCCTCCCCAAGTTGCTTTCCACATAATCAATCTCTTCTATGACGCCAAATCTGTGGGAGAGTGGTTGAGTGTTGATGAGACTATCTTTTAAAGCACAAGAGAAAGGAGTTCATCACCCATACCACATCTATTACCAACTTTCCATATATAAATCTTTACCCCTCGATCATTCCGAAGGTCCTTGTCATGTATAGAATCTCATCTGGGACTCCGAACAACATTCAGTCACCGACATATATAACCAAATAATACTATATCGTCATCGAACGTTAAACGTGTGGACCTATGGGTCCGAGAATCACGTAGACATGACTGAGACACCTCTAAGGTTAATAACCAATAGCGGGACCTGGATGTGCATTTTGGTTCCTACATATTCCATGAAGATCTTCATTGGTTGAACCATGATGCCAATGATTCAATCAATCTTGTATTCAGTACCCTATGTATATCGGTGTGTTACTAGCCCGAGATTCGATCATCGGTATCTCCATACCTAGTTGAATATCATTACCTACAAGTCTCTTTACTCGTTTTGTAATACAAGATCCCATACTAACTCCTTAGTTACATTGCTTGCAAGCTTATTGTGATGTTGTATTACCACTACACCACAACACTGATGCAATGGCATGTAAACTGTCGGGAGAAAGCACTTTAAACAACACGCTATCTGTCGGGATCCTATTTCTCCCGACAGATAGAACCGCCACAAGAATGGCTGACGGGGATTACTTGTCCCGGTAGATACAATATTCCCGACATTTCATCTGCCCTAGTACATTTATTTGCCGGCAGTCTACTTTCTCCCGGTAGATTAGTCTAGACACATGACAGTTCAATTACGGACAGTCCTACTGACCGCATAAGCTTAATTTACCCGACAATATTACTGACAGTACGTAGATTTCACTCCAAATTGTTCAAGGCATCCGTATGTATACCCATTCAGTATGTTCAAACAATCAGGACAAATCGCACAATTTATAGACTTCAACCAAAGTAACATATGTCTCATCCATACACTTTAATCAAGGTAACATTAGGCCTGATCCAAAACCTTTAAACTTCATTCGACAATCATATATATATATATGTGTGTGTGTGTGTGTGCGTGTGTGTGTGCGTGTTTGTGTGTGTGCGCGTGCTTGCGCACGTATGTGTGTGTGTGTTTTAAAATGTGCCACAACCAAAATGAAATAGTGACACAAAACATATTACATAACCACTCCGCCAACTTAATTGTAGGTCTTCCAAATCTTCAGGATCTTGAAAATATTCCAAACTTCCATCGACTTGTGTACCTTTCGGAAACCTGCGACAGATAGGATACTCAAAATGAAGCTCTCGTTTCGGAATTTAAATTAACACATTAAAGTTGGCATGCTAGAGTTTAACTCATGGGATATGTACAAAGACCTCGCAAAGTAGTCATTATTTACAGCTCAAGGAATAATATGACACACGTACAAAAGAATACACTAGACTACAAAGTGTTAATTTGACCAACAAAAACTATGCGCGTGTGCCTCCATCTAGAATAGAGGAACCCAAATATTTCAAGAACATCATCCAAGAACAAGACTAGCATTTAAGAGAAAATCAAAACGTGTGTCAAACTAAATACACTTTTCAATGGAAATATATATACATATTCACGCTAAAACAAAGGAATCAGAACAAGGAGGCTAAGCTTCCACTAATTATATGCAAGAACATGCATATGTTAGAAATATGCCCTAGAGGCAATAACAAATTAGTTATTATTATATTTCCTTGTTCATAATAATCGTTTATTATCCTTGCTAGATTAGTATTGATTGGAAACTCAAATGCATGTGTGGATACATAGACAACACATTGTCCCTAGTGAGCCTCTAGTTGACTAGTTCGTTGATCAAAGATGGTCCAGGTTTCCTGGCCATAGGAAAGTGTTGTCACTTGATAACGGGATCACATCATTAGGAGAATCATGTGATGGACAAGACCCAAAACTATGAATGTAGCATATTGATCGTGTTGTTTTATTGCTATTGTTTTCTGCGTGTCAAGTATTTGTTCCTATGACCATGAGATCATATAACTCACTAGCACTGGAGGAATACCTTGTGTGCATCAAACGTCACAACGTAACTGGGTGACTATAAAGGTGTTCTACAGGTATCTCCGAAGGTGTCCGTTGAGTTAGTATGGATCAAGACTGGGATTTGTCACTCCGTGTGACGGAGAGGTATCTCGGGGCCCACTCGATAATACAACATCACACACAAGCCTTGCAAGCAATGTGACTAAGTGTGAGTCACGGGATCTTGTATTACGGAACGAGTAATGAGACTTGTCGGTAACGAGATTGAAATAGGTATGCGGATACCGACGATCAAATCTGAGGCAAGTAACATTCCGAAGGACAAAGGGAATGACATACTGGATTATATGAATCCTTGACACTGAGGTTCAACCGATAAGATCTTTGGAGAATATGTAGGATCCAATATGGGCATCCAGGTCCCGCTATTGGATATTGACCGAGGAGTACCTCAGGGCATGTCTACATAGTTCTCGAACCCGCAGGGTCTGCACACTTAAGGTTCGTGATGTTTTAGTATAGTTGAGTTATATGCGTGGTTACCGAATGTTGTTCGGAGTCCCGGATTTGATCACGGACGTCACGAGGGTTTCCGGAATGGTCTAGAGACGAAGATTGATATATAGGATGACTTCATTTGGTTACCGGAAAGTTTTCGAGCATTACCGGGAATGTACCGGGAGTGACGAATGGGTTCCGAAAGTTCACCGGGAGGGGGGAAACCCTCCCGGGGGAAGCCCAAAGGACTTATGGGTGGCGCACCAGCACTTAGTGGGCTGGTGGGACAGCCCAAGAACTCCTATGCGCCATAGAGAAAAAACCAAAGAACGAAAAAAAAGGAAAAGGTGGGAAGGAAGAGAAGGACTCCACTTCCCAATCCTAGTTGGACTAGGATTGGAGTAGGACTCCTCCTCCTCTTGGCCGGCGCACCTTGGGGCTTGGCCCTCAAGGCAAGTCCCCTCCCCCTCCCTCTTATATATACTGGTAATTTAGGGCTGATTTGAGACAACTTTGCCACGTGCAACTCAGATCTAGACACCATAGTTTTGCCTCTAGATCGTATTTCTGCGGAGCTCGGGCGGAGCCCTACACGAGTATATCCTTCACCACCACCGGAGCGCTGTCACGCTGTTGGAGAACTCATCTACTTCTCTGTCTTGCTTGCTAGATCAAGAAGGCCGAGATCATCGTGGAGCTGTACGTGTGCTGAACGCGGAGGTGCCGTCCGTTCGGCACTAGATCGGAGCGGATCGTGGGACGGATCGTGGGACGGTTCGTGGGATGGTTTGCGGGGTGGATCGAGGGATGTGAGGACGTTCCACTACACCAACCACGTTTCTTAACGCTTCCTGCTGTGCGATCTACAAGGGTATGTAGATCCAAATCTCCTCTGGTAGATGGACATCACCATTATAGAAATTTTTTGTTTCCCTTGCGACGTTCACCAACAGCATACACAAAACATGTAAATGCTTCCACTAATTATATGCATACACATGACATGCAAGAACATCATCATCCAATAAAAGTCTCATCGGTCTAGTCACATGGATCTAGCAATTAACCATATAGTAACTTAACATCACACACATAGAAGCCAATAAAAACAAAGCCTTTAGTCCCAAACAAGTTGGGGGTAGGGTAGAGGTAAAACCCATATGATCTCTCGACCAAACTACCAACACAGAAAAATGAGGAAAAAACTTGAGAACAAAAAAAATGATTCTCGAGAACAGAAAAAATGAGGGCAGAAAATCGATCATACTATTAGAACAGAAAATTGAGGGGGAAAATGCTTAGAGAACCTCACATACACCATCCATCACGTCCCATTTTTGCGAAAAATAGGCAGATCATCAAAAAGCTCTCACAACATTGCTCATCACGCTCTAAACACTGAATTTGAGTGTGTCTTCTATTGTAATTGTTTAGCTCACAGAGATAGCCCTTGTAGGATCATAGATTATATGAGGAATGCAAAATAGAAGATCGAATGAATGAAAATATACCAAGAAGAAAAATAACACATGTGAGGCAGATTAGTGTTACCTTTGTGACATACTAGCCTACACCCTTTCAAAAATAAAATTTTCTATTTATTCTTGGAATTTTTGGTACGAAAGAGTGTATGTTGTCTTCAGTGCAAAGAAAATAGAAAAGCATGACAGGTTACAAAAAACAACTACACCAAATTAAAGGTCACATTTTATATTTGCAAAGAAAGCAACTAGGGAACTATGCAAATTAAAGGAACACATTTAATTTTATTCCAATCTGGATCCAAGAGGACATCAAATGCACGAATACAATGTTGTGGCACTATCACGGAACGCACGCAATATTCCCAGCAACTTGACATAAGATGTGTAGTTGAACACACCGTATCATGACAAAATGAAATATATTAAAGCCATTAAGCATTTCGTAAGGGAAAAATATCTTATTTTGGCGGTTTGAACCATAAAAATCAGGGAAATAATATTTCTCAAGCTAAAGACCACTTCGTCTTCAAATTAGGGTGATGCTACCAACAAATTAATGCATGTAACTTGTTTTACCTCTTGAAAACAAGGAGGGCAACCATCCTTCCTTTTTGGGACAGTTTCAATAATTTCCAACTGTTATCCACACCTTCTACTTGACTCTCCTAGTCCAGAATGCCATGCCTTGAGAACAAGCATATGTACTGTCCTTCCATGCATTCATCTATTAGGTAGAACAAGGATAGTAGTAAAAATACAAAGCATGGATTGGATAATAGTTTTTTGCAAACAAAATTTAAACAAATCTGCATTCGATATATAAGCAAGAAATCAATGAAACACTTTTGAAACAAAAGAATAATGGTAGGCTAATAGGAACTCACTACTAGAGTACCAAAAAAAGATCCAATAACAATGTGAATTTTTCAATAGTCAAGGCTCCTTTAATATGCTAGACAAAGATTCAGAAAAAACGAGTACCCACATTAGATAAAGAACTCGAGCACCATTTGGTCAAGAAGGAAACATGCCACACTTAAGTTAATTAAACACATCCAAAAGTAATGTTTCACATGTTATTATGCTAAAAAATAATTTTGAAGTACCCATTTTGTCCACATATCATATTTCGCAAAACACAAACAAAGATGGTACTACTTTGGGGCATAGCCTAAACAAACACTGACTTAAAATAATTAGTTTTCTTTAATCATAAATTAAAATGAATTCCATGCCTCAACTAAGCAACTTACTTAGGTGTCAACTTCAAAAAAATATATATACATTGGAGTCGTATCAGCATCCCCAAGCTTAATTCCTGCTCGTCCTTGAGTAGGTAAATGGTAAAAACAGAATTTTTGATTGTGGAATGTTGTCTCTCATGTTCATCATATTATTTTTCTTTCAGCATGGACATATGGATTTGTAGATGATACAAAACAATAGTCTATAATTTGACATGAAGATTTCAATACTCAAGCATATCGACAAGCAACCAAGTCTTTCAAAATATCAATGCTAAAGAACCTTATCCTAGCCTATCATGCTATATCATTGACCCATTCATGCAACACACTCAAATATTAACTACATCCAATGCTCGGGTGTAATAATGGTGTTCCTTAGTTGGGGCTTTATAATATAAGATGGAGACTAAAACTCAAAAATAAAAATTGCATAAGGTAAATAGATAGGGCCTTCGCAGAGGGAAGCAGGGATTTATAGAGGTTCCATAACTCAAAGTGAAAAACTTTAGAGATAAGTTTTTTAAGGTGGCATGATTTTCCTGTCAACGAGAACGACTAAGAGTTTCCAATGTCCTCCATGCTAAACAAATTATAGGCGGTTCCCAAACTGGAAATAAAGTTTGTTCCTTTTCCACCATTCTTTCACATTCCAGGGCTAACCATATCCACGGATGTCGTCCATACCAACACTTTCTAAGAAATTTATTATTTGACAACATAAAATAATTTTCTTTTCTTTTTGGGACTGGGCATCCCTATTACCGCCATACTCTCGTGCAACGACATGTGGATAAACACTCATCTTAAGAATAACCTATTTAACATGGAATATACTGGCCACCCCTCGCCGCTTCATGAGAAGTACGGGCACACAAAACAAAATTTTATTTTGAATTTTTAGAGTTGGCACTTGCAAGTTTACTTGGAACGACATTGAAATACCGCATATAGGTAGGTATGGTGGACTCATTGTCACAACTTTGGGTTTAGGATTTAGATGCACAAGTAGCATTCACGTAAAAGTGAATGCTAGCAAATAGATTGAGAAGCACCCAACCAAGGAACAAAAATCTTTATATGTGAAAATTAAACATAACTAACACTAGCACCCAAATCACATAAAGCATAACACTCAAAATTCTTGATTTTATCTTAATGGTGTGTTCCCGTTCATCATGTAATTTCCTAGGAATTGAAATCTCTAGCTCTAACTTTTCTTTCAAAGTTTTAATCACCACTTATGAAATATGTTTAGTAAAAACTTTATTTTGTTCATAGGCATTGGGTGGATTTATCATAGATTGCAACATAGAAATACACTCAATCAAGGAGTAGCTATCAAAATTAAAAAAAATGCAATCCAAAATACTAGGTGCATCGCTAGCTAAAAAGTTTACCTTTTCAATCCCGATTTTATCAAAATTTTCAATAATATTTTCACCTTCAAATCATGGGTATGCCCCCTAGCTAAAGTTGACACTTCTTGAGTTTCCTTATCATTAATTTTAACATTATTAAATAGGGAATCAATAGAAAAAATACCAATCATTTTAATCTCTTCATCATTTTTATCCTCTAAAGATTCGAACATAGATGTCATTTGATTTACTAACGTAGCTTGCACATCATATATCTTTACTAGTAGATTTTCGGTAAGAGCATATTGAGATTTAAGATTGGAAACCTATTTACTAACATGATAAAGATGTTTTGTTATAGCATCTAGCAAAATAGGATGTTCCTTAAGTTCTTCGGTAAAAAAATTGTTTTGCTCAAATTGCATAGTCATGTATTCATTGGTACTTTTCTCAATCTCTAGCAAAATATTTGGATATTGAACCTCATAATACCTCCTTTGAGGCATCATGTCTACGCAAGCAAGATCACAAGAAATCAAGAGATCCGGCAAGAAAACGACAAGGGAAAGATGGCAAATATAAACACAATTTTTGAGAAGTGTGGGAGAGGAAAACAAGAGGCAAATGGCAAATAATGTAATTACAAGGAAATGATATTTGTATGTAGGAACCTGATAGATCTTGACTTGATCTTCCCCGTCAACGGCGCCAGAAATCTTGTGACAACAAGTATTTCCCTCAGTTAAGAAACCAATATATCAATCAAGTTGGAAGATCCACAAGACTATGTAAGCAACACGTGCACACAAATAGCAAATCCTCGCAACCCAACACGTAGAGGGTTGTCAATCCCTCGTGGGTAAAGTAAGGATAGATTGATAGATGCAAATAAGAGTGATATCTAATAGAACGCAGCAAGGTATTTTTGGATTTTTTTGATAATGTAGATCTGGAAACAAAAGAGGAAATAAAGTAGAAAAGCAAATAGTAAAGTAGAGATTGCAAATAGATGATGTGAAGTAGAATAGGGGCCGTATGTTTCACTAGTGGATTCTCTCAAGAAAATAGCAAGCGATGGGTAGACAAATTACTATTGGGCAATTGATAGAAAAGCAAATAATTATGATGATATTCATGACAATGATCATGTATATATGCATCACGTCCAAAATAAGTAGACCGACTTCTGCCTACATCTACTTCTATTACTCCACACATCGACCGCTATCCACCATTCATCTATTGTCTTGAGTTCATGGAGAAACAAAGTAATGCCTTAAGAACGATGACATGATGTAGACAAGATCTATTCATGTAGGAATAGACCCCATATTTTTATCCTTAATTGCAATGATACATGCCTGCCATATCTCTTTCTATCACTCAGATTGAGCACCGCAAGATCGAACCCATCACAAAGCACCTTTTCCCATTGCAAGATAAAATATCAAGTTGGCCACACAAAAACCAAATATGAGAGAAGAAATACGAGGCTATAATAATCAAGCATGAACATGTTTTAATAGATTTGATCATAAACTCACAATTCATCGGATCCCAACAAACACACAGCAAAAGAAAGAGTTACATCATATGGATCTCCAAGAGACCATTGTATAAACGAGAGAGAAAGCCATCTAGCTACTTCCTACGGACCCATAGGTCTGATATGAACTACTCACGCATCGTGAGAGGAATACCAATGGAGATGGTGAACCCCTCCATGATTGCGTTCTTCTCTCGAAAAGGCTCTAGATTGCTTTTCGTGGCTCTGGAACTTGCGACGACTCAAACGACTTTTTCTCGACTCTTCTAGGGTTTCTGGAATATTGGGGTATTTATAGAGCTCAAAGGAGGTGGAGAAGATTCTATATGGTCCCACTTGACACGAGGACGCGCGAGGGGCCTCTGGTGCTCCTGATGTCTAGTGCCCCCTCTGGGCCTTGGCTGCTGCTCAATCTTGGCCCCCCAAGTTTCTTTCTGGTCCAAAAAAATCTCTATAAAGTTTAGTGGCAATCGGACCTCATCTGATATGGATTTTCTGTGAAGAAAAAAAACAGTAAAAATCAGCAACTGGCACTAGGCACTATGTCAATAGGTTAGTCCCCAAAAATGATATAAAATTGCTATAAAATGATTATGAAACATCCAAGAAAGATAACATAATAGCATAGAACAATCAAAAATTATAGATACGTTGGAGACGTATCAACAAGCAAAGAACCTTCAAACATGTGTGGCTCATGGATTTTCCACTGTTATTAGATCAAAGCGCTTAAAATGGATGATTTGTTCTAAATGTTGGCCTGTACCACTTCTACAGATTGTGTAGCTGCACATTAAGAACAAAAAAGAGGCACAAAATTGCAAAAAAATCTCACATGTCAATTGAATTGCATGAGGCATGGATGTCGAGGGAAACGATGTTGAGGATGCAGAGTTGCTCGCTGGAGAGGAGGGTCAGCGATGTGCTGCTTCGGGGGCGTATGGAGGGGGTGAACCCGCGGCTTGGTGTTCGGTGAAGCTTGCGGGGAGGCCTTCTCGAAGAGGAAGTGCGCGAGTAGGTTAGTAGTGAGGAAGTCGTTCCGGAAGGATGGTGGATGTAGTGGAGTGGCTCGGCGATGACAATGGTACTCCCTATCACACACGTGCTTGAAGCCGCTGCTCTGGAGTGGGACAACTGTAATGCCCCAAGAGTGTAACTTGCCATATTTGGAACCTTCTGTATGTGGGTCCATCTTGTCATTGCAATAGGAGTTATATTCCATGTGAGATTTCATGTGCTCATGTCTTGTTTTCCTTTGCATGCATGCATCCTTATCATTCCATGTCTATTGTGTTGTTACTAATGTGATCATGTGAATGTGGTGTGATGACATGTGAGTATATGTGGTTCTATGTGAAGTGTTGTGGAATGGTGCAATTGTAAGTAGGATGCAATTATGCTAGGTTTCAAACCTTCTCCCTCTCCATTTTCTTAAAGCTCAAGATTCACTTGCTCCATCCCTGTTTCAAAAATGCCCATATTTCAAAGTGAATTGTGGTGGATGTGATGCTATGTATTTAGTGTTTTGAAACTATGTTTTAGTGGTTCAAATATTCACAAAACAGATCAATTAATTCTGTTTTGTAAATATTTTATGCTCCAAAAGTTCCCTTGTATATTTTATTTAAATAGGTCATAAATCCTTATGACCACCGGCATTTTTGTTTTATTTTTAGCTTCAACAGATTTGCATGTGCATTTAGTTTTGTCTCTGTTTTGTTTTAAATAGGAAAACCTCATTGGGTTTTCCTTTTTCTTATCTAGCGCATCCAGTTGGGCCATCTCCCTCTGGCTGGCCCAACTCCCTCTCGCGCGTAGCCTATCCTTGTAGACGTCGTCTTCCTCCTCCTTCTTCCGTCAGTTTTGTCAGAGAGGAGACAAGACAGAGAGGCGACGCCGACACGGACGTCGAGGCCGCGCGTCCCTCGCCTCATCCTCCTCCAGTAAAGAACCCTTGGCGTCCCCATCTCCTCCTCCCTCTGCCTCGTTGGCAGCACGTAAGTGTGCGCCTACTCCGCCATGGCCAAGCCGTGAGAAGCTCCTCGCTGTTGCTGATGTGCCCCTGCGTCCTCTCTTAGACTTCAGCGAGCACGCGGGACCTCAAGGGAACCCGTTCCCGCGGCTAGGAGGAGCAGATCGGGTCTGCTTCCCCTACCTCAACGTCGGCCTGCTTCCTCTCTGTCGATCCCCTCCGCCACGGCTTCTTCCACTTCTTCCTCTACTTCCTCTTCGATAGGCATGACGTCCTCGTCTAGTGGGTGAGCACGAGCATCAATCCCTTCCCCTGTAGCTAGATCTTGCATGTAGGAACCGTAGCCGCGTCGTGTTCTTCTCTCTGTCGTCGGCGCCGCCGCGTGTCATCGAGCAGTAGGTGTAGCCCTCCTCGAGGAGAGTTAGCTAGTGGAATGGTACCGTGGGAGCCCCTTCTCCCTTCCATCGACGAGCCGTAGGCCAATTTGATGTAGATCGTCGACGTTGCGCTTCCCCTGTTCCGGCCGCCGTCGGGCAGAGGTAGTGCCAGAGGGGGTTTGTCACATCCCTGATACCTTAAGCAAGTTAGTCTTGTGCTCATGTCTTCTTTGCATTTGCATCTAAGAAGTTTCAACAAAAACAAGAAAGTGGCAAAGGAAAAACTCAAAACCCTAGCCACTACTTTAAATAAAGGAAATCTCAAACTAGTTAAGATCAATGAACCCAAAATGGCCTCAAGAAATGTTCAAACTTTCTGATAAATCATGAAAGTAAATGAGAATTGGAGAAAAGTATTTTCTTGACACTTTAAGCATTTTAAATTAATGCAAAAAGCCGCTGGTTTCAAATTTTAAATTTGAAATCAGAAACTATAAATTTTCAAAAATGTTGAAAACTTTGGAAATGGTTGGGAATATTATAACAAATATTCAGGTGTGTTTAAAATAGTTTTTACAACCTTTTTGGAGCTGAAATAAATAGCAAATCAATGTCAGAAATTAAAACAGAAATAAAACAGAAGGAAATGGAAAAGAGCTAACCTGTCGCCTAGCCTGGCCTGGCCCATCTCCCTGAGTCGTCTCCTCCCTCGCGCCAGTAGGAGCAGGAGGTGGCCGCCGCCTTCTCCGGCGCGGCCACGCACCTGTGCGCCTGCCTGGCCGCCGCCTCGCGCTGGCAAGGCCGGGGATAAGCTCCCCGAGGCCTCCTCTATCCATTCCCAGCGTCAGCTCTCTCCCTCCTCCCGGATCTCTCCTCCCCCTCCTGCCGCCATTGGAGCCGAGCAAAGCTCGAGCTGCACATGCCCCTAGCCATAGGATCCCCTCTCAGAGCACGCCGTTAGCTCCGCCTCGTCGGTCTGGTCTTCCCTGCAGAAGCCGAAGCCACCCCGAGCCCTGCAACGGCCGCGGCACCGTCGTCTTCAACCTTCGGCCGCCGGCGAGCTCTGCCCGATTCGCCGCCCCCAGGCCTTCCCCGAGCCGTCTAAGCTCTGCTCTACACTCCCCGTGAGCATGCGGTCATTTCCCCTAAGTTTTCCCCGTCGATCCCCTCCTCTAGCCCTAGTTTCACCGAAGCCCGACGAGGACCGCCGCTGCAGCTCGTCGTCGGTAGCCCTCCGATGATCAGCTCGTCCTTCCGAGGGCACCAGCAGCTTCAGGTCGACGCATAGATGCTGTAGGAGCTAAGAACCGAGCGTAGTTCCCTCTGAATCAAAGACCCCGATGACGCCCGAGCCTTGGCCGCCGCCAAGCTCGTCGCCGGCGTCATCTCCGGCCAGTTCAGCCCCATCTAAGTGCAGAAATGGAGCTGCGGGAGGTGTGCCGTTCTTCTGGTGCTCTCCGCGCAGCATTTGGCCCCCTGTGCGCCGTTTCCGAGCCCCTCCGCCGTGTTGGTGGTCGCCGGAGGCTCCCCGCCGGCGAGGACGACCTCGCCGCCGGTGGATCTCGGCTGGCCTGAGCCACTGACTGGTGGGGCCAGCCTCTGGCAAGTTTAAAGTTAATAAAAATAAATCAAATAAGTTAATCAGTCACTGACATGTGGGTCCAGCAAGGTTAATCAGTTAATTAAGTTTAAACTTAATCTAAAATTGACCAGAGAGACTGACCAGTGGGTCCCACTGGTCAGGTTTGACTTTCAACGGCCAGATGGACCTGCTGATGTCATGCTGATGCAATAAAAGTATTTTCTAGTATAAAAATAATTCCAGGAAATGGCTAAAACTTGTAAAAAACATAGAAATTAATCTGTAACTCCGATGAAAATAATTTATATATGAAAAAGTATCAGAAAAATTCAAGGATTCTGAATATGCTATTTTCAACTATGTTTGAAAAAGTTACAGGACCCTAACATGTAGAATAAGGAATAATTCAATTCTTATATTTACTTTTTAAATGGAATTTGGAAAATATTCAAATTTCATAATGAATGCCATGATCACACACTGTCCTAATTACAAATCAGTACCTTAACATGACATCTCATGCATGCTAACATCAAGTTGATCTCAGCATCAGGTCGAATCAATTAAACCGGTATCCGAGACTACCTCGTTTGAATTGATATTCAAATGTGATTCAAATCAACTCTAAACCTAATACATATTGATTATAATAACTTATCACCTTGCATTCTCATGCCATGCTCATGCATCATTTTGATTGCATATGATTGTTATTGAATGTTGCCATTCATTTCAGTAGGCTCCGCACCCCCGGATTCCACCGAATATTCGTCTGACGGATATCGTCCCTCCTCTGAGCAACAAGGCAAGCAACCCTTTTGATCATCCCGGTAATTCCCATGTTCTTGCTCCTGCACTTAGTTATTGCATTAGGATCAAATGCTACAACTGCTTTTGCCACGTTAGTTGAACCCACTTCCTTTGCATGACCTAACCTTGTCACAGTAAATAGCCGAACCTTGCAACCTAGCATACCTAGTAGTTGCTTGAGCTATGATGTGCCTTATCCTGCTATGCATGCTATGCTTAGAGTTGTGTATGGTCTGTCATCTGGGAGATGAACAGAATTGTGAGAATGTGTTCGGTAAGCAAAGGTTGTGTGTTGAACCTGATTTGGTAAAGGTACCGGTGAAAGGCTGTGTAGGAGTACATGGCGGGTTGTTTCATTGGAACCGTCCATAAGAACTGAGTTATTTCACAGTTCTGTCATTTACATAAGGATAGTATGGTAGTAGCCGTACGTTCACAGTCCTGCATGACTTGTGAAGTATGCCTGTGATGTGAAATGAATTCCGGAGGCCTAGATAAATAATGTATAGGAAGCTTGTAAGCCTCTGATGAGTAGTTTCATAATTTCAGTAGCTTGCTCTTCGGTTAAGGTTGTACTGAACTATGTAAGGGTGTGTATGAACCATGGTGTATATATAGCAGTTGCTTGTTACCATGTTGTTCGGATATTCATTTCCGCATTCCGTGTGTTCAGTACATTCTTAATCCATAGCTAGTATTGATATGATATTGGTCTAAGCTGTGAGTTTGTTTGTCAGGATGGTGTTCACCAGGTTGAACCGTGCCCCTGCCCATGAGCAAGGCGAGGGTAGTCAAGCGTCGCAGGAAGACCTGCCTCACCCGCCTTCTCTGGTGGAAGTGATGCTTGAGGCAGAAAGAAACAAAAGAGAGACCAACCGACTGTTAGTGCATATTGAGCAGAATACGGCTCGTCAGCCTAGGAATGCTGCAGTGTCCCTTAATGACTTTGTGAAGTTGAATCCTCCAAAGTTTCATCATTTCGTCGATCCCCTCGATGCTGATGACTGGTTGTGCAGCATCTCACGCAAGATTCGCTCTACGAATGTGTCTGAGGCCGACAAGGTGACCTCTGCGGCATATTTCCTGGAAGGACCCGCCAATCTGTGGTGGGAGAACTTTGAAGCTATGTGTCCCGCTGAACCAGTAGCCACATGGGCAGACTTCAGTGCAGCATCTCACTCAGGGCAAGTTGTCTGTGGATGCCTATAGCCGCGAGTTCGGTAATCTCGCCCGCTATGCAACAGAGGAGGTGTCTACTGACGCCAAGAAGCAAGCAAGATTCCGTAAGGGTCTGAGCCCTGAGTTGCGTCGTGATCTGCGCCTCCATGAGTGTGCAAGCTTTCAAGCCCTGGTCAACAAAGCGATCAGTGCCGAGACTGGTCATACTGACTTCGAAGCCACAAGGAAGCACTCCTGTGACTTTGGCTCGTCTTCTGGTTCCGCGTTTCCAAAACGCAGGCTGTGGGTTCCAAACAGTTCTCTGCCGCCAAGATACACTCCGAGGCCATCCTACATGGTGCCTCAGACGAATCAGGCCAACCCTCCAGCAAAAGCTTATGGTGGTCCAGCTAGCAATGCTGCACCACGTGCCAACCAGGTGATATGCTACAAGTGTGGAGAACCAGGGCACTATTCCCGTGAGTGTCCTCAGAATGTGGGTGCCAAGCAACCCGGAAAATCCGTCGGGCAGGCCAAGTCGGGCAAAGCTTACTATGTGAAGCCAACTCCTGCACGTGGCCGTGTGAACTATGTGTCAGCAGAAGAAGCTGCAGAGGATCCCGACGTCATGCTGGGTACGCTTCTTGTTAATCATCACCCAGCGTCTGTTCTCTTTGACACTGGGTCTTCTCATTCCTTCATTTCAGAAAGTTATGCACAGTTGCATAACATGTCTTTTTGTGATATGCCAATCCCATTGGTTGTCCAAACCCCTGGTAGTAAATGGCAAACCTCTAGGATAACCTATGACAATGAAATTCTAGTAGATAGGCTAGTTTTTCTAGCCTCATTGATAGCATTGAAATCTTCGGATATTAATATCATCTTGGGCATGGACTGGATGTCAGCTCACTATGCCAAGATTGATACTCATTCTAGAAATGTCCAGCTTACCCATCCCTCGGGTGAGATAGTAAATGTCTCTACCCGAGTTGCCAAATGCCAACTCTATTCCCTAAATGCCAACCCTCTTCCGAAACTTGAAGACATTCCGGTAGTCCGTCACTTCCCGGATGTTTTTCCAGAGGAACTGCCAGGAATTCCACCTGACAGAGATGTAGAGTTTGTGATAGATCTTGTTCCGGGAACTGTCCCAATAGCCAGAAGACCATATAAGATGGCACCCCTGGAGCTAGCCGAACTTAAGAAGCAATTAGATGAGGCTTCGAACAAAGGTTTCATTCATCCTAGCTCTTCTCCTTGGGCTTGTCCCGTCCTCTTCGTCAAGAAGAAAGACGGAACGGATCGGATGGTTGTAGATTACCAACCAGTTAATCTGGTCACCATAAAGAACAAGTATCCGCTCCCCAGGATCAACGACCTGTACGATCAGCTCGCTGGATCCTCAATCTTCTCCAAAAAGGATTTGAGGTTGGGATACCATCAAATCAAGATTAAGAACGGGGACATTCCAAAAACGGCTTTTGTTACTCGTTATGGCCAATATGAGTACACCATTATGTCCTTCGGTTTAACCAATGCCCCAGCCACCTTCTCTCGACCGATGAACTCAATCTTCATGGAATATTTGGATAAATTCGTTGTGGTATACCTCGATGATATCTTCATCTACTCGAAGAATGAACAAGAACATGCCGAGCATCTAAGGCTGGTATTGATGAAACTTTGAGAGCATCGCCTTTATGCCAAGTTTTCAAAATGTGAATTCTGGTTACCAGAAGTGACCTATCTAGGACACGTAATCTCTGGTAAGGGTATTGCTGTCAATCCCGAGAGAGTTCAAGCTGTCCTTGATTGGACTCAACCTGAATCGGTTAAGCAAGTTAGGAGTTTTCTTGGTCTAGCGAGCTATTGTTGTCGCTTTGTCGAGAATTTCTCCAAGGTTGCAAAGCCTCTAACTGAACTCCTCAAGAAAGATAAAAAGTTCGAGTGGACACCACAGTGTGAGCATAGTTTTCAGGAACTGAAAATACGCCTGACTTCCGCACCTGTGTTGCTACCACCAGATTTTTCTAAGGACTTTGTTATCTATTGCGACGCCTCGCGACAAGGATTAGGTTGCATTCTCATGCAAGATCGTCATGTGATCGCATACGCATCTCGACAGTTGCGTCCACATGAGGATAACTATCCCACACATGACCTTGAGCTTGCAGCTGTGGTCCATGCACTAAAAACCTGGCGACATTACCTTCTGGGTAATCGTTGCGAAATATTCACTGATCACCAAAGTCTGAAATATATTTTCACCCAGCCGGATTTGAATCTCAGGCAAAGACGGTGGGTTGAGTTGATCTCGGATTACGACTTAGGAATAACTTACACCCCGGGGAAGGCCAATGTTATGGCCGATGCGCTAAGTCGTAAATCTTATTGTAACAATTTGATGCTACAACAAAGTCAACCACATCTCCATGAGGACTTTCGGAAGTTGAATCTTCATATTGTTCCTCAAGGATTCCTTTCTACCCTGGTGGCGAAGCCTACTCTTAGGGATCAAATCATAGCTGGCCAAAAGCGTGACAAGGGTATATCACGGATCAAGGAGAATATTTTTAGGGGAAACGCTAAAGAATTTTCCATGAACGATCAAGGTGTTGTGTTCTTGCAGAATCGTTTAGTGGTTCCTAAGAACCCACATCTAAGGCAGTTAATCCTTAAGGAGGCTCGTGATTCTCCTCTCACCATTCATCCCGGTAGTACTAAGATGTATCAGGACCTACGCCAGAGGTTCTGGTGGACTAGGATGAAGAGAGAAATTGCTGAGTTCGTTGCTAACTGCGACGTTTGTCGTCGAGTTAAGGCAGAACATCAAAGGCCTGCTGGCACCCTTCAGCCTCTAGCTATTCCTGAATGGAAATGGGATAAAGTTAGCATGGATTTCATTACCGGATTTCCCAAGACCAAGAAAGGAAATAATGCTATCTTTGTGGTCATTGACCGTCTTTCCAAAGTGGCTCATTTTCTTCCCGTTCGTGAGAATATAACAGCTAGCCAGCTAGCAGAGTTATATCTCCCGAATAGTGTCTCTTCATGGTGTTCCCCTGGAGATTAACTCGGATCGTGGAAGTATCTTTACTTCTCGCTTCTGGGAAAGTTTTCAAAATGCCATGGGGACTCACTTATCTTTTAGCACTGCTTTCCATCCCCAATCAAGTGGTCAAGTAGAAAGAGTGAATCAAATCCTAGAAGATATGCTCCGAGCTTGTGTAATATCGTTCGGGATGAATTGGGAGAAGTGTCTTCCATTCGCCGAATTCGCTTATAACAATAGTTACCAATCAAGCTTGGGCAAAGCCCCTTTTGAAGTTCTCTATGGACGAAGATGTCGAACACCTCTAAATTGGTCAGAAACCGGAGAGAGGCAACTCTTTGGCCCGGATGTGGTCCAGGATGCAGAAGAGCAGGTTCGCATTATTCGTGAAAAGTTGAAAACAGCCCAGTCTCGTCAAAAGAGCCAATATGATCGTCATCATAAGGCTGTGACCTTTGAAGTTGACGAGAAGGCTTACCTTCGGGTTACACCTTTGAAGGGTACCCATCGATTCGGTATCACGGGCAAATTGGCTCCTCGTTACATCGGTCCTTTTCGCATTCTTGCCAAAGGAGGAGAAGTTGCCTACCAGTTGGAACTCCCTCCGCATCTTTCCAAGGTTCATGGTGTTTTCCACGTCTCGCAACTCAGGCGTTGCTTTTCGGATCCTATCCGTGAAGTGGACCACGAAACGCTTGATCTCCAAGATAACCTTTCATACCGAGAATACCCCATGCGTATTCTTGATCAAGCTGAGCGTACCACTCGACGTCGAAACCTCAAGTTTCTTAAAGTACAATGGTCAAATCATTCCGAAAAGGAGGCAACTTGGGAAAGAGAGGACCGTCTCCGACTTGAGTATCATGTGTTATTCCCGACGACTTCTAAATCTCGCGACGAGATTCTTTTGAGTGGGGGTGAGTTGTCACATCCCTGACACCTTAAGCAAGTTAGTCTTGTGCTCATGTCTTCTTTGCATTTGCATCTAAGAAGTTTCAACAAAAACAAGAAAGTGGCAAAGGAAAAACTCAAAACCCTAGCCACTACTTTAAATAAAGGAAATCTCAAACTAGTTAAGATCAATGAACCCAAAATGGCCTCAAGAAATGTTCAAACTTTCTGATAAATCATGAAAGTAAATGAGCATTGGAGAAAACTATTTTCTTGACACTTTAAGCATTTTAAATTAATGCAAAAAGCCACTGGTTTCAAATTTTAAATTTGAAATCAGAAACTATAAATTTTCAAAAATGTTGAAAACTTTAGAAATGGTTGGGAATATTATAACAAATATTCAGGTGTGTTTAAAATAGTTTTTACAACCTTTTTGGAGCTGAAATAAATAGCAAATCAATGTCAGAAATTAAAACAGAAATAAAACAGAAGGAAATGGAAAAGAGCTTACCTGTCGCCTAGCGTGGCCCGGCCCATCTCCCTGAGTCGTCTCCTCCCTCGCGCCAGTAGGAGCAGGAGGTGGCCGCCGCCTTCTCCGGCGCGGCCACGCACCTGTGCGCCTGCGTGGACGCCGCCTCGCGCTGGCAAGGCCGGGGATAAGCTCCCCGAGGCCTCCTCTATCCATTCCCAGCGTCAGCTCTCTCCCTCCTCCCGGATCTCTCCTCCCCCTCCTGCCGCCATTGGAGCCGAGCAAAGCTCGAGCTGCACGTGCCCCTAGCCATAGGATCCCCTCTCAGAGCACGCCGTTAGCTCCGCCTCGTCGGTCTGGTCTTCCCTGCAGAAGCCGAAGCCACCCCGAGCCCTGCAACGGCCGCGGCACCGTCGTCTTCAACCTTCGGCCGCCGGCGAGCTCTGCCCGATTCGCCGCCCCCAGGCCTTCCCCGAGCCGTCTAAGCTCTGCTCTACACTCCCCGTGAGCATGCGGTCATTTCCCCTAAGTTTTCCCCGTCGATCCCCTCCTCTAGCCCTAGTTTCACCGAAGCCCGACGAGGACCGCCGCTGCAGCTCGTCGCCGGTAGCCCTCCGATGATCAGCTCGTCCTTCCGAGGGCACCAGCAGCTTCAGGTCGACGCGTAGATGCTGTAGGAGCTAAGAACCGAGCGTAGTTCCCTCTGAATCAAAGACCCCGATGACGCCCGAGCCTTGGCCGCCGCCAAGCTCGTCGCCGGCGTCATCTCCGGCCAGTTCAGCCCCATCTAAGTGCAGAAATGGAGCTGCGGGAGGTGTGCCGTTCTTCTGGTGCTCTCCGCGCAGCATTTGGCCCCCTGTGCGCCGTTTCCGAGCCCCTCCGCCGTGCTGGTGGTCGCCGGAGGCTCCCCGCCGGCGAGGACGACCTCGCCGCCGGTGGATCTCGGCTGGCCTGAGCCACTGACTGGTGGGGCCAGCCTCTGGCAAGTTTAAAGTTAATAAAAATAAATCAAATAAGTTAATCAGTCACTGACATGTGGGTCCAGCAAGGTTAATCAGTTAATTAAGTTTAAACTTAATCTAAAATTGACCAGAGAGACTGACCAGTGGGTCCCACTGGTCAGGTTTGACTTTCAACGGCCAGATGGACCTGCTGATGTCATGCTGATGCAATAAAAGTATTTTCTAGTATAAAAATAATTCCAGGAAATGGCTAAAACTTGTAAAAAACATAGAAATTAATCTGTAACTCCGATGAAAATAATTTATATATGAAAAAGTATCAGAAAAATTCAAGGATTCTGAATATGCTATTTTCAACTATGTTTGAAAAAGTTACAGGACCCTAACATGTAGAATAAGGAATAATTCAATTCTTATATTTACTTTTTAAATGGAATTTGGAAAATACTCAAATTTCATTATGAATGCCATGATCACACACTGTCCTAATTACAAATCAGTACCTTAACATGACATCTCATGCATGCTAACATCAAGTTGATCTGAGCATCAGGTCGAATCAATTAAACCGGTATCCGAGACTACCTCATTTGAATTGATATTCGAATGTGATTCAAATCAACTCTAAACCTAATACATATTGATTATAATAACTTATCACCTTGCATTCTCATGCCATGCTCATGCATCATTTTGATTGCATATGATTGTTATTGAATGTTGCCATTCATTTCAGTAGGCTCCGCACCCCCGGATTCCACCGAATATCCGTCTGACAAATATCGTCCCTCCTCTGAGCAACAAGGCAAGCAACCCTTTTGATC
This sequence comes from Hordeum vulgare subsp. vulgare, assembly GCF_904849725.1. NCBI lineage: Eukaryota > Viridiplantae > Streptophyta > Magnoliopsida > Poales > Poaceae > Hordeum > Hordeum vulgare. The sequence goes on along the minus strand of NC_058521.1, from coordinate 548,877,593 downwards.
ATCCCGATAATTCCCATGTTCTTGCTCCTGCACTAAGTTATTGCATTAGGATCAAATGCTACAACTGCTTTTGCCACGTTAGTTGAACCCACTTCCTTTGCATGACCTAACCTTGTCACAGTAAATAGCCGAACCTTGCAACCTAGCATACCTGGTAGTTGCTTGAGCTATGATGTGCCTTATCCTGCTATGCATGCTATGCTTAGAGTTGTGTATGGTCTGTCATTTGGGAGATGAACAGAATTGTGAGAATGTGTTCGGTAAGCAAAGGTTGTGTGTTGAACCTGATTTGGTAAAGGTACCGGTGAAAGGCTGTGTAGGAGTACATGGCGGTTGTTTCATTGGAACCGTCCATAAGAACTGAGTTCCGTGTATGTAATCCAAGACTAGATACTACCACATGCTGGGCCCTGAAATATGACCCCGCTCGGCCTATTAATCGCTTAGTACTCGGTCCAGGAGTTGCAAGTAGTTTCTGGTGTTTATAGTAATGCTGGAGGCCGTGCATGGTGCTGACCTGAGAGGTGGGCCGTGATGCGATAGGCAGTGGCACGGTGTACCAAGTGGCACCCGGATGGTGGGCTTGGGAACCCTGCGCACATCGTTTGAGGCCGTGGCGGAAACCTCGGCCGGACTTCCGTACGGGTTACTCTCAGATAGGCGATAAACCTGGACTAGGTACTAGTGTGGTTAACGGTCGTGGCCGACTCCCTCGCTGGGCTTCCGCTTGAAGGTTGCCGAGGTGCATGACGTGCACATGGCGATAAGTGGCGAGAGCGTGTGTGACGAAGTACACCCCTGCAGGGTTATGATCTATTCGAATAGCCGCGTCCGCGGATATGGACTACTTGGAGACATATGTTGTTCATAGATAACTTCAATGGCTACTCATAAAATTGCCAAGATAAGCATGAGTGTCGTGGACGGCATTTCCGTACGGAGACGGAATGATTCCACGATAGTGTATTGTTGTGGTGTTAGTGGACTCGTGTGCGAGAAAACAAGTTGTCAAAATTATTTAAAAATGCAAGTTGTCTAGCCACGAGTCAAATGCTGGCTTTCCGCATGAAACCCCACAATACCTTTTGATACCTTGCATGAGTAGTTAGTTGTCCTAAAGTCTTGTTGAGTACCTTCGTACTCATGTTTTCTTAATACATGTTGCAGAGGTTGCTAATGACCCTAATGGAGGGTTCTTCGTAGACATCGACGACGACGAGTAGCTCGTGTCCCAGCTACGATCTGGCCCTCCGTTGGATCTGTAGTATAGTCAGGCCATGTGCCTTCTAGTTGCCCTGTCTGTACTCAGACAGTTTATAACTCTTCCGCTGGCTTGTAACTGAATGATTGCTATTATGGGTCGTGAGACCCTTGATGTGTAATATTATGTGTGTGGCTCTTCCGAGCCTCTTAAATAAAGCTTGTATGTTTATGGTTATGTTGTGATGCCATCGATGTATCTATACATATCGGTATGCCATGCGTACGTGTGTCGTACTTGATATGTATGGGGTTCGATTACCTAGTCGTGAGCTTTAGTAGCATTCCTTACAAGGAAATGCCCCTTTGTGATCCAACGAGCCTTGGTAGTTCGCTACTGCTCCGGACACATTGGTTGACCGGCATGTGTCCTTCTTAGCTGTTGTGTCTGTCCCCTTTGGGGAAATGTCACGCGATGTAATGGAGTCCTTGTAGCTTGCTACGACTCGTCTACATTCGTTGATGACCGACACCTGCTTTGTTGGGTCATGTATGCCTGTCCATGTGCGGTACTGCCACTTTGGTTTATGACTAGACATGTCGATCCGGGTTCTTTGACATTGGATTGCTAGCGACACTATCGCATGCGTGAGTCAAAAGACGCAAACGGTCCCGGCTAAGGTAAGGCTGCAGCCGTGGAGTTAACCGTGCGTGAGACCACAAAGGGATGCGATGTGTTACAGGCTGGATTCCTATGGCTTAGGATCGGGGTCCCGACAGGGTTGCTCAAAAGAGCAAAGCGTTCCTCTCTGTTAAGATCCCAGCGCATAGCAGAGTGGTAGGTGGGTTTTGTGGCATCAGGTGGTCGTGGGTTCGAAACTCGGCACACTAGCTTCACGGGAGAGCATACCCTGTTTACTCTATCTCTCATGTCGAGCCAGAGTGATGTAGTGTAGAGGTGCTAGTTACTGGTGGTGAACCAGGGGGTCTTGGGTTCGATTCCCCCCCCCCCCAAACCCTTTTGTTTTTTTTCCTTTTTCCTTTTGCTGTTTTTCTTTTGCTTGCTATCTTGTTGCTGCAGCTTGCTTGATCACCTTGTGTGGTATTTTTACCTCACAACCAATAGGTTGTCTCTGATTATTTTGCTAGCATGTGTAGAAATGCATGTGTAGGTATTTGTGTGCTAGTGTTTGTGTGAGCAAGCAACTATGTGCATGTGTGCTTATGTGGTGCAATCACCCCAAGGTTGTGTAGATGTATATCACCAAGTGTATGTGTGTGTGTTACTCATGTGCATGGGTGTTGAGCTCATGTACTAGCTTGTGCAAGTGTGTGAGTGTGTGTGTGTGTGTGGGTTCCCCCCACCACATACTTTGTGTGTAGTTGTAGGTGATCATGTGATATATGTGTGTGTGTGTGTGTGTCACACATGCCCAAGGCTTGGTGTGCCTTGATAAGCACTTATGTGCAAGCTTGTATGTGTAGGTGTAGGAATGCATGATATGAGTGTAAGCTAGTGTGTGTTTTTTAACTAGCATGTCTAGGTGCTTGATATATGTGTGCTTGATGTAAGTGTGTGTGTGGTGGTGTGCTAAGGCACATGAACATGAGGTCTACCCCTCATGTGCACCTATGGAGTGATGAGAGTGTGCAAGTGCATGAGTAGGTGATGATCTAGTGAGAAGCATGTGATATAGCACTATTTACCCCTATGTGATTCCATGTATATTTTCTTCTTAGCCTTGTGCCCATTTGTTCTATGAAAGTACCTAGGTATTATATATGTTTTTGGGGTATAATCATCCCAAGAATCCAATGGTGGAAGCAGATTCCACTTTGGAACACTTTCTGGGAATGTCATATTTCTGTTTTGTTCAATGTTTAGAGCTTGGTTCCATGTGATGTGATGAGCCCAAGAGATTGATTTCCTTGTTGTGGCAGTAGAGGGTGAACCCCTCTACAGCATCGTGTTGTTGTTTCATGCTTAGGAGTTTACACGTACAAGTTGTGCTTTGTCAAAGTAGGCATGTGGCTGAAAATTTCAGCTTAGTGAAAATCTATGATTTTCACTAAGTCTGAGAAACTGCTGTTATTTTCTTCCCTTGTATTTGTGCTTGCAAAAGTTCATCTGTTGGGATTCAGCCCTTGCAATCAACTGGAAAGTTGGAGCTTTTGTGTTTGTCTAGCTCTCTGTCAATTTTCATTCAATTTGGCTTCCTGTAGATATTGTTTTGGGTGATGTAAAAATGCTTCAGAGCATAAACAACTAGTGAGAATCTGAGAATTTCACTAAGTCCCTGAAAACTGATATTTTTGTCCAAGCTAGGAGATGTAGAAATTTCTGTATGAAACTCCTTTGTATTATGTTTTTGCTCATGCTTGTAGAGATTTTGAATAGCTTCTGCCACATATCTTATTTGGCACATTTGTCTGGTTGTAGGTGCTTTGCATGTAGCTCTCAAACTGCTATGATGCTGTTTAGGACAGAATGTATAGTTTTGATGCTTGTGAGTGCATAGTTGATGGTGTGGTGAGTTTCTTTGCACCACCCCATCTATACTTGTTTGTTTTGTGATTTGGCAACCTGGGAATACCAGAAGTATGCCATTGGTGTGTGTTGTGATGGATTTGGTCCATAGGACTTCATTTCTTGTTTCGTTGTTTCCGGTTGATCCGTAGCTCCGATCGTAACGTTCTTTATATGTTTTTGCATCGTTTTCACATGATGCATCTGTTCATGTCATTCTCATGCATGTCAAGATATCTTAGAGTGCAGTTCTGTCGAGAAGTTTGTAGTTTCTTCTCATGCATGTGCAAGTAGCTAGAATAGAGATGCATGTTCATTCTCATCTCATGCATCATGTGTTTGTTGCATCATGTTCTGTTGTTGTTCATTGGATTCTATTTTTATGTTGGGTAGCACCGGGATCAGAGAGCAAGTACGTGGGTCCGAGAGAGTATGTGCAGGACGAACAACAGTAGTTCCAAGCTGAAGACATCACAGGCAAGATGACATGACCTTGATACCATCTCTAGTCATGTTTGCTTAGATTCACGTTTCCTTCATCTTATGCTCGCTGCCTACCACTGAAATTATTGCCTCCTGATGTTGCCATGAAACCCAAACACTTTCCCCTCCTAGCAAATATTGAATGGCTAAGTAGGCTTGCTCAGCTACTAATGTTAGCGTTGCTAGTTGCAGGTGCAATTGTCTCATGTGATAACATGAGTTTGATATCATTATGTTAAATCTGTTATTTAAATAATGCACCTATATACTTGGTATATGACGGGAGGCCTAGCCTTTTTCCGGGTGTTTTGTTCCGTTATTACCGCCATAGTTTCCGGCTACCGGTGTTTGATTCCATAACTGATCGCTCCTAACACGTTCGGGGTTGTTATGGGGACCCCTTGATAAATCTTGTAGTGTTAAGACTTGTCCGGCAGGACCCAACATTGGTGTTAATTTGCTAATCGCTTCATACTAATCTGCATAGGGAATAGCTACCCCGAGGAATTAATCAACAACCCGGGCCAGTGCTTCTCATGAGTGTTGGTCCAACCTGGTGTGCCTGCGGGGCCACCACAAGGAAACTTGAGGTTTGGTTCTTGTAGCTAGTTCCATCCGTCGTGTCCTGAGACTGAGATACGCGGCTCTTATCGGGGTCGTCGACACGACGGGAGGTCCTGCTAGTCTTGTCTTACCTTAGCGATATATCTTGCGTATAGGAATCCCGGTGAAGCTTTGGTTCTCCCCAGAGTTGAGGTTTTCCTCTAAGGAATCCGACGAGATCACGAGTTTCGTGATAGAGGATTACTTTGCGGCCTGTGACGTTTGTGATGGACTAGTTGGAGCACCCCTCTAGGGTTTAATCTTTCGGAAAGCCGTTCCCACGGTTATGTGGCAACTTGGAATATTTGTTAACATCCGGTTATAGATAACTTGAACCTACTCTAATAAATTTGCCAACCGTGTGTGTAACCGTGACTGTCCCCTTCGAAGACCTCTCTTCGATCGGGAACATGGTGGGGTTATGATTGACGTAAGTAGGTGTTCAGGATCACTTAGTGATCAGCTAGTCTTCGCCCGCTAGCATAGACCACATATATAACTTGTTCTACGTAACTTAATACTACCTTGTCTGAATAAATGTGTGATGTAAACTCTGATATTAACTATGAGATGGCAAACGATTCCCTATTTTTCATTCTATTATTATGTATGTGCTATGATATCTTGCTTGCGAAACGCTTAGATGCGCTTCTTTGCATTTTGGGGTCTCGTTCCCTAAATAGAAAAGGACCGCATCTTAGTCGTTACAAGTTGGTAATCAGAGCCTTACGGCCATAGGAGCCTTTCTGTGATCGTACTTGGTTGAGTCGAGTCTAGTAAAATGTGTTGAGTCTTAGTTATATCGGAGAGTAGGATTCTTTTTTCTCCTCTTCCATGCTCTGGTGAGGTTCCCAACTTAGGAAATCTTAATTCTACTCCTCTTCTCGCTCAAAAAATTTTAGGATCACGCGAGTATTTTTGAAATCTATATGATATCGATGTGACGGAGTTCCGTCTTGGTGCCTCCTGTCTGCCTTGATTTATTCCGGGGAGTGGAGCTCCAGGGGATTCTTGTGCACATCGCCATCATTCAGATTTCTGAGTATCTCAGAACGAAGGATGTTCGTAATTGCTTCAATACTAGTAGTGGCGAGATAACCCCGATGTCCCCAGTACTGGTGCAGATTGTTCGGGAGTACTGTCATACTTTGTATCGTTGTGATCAAGAGGGTCTGTAGTAGATGAAGGTCCAAGATTCTGGTTATGTGTTGACAGATGTGATACATTGGACGGGTTAGTATAGGAGTTGTGTGATATTACTCCTTGTATCCGTGTACCAGATTGCATGACCAGATGTTTCGGGAATTCATAGGTGGGATATCAAGTAGTGACTGATAGGACAATCTTCCTATAGATGCATGATGTGAGGTTGGGATTCGACATTCAGTGGGTATGTTTGTTCATGATCGTCTTACAACAGTTCTCGTTGTGTCTTAAAGAGTCCTTGCAGCTTGCTACGACTCGGGGATACTTCGTAAGTCGTGTGCACTACCTTGCATAGGATGGCTACTATAAATTCGAGCCCGTGCGATCTTATCCACGAAGATATCGGATGAAATCTCGATCATATGTTTGTTCCGAGCAGTTCTAGCTCATACTTGTTTGCAAGTGGTCTTAATCAGAATTTTGTCGATAGTCACTTTGAGGAAGCATTCTTACTATGTTGTTCGAGTGCAGTTGCTAATATTCCTATTCAGATATTCCTGCCTTTTTGATTCAGCTATACCTTCAATTTATTCTGTGGGCTAATGTGTTGTCCGTCTTCAGGATGGCTCCACCAACTCATCAGAATCCAGGTCGTGAGGATGTGCCGCCACCACCTCCTCCTCCAGAGAATCCTCCTCCGCCGCCGCCTCGTCCTGCAGAGGCTTGGCAAGCGGTGATGGTTGCTACAAATGCAAACACTCATATGCTGATACAGTTGTTGCAAGAGAGGACTAATCAGCAGCAAGGCAACTTCATTCATGGTGGCAATCAGTTTGCTAATCTGAGTCAGTTCCTGTCAAATCAGCCGAAGACTTTCACTTCCTGTGACCAGCCATTTGATGCTGAGGATTGAATCCGCGACATGAACAAGCACTTTGAATGTAGCAATGTTCGTCCAGAGGATTTCGTCAAGTTTGCAACATTCCAGCTGAAGGGGCAAGCATCTATCTGGTGGCAGCAGCTGGAGGATTCTAGGGGTGCTAGAGTGATCACTTGGGATGAGTTCTGTCGTGACTTCAGATCCCACTACATTCTGTCCAGCTTTGTGGAGGAAATGCGTGAGAATTTCAGGCGCTTGAAGCAAGGTGGTAACTCCGTGTACAAGTACAACGTCGAGTTCCACGAGCTGTCCCGATACGCCTTGCACGATATCCCTGATCAGAAGAGCAAGATTTATCAGTTCAGAGGTGGCTTGAAAGAAGATTTGCAGTTAGCTCTCGCTTTGCACGATCCTGAGGAGTTCGATAAGTTCTACAACTTAGCTCTCAGGGTTGAGGCAACTTTGCTCAGGGTGGAGAATTCTAAGAAGCGCTTCAGAGATTCCAGCTCGTCTTCCTCAACTCAGGTGGTTCAGAAGCAACAAAAGTATTGGGTGTCTCCTCCTCCTCCTCGGCACATGCAGCAGTTCAAGCATTCTGGTGGTCGTGGTTATTCCCACCCACCCAACCCAGCTTTCCAGCAGAGATTCCAGCAGTAGAAGCAAGGGCCTCCTCAGACACAGTACCGTCAGCCAGCAGATGTTACTTGTCACAAGTGTGGGCAGAAGGGTCACTATGCCAACAAGTGCACTTCTCAGCTCCGTCTTCTGCCTCCTCCTCCTCCAGGCAAACCTCCAAGCAATGCTCTCGTCAAGTTCAACCCCAGGTCTGCTCGAGTCAACATGGTGAATGCGGCTGAGGCAGAAAACTCGTCAGATGTGATCATGGGTAACCTCCTCGTCAATGATATTCCTGCTAAAGTGTTGTTCTATTCTGGCGCATCGCATTCTTTCATGTCATATCCCTTTGCATCTGGTAATAATATTGCGACCGAGTTTTTACCAAAGTCATTGCAAGTCGTGTCTCCGGGTGTGCGGATGAGCTCTCAGTTGTTCGTTCCGGGTGTTTCTGTCAAGATGGGTAGTTATTCTTTTCTGGCGTCTCCTATTGTCTTGGGCAATTCCGACATTGATTTGATCCTTGGTATGGACTGGCTGGCCATGAACAAGGCACCGATTGATTGTGAAGCTAAAGAAGTGAAGCTTACTCACTCTTCGGGGGACGTGATTATATTCGCGGCGCGCGATGACACAATCCGTCTGTTCTCTTTGAATGAAAAGGGTGAGATTAATCCTATTTAGCAAGTTCCACTGGTCTGCGAATATGAAGATGTGTTTCCAGAAGAGCTGCCAGGAATGCCTCCGCACCGAGAAGTTGAATTTGTTATTGAGATTGAACCAGGTACTGAGCCTGTGTGCAAACGGTCGTACAAATTGGGTCCAGAAGAGCTGAAGGAACTTAAGAGGCAACTCGATGAGCAGGAGAGTTTGGGTCTGATCAGACCGAGCTCGTCTCCTTGGGGTTGTGGAGTTCTGTTTGTCAAGAAGAAGGATGGCACGGACCGATTGTGTGTCGATTACCGTCCATTGAACAAGAAGACAATCAGAAATAAGTATCCACTTCCGAACATAAATGAGTTGTTTGAGCAGTTGAAAGGGACTAAGATCTTCTCCAAGCTTGATCTCAGAATGGGCTATCATCAAATTCGCATTTGCGAAGAGGATATTCCAAAGACTTCTTTCAGGACTAGTTTTGGCTCGTATGAGCATACGGTCATGTCTTTTGGTCTGGCAAATGCTCCAACGACATTTTGTCGAATGATGAACTACATATTCTCTCCGTTCAAGAATGAGTTTGTCTTGCTTTATCTCGATGACATTCTGGTGTTTTCAGAAACTGAGGAAGAACATGAAGAACATCTCAGGCTGGTGCTTGATAAGCTGAGGGAGCACAAATTCTATGACAAGTTTTCCAAGTGTGAGTTCTGGTTGAAAGAAGTCGTCTATCTTGGGCACATCATCTCTGCCGAGGGCATCAAAGTTGATCCGTCGAAGGTGTAGGCCATTGTTGAGTGGGAGCCTCCGCAAAATGTGAAGCAGCTTCGAAGCTTTCTCGGGCTTGCAAGCTATTGTAGAAGGTTCGTTGAGAACTTCTCCGAGATTGCTAAGCCTCTCTCAAGTCTTCTTCGGAAGGGTGTGAAGTATGCCTAGTCTCCAGAGTGTCAGTTGGCCTTTGACACACTCAAAGAGAAGCTCACCTCTACTCCAGTCTTGGTTCCGCCTGATGACTCCAAACCTTACAAAGTGTTCTTCGATGCCTCTCTTCAAGGTCTTGGTGCAGTTCTGATGCAAGAGAAGAAAGTGGTTTCTTATACCTCCAGGCAGTTGAAGCCAGCTGAGAAGAATTATTCTGTGCATGATCTTGAGCTGGCAGCAATGGTACACGCTCTGATGACTTGGAGACACCTCTTGTTGGAACGAAAGGTTGAAGTGTTCACCGATCACAAGAGTCTCAAGTACATCTTCACCTAGCCTAACCCGAATCTCCGGCAAACTCGTTGGGTGGAAATTCTCCAAGATTTTAATCCGAGCATTGAGTACACGCCAGGCAAAGCTAATGTCGTGGCAGATGCTTTGAGCAGGAAGGCTTACTGCAACAGTCTCATTCTGAAGCCTCTCCAGCCTGACCTTTGTGAATCTTTCAGAAAGCTCAACCTTCAGTTAGTACCTCAGGGATTTCTTGCAAATCTTCAGATCTCTCCTACCTTGGAAGATTAGGTCCGAGCAGCACAACTTCTTGATGCAATGGTGAAGAAAGTCAAGATTGGATTGGCAAAGGGACTTCCCAAATATAAGTGCTTCAGTGTTGATGCCAGAGACACGTTATTCTTTGAGGATCATCTTGTCGTTCCGAAAGGTGATCTCAGGAAGGTAATCATGGAAGAAGCTCATAACTCTCTGCTCTCTATACATCCAGGAAGCTCCAAGATGTATCAGGACTTGAAACAGACCTTCTGGTGGACTCGCATGAAGCGTGAGATTGCTCAGTTCGTAAATGAATGTGATGTATGTCGAAGGGTGAAAGCAGAGAATCAACGTCCAACGGGTCTTTTGCATCCATTGCCCATTCCCGAGTGGAAGTTCGACCATATTAGATGGATTTAGTCACCGGGTTTCCGAAGTCTAAGAAGGGTAACAATGCCATCTTCATCATCATCGACAAGTTGAGTAAAGTGGCTCATTTTCTTCCAGCCAAGGAATCCATTTCGGCAGCTCAGCTTGCAGAGTTGTACACTTCCAGGATAGTATCTTTGCACGGCGTGCCTATGATGATTTATTCGGATCGCGAAAGTATCTTCACTTCCAAGTTCTGGGATTCTTTTCAGTCTACGATGGGCACGATGATACGCTTCAGCACAGCATTTCATCCTCACACTAGTGGTCAAGTGGAGAGAGTCAATCAGGTCCTTGAGGATATGTTGAGAGCATGTGTTATCTCTTTTGGCATGAAGTGGGAAGACTGCCTGCCTTTTGCTGAGTTCTCGTATAACAACAGTTATCAAGCTAGTTCAGGCAAAACTCCGTTTGAGATTCTCTATGGCGGGAAGTGACGTACCCCGCTCAAATGGTCCGAGACCGGCGAGCATCAGATTCTTGGGAATGACTAGATAGAAGAGGCTGAAGAGATGTGTCGGGTCATTCGGGATAATCTCAGAGCAGCGCAGTCCCGTCAGAACAGATATTATGATAGCAAGCATCGTGACATGTCTTATGAGCTTGATGACTTCGTCTATCTCAAGGTGTCCCATACGAAGGGTACACATCGCTTTGGCATCAAAGGCAAGCTTGCGCCTCATTTCGTGGGTCCTTTCAGAGTTGTTGGCAAGAGAGGCGACCTTGCGTACCAACTCGAGCTCCCGTCAAACTTTGCAAATGTGCATGACGTGTTCCATGTCTCTCAACTCCGGAGATGCTTCAAGACTCCTGAGTGCACTGTTCATCTTCAAGACATCGACCTTCAACCCGACCTATCCTATCGTGAGCATCCAATTGCGGTTCTTGAGGCGACAGAGCGCAAGACCCGCAACAAGACTGTCAAATTTCTGAAAGTGCACTGGTCACACCATTCCGATAAAGAGGCCACTTGGGAACGCGAGGATCACCTTCGTTCTGAATTCCCAGAGTTCTTTCAGTCCTAGATCCCGGGTCGAGATCTTTTTGAAGTGTGGGAGAGTTTGTAATGCCCCAAGAGTGTAACTTGCCATATTTGGAACCTTCTGTATGTGGGTCCATCTTGTCATTGCAATAGGAGTTATATTCCATGTGAGATTTCATGTGCTCATGACTTTTTTTCCTTTGCATGCATGCATCCTTATCAATCCATGTCTATTGTGTTGTTGCTAATGTGATCATGTGAATGTGGTGTGATGACATGTGAGGATATGTGGTTCTATGTGAAGTGTTGTGGAGTGGTGCAATTGTAAGTAGGATGCAATTATGCTAGGTTTCAAAACTTCTCCCTCTCCATTTTCTTAAAGCTCAAGATTCACTTGCTCATCCCTGTTTCAAAAATGCCCATATTTCAAAGTGAATTGTGGTGGATGTGATGCTATGTATTTAGTGTTTTGAAACTATGTTTTAGTGATGCAAATATTCACAAAACAAATCAATTAATTCTGTTTTGTAAATATTTTATGCTCCAAAAATTCCCTTGTATATTTTATTTAAATAGGTCATAAATCCTTATGACCAGGGACATATTTGTTTTATTTTTGGCTTCAACAGATTTGCCTATGCATTTAGTTTTGTCTCTGTTTTGTTTTAAATAGGAAAACCCAGTGGGTTTTTCTTTTTCTTATCTGGCGCATCCAGTTGGGCCTTCTGCCTCTGGCTGGCCCACCTCCCTCTCGCGCGTAGCCTGTCCTTGTAGACGCCGTCTTCCTACTCCTTCTTCCGTCAGTTTCGTCACAGAGGAGACGAGACAGAGAGGCGATGCCGTCACGGACGTCGAGGCCACGCGTCCCTCGCCTCCTCCTCCTCCTCCTATAAAGAACCCTTGGCGTCCATGCAGAGCCTAGGGTTCCCCAAGCCGTCGGCACTTCTTTGCCCATCTCCTCCTCCCTCTCCCTCGTCGGCAGCAGGTAAGCGCGCGCCTCCTCCGCCATGGCCGGGCCGTGAGAAGCTCCTCCCGTTGCTGTCGTGCCCCTGCGTCCTCTCCGAGACTTCAGCGAGCACGCGGGACCTCAAGGGGACCCGTTCCCGCAGCTAGGAGGAGCAGATCGGGTCTGCTTCCCCTACCTCAACGTCGGCATGCTTCCTCTCCGTCGATCCCCTCCGCCACGGCTTCTTCCACTTCTTCCTCTACTTCCTCTCTGACAGGCACGACGTCCTCGTCTAGTGGGTGAGCACGAGCATCAATCGCTTCGCCCGTAGCTAGATCTTGCGTGTAGGAACCGTAGCCGCGTCGTGTTCTTCTCTTTGTTGCCGGCGCCGCCGCGTGTCGTCGAGCAGTAGGTGTAGGCCTCCTCGACGAGAGTTAGCTAGTGGAATGGAACCGTGGGAGCCCCTTCTCCCTTCCATCGATGAGTTGTAGGCCAATTTGATGTAGATCGCCAGCGTTGCGCTTCCCCTGTTCCGGCCACCGTCGGCCAGAGGTAGTGCGAGAGGGGGTTTCTCAAAAGAGAAGAGCCCTCCTCTGTGTTAAGATCCCAGCGCATAGCAGAGTGGTAGGTGGGTTTTGTGGCATCAGGTGGTCGTGGGTTCGAAACCCCGCGGCGTCACCCCCTTTTTGCTAATTATTTTCGGCACAATAGCTTCACGGGAGAGCATACCATGTTTACTCTATCTCTCCTCTCGAGCCAGAGTGATGTAGTGTAGTGGTGCTAGTTGCTGGTGGTGAACCACGGGGTCTTGGGTTCAATTCCCCCCAAACCCTTTTTTTTGCCTTTTTCCTTTTGCTATTTTTCTTTTGCTTGGTAGCTTGTTGCTGCAGCTTGCTTGATCACCTTGTGTGGTATTTTTACCTCACAACCAATAGGTTGTCTCTGATTATTTTGCTAGCATGTGTAGAAATGCATGTGTAGGTATTTGTGTGCTAGTGTTTGTGTGAGCAAGCAACTATGTGCATGTGTGCTTGTGTGGTGCAAGCACCCCAAGGTTGTGTAGATGTATATCACCAAGTGTATGTGTGTGTGTTACTCATGTGCATGGGTGTTGAGCTCATGTACTAGCTTGTGCAAGTGTGTGAGTGTGTGTATGTGTGGGTTCCCCCCCCCCCCCGCCCCACCACATACTTTGTGTGTAGTTGTAGGTGATCATGTGATATATGTGTGTGTGTGTGTCACACATGCCCAAGGTATGGTGTGCCTTGATAAGCACTTATGTGCAAGCTTGTATGTGTAGGTGTAGGAATGCATGATATGAGTGTAAGCTAGTGTGTGTGTTTTAACTAGCATGTGTAGGTGCTTGATATATGTGTGCTTGATGTAAGTGTGTGTGTGTGGTGGTGTGCTAAGGCACATGAACATGAGGTCTACCCCTCATGTTCACCTATGGAGTGATGAGAGTGTGCAAATGCATGAGTAGGTGATGATCTAGTGAGAAGCATGTGATATAGCACTATTTACCCCTCTGTGATTCCATGTATATTTTCTTCTTAGCCTTGTGCCCATTTGTTCTATGAAAGTACCTAGGTATTATATATGTTTTTGGGGTAGAATCATCCCAGGAATCCAATGGTGGAATCAGATTCCACTTTGGAACACTTTCTGGGAATGTCATATTTTTGTTTTGTTCAATGTTTAGAGCTTGGTTCCATGTGGTGTGATGAGCCCAAGAGATTGATTTCCTTGTTGTGGCGGTAGAGGGTGAACCCCTCTACAACATGGTGGTGTTGTTTCATGCTTAGGAGTTTACATGTGCAAGTTGTGCTTTGTCAAAGTAGGCATGTGACTGAAAATTTCAGCTTAGTGAAAATCTATGATTTTCACCAAGTCTGAGAAACTGTTGTTATTTTCTTCCCTTGTATTTGTGCTTGCAAAAGTTCATGTGTTGGGATTCAGCCCTTGCAATCAACTGGAAAGTTGGAGCTTTTGTGTTTGCCTAGCTCTCTGTCAATTTTCATTCCATTTGGATTCATGTAGATATTGTTTTGGGTGCTGTCAAAATGCTTCGGAGCATAAACAAACAGTGAGAATCTGAGAATTTCACGAAGTCCATGAAAATTGATATTTTTGTCCAAGTTGGCAGCTGTAGAACTTTCTGTGTGAAACTCCTTTGTATTATCTTTTTGCTCATGCTTGTAGAGCTTTTGAATAGCTTCTGCCACATATCTTATTTGGCACATTTGTTTGGTTGTAGGTGCTTTGCATGTAGCTCTCAAACTGCTATGATGCCATTTAGGACAGAATGTATAGTTTTGATGTTTTGATGCTTGTGAGTGCATAGTTGATGGTGTGGTGAGTTTCTTTGCACCACCCCATCTATACTTCTTTGTTTTGTGATTTGGCAACCTGGGAATACCAGAAGTATGCCATTGGTGTGTGTTGTGATGGATTTGGTCCATAGGACTTCATTTCTAGTTTCGTTGTTTCCGGTTGATCCGTAGCTCCGATCGTAACGTTCTTTATATGTTTTTGCATCGTTTTCACGTGATGCATTTGTTCATGTCATTTTCATGCATGTCAAGATAGCTTAGAGTGCAGTTCTGTCCAGAAGCTTGTAGTTTCTTCTCATGCATGTGCAAGTAGCTAGAATAGAGATGCATGTTCATTCTCATCTCATGCATCATGTGCTTGTTGCATCATGTTGTGTTGTTGTTCATTGGATTCTATTTTTATGTTGGGTAGCACCGGGATCGGAGAGCGAGTACGTGGATCTGGGAGAGTACGTGCAGGACGAACAAGAGCAGTTCCAAGCTGAAGACATCACACGCAAGATGACATGACCTTGATACCATCTCTAGTCTTGTTGGGTTAGATTCACATTTCGTTCGTCTTATGATCGCTGCCTACCACTGAAATAATTGCCTCCTGATGTTGCCATGAAACCCAAACACTTTCCCCTCCTAGCAAATATTGAATGGCTTAGTAGGCTTGCTCAGCTACTAATGTTAGCGTTGCTAGTTGCAGGTGCAATTGTCTCATGTGATAACATGAGTTTGATATCATTATGTTAAATCTGTTATTTAAATAATGCACCTATATACTTGGTATATGACGGGAGGCCTAGCCTTTTGCCAAGTGTTTTGTTCCGTTATTACCGCCATAGTTTCCGGCTACCGGTGTTTGATTCCATAACTGATCGCTCCTAACACGTTCGGGGTTGTTATGAGGACCCCCTTGATAAATCGTGTAGTGTTAAGACTTCTCCGGCAGGACCCAACATTGGTGTTAATTTGCTAATCACTTAATAATAATCTGCATAGGGAATAGCTACCCCGAGGAATTAATCAACAACCCGGGCCAGTGCTCCTCATGAGTGTTGGTCCAACCTGGTCTGCCTGCAGGGCCACCACAAGGAAACTTGAGGTTTGGTTCTAGTAGCTAGTTCCATCCGTCGTGTCCTGAGACTGAGATACGCGGCTCTTATCGTGGTCGTTGACACGACAGGAGGTCCTGCTAGTCTTGTCTTACCTTAGCGATATATCTTGCGTATAGGAATCCCGGTGAAGCTTTGGTTCTCCCCAGAGTTGAGGTTTTCCTCTAAGGAATCCGACGAGATCACGAGTTTCGTGATAGAGGATTACTTTGCGGCCCGTGACCGTTTGTGATGGACTAGATGGAGCACCCCTGGAGGGTTTAATCTTTCGGAAAGCCGTGCCCGCGGTTATGCGGCAACTTGGAATATTTTTTAACATCCGGTTATAGATAACTTGAACCTACTCTAATAAATTTGCCAACCGTGTGCGTAACCGTGACTGTCCCCTTCGAAGACCTCTCTTCGATCGAGAACACGGTGGGGTTATGATTGACGTAAGTAGGTGTTCAGGATCACTTAGTGATCAACTAGTCTTCGCCCGCTAGCATAGACCACATATATAACTTGTTCTACGTAAGTTAGCCATCATAAATGCTTAGGATGATGCAACCTAAACACTGAACCTTCCTTACCTAATAACTTGACTAGTTCTGGCACCGAGGTCATAGATTGCTGAGTCCCTGTGGCTCACAGATTACTTCAACACACCAACAGTTACAGGTACGCCAGACACAGGTGATCCTGATGGCACGCAGCTGGCGTGGCAGTACGATGAGGAGAACGACCGCTTGTACGTGAACTATCTAGAAGACTGAGGCATGGTCGTGATCGTGGGCAAGCATGCAGGGTAGCATAGCCTTTTCTCATGTTATGTAGTCCGTAGCGGAACTACCTTGTCTGAATAAATGTGTGATGTAAACTCTGATATTAACTATGAGATGGCAAACGATTCCCTATTTGTCATTCTATTATTATGTATGTGCTATGATATCTTGCTTGCGAAACGCTTAGATGCGCTTCTTTCCATTTTGGGGCCTCGTTCCCTAAATAGAAAAAGGACCGCATCTTAGTCGTTACAACAACGACGGATGGTGCTTGCGGGGAGGCCTGCTCGAAGAGGAAGTGCGCGAGTAGGTTAGTAGTGAGGAAGTCGTTCCTGAAGGATGGTGGATGTAGTGGAGTGGCTCGACGACGATAGTGGTACTCCCTGTCACGCACGTGCTCGACGCCGCCGCTCTGGAGTGGGACAACGACGGCGGTAGTCGGTGCCAGTGGAGTGATTCTTGGGGCAGCGAAGGATAGTGGAGGGGTTGTTCTAGGCGGCGACTTGTAGTCTGTGGAGCGTTGTCGACTTATGGGCGGAGGAGGAGCTGCGGTGGTGGGGGGGGGCTATGCCGATAGTCGTCCTAAGCGTCTGGGTGCAATGTTAGTGGGAAGGTTTGGGGGCGGCGGTGCGAAGGTTTCGGGGGCGGCGGTGGGAAGGTTTCGGGGGTGGCGGTGGTCTGGTGGACTCGTGGAAGGCACGGGATGGATTCAGCGTGATTTGGGGGTCGCGCTATGGTTTGGTGGAGCGGGAGGGCCGGTGTGTCTATTTTTCCTCAGTGGCGCGTGCTAAGTGCTGATATTTTAGGTGTGGTGCCAAAGATGATTTCTAGTAGATTATGGGTCGAGATTTAGTTCTCCCAACAGAGTTTGTGCCCTAAAGTTTACCGGCAGTTTTGGCATCTGTGTAGCTCAAGTTCTCCCGACAGTTCATCTGTCCTAATGTGATTGTCGCGGGAGTAACTAATCTTCCGGCAGGTACATTGCCCTTAGACATGTTTTTCTCCCGGCAGTTAAGTGCCCCAAATCAAGTGTTATGGTCCAGTGTACCGAGAGGGCCCAGAGATACATCTGTGTCATACGGAATGATAAATCTCAGTCTTGATCCATGCTAACCCAACAAACACCCTCGAATATACCTATAGAGCACCTTTATGATCATCGAGTTATGAAGTGACGTTTGATGTACACAATGCATTCCTCCGGTGTGAGGGAGCTGCATGCATGATCTCATGGCCTTAGGAACAAATAATTGAGATGAAGAAAGTAGTTGCAACAAACTAAGTGACACAATCAAATGGTATGCTTACGGGTGGGTCTTGTCCATCATATCATTCTCCTCATGATGTGATCTCATTATAAAATGATAAATCATGTCTATGCTTAGAAAACCTTAACCATCTTTGATCAACGAGCTAGTCTAATACAAGGGACACAATGTTGTTTCTATATCCACACATGTATTTAAGTTTTCTATCAATACAATTATAGTATGGATAGTAAACGATTATCATGAACAGGAAAATATGATAATAACCACTCTATTATTGACTCTCGGACATATTTTCATCGGCTCATTCATTTGGATGAGGTGAAAAGGCCAATACATAAGTTTTAATTAATGAAAGGACTCTTTGGAATGTATGGTTCTAAACATAAGTAACAAAATGAGAATGCCATGACACTTGAATCTTATGAAAAGTGGGAACACAATAATTCTTAACCTTTTGATGATATAAATAAAAAATATAACAAATTTGAGATGATTGTTACTTGATTAGAGAGATGAGAGAATGAAAGACATAGAAAGATGCATTGTAAGGTGTGCAAAAATTTCTTTTCATGAGGCCAAAGCTCATGCTTGGTTTCCTCCAAACATTTACAGGAAATTTTTCTATGAGATTCTTTGGTGAAATATCTCGAGAGCACATAGTCTAGAGGAACACCTTAACCACTACCAATGTCGGGGAGGCCCAATCCCGCTTCTCACATAATGAGTTTGGTTTCTCTCTTCCGGAGTGAGAGAGATGCATGCGGTGCGGCGGCGTAGTGCTTTCGAGAGGCGTGTTCCGTGCTCCATCCGTAGCATGTCACGGCTCTCCCGTCCTTCTTTGGGCAAGTTGCACCGGTTTTTGCTATGCTTGGTGGAGGTTGAGAGGAAGGCACAGTAATACCGGACTGCTTTTAGGCGGCAACTATATTAGTGTGTTTCGTGTTGGTAGCATTTTTTTTTCTCAGGCGTGTCCCAAGCACATCCAGATATGAGCTAGTTAACGCACATCTAAGTGATTTAATCAGAAATAGAAAAAAAAATATCCACGTGAATCTTCGCGTAAGATCGATGACATAGTCTGATATTTATGTCACATTTAGATATGATTCAACAAAACTATTTTCTCTCACTATGTTATTTGTGCCCTTTGTAATCTAATCTTCGTCCGGTTATCCCTAATTATCAGCAAACAAAAAAATCAACGGCGAAATGCGAGAGCTCCCAGCACGAGAAAGTGGAGTCCCCTCACAATTGAAATCCCACAATTCCTTTCTCCAAAATTCTGAACCTGACTGAAAAACGATAGTGCTGCCAACTTGTGGAGATCATCATGTACCACTAATTAACGATTGACTAGGTCGTCTCAATGCCTTGGCAACTAGCCAGTCACAAGTCAGTTGGTCATGCAGCGGGCAACAACATATACTTCTTCCTTGGGTCATTGGTCTGTGAATCGAAGTCACTAGCTCATGACCACCGAAATACAACGGTCGATATATACTTCAGTGCAGTGTACACTCTATGTCTCTATACACCTGAGAACGACTGCCCATATCAATTTCCCATTAATTGGAATACGTAAATTTGCCGCTACAGCGAGCGTGCACTTATTGCTCTAGCTTTGCTTGTTCACCAGCAGCCCCGTATATAAACGAGGGCTGGGCAAGATGGTTCCCACACCACATCTCGTACGCCACTAGCGCCTAGAACCATAGTACAAACAATAATAGAACTGAGCAGTACTGTGCTAGTGAGCGAGCTTGGGACACGGCCGTTTCAGGTTACCACAAACGCCTCATCCCCAAGCCAAGCACCTCGCCATGAGCACGGACGCGGACGCCGTGCCGGTGGCCGTGGCGCCGGCGAAGCGCCCTCCCATCAACAAGTACGCCTTCGCGTGCGCCCTCCTCGCCTCCATGAACTCCGTCCTCCTCGGATACGGTACGTCGCCACGTGCATTCTCAGCTACTGTAGATCTTCCCACCGTGCATGAAGGTCGATGCTGACTGACTAACACGCTACGTTCTTTGATGTGTGGGTGCGCGCGCTGGAGCAGACATCTCGGTGATGAGCGGCGCGCAGCTGTTCATGAAGGAGGACCTGAAGATCACGGACACGCAGATCGAGATCCTGGCCGGCATCATCAGCATCTACTCGCTCCTGGGCTCGCTCATGGCGGGGCTCACGTCCGACTGGCTGGGCCGGCGCTACACCATGGTGCTGGCGGCCGCCATCTTCTTCACGGGCGCCCTCCTCATGGGCCTCGCCCCCAACTACGCCTTCCTCATGGCCGGCCGCTTCGTCGCCGGCATCGGCGTCGGCTACGCCCTCATGATCGCGCCCGTGTACACGGCCGAGGTGGCGCCCACCTCCTCCCGCGGCTTCCTCACCACCTTCCCGGAGGTGTTCAACAACTTCGGCATCCTCCTGGGCTACGTCTCCAACTTCGCCTTTGCGCGCCTCCCCGTGCACCTCAGCTGGCGCGCCATGTTCCTCGTCGGCGCCGTGCCGCCCGTCTTCCTCGGCTTCGCCGTCCTCGCCATGCCGGAGTCGCCCCGGTGGCTGGTCATGCGGGGCCGGATCGAGGACGCGCGCCGTGTCCTGCTGAGGACCTCCGATTCGCCCGAGGAGGCCGAGGAACGGCTCCTCGACATCAAGAAGGTGGTCGGCATCCCCGCGGACGCGACCGACGCCGATGATGTCGTCGCCATCGTGCGCGCCAACGAGGCCGCGCGCGGGCAGGGGGTGTGGAAGGAGTTGCTGATCAACCCGAGCCGGCCCGTGCGCCGCATGCTCGTCGCCGGCCTCGGGCTCATGTTCATCCAGCAGGCCACGGGCGTGGACTGCGTGGTGATGTACAGCCCGCGGGTGTTCGAGAAGGCCGGGATGAAGTCCAGGACCAACTCGCTGGGGGCGTCCATGGCGGTGGGCGCGTGCAAGACCTTCTTCATCCCGATCGCGACGCTCCTCCTCGACCGGGTCGGCCGGAGGCCGCTGCTGCTGGCCAGCGGCGGCGGGATGGCCATCTTCCTCTTCACGCTCGCCACGTCCCTGCTCATGCTCGACCGGCGGCCGGAGTCGGAGGCGAAGGCGCTGGGCGCGGTGAGCATCGCGGCGATGCTGTCGTTCGTGGCGTCGTTCGCGTCGGGGCTGGGGCCCGTGGCGTGGGTGTACTGCTCGGAGATCTACCCGCTGCGGCTGCGCGCGCAGGCAGCCGCCATCGGCACGGGGCTGAACCGGCTCATGGGCGGGGCCACCACCATGTCCTTCCTGTCGCTCAGCGAGGCCATCACCATCGCCGGGAGCTTCTACCTGTACGCCTGCGTGGCGGCCGCCGGGTGGGTGTTCATGTACTTCTTCCTGCCGGAGACGATGGGCCAGAGCCTGGAGGACACCGGGAAGCTCTTCGGCAAGGACATGGACGTCGACGACGCCGACGACGGCGCCGTCGTGCGCCACGAGCGCAAGAGGTCCACTGAGCTGATCACTCAGCAGTGACACCGAGTAATCTACTCCGTACACATGTCGTGCTTGTGTTGTGTGTGGCCGGTCCAAGCCATCTTGGAGGTGAAGCTCTAGATTCTGGACACGTTGCTCAGATTTCCAGACTTTAGGATGTAGGGACAGACGGACGGACACCCAGCGCTTTACGGGGAGGAAGATCACATGATATTCCGCACGGGTGATGAATCCACGTAGAAAGATGGTCCGGTTCACCGGCCGTTTGCGCTGCTCGCCGTGGCGCGCACTGCGCAGCTTGTGACACATCTTTTCACCGGGTGGCAGTGATTACTGTACGAGTGTGTATGGGGTACCATTTCTGGTATGTACAGGCTTGTGTTATCATGTATGTATATGAGTCGTCTCTCATCTTTGTACTTTTGCTTCGTCTGTTGGTTCCCTTAGTTAGTTGCATATTTTTCATCTCTGTACTTTGTTTTGAGGGACACCTCTGTAGTTTTGCTTCGTGTAAACTGAGTATCACTTTTTAGAAATCTATTTAGAGATAAGAAAAAATATCAGGCAATTTGGCATTAGCAAAACCGATGAACATTACCACAAAGGCAAACTAATCTCGATGTAAATTCGGTCGAAACTTCACTCTAAGTTCGGTTGTAATAATTAGATTCGTATAGAAGTCATCCGTTCTATGATTACTTTTGTGCCCTACTAATCGATTGCTAAACAGGTGATGAGTTGTTTCATTCGAAATGATTGTACTTGTAGAACTGTTTATGTGTGCCTACCGAATTCAGACAAACATTGAAGTTCAAGTTCCAGCTACCTGGTCAAAACAAAAGCCCTCTTGTCGACCTTTGTACATGTGCAACCTGATGAACAGAAAAATATTATGTTTTGTTTCTTGAAGGAAATAATGTGATGTATGGGACAAGGTTTTTCACTCACGGTCAAAGGGAAAACAGGGAAAATATCATGTGCTCCCATCCTCCGGGTGCTCCCCATGCTTCAATTTCAAAATACAAATTTTAAATGTTTCAAAAATTCTTAAAAAGCATGAATGTTCAGAAGGAATGTGACGACAACCCCTAAAAAATCCGGATCCAAACTAGAAATGCCCATTGAGAAACAAAAAATACAAATTCAGTTGTGAATAGTGTCAATGTTGCTTTTGTCTCTTTTACTTTACTACCGCTAGATTTCACATTTTCGTTTCACAGTGTGCGTTTGGAGTTTGGATCAGAAATTTGTAGGAGTTATAATCACATTCCTTGTAAACTCTCATATATTTTTTACAGAACTTTTTGAAATATTTAAAATTGTTTTTAAAAATTGGAGCATGGGGAGCACTTGATATTTCCCAAGGGAAAATTAGAGAATTGTTCGTAACACCGAACATCTGAATGGTCGTACGGCTATATAATGGAAGCATGCGCAAGGCATGTATAATGGGACTTGGAGTTTTTGAGCTCAAGCTCATATGCACCCCTTGTTACAATAAAATTTTAAAAAAATACTAAAAGAATTTAGAAACTTAAAAAAATAGGCAACAAACAATGATGTGTGTTTCACACGCATGCAGAATTTCACAATTGAATGATATTTTCGGAGGCCTAGGCAAAAAACAAGATCATGCTCCAAAAACACTGTTTTTTAAAAGCATTTTGGAGCATCAACTTCTTTTGCCGACACCTGCATGAATGCCATTTTATTGCGAAAATCATGCTCCAAATTCAGTTTTTTATTGTTTTAGTAAAAAAATTGATTTTACGGTAGCAAGGGTGCGTGTGAGCTTGAAATCACAAGAGCACTTTCACGTATAATAGTGCTATCTCCCATACGATGAAAATGTTGAGGTGAACAATAGAGAAATTGAAAAGAAGGCTTTGCCTTCTCTTAGTTAAAAGTTGGTCTCTTAGCAATAATACCCCCCCCCCTAAAAAAGCAATAATATCTCTTGTCACACAATTAGAAACATCTAGTTATTAAATAGTATAAGATTAAGAGATAACTTATTGCACATGATATTTTTATTCTCATCTTTGAATTGTTTGGTACCTTAAGATAAGACGGCCTTATTAGCCTCATCGCAAAAAAAAAGACGGCCTTATTAGCCATTGTGCATGCTCTAAAGCACAAGGCAACTATAAACGTAATCCGGATCATCTAGGAAGATTGTGCCATTTTGTGTGTGTTAAGCATCCACTGAAATCATGAGAATGGGAAACCCATCATCGTATCATCTGTTCGGGGGACTAGCCCATTGAACATCCACGCATTGCTTTACTTGATGATAAATGGACTAATTGTATCCATTTAGTTAGTAGGTTGATGTCGATTAATCTAACTCGGGTGCGAGATATGTTCCTGTGGTGGTTGACTCGCAATTGTGTCTTCATCATAAAGTATATGTATGCAGATCATATGAACTATGGGCCTATTTTTCGGAGAAAGCATATATGGAAAACAAAAGTTCCTTCTAAATGAAAGTTTTTATGTGGTTCTTGCAGAGGAAGGTAATTCTTGCCAAAGATAATCTGCAAAATATAATTGACATGACAACAAAAAATGTTATTTTTGTGATCAAGAGAAAATAATTCATCATTCATTCATGTAATTAATGTTCACTCCATTGATTTACACAATTCATGCTTTCAATTTATCATGACCAACAAGTATGCCAAATTTGTTTCATAGTTGGTTGGGTGGTATTCACCATGATACAAAGGACCAAATCCATGGGGGCATGGGTGGGGTGCAATTCTTTTGGAAATTTGGAATTACCGAAATGCACATACTTGTGGATCATCCAATAAAAATATACAGGTTGTCCTCACTGCTACAGTGTCAATCCATCCGTGGTCATCCCTACATTGTGTGGACACGCGAGGCTTATGGCCTTTGGGTGTAGCCGTTTAGAAACGGTTGCATGGGTTTTATTCAACGAGTTCACCTGGCGTGCCGGTAATAGATTATGTGGATAAGCCATGTAATTTTCTTTTCGACCGGTGTGGTCATATTTGTTGTATACCTTTTGGTACTCAGTGATGTGGACTTATTTCTTGTTTAATAAAATGATTGCGTGTATCACATGATGCACAGGACGGGGTCATCCCCTTTTGGGAACAAAATGATCATATCTGACATGGTGACGACACCAATACTACTACTCACTAGTACTATTTTTAGCCATCTCGCGTGAGCCAACCCTTGCACGAGGTGAACAACCGCCACCACCAAAAAATCGCTTCCCTCTGCCACTCCCCTGTGTCTGGCTGACTAATGTGGAGGGGTCTCTAGTTATGTTCCCTCCTCTCCTGCCCTCACTTCCTCGCGACTCATTGTCCTGGATCCCAACATCAAGTTGTCGCAACGCGCTTGTCCTGGTGGGCGGTTCATACGTGACGGAGAGACACGCCTCCTCTCTTGGATTTGATAACTCAACATTGTAGTGCGCCTTATCCCTTGCTTGTCCATGACATGCGTTGGATGGATCACCACCTTTAGCTCCCTCTTGCGCCCCTATCTTAGAATAACATCACGACATCGTAGTGCACATACTCTCTTATTAGTTGGTGGCATGCAATAGTTGGGGGCAAGAGGGTTGTCGTTGTCCTACCTCAGGTCGTAGGCCATCGCCCTTCGGCCTCCACGTGCTGATTACCGTCGTCCAGGATGCGTTGGTACATGTCGAGGATCGCCGACAGGGTTTGCTTCCTGATATTTCTTGCTAATATGGTACTTGTTAGATGTCGTTTGTTGGCGCCTGAAGTGCAATTGTTGGTAGCATGAAGCAAGTTCCCGTTAGTAGAGAACAAAGGTACCAATCCATGAGTTCCAGCAATAGACAATAATCAGTGTATGCACACAACTAGACTTCTTGGTCCCCAACTTAGACTAATGATATTGTCAATTTCAATAGCTTTGCTTTACAAGGATTAACGTATTGTGTGTTTTAAATTGATGGTTGTATGAAAAAAAATGATTGTAAAAGAATTAAAAATAAAGTGACCGAGGTTGTGTTGATGAGGAACAAAGGACCGAGATCCCGAATTTCACTAGTGGCATTTGTCCTGAAAGCATAAGTGTGGTGAATAAACTAGAGATGTGTATCAATTAAAATGCGGTGTTTATCATGTGATCACACATGTCATATTTGTATATAGACATTTTGACATTGTATCTATAGACCATTATCCAACTGTGTCTATAGATACTACTCCACCCAAGATGAGTATCTCCGTGTTCCCCTTGAGAGTTGACTTTAGCAGATCTTGCCTAGCCCGACCCCGGTTCTTCATTGCCAGTGATGTTGGCTGCAGAAGGGATGGGAAAGGCGTCTCGTGCTTCCTTTTAGATAGTAGTTTTAGGTCTAGTGTTTGGTCTTGGACTTTCTTTTGGCTCTTTGGCGTCAAGTTGGTTGTCGGCAGTCCGTCGATGCTTGCGTGCAGCATGAGGCGGATGCCAGAGCCATCCTTTGATCCTTTACCGTGGTGGATGTGGATCAGGGGTCGTGGATCTGGCTTTTTTGCTTGAATAAGTAGGAGGTCACCAGGTGCAATCTGATTTGGAGTTATTCTCAACCTTCCTACTCCCGTTGTAGTTCTAGAAAAGGGTTTCTGGCTCAGATCCGAATGAAGGTGATGGGAATCCCGAGCACATCTCGATGGTAGTCTTGAAGGAGCTATGTCACCCTTGTTGGTCTACCGGTCTCCTCCAACGAGTTGTCCAATCCGCTTGCCGAATGACGACCATTTTCTTTCCTCCCGATGAACATGCTAGATGGGATGTAGTGTTGTTCCAAGTTAGAGTTCGTGGTGTCCACCACGGAGGTCTCGCCGGACCAAGTGGTCCATTATCGGCACTGGGGACGATTGAATACTTCGAGCGGGAGTTGAGGACCCGATCACTTTTCTCGTTCTTTGTTAGGGGTCTTTTTGATAAGATGCAGGGACTTGTTTGTTATTTTTAGTTTCTTTGGGGTCCTGGGTGTATGTCTACTGCTGCTCTTCATGTTTATTAATGCAGTGATCGGACCATCTTGACCATTTTCCTGTTCAAAAAAAAGAGATCGATATCTAGCATGTATCTCTAGGTATTAAGTGAAAACATAGCATTGCATTAAGAAAACTAACATAATGTAGATAGTGTATTTTGTTTACCACCATTTCATCACCGAGATACCTAGCCAACTGCCTTTTTATCCTTCATGCCAATAACACAATACATGAATGTTTATTTTTTTGTCAGTGAGATAGAGTACTTACAAGGTTAAAATATACCAGGGTTACATATCTATGAAAGCTCTCCTTTGGACTAGTGGGTATGGGATGACTAACAAGTATAAGGGATTGCAACATTCTTTGAGGGAAGTATTCTACCTAAATTTATTTGTTCGACACAAGGGGAGCCAAAAAAGGTTTATAAGCCTTAGCAGTTGAGTTGTCAATTCAACCACACCTCAGAAGTTACTTCGTTGCAGCAAAGTATTAGTAGCCTAGTAATATGATAGTTTTGATAGCAGTAGTAACAATAGCAATAATAACATGACATGTTTTGTAGTAGGCATAGTAACATCGGTAGTAGTAACTTGAGCAAAGACAATATTACGAGAAATCATAGGCAGACAGTAGCGATAGATATTTCAATGATATTGATCATATAACAGCCACAACCTAGAGATATATACAATAGCTCAAATTCATCAATCATATGTAGGCATGTATTCCATATATAGTTATACGTGTTTGTATAAGAACTTGCATGATATCAATTGTCCTACCCTCCCGTGGCAACAATGTACTAATCTAATCTAAGGGTAATTAAGGCACTCCTTTTAATAGAGAACCGGAATAAAGCATTACCACATAGTAAATTCATGAACTCGTCAAATTACAGTCATTCTTGGAGTGTGTCCTAATTATTGTCACCTTGGGGGTCTATGGTTCAGAATGATAATATATGCATATAACTTGCAGATAGGATCAAGAACTCAAATAAATTCATGAAAACAAAATAGGTCATATCTTAAATCATGGCACGCAGGTGTCAGAGCATATTTCTCCATATGTGGTTTTGGTAATTTATGACAATCCCTATGGACTAATGGTTGCCTTAAGTTACATTCGAAGGATTTGTGCAAAGTCACTTCTTGAAGTCCATCTATTGGTGTCAAGGAGTTTATATGATGACCAATGTGCTATTCAAGGTATTATCCATAGATTGGTCATAAAGACACAAGGTTGATCAAGACTAATTGAAGAGTAAATCAAGATGATCAACACACAAAGTGTACAAGATGTACCGAGAGGGATCAAGTGATCCCATGGTATGGTAAGCATTGTCCATAACGCTTTTGTGTACTAACCCATGGTCCTTGTGAGAGTTCTATGTGGGGTTAGGTGCGTCTCCATGGGTTTTCATCAAGAGGAAGATCTCATTCAACCTATGAAGGATGACATCAAGTGGTGATCGTCATCAAGATTGCGGTGTGCAAGTTCAAGTGGAGCATCACGAAGAAATCATGCTTGAAGCTTGTCGTTCATTGTGGTGGCAATGGACTTGTGAAGATGTGCTGAAGAGTGGCTCACCCATAGTGAGTATGGGGGGCAATCAACTATTCTTCGTCAAACCAAGGCAATAGAGAAAGGTGGTCCATCTTGAGGAAGCCAAGATCATCATCATCTAGCTCAAGAGGACTAGGTGCAATGTATAGGTTTGCCCTTGATAGGTTTTCTATTTTAGGATAGATTGTCGTACTGTCAAGGGGGGCTCTCAAGTGAGTTGCTTGATCGTATCGTTCGTTGAGAGCTCAAACCATTTGCATCCTTGCATCATATTTCTTGGTTCTTGTTTGATGTTTATCTTTTTGAGTGTTAGAGTTTATGGTCATCTTCATGACAAGCTCGAGTTCATCGTAAAACGGAGTCCATATGCATCTTCTATGATGTTTTCGATGTTGGAAGTTTTTGCCGGTTCTTCATTCATAGAGGTCTCACTTCTCTATATCATTGGCATTTTCTAACTGCATGTTCTTAAGATTTTATGTCGCTGTTGGATAGCGCTAGTCGTTGTGAATTCAACAAGCTTGAGTTTGCTAGATTCGGAGTTCGTATGCAAAAGTTAGAGCGGTTTCAGTATCCAGTGGTAGTACCGCTCATGGTGCGAGCGGTAGTACCTCTCCTAGAGCGGTAGTACCGCCCCCAGAGCGGTAGTAACTTTTTACTACTGCTCTCGGGCGGTAGTACCGCTCCTTCGGACGTTCTAGGAGCGGTAGTACCGCTTCGAGCAGCTGTAGTACCGCTCTAGTCGGGCTGTGAGTGGGGGTAACGGTTGGATTCGTTCCTCCACTATATAAAGGAGGTCTTCTTCCCCATTGGACCTTATCCATCCGTTGAGCTCGTGTTCTTCCCCCATTGTTGACTTTCTTACAGCTTGCTAATTCTCAATCCCTCCAATGATTATTGCTAGTTCTTGAGGGAAAAGAGAGAGGAGATCTAGATCCACATCTTCGCCAATCACTCTCTCCTCTATGTGAGGGGAACCCCTTGGATCTTGATCATGGAGTTCTTTGTGAGCTTCTTGTTATCCCTCTCATATTTTTCCATAGCTTTTGTTGTTGTGGATGGATTTGAGTGTGAGGGACTTGACCACTTCGTGTGTTCTTGCCATTGCATTAGTTACATCGGTTTGAGTTCTCCATGGTGATACGTGGAAGTGAGAAGTTGAGAAGCTTATTACCCTAGGGTACTTGGTACCTTTAGAGGTTGTTCTTCGTGGATGCTTTGACGTCCTAGAATCTTGGTGGTGCCTCGGAGCTCAATCATTGTGTTGTAAAGCTTCGAACAAGCATCGAGGTCTCCAATTAAGTTGTGGAGATTGCCCCGAGCATTTGTCGTCACCTCGAAGCCATATGCCATTGTGGTGAAGCTTCATGGTGTTGTTGAGAGCCTCCAATTAAGTTGTGGAGATTTCCCCAACCTTGTTTGTACGGGCTCGGTGACCGCCCTCAAGGGTCCTTAGTGGAATCACGACATCTTGCATTGTGCGAGGGCGTGAGGAGATTACAGTGGCCTTAATGGCATCTTGGGAAGCATTGTGCATCCACACCGCTCCAAACGGATATTAGCATCCGCAAGGGTGTGAACTTCGGGATACATCGTCGTCTCCGCGTGCCTCGATCATCTCTTACCCGAATCCTTTACTTATGCACTTTACTTTGTGATAGCCACATTGTTTCTTGTCATATATCTTGCTATCACTTAGTTGTTTATCTTGCTTAGCATAAGTCGTTGGTGCACATAGGTGAGCCTAGTTGTTTTATGTTTTATGCTTGAAAAATTAAACGTTGGTTTTGTTCCGCATTTGTTCAAGCCTAAATCGTAATTATTTTAAAGCGCCTATTCACCCCCCCCCCCTCTAAGCTTCGTGGTGTTGTTGGTGGCCTCCAATTAATTTGTGGAGATTGCCCCAACCTTGTTTGTACTGGTTCAGTGACCGTTGTTAGAGCATATATCTCCATATGTGGTTTTGGTAATTGATGACAATTCCTATGAACTAATGGTTGCCTTAAGTTATATTTATAGGATTTGTCCATAGGCACTTCTTGAAGTCCATCTGTTGGGTTCAAGGAGTTTATATGATGACCAAGATGGTATTCAAGGTATTATCCAAAGAATGGTCATAGAGACACTAGGTTGATCAAGATCTCAGACAAAGAGTAAATCAAGATGATCAACACACAAAGCGTATAAGATGTACCGAGAGGGATCAAGTGATCCCATGGTATGGTAAGCATTGTCCATTACGTGTTTGTGTACTAACCCATGGTCTTTGTGAGACTCCTATGTGGGGGTTAGGTGTGCTTCCATGGGCTTGCGTCAAAAGGAAGATCTCATACAACTCATGAAGGATGACGTCAAGTGGTGATCGTCATCAAGATTGTGGTGTGCAAGTTCAAGTGGATCAGCACGAATATATCATTGAAACTATTGTTAATGATCATGTGTTGATAAGGACAAGCTCATGTGCTAACAAGGACAAGATCAAGATAAGCATTCCTGAGCACTACATGCTTGATTCTTGTGGATGTTCACATGGTGGACAAATGAAGATGAATACATAAGCTAGGCTTTCCACATTGTGTATGGGAGAGCTGCTTGAAGACTTCATCATGTCTTGCTTTCAACTTGAGCCAAGAAGGAACAACAACATCAAGCTCAAGTGAAAGGGCTAACTCAAAGGTATCAGTTCCTTTGACGTTAGTGGTGCGGAGTGATGATCAGCGAATAAAAGTATACACTCAAGTATGGATCATC
This sequence comes from Hordeum vulgare subsp. vulgare, assembly GCF_904849725.1. NCBI lineage: Eukaryota > Viridiplantae > Streptophyta > Magnoliopsida > Poales > Poaceae > Hordeum > Hordeum vulgare. Next base: position 548,847,408 of record NC_058521.1, on the reverse strand, counting down.
GGTACCCCTTTTATAATTCTTGAGTCTTTAGGGATCCCGCACTATTAAGAGGGGATCACAGGTTTTGTGATGAACTTGCTCAAACTAGATATCCACTGTTCTGCTCTTACCACATCTCCACTGCTCTGCTGTTATCAGAAAACAGGACCAGTGCCTCGGACATCCGGCCTCCTCCGGACGTCCAAGGCCCGGACAGCCGGCCTCCTCCGAACGTCCGAGGCCCGGATGTCCGACCAGCTTCGGAAATCCGGAACTATGCACCAGAGAAACTTGAGCCATATAACTCGGACTTCCGGCTCCCTCCGGACGTCCGAGGGCCGGACGTCCGACCAGCTTCGGAAATCCGGAGCTTTGCACCAGAGAAACTTGAGCCATATAACTCGGACTTCCGTCTCCCTCCGGACGTCCGAGGGCCGTACGTCCGACCAACTTCGGAAATCCGGAGCTTTGCACCACGGAAACTTGAGCCATATAACTCGAGACTTCCGGCTCCCTCCGGACGTCCGCCCCCTTTCGGAAATCCGGAATCTTGCACTAGAGAAGTTTGAGTCGAATAACTCGGACTTCCGGCCTTCTCCGGATGTCCGGTCCCTGTTCAACTCCACAGTGGTTCCAGATATATTTACATCAGGGGTCGGACGTCCGACCCCTTGTGGACGCGGACATCCGTGAACTGTCGGATGTCCGACCCCTGTGTGACTTAAAGTGTCCCCAACGGCTGTTTTTCTTTCCCCACTATAAATACCCCTCTCCCACTTCGTGAGAGGGGGCCCCAACACAGTCTTATCCTCATAAGAACTCATTTCTACCTCACACACATTTGCTCACACCAAATCTTAGATCCCAAGAGCATTTGTGAGCCCCTTTGAGAGTTGTTCCAATCAAAAGATAGATCGTCTCCCTCTCCTTCTCTCAACCCAAGCTATTTGAGATTTGAGCAAGTTTTGAGCATTCCCCGTGATCTTGTTACTCTTGGAGGTTGGAGACTCCTAGGCGGTAGGAGTTCTTCGGAGAGGAATCAATCCGTGTGATTACCCCCCGGAAAAGTTTGTGAGGGTTTGGAAGCCACCTCAAAGGCTTACCACTAGTGGTTGAGAAACGCCTTCGTGGTGTTATCTCAAAGGGAGAATAGGGTGAGCCTTCGTGGCGTTGGTGTGCCTTCGTGGTAACATCCACCTCTCTAACGGTGACTAGCTTCCCTCCAAGGAAGTGAACATTGGGATACATCTTCGTCTCAGTGACCTTGGTTATCCTTAACCCTAACTCCTTACTTGTGGTTTACTTGTGTTACTTGAGCATACATACATTGCATATTGTTTGTGCTCATTATATTGTGTTGGCTATTTCTTGTACAAGATTAATCATTCAAGCATACCTTCTATATCCACACATTCACACTTGCAGCTTTTGATATATCGTGTGCTAGTGTGATCTAGTATCTTGTGTCGTTCACCTACTTGTTGTGTGATATAGCTCAAGTAAGTTTGTGTAACTTACTTGTGCTTGTTAGTAACTATATTGTGTCCATCTTGGTAGATCGTGGTGTTGATACACGTTGCAGTGCCTAGTGCATTTAGGATTTGTGCTTGACAAGTATCCTCTTAGTTTATTTCCGCATTAGGTTTAAGCCAAATCCGAAGAAGTTTTTAAATAGCCTATTCACCCCCCCCCTCTAGGCGTCATCTAGGTCTTTTCAATTGGTATTAGAGCTATGTCTCTGTTTAATTAGGTTTCACGACCTAGAGAGTATCGATGTCGACTATTGGATTAGTGCACAATGGCACCTTTGACTTTGATGGCACAAATTATACCCTATGGAGAATCCGTATGCTTCATCACTTTCGGGCCATGGGCCCAAATACTTTACGAATTGTTCTTGTAGGGATTGCCGACAAGAAGGATGATGCATCTTCATCTACTAATGAAATGTATCTTGATTGTGAGGCTTTTCTTGCCATTCATCGAACCATAAGTCCTGAAGTGTTTAAGTCTATCTCGACTTGCAAGTCAGCTCATGAAGTTTGGACTAAACTTGAAGATATATATGGTGGGTCCAATCTTGATGAAGACGATATTATGATGAAGGAGTTGGTGCATGAGCTCTTCACTCTTTTCGATCATAAAGAGTCCACCACTACTTCCATATCCAATTGCTTGCACACCTCACCATCTGCAATCTCACAAGGTAATGACATGGTGAGTGAAGAAATATATGTTGATGAAAACGTCATAGCCTCTATGGACATGAGCATATCTAGCACCACACATAGTGTAAATTATTGTGCTGATAGGTCATGCATTTCACCTAAAGATCCATCGACAAATGTCTGTGGTGATATGCCTGCTCTCCCGTGTCCTCTTGATCAAAATATCTTGTTTCTCCCTAGTTGTTCTATGACTAATCATTTATGGGAAATCAAGAAATATGAAGTACTTTTGACTAATGAAGAATCTGATTCACCAAAAGAATCATCATCAACTCCTCCAGTTGACATGTGCCTCATGGCAAGAGGTAATAATGAGGTATCATCCAGATGTGAAATATTCTAGGCAGCATATATGAAAATGAATAAATGTGGACGTGTCGCACAAATATTATGCTAACTATATATGGTCATGCAAAGAAAAATCGCAGTGAATGATCAAGTCCCTAGTCATATATTGTAAATGATGGATGTTGCATGGTAATATATTCCAGAATGACTATGAAAATTCCCTAATAGATATGTATGGTGGCTGTTTTGAGGAAGATACATGAGCCTATATGTAGGACAACAAGAGAAGATCTCCCATGGGATGGATGTATCAACAAATTTTCCACTATTCTCGAAATAAGAGGAGACAACACATGATACGAAAGACACTAGCAATAAACATAGAACGAAGTGCATAACGCTTTGAACCTACATCATTAAAAAAGAATCCAAGGATTGTATAAGTGTTGTCCCATAAGCAGGGTCATAAGCGCGGTCCACAATTGTCCCTTGCTCCGATGGGGTAGTTTGGTGGAGGTTACCCATTAAGCATCCGGGGCTACTGAAGTCAATGATTTACTTACAAGAACATTTGACATCTCTATTTAGCGAAATTAAATTTTAGTTCCCAAATTTTTGGTTCATTAAGTGAAATAATGGCTCAAGTACTTGCCAACCGTGGTACACCAATTCACTTGTAGACTAAAGTTCATTTTATTGGCGTGCTTCTCCACTACTCCTTAATTGCCTCAAAACAACTATAAAGAACTCAATTCTCCTAGTTTTCAAAATCTAAAAGATGTTCATGATTTTATTATTATTCCACCTATACATACTAATCAATTCAGCACCAACATTTTAATGTAAGGCCAACAACCAGCTACCATCCAATTATCTAAAAATATACCAGTGAAGCACATAGAGTTTAAATTGTTTTCTATAGGGAATGGGTGATCTAAAATATATAAGTGAAGTTGTGGAGCAAGTATCTAAATACATGACCATGCATAATCTCTCTAAACAAGCAGAGTAAATAGACAATCTAAAAATAACACATAATATGTGAATATATAAAAACAAAGATTCAAGTTGTTGTTGAAGGGGGAGCTTGATATGTAGTGGACGCCCCATACCAATCACATGTGTTAAAACACAAAACAAAAAATCACACCACACATGTACACATGTATCACGCTTATCAAGACACACAACTGCATGGTCTCAAGGGAGTCTCGTTACATAATTATGCCTTGTTCATTCTTTTTTCCTTTTTGTTACTTGGTTACTTTTATTTACATTTTGGAAAATTATCCCTTTATATAAATTTTTAAAAGTATTTACTCAAATTTTAAAATGTTCACCGCACATTAAAAAATGTTCATGACATGTATAATTTCGTTTAGGAAATTTTTAAAAAGATGAGACCATTAAAAGCTGTTCATATGTTTAAAATAGATCTATAACACTCATAAAAAGTTCATGAAATGTAAAAAATATCGTTGACATAATTTTGGGAAAGTATTTGTACCATTAGAAAGTGTTCCTGACATTTAAAAAATGTTCACACATTTTAAAACTATGATCATGCCATACTTGAAAGTTGTTCAATGCGTATTTAAAAAAATTCCACGTGTATTTAAAAATATTTCACGTGTATTTAGAAAATATTTAATGCGCATTTGAAAAATATTCAATGTGCATTTGATAAATGCTCAACATACATTCGAAAAATATTCAACATGTATTTAAAATCCATTCAACATGCATCTAAGAATATATTACATGTATTCAATAATTGTTTAACCTATGTTTCATAATGTTTGAAAATGAAACATAAGAAGGAATAAATTGAAAACGAATAAATCAATAAAGAAGAACAATAAAACGAATTTAAAATTATATATAATTCAATAATTTTCCAAAAAAACAATAAAACAATAAAACGAATAATTCAATAATTTTCTGTATTTTTTAATTTCCTGTCTCTGTTTTAAAAAATGTTCTGGATTTTCCAAAAAATGTTTCAAATTTTCAAAAAATATTCGTCAAACACAAAAATGTTCTTAAATTTCAAAAAAATCTTGTTTTTAAAAAGGGTTTCATTTTCCCATTTTTATCGTTTTTCAAACTCAATTCATAAATTCGAAAATATTCCGATTTTCAAAAAATATTCTTGAAACCTGTAATATGTTTTTTTTTCATTTTGACAAAATGTTCTAGATTTTCAAAAGCAGTTCTAGTTTTCAGAAAATGTTGTTGGTTGTAACAAATTATTCTGAAAATTAGAAAAATGTTTGAAAATTGTTCTGGATTTAGAAATTTGTTCTTGATTTAAACATGTTTTAAAAAATTCAGGCTTCCAAATATGTTTACAATTTTTCAAAATTGTTCTCATTTTTAAAACTTGTTTTGCAGATTAAAAAATTGTTCATGCTTTCAAATATGTTCTGCATTTTAAAAAATGTTCAAAATTGTTCACACTTCCAAATTTGTTTGGGGTTTTAAAAAAAATTTCTCTGTATCAAAACTTTGTTCTTAAGATTCAAAAAATGTTTGGGCTTTAAAAACTTGGTCGTGCTTCCAAATTTGTCCATGATTTTTAACAATTATTGTCGGTTTCAAAATTTGTTCTCAAAATGCAAAAAATGTTAGTGCTTTAAAAATTTGTTCGCGCTTTCAATTTTTTTTGGGGTTTTGCAAAATTGTTATCTTTTTAAAAATTTTGTTATCAAGATTCGAAAATTGTTCATGCTTTAAAAAATTGTTCGTGCTTCCACATTTGTTCACCATTTCTCGAAAATGTTGTCAGTTTGAAAATTTTCAAAATTCAAACAATTTTATGCTTTACAAATTCGCTCGCGCTTTCAAATATGTTTGGGTTTTCTCAAAATTGTTCTCCTTTTCAAAATTTGTTCTCAAAATTCAAAATATATTTATGCTTTATAAAATTGTTCGTGTTTCTAAATTGATTAAAAAAATTCCAAAAATTGTTCTGCTAATTCCAAAAATTGTTTTTGCTTAATATACAAAAATAAAAGGAAAAAGGAACCAAAAGACAAACAAAAAAAGGGAAAAAACAAAAAACAAAAAAATTAACAGAAAAAAGGGAACATTTTTCCTTCTCGGTGTATTTCCTTTTTTCCTTAAATTCAGAAAATGTTCTAGTTTTCAAAAAATATTCGTCAATTTTGAAAAATGTTTTTTCCTCAAATACGAAAAAAGATAAAGAAAGAAAAAGAACCAAAAAGGAAGAAAAACGAAAGGAAATAAGCAGAAAAGAAAAAAGAAACATAACAAAATTGTTAGATTTTTTTTGAACTAAAAAAGGTGGGCCCAATTATGACGAGCCCCTGTGCGTTTCAGCTCTTCCCTGTCGCGACGAGCGGCAGGTAGGAGGTCCCCTGACATTGATCGCCCACGTAGTCCTCGGGTGGGCCGACCTATCAGTGCAAGCGCTGCACACAGCTTTGTTTTTTGGATGCTGATCAGCGCTAGCGCACCGATCAAAATTTTTGGTCGACCGCATGCGAGCCGTCCGATTTATCAAATTGAATCCGGTTTGACCATCTGATCTGTCAATGCAGCAAAAATTCTCGACAGTGTCAAAAATAAGCAGCGATGTAGCAAATTTCGAGGAAGAATGCAGCAAAAATATGGTTGTAGCAAAAACATACCGGCGTGGTCGTAGCAAAAAAATACCGGCGTGATCGTAACAAAAAAAGACGATGATGATGCGTGGTAGCAAAACAAATTGTGGGTTGTAGAAAAATAATCCGGTGAACCCGGGTTACAACTCTGACGAACGTGCATGCTGTTTTTTAGTGAACGGTTGTAGCAAAAATTGATACCGGTTGTAGCAAAAATCAACACCGATTGTAGCAAAAAAATTCGACGAACTCGGGTTGCAACTAAACGTGGATGCAGCTTTTATAATGAACAAAATGTAGCAAAAATATCAATCGTTGGAGCAAAAAATATTGTTGGTAGTAGCAAAAAAATAATCCCTAGTTGCAGCAAAAATGACGCCTTGAAGCAAAAAAAAGGGTCCACGCGCGGGGATCGCATGACGCGCACGACCGACCAAAGCATTCGGTCGGCACGCCGTCGGGAAACGTTTCCCTTGTTTTTTGACACGGTTTTCGGAAGCTTCTGCCACAAGGTTTTGGAAAGCTTCCGAAATGTTTTTTCTTTTTCTTGTATTCTGATTTCTGGTTTTAAGATCGGTTTTTTCACTTATCATTTTTATTTTTCATTTCATTATTTCATTTTTATTTTTAAATTCATGAAATTTTTAGAAATTTGTGAAATTTTATAGGATTATATACATATTTAAATTTAAATTCATTAACATTTTTTAATATTTTGAGTAATTTTTGAAATTCATAGGCACTTTTTAAATTTGCGATTATTATTTTAATTCACAATTTTTTTTTCAAATTCAAGTTGTTTTCTAAAATATTCGTGAACATTTTTCTGATTCACGTACTACCTAAAATCCATATTAATTGTCGCTGTCTTGGTGCAATTTTGGTAGGAAGTTGTACATTCTATGATTTACAATTATTTTTTCAAATTCATGAATATTTTTTAATGTCCTATCATTTTTCAAGTGGTGAATTTTTTTAAATTTGCGACACTTTTTTAATCTTCATGAACATTTTTTGAATTGACTAACATTTATAAATCTTGGGAAATGGAAAACAACAAAAGGCAAAAACACACACAAAACTTACATGTATGTCGGGAGGTCGATTCAAGGTGTGGGCAGCTGGGCCGGCCTACCCCACGCACTAGCAATCGACGTTTGTAGACGACTACTCCATATGTATTGCAATAAGTGATACTTGAGTGCCATCGCATAATCAGCCTCACTGTTCATGAACCCTTGCTTGATGTGTGGAAGAAGTCGCTCACAGTCTCACAAATTCTAAATGTCGATGCTGACTATTTGGAGGATGATGGGATTGGCTCATGTGTGGCGGCTCTCAAGGACGATGTAGGTGATTTGTTACGGTGTCAAGCAACAAACTTTATTAGGTGTACGATGTTGCTACAGGAGAAGTGTTAGACGAAATAACTCTTGTATTATACGTGACTTGTATAACACGTGTAGGTTAGGATCTTTTTCTATCTCCTTATGTTTAAACTGTAGATAAGATAGATTGATCTTAAACCTCTCCTCATGTATATCTCTTCGGCTTATGCCGCCTATATAAACATGCACGCGTCCCTGCTAAGAGCATACGCTTCCAGCCTTTCTCACATGGTATAAGAGCCACCTCTTCCATCGACATGTCATCTTCCTCCTCAAGCTCCACCATGGCTGCCTCCCTCGCTGCGCTAGGTCACACCATAACCGAAAAGCTAGCTAGGGACAATTTTTTGGTGTGGAAGGCACAAGTTCTTCCACATGTGCGCGCCGCCGGGCTCATGGGCTACCTTGATGGCACCATGGCCGAGCCGCCTGCCGTTTTGACCACCGAGACTAATGTTGCAGGGAAGAAGGAGATCTCTTCGACTCCCAATCCTGCCCATATCCTCTGGTACACGCAGGATCAGCAGGTCCTCACTTTTCTTCTTGCCTCCCTGTCTCGCGATGTTCTCCTTCAGGTGCACTCCTTGGCTTCTGCAACCGGTGTCTGGACGACGATCCAGCAGATGTTCACCTCCCACTCCAGGGCGCGCCACATCCAACTCCGGGGGCAGCTCGGCAACACCAAGAAGGGGGACTCTGCTGTCGCCATCTACTTCACCAAGATGAAGGGATTTGCGGATGAGATGGCGGCAGCAGGCAAACCTATTGACGACGACGAGTTGGTGTCCTATATCCTGCAAGGATTGGACTCTGACTACAACCCGTGCGTTGTCGCCCTCTCATCTCGTCCCGAGGCTGATCAGAAGATCGGCCTCACCGAGCTTTTCTCCTTGCTCAACATGGCGGAGGCCCGCATCGACGCACAAAACGGCAGCAACACCAACTCCTTCTCCATCAACCTCGCCTCCAAGGGGGCTCCCGCAACAACAACGACACTCGCCCCTCTGGTCCTGGCGGTGGCAACCCTGCTGCCTACCGTGGTGCCGGCGGCGGATTCTTCCCCAACACTACTGCTGCCCCTCCTCCTTCTGGCGGGCGGGATGAGACCTGCCAGATTTGCAAGCGGCAGGGCCACGCTGCCTGGCGCTGCTTCAAGCGCTACGACAAAAACTTCAACCCTCCTCCCAAGCGTCAAGGTGGTGGTGGCGGCAACAACGGCGGCGGTGGCGGCAACAGCAGCGGCGGCAACACCAAGTCTGCAAACACCGTCTCTGCTGCCTACGGCGTCGATACCAACTGGTATCTTGACACAGGTGCTACGGATCATGTCACCGGCGAGTTGGAGAAGCTTGCTGTGCATGATCAATATACTGGACAGGAGCAAATCCACACTGCAAGTGGTCAAGGTATGGAGATTAAACATGTTGGTCATTCGCTGCTTCCTACTCCACATAAACCCTTACACCTAAACAACATTCTTCATGTTCCCAAATCCAAAAATCTCCTCTCTGGTTCCCAACTTACGAAAGATAATGATGCCTACCTTGTTGTTTACCCTAAGTTCTTTTCTATTCACGATCAGGAAACGGGGGGCACAATACTTCACGGTCCGAGTAAGAATGGGTTGTACCCCATTGCTGCTGGCCAACCAGGTGCTCATGCGCGTCACATGCTTGGCGCCATCAAACCATCTACTTCTAGGTGGCATAGACGCCTAGGTCATCCGTCCTTCCCAGTGGTGCAGCAGATTCTACGCAACCACAGTCTCCCAGTGTCAAATAAAGTAGATCATCATCTTGTGTGTGATGCTTTTCAAATGGCTAAAAGCCATCAATTACCCTACTCTCGGTCAACTAGTGTGTCTCAAGCTCCTTTAGAGCTCATTTATTCTGATGTTTGGGGTCCTGGCCCTCTTTCAGTTGGTAGACAAAAATATTATGTTAGCTTCATTGATGATTTCAGCAAGTTTAGTTGGATTTATCTTATCAAACACAAATCAGATGTCTTCCAAAAATTTCATATCTTTCAAGCACTTGTTGAACGTTTGTTTGCCCGCAAAATTATTGCTATGCAAACCGATTGGGGGGTGAGTATCAAAAGTTACACCAATTTTTTCAGAAACTTGGCATTACACATCATGTATCATGCCCTCATGCTCACCAACAAAATGGTTCTGTCGAACGTAAGCATCGCCATATTGTCGAGGTTGGTCTTTCCCTCCTCGCCCATGCTTCCATGCCTCTCAAATTCTGGGATGAGGCCTTCTCTACGGCAGTTTACCTTATTAATCGTGTTCCTAGCCGTGTTATTCACAACCAAACTCCTTTGGAACGTCTTTTTGGTCTCACACCTAACTACACCTTTCTTCGTATATTTGGTTGTGCTGTCTGGCCTAATGTTCGCCCCTTCAACAAACATAAACTTGAGTACCGCTCAAAACAATGTGTGTTCATTGGTTACAGTGATCTACACAAAGGATATAAATGCCTTGATGTCTCCACCGGGCGGGTCTATGTGTCTCGGGATGTTATTTTTGATCAACATATATTTCCCTTTGCATCTTTACATCCCAATGCCGGCGCTCAACTTCGTGCTGAACTTGTTCTTCTTCCACCCACCCTCCTAAATTTATCTAGCCCCCTTACACCTTCCGCAGCACCAAATGACCCCATGGCAATCTCTACTACTTATGCACCCACCTCTGCTAACAGTGTGCAGGACTCCGCAGGTACCTCTCATGATTTTATGCAGCCTAATGTTTCTACAGATCTAGTGGCCACAGAAAATCCAGGGCTGCATGCCTTGGAATCAGAAACTGCAGCACCTGGGGCAGGCGATCCTCCTCTCCACGCCTCGGGATCGGCCGTAGCAGCTCCTGGATCTTGTCCGGGTTTTGTGCAACAACCCAAGCGTCGGTCGGCCGGTCCCCTGCATCCACCTCCGACCCGCGCGCGCCAACCAGATGCGTCTGCGGCTCGGTCCCCCGCCTCGACCCCGGCGCGCCCGACAGCGGTTGCAACCGCGCTGTTCCCCGCCTCGGACTTGGTGCGGTCCCCCCAGGAGATTTGCCTGTAGCGGCGCGCTCCCCCAACTGCGCCTTGGATCGGCCGCGGTCTCCCCCGAGTGGCGGGCCCGCTTTGTCTCGTGCCTTCGACGTGGCGACCTGCTACAGGCTCCTACGTCTCCGTCCCATGCAACGTCGGCGGCGCCCCATGCAACGTCCGCCTCGCCTGCTGTTTCCTCTGGTGTCTAGCCTGATACGGTATCTTCTGACTCTGCGCTGCCTCGTCGTGTCCAGCACAATATGCAACCCATGCAACCAGCACCTCCACCTCCTCGGGCTCATACTAGGTCTCAAAGTGGTATTCTTAAACCCAAAGTTCACACCGATGGTTGTATTCGTTGGGGCTCTTTTTGTGCTACAGGTGAACCTGAAAATCTCAAGGAGGCTATTGCTGATCCTAAGTGGAAAGCTGCTATGGATGAAGAATTTGGTGCACTTTTGTCCAATAACACATGGCATTTGGTACCCCCGCATCCTGGACAAAATATCATTGACTGCAAATGGGTTTATAAGGTAAAACGACACTCCGATGGTACCATTGATAGATATAAGGCTCGTCTTGTTGCAAAAGGATTTAAGCAACGTTATGGTTTTGATTATGAGGATACGTTTAGCCTAGTTGTCAAAGCTGCAACCATTCGTTTAATCCTGTCTATTGCTGTGTCTCGTAATTGGTCTATGCGACAACTTGATGTCAAGAACGCGTTTCTACACGGTGTTCTGGAAGAGGATGTTTTTATGAGACAACCACCTGGGTATAAAAGTTCACAGTCACCTACATTTTTTTGCAAGCTTGACAAAGCAATCTATGGACTAAAACAAGCACCTCGGGCATGGTATTCTCGTTTGTCCTCCAAACTTCAGTCTATTGGATTTCATCCTTCACAGGCAGATACCTCCTTATTTTTCTATTCCAGACATGGAGTCACAATTTTCATGCTTATTTATGTTGATGATATTATTGTCACTAGTTCCTCTGCTCATGCGGTTGATGCTCTATTAAAAGATCTTCGTATGGACTTTGCCCTCAAAGATCTTGGTACACTCTACTACTTTCTGGGCATTGAGGTAAAACCTACTCGTGATGGTATTGTCCTCTCTCAAGGCAAGTATTTGGTGGATCTCCTTACTCGTATGAACATGAAAGGTTGCAAACCTGTTTCCACTCCTCTCCCAATAGCAGAAAAATTATCTCTTTATGATGGTGAGCCGCTTTGTGATGAGGACTCCACAAAGTATAGAAGCATTGTTGGTGCCTTGCAATATGTGACTTTAACTCGTCCAGATATCTCGTTTTCTGTCAACAAAGTTTGCCGGTTCTTACATGCTCCTACCACTGTTCATTGGTCCTTGGTTAAGCGCATTATTCGGTATCTACAAGGAACCATGCATCATGGTCTCCGTATTAGTAAGACAGATTCTATGCTGGTTAGTGCCTTTTCAGATGCAGACTGGGCTGGTTGTCCCGATGATCGTCGCTCCACAGGAGGTTTTGCAGTTTTTCTTGGTAGTAATCTTGTCTCTTGGATTGCTCGCAAACAACCCACTGTCTCTCGTTCCAGTACTGAAGCTGAGTATAAGGCACTGGCAAATGCTACTGGTGAAGTTATTTGGGTACAAACTCTGTTGAGAGAACTTGGTGTGCCTCATCCTCGAGCAGCTTCTCTTTGGTGTGATAATTTGGGTGCTACTTACTTGTCTGCTAATCCTATCTTTCATGCTCGCACCAAGCACATTGAGGTTGATTATCACTTTGTTCGGGAAAGGGTTGCCAACAAGTTGTTGAATATCAGGTTTATTCCTACTGGTGATCAAGTGGCGGATGGGTTCACTAAACCATTGACAGCTCAGCAACTTGGTGTTTTTCGTCGCAATCTCAACTTGGGCAGTTGTGATTGAGGGGGGATGTTAGACGAAATAACTCTTGTATTATACGTGATTTGTATAACACGTGTAGGTTAGGATCTCTTTCTATCTCCTTGTGTTAAACTGTAGATAAGATAGATTGATCTTAAACCTCTCCTCATGTATATCTCTTCGGCTTATGCCGCCTATATAAACATGCACGCGTCCCTGCTAAGAGCATACGCTTCCAGCCTTTCTCACAAGAAGCTTACTCATTTCGAGAAGGGCTTATCCTTGTTCGTAGGATATCATGTCATTGCCTAATGATTCAATTGGATTGTCTATCTATTATTCAAACCATGGTTTTTCGTCTGTTGCAACAACGGTTCTCCAAGAATGAATAGGCCAGTTCATGATTTTGGGAAGATTGTTTTCAATATAGTAATAGGGAGTCTATTGTTGTTGCTCATGAGCTAGTCCGTCTAAAAAAAGTTAATCCAAAGCGATATTATAGCATATATGGTGGGTGATGTAAATATTACTTAAATTAATAAAGCTAGTTACGATGGTCTTCTAAAACAATTCATAGGATCTTCCAAAAACGCTGGTACCAATACTACATAGCTCCTACTGAACTGGCCCATTCAAATAATCACTCACGGCGAGAGGAGCATTGGTATCACAACAGGCGAGCACGAGAGCTATGTCTCGCATACCGCGAGACTGAGCACTGTTTTGCGTAAAATGACCGGTAGGATGGTCCGTCCCAATAACATTGGTTGCTTTTGTTTGGGGGAAGCTTGTAGACACAGTTTTGGGAACCTTTCGCCTGATTTTGGGAAGGTTCCGATCAGTATTTTTTTTGTGCTTTTCGTATAAGTTTATTTTATTTTCAATTTTTATTTTCATTTTTAAATGCATGTCAACATTTTCTGAATACAGGTTTAACATTTTTTACGTACAAGCTGAATATGTTTTACATACACATTAGTTTTTCAAATACACGTTGAAATATTTATCAAAAGCACAGTGAACATTTTTAATAGACAAGTTGAATATGTTCCCTGTACACGTTGACACTTGTTTTAATACGTGTTGAACATTTTTCAAATGTGCATTGAACATTGTTTAAATAGACGATGAACTTTTTAAAACACACATTAAACATGTTTCTCGTAAGAATTCTGAAGATTTGTTGTAAGCGTTTATGAACATTTTTTTTGAAACGAGAGAGACAATTTTTTTATATGTTGTAGCCATTTTTCTAAAATGACAGTATTTTTTTTACATTTTATGAACATTGTTATGAGTTACGCGAACACTATTTTCTTTAATTTTTATGATGTTTTTTACATAAGGTCATGAACAATTATTTAACTCTTGTGAACACTTCTCAAATGTCACGAACATTTTTTATTGGAACCAATATTTTAAGAAATCCAGCAAACAAAATTTCTACATGGCATAAACATTTTTGAAATGAATTATATATCTTTCTTAAAATATACGTGCAATAAATTTCATTTCAAAAAATAATAAAAGTAAGAAAACTAACGAAGCAAAGAAAAATGTAATGAAGGAGCTAACTATTATTCGGCCGCCGGCCGGCCAACCACGTGGTCCTTGATGCGAGGCGAGTTGCCGTCTCGCAGTACGCGAGGCGTAGCCGCGTCTAGGTCCTTATAATAAAATTGTGATCATGATTCCACAACCCTTGAAGCTTTAGCATGTTGGGAAGCTCTTGCGTTGGCTGATGACTTGCTTATTCAGAGATTGCATGTTGCTTCAGATTGTCTTAGTGCCTTTCATTGTTGAGGAAATCGTTAACTGATAGCTGCTCGGTTGGTTGGTGAGTAGGGGATTAATAGGTTAATCGATAAGTTAATTAGCCATCTAATCAATTAATCGGGCGATTTATCAGTTAATCGGTTACTCGATGACCCTATGAGTAGGGTTAATCGATAAGTTAACTGGTTAATCGGATAAATTCTTGAACATAGATGCCCTCAAGTATAAACACCGGGAGATCTTCTTATACTAGGCGTGTAATTACTTTCATAAATCTAGAGCTGAAACTTTGAAGCTACTGGTTGTAATGGGAGTATCATAAGTAGTATCATACATGCCACCTAGGCATATTTGATGAGGTGGCATAGAATTAAATGAAGAAAGAGATGATTGAGTACCATATTATGATAGCGTATCATATTAAATGTTGTGCTAGTATGTGTCATGCATGGCAATAAATAAATCATTCTATGATACTACTACATGATACTATGCATTACGGATGTGGTATCATACACTAGTATCATGCATATGATACTACCCGTTACAACCAGCCTAACAACTTAGCTAGGTTTCCATTATCTCTGGATCAAAGCCGCTTGCGTGGGACAACCATATAAGCCTATTTGTATCCCCACTATATTAATTGATCAATAATAATAAAATCTAAACCTGTGAGCGTTAAACAGTCAACCCCGAAGAGTGTGACATGAGTGGCTATAATAATACAACCTAAGCCTTTCGAGTATAATAATAAAACCTAAACCTGTGACACCCACCCCCCCTAATAGGCCATCCAAACATTTTTTTTACCGCAAACGCAAAAAAAAATTCACCCAGTCGAGTTTCGAGGAGCCCAAATTTCACCCGTTAGGACCGAAATTGACGTTCGCGGACCCAGACCGAAGCCAGCATGCTCGGGGGTGCCCGGGGAAAGTATTTCGACACGAAAACAAAAACCGCGCCAAATCCTTTCGTGTGGACCGCTGAGAGGCTTCGTTCTCATTGCCTCAGCTCACGTGCGGCCGGTTGGATTTCCAAGGTATGGCGGCACATTGATGGCGAGCCGCCGTGCACCCCGCCCTTTCCTGCCACGCGTACACACCGCTCCCGCCCTTCTTCCCGCTATAAAAGTCGTGCCTCGCTGCCGCTCGCCGCACACTCGCCATCCATCCCCATCTCCCCATCTCTCTCGCCTTCACCACCGGAGAATCTCTCCCCCGAGGCCATGGTAGAAAGAATCCCCGGCGATAGAGCGGGGGCCAACAGCTTCGGAAGTCGCTTTCTACACGAGTGGGAGGCGCGCCTTCTCCATGAGGCGAACTACCCGACGCCGTTAGACATGCGCGTGCCGGACGCATGGCATCTGAGCACTGGCGGCGTCCCCGTGCCCCCGCCACCCTCCGGCGCGGAGCGGTAGGTCGAGATCACGCGGATCTGGGAGTCTTTGCCCGCTGACGCCCAGGTACGCCCCCGTCAACTAGCCCCTATGGACGGCATACTTCCAGCACCGCCATGAAGAGAAGCTTGCGTCCATCAATGGCGCTCTGGCGCCGAGGGGACGCCACAACTCCGTCGACCGCCGTAAATGGTGGGGCACCCCCGAGCGCACGCTCCACGTCGTCCTCGAGCACCTCGAGGCAGGCAATGAGACGTTGTTGGAGTACCCGGCGCCGTCTTTCCCCGCGCCAGAGAGCGACCTGGTTGCCGAGATGCATGGCGGCAACATCGTCCTCGTCCTCCAGCTCCCGCTCCTCCGATGCGGTGATGCCACCGTCGCCGTCAAGCCCGAGCCACAAGAAACACTACTCCACCGGCGCAGCCGCGATAGCAACCTCATCATAAACGAGGGTCGTCGCCAACTTCCCCTCCCCACAGACACCTTCACATGGTCAAGCTGAAGACGGAGCTGTCGGCGACCGTCATGGTGAAGAAGGAGCATGAGGCCATGGCCACCGACTGTGGGAGGAGATGGAGCGCCATCTTCGCTGTCTGGAGGAGATCGTCGAGCGGCACCGCGATCGCGAAGAAGGCGGCATCATCGTTCTCTCCAACAACGACGAGGAGGCGACCGCGCCGACCCAACCCATCCGCAACGGTGACTCAACGCAGGGTTGCAGCAAGGACGGCGCCGACCCACCGAGCGACGACGACTACACAACCTTCTACAAGCTCGTCGACATGAACTAGGCCCGAGGCGACGACGTCGTAGTTTTTTTAGTTTTTATGTATGTTTTTAAATTTGTATAAATATGAATGAAACCGCCTATATTTCGTCCAAAATTGAGTATTTTTTGTTGAATTTGAGCCAAATTTTGTTTGAAATCGGTGGTTGGAGCGCGAACTTGGGGCGGCGGCTCGGAACCAGAGCCCTCCCATGGTGAAAAAAATCGGCGGTTAGCCCCCTGGGAGGCGATATTTCAAGCCCTGGGGGCCGAACGGCTAGAGATGCCGTGAGTGCTGGACAATCAACATCGAAGAGTGTGATATGAGTGGCTCTCGCGTCGCTCCGATGTCCCTTCTCTGAAATTTGTCGGTTTAGTTCTAAAGGTCGTCTTCTTCGTCTAGATTAGTTCTGCAGAGCTTGGTGAAGCCCTGATGGATTAGTTCACCACCACCACCACCACGTCGCCGTGCTAGAGAACTCATATACTTGTGCAGAACGCGGAGGTGCCTTTAGTTCGGCACTAGATCGGGAAGGATCATGATGAGATCGCGGGACAGATCGTGATGAGATCGTGGGACGAATCGTGATGAGATCGCGGGACGAATCATGATTTGATCGCAAAGACGTACTACTACATCAACCGAGTTATATACGCTTCTGCTTAGCGATCTACAAGGATATGTAGATGCACTCTCTCTCTCGTAGATGGTCATCAACATGGATGGATCTTGTGTGCGCGTAGGATTTTTTTTGTTTTCCATGCGACGTTCTCCAACAGTGGTATCAGAGCTAGGTATATGCGTAGATGACATCTCGAGTAGAACATAAAGGAGTTTGTGGGCGTTGATATTCAGATTGCTTCCCTCCTTAATTTTTCTTGATTCGACGATATTGTTGGATGAAGTGGCCCACACCAATACTACTCGTACGCTTACGAGAAACCGGTTTCATCGACTAACATGCAACTTGTTGCATAAAGATGACTGGCGGGTGTTTGTTTCTCGAAATTTAGTTGAATCGGATTGGACCGAGGCGGTCCTTGGAGAAGGTTAAATAGCAACTTGCATATCACCGTTGTGGTTTTGCGTAAGTAAGATGCGATTATACTAGATACCCATAGCAGCCACGTAAAATTTGCAAGAACAAATTAGAGGACGTCTAACTTGCTGTTGCACAGTATGTTGTGATGTGATATGGCGAAAGACATGATACGATATATTTTATGTATGAGATGATCATGTTGTAACAGTTAAATATCGACTTGCACGTCGATGCTACGACAACCGACAGCAGCCATAGGGTTCTCTTTAATTATTTTGCGCTTGGTGATGCTTTGCTTTATCGCTAGTCAGTAGCTTTAGTAGTAACAACATAGTTAGCGTGACAACCTCGATGGCAGCACAATGATAGAGATCATGATGACGGAGATCATGGTGTGGCGCCGGTGACGATGGAGATCATGCCAGTGTTTTGGTGATGGAGCTCAAAAAGCACAAGTTCATGGCCATATCATGTCACTTATGATTTCCATGTGATGTTAATCCTTTTATATACCTTATTTTTCTTAGGATGACAGTAGCATTACAAGGTGATGCCTCACTAAAATTTCAAGATAAAATTGTGTTCTCCCCGAGTGTGCACCATTGCGACAGTTCGTCATTTTGATACACCACGTGATGATCGGGTGTGATAGACTCTACGTTCACATACAATGGGTGCAAAGCGGTTCCACACGCGGAACACTCGGGTTAAACTTGAAAAGCCTAGCATGTACAGACATGGCCTTGGAACACAAGAGACCAAAAGGTTGAACATGAGTCATATAGTAGATATGATCAACATAGAGATGTTCACCATCGAAGCCAACTTAACTCACGTGATGATCGGACTTGAGTTGGTGAATTTAGATCATGTGTCACTCGAATGACTAGAGGGATGTCAATTTGAGTGGAAGTTCTTAAGTAATATGATTAATTGAACTTATTATCATGAACATAGTCAAAATGTCTTTGCAAATTATGTTGTAGCTTGCGCTGTAGCTCCACTATTTTTGATATGTTCCTAGAGAAAACTTAGTTGAAAGATGATAGTAGCAATTATGCGGATTGGGTCCGAGGATTGTCCTCATTGCTGCACACAAGGCTTATGTCCTTAATGCTAAACCCCGAGCATCTTTTGTGGATGTTGCGAAGATCTGACATACACGTTTTTGATGACTACGTGATAGTTCATTGAAAGGATCGATATGGTTGACTAAGGGGGGGGGGGGTGAATAGGCAACTACCAATTTTTACCTTTTCTTAACAAATTGGGGTTATCAACAAAAGGTTCTCTGGATGAACAAGTAGGTGAGCAACCTATATGATGCTAACAATAATAACAACTAGTGCAAGCAAGGAATACCACACAACAATAGTATGCACAAAGTAAAGGTAAGAGACAACCACAAGTGGAACCGGTGGAGACAAGGATGTGTTACCGAAGTTCCTTCCTTTTGAAGGGAAGTACGTCTCCGTTGGAGCGGTGTGGAGGCACAACGCTCCCCAAGAAGCCACTAGGGCCACCGTATTCTCCTCACCCCCTCACACAATGCGAGATGCCATGATTCCACTAGTAGTGCCCTCGAAGGCGGCGAACGGACCTTTACAAAAAGGGTTGGGGCTATCTCCACACAGAGCTTGGAGGCTCCCAACAAGACAACAGAGCTTCACCACAATGGAATGTGGCTCCAAGGTGACCTCAACTGTCTAGGGTGCTCAAACACCCAAGAGTAATAAGATCCGCAAGGGATTAGTGAGGGGAATCAAATATCTCTTGGTGGAAGTGTAGATCAGGGCCTTCTCAACCAATCCCTAGAAAATCAACAAGTTTGATTGGCTAGGGAGAGAGATCGGGCGAAAATGAGCTTTGGAGCAATAATGGAGTTTGGGAAGGGAAGAGGTAGTCTTCTTGGGGAAGAAGAACCCCCTTATATAGTGGGGGAAAGAATCCAACCGTTACCCCCACTGTTAGCCCGAGCACAGCGGTACTATCGCTGCCTCGTGCGGTACTACCGCTACCGGGTGCGATACTACCGCACACACGATGGTGGCAGAGGGAGGAACTCCTACACGGGCAACGAGCAATAGAACCGCCAGAGCGGTACTACCACATGCCCTTACGGTACTATCGTAGGGTAGTGTCCAACTGCCATGGAAGTAAAAAATTACTTCGGTGTCTACCTCCGCTGAGGCTACGGCCATGCAAAAGTCCGACAACACGGTAGTACCGGACATAGTTGCGGTACTACCGCATGTGGGCGGTAGTAAAAAAACTACGTCCGCTCTTACTACCGTAGATGCTCGTAAGAGAGGCTGGTGATAGCGGTACTACCGCTGCTAGGAGCGGTACTACCGCTGGCACCTGTCGTACTACCACTCCCTTGAGCGGTACTACTGCCGGCGTGTGAAAACAAGCACCTTGCTGCTTTCACTTTGCATAGACAAGGGGAAACGGGCTGGAGCTCCATTGAAGCGAAGGAAAGGTGGTGAAAAAGAACATATGTGTACGTGATGATTCGACCCAAACCTTTTCGAAGTGGACCCCTCTTAATAGTACGGCTTTCCTATGACTCAAATCCAACAAAAAAAAACATAGAAGGCAACCGTCTTCGATAGACTCTGAGGGGCACCGAATCGTCTTGTGCCTAGACATGAATTATCTGAAATGCTCAATGCACACGATTAGTCTGCACACGCATTGTCATCAATCACCAAAACCACTTAGGGAGAAATATGCCCTAACAATCTCCCCTTTAAGGTGGGTTGATGACAATACAAGATTTGGACAAAAGGATATACAAATAACATAAGCAAACCCAAACTCTATAAAATATAGACAAGCTCCCCCTAGATGTGTCCAAACTAGAGAAATGCTATGGACTGCAAAGCACACAACCTAGGAACAGTACTCCCCTAAATTTTATAGATAAGGCATTCCTTGCAACAAACTGATTAACACTAAGCATGGAAGCAATGCATAGGATGTGAGCATGAAGATAAGGGCACATATTAAATAGACTCACAAGCTACTAACATACTAGACAATAATGAGACAATAAAATGAGAGAAAAGTGATAGCATATGTCTCACACCATATGATAGAATAAGTCTCCTGGTCTCACAAAAAAAACACAACCAACTAAAGCAACGCTGAAGGTTCAACGAACAAGGAGACAAGGAAAATGAAAGAACTCGCAAATCCTACACTCTCTCCCGCTTTGGCATCGAGACACCAAAAAGGCAGGGAGGACACCTAGCACACAGGTGGTAGCTCCTACTGCATAGAAATCAACCATCACACTCATCATCAGACTAATCAGACTCATCACACTCATCCCACTGAAAGTTCTTCTTCTCTATCCAAGCAACTTCAGGAGTGATGTTCTTCTCAGACCCACTTGAGATGTTCACGTCGAGCTTCCTTAGAATCAGTTTTTCGCGCTGACGACTCTCCTTCTGAGCAACATGGGTCATATATTGCCCCTTAGGCTGCACGCAAAACAGAGTCTTCATCCTGTCCTTGAGCTTCTTGGCCCAAGATGGCTCAGCAGAGGAAGGCTCATGTGTCTCGGGACTGCCCTCATCCTCGGCCTCAGCCTCATTCTCATCAAAATCCACGTTGGCAGCAACAGGTGTAGTGGTAGTGTTGGCCCACTTGTTCTTCTGACGCAGCTTAATGGGCTCATGGAGGATCCAGTCGGGAGCATGAAAAACCATCTCTGGAAAGGTCACCAACCACCTCTCTCGGATCAAGTAGAACAAATAAGGTCCATAGATGGGGACCTTACGGTGAAACACAACCGACTGAAGCTCACTCCACATGACATGGGACACATCAAGCGGTCAAGGAACGCGAACCCGCCCTTTCTCACACATGAGAAGCATATCCACCAGATAGGAATGCCCCTGGTCCTTGTTGCCAATACGAGGAAAGAGAGTGTTGCGAAAGATTCTATGCATGACATCAAAAACGGGTTCAACACATGAGAGGTTTCACCAGTTGAGGACACCTTCTCAATAAAGTATGGCAACAACTTTTCCTTGGGGGCAGCAGCTGGGTTCGCGTGAGGATGCAAACCAACTGGCTGCTCAAGCCCCTCATCGCGAATGTGCAAAATATCCATGAACTTCTTCCACGTAGCTGACAACCTCTCACCATTGGTCATCCAAGTGATTGTGCGCTCTACATCAAAGCGGAAGTGGACGGTAACAAAGAGCTGAGCCACAATCTCAGGATCGAAGTCAAGATGAAACGAGAGGATCTCCTTGATCCCAAGCTGCTCCACCATGTCCAGAGGTTCACCAAAGTATGTCGGGTCCTTCTTGAGATGATCCATGTCAATCCACTGAACCGGTACATAGATATTCTTCTTTGTCTTGATCACATCTTGATAGATAAGAGGATGTTGCTTGGACCAAAATAGTTCACAACCCTTGAGATCTGACAGCCAAAATTCAGATTAGTACTATTGTAGATCAAAACTACCATGTTGTTTCCTGCTAAGTAGCATTTCTACCACTCCAGCACTCTCTAACCATCTACTCATGCAAAGATTTTAGCCACAAATCGATGAAACCAACTCATATGCCCCCCAAACCTAGATCCAACAAAATAGAAGCAAAGAGAGGAGAACTAGGGGCAATACCGGGTTCCATGGCACGAGGGAGAGGAGGGAGACGATCCTACCAAAAGGAATGGGAGGAGAGTGGCCGGAGAAGGAGATCCACCGAGATCTTTCGGCGCCGTTCCTTGAGAGGAGAGAGAGATAGAGCCACGAGAGGATGGGATGAATGGGTATGGGGGAGAAGGAACTTCCCCCTGCCCGTGTATAACCCCTCGTGGCCCCGACGGTGTGGTAGTAGCTCACATCATCACGGTAGTACCACCTCGCGAGCGGTAGTAAAATGTTACTACCACTCGCTGGGAGGTAGTACCGTTCGTCCATCGGCAGAAGAAAAATACTATCGTGCTGGATGCGGTAGTACCGTGCCCTCTCCAGTGGTAGTACCGCTCAGCCAAGAAATAACAGGTTTAGGCCTTTGCAAGAAAAAAAATGAAGAAACACAACACTGCTCCAAGCAAAAGGGACACACACCAGGGAGCACAAACAAAGCAAATCAAACACGAACAACAAACATTGAGACGAATCTTCTTATGAAGAGAGGGTGGTGGCCGGAGCCACCTATATTTGAGAAAATTGGTATGACACCACGAAGAATTATCCTTGGGTTCATGACCAAAGATCGACTTTCAAGGACAAGTGCCATCAACAATGGCTAATGTGAAAGACGTGATTAATCTATGCATAATGGGGGAAGGGAAAGTTCATTGAGAGAACAACACTCCCCCTATGTCCATGCGTACACCTAGAGCTAGATATAATGATGAGTGTGGTGTGGTGTGTCTAGTTTCAATCAACATTGCTCGAATCAATGATATTTAGCTCATGCCTTAACTCGCGAAACCTTGCTTCATCTAGAGGCTTTATGAAAATATCCGCAAGTTGCTCTTGTGTGTTGATGTAGATTACCTCAATATATCCATGCTTGATATGATCTCAAATGAAATGATGACGAATATCAATATGCTTGGTCTTGCTATGTTGCACCGGATTGAGAGAAATCTTGATAGCACTTTCATTGTCACATAGAAGAGGCACTTTGTCACAAGTGACACCATAATCCTTCAAAGTTTGCCTCATCCATAGTAATTGAGAACAAAAACTTGCGACAGCAACATACTCGACCTCGGTGGAAGAAAGTGACACACAATTTTGCTTCTTCGAAGACCAACTTACCAAAGAGCGACCAAGGAATTGGCATCCTCGAGATGTGGACTTCCGCTCGACACAGTCTCCAGCCCAATCCGAGTCAGAGTAACCCACAAGATTAAAGCTTGCTCCTTTGGGGTACCATAAGCCAAAGTTTGGGGTATGATCCAAATATCAAAGATTTGTTTGACTGTCGCATAGTGGCTTTCCTTTGGTGCAGATTAAAACTGTGCACAAATTCCCAAACTCAACATGATATCTAGTCTAGATGCACAAAGCTAGAGCAAGGATCCAATCATGGAGCGATATACATTTTGGTCCACTGCTTTACCATTGGGATCATTGTCAAGCTTGCATTTCGTTGGCATGGGAAACTTGACCGGCTTGAAGTCCTCTAGCTTGAACCTCTTGAGCATGTCTTGGGTGTACTTGGCTTGATTTATGAACGCCCCTTCTCTTCCTTGCTTGATTTCGAAGCCAAGAAAGAACTTCAACTCTCCCATCATAAACATCTCAAACTTCTCGATCAGTAGTGCAACAAACTCTTCATTGACAAATTTGTTAGGAGAACCAAAAATAATATCATCAACATATAGTTGGCATATGAACAAATCCCCTTTGACCCTTTTGGTAAAAAGGGTGGGATCAATTTTCCCAATTTCAAACCCACGATCTTGCAACAACTCGGTAAGGTACTCATACCATGCATGTGGGGCTTGTTTAAGGCCATAGAGTGCCTTCTTGAGTTTGTATACATGAGTGGGGAGCTTCAGATCCTCAAATCCTGGGGGTTGTTTGACATATACCAACTCATTCAAGGGACCATTAAGAAATGCACTCTTCACATCCATTTGTTGCAATTTTAAATCATGATGATATGCAAATGCAAGCAACATGCGAATAGATTCAAGACGAGCAACATGGGCAAAGGTTTCACCGTAGTCGACACCCTCGACTTGGGAGTAGCCTTGAGTCACTAGTCTTGACTGGTTTCCAACAACAATGCCATTCACATGTTGCTTGTTCTTGAAGATCCATTTGGTTCCAACGACATTATGTTCCTCCATTGGCCTTGGCACTAATTCCCAAACTTGATTGCGCTCGAAGTTGTTAAGCTCATCATGCATGGCTTCAAGCCAATCCTCATCATCGAGCGCTTCATATACCTTTTGGGGTTCAACACACGAAAAAAACGTGTGATGCTCACAAATGTTTGATAATTGTTGACGAGTAGTTACCCCATTTTTGAAGCTTCCAAGCACATTTTCCAAGATATGTTGTCAACGCTCGAGCTTGGAAGCCACCTTGGCGGCGCGACGCCCTAAGAGTTCCTCACTAGGTAACTAAGGATCATCATCTTGATCATCTGGAGCACCGTCTTGAGCTTGCTCACAAGCTTTCCCTTGATCTTGTGGTTGTACTTGATCTTGAGTAAACTCGGAGTCTTGAGCATGATCTTGGACATCATTTGGTGCATCACCAACTTCATGAGGTTGATCTTGTTCAACGGGTTGAGGGCCTTCACTTTGTTCTTCGGAAGCATGTGGGTCTAGCGAGGGTGATGGCTCCACTTGAGTAGAGCATTTTCCTTCTCCTTCGGCCGCAAGAGGTTCCTAAGTGGGGAGTATTTGACCAATCCCCATTCTTCTTATGGCTTGAGGACTAATTTCATCACATACATCACAAAGACCACTGTGCTCCACTTGGGAGCCATTATTTTCATCAAACTCTATGTTACACGTCTCCTCAATGAGTCTGGTGGACTTGTTGAGGACACAGTAAGCATGAGAGTTTGTAGCATAACCAACAAATATGCCCTCTTGAGCTCTAGTTTCGAATTTAGACAAACAAACACCTTTCTTGAGAATGAAACACTTACAACCGAACACCCGGAAGTACTTGAGGTTGGGCTTGTTCCTGGTAAGAATCTCATATGGAGTCTTGTTCAAGCCTTTGCGGAGGTAGAGGCGACTGGATGCATGACATGCGGTGTTGATGGCTTCAGCCCAAAAGTTGTACGGAGATTTGAACTCTTCCATCATGGTTCTTGTCGCGTCCATCAACGTCCGGTTTTCCTCTCTGCCACACCATTTTGTTGAGGGGTATAGGGTGCTGAATATTGGTGCTTGATCACCTCGTCACTAAGGAACTCGTCCAAGGTGTAGTTCTTGAACTCGGTGTCGTTGGCACTTATAATCATCAATATCTTTGCTTCATGTTGACGTTGAGCTTCATTAGCAAAGTCGATGACGGTTTGTTGAGACTCACTCTTCCTCTTGAAGAAGTACACCCAAGTGTATCTTGAGTAATCATCCACAATCACCAAGCAATACTTTCTTCCCACAAGACTATCAAAGGATGGAGGACCAAAGAGATCCGTGTGAAGGACTTCCAAGGGCCTCTTAGAGTAGATGATAGTCATGGGACGATGAGATGTTTCATGAAGCTTTCCTTCAGTACAAGCACTGGAGGCACGGTCTCTGGCAAAACTCACATTTGTTAGTCCATGAACATGATCCCTTCTGATGCAACAAAAGACCTTCCAACGGCGCCAGAAACACGTGCTAACGGGAGACTGTTCTTGATACTCCTCAGCAACGGCACCAGGAATCCTTCTGCTACGGCTACGCCTTTAGGGACTTCCTAGGCAAATATGCAAAGGATTTCTCCGTGGCCTTGGAGCCTTGCGTTGGTGTTCCCTCGAAGCGGAAAGGGTGATGTAGCGCAGCGGTGGTAAGTATTTCCCTCATTTTTGAGAACCAAGGTATCGATCCAGTGAAGGAGTATCACAAGTGCCTGCACAAACACGAAAAGCTTGCTCCCAACTCTATGAAGGGGTTGTCAATCCCTTATAGATTGTTTGCCAAGTGAGAACTGAAAGCAACAAAGTAACAAAGCAAAGTAAAAGCGGAGGTGTAAACGATAGGTGTGAATAGACCCGGGGGCCGTAGTGTTTACTAGTGGCTTCTCTCATGAAAGCAAGTAGACGGTGGGTGAACAAATTACTGTCGAGCAAATTATAGAACCGCGCAAAGTCATGACGTCATCTATGGCAATGATTATATCTATAGGCATCACGTCCAAAACAAGTAGACCGATACTTTCTGCATCTACTACTATTACTCCACACGTCGACCGCTATCCAGCATGCATCTAGTGTATTAAGTCCAAAAGAACAGAGTAACGCCTTAAGCAAGATGACATGATGTAGATGGACAATCTCATATCTAGGAAAAAGCCCACCTTGTTACCCTTGATGGCAACTACACGATGTGTGCCTTGCTGCCCCTACTGTGACTGGGAAAGGTCACCACACGGTAAGAACCCAAAACCAAGCACTTCTCCCATTGCAAGAATCATAGATCTAGTTGGCCAAACAAAACCCAAGACTCGGAGAGACTTACAAGGATATCAAATCATGCATATAAGAAATTAGCAAAGACTCAAATATATATCATAGATAATCTGATCACAAATCCACAATTCATCGGATCTCGACAAACACACCGCCAAAGAGGATTACATCGGATAGATCTCCATGAAGATCATGGAGAACTTTGTATTGAAGATCCAAGAGACAGAAGAAGCCATCTAGCTACTAACTACGGACCTGTAGGTATGAAGTGAACTACTCACGAGTCATTAGAGGGGCGATGATGTTGATGAAGAAGCCCTCCAACTCCAAAGTCCCCTCCGACAGGGCACCGGGAAGGGTCTCCTGATGAGATCTCGCGGAAACAGAAGCTTGCGGTGGCGAAAAAGTGTTTTCGTGGACGCCCTGATTTTTTCTGGATTTTTAGGGAATATATAGGCCAAAGACCTAGGGCAGGGGAGCTCCAGGGAGGCCACAAGATTGGTTGCCGCGGCCTCCCCCTGGCCGCGGCAACAGGGCTTGTGGGCTCCCTGTGGGCCCACTTGCTTGGCCCTCAAGCCTCCTGATCTTCTTCCGTTCTGGAAAAAATCATTTTGGGGATTTTATTCCGTTTGGACTCCGTTCCAAAATCAGATCTGAAAAGAGTCAAAAACACAGAAAAAACAGGAACTGACACTTGGCAGTGAGTTAATAAGTTAGTCCCAAAAAAGATATAAAAGGTAAACAAAACATCCAAAGTTGACAAGATAACATCATGATACCATAAAAAATTATAGATACGTTTGAGACGTATCAATCCCCTTTGAGGAGACTTTGCAAAGATCTCATATTGACATGAGCTAGCTGGTGATGCCAAGGACAACCCACATCAACTTTAGCTATTAGACAAGTCGCGGTCTTAGTGGGTCGCTCCGAAAAGTTCACCACATAGAGACCATTCTCGACATGACCAACAAATGCTACTTTAAGAGTCTTGCTCCACAAAAGGTCCACAGTATCAAGATTAAAGAATGTGGCAAATCCCATAATTGCAAGTTGACGAGCGGAAAGCAAATTGTATGCAAGGGACTCAACAAGCATGCCCTTCTCTATAGATAAATCCTGAGAGATGAGCACCTTGCCAAATACCAATACCTTAGATGTTGAGGCATCAACAAATTGGACATGGGTGGGCATAGATTGAATTGGATGCACATCCACCACCAAGTCCTTGCTCCCAGACATATGATCTGTGGCTCCATTGTCGAGCACCCATGACACCCCATCGGAAGCAAACTCCTACAAGAGATCAATGCTTGGATTTAGGTACCCATTCTTGAATGCGTCCATTGATGTTAGAAACAAGGGTCTTAGGAACCCAAATATACCATTCAATGTACTCATAACAAGAACTAACAAATTTAGCATAAACATGCCCATCACTAGCATGACATAAAACATAAGAGGGGTCAAAGTCGCGAGCTTTGTTGGTAGAGGTGGTTTTGCCCTTCTTGGCATTGCCACCCCCTTCCTTGTTCTTTATCTTCTTATGATTACTCTCACCCTCTTTGAGAAAAGTGTCCTTGAGAGGAGGAGATTGCTTGGTCTTGTTCTTCTTTTTCTTCTTAGACTTGGGGTGCAAACCCAAGTCCCTCCTTTCCTACAACTTCCTTTTGATTATTCAAAAGTTCATTTAGGTTCTTCTCGCCTTGGATACATGACACAAGGCCCTTCTCAAGTTGTTATTTCAACTTGGCATTCTCCTCCACAAGATGCACATGCTCACAACAAGGGTTAGTAGCACACGCATTATCAACTAGAACCAAGGGAGGACAAGTATAAATCTCCTTGGTTAGTTTTACTTGGAGTTGATCATGAGACTCCTTAAGAGAGGAATGAACACCTTTCAAGACCTTGTGGGCCTTGTCAAGCGTGTTAAATTATTCCTTGAGTTTATCATGGCCAACCCCAAGCACAACTTTCTCGGAATTAAGCACACGGGTAAGAACAATAGCATGATCAAGATCATTTTGCAATTTAGCATCAACATTGTGTGACTCCTCAAGAGCCAAA
The DNA here is from genome assembly GCF_904849725.1 of Hordeum vulgare subsp. vulgare. Lineage (NCBI taxonomy): Eukaryota > Viridiplantae > Streptophyta > Magnoliopsida > Poales > Poaceae > Hordeum > Hordeum vulgare. Next base: position 548,818,799 of record NC_058521.1, on the reverse strand, counting down.
CAACGACCACACTCTTCCTCTAGAACAATGGATAGTTCCGCAATCTCATCGGCGTATTCACGACTATGTCCCTCCATCTTGGAGATAGTATCCTCATGAGACTCAATGATATCATTGGCCCCACCAAGTTGTTCCAAAAGAGCAACAAAGTGCTTCTTGGATTCACCTTTGAGCTTACTCAAGAATTTTTCAACTCATTCTCATCAAGCTCCACTACTTCACTATCATCAACACAATCTATCAAGGAAGGAGTAGTAGTGATAGTGGTCTTGATGTTGGGGATTAAATTATTGATACCTTTGGCCATAAGGAACTTGGCGATGCGGTTCTTGTTGGTGGCGCCGAAGAGAGACACCTTGGGGGAGGAGGTGGCAATGGCCACGGTAGCTGTTGCCATTCCTCACGGCTTGTATCATCCTCATCATCATGGGATGTGTACTCTTAAAGGGGCACAAAACCCTTTGGAGGAGTCCTCTTGGTGAAGTTGTTCTTGCTTGGGAAATACTTGGCTTTGTCTTTGCGAATGAGCTTTCCCCCGTTGTCTTCCCTCTTCTCATAAGGACAATCCTCCACAAAGTGACTCACATTGCCACAAATGTAGCATGTACTCACTCGTTGCTTGTTCTTGGGCCCACTAGAGTTGTCCTTGGAGAAGTTGGGCCTTGAGTTTCTCTTGTTGCCCCAAAATTGTCTTGATGAAAGAGCCATGTGCTCGTGATAAGCATACTTTGTGTCTTCTGGGTAGCCCTCTTCTTCTTCTTTATTTTCTTCATCCGAAATGACCTTGGCTCTCAAGGCAATGTTGGGTGAGTATTTCTTTGACCGGACACGAGCAAGAGCATTGTCGGCGGTCTTGTTCATGATACTCATCCAACACTTCACTTGAAGTCAAGGTGTGGAAATCTGGCCTTTGACGAATTACGGAATACATGGCTTTGTTGAATGTCATGATGACCTTGAGAAACTTGCGCTTGATCCAAGTGTCATCCTATCCTTGCTCCCATGATCTTGGAGAGCAACGACAAGAGTAGTCACCCTTCAGTAGAGATCAGGAGGATCCTCATCTTCCAGCATCAAAAACTCATCGACCTCATCAAGTACAACTTCAAAGATGGACTGTTGAATGCTTGAGCTCCCCTTGTACAACACCATGATGTGCTCCCAACAATACCTTGCACGAGTGAAGGGGCGCAAGTGAGATAGATCTTCGGGAGGAACCACGGATTGAAGGATGAACAACGCGGAATGATTGTATTGATTGTCCGCCTCTTCTCTTGGAGTGAAGTTGTTTGGATCATGTGGGTAGAAGCCTTGTTCAATGATTCTCCAAATATTTGTTGAGTTGTGATTCAAATGAGACTTGATGCAAAAAACCCAATTAGCAAAATCACCTTTAACAAGTTTAGGAGGAGGACCAAGGTTATTAATATGCGGTGTAGGGACCGGTCCTCCATAGACTGGAGGAGGAGGAACCGAGGCAAAAGTTCCCGTCCCATTCTTGTCAAGAGGGGAAGAAGTTCGAGTACCTCTAGCCGCTTCCTTTTCAGAATTGGCCTCCGACCCCGACGTGGTGGGTATGTCCACAAGCAACGGTTTGGGACAATTTTTCAACCCCTCAAGTAATTCTTTAAGCATGGACTTGACTTCGATCGTCATGGACGTCTTGAGTGAGGCCATAGCCTCATTCAAGTTGTCACATGTGATCGAACTCAACTCCACGGCCTCGGGAACTTCATTCCCACTACCACCGTCGTTAACCATACTCTTCGGATGGTGAAACCCTTAATAAAGAGACGAGGCTCTGATACCAATTGAAAGGATTGATATGGTTGACTAGAGGGGGGGGGGTCAATAGGAAACTACCAATTTTTAGCTTTTCTTAACAAATTAGGGTTAGCAACAAAAGGTTCTCTATATGAACAACTAGGTGAGCAACCTATATGATGCTAACAATAACAACAACTAGTGAAAGCAAGGAATACCACACAACAATAGTATGCACAAAGTAAAGGTAAGAGATAACCACAAGTGGAACCGGTGGAGACGAGGACGTGTTACCAAAGTTCCTTCCTTTTGAAGGGAATACGTCTCCGATGGAGCGGTGTGGAGGCACAATGCTCACCAAGAAGCCACTACGGCCACCGTATTCTCCTCACGCCGTCACACAATGTGAGATTCAGTGATTCCTCTAGTGGTGCCCTTGAAGGCGGCGAACGGACCTTTACAAACAAGGTTGGGGCTATCTCCACACAAAGCTTGGAGGCTCCCAACAAGACCACGGAGCTTCACCACAATGGAATGTGGCTCCGAGGTGACCTCAACCGTCTAGGGTGCTCAAGCAGCCAAGAGTAATAAGATCCGCAAGGGATTAGTGGGGGGAATCAAATATCTCTTGGTGGAAATTTAGATGAGGGCCTTCTCAACCAATCCCTAGAAAATCAACAAGTTTGATTGGCTAGGGAGAGAGATCGTGAAAAAAAGAGCTTTGGAGCAACAATGGAGGTTTGGAAGGGAAGAGCTAGTCGAAGAAGACCCCCTTATATAGTGGGGGAAAGAATCCAACCATTACCCCCACTTTCAGCCTGAGCACGGCGGTACTAACACTGCCGGGTGCGGTACTACCGCACGCACGGTGGTGGCAGAGGGAGGAACTACTGCACGAGCAATCTAGCGGTTCTACCACACGCCCTTACGATACTACCGCATGGTAGTGTCCAACTGCCATGGAAGTAAAAAGTTACTTCCGTGTCTACCTCCGCTGAGGCTACGACCGTGTAGAAGTCGGCGACACGGTAGTACCAGACGTAGTTGTGATACTACCGCCTGTGGGCGTAGTACAAAAACCACGTCCACTCATACTACCGTAGATGCTCGTAACAGAGGCTGGTGATAGTGGTACTACAACTGCTAGGAGCGGTACTACCGCTGGCACCTGCGGTACTACCGCTCCCTTGAGGGGTGTTACCGTTGGCCATTGAAAACAAGCACCTTGCTGCTTTCACTTTGCACAGACAAGAGGAAATGGGCTGGAGCTCCATTGAAGCGAAGGAAAGGTGGTGCAAAAGAACAGATGTGTATGTGCTGATTCCACCCAAACCTTTCCGAAGCGGACTCCATCTTAATAGTACGGCTTTCCTACAAATCATATCCATCAAAAAGAAACTTAGAAAGCAACCGTCTTCGAAAGACTCTGCGGGGCACCGAATCGTCTTGTGCCTAGACATGAATTATCTGAAATGCTAAATGCACACGATTAGTCCGCACATGCATTGCCATCAATCACCAAAACCACTTAGGGAGAAATATGCCCTAACAAGTGTGTAATGCTTAACGGCTTAGAATTGAGGCATCGAAGACGTTTTGAACGTCAAGGGACATATGAGATGTTCCAAGAGATGAAATTAGGATTTCCGACTCATGCCCATGTTGAGAGGTATGAGACCTCCGACAAGATTCTTTGCCAACAAAGTAAGGGAGAAAAGCTCAATCGTTGAACATGTGCTCAGATTGTGTGGGAAATACAATCGCTTGAATCGAGTGGGAGTTGAAACCAAAGATTGAAACCAAACCCGAGACTAAGTGCTTCTATTATGAGGGAACGATCACTAAAGCGGAACTACCCTAGATACTTGGTAGATAAGAAGGCTGGCAAAGTCGACAAAAGTATATCGGATATACTTGATATTGATGTGTACCTTACTGGTACTCCTAGTAGCACCGACGTATTAGATACCCGTTCAGTTGCTAAGTGTTAGTAACTCGAGATTATAGCGACGGAATAAACATATACTAGCAAGGGTGAGGTGACGATGTGTGTTGGAAGTAATTCCAAGGTTGATGTGATCAAACATCGCACGATCCCTCTACCATCGGGATTTGTGTTGAACCTATATAATTGTTATTTGGTGTTTGCGTTGAGCATAGACATGATTAGATTGTGTTTATTTCAATACATTTATTCATTTAAAGAGAATAATAGTTACTCTGTTTGCTTGAATAATACCTTCAGTGGTCTTGCACCTAAAATGAATGGTTTATTGAGTCTCGATCGTAGTGATACACATGTTCATAATACTGATGCCAAAATTTACAAGGTAGTAATGATAGTACCACTTACTTGTGGCACTTCTGCTTGAGTCATATCGGTATAAAACGCATGAAGAAGTTCCATGCTAATGGATCTTTGGACTCACTCGTTTTTGAATCGTTTGAGACATGCGAACCATGCCTATTGGTATAAACACATGAAGAAACTCCATGCAGATGGATTGTTTAGACTCACTTGATTTTGAATCACTTGAGACATGCAAATCATGCCACGTGGGCAAGATGACTGAAGGCCTCGTTTTCAGTGAGATGAACGAGCAAGTGACTTGTTGGAAATAATACATTTTGATGTATGCAGTCCAATGAGTGCCGCGGCATGCAGTGGATATCGTTATGTTCTTACTTTAGTGATGATTTGAGTAGACACAATGTATTTGCTTGATGAATTACAAGTCTGAAATATTAAAAAGTTCAAGCAATTTAAGAGTGAAGTTTAAGATCGTCGTGACAAGAGGATAATATGTCACGATGTGATCGTGGAGGTAAATATATATTTGAGTTGCGAGTTTGGTAAACATTTAATGCACTGTGATAATTGTTTCAAAACTCATGCCACCTGGAACACCATAGTGTGATGGTGTGTCCGAACGTCATAGCCGCGCCCTATTGGATATGGTGCATACCATGATGTCTCTTATCGAATTACCACTATCGTTTTGGGTTAGGCATTAGAGACAACCGCATTCAGTTTAAGTAGGGCACCACGTAATTCCGTTGAGATGACACCATACGAACTACGGTTTGGAGAAACCTAAGCTATCGTTTCTTAAAAGTATGGGCTACGACGCTTATGTGAAAAAGTTTCAACCAAATAAGCTCGAACCCAAAGCGGATAAATGCATCTTCATAGGATACCCAAAACAGTTGGGAATACCTCCTATCTCAGATCCGAAAGCAAAGTGTTTGTTTCTAGAAACAGGTCCTTTCTCGAGAAAAAAGTTTCTCTCGAAAGAATTGAGTGGGAGGATGGTGGAACTTGATGAGGTTATTGAACCATCACTTCAACCAGAGAGTAGAAGGGCGCATGAAATTGTTCGTGTGGCGCCTACACCAGTTGAAGTGGAAGCTGATGATGGTGATCATGTAGCCTCGGATCAAGTTACTACCAATCCTTGTAGGTCAACAAAGAAACGTACTGCAATAGAGTAGTATGGTAATCGTGTCTTGGAGGTCATGTTGCTGGTCAACAATGAACGTGCAAGCTATGGAGAAGCGATGGCGGGCCTGGATTCTGATGAATGGCTAGACGCCATGAAATCCGAGGTAGGATCCATGTATGAAAACAAAGTGTAGACTTTGGAAGAACTACTTGATGGTCGTAAGGCTATTAGATATAGATGGATCTTTAAAATAAAGATGTCGGTGATGGTAAATGTCACCATTAAGAAAGATCGACTTGTCGCAAAGATGTTTCCGACAAGTTCAAAGAGTTAACTATGAAGACACTTTCTCACTCATAGTGATGCTAAAAGTCTGTTGGAATTATGTTCGCAGTTGCTGCATTATTTATGAAATCTTGCAGATAGGATGTGAAAACATTGTTTCCTCGACGGTTTCCTTGAGGAAAGGTTGTATGTGATACAACCAGAAGGTTTTGTCGATCCTAAGGATGCTAACAAGTATGCAAGCTCCAGAGATCCTTTTATGGAATGAAGCAAGCATCTCAGAGTTGGAATATACACTTTGATGAGATGATCAAAGTTTTTGGGTTGATACAAGGTTTATGAGAAACTTGTATTTCCAAAAAAGTGAGTGGGAGCACTATAGAATTTTTGATGAGTATATGTGGTTGACATATTGTTGATCGGAAATAATGCAGAATTTCTGGAAAGCATATATGGTTGTTTGAAAGGTGTTTTTAAAAGGAAATCCTGAATTAAGCCTACTTGAACGTTGAGCATCAAGATCTATGGAGATAGATCAAGACGCTTGATAAAACTTTCAATGAACACATAACTTGACAAGATTTTGAAGGTGTACAAGATGGATCAGTCAAAAAGGAGTTCTTGACTCTATTGTAAGGTGTGAATTTGAGTAAGACTCAAAACTCGACCACAGCAGTAGAAAGAGAAAGTATGAAGGTTGTTCCATATGCCTTAGCCATAGGCTCTATAATATGCCATGCTGTGTACCGCACGTGATGTGTGCTCTGCCATGAGTCAGTCAAGGTGTACAAGAGTGACCCAGGAATGGATCACTGGACAACGGTCAAAGTTATCCTTAGTAACTAGTGGACTAAGGAATTTTTCTCGATTATGGAGGTGATAAAAGAGTTCATCGTAAAGGGTTACATCGATGTAAGCTTTGACACTAATCCATATAACTCTGAGTAGTAAACCAGATTCATATAGTGGAGCAGTCATTTGGAATTGTTCCAAGTGGAGCGTGGTAGAAGGATCTATAGTATGACAAAGAGATTTGTGAAGTACACACAAATTTGAATGTTTCGGACCCGTTGATTAAAAACCTCTCTCACAAGCAAGACATCATCAAACCCCAGAACTGTATGGGTGTTAGATTCATTGCAATCACATAGTGATGTGAACTAGATTATTAACTCTAGTGCAAGTGGGAGACTATTGGAAATATGCCCTAGAGGCAATAATAAATTGGTTATTATTATATTTCCTTGTTCATGATAATTGTTTATTATTAATGCTAGAATTGTATTGATTGGAAACTCAAATACATGTGTGGATACATAGACAACACACTGTCCCTAGTAAGCCTCTGAAGGACTAGCTCGTTGATCAAAGATGGTCAAGGTTAGCTGCCATAGACATGAGATCTTGTTTGATAATGGGATCACATCATTAGGAGAATGATGTGATGGAAAAGACCCAAACTATGGATGCAGCGTATGATCGTGTCAGTTTATTGCTACTGTTTTCTGCAGGTCAATGTATCTGTTCCTATGACCATGAGATCATGCAACTCCCGGACATCGGAGGAATACCTTGTGTGTATAAAATGTCACAATGTAACTAGGTGACTATAAAGGTGCTTTGCAGGTATCTCCAAAGGTGTCTGTTGGGTTGGCGTGAATCAAGACTGGGATTTGTCACTCCGTGTGACAAAGAGGTATCTCAGGGACCACTCGGTAATACAACATCACAACAAGTCTTGCAAGCAATGTGACAAAGAAGTTAGTCACGGGAACTTGTATTACGGAACGAGTAAACAGACTTGTCGGTAACGAGATTGAACTAGGTATAGATATACCGATGACTGAATCTGGGGCAAGTAACATACCGATGGACAAAGGGAACAACATACGGGATTAAGTGAATCCTTGACATAAAGGTTCAACCGATAAAGATCTTCATAGAATATGTAGGAGCCAATATGGGAATCCAGGTCCTGCTATTGGTTATTGACCGGAGAGTGTCTGAGGTCATGTCTACATAGTTCTCGAACCCACATGGTCTGCACACTTAAGGTTCAGTGACGTTTTGGTGTTATTGAGTTATGTATGTTGGTCGAAAGTTGTTCAGAGTCCCGGATGAGATCCCAGACATCACGAGGAGCTCCGAAATGGTCCGGAGGTAAAGATTGATATACATAGAAAAGTTGCATTTGGCTTTTGGAAAGTTTTTGGTGATTACGGGTAAAGTACCGGGAGTGACGAATGGGTTACGGGGTTTTACCGTGAGGGGCCACCCACCCAGGAGAAACCTAATAGGCCTACAGGTGGTGCACCATCCCTTAGTGGGCTGGTGGGGCCAGCCCAAGAGGACCTATTTCGGCCAAGTAGCAAAAAGGAAAAGAAAAAAGGAAAAAGGGAAGGAAGAAACCAAGTAGGAAGGGAGTCCTCCACCAAACCGAATTGGAGGAGGACTCTCCTCCATTATTGGCTCGACCAAACCTCTCCTTGGAGGAGGAGGCAAGGCAGCCCTCCCTCCTCTTCCTCCTATATATAGTGGATCTTTTGGGGCTAGCACACACGAGAAAAAGTCACGTGATGCCCTCTCCTCCACAAATCGTCTTCTTCGTCTAGATTAGTTCTGCAAAGCTTGGCTAAGCCCTGCTGGATTAGTTCACCACCACCATCACCATGTCGTCGTGCTGGATAACTCATCTACCTCTCTGCCCCTCTTGCTAGATCAAGAAGGCGGAGACCGCCATCGAGCTATACGTGTGCAGAACACGGAGGTGCCGTCTGTTCGGCACTAGATCGGGAAGGATCGTGATGAGATCGCGGGGCGGTCGTGATTGGATCACAAAGACGTACGACTACATCAACCGCGTTATATACGCTTCCGCTTAGCGACCTACAAGGGTATGTAGATGCACTCTCCCCTCTCATAGATGGTCATCACCATGGATAGGTCTTGTGTGCGCGTAGGAAATTTTTTGTTTCCCATGCGACGTTCCCCAACAACTGGTCCTCCCACAAAGTAGTAAGCATTGGTGATGACAATGGCTTCGATTTCCCCCTCCCGCAGGGATGTTTTCCCGGCAGAATCTCTCTGCCGGAGAGCAAAAGGGCATCTGCCCAGGTTTTCCCCTCGAGATGGCGGTGCTTCATCTCAATAGGTTGCTTTGATTTTTCTAGGTCAAAACACACCATATAGGAGAAGATGGTCGCAAAATGGCCAGCAAGGGGCCCACAAGGCATCGGGGCATGACGAGGGGGGTGGTCGCGCCCTGTTGCCTTGTGGACAGCAGGTGGCCCCCCTTTGGTATATTTCTGGCCCAATAATTCTTAAATATTCTAGAAAAAATCTTTGAATTTTTTTAGGTCATTTGGAGAAAGTTGATTTTTCTGCCTTTTTCTCGATTTCCCGGTCGAGAATTCTGGTTTCCAGATATCCTCTTAGTGATTTACCTTACATATTTGGAGAGAAAGGACACAAGAATTATTTGATAATAGGGGATAATGGACAAGAATAACACAAATACCAATGGCAATTCATGATGCAAAATGGACGTATCAACTCCCCCGAGCTTAGTCCTCACTTGTCCTCAAGCGAAAGACGAGCTCGAAAATAATGACCACGAGATTTAGAGAGAGGTGTTGATAAAAAAGAATACGAACATGAGAGCATCATGAATATTAGCATAGCAACAAGTATTTTATAATATAGCTCCTCATAAACAAGTAATAATCCATTCTCAAGTGTTGGAGTAAGAAGCATAAACTTTATTGACAATCAACAAACTATGTTCTCACTCATTGGGACAATTATAATTCTTGATATTTAGAGGAGAGTCTATGTAAGAGCTTTCTTTTTGGCAAGTTCACATACTCAACATTGTGCCGTGAGCATGAGCAATCATAGGAATATAGGGGCTTAAATGATTTGCCACCCAACTTATTTACTTCAAGTATAATATCAACAATAATAAATCATGATCATCTACATCCATCTTGGAAATATAAGTCTGAATCTTTCCTCAACACATAGTGCTTGCCACTATAGAGTTAATAGGTAGTAAGATGAATAAACTTTATTGACTCAAGCACATGATTGAACTCCTCAAGATAAAAGATAGGCCCTTCGTAGAGTTAAGCACAGGTTGTCATGCAGTTCTAAGTTTTTTTATGTGCAAACTCTTAATGCAAAGGATCACCACTTTATATTGCCCCTTGTGATAGCAAACTTTATTATCCAGTCCATCACTTTTATTTATTTACCATCACAAGACCATAAAAAGCTTATTTCCCTTACAATAAAATATCATACAAGTTTTAAGAGCAATTTTTATTGCTCAATGCACCGGTGACAACTTACTTGAAGGATCTTACTCAATCCATCGGTAGGTATAGTGGACTCTCATGGCAAGAGACTCGGTTTCAGGGTTATGGATGCACAAGTAGTATCTCTACTTAGTGCGAAATTTTTGGGCTAGAAAGCATCTAATTCAAACACCACATGTTGAAGGATCCATGACCATATAACTTCTATGTGAATGTAAATTACCATAATCATTATGTTGTCTTCCATGCCCAATGTCAACACTTGATCATTATATAATATTTGGTGTGGGCTCACAATCATGAAAGATGTCCAAGATAGTGTATTTATATGTGAGTCTTCTCTCCTCTATCATAATATTTCTTGGCTTGCATCAATGACTAAAACTATGTTTGTTTACTATCAACAACTTTCATCACTTATACCCTTTTTGTGTTAAGTCATTACTTCTCATGAGATAATCATATGCTCATTATGTTTCCTTTTTATTGCTATGCTATGATGATGGGTGCACACAAGTAAAGCACACAAACTCAACTAATCTTTATTATATAAATCTCATACTTGATTACGAGGAAAGATGGATCTCAAAGAAAAATTTCTAAGCAAAGAAAATCTGAAATTTATTTCTCTAAATCACGAAAAAACTAAGGATCGAACTAAGATAGATGGTAATGATGGAAGTGATGGTGATACGATACCGAGGCACCTCCCCCATGCTTGGAACAAGCTAAGGGTGGTGTCCATACCCATGTAGTCAAGCGTCTTTCTTGGGTGATGATGGTGAAGTGGGCTTGTCCTTTGTCTTGAGAAGAAATTCTAGGTTACTAATTATCCTCTGGAGAGCACGATTTTGCTGCTCTGGCAGGATGACTTCATTGGTCAGAGATGTATTTCGGGCACACATAGACTCCATGGCATTCAATGCATCAATCACACATAAATAAACATCATCACAAAGAAGTAATAGTGATTCTCCCTTGTTAGATACTACAGAGGGAGGATCTGTGTAGTATCCTTTGGATCCTTGAGCTTCCTCTTGGCTCCCCCTCATGACATCTTCTGGAACCCCCTGTTTATCCTCCTCTCCTGAGGACAACTTGTAGTAGACCTTGCAGTATGGACGCATGCCTTGTGAAGGTCGAACTATGTGATGTTTCTTACGGAGGGTCGGTGGAGCCATGATGATCTAGATTTGTCAGAAAAATAGCCCGAAACAAGAACAGAGGAAAATCTCACGATGTGGTGGTCAAAATAGTCAGGAGTATATATAATGATTTTTTCTAGGTCAGAATACGTGCTCGGGAAGAAACGGGAGTCCATGAGGCACACGAGGTACCCACAAGGCATCAGGGCGTGCCTACGGGGGTGGTCGCACCCTATTGCCTTGTTGACTCCTCGTGGGTCCCCCTCACTCCTTTTTATTTTTTATATTTTTTATAAACCAACAGAACATATATTTTTTGGAATTTTTGGAGTCAGTTTTCTTACCGTTTCACGTACCTACTCCTTTTCAGGTTTCTGGAGCGTTCCGGAAGGTCTCTCTTATGTGCTCCTCCGGTGTTATCACTTGGATAGTGTTAGTTTCAATTAATGGGCCTACCTGAGACGTAATGTTTAATTCTTCTCTCATTTACCACTCTTGGATTTTTGCCTTCAAAGTTATTAATCTTTATGGCACTAGAGCGATAAACTTCCACAACAACATATGTTCCTTCCCATTTGGAGATGAGTTTTCCTTCAGAAAATCTGAAACGAGAATTGTACAAAAGCACTAGATCTCCTACATTGAATTCTCGTTTTTTGGATTCACTTATCATGCAATCTTTTAACTTTTTCTTTAAACAACTGGCATTTTCATAGGCTTGTGTCCTCCATTCATATGGTGAGCTAATATCAAATAACCACCTTTTCACCAGCAAGTTTAAAGTCATAATTAAGTTATTTAATTGCCTAATAAGGTTTATATTCTAACTCGAGAGGTAAATGACAAGCTTTTCCATATACCATCTTATATGGGGACATCCCCATGGGATTTTTATAAGCAGTTCTATATGCCCATAAATCACTATCGAGTTTCTTAGACCAATTCTTTCTTGACCTATTGACAGTCTTTTGCAATAGTAGTTTTATTTCTTGGTTACTCAATTCAACTTTTGGCAACTAGATTGAGGATGATAAGGTGATGCAATTCTATGGTCAACATCATATCTAGCTAGGAGTTTTTGGAAAGCACCATGAATAAAACGTTAACCACCATCACGCATTAAATATCTAGGGAATCCAAACCTCGGGAAGATGATGTCTTTAAGCATTTGAATAGAGATGTTATGATCAACACTACTAGTTGGAATAGCTTCTATCCACTTAGTAACGTAATCAACATCAACTAAAATATGAGTATATCCATAGGTAGGAAAAGGTCCCATAAAATCATGGCCCCAAACATCAAATGATTCAATAGCAAGTGAATAGTTCATAGGCATTTCCTGGCGACTACCCATATTACCAACTCTTGACATTCATCATATGAAAGGACATACTTATGAGCATGTTTGAAAAAACTAAGCCAATATAAACTAGATTGTAATAAATTGTGTGCAGTTCTGTCATCGGCATGGTGTCCTCCGTAGACCTCAGAATGGCACTTCCTTAGGATATGTTCCTGTTCATGCTCAGGTATACAACATCTAATAACACCATCTACTCCTTTATAAAGATGTGGGTCATCCCAAAAGTAATGTCGTAAATCATAGAAGATTTTTTTCTTTTGTTGATAGGTTAAGCTAGGCGGAATGTATTTAGCAAAAATGAGCATAATCCACATACCAAGTAGTACTACTGAAGTATTTATAACAACAAGTTGCTCATCAGGAAAATTATCATCAATAGAAAGTGGGTCATCAACAACATTTTACACCCTAGAAAGTTATCTGCTACAGGGTTTTCAACTCCTTTCCTATCGACAATATGCAAGTCAAATTCTTGGAGTAATAGCACCCATCTGATAAGTCTAGGTTTAGCATCTTTCTTTTCCATAAGATATTTAATGGCAGCATGATAAGTTTGAGTACTTACTTTGGAATCAACAATGTAAGGTCTAAACTTATCACATGCAAACACAACTATTAAAAATTCCTTTTTAGTAGTAGCATAATTTATTTGAGCAGTATCGAGGGCCTTACTAGTATAATGAATAACATTCAATTTCTTTTCTACTTTTGCCCTAGAACATCACCAACAACATAATCACTAGCATCACACATAATTTCAAAGGGTATGTGCCAATCAGGTGGTCGAATAATACGTGTAGAAATTAAGGATTTCTTAAGTATTGCAAGGGCTTCTACACAATCATCATAAAAAACAAAGGGAACATACTTTTGAAGAAGATTAGTTAATGGCCTAGAAATCTTTGAGAAATCTTCAGTGAAACGCATATAGAAACCAACATGACCGAGGAAACTTCTTATACCTTTGATATCTTTTGGGCATGGCATTTTCTCTATTGCATCAACTTTGGCCTTATATACCTCAAGTGTTATACCCAAGTATTATACCTTCATTCACCATAAAGTGGCACTTCTCCCAATTGAAGACAAGATTAGTTTCTTCACATCTCTACAAAACTCGATCAACGTTGCTTAAGAAATCATCAAAAGAAGTTCTGTAAACGAGAAAATCATCCATGACAACCTCAACAATATTTTCACAAAAGTCAGAGAATATAGCAGCCATACATCTTTGAAAGGTAGGATGTGCATTGCATAGAACAAAAGGCATACGTCTATAAGGATAAGTTCCAAAAGCGCAAGTAAAGGTAGTTTTCTTTTGGTCCTCTTTTGACACACGTATTTGAAAGAATCCAGAATATCCATCAAGAAAGCAAAAGTGTGTGTGCTTAGATAATCATTCTAACATTTGATCAATAAAAGAGAAGGGTAATGATATTTTCTAGTAACTTTATTCAATTTCTTGAAATCAATTACCATCCTATAACCAGTTACTATCCTTTATGGAATGAGTTCATTTTTATCATTAGGAACAACAATTATACCACCTTTCTTAAAAACACAATGGACATGACTTACCCATCTACTATCAGCAATAGGATAAATTATAATTCCCTCCAGAAGTTTTAGTATTTTAGTTCTTACCACCTCTTTCATCTTAGCATTAAGACGACGTTGGTGATCAACCACTGGTTTAGCATCAGGTTCCATATTAATCTTGTGCTGATAGAGAGTAGGGCTTATGCCCTTAAGATCATAAAGAGTATAACCAATAGCATCCTATGCTTCCTTAAAGTTTTAAGTAATCTCTTCTCCTTATGCTCTGAAAGGTTAGCACCGATAATAACATGATATATATTCTTTTCGTCAAGATAAGCATATTTCAAAGTATCAGGTAAAGTCTTAAGCTCAAACACGGGATATCCCTTGGGTGGAGGAGGATCATCTAATATAACAACTGGTAAGTTGTGCTTAAGGATAAGCTGTTGATTAAGGAATACCCTATCTATTTCATTCCTTTCATTTAGATGCATATCGTTCTCATGGTCAACCAAATATTTTTCTAGTGGATCGGTAGGAGGTACATCAATAGAAGCAAGACAAATTATTGCATCCTTGTTAGGCAATTCATTTTCATGTGGCTGTTTACTAAACTTGGAAAAACTCATGAGATATATCACCAAAGCTCACTTTGACCTTCTAAGTAGCACAATTAATTTCGGCATTAACAATATTCAAGAAAGGTCTACCGAATATGATGGGACAAAGTTATTTTGTTCTGAATCAAATACTAAGAAATCAGTGGGGTACTTGACTTTTCCACACAAGACTTCAACATCTCTAAGAATCACTAGTGGTGAAATAGTATCAGGGTTTGCAAGTTTAATAGTGACATCGATATATTTAATCGAAGAGGGTGCTATATCATGCATAATTGCTTGATATAGTGTAAAAGGTATAGCACTAATACTAGCAGGAATAACACACAGGCTATGATAGCAATTATCTCCAATTTTAACTAAGATGACACACGTGCCTATCACCGGTTTATTTTTATCGAGTCCATCTCGTTTGTTTCTAACAAGTTTTGCAATTCTAGCAGCTTCATCACACAGGAAAATAACCTGCCCATCAATGTTATCAACTAGGATATCTTTAACTATAGCAACATTAGTCTCAAAATTTATTTGTTCACAAGGTTTAGGTGTCCTAACATGACTTATGCTAACCACTATTGTAGCCTTAGCATGTTCTCTAATCCTAACAGGAAAAGGATGTTTCTCAATGTAGGTAGTAGGAACAATTGGATCAACATGGTTAACTATTATTTCTTCCTTCTTAGTTTTAACAGATTCCTCAGGTAATTTTTCAATGGGAGGATGATATATAAATCACTTCTCCTTGGGAAGATCAATATAGGTAGCAAAAGATTCACAGAAAGTAGGTACTATCTGAGAGTCAAGGCCATATTTATTGCTAAACTCATAAAAAGGAGAAGTTCCCATGAAAGTTTTAACGCAGTGAAAATTAAGATTTATACCTGACTCTTTACCTTCATCGAGTTCCCAATCTTCAGATTTACGTTTAATATTTTCTAGAAGATCCCATCTGAATTCAATAATATCTTTCACGTAGGAACCAGCAGCACAAGAATCCAGTAATGTTTGATCATCATGAGAAAGCCGAGCATAACTTTTTTGTATAATCAATTCTCTTGAGATCTCATGGTTGGGGGAAGTGTGCATCATATATTTAAGCCTCCACCAAGCTTGAGTGATACTTTATCCTTCACGAGGCCAACAATTATAGATAAACTTCCGATCATGATGACTTAGATGCATAGGATAAAACTTCTGATGAAATTCTAGCTTCAAGTGATTCCAGTCCCATGATCCAATATCATCCAATAGACTATACAACATTAGTGCTTTTCCTGCCAAAGATAAAGGGGAATTTTTTTCTTAGATTTGTCTCCGGGTAGACCTGAAAGCTTAAACAATCCACAAATATCATTGACATATATCAAATGGTAATGAGGATAATTTGAACCGTTATAAGGATTAGCCAACGGTTTCTCTACCATACCCGAAGGAATCTCTTAATAAATATTTTCAGTAGGTTGAGGAACATTTTCCTCAACTTCTGTTCGAGGCGAAGATGCCAAGAACAATCCACCCAAAGGGTGACCATTCATAGTGACAAGCAATAGTAAATTTCAGCATGTACGGAAAATGTTTCCTTACCAATTTCCACTTACCAAAGGCGCTTCACTCCCCGACAACGGCGCCAGAAAGAGTGTCGAACCCAATGAGGAGCAGAAGGAAATGATAACTGGTTTTTAGCAAGGTATTCTCGGGAAGTGCTGTAATTAACAGTGATAGATAGTTTCATAACAAGATAATTCGTAGCAAGTGACACATAACAAATAGTATTAAAGGTGCAACAAGGTAGGCCAATCCTTTTTATAGCAAAGGACATGCTTGAAAGTACTCTTATATAAAGCAAGTGCTCTCGAGGACACATGGGAATTTCTGTCTAGTCATATTCATCATATTGAGTTGATTCGCGTTCGCTACTTTGATAATTTGATAGGTGGGTGGACCGGTGCTAAGGTGTTGTTTTTATTTGAAAAAACAAACAACTTACGATTACCCTCTCTCACAAGCATCTGCAACTACGAAAGAACAATTAAGATAAAGCTAACCATAGCATTAAACGTGTGGATCCAAATCAGCCCCTCATGAAACAACGCATAAACTGGGGTTTAAGCTTCTGTCACTCTACCAGCCCATCATCTACTTGTTACTCCACAATGACTCCCCTTAGGCCTCTAACATGGTGAAGTGTCATGTAGTCGATGTTCACATGACAACACTAAGATAAGTAACAATATACATATCATCAAAATATCGAACGAATACAAACTTTATATGATTACTTATAACAAGACTTCTCACATGTCCTCAGGAGCAATAGTTACTACTCACATCTCATCAACATGTTCAAGATTATAGGTGTAATAATAATAATTAAGGATCTAAACATAATATCTTCCACCAAGTAATCCAACAAGCATAAACTACAAGATGTAATCAACACAACTAGTAACCCACAGGTACCAATCTGAGGTTTTGGGACAAAGATTGAATACAAGAGATGAACTAGGATTGGAGATGATATGGTGTTGGTGAAGATTGGTCCTCCCACACAGGAGGAGGCGTTGGTGATGACAATGGCTTTGATTTCCCCCTCTAAGAGGGAAGTTTCCCCAACAGAATCTCTTTATCGGAAAGCAAAAGAGCCTCGGCCCAGGTGAAAGAATGTGGATTTCGCCTAGAGGGGGGGTGAATAGGCCCTTTAAATTTATTACGGTTTAGACTTGAACAAATGCAGAATAAAACTAACGTTTAATTTGTCAAGCACAAAACCTAAAACAACTAGGCTCACCTATGTGCACCAACAACTTATGTTAAGCAAGATAAACAACTAAGTGATAGCAAGATATATAGCAAGAAACAATATGGATATCACAAAGTAAAGTGCATAAGTAAAGGGCTCGAGTAAGAGATAACCGAGGCACGCGGAGATGATGATGTATCCCGAAGTTCACACCCTTGCGGATGTAAATCTCTTTTTGGAGCAGTGTGGAGGCACAATGCTCCCCAATATGCCACTAAGGCCACCGTAATCTCCTCACGCCCTCGCATAATGCAAGATGTCATGATTCCACTAAGGGACCCTTGAAGGCGGTCATTGAACCCGTACAAACAAGGTTGGGGCAATATCCACAACTTAATTGGAGGCTCCCAACAACACCATCAAGCTTCACCACAATGGAATATGGCTTCGAGGTAACCTCAAATGCTCGGGGCAATCTCCACAACTAATTGGAGACCCCTAAGCTTGCCCCAAGCTTTGCACCACAATGATTGAGCTCCAAGGCACCACCAAGCTTATAGGATGCCAAAGCACCCAAAAACAAGCTTTAGGGTACCAAGCACCCAAGAGTAATAAGCTTCTCAACTTTTCACTTCCACGTATCACCGTGGAGAACTCAAACCTATGCACCAAATGCAATGGCAAGGGCACACGGAGTGCCCAAGTCCTTCTCCCCCAAATCCCTCCACAACAACTAATGCTATGGAAGAAAAAGAGAGGAAGAACGAACAAGAACACGAAGAACTCCAAGATCTAGATCCAAGGGGTTCCCCTTGCATAGAGGAGGAAGTTATTGGTGGATTGAGGGATTGAGAGTTAGAAAGATCGAAGAAGGTAAACAATGGGGGGGGGATACGAGCTCAACAGATAGGGACCTTTGGGGAAGAAGGCCCCCTAAAATAGAGGGGAGGAATCTGCCCGTTACTCACCACCTCAGCCAGAGCTAGAGCGGTACTACCACTCATGGGAGAGGTACTACCGATGATAAGGGGTAGTACCACTCAGAGTGAGCGGTACTACCGCTCAGGCGGAGGAAGGAAGAACAGAGAGGGGGCAGAGCTGATAGTAGCACCAAGAGTAGTAGTAACAAGCGGTAGTACCGCCTAGCACTACCACAAAGTCCGACCAAGAAAGGTGTCGCACTTATGAGCAGCGGTGCAGGCCAACAGGACCACTACCACCCTGGAGCGGTACTACCGCCTTCCCCGGTGGTACTACCGATGATAATAGGTAGTACCTCTTGGAACACAGAACCTACCCAGAACTGCCATAACTTTTGCATACGAGCTCCGAATTGAGCAAACTCAAGATTGTTGGATTTAGGACAACAAGAGCTATCCAACACCGAAAGGAACATCTTAAGAAGAGGAAGTATAAAAATGCCAATGATATAGAGATGTGAGGCCTCTATGAATGAAGAACCGACAAAAACTCCAACATCGGAAACATCATAAAAGATGCACATGAACTTCGTTTTCGATGAACTCGAGTTTGTCATAAAGATGACCATAAGCTCTAAAACTCACAAAGAGAACCACCAAAGAAGAACCAAGAAATATGATGCAAGGATGCAAATGTTTTGAGCTCTTAATGAACGATACGATCAAGCTACTCACTTGAGAGACCCCCTTGAAAGTATGGCAATCTACCGAGGGCAAACCTATACCTTGCACATAGTCCACTTGAGCTAGATTAAGACGATTTTGACTTCCTCAAGATGGACCACCTTTCTTGATTGCGTTGGCTTGATGAATACTAGTTGATTGCTCCCTCATACTCACTATGGATGAGCCACTCTTCAGCACATCTTCACAAGTCCATTGCCATCACAATGGATGACAAGCTTCAAGCATGATATCTTCGTGATGCTCCACTTGAACTTGCACACCGCAATCTTGATGACGATCACCACTTGATGTCATCCTTCATGGATTGAATGAGATATTCCTCTTGAAGCAAGCCCATGGAAACACACCTAACCCCACATAGAACTCTCACGAAGACCATGGGTTAGTACACAAAATCGTAATGGAAAATGCTTACCATACCCTGGGATCACTTGATCCCTCTCGGTACATCTTGTATGCTTTGTGTGTTGATCAGCTTGATTTACTCTTTGTCTTAGTCTTGATCAACCTTGTGTCTTTATGACCATTCTTTGGATAATACCTGGAATACCACCTTGGTCATCATATAAACTCCTTGAAACCACAACATGAATTCAAGAAGTGCATATGGACAAATTCTACAAATATAACTTAAGGCAACCATTAGTCCATAGGAATTGTCATCAATTACCAAAACCACATATGAAGAAATATGCTCTAACACCAGGTTTCCGCCTCCCCGGCCAACATAAAGATCCAGCAACCTTTTGCCTGACCTCGAGACGGCGGCACTTTGTCCCGAAAGGTTTCTTATGCTTTTTTCTAGGTTAAAACACGCCATATAGGAGAAGATGGTTGCCAGAGGGCCAACACGGGGCCCACATGGCATCAAGGCACGACTAGGGGGGTGGTTGTGCCCTATTGCCTTGTGGACAATTGGTGTCCCCCTCTGGTATATTTCTGACCCAATAATTTTTAAATATTCTAGAAAGATTCTTCGTGAAATTTCAGGTCATTTGGAGAAAGTTGTTTTTTCTACCTTTTTCTCGGTTTTCCGATCCAGAATTCCAGTTTCCAGATATTTCCCTCTTAGTGATGTACCTTGCATATTCAAAGAGAAAGGACATAACAGTTGTATGATAATAGGGGATAATGGACAAGAATAACACAAATATCAATGGCAACTCATGATTCAAAATGGACGTATCACTATCTCTTGCGACTCCCGGCCCTACCAACATCCCACTCCTTCGCCGACCACCCCACCCGCGTCGACTGCTTCGACTCCGCTAGTCGCATGCGCTGTGCTGGCTGCGGCTGCCCTTGCCTCCCGCAAGGCTAACCCGTCCATCGGCGACCGTTTGACTCGTGCTCACCGCCAGCCAAGGATCTGACCTCTCATTTGGCGCCACTGCCCGTCGTCCCTTCTGCCATGGTGGGAGCCATCGTTGACCGGTTGGACCCAAGACGTGTCGACCCACCCTGCTACGAGTACTGGCCTGGCCTTCCTCCGTGCCACTCGTCCGTTGCTGAAAAGAAGAAGCTGGATCGGGCCATGCTGACACTGCCGTTTCTACCAGTGGGTTCGTTTGAGTCATGTGTGCTTCCTACACTCAATATGGAGACACCGGTGCTGGTGGGCTCTTCTGGTTCATCGAAGTGTGTCCCGCGTGCATTCAATCTGAAGACTCTGATGCGAGCCAGTTCGTTGAAGTGTATCCTGCGTGCACTGAATCTGGAGCCTCCGGTATTGGTGGCCTCTGTTGGTTCATCGAACATCCAGATCTCTCCCTTGCGTCTAGGATGAAGGGACTGGCATGGATGCTTTGAGCGAGACACGACGACTATGGTTCTTGTGTGTTGGGTGCCCGCAACTATTGAAGATCTTCTAGTGATGTTACTCTGTCTCGCAACGCCACTTGCCACCTTCCTCGGGCTCCTTCGTCCTGCTTTCATTGCGCTTCAAACTCCCTCATTGTGGCTGTGAGGCTGTTGCTTTCGATGCCTTTCGAGAGGTCATCGTGTATGTGAATGCAGGGACCCAATCCGGTGCATGAGTTTCCTTCGATTTGGGCATATTGCTCGTTTCTATTGTGCAGAGCCTCATGTCGCCAAGACTACAATGCCTCAGCGAGCTACTTCACCAACTACCCCACCACCTGCACCCATTGATGGCGCTGCCTCGACTGACGTGTCTTTGCAGGCCGAGGTGTTTTGCACCGAGCTTCACGACTGCCGTGCACGTGTTGGGAGTGTTTTGGCGAGAGCGGCGGCTACTCTCGACAAGCTTCAGGTTGTGTCTGTTATGCCTTCAGTGCCCAAGCCTCATGATGGTTTTGGTTCAATTGATGAGGTAGATGTATGCCACTATGGAGATTCCTCTCCTCGTGGTAGACCTTGCTCATTGCAGTTGCATGTGGTGTCATCTACCACCGAGAGCAAAGTCATCGTTGAGGTCATGCTCCAGTGCTACAAATTATGCCGGAGCTGCAGATACTATGTGGGGAGCCCAGTTCACCTCTATCGATGTCAATTTCCCACACCATGATTCCCACACCATCATCGTTGGATCCTAGCCAGTTGCTGGTGTGTGTGCATGATGGGGCAAATGAGGTAGTTTGTTGGCACCAAATTCCGAGGTTGATGATGTTGATGCGGTCGGTATGTCGTTGATGTCTGATCTTTCAATTGTGAGCCAACCGTTCACCATTGTGGACCATGGAAGTTCCGACGTTGAGGTCAGTGACTCACACATGGTTGTGGGACAGGTGGTGTCGTGCATGACAAGGTCGATGAGATTCTCTTCCAGATTGAGTCTCATAGCTTGCTTGCACGTTTGAAGAAGGTTAGCCCTGGATCTGACAAGACGATTGTGGAGGAGGCTATGAGGAGCAAAACAAAGAAGAGTGATGCCACAGGAAAGACGTCCGTAGCTGCTTGATGGTTCTGTGGATTCTGATGGTGCTCGTGATCTTTATCGAGGATGTTTCTTCGCAATGTAGCAGTGTGATGGTGGTGGTGGTGGGATTTTTTTTGGAGGCGGGGGGGTTGATGGTCGTTGTGTGTTGGGTTTGATTGTCAAGATGATGTTGTGCGTATAGAGTTACATGTTCCGTGAGTAGTCCACGTGTTGTGGGTTTGTATCACGTGTCGTTCGGTTCTCAGTTAATTAATTGAATAATTCTTTATGCTTAGTTAATCGATGAAGCATGACTCCGTTTCAAAAATAATAAAACCTAGGAAAAGTAAAACTATGAATTATGATCGTCTTTGTGGTCCGTTCTTGCGCGCAGCATCAACTGGATCGCCCCCTTCCCAGTCGCCGGAGATGAAGTTGTCGGGGAAGATTCCAAGGAATGACCAATTGATCGCAACTTCCAGTAGACCACCAAACTAGTGGACTGATTGTTGTTTCATTACTTACCTTCATTGTCTTCTTTTAACGCCGCCGCACTAGCTAGCTCCCGTGTTGCCGTTTAAGTACGTTTCCTAATCATGATTGACGAGCAGAGAAGTTGGGATGTCCACATGAATGGCTCAGTTGCTGCCGCAAATTTTTGCGAGCGGAACATTTCGACAGTAATGCAAAGTACGTGTTCCTATTTAAATTTTTTTTGCGGGGGGAAGTACTTGTTCCTATTAATTAACTCGTAAGGAGCATGAACGCTTCTCTTTCCGGAGAGAAATCCACCGTTCCTGAATACAGAAGATGAGCGTCATTAGTCCTGATGCGCTGGCTGGTGAAAAGGTTAAGAGATTGAGTCATTCGGCAACTACCAAAATCTGCTGCCGGCTCAGAGCTACGCGCTCGAAGGCGATGTTTCATCAGTTTATCGCACCGTAAATGACGTTCTCGGTCCAATACGGCAGGTGCCCAGTCAAATTTCTGATGCAAGACTATAGAAAAACGGGGCCCTTCCCAAATTCTGCTGCTTAAAGAAGGCAGCGCAGAGACTGCAAGTCTGAAACTGATCGGCAAAGTAAACAAAGAGCCAGGCATCCATAACTATTGGCAAATGGACAAACCTAGAAGTTAAGCACAGGCGAATTTTTCCATGTCTTTTCTTCGGCCGTAGCTTTCATTGACGCCGGCAAAAGTCCGCAGTCAAGCATGTATGGTGTCCTGGTCTCCCGCACGATCAAAGGAGCTCACTGCTAGTCAGTGGTTCCGTTGGACCCGTCTCGCGCGCGCGGGGCATGGGGCTGCTATGGAGTCATGGGTGCTTGTCGCTTGGAAAATTAGATATTTCTGACAGCAACGAAATCTTGGACTAGTTTACCTACGATATGTGTGTTGTTCAACCTGCATGATGTGGTGTCTCTTCGCCAGTGACAATTCCTACTTCGATCGGCATCCACAAGACTGACCGAGGAGAGTGTAGGCCATACATGTGGAGCTAGAGTTAGATCATCGGCCACAGAATGCAGCCGTACATGTGGCGCAAGTGATAGTGTTGCACTGCCGTGAGTCATGAATTTCAAGTTTCCAGTCATACTCCAGCCAAGCGATGTATTGACGTAATTGGATCATGCTACTAGTCAGACGGGTTTTCAGCCACGTGAATTTTGACACACGATTTCCTTTTTATTTCTCCGAATGATGCAGACAAAGTCTTATTTTTCTGGTAAACAGAATTCTTATAACGCATGAAGAAAAAGTAGAATTGAATATCAGGATTTCTAACATCCAACAGATCGACCTGAAATGGGCAGCAGCCGCGCTAAGGTCCCAGTCGCGCGCATCTTTGATGACTCCCGCCAAGAACAAATTTTCAATATCTGACCTGAGTGAGCTCTATCTTAATATATTATCCATGGGTCTCCTTTTCAGTTAGATCTCATTTTTTGAGAACCGGAGCCCGGTTGTAAGGTCCGAGCGGCACATATATTCGATTGTGAGGGATCGACTCCTGTTTTTTTTTTTTTTTTTTTTTAACGAGTGTAAAGGGAGTTTTATTGCAAGCTCATAGAGTTACATGCAAGAGGACGTCATAAGTCCTCAATACAAGGTGGTACTGAGTGAAGCCAAACAGCGGTGGCTCGCTTCGATCGGCTATAGTTTGTCAAACGATTGGCAACTCCATTCTAAAAACGACTAAGTTTCTGAGGAACAAACTCCCTACCACCAGTTAAGTGTTTAATCTTCAAGACTAATTGGCCATAAGCTGACCGCCGCAGAGCGTCCATGGACACGCATGATAAAGCTTCAGAGGAATCCGATTGTAACACCACCGGAGAGTTTGAGTGTTGAATGGCCAGGGCCATATATACCTTGCATCATCGCGTGAAGTTCCGCCTCTAGCGGATCATTGCAATGGAAGATGTATCGGTATGCTGCAAATAAGATCACACCCTCGCTATTCCTCAGGACCATCCCGTCCGCCGCGGTGCCATCCTCCGGTTGGTACGAACCGTCGACAGACAAGGCCACCGTACCCTGTGTCGGTGCCAACCAAGGTAGAGCAGGCGCAGCAGCCTTTTGGCGCGGCCCCACAAGGGGCACCGAAGGCATTTTCCCTTTGATAATTTCCTCCACTTGGAATTTGCCCGCAAGGTTGATTGATTTGCAATAACTGTCTAAGAACTCAACCGTAGCAAGCACGGGTGAGGCTTCCTTGCCGTGGTAGATGTCATTATGTATCTGCCATATACGCCAAATCAGTATAATAACCATATCTCCGACCAACTATAAGCAAGAGCTTAGAAGAAGCATCAACCATTCCTTCCCATTATCAATGAGGAGCTCATCATTGGGAAGCGGCCATCTCCTGCGCATGCTGATCCACAAGATCCTTGCCTGATTGCAAGCAATCAAGGCATGAAAGGTACTCTTCTCCTCCACCCCACAAAGAGGACACAGCGAACGTGTGGCCAAATGCCTATAGTTCTTGCACTGTTGAGTAGCCAGCGTATCAGTAATCAGTCTCCAAGATGTAATCTTCATCTTCTAAGGTACGTAGGCCGACCAAACTCAGTTTCATAATGAACGACTCCCCTCCGGGTTTGAGCTGGAAGAGCCATTTGCAAAGGCCGTATTGTGATCACATGTGGCTAGCTTATAAGCACTCTTCACTGAAAATACTCCGCACTTCTCCGGGAACCAGGACAAGAAATCATCGTGCTGACGGGGCGATGTCCTAATTTTTAATATGTACTACACGTCCATAGGCCAAAAGAACTCACGGAGGCGATCCACCCGCTAAGAACTGTTTTCAGCAATAAAATCAGCCACCCGGTTCAGGCGGCAATTGCCCTTCGGTGAGATAGGGGGGATGAAGAGGGACGGGGGATCCACGCATCCCTCCAAGTGCGGATATCAGCACCGTTCCCCACCCTCCAAATGGCATCTTTCTTGAGTAAATCAAGACCATGCAATATACCTTCCAAACTGAAGAACCATTGCCCGCGAATACTGTGTCCAAAAAATTGTCGAGAAGGGTAATATTTTGCCTTTAGGAGACGAGCACAAAGACTCTCCAGCGAATGCAACAATATCCAGCTTGTTTTGCTAACAGGGCTTGGTTAAAAGCCCTCGTGTCCCTAAACCCCATGCCACCCATGGATTTAGGGAGTCTTAGTTTGTCCCAGCTCATCCAGGCCATTTTTTCTTCCCGTTCTCCACTCCCCACCAGTATTGACGTATCATACGAGTCAACTCATCACAGACAGAGGTAGGGAGCTTGAAGACACTCATAACATAAGCAGGAAGGGCTTGAGAAACAGCTTTAATCAGAATCTCCTTATTACCTGAGGATACATATTGCTCACTCCAATCTATGATCTTCTTACGTAAACGCTCCTGGATAGTTTCAAAATTTCCTTTTTGAATTCTTCCGTCACAGACAGGAAGGCCCACGTACTTGGGATAAAAAACTTCTTGTGTAATCTCTAGAACAGTTTTAACCTCCTGAACCATGCTTGGCACGCAGTTATCTGAGAAAAGGATGGAGCACTTCGACGGGTTAATCAATTGTCCAGTCGCCGCCGCATACGTGTTCAACACACCTTTAACCAAAAGAGTCTGCTATTTTGAAGCATGGAAAAATAGAAGGGAGTCATCCACAAACAGCAGATGTGAGGTGACACGAGCACCTCTGCAGATCTTAACCCCTCGCAATCCCTCTTCCCTCATAGACTTGTTTAGAAGGACAGAAAGAGCATCAACCACAAAAAGGAAGAGGAAGGGGATAAAGGATCACCTTGGCGTAGACCTCTTGATGGGTAAAAGGTCTCCAACAACTTGCCATTAAATTTAACAGACTACTTCACTAAGGAAACACACGCCATAACATGAGAAATACACTGGTCACAGAAGCCCCACTTAGAGAGCGCCCTCTCCAAGAAGATCCAATCCACACGGTCATAGGCCTTTGACAGATCTAGTTTATAGGCACATAAAGCTGGTGCATTTTCCTTGAGAGACTGAATGCGATGAATGCACTCGAAAGCAATAATGGAATTATCAAAGATGAGCCTCCCGGGAATGAATGCACTCTGATTTTCAGAGATAAGCGCGGTTAGGATCGGCCGAAGCCTATTCACCATGCATTTCGACACGATCTTATACACCACATTGCACAAACTAATGGGTTGGAAGTCCTTCATCTCCCTCGGGTGAGGGATCGACTCCTGTTGAGGGCGAATTTTGTGTATGTCATCTAAATGGGCTCTATCTTAGTATATCATCCACGGTGCTTGTTCCCCGTTAGTGTTGGAAATATGCCCTAGAGGCAATAATAATTATTTATTATTATATTTATTTGTTCATGATAATCGTTTATTATCCATGCTATAATTGTATTGATTGGAAACACAATACTTGTGTGGATACATAGACAAAACACTGTCCCTAGTAAGCCTCTAGTTGACTAGCTCGTTGATCAAAGATGGTCAATGTTTCCTGGCCATAGGCAAGTGTTTTTACTTGATAACGGGATCACATCATTAGGAGAATCATGTGATGGACTAGACCCAAACTAATAGACGTAGCATGTTCATCGTGTCATTTTGTTGCTACTGTTTTCTGCGTGTCAAGTATTTGTTCCTATGACCATGAGATCATATAACTCACTGACACCGGAGGAATGCTTTGTGTGTATCAAACGTCGCAACGTAACTGGGTGACTATAAAGATGCTCTACAGGTATCTCCGAAGGTGTTCGTTGAGTTAGTATGGATCGAGATTGGGATTTGTCACTCCGTATGACAGAGAGGTATCTCGGGGCCCACTCGGTAATACAACATCACACACAAGCCTTGCAAGCAATGTGACTTAGTGTAAGTTGCGGGATCTTGTATTACAGAACGAGTAAAGATACTTGCCGGTAAACGAGATTGAAATAGGTATGCGGATACTGATGATCGAATCTCGGGCAAGTAACATACCGAAGGACAAAGGGAATGACATACGAGATTATATGAATCCTTGGCACTGAGGTTCAAATGATAAGATCTTCATAGAATATGTAGGATCCAATATGGGCATCCAGGTCCCGCTATTGGATATTGACCGAGGAGTCACTCGGGTCATGTCTACATAGTTCTCGAGCCCGCAGGGTCTGCACACTTAAGGTTCGACGTTCTTTTATGCGTATTTGAGTTATATGGTTGGTTACCGAATGTTGTTCGGAGTCTCGGATGAGATCACGGATGTCACGAGTGTCTCCGGAATGGTCCGGAAACGAAGATTTATATATAGGATGACCTCATTTGGTTACCGGAAGGTTTTCGTGCATTACCGGAAAAGTTTCGGGCTCATCGGTAGTGTACTGGGAGTGCCGGGAGGGGTGCCGGGGACCATCAGGAGGGGTGTCACGCCCCAAGGGGTCTCATGGGCTATGGGAAGAGATAAACCAGCCCCTAGTGGGCTGGAATAAGTTCCCACTAAGGCCCATAAGGTTTGAGAAGGAAAAAAACACAAGGTGGAAAGAGTTTCCAAGTGGGAAGGTGGAATCCTACTCCAAGTAGGATTGGAGTAGAACTCCTCCACCTCCAATTTCGGCCAAACCTTTAGGTTTTGAGGCTTCCTCCTCCCTTCCCTCCCTCCTATATATAGTGAGGTTTTAGGGCTGATTTGAGACAACTTTTGCCACGGCAGCCCGACCACATACCTTCACGGTTTTACCTCTAGATCGCGTTTCTGCGGAGCTCGGGCGGAGCCCTGCTGAGATTAGATCACCACCAACCTCTGGAGCGCCGTCACGCTGCCGGAGAACTCATCTACCTCTCCGTCTCTCTTGCTGGATCAAGAAGGCCGAGATCATCGTCGAGCTGTACGTGTGCTGAATGCGGAGGTGTCGTCCGTTCGACACTAGATCGGAGCGGATCGTGGGACGGATCGCGGGACGGTTTGTGGGACGGTTCGCGGGGCGGATCGAGGGACGTGAGGACATTCCACTACATCAACCGCGTTTCTTAACGCTTCTGCTGTGCGATCTACAAGGGTACGTAGATCGGAAATCCCCTCTCGTAGATGGACATCACCATGATAGGTCTTCGTGCGCGTAGGAAATTTTTTGTTTCCCATGCGACGTTCCCCAACAGTTAGATATAATTTTTCTAAATCTTATAAACACCCAAAACATAATAATTAGCTTTTCAGAGGGTTAATAGCTTCCTATGCGACATGTTTGAGCTGAACTGGAAGGAGTACGACGTACTTAAAGAAAATAGGTCATTCGCTACCTTTCAGAATCCCAAATAGCCAAGGCCCATCTGGGGGCTAAAATGGTCGTCAACGGGAGTGAGATTATGATTAAGAAAAGTGGGTCCCACTTGGCAGTGCATCTAGTTACGGGCCCCACTTGGTAGTGCGTCAGGTGAAACGTGTCCCTGTGTGTGACTGAACCCGTGTTGTTCCCTCCTATTCATTTTCACCGGTGAGCCAGCGATGACCACGGCGGCGAAGCTTTTCTTTTCGGTGACAACATCGGCATAGGTTTCGTTCTCAGTGGTGGCGGCTATGGTGAGTGAATTCGGAACCCTTGTCATGTTCCCCTCCATGTCTAGTTAGATCTCACTGCATCGCCTCTGTTTTTTGCCGATTCAATCCAGATTGTGCATGGGGGGAGTGAACATGATAGAGCCGCCAGAGACAACGTCGGCTAGGTAATCCCTTAATGTGCATCCTTTCCAACCTATGCGATTTGTGTCTGTCTGCTTCCGCTAGCTCACACTGACCGCCATTGACAAACAAGGGTGATGTTGCTCGGACATTCAAATTCACTGTTGAATACTTTCCATCTAAGGTGAAGCTAGGTGATGGTAGCGTAAGGGACCAAGAGAGAGATACAATTGTGAAATGAGAGGTTGAATTTGAATTTGTCGAGACTTACAGAGCATGGAAGAGAAGGCCGTGAAGAATGTGGTGGAAAGAATTGGGGAGAGCATTTTTTGGGGTCCAGAACAAGAGGTAGGATTGTTACTTTTTGATAATTGGAAAGGCAAGTATATGAGAATTGAGGATGGCGAAGTGATGGTTGATGAATTCGACCAACAAGATGGATGGACAAGCAAACAGACTACATTTCAAGTAGAGCTCGTTGATCTGAAATTAGATTATAGGTTGGATATGTGCCCTCAAAGTTGACTTCACACATGGTATATGATGACTGAGCTTTAGAGAGGCAGATAATTCCCATGTGTACGGGTGAAGTGACAGTATTAGCTGAGGGGGCTGATGCAACCCCTGATGCAGATGCATAAGAGGGCTCTGAGATGTTGCAAGGGTTATTTCTATTGATTGGAATTTAGTAGAATTAAATGACCCTACTGATTTGATGATTGCACCAATGCATGACACTGAGATGGCTAGTTTTTTGGCATTCCAGATCACTTCGTCGTGTTCGACTTCGTGGCAGCAAAGAGCTTCGTCGTTGGTGGATATACACGCTATGGCTAGGCGTTGAGTCTCTAGGAGACATGGGTGGGCTCGAGGAGGGCAGTGGTGACAGCGGCAAGGTGAATGGTAGCCCGTCTCGTCGGAATTGAGCGGTGGCAGTGGAGGCAATGTCGATGAGAAGCGCGACAGCTTGGTGGTGGGGGGATGCGAGCAGGGGAAAATCAAAGAGAGTGAGAGCTTTATATAGGGCAACTCGAAGGCCTTTGGGACGCACATGATGAGGATATCGTGGGGCAGCCGACGTGTGGGCATGCACGTCGTGGGCATGGATCGTGTGCGTAAGGTTGAGGGCGAAGCTCACAAGCAAGCCCCACACATCAAGGAGAGGATAGGAGATAGAGGGGGGGGGGTCAACTAGGCTAGCTAGCTAGTGCTTTGGCTGGCTTGTCTAGGGCTTCTTTTTGTTTCCTTTTTCGAGTTTTTCTTTTCTATTTTCGGCATAAATTCTATTTTGTTTTGAATTTCGATTTCCTTTCAAAAGAAACTTTCTAGAAATTCCAAATGGAATACTTCTGAATTGTTAAACATTTTAATTGAGGCTTTTGGACTGTTATTTCTGCCACTTTATTTTTTGGCTTTGTTTAAATACTCTTATATTTTTTTTGAAAGAGTTTATATTTAGTATCTTAATTATACTGAGTTGGAATTCTGCCTCATTTGAATTCTTTAATCATTCTAGAGGACATTATTTTGCCAATTTATTTTGGGAATTTAATTTGCTTCTTGATTTACCCCTTTTAAGGTTTTATTTTGGCTTTATAGTTTGTGACTAGGGTTTTAACCAATGTTGATGATATCGCTTATCGTTAGCATGTCGGTCAACTCAGGATTAGAGATTAATGGGAAATCGAACGATTAATCAATTTTATCGGTTGACTATTGATTTGCCATTTTTGCAAATCCTAGGTTCCCAACACTAAAATATGTTATACTCAACACAAAATAATATTGAACAGAAGTGTTATCTTGATTCCTTGCATTTGAATCCTTGTATAATGACAAACAATATAGGACATGAGGATATATTACATAACAAGTTCCACAAAACACATATAAACATAGTTCCTCCATATATATTGCTAGAAATATGCTCGACTTACCGGTAGATTCTCGATAAATCGCTTGTTAGAGCGATAAATTGACCCAAATGATAAATGGCGACGATATGGCATAGTCTTATCGGTCACCCACCTAGTAGCAATAAATCAAACGATAAATTGGTGAATCAACCAAGTTTTTGAATAGTGATTTTAACTGGCAGTTGTTAATTGGGTTTTCAACTATTTCTTATAGGGCCTTTTACACACCAAAGTGAACGCTCAAGGTCAAGCAAACAATCAATCCTTGTAAAAGTGGCTAAATAGCAATCAAGCAAGGGTTGTTTTGTAAAAGAAATCCATGTGAAAATTTAAACATTCTAGGTTTGGAAAAAAAATCAGAGAGGTGACAACAACTCCGTCATGAAGTTATGCGGCTTGGTTGAACGAGTGGAGACAATGTGGCCACTGCGCGCGTCAACCATGGAGATCGTAAGTTTTGTTTCTTGTTGTCTACATGTTAGTTAATTCATTCATTCATTCAATGTTGCTCTACACGTTATATAGCTTAGCGTGCTTTGCCTGTGTATTACATGACCGAGCAGGCCATTTACACACATACAATGTTGGATGAATCTCTGCTTATTCTTGTATACCATTGAATTTGAAATGGGAGAAATTGAGTAAACTTATTGAACATCCAATTACCTTGTTAAATTTGAAATACTATTGTACTAGAGATATTTGCACGATATTTACGGGTGAATTCTGATATTTTCTATAATTACTTTGAGTCTTGTAGAGTTTTATCTAAATTATATCCGAACTTTCTGAATTTTGTCCCGTTTGATGTAATACGTCTGGATTGCTCAAATCCAGTTTGAAATGTATACTGACAAAATTGAATGGCCGGCTCCACATCACTGCCCGCGAACAGGTCCTCACCAGTCCATGGACTTATACAGTGACCTATCCAGGGTTCAATGTTGGAGATTCCCTAATAGTGAGTATTATCTTTGGTTTGAAATGCAAGGCCTTTCAAACACAAAGATAGTTTTAAAAGTGAATTCTGATCATAAATTGATCAACACCCATGTTAAATAAAATAAAACAATCATAATGTTTTTTATGACAATTATAGTACTAGAGAGAGTAATATAAATTCTAGGTTATTTTGTGATAGATGGTCAAACTTACCGGTATAAATTATAGCAATACTTATATGTTGTATTGTTTGTAAAAGATAACTTCTCAAAAAAAATTATAAGACAGGTGTCCACTAGAGTTGTACTAACTACCGCGGAATCAAGCTGATGAGCCATACTATGAAGCTATGGGAGAGAGTCATTGAACACCGCTTAAGAAGGTTGACAAGTGTGACCAAAAACCAATTTGGTTTCATGCCTGGGAGGTCTACCATGGAAGCCATCTTCTTGGTACGACAACTGATGGAGAGATACAGGGAGCAAAAAAAGGACCTTCATATAGTGTTCATTGATTTGGAGAAGGCCTATGATAAGATACCTCGGAATGTCATGTGGTGGGCCTTGGAGAAACACAAAGTCCCAATAAAGTACATTACCCTCATTAAGGATATGTATGATAATGTTGTGACAAGTGTTCGAACAAGGGATGGCGACACCGATGACTTTCCAATTAGAATAGGACTACACCAAGGGTCAGCTTTGAGCCCTTATCTTTTTGATTTGGTGATGGATGAGGTCACAAGGGATATACAAGGAGATATCCCATGGTGCATGCTCTTTGCGGATGATGTGGTGCTAGTCGATGATAGTCGAACGGGGGTTAATAGAAAGTTAGAGTTATGGAGACGGACTCTAGAACCGAAAGTTTTTAGGCTTAGTAGAACTAAAACTAAATACATGATGTGCAATTTTAGTGCTACTGGGCACGAGGATGGAGAGGTTAGCCTTGGTGGGCGGGTGGTACCGGAGAGAGACACGTTTCGATATTTGGGGTCCATGTTGCAGAAGGATGGCGATATCGATGAAGACATGGGCCACCGAATCAAGGCTGGGTGGATGAAGTGGCGCCAAGCTTCTGGCGTACTCTGTGACAAGAGAGTGCCGCAAAAGCTAAAAGGCAGGTTTTATAGGACAGCTATCCGACCTGCGATGTTGTATGGCGCGGAGTGTTGGCCAACCAAGAGACGACATATCCAACAGTTAGGTGTAGCAGAGATGCACATGTTGAGATGGATATGTGGCCACACAAGGAAGGATCGGGTACGGAATGACGATATACGAGAGAGACTTGGGGTAGCACCGATTGAAGAGAAGCTGGTCCAGCATCATCTCAGATGGTTTGGACATATTCAACGGAGGCCACCGGAAGCGCCGGTGGAGAGCGGACGGATAAAGCGTGCTGAGAATGTTAAGAGGGGTCGTGGTAGACCAAACTTGACATGGGAGGAGTCCATTAAGAGAGACCTGAAGATTTGGAATATTGACAAAGACTTAGCCGTGGACAGGGGTGCGTGGAAGTTAGCTATCCACGTTCCAGAGCCATGACTTGGCTTCGAGATCTTATGAGATTCAACTCCAGCCTACCCCAACTTGTTTGGGACTGAAAGGCTTGGTTGTTGTTATTGTTTGTAGGTGACCACTAGAGGAGAAACAGAGGTCTTGTACTGGAAATATCACTGGGACAAAACCATGAATATGTACGAGATAAATGTCAGCAATGATGTACATTTTTATTGCTTCTTGTGTTCTTCGTACTGTTATGATATTTTATGTATAGATTGAAAGATTTTTCCAGAAAGGGTTAACAGTGACTAACACTTCATCCGTTTCAAATTTAAATTAAAACCATGACAAGACTTATGAAACGGAGGAAGTACATCATTATTGTGATATGCTGAATTTACAATATTAGAACAAACTATTAGCCAAACAAAACATTTGTTGGCCGGTTTACCAGTTTGTTACACGTCATGCTCGTATATATAACATGAACAAATGTGCTTCCTCTCTACTTAAAACTAAAATGAAGTGTAGCTCTGAACTTTTTGTGGGTGTAGAAAAATAAAGGAGGAACGGTTTTGGGACATTCTAGGATCGTTGTCATCTCGACGCTACAGGTGGGAAATTGCAGCCGGTGGAAATATATTACGGCTTTGTTAAAAATCAGTAGATTGAGACTTCAGAAAGTCTTAATCAATACTATAATTCGTTGATTTTATATTAAGATTCGTGTAGATAATTTTTTTCATTTTTTTTTTTGCATATTATGCTATTTGACAGAGAAGTCTTAGTCGACAAAGACCTAGACACACCCATTATATTAACCCGGACAGTCGCAACGTAGACTAGTATCTTTCTCTACTGAAAAGGACATAAATTGGCAATCAGAACACACCAATTCTACGTTTGCAAACTCCAATCACAATAGAACACAAATTCTTCCTTTATTCAGCGATACATACGTGGAGAAATTAAATGCACTTCTTCATTTGAGAACTAGTCTTATGCAGGCCGCAGCTCATGTCAGTGGCTCCACATGAAAACAGGGTCCAAGACTATCCCGCAGATTCGCGCGGCGTTTTTCTCAAGTGATAGCAACGCCCGGGGTCCGAGCGGGGGTATTAATTTGAGGACGAAGACCAGAAGCAGCAGTGCGGGTTCGGGCAGGAGCAGGACACGGCGAGTGTGCCGAGAACCACTTGGCATACAAACTTCCTCCCCCGTTTCAGCTTCACCATGTCCAAGGATGTGGCCGCCGACATCCCCGCCGCTGAGGCGCCGGCGAAACGGCCCCCACTCAACAAGTACGCCCTCGCCTGCGCCATCCTCGCCTCCATGAACTCCATCCTCCTCGGCTATGGTTCGTGCACCTCTTCCCTCACTAGCTACGTACCCAGTGATGCGTGCGTACGTGCAGCTATTGACATTCTTGTGTTTGTGCATGCGCGCGCGGCGCGATGGAGCAGACGTCTCGGTGATGAGCGGCGCGCAGATATTCATGAAGAGGGACCTGAACATCACGGACACGCAGATCGAGATCCTCGCCGGCATCATCAACATCTTCTCGCTCGTGGGCTCGCTCGCGGCGGGCCGGACGTCCGACTGGATCGGCCGGCGGTACACCATGGTCCTCGCGTCGGTCATCTTCTTCGCGGGCGCGCTCATCATGGGCCTCGCCCCGAGCTACGCGGTCCTCATGCTCGGCCGCTTCGTGGCCGGCGTCGGCGTCGGCTACGCGCTTATGATCGCGCCGGTGTACACGGCCGAGGTCGCCCCGACCTCCGCCCGTGGCCTGCTCACGTCCTTCCCCGAGGTGTTCATCAACACCGGGGTGCTCCTCGGCTACATCTCCAACTTCGCTTTCCACGGCCTGCCCGTCCACCTCAGCTGGCGCGCCATGTTCCTCGCGGGCGCCGTGCCGCCGGTCTTCCTCGCCATCGGCGTCCTCGCCATGCCGGAGTCGCCGCGGTGGCTCGTCATGCAGGGGCGCATCGGGGACGCGCGCCGCGTGCTCCAGAAGACCTCGGACTCCCCTGAGGAGGCCGTGGAGCGGCTCGCGGACATCAAGAGCGCCGTCGGCATCCCCGAAGGGATCGCCGACGACAATAACGAAGAGTTGGTCGCCATCGTCCGCAAGAACAAGGGCACCCACGGGGAGGGCGTCCTGAGGGACCTGCTGCTCCACCCGACGCCGCCGGTGCGTCGCATCCTGATCGCCTGCCTCGGCCTCCAGTTCTTCCAGCAAGCCTCCGGCATCGACTCCGTGGTGCTGTACAGCCCACGGGTGTTCCAGCAGGCCGGCATCAAGACCGACGCCAACACACTCGGAGCCACCATCTCGGTGGGCGCGACCAAGACGCTCTTCATCCTCGTGGCCACGTTCCTCCTCGACCGCGTCGGCCGGAGGCCGCTGCTCCTCACGAGCGCCGGCGGGATGGTGGTGTCGCTCGTGACGCTGGCGTCGACGCTGCACGTGATCGCCCAGCGGACGTCACCGGCGGACGGGGCGACGGCGCTGTCGGGGGTGAGCATCGCTTCCGTGCTGACGTTCGTGGCGTCCTTCTCGATCGGGATGGGGCCCATCGCGTGGGTGTACAGCTCGGAGATCTTCCCGCTGCGGCTGCGAGCGCAGGGGTGCGCGCTGGGCACCGCGATGAACCGGATCATGAGCGGGGCCATCACCATGTCCTTCTACTCGCTCTCCAACAAGATCACGCTCGCCGGGAGCTTCTACCTCTACGCCAGCATAGCTGCCGCCGGGTGGGTGTTCATGTTCTGCTTCCTGCCGGAGACGAGGGGCGAAGGTCTGGAGGACACGGAGAAGCTCTTCGGTGGTACTGGCGATGCCGTGGAGAAGGAAGATGAGCATGGGCATGCCAAGTCCACGCAGTTGACTACTCGGTAGTGAGTCAACACTGTATGTGGTATACTGTTAGCGGTCGTCCAAAAGTGAAAGATTCAATAACTCGCTGAATATTCCTACTTGTGAGTTTGGATTTTGCCGGTCAGATTTGTAGACATACATGGATGCGCCTACGTACGATCAAAGCAACAAGCCAACAACTACATACCAGCTAAATTTGATCTTCTGTAACTTTTTGAATACTTCTACTACTTGTGATTCGGATCCTGAATGTCAGATTTCTAGAAGGACCCTGATAAGTGACGAAAGTCAATGTTAGTTACAAGCACATGGCAAGATGGCTAGTTATGTAAAGGTGGTAACTTTAGTGGACAAGCATGATAATATTTGTACTTTAGTTTATTTTTGACAAAAATGTGTCTTGTATTATTGAAATTTGTCGTCCTTGTGTGACTGGAATTATCATGAAAAAACGTCATGGGCGGAGTGCCACGTACCTGATGTATGATACTTATTATTCAGATTTCTAGAAATGAACGGATGGATTCTGCCGGTCAAATTTATAGATATAGATGGCTACGCTTACGATTAACCTTCCTATCAGTTTACTTCTTCCGAAGCTGCAAATACATTAGAGTTTCAACATATACCATATCCATTTTTGTTTACGAAACCTCACAAGAGGGGCGGGGAGCTCTCGTGTTAGCCCTCTTTCAATGCATTGATGCATAAATGAGATGCTAATTAAATTAAAAATCTTAACAACTAATCTTTTAAATACATAGTTATTTGGTTTTTATAGTTAAGCTTTCCTTATATAATTGTTTGACAACTAAATTTCTTCATCCAAAGGTTGGTAGGCATAGGTCCATACGTCTGGCATAGTTTTTTCTTTTCTTATGGTCATCATAATGCTTTCTTCTCTTTAATTACTGGACCTTTATAACTACCAAACGTTTGAATTTTAGCAATAGCAAGGGCGATCCTTATTTTACTTTAATTATTATACATGCATGTATTAGAATGACTAATTTTCATTTTATGTACACTTCTTTTTCTAATTACATGCATATAAGCATTAGAGGATAAAAAGATGATATCATCCTAAATTCTTTCTGTTTTCAAGCTTTAAAATGTTTTGTAGCTCAAACCGTCGCTCCGAATGAAAAACCGTTTTCACATAAAAGATTCGTCGCGACGAGACCTTCGAAAATAGATCCCATGTTGCTATGTTTTGACGACTTTTTTTAGGTCAGAAGTTACCATGCTCGTAGTACTAAATTATTATGGTGTTTACACTGAAGTTATCGGAGGTGTTTCAACTTTTTTTTTTGCCTAGGTCGAAAATTTACCATGATGTTTATAAGTAAATTATCATGTCTACAGTATCTCCTATCATCGATGACGTGCCTCGGCCATAGGGTGAGGTCCACATGCCGACATGGCATGACTCACTTTATAAACAGAACTTTGGGGGTCGTGTCAGTCCAGGGCTGTTTTAGTGTGTGTCGGGTTGTACCGTACCCGAGTCGGCTTGTTGGCCACCTATAATCAGGTCTGTGGCGCGTAAAATACCATGCTATTTACGCAAAAATTATCGGATGTATATGGAGATATTTCATCACCCCCCCCCCTCACCATCGTCGTCAAAGTTACCAGGACTAGTGTACATAAGTTATCGGGTCTATGATGTGTGAGTTACCATGCTATTCAGACAAAAGTTACTGATAGGATATTTCATCAACTCTCCATGCCCTGTCACCTAAGTTACCATGACCGAGGTACATAAGTTATCAGCTCCATGATGTGTGAGTTACCATCTATTCACACAAAAATTACCGGGGGCATATTTCATCAACCCTCCCCCCATACAAAAGTTATCAGAACCAAGGTGCATACGTTATTAGGTCAGCGATGTGTGAGTTACCATGTTATTCACATAAAATTTAT
Organism: Hordeum vulgare subsp. vulgare; assembly: GCF_904849725.1. Taxonomy (NCBI): domain Eukaryota; kingdom Viridiplantae; phylum Streptophyta; class Magnoliopsida; order Poales; family Poaceae; genus Hordeum; species Hordeum vulgare. The sequence continues at coordinate 548,780,699 of NC_058521.1, read as the reverse complement.
CATGGGATATTCCATCAACCGCCCCTGCCCCCTCTCCCTCGGCGCCAAAGTTATCAGGATCGGGGTATATAAGTTATCAGATCTGCGATGTGTGAGTTACCATCTATTCACACAAAAGTTACCGGGGGATATTCTCAGCCCCCGCCACGCTCGCGAAAATTACCCAGGGTGTACGATGTGTGAGTTATCATGCTATTAACATTAAAGTTGCCATGGGTATATTTCATAACCCCCCGCCCCACGGGCGAAAATTACCCAGGGGTGTACATAAGTTATCATGTCTTGGGGACGTAAAAAGTCATGTTATCTGCACATAAGTTATCGTGGTGTGTTTCAACAACTCCCCCATCTCCACCCCGTCGCCAAAGTTATCACGACTAGGGTACATAGGTTATCTGATTTGTAGTGTGTGAGTTACCATGCTATTCACGCAAAAGTTACCGGATGGTATATTTCATCACCACCACCCCCCTCGGCGCGTTGCCAAAAGTTACCATGACCGAGGTACATAAGTTATCAGACTACGAAATGTAAGTTACCCTGCTACTATCATTAAAGTTACTGTGTGTAAATCTCACCACCCCCTCACCAAAAGTTATCAGGACCGAAGCACATAAGTTATCAGGTCTGCGATGTGTGAGTTACCACCCCTGCCCCCTCCCCACTCCCGCGCCAAAGATACCAGGACGGGGGTATATACGTTCCATGGTGAGAGAAAATGCATAGAGAAAAAAAGTATAGAGAAAAAGTACTATCATTGGCACTCGATGAGTGAATTAAAAGATTACGATGAATAAAAAATCATCAGCATTAAATGGGATGGTTGCACGGAATATCAAATGGAAGAAGACAATGCCTTGAAATTAATTTCATGAACCAATCTCACGGAAACTAACAAAAACATGGTGTTTTAAATATGCTGACATGGCTCTATCGGGTCAAGTATGCTGACTATCGCTTAACTCACAAAAAGACGTCAAGTGGTGTGGTGGTAGCCTGCTATGGGTCTTCTCCAGGAAACCGGAGTTTGAATCCTAGTCATGGCAATATATTTTTTCTCTCCCGCGAAGGCAGTTTCGAAGCAAAAGAAAGGAATCGGGAGCGATCGAGGGAGCAAAAAAACGTCCGGATCTATCGCACAGATCCGAACGTTCGAAACTTACAATTCTCGTTAATTATTTTGGCACATTAATTTTTTACGAGCATCTCCGACAACAAACAATGTGTTGCCCGTATTGATTTGTATTATGTCCCGTCTCAAGATTTTCTATGCAGATGTGTTTGACAATTTTCCAGGCCGATATGTCTCATTCTGTTTTGGTTCGCTCGCTCGATGTAGAGTTTCTTTTCTGTTATGTCTATTGGTTGGACTACTCTGGTTTTTATCAGGTTCTTTCTTTCTTTTCTTCTTTAGTGTTGTTCTGTGTGCTTTTCGTCAGCCTTTTCCTTTTCTTTTCTTTCTTTTTGTGTGTTTTGTTTGGTTTCTATTGAATTTTTTTTCTTCTCTTTCTATTTTTTTACTTTTATTTACTCTTTTCATCATTATTTTCTCTTTTATGTGTTTGTTTACATTTTCCTTTGGGTTTTAATATTCTTTTGCAATTATTTCCTTTTCTATGTGTTTTCTTTAATTTCTTCAACAATTTTCATTTTTTTCCTTTCTTTCTTTTTATGTGTTTTTATTTATGGTTTTATTTCTTTTATTTTTTCTTTTCTTTCTTTCTATGTATGTGTTTTATTTCTGGTTTCTTCGGTTTTCTTTCTATTTATTTTCTCATTTATTTTTTATTCCACTTCTTTTTTTTATTTTTAATACATCTCTATTTTTAATGCACGTCGTATATTTTTTGGTATATATCTAAAGCATTTGTTTTAAATATGGAAAATATTTTTTAGATACGTGATAAACACATTTTTGGAAACTATGCAACACATAAGCTAGGCTGAGAGGTGAGAGTGGCGGACTACTTGGTGCTTTTGTTTTGGCACATGCAACTGATTTTTCCTTTAAGTATCACATTCAAGAATTATTGTAATTATAAACATTAGTCATGAATATGTACATAAAATAATATTTTAGTATTGTCTCTAGGGCATATTTTCAACATCACGACCCTGTATATAGGCCCAGTTCTTTTGCCAGAATCTAACCCCTCCACAGCTTCTTCCGAAATCTTTGACGCCCATTTGTTGTACAATCTTAGCTAATTAGACCCTAACTATGTAGGATTGTAAGAGAGATGGAGCTCAACGATTTTGGAAGAAGCTGGGGAGGGTCAGATTCTGGGAGAATCCCTAGATTCTGGCAAAAGAAGTGGGTCATAGTGTGTGTTTAAGTTTTTAATAAATGACATATCTGGCCTCTGCACCCTAAAAATCCTTATGAAACAACATTACTATCATAATAATCGGTGGGAGACTTTGGAATGTAAACTTTCAAAAATAATATGACCATTTTCGACATCAACGAAAATGAGAATGATCTGGTTTAAGGTCCAAAACTTGAAGTGTTGTACTCATCCTCATTTTTGCCTAGGTCACATATGACCGTAATATCATAAGAAAATGAGTTAATTCCATTTTTTACTCCCAATATTGACCCTTGTGACATAACTTACCCCAAATCAACATTTGATCACATATTGACCCCTCATTTAAGTATCCCTTCCACATTTCCCCACATTTGAAATTTGAAAATTGTCGTGTTGTTTATAAAAAATGCCATGTTACTAATTATTATAAATGCCAAGCTCTAAATAAAAAATTGCCATGGGACATTAAACAGGACATAGAAATGACATGCTACATACAATAAAAACTGCACATGACAAGTTTAGAAGAGAAAAACACTAAAAATAGGGATTTTTTGTTCTTCCAAACAATGGAGAAAATATAGGTTTTTGGGATACATTTTCTTTGAAAGAAAGGGGTTTCCCCCTTCTCCACTTTATATATGAAGCGCCAAAGGTTCACAGGATCCGGGTCTGCCAGGATGGACGGACCATGAAATTCGAAAACAGGGACACGCATAAGAAGAGTGTGTGGAAACATTTTACTTATTACAACTCAAACTAATGGAGAAGAGCAATAGGAATTTTAAGGCACTACAACTATTTGTGATCTCCTCCCAGCACACTGATCATCTCGAGGCGATCCTGAGTAGCTCTCCCTTGCATTTGTGGAGAAGAAGGATGCACCGTTGGAGAAGCACATATTGTGTGGCGTCCGAGTGCACATTCCATTGTAGAACAAAGCCTCTTAGACGAGCAAACACGTAGCCCATGTCTCTCCAAGTTCTTCCCTGAAAATAGAAGTCATTTCTTAGTGTCCATAGGCTCCATAAGGAAGCTAGCATAACCAGATTCAGGACTTTTTTAGTTTTATGCATATGCCATAAAGCAATAATATCATCAAGATGTACAGGAGTACTAACATCAAAACACATCGCTACAAAGCTCCATATGTGCTTAGCTACAATGCAATCCAGAAACAATGGTGGAGAGATTCATTTTCCAAACAAAACAGGCATATAAGGTCATCCACATTCCGCCGCTTGTTCAGGTTGTCTCGGGTAAGCACCTCGTTGTAAATAAGCAGCCACAGAAAAACATGTATTTTTTAGGACAAAGGATTTTCGAGAACTTGTCTCCAATACTTGATTTTACACCCCAAAGTTAATGGCCTTATAGAAGGATTTAACCGAGGACTTTCCATTGGCTTCCAAAGTCCGAATAGGACAATCAGATGCAGTAGAAATTCGCGCCTGTTGTATATAAGAAATCATCAGGAGCAACATAGCAAATCTTTCCTCGTCTACATTTATTCTAAAAGAAAGTTTTAGTTCCTTGCCATCACAAACCTGCGCTACAGAGCAATCTTGTTGATTGAAAATGGAGAATAATTTCTATAATTGCCCTTTGAGTGAACATTCCCCCACCCAAATCTCATGCGAGAAACTAATATTTCGGTCATTTCCAACTTTCCATCTACAAAAAACCTTTGCGGGCGAGAGAGCCCAAGTAAAACCCTTCCAGAAAGGGGATCCCACATTTCTTCTAGCCCATAAAACATTTGGTTTGTTAGTGTTATATTTGTGATCAAGAATTTCTTCCAATCCCCGCCTTCCCCCTAAAAAATATTTTCCCCAAGAAGCCAGAAAGGCCATATTAAAATCTCTAATGCCAGGAACACTAAGTCCTCCAAAACTCTTTTCCCGAGAAACTAGGCCCCAATTAGCCAAGTGGTACTTATGTTCATCACCCAGGTTGCCCCAAAAGAAGTGTGCCATCTGATAATTAATGGCATTAATAGCCCATTTGGGGAATTTGATAATGGACATGAGATAGGCAGGTATACTAACAATACAAGCACATAGAAGTATCAGTTCACTCTCTAAGAGAGGATTCTGCCCATCCAACCAGAGATCCATTTTGTCATCCTGTCAATAATAGGTTGCAGGTCTTCTCTTCTGAGTTTGTCAAAGTGTAATGGCACCCCCAAGTATTTAATAGGGAAAGACCCCAATTGACAGCAGAAGATTTGTGCAAAACAATTGTCCACCTCATCGTCGATGTTAATAGTCATGTGGTCACTTTTATGAAAACTAATTCTCATCCCCGATAGGTTTTCAAAAGAGGTCAAAACCCATTTAAAATTTCTAGCTTTATCAATAGAATTTTCCATGAAAAGAAGGGTATCATCAGCATATTGTAAGTTGATGACCCCTCCAGGAATCACATTATGCAAAAGCCCTGGGTAAGAGCACAATTTATCCTAAGTAGTTTTGGTGGTTGATGACGATGCTCCTTGCAAACTAATCGTGTGCATTAAGCTTTCATAGTTTATTAGATGGCACGAGACAGTTATTTTCCCCTCGCTGGTTGAAACAGAAGAGGGTGTTTTTCGATCGATTTAGTGTTGGTGGACTTGAGTCACAGGTAAACCCGTACTATCAAGAGGAGATCCGCGTTTGGAAAGATTGGGAGGAACAAACACGTACACATTTGCACCCCATACGGTTCCCGGCACAATGGAGCTTCTGTTCTGCCCCAAAGGCTCTCAAAGTTTTATAAGAGAAGGTACCGCTCTAAAGAGCGGTAGTACCACCCCAGCGGTATTGCCGCCCTCCATGTACGAACCCTCTTTCGCTTAGTTCTCCTCTCTGGCATCTTCGGTGCTTTTCCCATTTTGTTAATCAGAAGTACCGCTTGGGGAGGAGCGGTAGTACCACTCCAGCGGTACTACTGCCCTCCCTTTCCGGTCCTCTTCCGCTTACTTTTTCTCTCTCGTGCCCTCGGTGTCGTTGGTTGAGTTTCAGCGGAAGTACCGCCGGGAGCAGCGCGGTAGTACCACTCTAGTGGAACTACCGCCTCCCTAGTTGTGTCCTTTTTGCCTATGGTTCCCTGTACTTCCATGCAAGCAAAAGTACCGCTCCCCTGAGCGGTACTACCACTTTTGTGTGACTTGAGGGCAGAAAAACGGTCAGATTCTTCCCTCTCTATATATAGGTCTTCTTCCCCTAAGATACCTTACCTTTCTTCCACAAAAAGCTCCATTGTTGTGTTGGGGAACGTTGCATGGAAAACAAAAAAAATATGCACACGCAAGATCTATCCATGGAGATACATAGCTACGAGAGGGAGAGAGATTCTACATACCCTTGTAGATCATTAAGAGGAAGCGTTTATCAACGCGGTTCATGTAGTCATACACCTTCACGATCCGTTCCGATCTAGCACCGCACGCACGGCACCTCCGTGTTCATCACACAATCAGCTCGATGACGTCCTTGCCTTCTTGATCGAGCAAGACGGGCAAAGTAGTAGCTGAGTTTCGGAAACATGACGGTGTTGTGATGGTGGTGGTGAGACTATTTTCGAAGGTTTTGCCAAGCACAACGGATTTAAAGTAGAGGATGAACTAGAGGAAGGAGATTAGAACCACACTGGGCTTCTAATTATGAGCATTAGACGTAGCTAGGGCTAACTCTAATTAGTCAACTAGGACCAACTAGAACTAGAACTAGATAAACTAGAGGAGGCTCTAAAACTTGCATCTAGGGGCTAGCCCTGCTCCTCTATTTATATGTTGAACCTTGGGGTCGTAACCTCGGGATAGGGCCTCCCCAAAGTCGGTTTCGAACACAAGGAAGAGTCCTCCCCGGATACCCGCACCAGACGCCACGGTCTTCGGCGTCCATGGCCAGACGCCAGGGTCCCTTGCGTCTCGTCCCTAACCTCCGCAAAACTGCCTTTTGCACCGACCTATAGCACCGTGGGCCTTACCCCTTGGCCCAACCAAAGTATCCCCGCACCAGAACATTTTCGTAAACATTCAAAACTCTTCGGTGAATTCTGGACCCTTCTGGAGACCATCCAATATATCAATCTCTACCTCCGAACCATTTGGGAGCTCCTTGTTATGTCCATGATCTCATTATGGACTCTCGATAAACATTCGGTCACCAACATGTATAACTCATATAATACTATATCATCAACGAATGTTAAGCATGCGGACCCTACAGGTTCGAGAATGATGTAGACATGATCGAGACGCCTCTTCGGTCAATAACAACGGGACCTAGATGTCCATATTGGTTCCTACATATTCTATGTAGTTCCCTTTGTCTATCAGTATGTTACTTGCCCGAGGTTCGATCGTCGATATCTCAATACCTAGTTCAATCTCGTTGCCAGCAAGTCTCTTTACTCGTTTCGTAATACATCATCCTTAACTAACTCCATAGTCACTTTACTTGCAAGCTTCTTATGATGTTGTATTGCCAAGAGGGCGGAGAGACACCTCTCCGTCATACGAAGTGGCAAATCCCAATCTGGATCCATGCCAACTCAACACAAACTTTCGGAGATACCTGTAGAGTAACTTTATGATCACTCAGTTACGTTGTGACGTTTGATACACACAAGGTATTCCAATGGAGTCCTCGAGTTGAACGATCTCTTGGTCAAATAAACATGTATTTGAGAAATAAGAAAGCAGTAGCAATAAACTGAACGATCATATGCTATCCTAACGGATGGGTCTTTTCCATCACATCATTCTCCTAATGATGTGATCCCATTATCAAATGACAACTCATGTCTATGGTTAGGAAACCTTGACCATCTTTGATCAACGAGCTAGTCTTGTAGAGGCTTACTAGGGACAGAATGTTTGTTTATGTATCCACACATGTATTTAAGTTTCTGGTCAATACAATTCTAGCATGAATAATAAACCATTATTGTGATTAAGGAAATATAATAATAACCAACTTATTATTGCCTCTAGGGCATATTTCGAACATGTTGCTCCTAAGCTCAATCTTGCCCGATCTCTCTCCCTAGCCATCAATTCTTTTTGATTCTCTAGGGTTTGGAGGAGAAGTGCTCTATCTACACTTCCACCAAGATAAAAGGTGATCCCACCATTAATCCATTGTGGATCTTGTTACTCTTGGGTGTTTGAGCATCCTAGACAGAAGAGGTCACCTTGAAGCCATAGTCCATTATGGTGAAGCTTCATGGTTTCGTCGGGATTCTCCAATTCAGTTTTGGAGATTGTCCCAACCTTGTTTGTAAAGGTTTGGTCGCTGCCTTTAAGGGAACCACTAGTGGAATCATGACATCTCGCATTGTGTGAGGGCATGAGGAGAATACGGTGGCCTTAGTGGCATCTTGGGGAGAATTGTGCCTCAACATCGCTTTAACGTAGGCGCGCTTCCCCTCAAAGGGAAGGAACTTAAGAAACACATCCTCATCTTCATCGGTTCCACTTGTGGTTACCTCTTACCTTTACTTGTATTTTTTTGCTTGTTTGATATTGTTGTTAGCATCATATGGGTTGCTCACTTAGTTGCATATATATACAACATATTTGTTGCTAAACTTAATTTGTTAAAGAAAAGCTTAAAATTGGTAGTTGCCTGTTCACCCCCCCCCCCCCTCTAGTCAACCATATCGATCCTTTCAATTGGTATTAGAAATACGTCTCTTGGTTAAGGGTTTCACCATCTAAAGAGTATGGCTAACAAGGGGGTCGGGTTGCGGAGTTGCCCGAGGCCGGGGTTGTGAACTCGGTCACCCAAGAGGATCTAAACGAGGTTATTTCCTCTCCTAGATCATCACTAGCTATCGAGGTAAAATCCATGCTTAAGGATTTCCTTGAAGGCCTCAGACTTCCTACCGATCTGTTGTGGGTGGTTAATCTCACAGCTTCTGAGTCGGATGCCAAATATGAGAAGGAGAAGGCTAGTAGTGATAAGAATAAGTTGCCTCAAGGAACGAGTGTGGCGGATGCATATGCCTCGGTTCCTCCTCCCGCGTTCTATGGAGGATAGGTTCACCCACCGCATATTATTAACCTCGGTCCTCCTCCTAGACTTGTTAAGAATGATTTTGCTAATTGCCTTTTTTGTATCAATGCTCATTTGAATCACAACTCAACACAATTTTGGGGAATCGTTGAGCAAGGGTACTACCCACATGATCCAAGCAACCTCACTCCAAGAGAAGAGGTCGACAATCAGCTCAATCACTTCGTCTGTTCATCCTTCAAGCAGTTGTTCCCATTGAAGATCTTGCTCACTTGCGTCCCTTCACTCATGCCAAAGATTTTTGGGAGCACATTATTTCCAAGTACAAAGGAAGCTCAAGTATTCAGTGGTCCAACTATGAAGTGATTCTTGATGAGACCGATCAATTTGTGATGCTTGATGATGAGGACCCTCGTGAGCTCTACCGGAGAGTGAAAACCCGTGTTGTTGGTCTTCAAGATCATGGAAGCAAGGATGTGGATGAAAATTGGATCAAGCAAAAGTTTCTCAAGGCCATGTCCTTTGTAATCCGGCAAAGGCCGGACTTTCACTCATTGTCCTCAAGCAATGTGTTGGGTGAGTTCATAACCATGAACATATTGAACAAGACCGCTGACAACGCTCTATACCATGTCCACCGGTCAAGAAAACACTCCTCCAACCTTGCTTTGAAGGCCAAGGCTGTTTTGGAGGAAGATGAAGAAGAAGAAGAGGAAGTTGTCCCAAAGACACCAAATATTCTTACCACGAGCACATGGCTCTTGCGTCAATGCAATTTTGGGCCATCACCAGAAACTCAAGGCCCAACTTCTCAAAGAACAACGCAAGTGAGTCCAAGGGAAAACAACGTGTGAGGACTTGCTACAATTGTGGCAATGTGACTCACTTTGTGGCATACTGTCCTTATGAGAAGAGGGAAGACAATGGTGGCAAGCTTATGCGCAAAGACAAGGCCAAGCCCTTCCCCGACAAGAAGAAGTTCTCCAAGAAAATGCCCCAAAAGGTGTTGGTGGCTCAAGAAGAGTACATCTCCGATGAGGATGATGAAGATGATGCAAGTGGTGAACTAATGGAAATGGACACGGTGGCCATTGCATCATATTCTCCAAGCAAGGTGCCCCTCTTCAACGCCCCCAACGAGAACTGCATTGCAAAGTGCCTTATGGCAAAGGCGTCCAACAAGGTAACCCCTAACATCAAAACTACCATTTCCAATACCCCTTCTCCTATGGATAGTGGAGATGAAAAAGAGGAGGTAAATGTTGAGGACAATTCCTTTGATAGATTCATGAGAAAAGTCAAGGGTAACACCAAGAAGAATTTTGTAACTCAATTGGAACAACTAGGAGAGGATAGTGACCTCATTAAATCTCAAGAAGAAACTATCTCTATGTTACAAGGACATAGTTTTGACTATGCCGATGAGATAACGGATCTTTCCATTGCACTTGAGGAAGAGCAAGGTCTTCGTATGAATCTTGAGAGGAGTCACACAATGATGACATTGCTAAATTACGAAAAGATCATGATCATGTTGTTGTTCTTACTCGTGTGTTCCAATCCAAAAAGGTTACACTTGGGGTTGACCTTGGTAGACTCAAGGAAGAGTTTTCCACACTTGATAAGGCTTTGAAGAGTGTTCATGCTTCTTTAAAAGAGTCTCATGCTCAACTCCAAGTAAAGCTTACTAAGAAAATAGCCAAATGCTCGCCTTTTGTATTAATTGATAATGCCCATGCTACTAACACGTGTTGTGAGCATGTGCATCTCATGGAGGAGAATGCTAGGTTAAAAGAGAAACTTGAGAAAGGCCTTGTAACATGCATCTGAGGCGAAAAGAATCTTAATGACCTTGTGAGCAATCAAAAGGAAGTAGTTGCAAAGGAAGGAGTTGGGTTTACACCCAAGTCCAAGAAGAACAAGAAGATAAAGACCAAGAAACCTCCCCCGCTGAAGGAAACCTTTGTTAAAACGAGGGAGGGTACACATGAGGAGAAGAAGAAGGAAAAATCTAGGGAAAATTACATCTGAGCCCCTAGTTGTGTCACACCTGTTTGATTTGCCCCTAAATTCAAAAAACTCTCGTTTCTCTCCAAGCTCGTTTGCTCCTCTTATGTTTTTGCCCTTTGACCGTTTGACCGACACTTTGAAAACTTCCTAACGGATTCATACTAACTCGGAAAAATTCAAATAAGATATCAAAATGTTTGGAAAACATCACCTATATGTGCATGTCATTTAAATTCATGAAAAAATTGCTCGAAAGTGCCCATCTCAATTTCAACTCATATGATGTCACCAAGAATAGTGAAATCCAAAAAAATTGAAAACAAATTCAAAAAATTCTGAATTTTTTAGTGGAAAACATTAAAAAAATTGTTGACTAATTGCAAAGTTTCATCTAGAATGACATTCATGGAAGTCGTGGCAAAAAAAAAACAAAAATGATGCTTGAGAACAGAAGCATTTTTGAGTGCTAATTTTGATTTTTTGCCACGACTTCCAAAAATTTCATTCCCTGGTGAAACTTTGCAATCACTCCAAACATTTGTCAATGTTTTCCACTATAAATTTTCATAATTTTTTGTTTTTTTCAATTTTTGAAGGATTTTACTATTCGCACTAACATTATATGAGCTCAAATTGAGATGTGGACTTTCCACCACGTTTGTCATGAATGTTAATGACATCCACATGTAGGTGATATTTTCCCGAACATTTTTATATCTCATTTGAGTTTTTCTAACTTCGTATGAATTAATTATGAAGTTTTCAAAGTGTTGGTGAAACGGTCAAAGGGCAAAATGTGACAGCCCGATGCCGACGTTCAGAAGATTCCCCTCTCTTTCCATTTTCGTCGTGTGTCTATTTATATTGGTCGCATCATCATCGCATCATGCGCATCATCAGCATTGCATCGGCATCTCCGTTGACGCTAGTTTTCAAAACTTGCATCCGTTAGTAGTTGCCGGTTCTCGTGGTTGCCCGTTCTGAGTCCGACCGCACACGCACGCGCCCGCGGCACCGTCAAAACCCTGTTTTTAAAGTGTGCGCAAAACTTTCTCTGATCGGGTCGAGATTTGACGTGCGGTCTTATTTTAATCTAGCTAGGCCGCCTGTCGAATTTCGTCGCGATCGGAGTCCGTCTGGTACTCGAACGGTCGACCGTAGCGGCACCGTCTCCGGTTATTCGTCGGACGTGTGTCGGTGTTTTTAAATTCGTACCGCGCCGCCCGTTCTCCCTCTCGTCTCCGGATATCCCCTCTACACGGCCTCGTACCCGTTCCCGCGTTCGGAATCGTCCGAATCCGACCCCGCGGTTGGATCCGGAGCGCGATTCCGGTTAACCGAGCCCCTCTTTTCTCTATAAATACCCCCTCCTCCTAATTTTTAGACAACCATTCCTCTCCACCTCGAAATACGTGCCTAGCCCCCTAACCCTAGCCTCTCTCTCTCCTCCCTCCCACCAGCCGCCGCGGGCCCACCGAGCCTAGATCGGGCCCGAGCAGGCCCATCTGCGCCGCCGCCGCGCCCAAGCGTTCTCTAGCCGAGCTCCTCCTGCTGCTCCTCGTCGCGCCTCCTCGTCGGAGCGCCACCGGAGGGCCTCGCTGGAGTTGGTCGTCCCTGGCCTCGCCGGAGACCGCCGGCCGGAGCTCCCCGGTTCCTGCCTGCCGGTTCCTTGCCCGCGCCCTAGCGCCGCCGTGCCGCCACCGGCCGGTGTAGCCTCGTCGCCCTCGGCCCCGCGCCGCCGCCGCCGCCGCCCGTGCGGTTCCCCATACCTTGCCGCCCCGGGCTCCCCGAGCCCCCGCCTTCCTCGCGTCGCATGCCCTGCTGCAGCCGGCACCGTTGCCTCCCTGCGCCGCCTCGTGCTCTGGATCAGATCGATCCAGATCCCCCCCCCCCCGCGGGCGTGGACTCGCCAGGTGGGCCGCCGCCCCGGCCCAGCTCCGCTCCCGAGCCGGCCCAGCTCGCCCCTCTCCCCAAGATGCAGCCTCCACTCCAGGCCGGCCCGAGCCGGCCCACCTGGGGGTGGCCTCCAGCCCCTCCAATTCGGCCCAAGCCTCGGCCTCCTCTCCCTAGGCCCCGAGGTGAGTATTCCCCGCCTGTGCACTTTTTCCTATCTTGCGCCCCCTGTTAGCCCAGTTAGGAATTCGGCCTGTTAGTAGTAGTTTAGGCCCGTTAGCTATTTAGGATTTTTCCGGAATTTAATAAATTCCAGAAAAATAGGCATATCTTAGATCGTCCGTAGTTTTTAAACCGTAAGTCAGAACGACGCGTATTATATATGTTTTTGTGTTAGTTTCGCGCATAGAGTACGAATTTGAAACTTGCATATTTATTTGACGTTGTTTGACGTTTCGTATGCATGGTTTTACGTGTTGTCTCAATAGGAAAGTGCCCGCATCTATTTTCCGCGCGTGTTTGAATTGCCCGAATGCCATGATAGAATGCCCATGTTTTAGGGACCATTATTCCACGTATTTTAGAGCGGTCATTGATATTTTTGCGTGTAGGGATTTGCCGGTAATTTATTTTCCCGCGTCTAGGTGATTATCTCGCATTAATGTGTGGCATTATTTTGTGTTGCAAACCCCACATATTTTATATGTTTCCGGGGTAGAAAAATCCCATGGATTTTTCTGTGCAATTAGTTTTAGCTTTCGAGCAAGTTAGTTCGTGCGATATTTTTGCCGTGATGCCCTTTTGTTTAATTCGTAGGATTTATTCCGTGCGTCGTTTGACGGAGTTGTCAACTAGAGAGTTGATCTTGGATGTTTTGTTTAGCCCCTGGTATTTTGGTTGCAATAGAAATGCATGTTTAGGTGTTGTTTGCTTGCTCTCAAGTTGCTAGAAATAGTGCTGATTTGGAGGTGCTGAAATATTTCTAAGTCTGGAATCTGTAATATTTTGTTGTTGTCTTGTCTTGCTTGCATCTTGTGATCTGTAGATCTTTTGAGGTTGGTCCAATGGAGTTAGTTGTACCCCTTGTGTTTCTCTAGCATGCTGTAAATTTTCATGCCATTTGGAGTCTTGTAGCTTATGATTTTTCTACTGTCAATATTGCTTCAGATCGAAAACTGCACTTTCATGAGGTGTAATTTTCACTAAGTCTGAAATAGTGTGTGGGAAGCCATTTTGTGTCTTCTTCTCCTAGTGCTCCTTGCTGCCACACTAGTTGTTGTTAGTTGTTTGTAGTAGTGCGTCTTGCCCTCTTCCATGCCATACCTTGCTTGAGCTTATCGGAGTTGTGTAGCCGAAGTTGTGAGGCGTAGAAAATGCTATGTGGCTGATTTTGGCAGATTGTAGTTATTTCTTGTTTTGCTCGTAGATGTTGAACCGTAGCTCCGATTTGATCGTGTCCTACATGAAACTTGCTTAGAATCTCGTGTAGTTTCATTTTATCTTGCGTGATGTATGTTTTTAAGTGCTCGTGACCGCCGTTGCACACATATTGCATTCATGCCATCATATCTTGCGGTGCTTGTATCTTTTGAACCGTAGCTCCGTTGGAGATGTTCTTTATGTGTAGATTGCTTGCCTTGACGCGTAGAATCACGTGAACCTATTTGTTTTGCTGTTTAACAACTAATTAAATGCATTAGTTCAGATCTGGACATAATTGGAAATTAACATGTGAGGTTGTCTCGGAGATGCTATATGTCATTTCCGACCTCATTTAAAATGCCTAGATAGGTAGTTAATTTCCGCTTCACCTCTTGCATGTTTGAAAACATTAATATTGCCGTGTAAATAACCGGGAGTGAACTAAATAATTCATATGTGGAGTTTCGTCAATATGCAACTCGTGCATATTGAACTTCACTTAATGTGTAGTGTTTGTTTGAGTGATTTGTCATGCCGTGACTTGCATGTTTTCAGCTGCTCATGCATCATTTGTGTTGTGCATCGTGTGGTGAATTCCGTGTGATGATTTGTGTTTCCGGTTTGCTTCGTCTCGATAGAGCTCCGCACGCGTGCCGGATTGTGAGGACCCGTTCGACTACGTCGGTTCGTCTGCTTCACGGAGGCATTCTTCTTCCAAGCGGGATCTCAGGCAAGATTATCATTTCCCCAGATACCATTACTATCATTGCCATGCTAGTTTATCGCTTCTATCGATTATGTCTCATTGCCTACCACCTGTTAAGTATCAGCCTCCCAGCAATGCCATGTTAACCTTCAACCTGTTCAACCTAGCAAACCACTGATTGGCTTGTTACTGCTTGCTTAACCCTGTTGATAGCGTTGCTAGTTGCAGGTGCAGTTGCTTCCATGTGAAAGCATGGGTTCCTTGTTATATCACCATATTTAAATGCTATTTAATTTAATGCACCTATATACTTGGTAAAAGGTGGAAGGCTCGGCTTTTCTAGCCTGGTGTTTTGTTCCACCTTTGCCCCCTTAGTTTTGACTAGCAGTGTTATGTTCCATAAATGAGCGTTCCTAACACGATCGGGGTTGTTATTGGGACCCCCTTGATAATTCGTTTTAGATTAAAGCTGGTCTGGCAAGGCCCAACTTTGGTACTACATTTGCCTAATCACCTAATAGAATTGCATAGGGACTTCCCGGGCCCCGAGGATAATTTAATCAACCCCGGGCCAGTGCTCCTCATGAGTGTTGGCCCCACCTGAGCGATGTCCGGCGCCCCTCTGGTCAACTGGAGGTTTAGCGATCCCGACGTCTAGCTCATCCGCCGTGTCCTGAGAACGAGGTACGCGACTCCTATCGGGATCGTCGACACGTCGGGCGGCCTTGCTGGATTAGTTTTACCTTTGATGAGATATCTTGTGCATCGGGATTCCGGTGATGCTTTGGGTAATCTCAGAGTTGAGGTTTTCCACTAGGGAATCCGACGAGATCGCGAGCTTCGTGATTGAGGATTTCTATGCGGCTTGTGGTAATTTGTGATGGACTAGTTGGAGCACCCCTGCAGGGTTAAATCTTTCGAAAAGCCGTGCCCGCGGTTATGTGGCAACGTGGAAACTTTGTTTAACACTAGTTCTAGATAACTTGAAGTAACTTAATTAAAACATGCCAACTGTGTGCGTAACCGTGGCTGTGTCTTTCGTGAGTTCCTTCTCCGATCGAGGACACGGTGGGGTTATGTCTGACGTAGGTAGGTGTTCAAGATCATTCATTTGGTCATCTGTAGTTCATGTCCGCTATGCGTAGTTCTTCCCCCTCTTAATTTTGTTACTCGTAAGTTAGCCACCAAATATATGCTTAGTCGCTGCTGCAACCTCACCACTTAACCCTACCTCACCCATTAAGCTTTGCTAGTCTTGATACCTTTGGAAATGAGATTGCTGAGTCCCCTGTGGCTCACAGATTACTACAACACCAGTTGCAGGTACAGGTAAAGGTTACGTGACGCGAGCGCGTTGATTGTTCATTTGGAGTTGCTTCTTCTTCTTCTTCATCATCGATCTAGGATGGGTTCCAGGCCGGCAGCCTGGGATAGCAAGGATGGACGTCGTTCTTATTTTTCTTGTTTGTTTTCGTCCGTAGTCGGACCCTGCTCTTACTCTTGATATTTATGTAATGTACTGATGTGACTCTGATGTAGCTTGTGGCGAGTGTAAGCCAACTCTCTTTATATATCTCTTCTTTTCATTACATGTACTTGTAACGATATCCATTCTTGCGACACGACGTGATGCGCTTCTATCCCTGACGAGGCCCTCGTGCCAAATTGAGGATAGGGTCGCATCTTGGGCGTGACACAAAAGCATAAGTGGAGCAAATGAGCTTGGACAGAAACAAGGGTTTTTTTAATCTAGGGGCAAATCAAATGGGTGTGACACAACTAGGGGCTCAAATGTAATTGTCCCAAAAATCTAAGGGTGTTAATGCCAATAAGGGAAAAACCCTCCCTTCCAACAATGTCGATGACTTTAACTCCTCTTATATTTTATGTCGTGCTAGTGATGGAGATGTTTTTGCTAAATTTGTTGCTTCTTCGTATGAGTACATTTAATGGTCTATTTGGGCCCCTAAGATCCTTGTTACTAACTTTAAAGGACCCATTAAAGTATGGGTACCTCAATCCAAACATTGATCTTATGTAGGAGTTTGCTTCGAGTGGAATGTCATGGTTGCTTGATAGTGGAGCCATAAATCATATGACCAGAAGTAAGGACTTGGTGGTGGACGTTCATCCCGACCTATCCGTGGCCACCCAAGTATCCTTTGGTGATGATGACATTTCAAAGGTATTGGGTGTTGGCAAGGTGGTAATCTCTCCAGAACTTTCCATTGAGAATGCCATGCTTGTGGAGACCCTTGCATACAATTTACTTTTCGTACATCAACTTGCACTCATGGGTTTTAGTATGTCCTTTGGTGTTGACTCCATGGCCATTTTGTGGAGAAATACTCTTAAAGTAGATTTTGTTGGGTATGTCGAGAATGGTCTTTATGTGGTTAACTTCTCGGAGCGACCCACTAAGACCGCGACTTGCTTAATGGCTAAACTTGATGTGGGATGGATTGGGCATCGCCATCAAGCCCATGTCAGTATGCGATCTCTATAAAGTCTCCTCAAAGGGGATCACATTATTGGACTAACAAATGTGAGTTTTCCAAAGATCATGCTTGTAGTGCTCGTATCGAAAGAAATCTACTCGAAGAGGACCCTGGAGCTCATTCACATGGATCTCTTTTGTCCTCCATCTTTCGATAGTCTCGGGGGAAGAAAGTATTGCTTAGTGATAGTGGATGATTACTCAAGGTATACTTGGCTATACTTCTTCAAGAGGAAGAGTGAGACCCAACAAACTGTCATTGACTTTGCCAATCAAGCTCATGCTGGAAATATGCCCTAGAGGCAATAATAAAATGGTTATTATCATACTTCCTTGTTCATGATAATCGTCTATGGTTCATGCTATAATTGTATTAACAGGAAATAGTAATACATGTGTTGATAAATAGATCACAATGTGTCCCTAGCAAGCCTCTAGTTGGCTAGCTCCTTGATC
Organism: Hordeum vulgare subsp. vulgare; assembly: GCF_904849725.1. Lineage (NCBI taxonomy): Eukaryota > Viridiplantae > Streptophyta > Magnoliopsida > Poales > Poaceae > Hordeum > Hordeum vulgare. The sequence continues at coordinate 548,763,398 of NC_058521.1, read as the reverse complement.
AATAGATGATCATGGTTTCCTGATCATGGACATTGGATGTCATTGATAACGGGATCACATCATTAGGAGAATGGTGTGATGGACAAGACCCAATCCTAAGCATAGCACTAGATCGTGTTGTTCGTATGCTAAAGCTTTTCTAATGTCAAGTATCTTTTCCTTCGACCATGAGATTGTGCAACTCCCGGATACCGTAGGAGTGCTTTGGGTGTATCAAATGTCACAACATAACTGGGTGACTATAAAGGTGCACTACGGGTATCTCCGAAAGTATGTGTTGGGTTGGTACGAATCGAGATCGGGATTTGTCACTCCGTGTGACGGAGAGGTATCTCTGGGCCCACTCAGTAGAACATCATCATAATGAGATCAATTTGACTGAGGAGTTAGTCATGGGATGATGTGCTACAGAACGAGTAAAGAGACTTGTCGGCAACGAGATTGAACAAGGTATGGGGATACCAACGATCGAATCTCGGGCAAGTTATATACCGGTAGACAAAGGGAATTGTATACGAGATTGATTGAATCCTTGACATCGTGGTTCATCCGATGAGATCATCGTGGGACATGCGGGAGCCACCATGGGTATCCAGACCCCGCTGATGGTTATTGGCTGGAGAGGTGTCTCGGTCATGTGTGCATGCCTCCCGAACCCGTAGGGTCTACACACTTAAGGTTCGATGACGCTAGGGTTATAGGGAATTGTTATGCGAGGTTACCGAAGGTTGTTCGTAGTCCCGGATGAGATCCCGGACATCATGAGGAGCTCTGGAATAGTCCGGAGGTAAATAATTATATATATGAAGTGAGGATTTGGTCGCCGGAATTGTTTTGGGCGACACTGGTAATGTACCAGGACCACCGAAAGGGTTTCGGGGGTCCACCGGGTGGGGCCACCAGCCCCAAAGGCTAGCATGGGCCAAAAGGTGGAAGGGAACTAGCCCATAGTGGGCTGGTGCGCCTCCCACCTAGGCCGAAGGTGCCACAAGAGAGGGAAGGGGGGAAACCCTAGTGCAGATGGACCTAAGGCCCATCTAGGGTGCGCCACCCCCCTCTCCCTTGCCTTGGCCGCCACCACCAGCCCTAGATGGGGATGCCGCACCCTTTGGGGGTGGGAACCCTAAAGGGGGCGCCCCTCCCTCTCCCCCTATATATAGTGGAGCTTTTGGCTGATTTAAGACACACGAAATCTCTCTCTCGGGGCAGCCTTGCTTCTCCTCTTTCTCCTCTCCCACGGTGCTTGGCGAAGCCCTGCTGGGAGACCTCGTAGCTCCAATGCCACCACGCCGTCGTGATGCCGGAGCTCTCCCTCAACCTATCCCTCCTCCTTGCTGGATCAAGGCGCGGGAGATGTCACCGGGGTGTACGTGTGTTGAATGCGGAGGTGTCGTGATTCGGCACATAGATCAGAACCGACCGCGATCTGAATCGCTGCGAGTACGACTCCACCGACCGCGTTCATAGTAACGCTTCCACTTAGCGATCTTCAAAGGTATGAAGATGCTCTACAACCTCTCTCGTTGCTGGTCTCTCCATAGATAGATCCTTGTATGGCGTAGGAAAATTTTGAATTTACTACGTTTACCCAACAGTGGCATCCGAGCGAAGGTTCTATGCGTAGATTCTATGCACGAGTAGAACACAAAAGTTGTGGGCGCTGATTTTGTCAATTGCTTGTCGTTACTAGTCTTATCTTGATTTGGCGGCATCATGGGATGAAGCGGCCTGGACCGACTTTACACGTACTCTTACGTGAGAATGGTTCCACCGACACACATGCACCAATTGCATAAGGTGGCTAGCGGGTGTGTGTCTCTCCCACTTTATTCGGATCGGATTCGATGAAGAGGGTCCTTATGAAGGGTAAATAGCATTGGCATATCAACGTTGTGGCTGTCACGTAGGTAAGAAACGTTCTTGCTAGAAACCCAAATCAGCCACGTAAAACTTGCAACAACAATTAGAGGACGTCTAACTTGTTTTTGCAGGGTATGCTATGTGATGTGATATGGCCAAAAGAATGTGATGTTGCATATGTGATGTATGAGATTGATCAAGTTCTTGTAATAGGATTCACGACTGGCATGTCGATGAGTATGACAACCGGCAGGAGCCATAGGAGATGTCTTAATTTATTGTATGAGATGCAACACCATGTTGGTTACTTTACTTTATTGCTAAACGTTAGCTATAGTAGTAGAAGTAATAGATTGGCGTGACGACTTCACGGAGACACAATGATGGAGATCATGATGATGGAGATCATGGTGTCATGCCGGTGACGATGATGGTCATGGTGCCCCGAAGATGGTGATCAAAGGAGCAAGATGATAATGGCCATATCATGTCACTATATGATTGCATGTGATGTTTATCATGTTCTTTTACATCTTATTGCTTAGAATGATGGTAGCAAAGATAAGATGATCCCTCATGAAAACTTCGAGAAAGTATTCCCCTAAGTGTGCACCGTTGCGAAGGATCGTTGTCTCGAAGCACCACGTGATGATCGGGTGTGATAGATTCTAACATTCGCATACAACGGGTGTAAGCCAGTTTACACACGCAGAACACTTAGGTTGACTTGACGAGCCTAGAATGTATAGACATGGCCTCGAATACGGGAGACCGAAAGGTCGAACTTGAGTCGTATGGTTGATACGATCAGCATGGAGATGCTCACCACTGATGACTAGTCCGTCTCACGTGATGATCGGACACGGGCTAGTCGACGTGGATCATGGAACACTTGGATGACTAGAGGGATGTCGATCTAAGTGGGAGTTCATCAGATGAACTTAATTATCATGAACATAGTCAAATAGGTCTTTGCAAATTATGCTATAACTTGCACTATAGCTCCACGGGTTTTTGATATGTTCATAGAGAAAACTTAGTTGAAAAATAGAAGTAGCAATTATGCGGACTCGGTCCGTTAAGTGAGGATTGTCCTCATTGCTAAGCAAAAGGCTTATGTCCTTAATGCACCGCTTGGTGTGCTGAACCCCAAGCGTGATCTGTGGATGTTGCGAACATCCGACACACGCGTTTTTGATAACTACATGATAGTTCAATGCATATTGCTTAAATGGCTTAGAATTGAGCCGCTAAAGACGTTTCAAATGTCGAGGGACATACGAGATGTTCCAAGAGATGGAATTGGGATTTCATACTTGTGTCCTTACTGAGAGGTGTGAGACCTCCGACAAGATTCTTTGTCTACAAAGTAAAGGAGAAAAGCTCAATCGTTGAGCATGTGCTCAGATTGTCTTAGTACTACAATCACTTGAATCAAGTGGTTGTTGATCTTCCAGATGAGACAGTGATAGCTTTCCAAAGTCACTGCCACCAAGCTACTAGAGCTTCGTGATGAACTATAACATATCAAGGATGGATATGATGATCCTTGATCTATTCGTTATTTTCGACACCGCGAAAGTAGAAATCGAAAAGGAGCATCAATTGATGATGGTTTGTGAAACCGCCAGTTTCAAGAAGGGAAAGGGCATGAAGGGATACTTTATTGAACGGCAAACCAGTTGCTGCTCTAGTCAAGAGACCCAAGGTTGAACCCAAACCTGAGGCTAAGTGCTTTTGTAATTAGGGGAACAGTCACTCAAGAGGAACTACCCTAGATACTTGGTAGATGAGAAGGCTGGCAAAGTCGACAAAAGTATATTGGATATACATGATATTGATGTGTACTTTACTAATACTCCTAGTAGCACCAGGGTATTAGATACCGGTTCGGTTGCTAAGTGTTAGTAACTCGAAATAAAAACTACGAAATAAACAGAGACTAGCTAAAGGTGAGGTGACGATGTCTGTTGGAAGTGTTTCCAAGGTTGATATGATCAAACATCGCACACTCCCTCTACCATCGAGATTAGTGTTAAACCTAAATAATTGTTATTTGGTGTTTGTGTTGAGCATAGACATGATTGGATTATGTTAATGGCAAACACGATTATTCATCTAAAAAGAATAATGCTTATTTTGTTCACTTGAATGATACCTTAAATGGTCTTGCACCTAGAATGAATGGGTTATTGAATCTCAATAGTAGTGATACACATGTCCATAATATTGTTGCCAAAAGATACAAAGTAGTAATGATAGTACCACTTACTTGTGGCACAGCTCCTTGAGTCATATTGGTATAAAATGCATGAAGAAGCTCCATGCTGATGGATCTTTGTACTCACTCATTTTTGAAATGTTTGATACATGCAAACCATGCCTCTTGGTATAAACGCATGAAGAAACTCCATGCGGATTATTCGTTTGACTCACTTGTTTATTGAATCACTTGAGACATGCAAATCATACCACATGGGCAAGATGACTGAAGACCCTTTTTCCAGTGAGATGGAACAGGAATGTAACTTGTTGGAAGTAATACATTTTGATGTGTGTAGTCCGATGAGTACCCAGGCACGCAGTGGATATCATTATGTTCGTACTTCACAAATGATTTGAGTAGATACTAGTGAATTTACTTGATGAAACACAGGTCTGAATTATTGAAAAAGGTTCAAGTAATTTGAGAGTGGAGTTGAAGATCATCGTGACAAGAGGATAATATGTCTACAATGTGATCGTGGAGGTAATCATATATATCTGAGTTACGAGTTTGGTAAGCATTTAAGACAAGGTGAAAATTGTTTCACGTGAAAAATGTTTCACAACTCATGCCACCTGGAACACCATAGTATGATGGTGTGTCCGTATGTCATAATCGTGCACTGTTAGATATAGTGCATACTATGATATTTCTTATCAAATTACCACTATCGTTTATGGGTTAGGCATTAGAGACAACCGCATTCACTTTAAATAGGGCACCACTCAATTCCGTTGAGATGACACCGTATGAACTATGGTTTAGAGAAACCAAAGCTGACATTTCTTAAGAGTTTGTGGCTATGATGCTTATGTGAAAGAGTTTCATCTGGATAAGCTCGAACCCAAAGCGGATAAATGCATCTTCATAGGACACCCAAAACAGTTGGGTATACCTCCTATCTCAGATCCGAAAGCAAAAGTGTTTGTTTCTAGAAACGGGTCCTTTCTCGAGGAAAGGTTTCTCTCGAAAGAATTCAGTGGGTTTTTTGGTGGAAACTTGATGAGGTTATGTGAACCATCACTTCAACCAGTGTATGTGTGTAGCAGGGCGTAGGAAGTTGTTCCTGTGGCGCCTATACCAATTGAAGTGGAAGCTAATGATAGTGATCATGAGACTTCAGATCAAGTTACTAGAAACCTCGTAGGTCGAAAAGGTCAAGCACTGCTGCTATAGAGTGGTGCAGTAACCCTATCTTGAAAGTCAAGTACTGCTGGTACAGAGCTATGGAGAAGCAATGGTGGGCCCGGATTCCGACAAATGGCTGGAGGCCATGAAATCCGAGAGAGGATCCATGTATGAAAACAAAGTATAGACTTTGGAAGAACCACTTAATGGTCATAAGACTATTAACTGTGAATGGATCTTTAGAAGGAAGACAGACGGTGATGGTGAAAAGTCACCGTTAAGAAAGCTCGAATTTTCACGAAGAAGTTTCTGACAAAATTCAAAGATTTGACTACGATGAGAATTTCTCACTCGTAACGATGTTGAAAGTCTTTGGAATTATGTTAGCAGTTGATGCATCATTTATGAAATCTTGCAGATAGGATGTCAAAATATTGTTTCCTCGACGGTTTCCTTGAGGAAAGGTTGTATGTGATACAACCAGAAGATTTTGTCGATCCTAAAGGGTGCTGACAAGTATGCAAGGCTCCAGCTATCCTTCTCTGGACTGGAGCAAGCATCTCGGAGTTGGAATATACACTTTGATGAGGTGATCAAAGTTTTTAGTTTTATAAAGTTTATGAGAAACTTGTATCTCCAAAGAAGTGAGTGGGAGCACTATAGAATTTCTGATGAATATATATGGTTGACATATTGTTGCTCGGAAATAATGTAGAATTTCTGCAAAGCATAAAGGGTTGTTGGAAAGGAGTTTTTTCAAAGGAAAACCTAGATGTAGCTACTTGAGAGTTGAGCATCAAGATCTATAAAGATAGAACAAAGTGCTTAATGAAACTTTCAACGAAATGCATGCCTTGACAAGTTTTTGAAGAAGTTCAAAATAGATCAACAAAGAAGGAGTTCTTGGCTATGTTGTAAGGTGTAAATTTGAGTACGACTCAAAGCCCGACCACGGCAGAAGAAAGAGAAAGGACGAATGCCGTCCCCTATGCATCAGCCGTGGGCTCTACAAGTATGCGATGATGTGTACCGCACATAAAGCGTGCCTTGCCATGAGGCAGTCGTGGGGTACAAGAGTGATCAAGGAATGGATCACTGGACATCGGTCGAAGTTATCCTTAGTAACTAATGGATTCAAGATTTTTTCTCAATTATGGAGGTGATTAAAGAGTTCGTCGTAAAGGAGTTACGTCGATACAAGCTTTGTCACTAATCCAGAGGACTATGAGTAGTAAACCGGATTCTTATAGTTGAGCAATCATTTGGAATGGTTCCAGATGGGGCGTAGTAGCATCTATAGGATGACATAGAGATTTGTCAAGCACACGCGGATCTGAAAGGTTCAGACCCGTTGACTATAAACCTCTCCCACAAGCAAGCCATGATCGAACCCCAGAACTATATGGGTGTTGAATTCATTGCAATCACATAGTGATGTGAACAAGATTATTGACTCTAGTGCAAGTGGGAGACTGTTGGAAATATGCCCTAGAGACAATAATAAAATGGTTATTATCATACTTCCTTGTTCATGATAATCGTCTATTGTTCATGCTATAATTGTATTAACAGGAAACAGTAATACATGTGTGGATAAATAGATCATAATGTGTCCCTAGCAAGCCTCTAGTTGGCTAGCTCGTTGATCAATAGATGATCATGGTTTCCTGATCATGGACATTGGATGTCATTGATAACAGGATCACATCATTAGGAGAATGGTGTGATGGACAAGACCCAATCCAAAGCATAGCACTAGATCGTGTTGTTCGTATGCTAAAGCTTTTCTAACGTCACGTATATTTTCCTTAGACCGTGAGATTGTGCAACTCCCGGATACCGTAGGAGTGCTTTGGGTGTATCAAACGTCACAACGTAACTGGGTAACTATAAAGGTGCACTACGGGTATCTCCGAAAGTATCTGTTGGGTTGGTACGAATCGAGATCGGGATTTGTCACTCCATGTTACGGAGAGGTATCTCTGGGCCCACTCGATAGAACATCATCATAATGAGCTTAATGTGACTAAGGATTTAGTCATGGGATGATGTGCTATGGAACGAGTAAAGAGACTTGCTGGCAACGAGATTGAACAAGGTATCGGGATACTGACGATCGAATCTCGGGCAAGTTCTATACCGATAGACAAAGGGAATTGTATACGGGATTGATTGAATCCTTGACATCGTGGTTCATCCGATGAGATCATCATGGAACATGCGGGAGCCACCATGGGTATCCAGACCCCGCTAATGGTTATTGGACGGAGAGGTGTCTCGGTCATGTCTGCAAGCCTCCCGAACCTGTAGGGTCTACACACTTAAGGTTCGATGATGCTAGGGTTATAGGGAATTGTTATGCGAGGTTACCGAAAGTTGTTCGGAGTCCCGGATGATATCCCGGAAGTCATGAGGAGCTCTAGAATAGTCCGGAGGTAAAGAATTATATATAGGAAGTGAGGATTTGGTCGCCGGAATTGTTTCGGGTGACACCGGTAATGTACCGGGACCACGGAAAGGGTTTCGGGGGTCCACCGGGAGGGGCACCAGCCCCAAAGGCTAGCATGGGCCAAAAGGTGGAAGGGAACCAGCCCAGAGTGGGCTAGTGCGCCTCCCACCTAGGCCCAAGGCGCCACAAGAGAGGGAAGGGGGGAAACCCTAGTGCAGATGGGCCTATCTGGGGTGCGCCACCCCCCTCTCCCTTGCCCTCGCCGCCACCACCATCCCTAGATGGGGCTGCCACACCCTTTGGGGGTGGGATGGAACCCTAAAGGGGGCGCCCCTCCCTTTCCCCCTATATATAGTGGAGCTTTTGGCTGATTTGTGACACGCGAAATCTCTCTCTCGGGGCAGCCCTGCTTCTCCTCTTTCTCCTCTCCCACGGTGCTTGGCGAAGACCTGCCGGGAGACCTCGTAGCTCCACCGCCACCACGCCGTCGTGATGCCAGAGCTCTCCCTCAACCTCTCCCTCCTCCTTGCTGGATCAAGGTGCGGAAGACGTCACTGGTCTGTACGTGTGTTGAACGTGAAGGTGTCATGATTCGGCACATAGATCGGACCGACCACGATCTGAATCGCTGCGAGTATGACTCCATCGACCGCGTTCATAGTAACGCTCCCGCTTAGTGATCTTCAAAGGTATGAAGATGCTCTACAACCTCTCTTGTTGCTGGTCTCTCCATATATAGATCCTTGTATGGCGTAGGAAAATTTTGAATTTACTATGTTTACCCAACAGCTCAACGTCAACATGAGGCAAAGATATTGATGACTAGAAGTGACAATGGCACCGAATTCAAGAACTACGCCTTGAATGAGTTTATTAGTGATGATGAGATAAAGCACCAATGCTCTGCACCATATACGCCTCAAAAAAATGGTGTAGCAGAAAGGAAGAACCGAACATTGATGGGCGCGGCAAGGACCATGATGGTGGATTTTAAATCTCCATATAACGTTTGGGCCGAAACCATCAACACCGCATGTCATGCATCTAATCAGCTCTACCTCCACAAAGGCTTGAACTAGACTCCTTATGAAATTCTTACCGGTAACAAGCCCAACCTTAGTACTTCGGGGTGTTCGGTTGTAAGTGTTTCATTCTCAAGAATGGTGCTTGTTTGCCTAAATTTAAACCTTGCCTCAAGAGGGCATATTTGTTGATTATGCTACAAACTCTTGTGCTTACCGTGTCCTCAACACGTCCAATGGACTCATTGAGGAGACGTGTAATGTGTAGTTTGATGAAAATAATGGCTCCCAAGTGGTGCATAGTGGTCTTTGTGATGTAGGTGACGAAATTTCTCCCCAAGCCATAAGAAGAATGGGTGTGGGACACTTCCTACCCATTGAGGAACCCCTTGTAGCCGAAGAAGAAGGACAATGTTCCACTCTAGTGGAACCATCACCGACACAAGACCCACACACTTCTGAGGAAGAAAGTGAAGGCCCTCAACCTTGTGGTCAAGATCAAGGACAAGTTCAACCTCATGATGGTGATTCACCAAGTGATGTCCTTGATAAATCTCACACCTCCGAGCAATCTCAAAATGAAAAGCAACCTCAAGATCAAGAGCAAGCTCAAGATCAAGATCAAGAGCAAGCTCACGATGGCGGTCAAGGTCACAAAAGTGTTCCTCCTCAACTTTCCATGGAGGAGATTCGAGAAATACGTGACGCCAAGAATGTTGCCAAGCTTAAAAATAAACAACATGCATTGGAGAATGTATATGGTAGCTTCCAGAGAGGGGTAACCACTCGCAGACAATGAACAAACTTTAGCACACATCATGTGTTTGTTTCTTGCATTGAACCCCTAAAGGTACAAGAAGCGCTCAAGGACATGGAGTGGCTTGAAGCCATGCATGACACACTCAACAACTTCGAGTGCATTAAAGTGTGGAGGTTGGTGCCAAGACCAAAGGAGAACCACAATGTCATTGGAAACAAATGGATCTTTAAGAACAAGGAAGATGCAAACGGTGTCGTCATTCGCAAAAGGCAAGATTGGTAGCACAATGCTAATCCCAAGTTGAGGTTATTGACTATGGTGAAACATTTGCTCCCGCTGCTCGCCTTGAATCTATTCACATGTTCCTTGCATTTGCTTCTCATCATAACTTCAGATTATATCAAATGGATGTGAATAGTGCATTTCTTAATGGTCCCATTAATAAGTTGGTAAATGTCAAGCAACCCCTCGGGTTCGAGGATCCCAAGTTCCCCAATCATGTATACGTTTTCGATAAGGCACTCTATGGCCTTAAAAAAGCCCCACGTGCATGGTATGAGCACCTAACCGAGATGTTACAAGATCGTGGGTTTGAAATTGGGAAAATTAATCCCACTCTTTTCACTAAGAAGGCCAAAGAGAGCATGTTCATATGCCAACTATATGTTGATTTGGTTCTCCTAACAAAGCTTTTAATGAAGAGTTTGCCACACTAATGACCAAAGAGTTTGAGATGTCTATGATGGGAGAGTTGAAGTTCTTCCTTGGATTTGAAGTCAAGAAACAAAGTCAAGGAACCTTCATTAATCAAGCACAATATACCCAAGACATGCTCAATAGGTTCAAGATGGATGGTCTCAAACCGGCCAAGGCAAACACTCCCATGCCTATGAAATGCCAACTTGACTTAGATTCCAATGGTAAAGATGCGGATCAAAAGGTATATCGCTCTATGATTGCCTCTTTGCTTTACCTTTGTGCATCTAGACCGGATATTATGTTGAGTTTGGGAATTTGTGCACGATTTCAATCCGTGCCAAAGGAAAGTCACCCGGTGGTTGTCAAGCGAATCTTTGGATATTTGGCTCATTCCCCAAACTTTAGCTTCTGGTATCATGACAGCACGACGGCGTGGTGGCGATGGTGGTGGAGATGCACTTCTAGAAGAGGAGAGATTGTATCTGCATACCCTTGTAGATCGCTTAGTGGAAGCGTATATAACACTGTTGATGCAGTCGAACGTCTTCGCGATCCAATCACGATCCATTCCGTGATCCCATCACGATCCGTCTCGATCTAGCGTCGAACGGACGTCATTGATACATCTCCAACGTATCTATAATTTTTTATGGTTTCATGTTATTATCTTGTCAAACTTTGGATGTTTTGTATGCCTTTTATATATTTTTTGGGACTAACTTATTAACTCAGTGCCAAGTGCCAGTTCATGTTTTTTCCATGTTTTTTACCCCTTCCAGAGGAGGATCTTAAACAGAGTCCAAACGGAACGAAACTGCCAAAAAGATTTTTTCCGAAATAGAAAAAGATCGGGAAGCCTCAGAATCAGGGCAGGGGGCCACCAGGGACCCCACAAGCCCCCTAGCCGCGACCAAGGGGGCCCGCGCCTCCCAAGCTTGTGGGCTCCCTGGGCCTCCTCTGCCCTAGGTCTTTCGCCTATAAATTCCCTAAAATCCCAGAAAAATCCAGGAGATCATCGAAAGTACTTTTCCGCTGCCGCAAGCTTCTGTCTCCGAAAGATCCCATCTGGGGCACGTTCTCGTGCCCTACCGGAGGGGGGATTCGGATACGGAGGGCTTCTTCATCAACACCATGACCTCTCCGATGATGCGTGAGTAGTTCATCATAGACCTACGGGTCCATAGCTATTAGCTAGATGGCTTCTTCTCTCTCTTGGATCTTCAATACAAAGTTCTCCATGATCTTCATGGAGATGTATTCGATGTAATCTTATTTTTCGGTGTGTTTGTCGAGATTCGATGAATTGTGGATTTATGACCAGATTATCTATGAATCTTATTTGAGTTTCTTCTGATCTCTCTTATGCATGATTTCATATCCTTGTAATTCTATTCGAGTTGTGGGTTTTGTTTGGCCAACTAGATCTAGGATTCTTGCAATGGTAGAAGTGCTTGGTTTTGGGTTCATACCATGCGGTGACCTCACCTAGTGACAGAAGGGGTAGCGAGGCACGCATCATGTTGTTGCCATCAAGGATAAAAAGATGGGGGTTTCATCATTGGTTTGAGTTTATCCCTCTACATCATGTCATCTTGCTTAAGGCATTACTCTATTCGCCATGAACTCAATACACTAGATGCATGCTGGATAGCGTCGATGTGTGGAGTAATAGTAGTAGATGCAGAAAGTATCAGTCTACTTGTCTCGGACGTGATGCCTATATGTATGATCAATGCCTTAGATATCGTCATGACTTTGCGCGGTTCTATCAATTGCTCGACAGTAATTTGTTCACCCACTGTAATATTTGCTATTTTGAGAGAAGCCTCTAGTGAACACTATGGCCCCCGGGTCTACTCCACACCATATTTTCAGCCTTACACTTTTACTTCGTTGCACTTTCCGCCTTCAGATCTCACTTTGCAATCAAGCTTGAAGGGATTGACAACCCCTTTATAGTGTTGGGTGCAAGCTCTTTGTGTTTGTGCAGGTACTCTGGACTTGACGAGATTCTCCTACTGGATTGATACCTTGGTTCTCAAACTGAGGGAAATACTTACTGCTCCTGTGTTGCATCACCCTTTCCTCTTCAAGGGAAAAGCCAACGCAAGCAAGTCTCCGTCAACGTGTCAATTTCCGGCGCTGTTGTTTGAGAAGTAGCAGTCACCTCCGCGTTCAGCACACGTACATTTCGGCGACATCTCCGCCTCCTTGATCCAACAAGCAAGGGCGGAGAGGTAGATGAATTCTCCGGCAGCACGACGGCGTGGTGGCGATGGTGGCGGAGCTGTCCCGGCAGGGCTTCGCCAAGCACTACGATGACGAACTAGAGGAAAGGTTGATTTAGAGGGAGAGGGAGAGGCTGCGCCGTGGCTTGTCTATTGCAGCCCTCCCTCTCCTCTCATATATATATATAGGGGGAGGGTGGAGAGGTGTCTGGCCTAGGGTTTCCCCTAGGAAGGGCGGCGACCAAGGGTGGGGTGCCTTGCCACCCAAGGCAAGGGGTAGCGCCCCACCTTGGGCTACCCTAGTCCTTTGGCCGCATAGACCTTCAAGAGGGAGGAGCGCCCAACCCACCAGGGGCTGGTGCGCCACCTCTCACAGCCCATGGGGCCCTCCAAGGCAGGTGGACACTCCTTGTGGATCCCCAGAACACTTCCGGAACCTCCGTCACAAAACCGATAAGTCCCGGAACTTTTCCGGAACCCGAATACTGTTGGAAATATGCCCTAGAGGCAATAATAAAATAGATATTATTATATTTCCTGTTTTCAGATAATTGTTTATTATCCATGCTAGAATTGTATTGAATGGAAACAAAAATACATGTGTGGATACATAGACGAAACAGTGTCCCTAGTCAGCCTCTAGTTGAGTAGCTCATTGATCAAAGATTGTTAAGGTTTACTAGCCATAGATAAGTGTTGTCACTTGATAACGGGATCACATCATTAGGAGCATGATGTGATGGACAAGACCCAAACTATGAAGGTAGCATGTGTTCGCGTTATTTTGTTGCTACTGTTTTCTGCATGCCAAGTATACATTCCAATGACCATGGGATCATGTAACTCACTGACATCGGAGGAATGCCTTGTGTGTATGAAACGTCGGAACATAACTGGGTGGCTATAAAGGTGCTCTACATGTATCTCCGAATGTGTCCATTGAGTTAGCATGGATCAAGACTAGGTTTTGTCACTCCGTATGACGAAGAGGTATATCGGGGCCCACTCGGTAATACAACATCACAAACAAGCCTTGCAAGTAATGTGACAAAAGAGTTAGCCACGGGATTTTGTATTACGGAACGAGTAAAGAGACTTGCCGGTAACGAGATTGGAATAGGTATAGAGACCGTCGTCGAATCTCGGGCAAGTAACATACCGAAGAACAAAGGGAATGTTATACGGGATTAACTGAATCCTTGACATAGGGGTTCAACCGATAAAGATCTTCATAGAATATGTAGGAGCCAATATGGACATCCATATCCCTCTATTGGTTATTGATTGGAGAGTTTCTCACGTCATGTCTGCATAGTTCTCGAACCCACAGGGTTTGCACACTTAAGGTTCGGTGATGTTTCAGTATTATTGAGTTACGTGCGTTGGTGACCGGAAGTAGTTCGGAGTCCCGGATTAGATAGCGGACGTCACGAGGAGCTCCGGAATGGTCCGGAGGTAAATATTGATATATAGGAAAGTTGCATTTGGCTTCCGGAAAGTTTTGGGCATTACCGGTAAAGTACCGGGAGTGATGAATTTATTTCGGGGTTTTACCGAGAGGGGCCACCCACCCGGGAGAGAACCTAATAGTCCTAAAGGTGGTGCAACAACCCTTAGTTGGCTGGTTCGGCCAGCCCAAGAGGGCCAATTTTGGCCAAGTACAAAAGGAAAAGGAGAAGGAAAAAAAGGAACGAGGTGGCCAAGTAGGAAGGGAGTCCGCCACCAAACCGAATTGGAGAAGGACTCTCCTCCCTTGGCTCGGTAGAGCCCTCCTCCTTGGAGTAGGAGGCAAGGCAGCCCTCCCTCCTATTCCTCCTATATATAGTGGAGGTTTTGAGGGCAAACTATATCAGAAAAAGGCACGTCTTGCCCTCTCCTCCATAGATCATCTCCCTCGTCTAGATTAGTCTCGCATAACTTGGCGAAGCCCTACTGGATTAGTTCACCACCAACACCACGTCGTCATGCTACCGGAGAACTCATCTACCTCTCCGTCCCTCTTGCTGGATCAAGAAAGCGGACATTGTCATCAAGCTGTACGTGTGATGAACGTGGAGGTGTCATCCGTTCGGCGCTAGATCAGGACGGAGTTCGTGGGACGGCTTGCGATTTGGATCGCGAACACGTTCAACTACATCAACTGTGTTTCTTAATGTTTCCCGCTTAGCAATCTACAAGGGTATGTGGATCCGATCTCCCCTCTTGTAGATGATCATCACCATGGATAGGTCTTGGGCGTGCGTAGGAATTTTTTTGTTTCCCATGCAATGTTCCCCACCAAATACCAACTTCCCATATATCAATCTTTACCTCCATCCATTCCAGAGCTCCTTGTGACATTCGGGATATCATCCAGAACTCCAAACAACTTTCAGTTACCACCATACATAACTCATTAGTACTAAATCATCACTGAACCTTAAGTGTGCAGACCCTACGGGTTTGAGAACTATGCAGACATGACAGAGACACTCTCCGGTCAATAACCAATAGCAGGACCTGGATGCCCATATTGGCTCCTACATATTCTACGAAGATCGTTATCGGTCAAACCACGATGTCAAGGATTCAATCAATCCCGTATATTATTCCCTTTGTCTATCGATATGTTACTTGCCCGAGATTCGATCGTCGGTATCTGCATACCTAGTTCAATATCGTTACCGGAAAGTCTCTTTACTCGTTCCATTATACAAGATCAAGTGGCCAAATATTTAGTCACATTGCTTGCAAACTTGTTGTGATGTTGTATTACCGAGTGGGCCCTGAGATACCTCTCCGTCACACAGAGTGACAAATCCCAGTCTTGATCCATGCCAACTCAACATACACCCTCAGAGATACGTATAGAGCACCTCTATAATCACCGAGTTATGTTGCGACATTTGATACACATAAGTTACTCTTCCAGTGTCAGTGAGTTTCATGATCTCATGGTCATAGGAACAGATACTTGACATGCAGAAAACAACAGCAATAAACTGATATGATCCTATGTTACATTCATAGTTTGGGTCTTGTCCATCACATCATTCTCCTAATGATGTGATCCTGTTATCAAATGACAACTCGTGTCTATGGCTAGGCAACCTTAGCCATATTTGATCAACAAGCTAGTCTAGTAGAGGCTCACTAGGGACACGGTATTTTCTATATATCCACACATGTATTTGAGTTTCCAATCAATACAATTATAGCATGGATAATAAACGATTATCATGAACAAGGAAATATAATAATAAATAATTTATTATTACCTCTAGGGTATATTTCCAATAGTCTCCCACTTGCACTAGAGTCAATAATGTAGTTCACATCACCATGTGATTAACACCCAATAATTTCTAGGCTTTGGTCATGTTTTGCTTGTGAGAGAGGTTTTTAGTCAACAGGTGTGCAAAATTCAAATCCGTGTGTACTTTACAAATCTCTATGTCATATTTTAGATTCTTCTACCAGGCTCCACTTGGAACAATTCCAAATGACTGCTCCACTATATAAATCCGGTTTGCTACTCAAGGTCATCCAGATTGGTGTCAAAGCTTGCATCAATGTAACCTTTTATGATGAACTCTTTTATCACCTCCATAATCAGAAACATTTCCTTAGTCCACTAGTTACTAAGGATAACTTTGACTCTGGTCCACTGATCTATTTCTGGATCACCCTTGTACCCCTTGGCGGAATAATGAAAAGGCACACACAAGGTGCGGTACATAGCATGGCATACTATAGAGCCCATGGATAAGGCATAGGGGGCGACCTTCGTCCTTTCGCTTTCTTCTGCCATGGCGAGGCTTTGAGTCTTAATTAAATTCACACCTTACAATACAAGCAAGAACTCCTTCTTTGACTGATCCATTTTGAACTCCTTCAAAATCTTGTAAAGGTATGTCTTTATTGAAAGTTTATCAAGCGTCCTGATCTATCTCTATAGATCTTGATGTCCAATATTTTAAGTAGCTTCATCTAGGTTTTCCTTTGAAAAACTCTTTCAAACAACCCTTTATGCTTGCCAGAAATTCTACATCATCTCCGATCAACAATATGTCATTCACATATACTTATCAGGAATTCTATAGTGCTCCCACTCACTTTCTTGTAAATACAAGTTTCTCATAAACTTTGTATAAACCCAAATAGCTTTGATCATCTTATCAAAGCGTATATTACAACTCTGAGATGCTTGCTCCAGTCTATAGAAGGATCGCTGGATCTTGCTACCTTGTTAACATCCTTATGATCGACAAAACCTTCTAGTTATATCACATACAAACTTTCCTCAGGGAAACCGTCAAGGAAACAATGTTTTGACATCCATCTGCCAGATTTCATAATTGAAAAAAGCAGCAACTGCTAGAATAACTCCAACAGACTTTAGCATGGCTACAGGTTAGAAAGTATCATCATAGTCAACTCCTTAAACTTGTGGGAAACCTCTTTGCGACAAGTCGAGCTTTCTAAATGGTGACATTCACCATCATCATATGTCTTCCTTTTAAACATCCATTTGTACTTAATAACCTTACGACCATCAAGTAGTTCTTCCAAAGTCCACACTTTGTTTCATACATGGATCCTTTCTCAAATTTCATGGCCTCGAGCCATTTGTCGGAATTTGGGCCCACCATCATTTCTCCATAGCTCGTAGGTTCATCGTTGTCCAACAACATGACCTGCATGACAGGATTACTGTACCAGTCTGGAGCAGTACATGTCCTTGTGGACCTACGAGGTTGGTAGTAACTTGATCTAAAGCTTTATGGTCACCATCATTAGCTTCCTCTTCAACTGGTCTAGGCGCCATAGGAACACTTTCATGTGCCCTTCTACTCCCTGGTTGAAGTGACGGTTCAATAACCTCATCAAGTTCAACCACCCTCCCACTCAATTATTTCGAGAGAAACTCTTTCTCGAGACATGACCCGTTCTTAGCAACAAACAATTTGCCTTCGGATCTGAGATAGGAGGTATACCCAACTATTTCCTTTGGGTGTCCTATGAAGATGCACTTATCCGCTTTGGGTTCAAGCTTATCAAGCTGAAGCCTTTTGACATGAGCATCGCAGCCCCAAAATTGAAGAAATGACAACTTAGGTTTCTTGCCAAACCATAGTTAATATGGTGTGATCTCAAAGGAATTATGTGGTGCCCTATTTAAAGTGAATGTGGTTGTCTCTAATGCATAACCCAAAAAGATAGTGGCAAATCGACAAGAGACATCATAGTATGCACCATATCCAATAAGGCACGACTACGACGTACGAACACACCATCACACTATGGTGTTCGAGGTGGCATGAGTTGTGAAACAATTTGCACAATGTCTTAAATGTATACCAAACTCGTGAGTTAGATATTCATCTCTACGATCACATCGTAGACATTTGATGCTCTTGTCATGACGATCTTCAACTTCGCTCTGAAATTGCTCGAACTTTTCAACATTTAACACTTGTGGTTCATTAAGTAAATACAACCGTATCTACTCAAATCATCTCTAAAGTAAGAACATAACAATATCCACTACGTGCTTAAGCACTCATTGGACTACATACATCAAAATGTATTATTTCCAATAAGTCACTTGCCCGTTCCATCTCACGAGAAAATGAGGCCTTCAATCATCTTGCCCATGTGGCATGGTTTGCATGTCTCAAGCGATTCAAAATCAAGTGAGTCTAAAAGATCCATCAGCTTGAAGTTTCTTCATGCGTTTACACCAATGGGCATGGTTCGCATGTCTCAAACGATTCAAAATCGAGTGAGCCCAAAGATCCATCAGCATGGAGTTTCTTCATGCGTTTTATACCAATATGACCTAAGCGGCACTGCCACAAGTAAGTGGTACTATCATTACTAACTTTTTATTTTTTTGACATAAATACAATGAACTTGTGTATCACTACGATCGAGATTCAATAAACCATTCACATTGGGTGCATGATCATGAAAGATATTATTCATTTAAACAGAATAACCCATTATTCTCAAACTTACGTGAATAATCGTCTCACAATAAACAAAATCAATATAATGTTCATGCTCAACACGGACACCAAATAACATTTATTTAGGTTTACCACTAATTCCGAAGGTAGATGGAGCGTGTGATGGTGATCACATCAACCTTTGAATCTCTTCCAACACACGTTGACACCTCGCCCTTAGCTAGTCTTCGTTTATTCCGCAACTCTTATTTCGAGTTACTAATATTAGCAACTGAACTGTATGAAAAACCCAGGAGCTACAACGAGCACTAGTAAGGCACACGTCAATAACATGTATATCAAATATACGTTTGTTCACATTGCCAACCTTCCTATCTGCCAAGAATCTGGGGTAGTTACACTCTCAATGACCACTCCCCTCATAACAGAAGCACTCAGTCTGAGGTTTGGGTTCAACCTTGGGTTTCTTCACTAGAGAGACAACTGGCTTGTCATCCTCGAAGTTTCCGTTCTTGCTCTTACCCTTCTTGAAACTAGTGGTTTTACTAACCATCAACACTTGATACTCCTTCTTGAATTCTACCTTCACGGTGTCAAACATCGTAATAGCTGAGGGACCATCTTCTCCATTCTTGATATGTTATAGTTCATCATTAAGCTCCAGTAGCTTGGTGGCAGTGACTTTAGAGAACTATCACTATCTTATCTGGAAGATCAACTCCCACTTGATTCAAGTGATTGTAGTACCCAGACAATCTGAGAACAAGATCACCTATTGAGCTATTCCCCTTCATCTTTTAGGCAAGGAATCTTGTCGGAGGTCTCTTACCTCTCAACATGGGCACGAACCTGAAATCCTAATTTCAGCTCTTGGAACATCTCATATGCTCTCTGACGTTCAAGACATTTTGGAGCCTCGATTCTAAGTCATAAAGTATGACGCACTGAACTATCATGTAGTTATCAGAACGTGCATGTTAGATGTTCGCAACATCCATAGACGACGCTTGGGGCGATAGAATACCGAGCGGTGCATTAAGGACATAAGTCTTCTGTGCAGCAATAAGGACAATCCTCAGTTTACGGACCCAGTCCGCATAATTGCTACTATCATCTTTAAACTTAGGTTTCTCTAGGAACGCATCAAAAATACATGGGAGCTACAACGCGAGCTATTGTTCTACAACATACTAAGTAAAGACAAATTAGACTATGTTCATGATAACGAGTTCAATTAATCATATTACTTAAGAACTCCCACTGAACTCAACATCCCTCAGGTTGTTCGAGTGTGACATGATCCAAATCCACCAACCAAAGTCCGATCATCACGTGAGATGAGGTGGTTTCAATGGTCAACATCTCCATGTTGATCATATCTACTATATGACTCATGTTTGACCTTTCTATCTCCTGTGTTTCGAGGCCATGTCTGTACATGCTAGGCTGGTCAAGTTTAACCCAAGTGTACTGCATGTGCAAAACTGGCTTACACATGTTGTATGTGAACCTAGAGTCTATCACACCCAAGCATCACGTGATGCACACTTGGGGGGAACACAATTTTATCTTGAAATTTTAGGGAGAGGTCATCTTATAATGCTACCGTCGTCCTAAGCAAAATAAGATGCATGGAAGGATTAACATCACATGTAAATCATAAGTGACATGATATGAGCATGAACTTGTGCTTTTGATCTCCATCTCCAAAGCACCGGCATGATCTCCATCGTCATCGGCATGAACACCATGATCCCAATCATCATGGTCTCCATCATCATGTTGTCGTCAGGGTTGTCGCGCCAACCGTGCTTCTACTACTATTGTTACCGTTTAGCGATAAAGTAAAGCATTACATAGCGCTTAATGATTGGCACGCATGTCATACAATAATTAAAGACAACCCTATGGCTCCTGTCGGTTGCCGTATGCATTGACATGCAAGTCGTGATAATCTATACAAAACATGATCATCCCATACATCACATATAACATCACATCTTGGCCATATCATATCACATCATACCGTGCAAAAAAAGTTAGACGTCCTCTAATCTATTGTTGCATATTTTACGTGGCTGCTATGGGTACCTAGCAAGAACACTTCTTAACTACGCAAAACCACAACGGTGATATGCAAGTTGCTATTTAACATTCTACAAGGACCGCCTTTGTCGAATACAATTCAACTAAGGTGGGAGAGACACACACTCGCAAGCCATCTTATGCAACAAAGTTACATGTAAGCTGATGGAACCGGTCTCTCGTACATGGACGAGTAAAGTTGGTCCGGGCCGCTTCATCCCACAATACCGCTGACTCAAGAAAAGACTCAGGAGGGAAGCAATCTGAATATCAACGCCCATAAACTCCTTTGTGTTTGATGACCCACAAGTATAGGGGATCAATCGTAGTCCTTTCGATAAGTAAGAGTGTCGAACCCAACGAGGAGCAGAAGGCTCTGATAAACAGTTTTCAGCAAGGTAATAACTGCAAGCACTGAAAGTAGCGGTAACAAGTGATGGTGTAGTGAGGTGAAACGTAGCAAGCGAAAAGTAACAAGTAACAAGTAGTAGAAACGGTGCGGCAAGTGGCCCAATCCCTTTTGTAGCAAGGGACAAACCTAAACAAAGTCTTATAGGAGTAAAAACGCTCCCGGGGACACACGGGAATTTCTTTCATGCTAGTTTCATCATGTTCACGTGATTCGCGTTCGTTAGTTTGATAGTTTGATATGTGGGTGGACCGGCGCTTGGGTACTGCCCTTACTTGGACAAGCATCCCACTTATTATTAACCCCTCTCGCAAGCATCCACAACTACGAAAGAAGAATTAAGACAACATCTAACCATAGCATTAAACTAGTGGATCCAAATCATCCCCTTACGAAGCAACACATAGACTGGGGTTTAAGCTTCTGTCACTCTAGCAACCCATCATCTACTTACTACTCCCCAATGCCTTCCTCTAGGCCCCAAATATGGTGAAGTGTTATGTAGTCGACATTCACATAACACCACTAGAGGAAAAGACAACATACAGCATATCAAAATACCGAACAAATACAAATTCACATGACTATTATTAGCATGACTTATCCCATGTCCTCAAGAACAAAAGTAACTACTTACAAAGCATAATCATAATCATGATCAGAGGTGTAATGAATAGCATCAAGGATCTGAACATAAAATCTTCCACCAAGTAATCCAACTAGCATCAACTACAAAGAGTAATCAACACTACTAGCAACCTTACAAGTACCAATCGGAGTCGCGAGACGGAGATTGGTTACAAGAGATGAACTAGGGATTGGAGAGGAGATGGTGCTGATGAAGATGCTTATGGAGATGACTCCCCTCCGACGAGAGGAGTGTTGGTGATGACGATGGCGACGATTTCCCCCTCCGGGAGGGAAGTTTCCCCGGCAGGATCGTCCTGCCGGAGCTCTAGATTGGATCTGCTCAAGTTCCGCCTCGTGGCGGCGGCGAAACCACAAAAAAGCTCCTCCTTGATTTTTTTTCTGGAATGAAACCATTCATATAGCAAAAGAGGGGGGCCAGTGGGCCGTCAGGGAGCCCACAAGCCCTGTAGCCGCCACCAGGGGGTGGCGGCTACCAGGCTTGTGGGGCCCTGGTAGCTCCCCTCTGGTACTTCTTTCGTCCAGTATTTTTTATATATTCCCAAAAAATTCCACATTGATTTTCAAGGCAATTGGAGTTGTGCAGAATAGAGGACTCAAGCTTGCTCCTTTTCCAGTCCAGAATTCCAGCTGCCAGTATTCTCCCTCTTCAAATAAACCTTGCAAAATAAGAGAGAAAAGGCATAAGTATGGTACCACAAGGTAATATAACAGCCCAAAAAGCGATAAATATCAACATGAAAGCATGATGCAAAATGGACGTATCAACTCCCCCAAGCTTAGACCTCGCTCGTCCTCAAGCGAAAACCAAGTTCCATAAACATGTCCACATGTTTAGGGACGAAGGTGTCGATAAAACATAATACGGACATGAGGGCATCATGATCACACATAGAACAGCAATACATCATAAAGATTCTTATGGGAAAGTAACAATTCCTTCAAAGAGCAAAGTATGAAGCAAAAAACCTTACCGAGAAGTAGCCAACAACAGTCCATAGTCATTGAAGCAATTGCAATTTATCATAACATCAGAAAGAGTCAAATAAGAGCTTGTAAAGCAAACCAACATACTGAATCATCTCTTTTGTTTTTCACAATTGTTACAACTCACGTGGTACTCATGGTATCAAAGTTTCAGCTGGACACAGAGGAAGATAGGGGCTTATAGTTTTGCCTCCCAACCATTTACCTCAAGGGTAAAGTCAACAATAATAAAGCATAAGTACTCATCTCCAAGTTGATATATGAATATAGATCTTTCCCAAGCAT
Source organism: Hordeum vulgare subsp. vulgare (assembly GCF_904849725.1). Lineage (NCBI taxonomy): Eukaryota > Viridiplantae > Streptophyta > Magnoliopsida > Poales > Poaceae > Hordeum > Hordeum vulgare. The sequence goes on along the minus strand of NC_058521.1, from coordinate 548,740,621 downwards.
GTGACGGTAGCCAAGACAAAGGCAAAATAGGGAATTGGTGAAGATCACCATGATTCTTACAAGGGCAAAAAGTAAAGGTACAAGATAGGCCCTTCGCAGAGGGAAGCAGAGGTTGTCATGCACTATTGTGGTTTGGATGTGTGTCCTCTTAGTGCGGAGGAACGTCACTTTATATTGCCTCCTGTGATAAAGAACTTTATTATGCAATCTGTCGCTTTTATGTCTTCCTCATCACAGGTTTGTATAAAGCTTATTTTCCACACACTAATAGATCATACATATTAGAGAGCAATTTTTATTGCTTGCACCGATGACAACTTACTTGAGGGATCTTATTCAATCCATAGGTAGGTATGGTGGACTCTCATGGCAAAACTGGGTTGGAGGTTTATGGATGCACAAGTAGTATCTCTACTTGGTGCGGGAGTTTTGGCTAATATGAGGTGGAAGCAATCGTCACATGCTAAGGGATCTCTAATCATATAACATTGTTTGGAACCAAGCAAACACAATTCATTATGTTGTCTTCCTTGTCCAACATCTACTTCTAAGCATGTAATAGTTTGGTGAGTGCTCACAATTATAGAAGGTGTCTAAGATGATATATTTATATGTGAACCTCTCTTTCCTTATTACTTCTTATTAAATGCAACAATGACTGAGGTCTATGTTGGTCTATTCTCAACAAGTTTCAATCATCATACTTGTCATATGTGAAGCTATCACTTTCCATAAGACCATCTCCTGATCTTTCATGCTATCGTTCTTTTCATGCCCTTGATCACGGCACAAAACAAAGCCCTTGACTAAGATACTCTTTATTATAAAGCTCGCAAGATCGAATACGTCGGGGGAGAGACAAAGCAAAAGACTCAAACTAAACACTAAAGACTTATTCCACTAAGAGAAGAAATAAAAACTGAAAAGGAAAGAACTAAAACAAAGGTAAAAGCAAAAGATATGAAGGTGATACGATACCAGGGCAACTCCACCAAGCTTGGCAAAAGCCAAGGGGATTGCCCATACCAATGCTTAGTTGTCTTCCTTTGGTGATGGTGGTGGTGGAGTTGTTGGAGTAGTCTGATCCTCCGTCTTCCAAGGCATAGGTGCTCCATCATGGCAGGATGAACGAGTCGCCGGAATCCTCAAATCTGCAGCCAACCTTATTGATTTAAATCTATACTCATACTCACAGGTTTGGTTCTGCAGGTCATAGATCTAGCCCTGAAGTTGATCAACCCTGTCATAAAGCCTGGAGAGGTGCTTCCCAATGTCAATGGCATCCATCTTGGGATTGCTGGTGAACTCCGTGGTCATCATGTGGTTGGCGTTGAGTCCACGCTCCACCATCCCTTGGCATTTGAAGACTTGTTGCTCCATTGCTTCAAGCCTCGTCTCCATGCTTCCGGTCTTCTTAGGCCCCTCAACATCACGAATGTGCAACATCCCCTCGCTCATCTTGATAGATTGAGGGTGTTTCAGCACTTCCGTGAGATAGGGATTGATGACCTTCTCAAAGATCTTGTCCTTAGGAGCATTTGGGGAAGTCCTGACGATCTAGATCTGCAACAGAAACACGCTCGAAACAAAAACAGAGGAAAACTGCACGGTACGGAGATCAAAACCCTCGGGAGTATATATAATGATTTTTTCTGGACCAGAAGGAGTGCTCCGCAAGAAAACGGAGTCGAGGAGGCACACGAGGTGCCCACAAGCCCTGTAGCTGCCACCAGGGGGTGGCGGCTACCAAGCTTGTGGCCGCCTCGTGCGCTCTCCGGATTGCTTTTTATTTTTCTAATTTTCCAAAAATTCCAAAATGGAGGAAATTTCCTATTGGAAAAGCCTCGGGTCCAATTACTTACCGAAACAGATACCTCTTCGTTTTCAGGGTCTAAAACAGGCTGATAAACATCCCTTATGTACTCCTCTGGAGTTCTGATATTGATGATATTGGTCTCAACATTTATGGGAGCACCAGAGATGTAATGCTTGATTCTTTGCCCATTTACCACTCTAGGAAAATTACTTTCCGTGTTATTGATTTTGATGGCACCGGAACGATATACTTCCTCGACAACGTAAGGACCTTCCCATTTAGAGAGAATCTTGCCTGCGAAGAATCTTAAGCGAGAAACATAATCACCTACATTGAACTCTCGTTTCTGTATTTTTTTATCGTGCCATCTCTTAACCTTTTCCTTGAATAACTTGGCATTCTCATATGCCTGGGCCCTCCATTAATCTAATGAGCTGATATCAAACAACCGCTTCTCACCGGCAAGTTTGAAATCAAAGTTGAGCTCTTTGATTGCCCAATAAGCTTTGTGTTCCAGCTCAAGAGGTAAATGACAGGCCTTACCGTAAACCATTTTATACGGCGACATGCCCATGGGATTCTTATAAGCAGTCCTATAAGCCCATAGTGCATCGTCAATTTTGCTAGACCAATTCTTTCGAGATCTATTGACGGTGTTTTGTAAGATCAATTTGATCTCCGTATTACTCAACTCCACTTGACCACTATACTGAGGATGATAAGGAGATGCAACTCTATGGTTGACATCATACTTAGCGAGCATCTTGCGGAAAACACCATGAATGAAGTGTGAACCGCCATCAGTCATCAGATATCTAGGGACTCCAAATCTTGGGAAAATGACTTCTTTAAGCATCTTAATGGAGGTGTGGTGATCAGCATTTCTAGTGGGGATAGCTTCTACCCACTTAGTGACATAATCCACAGCAACTAAGATGTGAGTGTACCCATTGGAACTCGGGAAGGGTCCCATATAATCAAAGCCCCAGACATCAAACGGTTCAATGACAAGTGAATAGTTCATAGGCATTTCCTGACGCTTACTGATGTTCCCTATTCTTTGGCATTCGTCACAAGACAAGACAAACTTACGGCCATCCTTGAAGAGAGTGGGACAATAGAAACCTGATTGCAATACCTTATGAGCAGTTCTATCTCCAGCATGGTGTCCTCCGTAGGCTTCGGAATGACACTTCTGCAGGATCTGTCCCTGTTCATGTTCAGGCACACAACATCGAATAACACCATCTACTCCTTCCTTATAAAGGTGAGGATCATCCCAAAAGTAGTGTCTCAAATCAAAGAAGAATTTCTTCTTTTGCTGGTAGGTGAAACTGGGTGGTATGTATTTGGCTACGATATAATTTGCGTAATCAGCATACCACGATGCACTATGTGAAGTGCGGATGACATTTAATTGCTCATCAGGAAAGCTGTCATCAATAGGTCATGGGTCATAAAGGACATTCTCTAGCCTGGACAAGTTATCTGCTACAGGGTTATCAACACCCTTTCGGTCAACAACGTGCAAATCAAATTCCTGTAGCAGGAGAACCCATATGATTAGCCTAGGCTTAGCGTCCTTCTTCTCCATAAGGTACTTAATAGCAGCATGATCAGAGTGAATAGTGACTTTGGAGTCAACTATATAAGATCTGAACTTTTCACATGCAAACACGACTGCTAAAAACTCCTTTTCCGTAGTGCCATAGTTTCTTTGGGCACTGTCTAGAGTTTTACTAGCGTAGTGAATAACATTCAACTTCTTGTCAACTATTTGTCCTAGAACAGCACCAACAGCATAATCACTAGCGTCGCACATGATTTCAAAGGGCAAGTTCCAGTCAGGTGGTTGAACAATAGGTGCGGTTATCAAGGCCTTCTTAAGTATTTCGAAAGCTTCCTCACAATCCTCATCAAAAACAAAAGGAACATCCTTCTGCAAGAGGTTGGTAAGAGGCCTAGAAATCTTAGAGAAGTCTTTAATGAACCTTCTATAGAAACCAACATGATCTAGGAAACTTCGTATACCTCTGATATCTGTGGGGCAAGGCATTTTCTCAATTGCATCAACCTTAGCCTTATCAACTTCAATGCCTCTCTCAGAAATTTTGTGTCCTAAGACGATGCCTTCATTAACCATAAAGTGGCACTTCTCCCAATTCAAGACGAGGTTGGTATCTTTGCATCTCTGTAAGACTTGATCAAGGTTGCTGAGGCAATCATCAAAGGAAGACCCGTAAACGGAGAAGTCATCCATGAAAATCTCGACAATCTTTTCACAAAAGTCAGAGAATATAGTCATCATACATCCTTGAAAGGTAGCAGGTGCATTGCATAAGCCAAAAGGCATACGTCTATAAGCAAAGGTACCGAAGGGGCAGGTGAAAGTGGTTTTCTCCTGATCAGATTGTGCAACAGGTATTTGCGAGAAACCTGAATAATCGTCTAGAAAGCAAAAGTGTGTGTGTTTGGATAGCCTTTCTAGCATTTGGTCGATTAACGGGAAAGGATAATGGTCTTTCCTGGTTGCCTTGTTCAGTTTTCGGAAGTCTATCACCATCCTATAGCCAGTGATAATCCTTTGTGGGATTAATTCATTCTTATGATTAGGAACGACGGATAATCCTTTGTGGGATTAATTCATTCTTATCATTAGGAACGACGGTGATACCTCCCTTCTTAGGTACGCAATGTATTGGACTTACCCAATCACTATGAGCAACAGGATAAATGATTCCTGCTTCCAGAAGCTTTAATATGTCTTTTCTCACGACCTCTTTCATCTTAGGATTTAATCTCCTTTGATGATCAGCAACTGGTTTGAAGTCAGGATCAGTTTTAATCTTGTGCTGACATAGAGTGGTACTAATACCCTTAAGATCATCAAGAGTATATCCAATAGCCGCACGGTGCTTCCTCAAAGTTTTTAGTAACTTCTTCTCTTCGTGATTCGATAGGAGAGCACTAATAATAACAGGATATGTCTCATTCTCATCAAGATAGGCATACTTGAGAGTATCAGGCAACTGTTTAAGCTCGAACACAGGATCACCCTTCGGTGGGGGAGGATCCCCAAGCAGTTCAACAGGCAGATTATTCTTGAGAATAGGATATTGCTCTAAGACAATTTTATATATCTCATCTCTTTCATCCATATGCATATCATTTTCATGCTCAAGCAGATATTTCTCTAAAGGATCCATAGGATGTACGGCAATAGAGGCAAGAGCAATGATTTCATCCCTACCAGATGACTCTTTTTCATGGGGTTGTCTTCTAAACTTGGAGAAGTTAAATTCATGAGACACACCCTCGAAACTAACAGTGACAGTCTGTTTAACGCAATCAATGTGAGCATTGACAGTGTTGAGAAAGGGTCTACCAAATATGATGGGACAAAAGCTATCTTGTGCAGTAGCAAGGACAAGGAAATCAGTAGGATACTTCGTCTTACCACACAGGACTTCTACGTCTCTCACAATTCCCAGAGGGCAGATAGTGTCTCTATTAGCTAGCGTAATAGTGACATCAATGGGTTCTAACTCAGCAGGTGCAATATCATCTTTGATTTCATCATATAGGGAACAGGGTATTGCACTAACACTAGCACCCATATCACATAAACCATGGTAACAGTGATCTCCTATCTTGACAGAAACAACGGGCAGGCCAACTACAGGTCCGTATTTGTCTTTCACGTGAGGTTTAGCAATTCTAGCAGAGTCCTCACAGAATTTGATAACATGCCCGTCTATGTCTTCGGCTAAAAGATCTTTGATAATAGCAACACTAGGTTCAACTCTAATTTCCTCAGGGGGTGCAAGTGGTCTAATGTAACCCCTACGTATCATAGTTGGAGCTTTAGAATAATCCTTTTTCCTAGCAGGGTAAAGTGGTTTCTCAGCGTAGGCACAAGGAACAATAGGATCACTAAAAGCAATGACTTTCTCCTCAACTAGATTGGGTTTAGCTATGTTGACTTCTACAGGGGGATGATATTTAAACCACTTCTCTTTGGGAAGATCAACATGAGCAGCAAAAGATTCACATAGAGAAGCTACTATCTCAGAGTCAAGTCCATACTTAGCGCTAAAATCTCTAGAAGTGTTTGTTTCGACAAAAGATTTAATGCAATCAAACTGGAAATTCATACCTAACTCCTTACCTTCTTCCAGCTCCCAATCTTCAGAGTTGCGTTTGATTTTTTCCAATAAATTCCACTTGTGGTCAATATCCTTCTTCATAAAAGAACCGGTACAAGAAGTGTCAAGCATGGTACGATCTTCATGAGAAAGCCGAGCATAAAAGTTTTGAGTGATAATTTCTCTCGAGAGCTCATGATTGGGACATGAATATAACATTGATTTAATCCTCCCCCAAGCTTGAGCTATGCTTCCCTGTCACGAGGACAAAAGTTATAAATATAATTCCAATCGCGATGTACTAAATGCATAGGATAGAACATATAGCCTATACCATGTCAACGCCTTATCCTTTAAAGATAAAGGAAAGACTTTCTTCTTTACCTCATCCTCGGGCAAACCTGCAAGCTTAAATAAACCACAAACTTCATCTACATAGATCAGATGCAAGTCTGGATGTGAAGATCCATCTCATGTAAAAGGATTAGCCAGCAGTTTCTCAAGCATACCCGAAGGAATTTCATAAAAGATATTTTCAGTAGGTACCTCAGGTTGAGGAACAACTCCTCGTGCTTCCGTTCGTGGTGAAGATACCCCGAACAAATTCCTCAAAGGAACAGTTTCCATAGTGACAAGTGACAATAAATTTCAGCACAGTATATAAATGTTTCCTTACCAAATTCCACTTACCAAAGGCGCTTCACTCCCCGGCAACGGCGCCAGAAAAGAGTCTTGATGACCCACAAGTATAGGGGATCAATCGTTGTCCTTTCGATAAGTAAGAGTGTCAAACCCAACGAGGAGCAGAAGGCTCTCATAAACAGTTTTCAGCAAGGTAATAACTCTAAGCACTGAAAGTAGCGGTACCAAGTGATGGTGTTGTGAGGTGAAACGTAGCAAGCGAAAAGTAACAAGTAACAAGTAGTAGCAACGGTCCAGAAAGTGGACCAATCCCTTTTGTAGCAAGGGACAAGCCTGAACAAAGTCTTATAGGAGAAAAAACGCTCCCGAGGACACACGGGAATTTCTGTCATGCTAGTTTCATCATGTTCACGTGATTCGCGTTCGTTACTTTGATAGTTTGATATGTGGGTGGACCCGCGCTTGGGTACTGCCCTTACTTGGACAAGCATCCCACTTATGATTAACCCCTCTCGCAATCATCTGCAACTATGAAAGAAGAATTGAGACAACGTCTAACCATAGCATTAAACTAGTGGATCCAAATCAGCCCCTTACGAAGCAACGCATAGACTGGGGTTTAAGCTTCTGTCACTCTAGCAACCCATCATCTACTTACTACTCCCCAATGCCTTCCTCTAGGCCCAAAATATGGTGAAGTGTTATGTAGTTGACGTTCACATAACACCACTAGAGGAAAAGACAACATACAACATATCAAAATACCGAACAAATACCAAATTCACATGACTATTATCAGCATGACTTATCCCATGTCCTCAGGAACAAAAGTAACTACTCACAAAGCATAATCCTAATCATGATCATAGGTGTAATGAATAGCATCAAGGATCTGAACATAAACTCTTCCACCAAGTAATCCAACTAGCATCAACTACAAAGAGTAATCAACACTACTAGCAACCTTACAAGTACCAATCAGAGTCGCGAGACGGAGATTGGTTACAAGAGATGAACTAGGGGTTGGAGAGGAGATGGTGCTGATGAAGATGTTGATGGAGATGACTCCCCTCTGATGAGAGGAGTGTTGGTGATGACGATGGCGATGACTTCCTCCTCCGGGAGGGAAGTTTCCCCGGCAGGATCGTCCTGCCGGAGCTCTAGATTGGATCTGCTCAAGTTTCGCCTCGTGGCGGCGGCGAAACCACGAAAAAGCTCCTCCTTGATTTTTTTTTCTGGAACGAAACCCTTCATATAGCAAAAGAGAGGGGCCAGTGGGCCGTCAGGGAGCCCACAAGCCCTATAGCCGCCACCAGGCTTGTGGGGCCCTGGTAGCTCCCCTCTGGTACTTCTTCCGCCTAGTATTTTTTATATATTCCCAAAAAATTCCACGTTGATTTTCAGGGCAATTGGAGTTGTGCAGAATAGAGGACTCAGACTTGGTCCTTTTCCAGTCCAGAATTCCAGCTACCGGCATTCTCCCTCTTCAAATAAACCTTGCAAAATAAGAGAGAAAAGGCATAAGTATGGTACCACAAGGTAATGTAACAGCCCAAAAAGCGATAAATATCAACATGAAAGCATGATGCAAAATGGACGTCTCAGTGTTCTACTCATGATGTCATCTACGCATAGACCTAGCTCATGATTCCACTGTTGGGGAACATTGCATGGGAAACAAAAAAATTCCTACGCTCACCAAGATCAATCTAGAAGATGCACTTCTACGAGATAAGAGATTGTATCTACATATCCTTGTACATCTCTTAGTGGAAGCGTATATAATGCGGTTGATATAGTCGAATGTCTTCGCGATCCAATCAGGATCCGTCCCGCGATCCCATCACAATCTGTCCCGATCTAGCGCCAAACGGACGGCACCTCCGTGTTCAATACACGTACAACTCGATGACGTCTCCGCATGCTTGATCTAGCAAGCGAGGGCGGAGAGGTAGATGAGTTCTCTAGTAGCATGATGGTGTGGCGGCGATGGTGATGGATGTGTCCTAGCAGGGCTTCGCTAAGCACTACCGCGACGAACTAGAGGAAAGGTTGATTTAGAGGGAGAGGGAGAGGTTGAGTTGTTGCTTCTCTATAGCATCCCTACCTCTCCTCTCATTATATAGCGGGAGGGTGGAGAAGTGGCCGGCCTAGGCTTTCCCCTAGGAGGGGCGGCGGCCAAGGGTGGGGTGCCTTGCCACCCAAGGCAAGGGTTCGCGCCCCACCTTGGGCTACCCTAGCCCTTTGGACGCATGGGCCTTCGGTGGGAGGGGCGCCCAGCCCACCACGTGCTGGTGCGCCACCTCTCACAGCCCATGGGTCCCTCCGGGGTAGGTGGACCCTGGGAACACTTCTGGAACCTCCATCACAAATCCGATATGTCCCGGAACTTTTTCGGAACCCGAATACAAACTTCCCATATATCAATCTTTACCTGTGGACCATTCTGGAACTCCTCCTGATGTCCGGGATCTCATCTGGGAGTCCGAACAAATTTCGGTTACCACCATACATAACTCACTAATACTAAATCATCACTGAACCTTAACTGTGCAGACCCTGCGGATTCGAGAACTATGCAGACATGACCTAGACACTCTCCGATCAATAACCAATAGCGGGACCTGGATACCCATATTGGCTACTACATATTCGACGAAGATCTTTATCGGTCGAACCACGATGTCAAGGATTCAATCAATCCCGTATAATGTTCCCTTTGTCTATCGGTATGTTACTTGCCTGAGATTAGATCGTTGGTTTCTGCATACCTAATTCAATCACGTTATCAGCAACTCTTTACTCATTCCATAATAGAATATATTGTCGCTAACTCTTTAGTCACATTGCTTGCAAGCTTGGTTTGATGATGTATTACTGAGTGGGCCTTGAGATACCTCTTCGTCGGAGTAACAAATACCAGTCTTGATCTATGCAAACTCAACAGACTGTTGGAAATATGCCCTAGAGGCAATAATAAATTGGCTATTATTATATTTCCTTATTCATGATAATTGTTTATTATCCATGCTAGAATTGTATTGATTGGAAACTCAAATACATGTGTGGATTCATAGACAACACACTGTCCCTAGTGAGTCTCTAGTTGACTAGCTCGTTGATCAAAGATGGTCAAGGTTTCCTGGCCATAGACAAGTGTCGTCACTTGATAACGGGATCACATCATTAGGAGAATGATGTGATGGACAAGACACAAACTATAAATGTAGCATATGATTGTGTCAGTTTATTGCTACTGTTTTCTGCATGTCAATGTATTTGTTCCTATGACTATGAGATCATGCAACTCCCGGACATCGGAGGAATATGTTGTGTGTATCAAACATCGCAGCGTAACTGGGTGACTATAAAGGTGCTCTACAGGTATCTCCGAAGGTGTCTGTTGGGTTGGTATGGATCAAGACTGGGATTTGTCACTCCGTGTGACGGAGAGGTATCTCAGGGCCCACTCGGTAATACAACATCACTACAAGCCTTGCAAGCAATGTGACTAAGGAGTTAGTCCAGGATCTTGTATTACGGAACGAGTAAAGAGACTTGCTGGTAACAAGATTGAACTAGGTATGGAGATACCGACGATCGAATCTCGGGCAAGTAACATACCGAAGGACAAAGGGGACAACATACGGGATTAACTGAATCCTTGACATAGAGGTTCAACCGATAGAGATCTTCGTAGAATATGTAGGAGCCAATATGGACATCAAGGTCCCGCTATTGGTTATTGACCGGGGAGTGTCTCAGGTCATGTCTGCATAGTTCTCGAACCCGCAAGGTCTGCACACTTCAGGTTCGGTGACGTTTTGGTATAGTTGAGTTATAGGTGTTGGTGACGAAGGTTGTTCGGAGTCTCGGATGAGATCCTGGACGTCACGAGGAGCTCTGAAATGGTCCGGAGGTAAAGATTGATATATAGGAAGTCCTGTTTTGGTCACCGGAAAGGTTTCGGGCTCATCGATAGTGTACCGAGAGTGTGTCTCGACCCAAGAGGCCTCATGGGCTGTGGGAGGTGTCAAACCAGCCCCTAGTGGGCTCTCCGAACCAACCACTAAGGCATGTGCAGCTAGAGGTGGGAAAACCCTAAAGGAAAGGAAGGGAAGGAGTCCAAGTAGGAAAGGAATCCTACTTGGAGAAGGATTCGAGGTGGACTCTTCCACCTCCTCCTATTTCGGCCGAACCCCTAGAGGGTTTTGTGAGTGCCTCCTCCCCTCCCTCCCTCTTATATATACTAGAGGATTTATAGGGAAAGAAAACCCGAATTGCCACGTGCTCCCTCTACTTCTCTCTAGATCTGTTCTTCCTCTAGATCAGTTTTCGGCGGTGCTTAGGCGAAGCCTTGCTGGATTAGTTCACCACCACCACCACCACCACCACGCCGCCGTGCTGGAGAACTCATCTACCTCTCCGTCCCTCTTGCTGGATCAAGAAGGCGGGGATCATGATCGAGTTGTACGTGCCCTGAACACGGAGGTGCCGTCCGTTCGGCACTAGATCGGGATGGATCGTGATGGGATCACGGGACGGATCGTGATGAGATCGCAGGACGGGCTGCGATTTGGATCGCGAAGATGTTCCACTACATCAACCGCGTTATATACGCTTCCGCTTAGCGATCTATAAGGGTATGTATATTCACTCTCCCTTCTCGTAGGTAATCATCACCATGGATAGGTATTGCGTGTGCGTAGAATTTTTTTTATTTCCCATGCAACGTTCACCAACAGTGGCATCATGAGCTGGGTTCATGCGTAGATGATATCTCGAGTAGAACACAAAAGAGTTTGTGGGTGTTGATGTTCAATTTGCTGCCCTCCTTAGTCTTTTCTTGATTCGGCGGTATTGTTGGATTGAAGCGGCCCGGACCAACTTTACTCGTACTCTTACAAGAGACCGGTTTAATCAACTGACATGCAACTTGTTGCATAAAGATGACTGGCGGGTGTATGTTTCTTCAACTTTAGTTGAATCGGATTTGACCGAGGCGGTCCTTGGAGAAGGTTATATAGCAATTTGCATATCACCGTGTGGCTTTGCATAAGTAAGACGCGATCATACTAGATACCCATAGCAGCCATATAAAACATGCAACAATAAATTAGAGGATGTCTAACTTGTTTTTGCAGGGCATGCATGTGATGTGATATGGACAAAGACATGACATGATATATTGGATGTATGAGGTGATCATGTTGTAATAGTTAAATATCGACTTGCACGTCGATGCTATGACAACCGGCAGGAGCCATAGGGTTGTCTTTAAACTAACGTTTGTGCTTGCAGATGCTTTTACTATATTTCTAGGTTGTAGATTTAGTAGTAATAGCATAGATTGCACGACAACCTCTATGGCGGCACGATGATGGAGCTCATGATGATGGATATCATGGTGCGGCGCCGGTGATGATGGAGATCATGTCGGTTCTTTGGTGATGGAGATCAAGAAGCACAAGTTCATGGACATATCATGTCACTTATGATTTGCATTTGATGCTAATCCTTTTATGCACCTTATTTTGCTTAGAACGGCGGTAGCATTATAAGGTGATCCCTCACTAAAATTTCAAGATAAATTGTGTTCCTCCCGACTGTGCACTGTTGCGACAGTTCTTTGTTTCGAGACACCACGTGAAGATCGGGTGTGATAGACTCAATGTTCACATACAACGGGTGCAAAACAGTTGCACACACGGAACACTCGGGTTAAACTTGACGAGCCTAGCATGTACAGACATGGCCTCGGAACACAAGAGACCAAAAGGTCGAGCATGAATCATAAAGTTGATATGATCAACATGGATATGTTCACCACTGAAACTATACTCAACTCACGTGATGATCAGACTTGAGTTAGTGGATTTGGATCATGCGCCACTCGAATGACTAGAGGGATGTCTATTTGAGTGGGAGTTATTAGTAATATGATTAGCTAAACTCAATTATCATGAACATAATCAAAAGGTCTTTGCGAATTATGTTATAACTTGCGATGTAGCTCTACTGTTTTTGATATGATCCTAGAGGAAATTTAGTTGAAAGATGATAGTAACAATTATGCGGACTGAGTCCGTAAACTGAGGATTGTCCTCATTGCTGCGCAGAAGGCTTATGTCCTTAATGCACCGCTCGGTGTGTTGAACCTCAAGCGTCGTCTATGGATGTTGCGAACATCAGACATACACGTTTTTGATGACTACATGATAGTTCAGTGCGTAATGCTTAATGGCTTAGAATTGAGGTGCCAAAGATGTTTTGAACGTCACAGAATATATGAGATGTTCCAAGAGATGAAATTGGGATTTCATGCTTGTGCCCTTGTTGAGAGGTATGAGACCTCTGACAAGATTCTTTGTCTATAAAGTAAGGGAGAAAAGCTCAATCGTTGAACACGTGCTCAGATTTTCTAAGTGCTACAATCGCTTGAATCGAGTGGGAGTTAATCTTCAAGATGAGATAGTGATGGTTCTCCAAAGTCACTTCCACCAAGCTACTAGAGCTTCGTGGTGAACTATAACATATCAGGGATAGACATGATGATCCTTGAGCTATTCACGATGTTTCACACCGCGAAAGTAGAAATCAAAAGGAGCATCAATTGTTGATGGTTAGTAAAACCACTAGTTTCAAGAAGGGCAAGGGCAAGAAGGGATACTTCATGAAACGGCAAACCAGTTGCTGCTCTAGTGAAGAGACACAAGATTGAACCCTAACCCGAGACTAAGTGCTTCTGTAATGAGGAGAACAGTCACTGAAGAGGAACTACCCTAGATACTTGGTAGATGAGAAGGCTGGCAAAGTCGACAGAGGTATATTGGATATAAATGATATTGATGTGTACTTTACTAATACTCCTAGTAACACGAGGGTATTAGATACCAGTTCGGTTGCTAAGTGTTAGTAACTCAAAATAAAAGCTACGGAATAAACGGAGACTAGCTAAAAGCGAGGTGACGATATGTGTTGGAAGTGTTTCCAAGGTTGATGTGATCAAATATCACACGCTCCCTCTACCATTGGGATTAGTGTTAAACCTAAGTAATTGTTATTTGGTGTTTGCGTTGAGCATGAACATGATTTGATCGTGTTTATTGCAATACGATTATTCATTTAAAGAGAATAATGGTTATTCTATTTGCTTGAATAAATACCTTCACTGGTTTATTGAATCTCGATCGTAGTGATACACATGTTCATAATATTGATGCCAAAAGATAGAAAGTAGTAATAATAGTACCACTTGCTTGTGGCATTGACGCTTGAGAAATTGGTATAAAATGCATGAAGGAGCTCCATGCTGATGGATCTTTGTACTCACTCATTTTTGAAACGTTTGAGACATGCTAACCATGCCTATTGCTATAAACGCATGAACAAACTCCATGCAGATGGATCTTTTGGACTCACTTGATTTTGAATCGCTTGAGGCATGCAAATCATACCACATGGGCAAGATGACTAAAGGCCTCGTTTTTTCACTGAGTTGGAACAAGAAAGTAACTTGTTGGAAGTAATACATTTTGATGTGTGCAGTCCAACGAGTGCTGGGGCACGCAGTGGATATCTTTATGTTCTTATTTCAGTGACAATTTGAGTAGATACAGGAGTATTTGCTTGATCAATCACAAGTCTGAAATATTGAAAAGTTCAAGCTATTTTAGAGTGAAGATCATCGTGACAAGAGGATAAAATATCTATGATATGATCATAGAGATGAATATCTCAGTTGCGAGTTTGGTACACGGTTAAGACAATGTGGAAAATGTTTCACAACTAATGCCACTTGGAACACCATGGTGGGATGGTGTGTCCGAACATCAGAGCCGCGCCCTATTGGATATGGTGCATACTATGATGTCTCTTATCGAATTATCACTATCGTTTTTGGGTTAGGCATTAAAGACAACCGCATTCACTTTAAATAGGGCACGACGTAATTACGTTGAGATGACACCATATGAACTATGGTTTGGAGAAACCTATGCTATCGTTTCTTAAAAGTTTGGGGCTACGACGCTTATGTGAAAAAGTTTCAGTCTAATTAGCTCGAACCCAAAGAGGATAAATGCATCTTCATAGGATACCCAAAACAGTTGGGTACATCTCTTATCTCAGATCCGGAAGGAAAGTGTTTGTTTCTAGAAACGGGTCCTTTCTCGAGGAAACGTTTCTCTCGAAAGAATTGATTGGGAGGATGGTGGAAACTTGATGAGGTTAATGAACCGTCACTTCAACCAGTATGTAGCAGGGCACAGGAAGTTGTTCCTGTGGCGCTTACGCCAATTGAAGTGGAAGCTGATGATAGTGATCATGAAGCTTTGGATCAAGTTACTACAAACCTCGTAGGTCTACAAGGTCACGTACTGCTCCAGAGTGGTACGGTAACCCTGTCTTGGAGGTCATGTTGTAGAACAACAATGAACCTACGAGCTATGAAGAAGCGATGGTGGGCCCGGATTCCAGCAATGGTTGGAGGCCATGAAATCCGAGAGAGGATCCATGTATGAAAACAAAGTGTAGACTTTGTAAGAACTACTTGATGGTCGTAATACTATTAAGTACAGATGGATCTTTAAAAGGAAGACTGACGATGATGGTGAAAAGTCACCATTAAGAAAGCTCGACTTGTCGCAAAGATGTTTCTGACAAGTTCAAAGAGCTGATTATGATGAGACTTTCTCACTCGTAGCGATGCTAAAATTCTGTTGGAATTATGTTAGCAGTTGCTTCATTATTTATGAAATGTTGCACATAGGATGTCAAAACATTGTTTCCTCGACGGTTTCCTTGAGGAAAGGTTGTATGTGATACAACCAGAAGGTTTTGTCGATCGTAAGGATGCTAACAAGTATGCAAGCTCCAGCGATCCTTCTATGGACTAGAGCAAGCATCTCGGAGTTGGAATAAGTACTTTGATGAGTGATCAAAGCTTTTGGTTTTATACAAAGTTTATGAGCAACTTGTATTTCCAAGAAAGTGAGTGAGAGCACTATAGAATTTCTGATGAGTATATGTGGTTGACATATTATTGATCGGAAATGATGTAGAATTTCTAGAAAGCATATAGGGTTTTTTGAAAAGTGTTTTTCAAGGAAAAACCTGGATTAAGCTACTTGAACATTGAGCATCAAGAACTATAGAGATAGATCAAGACGCTTGATTAAAAAACTTTCAATGAAATGCATGCCTTGACAAGTTTTTGAGGGAGTTCAAAATAGATCGGCAAGAAGGGGTTCCTTGTTGTGTTGTAAGGTGCAAATTCGAGTGAGACTCAAAACCCGACCACGGAAGAAGAAAGACAAAGGATGAAGGTCGTCCCCTATGCCTTAGCCATAGGCTCTGAAGTATGCCATGTTGTGTACCGCATGTGATGTGTGCCTTGCCATGAGTCTGTCAAGGGGTACAAAGAGTGATCCATGATTTAGTCACTGAACAACGGTCAAAAGTTATCCTTAGTAACTAGTGGACTAAGGAATTTTTCTCGACTATGGAGGTGATTAAGGAGTTCGTCGTAAAGGGTTACGTCGATGCAAGCTTTGACACTGATTCGGGTGATTTTGAGTAGTAAACCGGATTCGTATAGCGGAGCAGTCATTTGCAATAGTTCAAAATGGCGCGTGGTAGCAGCATCTATAGGATGATATATAGATTTTTAAAGCACACACGGATCTGGAAGGTTTAGACCCATTGACTAAAAACCTCTCTCACAAGCAAGATATGATCAAACCCCATAACTTATGGGTGTTAGGTTCATTGCAATCACATAGTGATGTGAACTA
The DNA here is from genome assembly GCF_904849725.1 of Hordeum vulgare subsp. vulgare. Lineage (NCBI taxonomy): Eukaryota > Viridiplantae > Streptophyta > Magnoliopsida > Poales > Poaceae > Hordeum > Hordeum vulgare. The sequence goes on along the minus strand of NC_058521.1, from coordinate 548,724,224 downwards.
GATTATCGACACTAGTGCAAGTGGGAGACTGTTGGAAATATGCCCTAGAGGCAATTATAAATTGGTTATTATTATATTTCCTTATTCATGATAATCTTTTATTATCCATGCTAGAATTGTGTTGATTGGAAACTCAAATACATGTGTGGATTCATAGACAACACACTGTCCCTAGCGAGTCTCTAGTTGACTAGCTCGTTGATCAAAGATTGTCAAGGTTTCCTGGCCATAGACAAGTGTTATCACTTGATAACGGGATCACATCATTAGGAGAATGATGTGATGGACAAGACCCAAACTATAAACGTAGCATATGATCGTGTAAGTTTATTGCTACTGTTTTCTGCATGTCAATGTATCTTTCCTATGACCATGAGATCATGCAACTCCCAGACATCGGAGGAATACCTTGTGTGTATCAAACATCGCAGCGTAACTGGGTGACTACAAAGCTGCTCTACAGGTATCTCCGAAGGTGTCTGTTGGGTTGGTATGGATCAAGACTGGGATTTGTCACTCTGTGTGACAGAAAGGTATCTCGGAGCCCACTCGGTAATACAACATCACTACAAGCCTTGCAAGAAATGTGACTAAGGAGTTAGTAACGGGATCTTGTATTATGGAACAAGTAAAGAGACTTGCCGGTAACAAGATTGAACTAGGTAGGGAGATACCGACGATCGAATCTCGGGCAAGTAACATACCGAAGGACAAAGGGGACAGCATACGGGATTAACTGAATCCTTGACATAGAGGTTCAACTGATAGAGATCTTCGTAGAATATGTAGGAGCAAATATGGACATCCACGTTCCGCTATTGGTTATTGACCGGGGAGTGTCTCAGGTCATGTCTGCATAGTTCTCGAACCCGCATGGTCTGCACACTTAAGGTTCGGTGACGTTTCGGTGTATTTGAGTTATAGGTGTTGGTGACCGAAGGTTGTTTGGAGTCCCGGATGAGATCCTGGACGTCACAAGGAGATCCAGAATGGTTCGGAGGTAAAGACTGATATATAGAAAGTCATGTTTTGGTCACCGGAAAGGTTTCGGGCTCATCGGTAGTGTATCGGGAGTGCCGGGAGGGTACCGGGGGGCCATCGGGAGGGGTGTCTCAATCCAAGAGGCCTCATGGGCTGTGGGAGGGTTCAAACCATCCCCTAGTAGGCTGGTCGAACCAACCACTAAGGCCCATGCGGCTAGAGGTGGGAAAACCCAAAGGAAAGGAAGGGAAGGAGTCCAAGTAGGAAAGGGATCCTACTTGGAGTAGGATTGGAGGTGGACTCTTCCACCTCCTCCTATTTCGGTCGAACCCCTAGAGTGTTTTGTGGATGCCTCCTCTCCTCCCTCCCTCCTATATATACTAGAGTATTTAGAGGGAAAAGCTAACCCGAATTGCCACGTGCTCCCTCTACTTCTCTCTAGATCTGTTCTTCCTCTAGATCAGTTTTCGGTGGTGCTTAGGTGAAGCCCTGTTGGATTAGTTCACCACCACCACCACCACGCCGCCGTGCTGGAGAACTCATCTACCTCTCCTCCCCTCTTGCTGGATCAATAAGGCGGGGATCGTCATCGAGCTGTATGTGTGCTGAACGCGGAGGTGATGTCCGTTTGGCACTAGATCGGGATGGATCGTGATGGGATCGCGGGACGTATCATGATGAGATCGCGGGACGGGCTGCGATTTGGATCGCGAAGATGTTCCACTACATCAACTGTGTTATATACGCTTCCGATTAGCGATCTACAAGGTTATGTAGATTCACTCTCCCCTCTCGTAGATGATCATCACCATGGACAGGTATTGCGTGTGCGTAGGAAATTTTTGTTTCCCATGCGACGTTCCCCAACGCACACACCCTCAGAGATACTTGTATAGCACCTTTATAGTCACCTAGTTACGTTGCGACATTTGATACACATAAGGTACTCCTCCGGTGTCAGTGAGTTGCATGATCTCATGGTTCATGGTCACAAGAACAGATACTTGACATGCAGAAAACAATAGCAATAAACTCATACGATCATATGCTACGTTCATAGTTTGGGTCTTGTACATCATATCATTCTCCTAATGATGTGATCCCGTTAAGAAATGACAACTCATGTCTATGGCTAGAAAATCTTCGCCATCTTTGATCAACGAGCTAGTCTAGTAGAGGCTCACTAGGGACATGGTGTTGTGTATGTATCCACACATGTATTTGGGTTTCCAATCAATACAATTCTAGCATGGATAATAAACTATTATCATGAACAAGGAAATATAATAATAACTAATTTGTTATTGCCTCCAGGGCATATTTACAACATATTCGTCACCATTTCATAAGTGATCATATCAAGCGTGGGGGATTGGTCTTATTCAGGTCAACACTAATGAACAACTTGCACATATTTTCACGAAGCCATTGGATGAAGCAAGATTTGGCGAGTTAAGGCATGAGCTAAATATCATTGATTTGAGCAATGTGGATTGAAATTAGGCACACCCCACCACTCTCACCATACTATGTTGTTTAGATGTAGGCATGGATTTAGGGGGGGTATTGTTCTCTCAATGAACTCTCCCTCTCCCTATTATGCATAAATCGATAAAGTCCTTCACATTAGTCATCTTCAATGACACTTGTGCTTCATAGAAGATTTTTGGTCATGGGCCCAAGGTTAAAATCTTCCTGGTGCCATACCAATTGACTCAAACATAGGTGGCCTCGGACTCCGCCCCCTCCGTGTGAGGCATTTGCTTTTGAGTACTTACTCATGTGCTGAGTCACTCCAAGGTTTGCTTTCTTTGTGTTTGTACTATTGTAAATTGGAGTGTCTCTTATTGCACTAAATATTTTTCTGTGAGTCTTCTTTCTCTCAAAACTGCATGGTTGCATAGGTCCTGTTTTTTGTTGCTAGTGGGATGTTTTGTTGGTCGCAAGAGGTACTTCCGCTCTTAGGTCGGTACTACCCGCAAGCGGTACTACCGCTTCAGGGACTCCTAGACGGTTCAAGTGGTGGGCAGGGGGGGTTCTAACTCCTACCCATTCAATCCTCCTCCCCTCGAGTTTCTTCCTCTGGCGACCAAGAACACCTCCGAAGGCCGGCTCCGGATCTACCATTTTGTGTCGTCCTTCGCATTCCCGTCCGGTGGGATTACCCCCCCCCCCCCTCGTGCCATGGACTCCGGTATTGCCCTCGGTCGCTTTCTCATTGGTTTAAATTTTTAAATCTTAGATCTAGGGCAATGCATGAGGTTTCCATGTTATTTCACATTTTCTTGGCATGGGATGGACGTGAAATGGATGCTAGTTGAAGTAGACTAGATAGTCATCGGAAGTTTTGGGTTCTACGGCTCCAGTGTTGTCGTCGTCTTGTCACGGAAATTTTCTGTAGACTTGGTGGTACTACCACCCGTGCATAACCGGTACGACCACTGCGGAGGAAGTACCGCTCCTACACCCGCGGTACTACCGCTCTAGCTACAGAACCCAAGTTCCATGTGTCTCTATCTAGTCTTTTCTTCTGTTGTTCCCTTGGCTTATGTAGTTCTTTTACATCTGCCTTTTCCTCATCCTTCTTTTTGTAAGTTCTAGGTGATGTTAGCTCTGCTCCTGCTTCTCGTCATGTGAACTATAGCCGTGGCTCCAAGCATTTTCGCACATCCGACGATGCAGGGGCTGGTTCAAGTGCTCCAACTGAACGATAGTCTATGAAGAAAATTGTGAGAAAAAAGAAGGTTGCCAAAGATCCTCAAGATATGTCTCAAGAAGAGTTTCTGACTTTTCGTCAACGTGATCCCTATTTCCTTCCTCAGGACGAGGCTTTTTCTGGGCGTCCTTTCTAGAACAAGCCTCAGTCACTCATCTATGTGGGGGTTCTCAAGTTCAAGACGAACGTCTATGTGGATGTCAAGTCTATTGATACATGGTACATGGGCACCCGTCCTCGCACTCAATATTTTGATGAAGCTCGTGCTCTCTGTCAGCAGTGGGTTCTTGGTCCTATCATCAGCTTCAACAAGGACTTTGACAGCGAGATTGTGGCTCAATTTTATGCCACTGTTCACTTTCACCATAATGAAGGGAGGAGCCTCACATGGATGACTTGTGTTCGTGTGTTGCACTCCAACTGGAAGACCTCTATGAACTCTCTGGGCTACACTGATCGAGGCCTGGATGAGGCTATTGGACTGAGGCCACACACTAAACGTGTTGCAGCTATTCACAAGTCCAAGCTTATTTGTTGGTCCAGAGTTGTGAAGACTGTCAAGGGTGATCGCATTGAGCTCATTCCCTTTCTCGACATCATGCATCAGATATTCCGCAACACTCTGTTTCCTCATGTTGGAAACAAGGACCGGGTTCATTCTTATATTGTGAACCTGTTACTTCTCTACATCAAGGAGTGGGGCCACTAATCCACCTTGGATGTTCCCCACATTATGTGCATGGAGCTGCGTTCAGCCGTTCTTTATAAGAAGGTGTCGATCTATGGCCCTTATCTCTTCAAGCTGATTGAGGATACTTGTGCTATTACATTCCCTGACGAGCCTTTGGTGACTGATCACTTAGTGCACCATGGTATTCTCAAGCTCCGTGTGAAGGAGAACTGGGGTATTCCTCCTGCAGTTCTTGAGATTGCCCCCACTGACTCTGATGATGAGCCGGAGCCAGACTATGAGTTTGTTCCAAGGTGTGAGAATGAACCTTCATGGGCATCCAAGCTCGGGAAGAAGATGAAGAATCTTCTCTGCTTTTAGGCTAAGGGACGGTATAAAGCACATGTAGAGGACAAGAAGGCACATGTAGAGGACAAGAAGGCACGCAGTCGTGACAAACTGATCATGAGGAAGATGGCCTTGATGTCCAGAGTGGGTCTGAGGACAAGATCACTGATGAGGAGGACTCGATCAGGGTGCACTATCCATGGACTGAGTCTAAGAAGGAGTTGTGTGATGCTTTTGTCGAGTCCGAGGGAGATGATGCTGAGGACTGAGCTCACCATCACTTTGGCGTGTTTTCATCCTCTATGCCCCTTTTGGTGTCTCGGTGTCAAAGGGGGAGAGAGTGTTTTGCCTGGATTTGCCGAGTCACGAGTGTCTTATCTTCTATCTACTGTTTCCTCTCGTGAACTCATTTTATTTGTTTGCTTTGGTTTGTGTTGCCCAAACTTATGTGAATTAAAGTATGGTGTAAGACATATGCTCTCTCTCCTACTCTGTTATGTCTACTTTAGTTATTATGTGAGATCATATTTCCTATACTTGCATCCATGCTTAACTCATTTCCTGTTTATGCAAGTATATGGATGTGTCTATAAAATATGGGGATATTGATCCTAGAGTGTGTTTTTTTGCATTCCAAAAGCATATTCAAATAGAGCACACATCTAGGGGGAGCTTGTCTATATTTTGTAGATATTGGGTTTGCCTAAGTTTTCTGTTTATTATTGAAATGGCAAATCATGTATTGTCATCAACCCACCAAAAAGGGGGAGATTGTAAGAGCACAATTTATCCTAAGTAGTTTTGGTGGTTGATGACGATGCCCCTTGCAGACTAATCGTGTGCATTAAGCTTTCAAAGGTTATCACGTGGCACGAGACAGTTATTTTCCCCTTAGTGGTTGAAAGAGAAGATGGTGTTTTTCTATTGATTTAGTGTTGGTGGACTTGAGTCATAGGTAAACCCGTACTATCAAGAGGGATCCGCATTTGGAAAGGTTGGGAGGAACAAACACATACATATTTGCACCCCATCCGGTTCCCGGCACAATAGAGATTATGTTCTGCCCCTAAGGCCCTCAAAGTTTTATAAGCAGAAGTACCACTCTTAAGAGCGGTAGTACCGCCCCAGTGGTACTGCCGCCCTCCAGGTGAGGCCCCTCTTCCGCTTAGTTTTCCTCTGTGGCATCTTCGATGCTTTTTTCCATTTTGAGTGGAAGTATTGCATGGAGTGGAGCGGTGGTACCGCTCTAGTGGTACTGTCGCCCTCCCTTTCTAGTCCCTCTTTGGCTTAGTTTTACTTTTTGGTGCCCTCGATGTCGTTGATCCAGTTTGAGCGGAAGTACAGCTGGGAGTAGCGTGGTAGTACCGCTCTAGTGGAACTACCGCTTCCCTGGTTGTGTCCTTTGTACTTCCATGCAAGCGAAAGTACCGCTCCCCTGAGTGGTACTACCGCTTATGTGCGACTTGATGGCAGAAAAACGGTTAGATTCTTCCCTCTGTATATATAGGTCTTCTTCCCCCAAGAGACCTTGCCTTTCTTACAACAAAAGCTCCATTGTTGATCCTAAGCTCAATCTTCCCCGGTCTCTCTCCCTAGCCATCAATTCATGTTGATGCTCTAGGGTTTGGAAGAGAAGGCCTCGATCTACACTTCCACCAAGAGAAAAGTTGTTCCCCCCATTAATCCCTTGCGAATCTTGTTACTCTTGGGTGTGAGAACCCTAGACGGAAGAGGTCACCTCGAATCCATAGTCTATTATGGTGAAGCTTTGTGGTTTCGTTGGGAGCCTCCAATTCAGTTGCGGAGATTGCCCTAACCTTGTTTGTAAATGTTCGGTCGCCGCCTTCAAGGGCACCACTAGTTGAATCAGGGCATCTCGCATTTGTGTGAGGGCGTGAAGAGAATACAGTGGCATTAGTGGCATCTTGGGGAGCATTCTGCCTCCACACCGCTCTAACGGAGACATACTTCCCCTCAAAGGGAAGGAACTTTGGAAACACATCCTCGTCTTCATCGGTTCCACTTGTGGTTAATTTTTACCTTTACTTGTATTTGTTATGTGTTTGTTGTTCTTGTTAGAATCATATAGGTTGCTCACTTAGTTGCTTATCTAGACAACATATTTGTTGCTAAACTTAATTTGTTAAAGAAAGGTTTAAAATTGCTAGTTGCCTATTCAACCCCCCTCCCCCTCTAGTCAACCATATCGATCCTTTCACCATGTGATCGGGTTATATCTCTCAACTTTAATCAACATCTTAGTGAACACATCAACCACTAGATTAAAGAGTAGGGGCGAGAAGGGGTCCCTTTCTTTCAAACCTTTTCCGCTAATAAAATATGGGCCATTCGTGTCATTAATTCTCACATAGGAAGAGCCCTGAATCAAGGTACTTTTGATCCAATTAATCCATTTATTACAAAAGCCTCGAGATGTCAGCATTTCAAAACGAAATCGCCAACTGACTCTGTCATAAGCCTTCTCGTAGTCCAATTTGAGAATCAGACCTTCCAACCCTGATTTTTAACCTCATGAGCCATAACCACACTTTCCAATATAAACCTCCCAACCCCGCGTTAACAGCTGAGAGGGAGAAGCGGGCATCCCAATTGGTGGTGACAAGAACTCTGTCAATGGCAACTGATATAGGGACAGTTTGATTGTTGCTCCAAGTATAGCTCCGATTGGAAATAACTACATCCACCAAGGCCCATTTGATAATCCAATCATTAAAAAGATAAGCAAACTGGGTATTGATGTTCCCATTATTCTTATCTATACTAGTCCTAACCAAGTTAAACTCACCCCCAAGTAGGGCGGGATACGACAGTGATTCCTCACTTAATTTAGATTTGCAATAAATTCCAACTTAAACTCATTGCAGGAAGTACCATAGACAACCACTGAATGCCATATAAAGTTATCATTCTTATTCTTAACTGTAGCAACAACACAATACTTTTTGTTCACAAAACCAATTACTTCAAATAGATCAGAGTTAAGACTGAGAAGGATCGCACCAGCAGTGTTAAGAGCAGGGAGAAAATGCCAACACAAGCTGGATTTGCTTGAGAGAGATTTTAGCGTACTATCATGTATAGTTTCCTTTTTTATTTCCAAGAAACCCACAAAATCAAGTCAATTATTAGTAGTGAACTCAGCAAGGCACTGTATTTTACCAGGTTTACCTAGGCCTCTAATATCCCAAAAAGCTCCTACATTGGATTTTAAAAGGGTCAGATAAACCACAAGGTTTAGCCTTAGTACATAATGTTGGGCTATCACTAATTGATCCAGCAGTGCCCCGTGGATGCAAATCAGTGGCCACAACAGTAGGAGAAACAAAACCTGAGTCAGAAGACTCCGCAATATCAATATTATCACGTAGTACCTCTTCAGGATGTTTATCAGCAAATTTGAAACAAATAGCTTTTTCAGATTCGATTAGATCATGGAGGATATCATTTTGTTCAGTAGTAGAATCACCATGCATAAATCAATTTTTTGAACATGATCTATCAGAACACAAGGTTCTAAAACTGTGTAAGAGTTACCTTTAACGCCCTGTTTGGATTGTCGTTTTGCACCTAAATACGTTGGTAAGAAAAATATGGATGTTCATCCGCCGTTTCACTTTCCCTCTAGAAATAGCTGGGGATATGTAAGTTACACTTGTATTTTTGATACACCTATATATAATACGGTAGAGAAACGCTGAACCAAACACGGCCAAAATGATTTGGGAATTTCAAGGTTTTTCTTCTGTTTGTAAGTTGTAGCTTTCCAGGAATTTCCAGGTGTCGCGACTGCAATGGAGCACCACCAGAGCTATGATGGAGCACTGCCATCGCTACATTAGAGCATCGCTCGTCTGTATCGCGACTGCAATGGAGCAGCACCGGAGCTGTGAATCACCGTACGTTGGTGTCACGGCTGAAATGAAGCACCACCGGAGCTACGATGGAGCACCACCGGAGCTACACTAGAGCACCGACCGCCGGTGTCGCGGGTGCACCGGAGCTACGGAGCACCGTGCGCCGGTGTCGCGGCTGCAATGGAGCACCACCGGAGCTACGATGGACCACCGTCGTCGCTACATTGGAGCACCGCTCGCCGGTGTCGCGGCTGCAATGGAGCAGCACCGGAGCTACGAAGCACCATGCGCCGATGTCGCGGCTGCAATGGAGCAACACCGGAGCTACGAAGCACCGTGCGTCGGTGTCGCGGCTGCAATGGAGAAGCACCGGAGCTACGAAGGACCGTGCGCCGGTGTCGCGGCTGCAATGGAGCATCACCGGAGCTACGAAGCACCGTGCGCCGGTGTCGCGGCTGCAATGGAGCACCACCGGAGCTACGATGGACCACCGTCGTCGCTACATTGGAGCACCGCTCGCCGGTGTCGCGGTTGCAATGGAGCAGCACCGGAGCTACGAAGCACCGTGCGTCGGTGTCAAGGTTGCAATGGAGCACCACCGGAATTGGGATGGAGCATCGTCGCGCTGGAGTTGGCACTGCAATGGAGCATCGTCATGATGCCGTTGCTGCCGAAATCTTGGCTCGGCCGACGAGGAATGTGTTCGCTACCGTCACTTTCCTACAGCGGAAGATGAGATGAGATCGATGCGTTGACGAATCCAATGACTGCGGGTCGGATCCAACAGTTGGGACCCGACCGGATGATTCGTAGCGACAACATATCCTATGCACCGAGCTAATCTGTGCATCCAATGCACCAGTAGCTTTTGGGCCAATAGATGAAAAAGAGGATGGCCCAAATTTGGTCACAAGTTATATTATACCAGTTTTTACAGAGATAACCCTTCACTTTACAAAAATAAACCTGCACTACATATCTCTCTCTTCTTAGGCCCTCTTTGAAACCATCCAGATTATATAATCTGGTTTTTATAATATATTATATTTTCAAACAGGACAGTTTATATTGTAGATTTTATAAACTAGATGATCAGATTATTATAATCTCATAATCTGCTCTACCCCAGCTAAAATGAGATTATGGATTACAAATGACGTGTTACCATTGTAAACTTCAGGAGAATTACCCAGTGTCACCGTCACTTTTCTATTTTTCCTTGTAAACAGAGGACAAACATGTCATTTTACAATTTAAAAGCTGGTTTACAGTTTATATAATCTGACCTCCAAACATGCCCACCTGAATTATTTTTATAAACCAGATTATATAATCTATGTTCATAATTCAGATTATCATAATCTATTATGGTTCCAAACAGGGCCTTAGTAAACATGTAAGTTTAGTTGTTGTTTTTTTGGCTCAAGCACAAAACGGTTAGATTTTGGATCGGTTTTGATTGCCATATTTGTCATGAAGAGACCTTTAAAACAAGATCAATGCTGATTATATTCTAAATATACATTTCTCATTGCTTTTTAAACTCTATTCAGAACTTAATGCACGACCAAAGAACAAAGATGTCAGTGAAAAAAGTTCTGAAGTCGAACATGCAATTCAAAATACATGACCCTGTTTTATTTGGACAAAAGATAAATACGCAAACAACTTTATTGGTGGAAACAAAAGATAAATGCGCATTGATTTTACAGATGTACTAGCAACTATCCATCTCCATGACCAGCTCATCTCCGTCTGTTCTCTATCCAGTGTCTCATCTAGCATCGGAGCATTTGGGTGCATGAGTTACGCCGGTGCGCTGGATACGTCCTCGATTCGTAGCAGCCCCTAGATAACACTGCACACCCAAGCACCGAAATTAGCACCGAAGCCGTACCGAAGCTTCGCGTTGGGCGGTGGGCACCAAATGCATATATATCGCGCGGCACGTGCACTCCACCTCACATAGCCAGCGTCCAAGTGGCTAGCATAGGACACACCCAGCGGACGGCAAACACCATCGCGAGTCCTCGAGCCGCCCACCCTCCCCGTCGCGACCAGGGGGCACGTCGCGCCCATGCACGGCAAGCATGCCCACAGCCCCCCACGTAGCTCACGCCACGCTTCACCAGCTACAGCATCCCGTCGTCTACATATGAGGCGCCATATCCCCCCCTTCCTTTCACAGACCGCGCGAGGTCGAGGAGAAAGCAGAAAGCAAGGACCTGCAAACATTGCAAACATGGCGGCGGCGACGGCTCGGTGGCTCGTCCTGTCCCTGCTCGTGTCCGCCTTGTGGGCATCGTCGGCGGCCGCGGCGCACGAGACGAAATGGAAGGCCGGGGCTGCGGTGGGCGGCCAGGTCGTGGAGAAGGAGAGGCGGAGGGTGGTCGTCGAGAGCGAGGCCGGCACGGTCACGGCCACGGACGTCGCCGACGCGGCGGGCACGGTGTACCGGCTGCAGTTCATCACCATGGACCCCGGCGCCCTGTTCCTGCCCGTGCAGCTGCACGCCGACGCTGTCTTCTACGTGCACAGCGGTACGCAGCTACTAGCTAGCATCCATGAACGCTATCAGCAAGTGAGTGCAGTGCACGTACGTGTTTTGTGCTACTGAACTCAACTCACGTCGTGATCTTCTGGGGGCAGGGCGGGGCAAGGTGACCTACATCCAAGAAGGGGGCAGCGAGACGAGCTCGCTGGAAGTGCAGCGAGGAGACGTGTACAACTTGGAGCAGGGCAGCATCCTGTACATCCAGAGCTACCCCAACGCCACCAGAGAGCGCCTTCGGGTCTACGCCATTTTCACCAGCAACGCCATCAACTGCGACGACCCATCGGTACCTACAGGCCGCTTCCATGTTCGGTGATCTAGTTGTTCACTCATACTCCTACTTAGGTACTGACGGTGCCCCCCGATTGATATTGCAGCATCCCAAGTCAGAAGCATACTCGAGCGTCAGCAATCTACTGAGAGGATTCGATGTGAAGATTCTTCGACAGGGATTTGGGGTAAGTACAAAAATGTGTGTCTGAACTTGTAATAAGTATCACATGGAGTACATGAACTGTTGTTTGTCTCGTAAGGTTTCCTCTGGAGTGGTCGAGGCGATCACATCGGCGAAGAGCCCACAGTCGATCATAACGTACAAGCCAGACCAGGAGAAGGAAGAGTCTTCGAATTGGACGGAAGAAATCTTCGACGCGCTGTGGGGAGACGACTCCCCACTGAACAAGAAGAAGAAGAAGGATAAGCACAAGAAGAAGGACAAGAAGGACGACAAGTCCAAGAGCAAGACTTTCAACTTCTACTCCGGCGAGCCGGACGTCAAGAACTGCTTTGGATGGAGCAAAACCATGACCAACAAGGACCTCCAGAACCTCAGGGGGTCCGACATTGGCATGTTCATGGTGAACCTGACCACGGTAACTGAGCTAGCAGATTCATCGCTCGCTGTTACGTTCAGTAGTTTTTCAGCTCTCATGCTAACTTACAAACTGTGTAACACTGATCATTTTTGCAGGGGTCGATGATGGGACCTCACTGGAACCCGAAGGCCACGGAGATCGCTATCGTAACACACGGGTCAGGGATCGTGCAGGTGGTATGCCCGAGCATCCCCTCGGGCGCCGGAGGCGATCACGGCCACCACGACGAGGGCGGTCGCGGGGGCGGCGATCACGGCCACCACGACGACGGCGGCCGCAGGAGAGGTGATCACGGTCACCACGATGAGGGCGGGCGCAGGAGAGGTGGTCACGGTCACCACGACGAGGGCGGCAACGACGGCCAAGAAGGCATCGAGTGCAAGAACTCGGTGTTCGGGGTGAAGGAAGGCGACGTGTTCGTGGTGCCGAGGTTCCACCCGATGGCGCAGCTGTCCTTCAACAACGGGTCGTTCGTGTTCGTCGGGTTCAGCACCCACATGGGGGAGAACAACCCGCAGTTCCTGGCCGGGGATCATTCGGTGCTGCAGGTTATCGGCAAGGAGATCGTGGCGCTGGCGCTGGGGCAGAAGAACACGACCGCCGTGGAGAAGCTGCTGTCGGCGAAGAGCGGGTCGACCATAATGGCGTGCATCTCGTGCGCGGAGGAGCTGGAGAGGAAGGCGGAGCAGGAGGAACATGAGGGCGGGAAGGGGGAGCGCGAGAGGGAGCGGGAAGAGGAGGAAGAGAGGGAAAGGAAGCAGAGAGAGGAGGACGAGCGGAAGAAGCGGGAGGAGGAAGAGAGGAAGAAGCGGGAGGAGGAGGAAAGGAAGAAGAGAGAGGAGGAAGAGAGGGAGAGGAGAGAGGAGAAGGAAAGGAAGAAGAGAGAGGAGGAAGAGAGGGAGAGGAGAGAGGAGAAGGAAAGGAAGAAGAGGGAGGAGGAGGAAGCAGCGAGGAGGGAGCAAGAAGAAGAGGAAGAAAGGCGGAGGAGGGAGGAGGAAGAAGGCGGCGGAGGCCAAGGCGGAGGAGGCGGTGATGATCCGAGGGAGGAGGAAATACAGCGGAGGAGGGAGGAGGAAGAAGAAGGCGGAGGACGAGGAGACGATCCGAGGGAGGAAGAGGAACGGAGGAGGGAGGAGGAAGGAGGCCGTGGCGGGAGAGGCGGAGACGACCCGTGGGAAGAGGAGGGAGGCGACTGGGGAGACTCCACCAAGTACCGCGCCGCCATGGCCACGAACCTGAAGAAGCGCTACCGTGGTCGCAAGGGCTCCGTGTTCCGGAGCGCCTGAAAACAAGAACCGTTCCGGTCACCTTGCACGCTCTATGATCTACCCTTTCCCTGCGTACCGCTGTACTAATAATGGCGGCGATCCTGGTCGCGTGGGTCTGTTGTTCAGTCTACTGTTCTTTTAGTTTTCTTGCGTCCGTCGTTGTCACTGTGCCTTGCTGTAGCTGGTGTATAGAAGAAGAGCTTGTGCATTATGCCTACGTATAATAAAATAAAAGGGCTGTTCATCGCTATGCATTGGGTGCTGACCGCGATTTTTAATTCACAATTGCCAAGTCGACTGATTTTATTTTTTCTTTGACGCGGAATCGCCGTCCACACACAGCCACACTTACATCATTCTCTTGCCATATAACCCGGCGCCTACACTCCTCTAACTCCCTTTTGATCTTTTTAATACGCTTTGCCAAATCACCCAAAATGCTCCTGCTCCAGTCACTTAGCTCTGCCACCACCACTTCCAGACATTCTTGGATATGAATGGCGCCCCTTGCATGCACAGTCCTCCTCAAGAAGCCATCTGGCCTCAAAGCGTTTCATTGGATCTGCCATGTTGCTATGCCACATTGGGCTTCCTCCTTCCAGGTCCAGGATGACCGACCTACGATCTGAGTGCAAAGGATCGCTATTCACCACTTTGTATCCTCGAAAACGATTACACCAAGCAGGAGACGGCACAGCTCTGTCCAACATTTCTCGAATGTACACATCAACTCTGAAATTATTATTGCGCCATGTAAAAAATGTCTCCCTCGAAACCAAGGTCTTTGAGATCAAAAAAGGATAAAGCATCCCTAAAGTATTGCATACATGATTGGCTTCTCACGCCGCCCTGTTTCTCATAATTGAACATAATTTCATTGAATTTGTAATTTGGGTAAGGCGGACGCTAGGAATCACCCGGCTGATCCGGGCGTGGGATCAGTCGGGCCGGCAGCCACTCGATCTTTCTGCTTGTCCATATTATAAGCCGTTCGATCCACCAGTCAAACCTGTTCGATTGATTCCTGTTCGAGGATGGGGTCGCAGGTACTGCTTCCAGCCTTTCACGGACAGCTACGCACACATGACATAGGCACATAGCTAAGTGCTTCTTGTTTAGCTAAGCAGCAAAGTCATCTCGTATTAGTTACGTGGCAAGTCGTCAATTGCCTGATAAAAAATAGCAAGTCATTCATGCTCGACGATGTCACGAGGGGTTATCTGAATGTTGCGGCCATAATGTGAGGGCGTGAGCAATGCTGCAACGCTGGACGTCCATCTCCATGATAGTAGCTCGACCGCTTGGATGGCCGAAAACCTAGCCACTTCAAAGATGTTGCGACAACATGCTTCGATGGTCATGGCAACAACGCGATGACATACTTTGACGGTCACAACAATGTTGCAATGGCAACCCATATGCTTTGATGATGTTGCGACGACATGCTTTGACGGTTATGATGATGCTACACTAATAAGTTGTCTGCTTCAATGATGTTGTGACGGTGTGTTTCGACCACCGCGACGGTGCTTCAACAACCACGGAGATGATACGATGACTACTCGGGTACTTCAATGATGTTGCATTGACGTGCTTCGACGGCCGCAAAGGTGCTTCAACAGTCGGCTGCTTTGATGATGTTGCGATGGCATGCTTTCAACACACGACTATGTCGCGACGAAATGCGACGTCGACGTCCTTTGAACGATCACATCAATGCTGCAACGACGTGCTTCGATGACCGCGGTGATGCTTCGACAAATGTCCAATTGCTCTGACGTTTGTTGCAACAACATACTTCCCGATCGTGACAGTGGTGCTATTTCAATGATGCTACCGACAGCAGCAGCCAGGATGCTCTAATGATGTTGCAGTGGTACATATGTTTCGATGGCCAGGACAGCTGCAGAGGCATCAAGGACGCTACTCTAAGCATTGCTATAGGCGTAAAAAATATGGTGTTCTGAAATCATTTTTTAATTTAGAGCTTTGCGCTTCCTCTTGAAATTGTTGGTGGTATCACGTAGTACATGTGTATGGACGTGCTGAAGTCGTAAAATCAGCTGTAGACGGTTAACTCTAGCGGTGGACACCACTGGCTTGACTCGCGACAGAATATCTAATCTAGCCACATGTTAATCAACAAATCAGATATAAAGAACAAGCAAGCCAGTCAAATTACGGATAGATATTTCATGTTCTGTCACCAGCGTCATACTGCAGAACCAGCCCTAGCCTGAAATCTATTTGCGTTGCGCTGGACCTAATTCTTCCGAGAGATGCGTGAGTGTAGAACCAATAATACCCACTGAAAACCAGAGCGCATAACTGGGACGGCATTTTCCACACGAATTTCACATGACATGATCGTACAGCAGAATTGGTTCCGAAAGTACTCGTTGCACCTTCAACGGCAAAACATCTGTACAAAATGTGTATCCAGCAGGTTGATCAAAGTTATCACAGGTACCATCGAAACGACCGGGTGGACAAATTCCCTCAGACAGGTATCGCGATTCCCTTGCTCGACATGCTGTCAAGGATGTCGTTCAACGCTTGGCACAGCCCAGCAATCTGCAGGTGGAGAAGTTGTGCAGCCCAGGTTTAGAAGTTGATGGGTACGTTCTCTAGATAGTTGTTGTAATTACATAGCAAGTGTTTGTGCACAAGAATTTGTTGTGTAGAGCATGAAGGTAAGTGCAAGTACGCATAAGAAAAGGTACGCAGAAGAAAAGGTTAAAACTAAGAAGTGCAATGCTACACTACACTAACCTGTTGGTCCCACTGCTGCAACCCTTCAGTGTCATCCTCAAAGTGTATCACAGCTTCAACCTGTGGAACAAAGATGTATGCATAAATTTCAGACTGACAAAACAAATATGTTGTTTAGTAATTCTATTCCAGAATTTCATGACCTAATGGCAGATAGAGAATGCCAAGAAAGAGAGCTCATAAAATACCTGATCAATTGAACCCCGCATTCTATCTTCACAGATCATTCGACATGCTATCTTCTCAGCCTGCCAGTACAGAGACGTTAATGATAAGAAGGCTCAAAATTTAAATGGTATCCTAGATTAAGTTCAGAACTCTGCACCCTACATTTGTATAGCAAGTAGAAACCGAAATAAGAACAAGGGGCTGAGCCTGACAAATGTTTCCATGTTTTGGTTTGTAAATTTAATATGTTCCATTTTTGCTTTACACAGAGGATTGCAAGTTCCCTTTTACACCACAAGCAATATGGCAGAATATTGCAGAGTCTAAGTTGCTGGTAGAGTTCAGGGAAATGAAAGAACCAACATATGAACAAAGAATTTACCTTTCTAGGGTCAATGCCCAACAATGTTCCAAGCTCCTCAAAACTGGAGAAATGAATTGATGGTCTGTTAGGTTGAATCCAATAATGAATGCACAACAATATCCACAATACTGACCTGATATTGGTGTAAAGTTTACTGGCACTAAGGAGATTATGCTCAATCATCGCCCGGTCAAGCACAGTAGACTTGTCTGGCAGAAGGGCTTTCTGTTGAACAGTGGAGAAACTCCAGTCAGGAATACCATAAATGGGAACTTATTTTCAACAAGGTACAGATGACTAAAAGTTTCCTTACTTGATGCGGCTTCAGCTCCTCTGCAAATGCATCAATTTCTGGTTTCCTCAAAATCCTTTCAAGAAAAACCTGAATATATGGAAAAAAAAAAGTGGAGACCCTATCAATGAAGAGAACTTATATTCAAAACATAATGCCAGGGAAGTATATCAATGTCAGATACCTTCTGCAGTATTGGGTATATCTTGAGCTTTGAGCATCTTTCATCCTGGAAGGGGCAAATTATTATACAACAATCATGCGAAAAAATTGTTTTTGCCACTCTAGTTTTTGCCAATATTCCTTATGCCACTCTAGATTTTGACATTTCACTTTTGCCATTCTTAAATTTTGACAAGTATCACAACTACCATTCATGGCAAAAGCAAACGAATTTTATTTCACTTCTGCCACTCTTAGCTTTTGACAATGTATCACAATTGCCACTATGAAAATTCTATTTATGCCACAGAATGACAATTGTGATAATTGCCAAAAGCTAAGAGTGGCAAAAGTGGTTTAGGGGTCATTATGATAAGATGCACAGGAAAACAAAAATATTTGCACATTATTAAGGTAACCATTATGTTTTGCTTAAGGCAGCATAGCGAAAAGACCAAAAAAACTTTCATTCAGCAAAAATAAGATGTATGGGTTGCCTGGTGGAAGATGTTCAACACTAGCAAAATAATTCCCAAAAAATGTTAAATGTAATTGGTTCACAGGATCATGATATTAGTACATTGGAAAAGGTCGTATAACAGCATGTTTTTCGACCTTCGTTGAGTTTAGCGAACAGTAGGTTTGACGACCCTGGGTTCCCACAAATACAGGATGCAATTCAATTTATTTCACATTATATTGATCTTTCAGATAACAGGGGAAAGACAATATGATGAGTGCCAAATTAAAATTGTTTCAAACCAAAGAGAAAATAGAGACAAAACGAGGCATCGCAAGCCCACTACGACAGTAAGGTAAAGCCATAATCAGTGCCCAACCAAACGTGCAACCAGATCTGGTCAACGGCCAATTGGGCAGCTCACGAGTCCCATCCAAAGAGCCCCTTAAATACAGAGCTTGTTTACAATCTTGCCCTTATTACATACAAACATTTCTTGGTACCCTGCAGGTGCAGGGATCCAAGCCTAGGGCATTAATACCACAAGGGCAAAATTGACCACCGAACTCCTAATCCTCCAACATCGTATTTTCTTGTGCTTTGCGTACACAGCTCCAGCAACATGTATTCGGATTATGGAGGGAGTACTCCCTCCATTCCAGTGAATAAGGTGCACGCGCAATACGAGGATCAAGTTTGACCGTCAAGTTTAACCAACAAAATGTAGGTTATATGCGGCAAAAGTTATACTGTTGAATTTGTATTCAAAAAAGACCAGGGGGTATATAATTGTAAGTCACATAACTTGCATATTATTGGTCAAATTAATAGTCAATGTTAAATCTCAACGAAACTACTCTGCACATGACAATGCATGAACAAATTTTGTGTGATGCCTACTTTGAACGGTTCTGATTTGCAAAATAATGCAATATAATGGATGAAATCGGAAGGAAATGCGTGTGTGTGTGGAATGGAGGTGGTAACAACTACCAACTTAAACCAGTGGGACCAAAACTCTAAATAAATGTCGTGACTTGTGTTGATGGTTTCCAATTGGCAAAACAGGATCAAGAGAGAACTAAGACAATCATGATGGTTAGAAGTTACTGCAGCAATTAATGGTAATAGGGTAAATAAAGAAGGTGTGAAATCACAGGACATTGAGATGAGCTAAAAGCCATACCTTGTACAATGTAGCAAGAACGCGAGAGCGTTGTGGGCCAGCACCAGCCAATATTGTGCATGTTACAGCAGCACTAAGAGCTTGCTCAAGAGCATTTTCATCAATCTCTCTGAGAAAATACAGAAACAATGTTCCATCGAGATTTGTGAGAATAATACATGGAAGCAATATCAGTTCCAAACACGACTTGCCAATAATAACTGCAGTATCTAAGCATGAGTATCAAGTAGAGTAATTTATTTCATACAATGAGCAAAATATTGAAATATTTGCAAGGGTGTAAAGTAGAAATTAGGCACCACTACATCGGCAAGGCAACAAAGGACCATACAAGACAGAACATTAAAAGGGAGTAAGCCTTACTCATCCCCAATTTGGCGTTGCTCAATCTGAGAGATACCATAGTATCGAAGTGCAGCTTCCAAGAATTTACGTTTTAGATCTAAAATTCTCGCATAGCAGACCTATAATATAAGAGATATAAGAAATGAACTATTTTTTTGTCCTTAGTTGTAGACAGATAGATTGTTAATTTGTTTCTGAACCAACAAACCTTGTATTGTAAGTTCAGAACTTCCTGGTTGCTGTTTGTGACCAAAAACGAGGCTTTGTTGATAAAAGCTTCAGCATTCACTGCATCATCATCCTACAAAATGAAGAACTACATTAGTCCAGCTGACAATGCAATGAGCCAAAGACGACAAATGCTAAACAGCACTAACCTCCAAATAGAGTCGTGCAATCTGGACGCACTTGGATAATTTGTTTGTGTCATCAAGCATCCTGGTTTTTTAGCAGATTGTCAGATTTCCCAGAATTGGACAAATCCATTGGCATGTAAAGAAACACAAAAGCTTGTTTCTACCTGATTCCTGAGTCCAAGTCAATGCCACTAAGCATTTGTGCTGCTCTCGACCATTGTTGTTCAGATTCATACAGTTCTGCAAGCTTCTCTCTAATCACTACTACCTGGATAGATAGACAGAAAATTAGAGATTAAGGTTGTTGCAACACTTATTTACATAATAACAGCATGGTCAATCATCAATAAAGTAGCACGATGATTTTCTGAAAAAAAACAGGGTCAATCACAAAGTCACCAAAGAAGATTTAATGAGCGGTTACAAAGCTCACAGAAACAGATAGTAAGTCAGTTATTTGTTGTAGAAGAGAGAAACAAATCTAGAGATTCATATTCTCCATGAGATTTACATGAAGACGCTGGAATAGCACTATAGCAATCAATATAACATAAAATTTACTGGATAATTTCTTTCACAAGATGACAAGCATGACGAGCCATTCTTTGTACTCCCTGTACTAAATCAGCGACAATTAATATGGATCGGATGTAGTACATTTTTTCTGCACAGGTACATATTAACCGGCTTTAATCTGCATAATCTTTCAATGCTGGGTATTTTGCAAAATGAGCACACTTATTCCATCTTGGTTTACTTTGATGGTAGCTACTACCTAGAAATATGAATATCTAAGACCTTTGAGATAATTGCAATAAATAGAAGTCATACTACTACTTAACTGCTAATTTTAGTGACTGTTGTCAGCAGCTTAACAAAGTTTAAACCCATGAGACATTATAAATTGCAACTTCAACAAGAACTCCCAAAAAAGTAACACTAAAGAAGTAACCCGTAGATATTTAGATCTCTGAAATGTGATGCATAAGAGGGACATGATGCACCAAGCTATACGTAGATATTTAGGTTTCTGCAATGCAACCAGTATGAACATGGAATGAGTGGCAACAGTAGTTACTATTGTATTATTTTCTCTACTCACAGACAAGATCATGAGGTATTATAAAACTATAATCCTTGAGTAATAATTTTCCTGTTCATACCTATTATCGAAGTATCACGCAGATAATCAAAATAAGTTAACCATGTGGGGTAATAAGCTTAAGGAATTGGCTCAAATGGTTGATATGTCGCTTATAATGACTGGGCACCAAATCAATAGGTCTTCTTAATGGATTACAGGCTAACACGGCATGTAATAGCTGTGTGGTTGACTGCCTGACTGGCATAAATTAACTATAGCTCTATTTCCCCTGGAAAGTATGTCACACGGAAATCTAAATTGTAGAGAGCATCACCAAAAAATGCATAACATTATCCTCAATACTTGACCTTGCATACACAATCTAAGCTGAGACTGCATAAATGAGATAACATGATGACATCATTTCATGCACTGCGTATTCCCTTGTAGAAAAATCAGCCAGAGCCCAAATTGGCCACTCCAAAGCAAATCTCACAAGAACAGAAAATCCCATCACAGCAATAGCTCCATACGTACTACTAGTAGTTACTGCACAAGTTCAAAATATTCAGTGGAAGGTGTGACCAACTGTCAAAACAGAAGTGCTGTGCTAGCAATTTCCCAAAATTATATCATGGCATTACATAGTAGCTCTACAGGCTGTGCAGTACAACATACTACAACAAGTACAGAGCAATCTGGTACTTAAAATTAGCCTGCTAAAGGAACCGAATGGTGCCTACCTGCTCCTCGAAGGAGACCACACGAGGCTGGATCTGCGTGAGCGCGTAGTGGGCGACCTCCTTCTGAGAGTCCGGCTCCAGCTTCCCCAGCTCCTGCGCGAACGTCTGCAGCAGCTGCCGCGACACCACGAGCGGCACCTCATCCGACACCACTGCGCTCGCAACAATCCCAGCCATTACGCCCAGAACGAAAATCAAATAACCAGAAATCTAAGGCTAGGGTTTGAGTGAAGCGCGTTACTGTGGTTGAGGAAGCGCTTGGCCTGGGGGATGTCCGGCGGGGAAGACGAGATGACGGAGGCGAGGATGTGGCGGTACTGCTCGATCTTCTGGCGCTGGTCGGCGATCGCCGCCGCGCTCGCGAGGGCGCTGTCCATGGCTTCCTCCGCCTGGGCTACCGCGGACCGCCGCAGGGGTTGGGGGTTGGGGGTTGGGGGGTGTCGCCGGCGTCGGAGATGGAGCGGCCTAGGGTTTTGGCGTTTGATCTGCGGAGAAGATGAGGGGAAAAGCTATAACTGGGTTTTGCAGATGAACTGGGTCGGATATATTCTGCTGGGGAGTAGGACGATGGGCCGCCTTGTGTTTTTTCTAGTGGTGGACCGGCTTGTCTTTTCAGTGTTTGCCGCCTTGTTACTCGCGACTCTATGGGCTAACTCTCTAGTAAAACACTTAAATCTAAAACCAGTTTTAAGGATTGAGAATTGGTCATTTTTAACACTTTTAAGGGTTGAAAAACAGGGACAAAGACTAGAACCAATATTCCGTTATAAGGGTTGGGTTTGAGGGTTCTAGTCTTTGCCCCAACCCCAACCCTTAAAACTGTCATTTAACATATCACAATTTTCATCATCTCAATAACACCGAATAGTACTTTCAAACACATAATAAATAGTATCTAACTTGGTTTTAAACGTCTCTTCTGGAAGATAAATAGTTATTATTTGTCACTGATTCTTTTTTCTTCCCTATGCTATTGTCATTGATTTCAATAGATACTTTGGTTGTTGCCTGTAGGACTCCAAAAATATGAAACTTTAGAGACAGAAAAACTAAGCTTCTCTACCACATTATAGATCTATTATACATCCATAAATTGAGAGATCAACAAGAGAATACAGCAGTTTCCTGTCTATATATGCCAAATGGATGAGTGATATGCATCCTTTGTGTTTCCTGTCTAATATATGTCAGTGTGCTATACCTGCACAAAAGGTGCTTTGACAATCTCACATTTGACATTACCATCGGCATCATATTGCACTTGCTCAGCCAAATGGTCCTCCCATCTATCAATTGCCCCGAGCAGCAGCGAAGTTTCCCCGAACAAATGTAATTAAATGATGCGATTAAATCAGAACAAACTGCATGCCAGTTTCCCCGAACAACTGTAATTCATGTAAATTTTGGGCGTGTTTGGCTGCTGCTACTTCTACATTGTGGTTGAAATGCGCCTAACCAGCTCGGGGAAATGCTGCTACCAATCCCACCGCCCAATCAGTCAATCAGCAGCACCCAGGGCAACACTAATCGTCTGAAGGAAATCTCCTCACCTGACCGACGACGGCAGCCAGCGGGAAGTACTCCCGGCCGTACTGTTGCTGCCCGGACGGCGCGACGCTCGCCGGCGCGGGAGTGGCGCCGTTGGTGGAGAGGGGACGGCCGCGAGGCGCGCAGGAGCCTCACGCCTCCGAAAACTGCGGGGGGCGAGGGAGAGCGCGGCGACGGGATGCGAGGGGAGGCGGCGGGGCGGGAGGTGCGGGAGGGAGGTGGAGAGGGCGGTGGCCATGGCAGCCATGGGGACTGGGGAGCGTGGGCGTGAGGGCGCGGGGGGCGGCCGGGGTGCGAAGGGGCGGCGGCTGCCGCGGCCGGAGCGCGGAGGGCGACGGGCTAGCGGCGGCCGCTGCGGATTCCTCCCGCGCGGGGGAACCAACTTCCTCCCGCGCGATGTGGGAAGAAGAGTGCGGGTTGAGGGGAGTTTTTCCTCCCAACCCTCACTTCTACACGCTGGGAAGGGGTTTGAGGGTTGGACCTCTAATTTTTTTTACGGGTTTAAGGGTTTAAGGGTTCTAGTTTACGCCGTTTTTTTGACGAAAACTGTAAAAAAAAACGTTATTTTTAAGGGTTTGAGGGTTTGAGGGCTCTACTAGAGATGCTCTCAGCCTTCAGTTTGACTCGTCCTTCAGTTTTATTCCGTCCATTCCTAAATATAAATCTTTTAAAAAAATCACTATGGATCTAGATACGAAGCAAAATAAATAGATCTACACTTTAAAATATATCTATATATATCCGTATGTAGTTCACTAGTGAAACCTTTAGAACGATTTATATTTAAAAACGGAGGGAGTATTTTGTAACACGGGCAATGAAACTAGGGCAGGTGTGTTTGGTTCCCTTGCTCGTTAACCTCGTTGGTCAAGGCGGGTTCGGCTCGCTTGCTCGAACGAACAAAAAGGTGAGGGAAACGTTTGGAGCGAGCGCGATGGCCGAACCTCGTGCGATCCACGTGGGTGGCTGGCCAGTCACGTAGCATTTTTTGTCCAGATTTGTTGTAATCGATGTTTAAATTTGCTATAAGCATTTACTATTTGCTATAATTTGTACATTAATAAAGCTGCATCTACGTTTGGTTGCAATCCGAGTTCGTCGAATTTTTTCGTTACAGCCGAAATTTACTACATCGCTGTTTATTTTTGCTTTGATCGATGATTTTTGCTGCATGGACAGATCTGGCGGTCAAACCAGATTCAATCTGACGGATCGAGCAGCTCGCATGCAGTTTCGACCGGCGCCGGCGCACAACAGTGCCCAAAAGTTGATGGCTTGCTGAGGAACCAAATCAGTCACTTACTTGCTAGGTTGAACAGGGTAAACGCTTGCCCACGATTCAAACATTGTGTTTCAATGTCGAGCTTGTTTATGCGTTGGTTAGAGCATCTCCAGCCGTTCGGCCTTCAAAGACGTTTTTCTGCGGAAAATAACCTTTTTTGGCTCAGTCGGCGATATTTTTGGTGTGGGGATGCTCCGGCTTTCAGCCGCCCCCAAATTTGGCATGAGGAACTTAGATTCAGCACAAATTCGACACATAACAAATAAATAATTTTTATCACATAGTTCATCATAGAAATCAATACAAATCAAATAGTTCAACGAAGCAAGCTCATAATTCGAACACAAATTAAAACACATCAAAGTAGGCATTGCCCTTGAGCCTTCATAGGTGCTCCACCAAATCATGTTGCACTTCTTGATGCACATGTGGGTCTGTGATCTTTTGACGTGTATTGATGAAGGCAACCCATGTTGTCGGTAGTTGGTGATCAACAGCTGCAAGAGAATCCTGCTTGAAATATGGTTCAATGTCAAACACTGACTCCTCCTGCTCGCTCTCAATGATCATGTTGTGCAAGATGACACAACAATTCATCGCCTCCCCCATATGAGATTTCGATCAGGTCAGAGTGGGGTACCGTACAACAACAAATCGAGATTGGAGCACACCAGATGCCCAGTCGACATCCTTCGTGCAAGCCTCCTAACACTTAGCAAAGTGGGACTTCTTGCCTCCTCGCACAGGTGAAAGGATCGATATGGTTGACTAGAGGGGGGGTGAATAGGCAACGACCACTTTTTAATTAATCTTAGCAAGTTAGGGTAAACAACATACGGGTTCACAAATATTACAACAATGGGGTGAACCCTAATGAAGCTAACAATGAGAGCTACTAAGACAAGTAAGAGATAGACGACAACATAAGCATACACAAAGTAAAGGTTAGAGATAACCACAAGTGGAACCGATGGAGACGAGGATGTGTTACCGAAGTTCCTTCCCTTTGACAGGAAGTACGTCTCCGTTGGAGCGGTGTGGAGGCACAATGCTCCCCAATAAGCCACTAAGGCCACCGTATTCTCCTCACGCCCTCGCACGATGCAAGGTACCGTGATTCCACTATAGGTGCCCTTGAAGGCGGCGATCGAACCTTTACAAACGAGGTTGGGGCAAACTCCACACAAAGCTTGGAGGCTCCCAACAAGACCATGAAGCTTCACCACAATGGATTGTGGCTCCGAGGTGACCTCAACCGTCTAGGATGCTCAAACACCCAAGAGTAACAAGATCCGCAAGGGATTGGTGGGGCAATCAACTTTTCTCTTGGTGAAAGTGTGGATCTAGGCCTTCTCAACCAATCCCTAAAGAATCAACAAGTTTGATTGGCTAAGGAGAGAGATCGGGCACTTTTGAGCTTAGGGAGCAACAATGGAGCTTGGGAGGGTAAGAGATAGGGTTCCACAGCTAGAAGAATCCTTTATATAGTAGGGGGGAATCCAACCGTTTTCCCACTCACAGCCCGAGTCTCTGTAGATGTCAAGCATCCAAGCAGCCTCTGGAGTGATGTCGTCCTCTGATCCGCTGGAGATGTCAACATCAAGAGTCCTTAGGACACGCTTGTGCCTCTGACAGTTCTCCTTCTGAGCCACGTGCGTCTGATACTGGCCCTTAGCCTGCATACAGAAAAGAGTCTTCATCTTATCCTGCAGTTTCATGGCCCAAGATGGCATGGCAGAAGAGCGGGACTGAGAGGCGGTTCCTCTGTCAGCAACAGTCTCTGTGTCAGTGTCCATGTGTTGAGATGAAGTTGATGAGTTGGCCCATTTGTCCTTGACGCGAAGCTTGACAGGATCGTGCACAATGTAGTCAGCCTAAATGTATAACTCCTCCTGCGGATAGGTGTCTTGCCACTTTTGACGGATATAAGCAAACAGGTAGGGCTCGTAGATGGGAACCTTGCGCATCATGATGCAATTCCAGAGCTCAGTGAACATCACATCAGAAATATCAAGAGGGGCAGACTCCTTAGTCATAGCCTCCTCACAGAGCAGTAGCATCTCAGCCAGAGAGCCATGTACCTCGTCGAAGTTGCCAATGCGAGGAAAGAGGGTGTTGCGGAAGATCCGATGCATGATGTCGAGATGCCTAGGGAGCACACCTTTCTTCACATAGAGTTGCTGCAATCTGTCCTTGACGGAAGCCCTATCAGTGGTAGCTGCGGCATGAGGACGCGACCCAAGTGGAGTGTCAGCGCCCTGGAAATCAACCTTGAGGAATGCCATGAATTCACGCCAGGTACCGGTCATCTTCTGAGTCCCAGTCATCCACACCATGGAGCGCTCGTCATCAGGAGAGAAGTGACACGTGACATAGAACTGGGCAACAACATTGGGGTCAAAGTCTGTCTTGAAAGAGATGATCTCCTTGATGCCTAGTTTGTCAATCAGAGAGAGAGCATCAACAAAATAGTCCATGTTCCGCTGAAGGTGAGCCAGGTCAATCCACTGAACGGGGACAAAGTTCTTCTTGAAATGGTTGACGATATCACGGTAGATCCTGCAGTGATCCCTTGCCGAAACATGCTCGACATTCTTGATCACAGCCCGCTCTTGGAGATAGTGGTTTTGAGTACGGGAACCGCAGAAAGTCCTTAGGGGGCATGGTGCGGACGTTGATCCCCTTGTCCTTGTGAGCGGTCTTCTTGAAGGCCTGCTTTTTGGGTTGCAGACCTGAAGTGGCGGAGCCCTCTGGAGCCTCTGGATTGCGAAAATGCTTGGATTGTGTGTCCCATGGGGGGTTCGAGCGGCGAGCACCACCTGTGACACAAAACAGACACAGAAAAAGAGCGACAAAAAGGAGTCAAGGCAATGAACAAGAAAAGGCAGAAAAGTAAACACTCATTGCCAAGCACATGAGAAGAGTACACAGAGAATCCTCCTGGTGGTAGTACCGCTACCCCTGGCGGTAGTACCGCTGGAGTTCGAGCGGTAGTATCGCTACCCCTGGCGGTAGTACCGCTACCCCTGGCGGTAGTATCGCTACCCCTGGCGGTAGTACCGTTGGGGTTTGATTTTTCAGATCTGAAAATATGAATAGTACCCATAGAGATGGCTACATGGATTTTACGAGGGCCATGGGCTGTGTACGATCACTACGAACTCCACCACAGCCCTAACCACATGAGGACCACAAGTATCATCTAAATAAGCACATGCCTAGTCAAGAGAGTGCAAATTTTAGATCTAATCCAAACATAGTTCAAGTGCTTGACCTAAAAGATGTAAATTCTAGGGCATGGCAAAATAAACAGCAAAGATTCGTAGGACCTACACTCCCCTCAAATATCTCCTTCGTGCCATCCAAGAACAAGGCACGATATCAAAGACATGGAACCAAACCACCAATGCTCCTAACCCTAGAACAAGAACATCAACCAAGAGAAGAAGGGGAGGAGCTTTACCGGGGTCCATGGCACTTGGAGGAGGAAGGAGAAGTGGAGCAAACCCTCCAACTCAACGGAGAGAAGGGGCTCCACGAATAGAGATCGAAATAGGGGGAGTTCGGGGTTGGGGAGGGAGGAGCCGCGAGGAAGAAGAAAGAGGCAGGAAAAAACGGGCTCCCTCTCCTTTATATAGCCCAAGGGGTACGGGCCAGCGGTAGTACCGCTACCTGGCGGTAGTACCGCTGGGGTCGTGGCGGTAGTACCGCTCCCCCTGGCGGTAGTACCGCTCCCCCTGAGACAGCCCTAAAAACTTCCTAGTTAGGTCGTGGTAGATTGGGATCCTGGCGGTAGTACCGCTATCCCTAGCGGTAGTACCGCTGGGGTCCTGGCGGTAGTACCGATGGGGTCCTGCGGTAGTACCGCTACCCCTGGTGGTAGTACCGCTGCAAATGTCACAACGGGACCTAGGAGAAGAGAAGAACGTGGGCAAATGACAAGTTAGTGGAAAAAGAAGATAGCACCAGAAAGATATACTGACTTGTCATTTTATATCCTTTCTTCTATATGAGAGAAAGGTGGGGGCGGTGGCCGAGGCCACCTATGCTTGAGACAAAGGTATGACACCACGAAGAATTATCCTTGGGTTCATGACCAATGCTCATCTTTGAAGCACAAGTGCCATTTGACAATGGCTAAAGTGAAAGACTAGATCGATTTATGCATAATGGGGGGAGAAAAAGTTCATTGAGAGAACAACACTCCCCCTATGTCCATGCCTACATCTAGAACAAGATAGAATGCATAGTGAGGTGCAACGTGCCTAGCTTCAATCCACATTACTTGAATCAATGATATTTAGCTCATGCCTTAACTCCCGGAACCTTGCTTCATCTAGAGGCTTAGTGAAAATATCTGCAAGTTGCTCTTCAGTGTGGATGAAGTGAACCTCAATATCACCTAGCTTGATATGTTCACGAATGAAGTGATGGCGAATATCAATATGCTTGGTTTTGCTATGTTGCACTGGATTGAGGGAAATCTTGATAGCACTTTGATTGTCACATAGAAGAGGCACTTTGTCACAAGTGACACCGTAATCCTTTAAAATTTGCCTCATCCATAGCAATTGTGCACAACAACTTGCAGCTGCCACATACTCAACTTCGGTGGATGATAGAGAGACGCAATTCTGCTTCTTTGAAGACCAACTTACCAATGAGCGACAAGGGAATTGGCATCCTCCAGAAGTTGACTTCCTCTCCACACAATCTCCTGCCCAATCTGAGTCAGAATAGCCAACTATATTGAAGTTTGCTCCTTTGGGATACCAAAGGCCAAAGTTTGGGGTATGAGCCAAATATCGAAAGATTCGCTTAACAGCCATATAATGACTTTCTTTTGGTGCGGATTGAAACCGTGCACATATCCCTCCACTCAACATAATATCCGGTCTAGATGCACAAAGGTAAAGGAGGGATCCAATCATGGAGCGATATACCTTTTGATCCACTGCTTTACCACTGGGATCACTGTCAAGCTTGCATCTTGTTGGCATGGGGAACTTGACCGGTTTGACATCTTCGAGCTCGAACCGTTTGAGCATGTCTTGAGTGTACTTGGCTTGTTTGATGAAGGTCCCTTCTAGGCCTTGTTTAATCTCGAACCCGGGGAAGAACTTCAACTCTCCCATCATGGACATCTCAAATTTATCAGTCATTAGTGCAGCAAATTCTTCATTGAAGGAAATGTTAGGAGAGCCAAAGATAATATCATCAACATATAGTTGGCATATGAACAAATCCCCTTTAACCCTCTTAGTAAAAAAGAGTGGGATCTATCTTCCCAATTTCAAACCCACGATCTTGTAACAACTCAGTAAGATACTCATACCACGCACGTGGGGCTTGTTTAAGGCCATAGAGTGCCTTATTAAGTTTGTACACATGATTGGGGAGCTTGGGATGTTCGAATCCCGGGGGTTGTTTGACATAAACCAACTCATTTAACAGACCATTAAGAAAGGCACTTTTCACATCCATTTTCTGCAATTTGAAATTATGATGAGAAGCAAATGCAAGCAACATGCGAATAGATTCTAGACGAGCAACAGGGGCAAAGGTTTCACCATAGTCGATACCCTCGACTTGGGAGTAGCCTTGAGCCACCAATCTTGCCTTGTTTCGAATCACAATCCCATTGGCATCTTGCTTGTTTTTGAATATCCATTTGGTCCCGATGACATTATGTTCCTCCTTTGGTCATGGCACTAAATCCCAGACTTGGTTACGCTCGAAGTTGTTAAGTTCTTCATGCATGGCCATAAGCCAATCCTCATCATCGAGCGCTTCGTGTACCTGTTGAGGTTCACAATACGAAACAAACGCGTGATGCTCACAATAATTCCAAATTTGTTGACGGGTGGATACTCCCTTTTTCAAACTGCCAAGTACATTCTTCATAAGATGTGACTTGACTCTCAGCTTGTTCGCAATCTTGGTTGCTCTACGCTCCAAGAGTTCTTCATTGGATAACTGGGGAGCATCGACTTGTTTACTTTGCTTGCCCTTGCGTCTTGAACCTCGCTTGGCACCGGCTGTTGGTGCTGCAGAAGGGAATTACGAGACAGTATCCTCATCATCTTGACTTTCGACTTGAGCAGGTTCACTTGTTTGTCCTTGTACTTGTGGTCGCTCTTGATCTTGATCTTGTGCTTCTACTTGGTCTGGATCTTGTGGTTGCACTCGATCTTGATCATGAGCAGGTTCGGAGTCTTGGGTGAGTGCTTGAATATCATGGGACGCATCATCATTGTTGGGCACTTTATCTTGACCTTGAGCTTGTTCATCTTGTTGAGAGTCTTGTCTTTGTTCATCGGAAGCGTGTGGGGCTTGTGGGGGTGATGGCTCCACTTGAGTAGAGCATTGTCCTTCTCCTTCGGCCACAAGGGGTTCCTCAATGGGGAGTATTTGACCAATCCCCATTCTTCTTATGGCTTGGGGAGTAATTTCATCACCTACATCACAAAGACCACTTTGCTCCACTTGGGAGCCATTATTTTCATCAAACTCCACGTTACATGTCTCCTCAATGAGTCCGGTGGACTTGTTGAGGATACGGTAAGCATGAGAGTTTGTAGCATAACCAACAAAGATGCCTTCATGTGCTCTAGAATCAAATTTGGCTAAACGTGCACCTTTCTTGAGAATGAAACACTTACAACCGAATACCCGGAAGTACTTGAGATTGGGTTTGTTTCCAGTGAGAATCTCATATGGAGTCTTGTTCAAGCCTTTGCGTATATAGAGCCGTTTGGACGCATGACATGCTGTGTTGATGGCCTCTGCCCAAAAGTTATATGGAGATTTGAATTCCGCCATCATTGTTCTTGGAGCGTCCATCAAGGTCCGGTTCTTCCTTTCTGCCATGCCATTTTGTTGAGGGGTATATGGTGCTGAATATTGATGTTTTATTCCCTCATCACCTAGAAACTCATCCAAGGTGTAGTTCTTGAACTCGGTGCCGTTGTCACTTCTAATCATCAAGATCTTTGCTTCATGTTGGCGCTGAGCTTCATTAGCAAAGTTGATGACAGTTTGTGGAGTCTCACTCTTCCTTTTGAAGAAATATACCCAGGTGTATCTTGAGTAGTCATCAACAATCACCAAGCAGTACTTTCTGCCTCCAAGACTATCAAATGATGGAGGGCCGAAAAGATCCATATGGAGGAGCTCCAATGGCCTCTTAGTGTAAATGAGAGTCGTTGGACAATGAGCAGTTTCATGAATCTTTCCTTCAATGCAGGCACTGCAAGCACGATCTCTAGCAAAACTCACATTTGTTAGTCCACGAATATGGTCCCCTGTTAGAAGACTTTGCAAAGATCTCATATTGACATGAGCTAGTCGGCGATGCCAAAGCCAGCCCACATCAACTTTAGCCATTAAACACGTCGCAGTCTTAGTGGGTCGCTTTGAGAAGTTCACCACATAAAGACCATTTTCGACATATCCAACATAGGCTACTTTAAGAGTCTTGCTCCACAGGAGGACCACAGTATCTAGATTAAAGAATGTGGAAAACCCCATAATTGCAAGTTGACGAGCCGAAAGTAAATTGTAGGCAAGAGACTCAACAAGCATGACCTTCTCAATAGATAACTCTTGAGAGACGACCACCTTACCAAATCCCAATACCTTTGACGAGGATGCATCGACGAATTGGACATGGGTGGGCATAGATGGAGAAGGATGCACATCCACCACTAAGTCCTTGCTTCCGGTCATATGATTTGTTGCTCCACTATCGAGCAACCATGACACCCCACCAGAAGCAAACTCCTACAATAGATCAAGGCTTGGTTTTAGGTACCCATTTTTTAATGGGTCCTTTCATGTTAGAGACAAGGGTCTTAGGAACCCAGATAGCCCATTCAATGGACTCATAGTAGGAACCAACAAATCTGGCATAAACATGCCCATCACTAGCACGACATAAGACATATGAAGAATTGAGTTTGTCGGCTGTGTTAGTGGGAATGGTTTTGCCCTTCTTGACGTTACCATCGTCCACCTTGTTCCTGTTCACCTCCTGACTCCCCTCACCCTCTTTGACAAAGATGTCCATGAGGGTAGGAGATTGTTTGTTCCTATTCCTCCTTTTACCTTTTGACTTGGAGGTAAGTCCAAGTCCCTCCTTTCCTACAACACCTTTTTTGAGTGCTCAAGAGGTCGTTCAGGCTCTTCTCACCTTGTATGCATGCCACAAGGCCCTTCTCAAGTTTCTCCTTTAACTTGGCATTTTCCTCCACAAGATGTACATGCTCACAACAGGGATTAATTGCACAAGCATTATCAATTAACACAAAGGGAGGACAAGTAGAGATCTCCTTGGTAAGCTTTGCTTGGAGTTGATCATGAGACTCTTTCAGAGAGAAATGAACACCTTTCAAGACCTTGTGGGCCTTGTCAAGTGTGTCAAACTCCTCTTTGAGTCTGTCATGGCCAACCCCAAGAGCATACTTTTCAGACTTAAGCATACGAGTAAGAACAACATCATGATCTAGTTTCTTTTGCATTTTGGCGCAGTCATCGTTATATGACTCCTCAAGAGCCAAACAAAGAGTGTGCTCCTTTTCTAGAGCAATAGATAATTCAGCAATTTCATCGGCATAGTCACGACTGTGTCCCTGAAGCTCGGAGATGGTCTCCTCATGAGACTTAATGAGGTCAGTGGCCTCACCCAGTTATTCCAAGAGAGCAACAAAGTGCTTCTTGGATTCTCCCTTAATAGTGCACAAAAACTTGTCAAGATCATGCTCATTAAGTTCCCCAACATCACTATCATCAACACAATTTAACAATGAAGGAGCAGTAGCGATGTTGGTCTTAATGATGGAAGTTACCTGATTGATACCTTTTGCCATGAGGCACTTGGTGATGTGGTTCTCGTTGGGGGCGTTGAAGAGGGACACCTTCTAGGGAGAGGTAATGGCAATAGCAACAGTTGCCGTTGCCACTGTATCATCATCATCATCATCATCATCACCGGAAGGGTACTCTTCAAGGGCCACCATCCCTTTTGGGTGGGGTTTCTTCACAAAGTTGTTCTTGATTAGAAATGATTTGGTTTTATCTTTGCGAATGAGCTTGTCCCCGTTGTCTTCCCTTTTCTCAAAGGGACATTCGGCCACGAAGTGACTCACGTTACCACAGTTATAACATGTCCTTACTCGTTGTTTGGGTTTGAATCCACTCGAGTTGTTCTTGGTGAAGGTGGGTCTTGAGTTCCTCTTGTTGCCCCAGAATTGCCTTGATGCAAGAGCCATGTGCTCATGATAGGCATACTTTGTGTCTTCAGGGCAGCTCTCCTCTTCCTCATCCTCTTCTTCTTCTTCAAGCATTGCTTTTGCTTTCAACGCAAGGTTGGGTGAAGTTGTCTTTGAGCGAACACGAGCAAGTGCATTGTCGGCTGTTTCGTTCATGATTGACATTGCAATGAATTCATCCAACACCTCACTGGAAGACAAGGAGTGGAAGTCTGGCCGCTGACGAACGACAGATGACATGGCTTTGTTGAAAGGCATGATGGCTTTGAGAAACTTGCGCTTGACCCATGTATCATCCACATCCTTGCTCCCATGATCCTTGAGTGCCACAACAATAGTAGTCACCCTCCGATAGAGATCACGAGGGTCCTCGTCTTCCTTCATCACAAACTCATCGGCCTTATCAAGTATCACTTCATAATTGGATCGTTGAATGCTTGAGCTTCCCTTGTACAACACCATAATATGCTCCCAACAATCCTTGGCCAAAGTGAAGGGACGCAAGTGAGGAAGATCTTCAGGTGGCACTGCGGACTGGAGAATAAACAAAGAGGAGTGATTGTATTGATTGTCTGCATCTTCTCTTGGAGTGAGGTTGCTTTGATCATGGGGATAATATCCTTGCTCGATGATTCTCCACAAGTTTGTTGAGCTGTGATTCAAATGAGACTTAATAGAAAATACCTAGTTAGCAAAGTCACCTTTTACAAGCTTAGGAGGAGGACCAACAGGATTAAGACGCGGTGCGGGAACGGATCCTCCATAGACCATGGGGGGTGGAACTGAGGCATATGTTCCAGTCCCATCCTTTTCGTGAGATGAGGAAGGTCGCATACCTTTAGCCGCTTCCTTAGAGGAGTTGGCCTCCGAATCGGTGATGGTGGGTTTAACCACTATCGCCGGTTCGGGTGGACTTTTAAATCCCTCAATTAACTCTTTAAGCATGGTCTTGACTTCGTTCGTCAAGGACGTCTTGAGGGCGGCCATAGCTGTATTCAAGTCGTCCCTTGTGACCGAAGTCAAATCCATGGCCTCGGGTTGCCCATGGTTAATTCCCTCTTCGCCTTCCATACTCTTCGGGTGGTTAAACCCTTAATAAAGAGACGTGGCTCTGATACCAATTGAAAGGATCGATATGGTTGACTAGAGGGGGGGGGTGAATAGACAACGACCACTTTTTAATTAATCTTAGCAAGTTAGGGTAAACAACATACGGGTTCACAAATATTACAACAATGGGGTGAACCCTAATGAAGCTAACAACGAGAGCTACTAAGACAAGTAAGAGATAGACGACAACATAAGCATACACAAAGTAAAGGTTAGAGATAACCACAAGTGGAACCGATGGAGACGAGGATGTGTTACCGAAGTTCCTTCCCTTTGACAGGAAGTACGTCTCCGTTGGAGCGGTGTGGAGGCACAATGCTCCCCAATAAGCCACTAAGGCCACCGTATTCTCCTCACGCCCTCGCACGATGCAAGGTACCGTGATTCCACTATAGGTGCCCTTGAAGGCGGCGACCGAACCTTTACAAACGAGGTTGGGGCAAACTCCACACAAAGCTTGGAGGCTCCCAACAAGACCACGAAGCTTCACCACAATGGAATGTGGCTCCGAGGTGACCTCAACCGTCTAGGATGCTCAAACACCCAAGAGTAACAAGATCCGCAAGGGATTGGTGGGGGAATCAACTTTTCTCTTGGTGGAAGTGTGGATCTAGGCCTTCTCAACCAATCCCTAAAGAATCAACAAGTTTGATTGGCTAGGGAGAGAGATCGGGCACTTTTGAGCTTAGGGAGCAACAATGGAGCTTGGGAGGGTAAGAGATAGGGTTCCACAGCTAGAAGAATCCTTTATATAGTGGGGGGGGGGGGGAATCCAACCATTTTCCCACTCACAGCCCGAGTCTAGCGGTACTACCGCTGGATGCAGCGGTACTACCGCTGGCACTCCAGTGGTACTACCGCTGGCTGCAGCGGTACTACCGCTGGGCCCCTGGTAGTGCATAAGCACTACCACCGCCAAGAAAGTCTTCGCAAAAAGGTCCGTGCACGTACAACCGCTAGGCAGGCGGTACTAAGCTCCTGGAGCGGTACTACCGCTGACCAGGGGCGGTACTACCGCCAGCTAGCGGTGCTACCGCTGGCTGCAGCGGTACTACCGCTTGCACTCCAGCGGTACTACCGCTAGGCCCAGCGGTACTACCGCTCGGGGACCATTTGCAAAGAAGAAGGAAACACAAAGGCGGGAGCCACTCCAAAGATGTCGGCAGGGGGGAAATATGTGAAGTGTGCGCGTGCAAGATTGATTCCACCCAAACATTTCCACTACGGTTCCCCTCTTAATAGTACGGCTTTCCTATGACTCAAATAAAGAGAATCGTAGAGAACGTCGTGCTTCTGTTCCACGAACGAGGGGGCGAGTCGTCTTGTGCCGTTGACGTGTGTTATCTGAAATATTAACACACACGGTTAGTCCTTTGCGGTACTGTCATCAATCACCAAAATTACTTAGGCATAAACTATGCCCCAACAATAGGGTTTGAGATAGTTTTATAAATGTTGAGCATCTTGGATAGATGCCATCTGCTAGGTAGTATCCTTTGTTGTAGTGGCATCCATTGACCTCGAAGTTCATCGAAGGAGTATGACCTTCAACAAGATTGGCAAAGATGTTCGAGCATTACACGACGTTGATGTTGTTGTGAGTTTCTCACATACCAAAAAAGGAGTGCCAAATCCAGAGGTCCTGTGTAGCCACTCCTCAAGTACCAGACTACAAGCTCCTTTCGAGCCTTTATATATCCCCTGTCAAGCAAATGAACAGTTTTTCCATTACCAATGCATGCAGTCGATGCTTCCAAACATCCCAAAAAATCTTCTTGCTTCATTTTGTGCTATCCTAGTAGTGTCTTATGCATTGGGTGATCGCAAGTATTGTGGTCCAAACACTTCCACCACTGCCCCACAAAACTTGTACAAACACTATACGATGGTGGACTCGGCCATGCGTCCATAGTCTTCCTGTATATCACCGGGAGTTCCGTATGCAAGCATCCTCATAGTTGTTGTGCACTTCTAGAGTGAGGAGAATCCCATTGTGCTGGTACAATCCTTCTTGCAAATGAAATAGTCGTCGAAATCCTGGATGGCATTCATAATCTTGAGGAAGAGCTTACGGCTCATCCGATAACGGCACCGAAATACTTTCTCACTATGTAGTGGAGCATCGGCGAAGTAGTCGACGTAGAGCAAGCAATAGCCCTCAAGTGACATTGGTGGTCCACGGGCCACTTTTCCTTCAGCCGGAGCCCCCAAGTGCCCCTAGCGCGCTGGCTTCGGTCTGGGATCGCCGAGCCAAAAAATGTCCCGAACCGACGGAATTCGACGTCATGGGGCGTGACTGGGGAATTTTTTCGTGTCGGCGAAAATAAAGGCGCCTTGGGGGTTGTTGGTGGTGCGGTTGGAGATGCTCTTAAAGGCGCTACGGCTATGTCTCATTCGTACCAATTTCAATAGAAATCGCCTATGGACGGGCGCAAGCGGGATGGCCAACACTGTAGCATGTGGCTACTTTGTTTTTTCTGACTTATTTTTATGTTCGTAACATAGTTTTTCATAGGTACTATATAAGGTTTTCTTTGGGTTATTTTAGTTTTTCGTTTTACTTTTTCCGTTACTTTTTCCTTTGATTATTTTAGTCTTCTCTCTGGTTTTATTCATTTTTCCTTTTCTTTTTCCTTTGATTGTTTTTAGACTTCTCTTTGGTTTTTTCCTTTCTTTTGTTTATTTTTTTCAACCTTTCTTTGCTAATTTATTTTCACACATATTTAATATTTTTAAATAAATTATTTACATTTCCAATATATCTTTTGATATCTATATTTATTCATACATGGTACATATCTGAAATATTTTTTATAAATATTCCACATTTTTAAAATACAAGTTTAACATTTTTATAAGAACGTGTTTTAAATGAAAAGTGCACTTTTTTAATGCACCAATCATGTATTTTGCTAAATACACCTTTTTACAATGTATAATATTTTTAAAATCTCACGTTCATATTTTTGAACCGTGGGACGTTTTAAAATCTCACAAACATATTTTATACACGTGATTAACACTTTCAATACACATGATTAACATTTTTAAAATGTAAAATGTTATTTGTAATAGTATACATTTACAATATTTTGAAGAAGAAAAAAAATGTGAATAAGAAAGGAAGGGGAAACCAAAAAAAAAGTTACATGGCATCGCATGATGATGGGACGCGGTTACTTGGTCGGCCCAATATCTGCACCCATCACGCGAGGCATGGTAGAACTTGCAAGTAATGATGGGACATGTTCTTTAGTGGGTGCCTAGAAGTGGTAAGAGGTGAGGTGAAGGGCATCGTCATTGCACAAATAGAGACACTCAATGAAAAGTATTTGGAAATGCCTTCTCACGTAGGAGCATTCAAAACTGGAGCTTTCAAACATCTAAAAGATAAACTTTGGAGCACGGTGAAGGGATGGATTAAGAAGATAATTTCTGATGTAGGCAAGGAGATATTGATGAAATCAATGGCACACGCAATACATGTCTTCTGATGTCATGTTTCAAGCTTCTAAGGGGCTTGTGTGAACACTTCAATAAAAATGATTAGGCAATTCTTTTTGGGAAGTAAATTTGGGTAGCGGAAACCCCATTGGATGTCAAGTGATATGACGCAACCAAAAAGGTGTGGATGTCTTGGGTTTAGAGATCTCTAGATATTCAATGTTTTACTCTTGGCAAGCCAAGCTTGGAGGATCTTGGCAATCCCTAAATCTTTATGCGCCAAGCTACTCAAAGCAATCTACTTCCCAAAAGGAAATATTCTTAATGCCACTTTAGGAACTCACCCATCTCAAATTTGTCGATCGCTCCTCGAGGGTAGGGATGCACTGAACATTGGCCTAATTAGGAAGATAGGATATGGGAGTCCAATACAGATATGGTCACAAGAGTAGATCCCGAGAGACTATGCTATGAGGCTGATTGTTTGCTTGGGCCGGAATCCGCCTACACTAGTGGTCGAGCTCATTGACGCATCAACTGTCACATGGCGCGCTAACCTCTTACAACATTTTTTCTTGCCAGCTGATTGATGTCTACTGCACAATTTTATTCTTGCAAACGTTGTTGGGCCTCCAAGTGCAGAGTTTTGTAGGCAGCAACAAATTTCCCTCGAGTGGATGACCTAAGGTTTATGAGTCTATGGGAGGTGTAGGATGAAGATGGTCTCTCTCAAACACCCCTACAATCAAATGCAATAAATGTATTGTATCCTCAACACACCCAATACAATGGTAAATTGTATAGGTGCACTAGTTCGGCGAAGAGAGGGTGATACAAGTGTAGTATGGATAGTAGATATAGATTTTTGTAATCTGAAATATAAAAACAACAAGGTAACAAGTAGTAAAAGTGAGCACAAACAGGGTTGCACTGTTGGAAAAAAGGCCCAGGGTTCATGCTTCAACGTGCAACAAAAAATCACTTCAAAGTTCTAAGTAGTGAAGAACGTAAGATGGAATTGTTGTAGGTAACAAAACTACCTTAAAGCCATTCTTTCTGATCAATCTATTGAGTTATTCATATAAGTGTCACAAACAACCCTAGAGTTCATACTAGAATAACACCAATGACACATATAAATCAACCCTAATGTCACCTATTCTTGATAACCCACAATTATAGGGGATCGCAACAGTCTTCGCACGTAGTATTACACCCTAATTTATTGATTTGACATAAGGGGAGACAAAGAATATTTATTGGTATTAGCACCTGAGTTGTCTATTCAACCACACCTGAGATATCTCTCTGCAACAAAGATTTTAGTAGCATAACAAAATAGTAGTAGTAACGGTAACACCAATAATTGTTTTAGTGATTGTAACAGTAGCAACAACAATTGTGACTTAGCAAGATTTAATATATGAAAAGCGTAGTCACGTGGACCGGTGATGGATAATGATTTAGATGCCATCAATCATGTAACAGATACACACTAGAGTGACAGCCGAGGAATATTAAGGCGTCCTTTTAGTACAGAACCAGAACAAAGCATTAACACATGGTGAATACATGAACTCCTCAAACTACGAGAGTCACCGGAAAGAATCCCAATTATTGTCACCTTGGGGTATGCGGATCATGACACATAATAGGGGCATACAACTTGCAAGATAGGATCTAAACACTTTCATATTCAGAGAAAATATAATAGGTTCACATCTGAAATCATGGCACTCGGGAACTAGTGACACGTATTAAGAATAGCAAAGTCATAGCAACATCAATCTGAAGAACATGAGGTGCCAGCGGCTCCGTCTTGTAAAACGCGATGAAAACTTCTCTCCTTTTTTCCCATAATTATGAATTTATAGGACTGGAATTAGGGTCGGAGGAGACACAAGGTGGTCCCAAGCCATCAAGGTGCGCCTAGGGGGTGGAATTTCAAATTCATCATATTCAATCGAACACAAAAAACTTCAAAGGGTACCCCCAAGATTTTTATCGAAGAAAGTAGGATAAGAACGTGTATCAACCCATATGCATTGATTACCCCATTGTCACCACGGAAATCCGCAAGTTGAGTATTGATGACCCACAAGTATAGGGATCAATCGTAGTCCTTTCGATAACTAAGAGTGGTGAACCCAACAAGGAGCGGAAGGAAATGATAAGCAGTTTTAGCAAGGTATCTCTCGAAATGTTGTAACTAATAGTGATAGATAGTTTTGTAGCAAGATAATTCATAACAAGTGACAACAATAATAGCAAGTGTGCAGGAGGATAGCCCAATCCTTTTGTAGCAAAGGACACGCCTGAAAGTACTCTTATATAAAGCAAGCGCTCGAGATGATACATGGGAATTTTCGTCTAGTCGTGTTCATCATGTTGAGTTGATTCGTGTTTGTTACTTTGATAATTTGATATGTGAGTGGACCGGTGCTAAGGTGTTGTTCTTACTTGAACAAGAAACCCACTTATGATTACCCCCTCTCGCAAGTATCCGCAACTATGAAAGAAGAATTAAGATAAATCTAACCACATCATGAAACATATGGATCCAAATCAACCCCTTATGAAATAACACATAAACTAGGGTTTAAATTTTTGTCACTCTAGCAACCAATCATCTACTTATTACTCCATAATGCCTTCCCTTAGTCCCATAGCATGGTGAAGTGTCGTGTAGTCGATGTTCACACAACACCACTAAGAGAAGCAACAACGCACATATCATCAAAATATCGAACGAATACCAACTTCACATGATTACTTATAACAAGACTTCTCCCATGTCCTCGAGAACAAAAGTAACAACTCAAAAATCATCACCATGTTCAAGATCAGAGGTATCATAATTATGAATAATGATCTGAACATATTATCTTCCACCAAATAAACCAACTAGCATCAACTACAAGATGTCATCAACACTACCGGCAACCCACAGGTACCAATCTGAGGTTTTGAGACAAAGATTGAATACAAGAGATGAACTAGACTTTGAGATGAGATGGTGCTGGTGATGATGTTGATGAAGATTAGTCCTCCCACG
Source organism: Hordeum vulgare subsp. vulgare (assembly GCF_904849725.1). Classification (NCBI taxonomy): domain Eukaryota; kingdom Viridiplantae; phylum Streptophyta; class Magnoliopsida; order Poales; family Poaceae; genus Hordeum; species Hordeum vulgare. The sequence goes on along the minus strand of NC_058521.1, from coordinate 548,683,297 downwards.
AAGGAGGAAGTGCTGGTGATGACAATGGCTTTAATTTGAGAGAGAAGTGTCCATAAAAGGGCCTCTGACAATGGCTTTAATCTTGGGAAGATTAGTCCTCCCAAGATTAGACCTCGCTCGCAAGCGAAAGCCGAACTCGATAATAATGACCTCATAATTTGAGAGAGAGGTGTCCATAAAAACACAATACGGACATGAGAGCATCATTAATATTTACATAGCAGCAAATTTTCATCATATGACTTATCATAAACAAGTAACAATCTATCCACAATTGTTGAGGTATGAAGCATAAACTTTATTGACAATCAACAAAATATTTTTTATTCATTGAGACAATCACAACTCATCATATTTCAAAGAATAGCACATGTAAGACCTTTCATTTTAGCAAGTTCACATACTCAACAATCATTTAGTTTTATATGATCAGTGACACTCATTTCATATTTTTGGAGCTAATGTTTCCATCGGACACATAGGAAGATAGGGGCTTTAATATTTTTCGCCACCCAACTTATTTACCTCAAGGATAATGTCAATAATAGTGACTCATGATCACCTACATCCAACTGGATATATGTATCTGGATCTTTCCCCAACACATGATGCTTGCCAACTAGGAAATTAATAGGTAGGAATAAGGATAAACATTATTGAGTGTTGCATACAAGTAAATACGTGAAAGTAAAAAATAGGCCCTTCGTAGAGGGAAACAACGATTATCACGCCTTTTTAATTTAGGATGTGCACGCTCTTAATGTAAAGGAACATCACTTTATATTGCCCCTTATGATAACAACCTTTATTATGCAGTGTGTCGATTTATTTCTTTGCCAACACAAGATTGTACAAAGCTTATTTTCCCTTAGAGTAAAAGATCATACATGTTAAGGAGCAAATCTTATTACTTTGTGCACCGATGACAACTTACTTGAAGGATCTCATTCAATCCATAGGTAGGTATGGTGGACTCTCATGGAAAGAAACTAGGTTTAAGGGTTATGGATGCACAAGTAGTATATCTACTTAGTGCGAATTTTTGGGCTAGCAAAGGATCATAGACAAGCACCACATGTTAGAGGATCCATGACAATATAAGTTCCATGTGAATGTAAACAAACATAACTCATTACGCTATCTTCCTTGTCCAACATCAACACTTCAATCATTATATAATATTTGGTGGGGTCTCACAATCATAAAAGATGTCCAAGATAGTATAATCATATGAGAGTCTCCTCTCCTCTTTCACAATTTTGCATGTATTGTATCAATGATTAATGATATGTTTGTCAACTCCCAACAACTTTTATCAATCATACTTCTTCTATGTGAAGTCATTACTCCCCGTGGGATTGGCATATGATTTTATATTTCTTTTATTTCATTACTATGGTGGTTTATGCATAAGAGTAAAGCAAACGAACTCAAACTATTCTTTATTATATAACTCTCACACTCGATTACAAGGATATATAGATCACTCATGCTTGTGATCTGCATTGGGTTTTCCGTGAAGAGGAACGATTTATCGCAGAACAATGCGGGTAAGTATTTCCCTCGATTAAGAAACCAAGGCTTATGTGACCAACAGTAATATCATTCCTCAACCATCTTCAGTTGCTGCACACAAAAGAGCAAACAACTTGCACCCAACGCGAGCAAGAGGGTTGTCAATCCCCTTGTTCTTGTTAGTTGCAAGCAAGTGAGTTGTGTAGATAATTGTTGAGAATAGTAACTAAAACAAAAAGATAAAAAAGGAAGAAAGGAAAATATAAGTTTTCTGAATATATAAGTGAATAGACCCGGGGGCCGTAGTGTTCTCTAGTGGCATCTATCATGAAAGCAACATATGGTGGGTAAACAAATTATTGTTGGGAAATTGATAGAACAACTGATAGTTATGATATTTTCACGGCAATGATCATGTGTATATAGGCATCATGTCCATAAGAAAATAGGTTGACTCCTCCCTGCACCTATGACTATTACTCCACGCATCAACCGCTATCGAGCATGCATCTAGAGTATTAAGTAAAATAGAGTAATGCTTGGGGAACGATGACATGATGTTGACAAAGTAAACTCAATCAATATAAATAAACCCCATATTTTTATCCTTAGGGGCAGCAACACAAAGACGCAACTTGTCGCCTTTTGTCACTGGGATATAGAAATTCGTTAGGTTGAACCCACTACAACACACATTTACCACTGAAGAAAGGTCAAACTACTTGGCCAAAGCAATTCAATAGATAGGATAGATTTACGGAGCTATGATGATCATGAAAATAAGAGCAATAATAATTCAGAGAAGACTCAAATACTTTTCATGAATAATATGAACATAAACCCACGATTCATCGGATCCCAACAAATGCACCATACAAAAGAATTACATCAAATAGATCAATGCGAAGATGCGATGATCATTGTACTAAAGATCAAGAGAGAGAGATTTCCATCTAGGTACTCACTACGGACCCGTAGGTCTGAGGTGAACTACTACCACATCATCACGAGGGCACCGAGGTTGATGAAGAGGCCCTCCGTGATTGATCCCCCCTCCGACAAAGTGCCTAAATGGATATCCAGATGGAATCTCCATGGAACAAAGACTTGGGGCGATGTAAAAGTGTTTCGTGGATGCCTCTAGGGTTTTTGGAATATTAGAGAATTTATATGCCAGAGAACGGGCCAAGAGGGGACACATGGAGTCGACAAGCCATCAGGGCGCGCCCTGTTGCCTTGTGGGCTCCTCGTGCACCTCTAGGTCTCCTCCCGAAGCTTCAAGGTCTTCTCTTGGTCCAGAAAAAATCACCAAAAAGTTCCATGCAATTGGACTTCGTTTGGTACTGAAAACTTGAAAAACAAAAAAACACACAGAAAACAACAAGTGGCATTGGGCACTGGGTTAATAGGTTAGTGCTCAAAAATAATATAAATTTGTGCATTATGACCCAAAGAGTATCTTCAGATGATAATATAACAGCACGAAACAATAAAAAAGTATAGATATGTTGGAGACTTATGAAGCATCTCCAAGCTTAATTCCTGCTCGCCCTCGAGTAGGTAAATGATAAAAACAGAAATTTTGATGTGACATGCTACCCAATATGCAACCTTTTGCATGTATGCTCATTGAGAAACGATGAATTAACAAACATTAACATAGTGATAATTATAAGCACAAGTAGTAAAATAATCAATCTTTCAAAGTATACAATCCTAAAAGAATGTTTACCCACATAAATCTCATCGTATGGCAAGGCATGTCCCCATCTTCATCACATTAATACAAATGTCAAGCACCACGGTGCTCAAGTCAGGCAATTGTATCATACTTTTTCAAAGTGAAACAACTGTTTATTATTCATGCAATACATGAGCTTGAGACATGGACATAGCATATGGTGGAATAGAATATAGTGGTAGATATCAAAGGGGTGAAAGTGGAGAAGATAGGCTCACATCAACTAGGCGTACCAACGGGCTATGGAGATGCCCATCGGTAGATGTCAATGGAAGGAGTAGGGATTGCCATGCAAATGATGCACCAAAGCTATAAGTGTATGAAAGCTCAAATGAAGCTAAATGGGATGTGCATCAAACTTGCTTGCTCATGAAGACCTCAAGAATTTGAGGAAGCCCGTCATCAAAATATGCAAGCAAAGTTTACAATAACGATAATATGATTCCCACTAGCATATGAAAATGACATAACATGAGACTTTCTACATGAGGAATATGGTGCCACTTTGAGGCACAAGTGTGGTAAAGGGTAGTAGCAAATTTCCTTCTCTCTTTTTCTCTCTTTCATTTTTTATTGGTGGGCTCATTTGGCATCCCCCAGATTTATTTTTTGTCTGTAGTCTCTTCCCAACTTGTGGGGCAATCATAGTCTCCATCATCCTTTCCTCACTGGGACAATGCTCTAATGATGATGATCATCACACTTCTATTTACTTATAACTCATGAAAGCTCGATATGACTCAATATGAATACCTCCCGTAGTGTACCAGGATGTGCAATGATCTAGCGTGACATGTATTCAACAATATTATGAATGGTGGCTTTGCTACAAATGCTATGTCAGCTCTATCTGATCATGCAAAACAATATGATGTTGAATGAACTGTCATATGATGTAACGGTGGAATTTGCATGACTATATCTCAGAATGGCTATGGAAATGCCATGACAGGCAGGTATGGTGGCTGTTTTGTGGAAGATAAAGCAAGTTTTATGTGTGACAGAGCATATCATGCCACAGGGTTTGGATGCACCGGCAAAGTTCGTATCAATCCTTGAGGTGAGAATGGGCAATGCACGGTACCGAAGAGGCTAGCAAAGTATGAGGAGGTGAGATTGCATATGTCCATGGTTTCATATTAGTCATGAAGAACTCATATACTAATTGCAAAGTTTTATTAGTGTAACGCCCAAGGTGCGGTCCTATCCTTATTTTGGCTCGAGGCCTCGACGGGGATAGAAGCGCACCTCATCGTTTCGCAAGAATGGATATCATTACAAGTACATGTAAAGAAGAGATGAGTATATGGAGTTGGCTTACACTCGCCACAAGCTAATCATGATCATCTCAATACAAACATACATTCAATCACAATTCAGAAGAGGAGGATCCGACTATGGACTAAATCAAACGATAAAAACGACGTCCATCCTTGCTATCCCAGGCTGCTAGCCTCGAACTCATCCTTTGATCCATGAAGAAGAAGAACTCCAAATCAAAGAAGCATCGCTCTCACGTCGAAGCATTGCTTTACATGTACCTACAACTATTGTTGTAGTGATCGGTCAGCCACGGGGACTCAACAATCTCATTTCCAAAGGTATCAAGGCTAGCAAAACTTAGTGGGTGAGATATGGTTAAGTGGTGAGGCTACAACAAGCACTAAGCATTTATTTGAGTGGCTAACTTACGAGTACAAGAATAAGAAGGATGATATACGCATAATCGGACATGAACTAGTAATGATCAAGAAGTGATCCTGAACACCTACATATGAGTCAAACATAACCCCATCGTGTTCTCTCTGTTGGAAATATGCCCTAGAGGCAATAATAAAATGGTTATTATCATATTTCCTTGTTCATGATAATCGTCTATTGTTCATGCTATAATTGTATTAACAGGAAACAATAATACATGTGTGAATAAATAGATCACAATGTGTCCCTAGCAAGCCTCTAGTTGGCTAGCTCGTTGATCAATAGCTGATCATGGTTTCCTGATCATGGACATTAGATGTCATTGATAAGGGGATCACATCATTGGGAGAATGATGTGATGGACAAGACCCAATCCTAAGCATAGCACTAGATCGTATTGTTCGTATGCTAAAGCTTTTCTAATGTCAAGTGTCTTTTCCTTCGACCGTGAGATTGTGCAACTCCCGAATACCATAGGAGTGCTTTGGGTGTATCAAATGTCACAATGTAACTGGGTGACTATAAAGGTTCACTACGGGTACCTCTGAAAGTGTTTGTTGGGTTGGTACAAGTCGAGATCAGGATTTGTCACTCCGTGTGACGGAGAGGTATCTCTGGTCCCACTCGGTAGAACATCTTCATGAGCTCAATGTGACTAAGGAGTTAGTCACACGATGACGTGCTACGGAACGAGTAAAGAGACTTACCGGTAACGAGATTGAACAAGGTATAGGTATACCGACGATCGAATCTCGGGCAAGTTCTATACCGACAGACAAAGGGAATTGTATACGGGATTGATTGAATCCTTGACATCGTGGTTCATCCGATGAGATCATCGTGGAACGTGTGGGATCCACCATGGGTATCCTGATCCCGCTGATGGTTATTGGCCGGAGAGCGTCTCGGTCATCTCTGCATGCTTCCCGAACCCGTAGGGTCTATACACTTAATGTTCGATGACGCTAGGGTTATAGGGAAATTATATACAAGGTTACCGAAAGTTGTTCGGAGTCCCGGATGAGATCCCGTACATCACGAGGAGCTCTGGAATGGTCCGTAGGTAAAGATTTATATATAGGATGGATGGTTTTGGACACCGGAAATGTTTCGGGCGTCACCAATAGCGTACCGGGACCACCGGGACCACCGGAAATGGTCCCTGGGGTCCACCGGGAGGGGCCACCAGGCCCAAGAGGTAGCATGGGCCAAAAGAGGGAGGGCAACCAGCCCAAAGTAGGCTGGTGCGCCTCCCACAAGAGGCGCAAGGCGAAGGAGGGAGAGAAGGGGGGGACCCTGGCGCTGGTGGGCCTAATGCCCACCTAAGGGGTGCGCCACCCCCTCCCCCTGCCCTAGCCGCCACACCTCCCATCTGGGGGGCTGCCGCACCACCTAGGGGGGAAACCCTAGGGGTGGCACCCCCCTCCCCTCCTCCTATAAATAGAGAGGGGTTTGGGGCTGTTTTGCACACGGTTTCTTCTCCTCTCGGCGCAGCCCTGCTCCCCTCCTTCCTCCTCCTCCCATGGTGCTTGGCGAAGCCTTGCCGGGAGACCTCGTCTCTCCATCGACACCATGCCGTCGTGCTTCCGTAGAGCTTCCCCAACCTCTCCCTCCTCCTTGCTGGATCAAGGTGCGGGAGACGTCACCGGGTTGCACGTGTGTTGAACGCGGAGGTGCCGTGGTCCGGCACTAGATCGGAATCACGCCGCGATCTGAATCGCCGCGAGTACGACTCCATCAACCGCGTTCTAGCAATGCTTCCGCTTAGAAATCTTCAAAGGTATGAAGATGCACTCACCCCTCTCTCGTTGCTGGTCTCTCCATAGGAAGATCTGAATATGCGTAGGATTTTTTTTGAATTTATTCTACGTTACCCAACAGTGGCATCCGAGCCAGGTTTTCTATGCGTAGATTCTATGCACGAGTAGAACACAAAAGGTTGTGGCCGACGATTTGTCAATTGCTTGCCGCTGCTAGTCTTATTCTTTTTTGGCGGTATTGTGGGATGAAGCGGCCCGGACTGACCTTACACGTATGCTTACGTGAGACTGGTTCCACTGACAGACATGCACACCGTGCATAAAGGTGGCTAGTGGGTGTCTGTCTCTCCTACTCTAGTCGGATTGGATTTGATGAAAAGGGTCCTTATGAAGGGTAAATAGCTTTGGCATATAATTGTTGTGGCTATCACGTATGGAAGAAGGCGTTCTTGCTAGAAACCCAAATCAGCCACGTAAAACTTGCAACAACAATTAGAGGACATCTAACTTTTTTTTGCAGGGTTTGACATGTAATGTGATAAGGCCAAAGTTGTGATGTTGCATGTATGATGTATGAGATGATCATGTTATTGTAATAGGTTTCACGACTTGCATGTCGATGAGTATGACAACCGGCAGGAGCCATAGGAGTTGTCTTAATTTATTGTATGAGATGCAACGTCATGTGCTTACTACTTTTACTTCATTGCTAACGGTTAGCTATAGTAGTAGTGATAGTAGTAGTTGGCGTGACGACTTCACGGAGACACGATGATGGAGATCATGATGATGGAGATCATGGTGTCACACCGGTGACAATGATGATCATGCGATGCCTGAAAATGGAGATCGAAAGAGCAAAGATGATAATGGCCATATCATGTCACTATATGATTGCATTGTGATGTTTATCATGCTTTTCATCTCATTGCTTAGAACGACGGTAGCATAATAAGATGATCCCTCTGAAAATTTCGAGAATGTATTCCCCTAAGTGTGCACCGTTGCGAAGGATCGTTGTCTCGAAGCACCACGTGATGATCGGGTATGATAGATTCTAACGTTCGCATACAACGGGTGTAAGCCAGATTTACACACGCGAAACACCTAGGTTGACTCGACGAGCTTAGCATGTACATACATGACCTCGAATACAAGAGACCGAAAGGTCGAACATGAGTCGTATGGTTGAATACGATCAGCATGAAGTTGCTCACCATGATGACTAGTCCGTCTCACGTGATGATCGGACACGGGTTAGTCAACATGGATCATGTATCACTTAGATGACTGGAGGGATGTCGATTTAAGTGGGAGTTCATACTTAATTTGATTAAATGAACTTAATTGTCATGAACTTAGTCTAAAAGTTGTCTTTATAAATATTGTAGATGGACAACGTCAACCTCAATTTCAACGCATTCCTAGAGAAAAACAAGCTGAAAGATGATGGTAGCAACTATGCGGACTGGGTTCGCAACTTGAAGCTCATCCTTGAAGCAGCTAAAAAGGCTTATGTCCTTGATGCGCCGCTAGGTGACCCTCCCGCTCCCGCAGCATCCCAGGACATTCTGAACGTCTGGCAAACGCGGAGTGATGACTACTCTCTGGTTAGGTGTGGCATGTTATACAGTTTGGAAACGGGGCTCCAAAGACGTTTTGAGCAACACGATGCATATGATATGTTACAAGAGTTGAAACTGGTTTTTCATGCCCGTGTCGAGAGATATGAAGTCTCCGACAAGTTCTTTAGCTGTAAGATGGAGGAGAATAGTTATGTCAGCGAGCACATACTCAAAATGTCTGGGTTACACGGTCGTCTGACTTCACTTGGAGTCGAACTTCCGGATGATGCTATAATTGACAGAATCCTCCAATCTCTCCCACCAAGCTACAAAGGTTTTGTGCTGAACTACAACATGCAAGGGATGGAGAAGACCATTCCCGAGTTGTACTCGATGCTCAAGTCTGCAGAAGTAGAAATCAAGAAAGAGCATCAAGTGTTGATGGTCAACAAGACCACTAGTTTCAAGAAGGGCAAGGGTAAGAAGAACCTCAAGAAAGGCGGCAAAGACGTTGCCGCGCCCGGTAAGCCAGATGCCGGGAAGAAGAAAAAGAATGGACCCAAGCCTGAGACTGAGTGCTTCTATTGCAAGGGAAAGGGTCACTGGAAGCAGAACTGCCCCAAGTACTTAGCGGACAAGAAGGCCGGCAACGTTAAAGGTATATGTGATATACATGTTATTGATGTGTACCTTACCAGCGCTCGTAGTAGCTCCTGGGTATTTGATACCGGTGTTGTTGCTCACATTTGCAACTCAAAGCAGGAACTGCGGAATAAGCGGAGACTGGCCAAGGACGAGGTGACGATGCGCGTCGGGAATGGCTCCAAGGTCGATGTGATCGTTGTCGGCACGCTACCTCTACATCTACCGTTGGGATTAGCTTAAACCTTAATAATTGTTATTTAGTACCAGCTTTGAGCATGAATATTGTATCAGGGTCTTGCTTAATGCGAGTCGGCTACTCATTTAAGTCAGAGAATAATGGTTGTTCTATTTATATGAGTGATATGTTTTATGGTCATGCTCCGCTGGTGAATGGTTTATTCTTGATGAATCTCGATCGTGATGTTACACATATTCATAGTGTTAGTACCAAAAGATGTAAAGTTGATAATGATAGTCCCACATACTTGTGGCACTACCGCGTTGGTCATATCGGTGTTAAGCGCATGAAGAAGCTCCATACTGATGGACTATTAGAGTCTCTTGACTTTGAATCATTTGACACATGCGAACCGTGCCTCATGGGCAAGATGACTAAGACTCCATTCTCAGGAATAATGGAGAGAGCGACCGACTTATTGGAAATAATACATACTGATGTGTGTGGTCCAATGAACGTTGAAGCTTGTGGTGGCTACCGTTATGTTCTCACTCTCACCGATGATTTGAGTAGGTATGGGTATATCTACTTGATGAAGCACAAATCTGAGACGTTTGAAAAGTTCAAGGAATTTTAGAGTGAGGTTGAGAATCAACGTGACAGAAAAATTAAGTGTCTACGATCTGATCATGGAGGAAAATATTTGAGTCACGAGTTTGGCACACACCTAAGGAAGTGTGGAATAGTTTCACAACTGACGCTGCCCGGCACACCACAACGCAACGAAGTGTCTGAACGTCGTAATCGCACTTTATTAGATATGGTACAATCTATGATGTCTCTTACCGACTTGCCGCTATCATTTTGGGGATACGCATTAGAAACTACAGCTTTCACTTTAAATAGGGCACCGTCTAAATCCGTTGAGACGACATCGTATGAACTATGGTTTGGCAAGAAACCTAAGTTGTCGTTTCTTAAAGTTTGGGGCTGCGATGCTTATGTGAAGAAACTTCAACCAGAGAAGCTCGAACCCAAAGCAGAGAAATGCGTATTCATAGGATACCCTAAGGAAACTATTGGGTATACCTTCTATCTTAGATCCGAAGGTAAAACCTTTGTTGCCAAGAACGGATCCTTTCTAGAGAAAGAGTTTCTCTCGAAAGAAGTAAGTGGGAGGAAAGTAGAACTTGATGAGGTAATTACACCCCCTCTCGAACAGGAAAGTAGCGCAGCACGGGAAATTGTTCTTGTGGCTCCTACACCAACTGAAGAGGAAGTTAATGATAATGATCATGAAGCTTCGGATCAAGTTACTATTGAACCGTGAAGGTCCACAAGGGCACGCTCCGCACCAGAGTGGTACGACAACCCTGTGATGGAAATCATGTTGTTAGACAACGGTGAACCTTCAAACTATGAAGAAGCAATGGCGGGCCCAGATTCCAACAAATGGCTTGAAGCTATGAAATCCGAGATAGGATCCATGTATGAGAACAAAGTATGGACTTTGGTGGACTTGCCCGATGACCGGCGAGCCATAGAATTAAATGGATCTTCAAGAAGAAGATTGATGCAAACGGTAATGTGAACGTTTATAAAGCTCGACTTGTCGCAAAGGGTTTTCGAGAAATTCAAGGAGTTGATTACAAAGAGACTTTCTCTCCCGTAGCGAAGCTGAAATCAGTCTGAATCATGTTAGCAATTGCCGCATTTTATGATTATGAAATTTGGCAAATGGACGTCAAAATAGCGTTCCTTAACGGGAATCTTAAGGAAGAGTTGTATATGATGCAACCAGAAGGTTTGTCGACCCTAAGGGTGCTAAAAAAGTGTGCAAGCTCGAGCGCTCCATCTATGGGCTGGTGCAAGCATCTCGGAGTTGGAACATTCGCTTCAATGAGGTGATTAAAGCGTTTGGGTTCATACAGGTCTACGGAGAAGCCTGTCTGTACAAGAAAGTGAGTGGGAGCTCTGTAGATTTCCTCATACTGTATGTGGATGACATATTATTGATGGGGAATAATATAGAGATGTTGGAGAGCATAAAGGCCTATTTGAACAAGAGTTTTTTTATGAAGGACCTTGTAGAAGCTGCATACATATTAGGCATCAAGATCTATAGAGATAGATCGAGACGCCTCATAGGTCTTTCGCAAAGTACATACCTTGACAATATATTCAAGAAGTTCAATATGGAAAACTCAAAGAAAGGGTTCTTGCTAGTTTTGCAAGGTATGAGATTGAGTAAGACTCAGTCACCGACCACGTCAGCAGCTAGAGAGAAGATGAGTACTATCCCCTATGCTTCATCCATAGGCTCTCTAATGTATGCCATACTGTGTACCAGACCTGATATAAACCTTGCCATAAGTTTGGTAGGGAGGTACCAAAGTGATCCCAGTATGGAACACTCGACAACGGTCAAGAATATCCTTAAGTACCTGAAGAGGACTAAGGAGATGTTTCTCGTTTATGGAGGTGACGAAGAGCTCGTCGTAAAGGGTTACGTCGATGCTAGCTTCGACACAGATCTAGATGACTCTAAGTCACAGACCGGATACGTATATGTTTTGAATGGTGGGGTGCTACTGCAACAAAAGACCTTCCAACGGCGCCAGAAATAGGCACGTCGACGGGAGAATACTTGGCTTGATCTTTCTGCTGCGGCTACGCCTTAAGGGACTTCCTAGGCAAGTATGCAAATGATTTCCCCCGTGGCGTTGGAGCCTTGCGTTGGTGTTCCCTCAAAGCGGAAAGGGTGATGTAGCGTAGCGGTGGTAAGTACTTCCCTCAGTTTGAGAACCAAGGTATCAATCCGGCGGAAGAGTATCTCAAGATCCTGCACAAACACAAAAGCTTGCACCCAACGCTATGAAGGGGTTGTCAATCCCTTATAGATTGTTTGCCAAGTGAGAACTGAAAGCAACAAAGTAACAAAGCAAAGTAAAAGCGGAGGTGTAAACGATGGATGTGAATAGACCCGGGGGCTGTAGTGTTTACTAGTGGCTTCTCTCATGAAAGCAAGTAGATGGTGGGTGAACAAATTGTTGGAAATATGCCCTAGAGGCAATAATAAATTAGTTATTATTATATTTCTTTGTTCATGATAATCGTTTATTATCCATCCTATAATTGTATTGATTGGAAACACAATACTTGTGTGGATACATAGACAAAACACTGTCCCTAGTAAGCCTCTAGTTGACTAGCTCGTTGATCAAAGATGGCCAAGGTTTCCTGGCCATAGGCAAGTGTTGTCACTTGATAACGGGATCACATCATTAGGAGAATCATGTGATGGACTAGACCCAAACTAATATACGTAGCATGTTGATCGTGTCATTTTGTTGCTACTGTTTTCTGCGTGTCAAGTATTTGTTCCTATGACCATGAGATCATATAACTCACTAACACCAGAGGAATGTTTTGTGTGTATCGAATGTCGCAACGTAACTGGGTGACTATAAAGATGCTCTACAGGTATCTCCGAAGGTGTTCGTTGAGTTAGTATGGATCAAGACTGGGATTTGTCACTCCGTGTGACGGAGAGGTATCTCGGGGCCCACTCGGTAATACAACATCACACACAAGCCTTGCAAGCAATGTGACTTAGTGTAAGTTGCGGGATCTTGTATTACGGAACGAGTAAAGAGACTTGCCGGTAAACGAGATTGAAATAGGTATGCGGATACTGACGATCGAATCTCGGGCAAGTAACATACCGAAGGACAAAGGGAATGACATACGGGATTATATGAATCCTTGACACTGAGGTTCAAACGATAAGTTCTTCGTAGAATATGTAGGATCCAATATGGGCATCCAGGTCCCGCTATTGGATATTGACCGAGGAGTCTCTCGGGTCATGTCTACATAGTTCTCGAACCCGCAGGGTCTGCACACTTAAGGTTCGACGTTGTTTTATGCGTATTTGAGTTATATGGTTGGTTACCGAATGTTGTTCGGAGTGCCGGATGAGATCACGAACGTCACGAGGGTTTCCGGAATGGTCCAGAAACGAAGATTGATATATAGGATGACCTCATTTGATTACCGGAAGGTTTTCGGAGTTACCGGGAATGTACCGGGAATGACGAATGGGTTCCGGGTGTTCACCGGGGGGGGGGGGCAACCACCCCGGGGAAGCCCATAGGTGTTTGGGGTGCTGCACCAGCCCTTAGTGGGCTGGTGGGACAACCCAAGAGAGGCCTATGCGCATTGGGAAGAAAATCAAAGAGGAAAGGAAAAAAAAGGAGGAGGTGGGAAAGGGAAGGACTCCACCTTCCAAACCAAGTAGGACTCGGTTTGGGAGGGGAATCCTTCCCCCCTTGGCTCGGCCGACCCCTTGGGGGTTCTTGGACCCCAAGGCAAGGCTCCCCTCCCTCTCCTATATATAGTGGGGTTTTAGGGCTGATTTGAAAAAAACTTTGCCACGGCAGCCCGACCACATATCTCCACGGTTTTACCTCTAGATCGCGTTTCTGCGGAGCTCGGGCGGAGCCGTGCTGAGACGAGATCATCACCAACCTCCGAAGAGCCGTCACGCTGCCGGAGAACTCTTCTACCTCTCCGTCTCTCTTGCTGGATCAAGAAGGCCGAGATCATCGTCGAGCTGTACGTGTGCTGAACGCGGAGGTGCCGTCCGTTTGGCACTAGATCGTGGGACTGATCGCGGGATAGTTCGCGGGGCGGATCGAGGGACGTGAGGACGTTCCACTACATCAACCGCGTTCACTAACGCTTCTGCTGTACGGTCTACAAGGGTATGTAGATCACACATCCCCTCTCGTAGATGGACATCACCATGATAGGTCTTCGTGCGCGTAGGAAAATTTTCGTTTCCCATGCGACGTTCCCCAACAGTGGCATCATGAGCTAGGTTCATGCGTAGATGTCTTCTCGAGTAGAACACAAAATTTTTGTGGGCGGTGATGTGCGTTTTGCTGCCTTCCTTAGTCTTTTCTTGATTCCGCGGTATTGTTGGATTGAAGCGGCTTGGACCGACATTACTCGTACGCTTACGAGAGACTGGTTTCATCGCTACGAGTAACCCCGTTGCTCAAAGATGACTGGCAAGTGTCAGTTTGTCCAACTTTAGGTGAATCGGATTTGACCGAGGAGGTCCTTGGATGAGGTTAAATAGCAACTCATATATCTCCGTTGTGGTGTTTGCGTAAGTAAGATGCGATCCTACTAGATACCCATGGTCACCACGTAAAACATGCAACAACAAAATTAGAGGACGTCTAACTTGTTTTTGCAGGGTATGCTTGTGATGTGATATGGCCAACGATGTGATGTGATATATTGGATGTATGAGATGATCATGTTGTAATAGATAATATCGACTTGCACGTCGATGGTACGACAACCGGCAGGAGCCATAGGGTTGTCTTTATACTAACGTTTGTGCTTGCAGATGCGTTTACTATTTTGCTAGGATGTAGCTTTAGTAGTAATAGCATGAGTAGCACGACAACCCCGGTGGAGACACGTTGATGGATATCATGATGATGGAGATCATGGTGTGACGCCGGTGACAAGAAGATCGTGTCGGTGCTTTGGTGATGGAGATCAAGGAGCACGTGATGATGGCCATATCATGTCACTTATGAATTGCATGTGATGTTAATCCTTTTATGCACCTTATTTTGCTTAGAACGACGGTAGCATTATGAGGTGATCTCTCACTAAAATTTCAAGATGAAATTGTGTTCTCCCCGACTGTGCACCGTTGCGACAGTTCTTCGTTTCGAGACACCACGTGATGATCGGGTGTGATAGACTCAACGTTCACATACAACGGGTGCAAAACAGTTGCACACGCGGAACACTCGGGTTAAGCTTGACGAGCCTAGCATGTGCAGACATGGCCTCAGAACACATGAGACCGAAAGGTCGAACATGAATCGTATAGTTGATATGATTAGCATAGAGATGCTTACCACTGAAACTATTCTCGACTCACGTGATGATCGGACTTGAGATAGTGGATTTGGATCATGTACCACTCAAATGACTAGAGATGTACTTTTTGAGTGGGAGTTCTTAAGTAATATGATTAATTGAACTAATTGTCATGAACATAGTCTAATGATCTTTGCGAATTACGATGTAACTTGCGCTATAGCTCTACTGTTTTTATATGTTCCTAGAGAAAATTTAGTTGAAAGTTGATAGTAGCAAACTTTGAAGAGGATTGTCCTCGTTGCTGCGCAGAAGGCTTATGTCCTTAATGCACCACTCGGTGTGCTGCACCTCGAGCGTCGTCTGTGGATGCTGTGAACATCCGACATACACGTTTCTGATGACTACACGATAGTTCAGTGCAAAATACTTAATGGCTTAGAAGCAAGGCACCGAAGACGTTTTGAAACGTCACGGAACATAAGTGATGTTCTAAAGAGATGAAATTGTGATTTCATGCTCGTGCCCTTGTTGAGAGGTACGAGACCTCCGACAAGATTCTTTGTCCATAAAGTAAAGGAGAAAATCTCAATCGTTGAGCGTGCACTTAGATTGTCTGAGTACGACAATCACTTGAATCAAGTGGGAGTTAATCTTCCAGATGAGATAGTGATGGTTCTCCAAAGTCACTGCCACCAAGCTGTGACAGCTTCGTGATGAACTATAACATATCAAGGATAGATACAATGATCCTTGAGCAATTCGCGATGTTTGACACTTCGAAAGTGGAAATCAAGAAGGAGCATCAATAGTTGATGGTTTGTAAAACCACTAAGTTTCAAGAAAGGCAAGGGCTAGAAGGGATACTTCGTAAAACGGCAAAACAGTTGCTGCACTAATGAAGAGACCCAAGATTAAACCCAAACCCGAGACTAAGTGCTTCTGTAATGAGGGGAACAGTCACTGAGGCGGAGCAACTCTAGATACTTGGTAGATAAGAAGGCTGGCAAAAGTCGAAAGAAGTATATTTGATATACATGATGTTGATGTGTACTTTACTAGTACTCCTAGTAGCATGAGGGTATTGGATACCGGTTCGGTTGCTAAGTGATTAGTAACACGAAATGAAAGCTACGGCATAAACGGAGACTAGCTAAAGGCGAGGTGATGATACGTGTTGGAAGTGTTTGCAAGGTTGATATGATCAAACGTCGCACGCTCCCTCTACCATCGGGATTGGTGTTAAACCTAAATAATTGTTATTTGGTGCTTGCGTTAAGCATGAACATGATTGGATCGTGTTTATTGCAATACGATTATTCATTTAAAGAGAATAATGGTTACTCTATTTTCTTGAATAATCACCTTCAATGGTTTATTGAATCTCGATCGTAGTGTTACACATGTTCATGATATTGGTGCCAAAAGATACGAGGTAATGATGATAGTACCACTTACTTGTGGCACTGCCGCTTGAGTCATGTTGGTATAAATTGCATGAATAGGCTCCATGCTGATGGATCTTTATACTCACTTGATTTTGAATCACTAGTGACATGCAAATCATACCACATGAGCAAGGCCTTGTTTTCATTGAGATGAAATAAGATAGTAACTTGTTGGAAGTGATACGTTTTGATGTATGCAGTCCAATGGGTGCTGAGGCACGCAGTGGATATCATTATGTTCTTACTTCAATGACGATTTGAGTAGATACTAGAGTATTTGCTTAATGAATCACAAGTCTGAAATATTGAAAAGTTCAATTCTGTTTCGGAGTGAAGTTCGTCGTAACAAGAGGATAAACTGTCTACGATATGATCATAGAAATGAATATCTGAGTTACGAGTTTTGGTACGCAGTTAAGACAATGTGGAAATTGTTTCGCAGTTCATGCCACCTAGAACATCATAGTGTGATGATGTGTCTGAATGTCATAGCCACACACTATTTGGTATGGTGCATGCTATGACGTCTCTTATCAAATTACCACTATCGTTTATGGGTTAAGCATTAGAGACAACCGCATTCACTTTAAATAGGGCACCACGTATTTCCGTTGAGATGACACGGTATAGACTGAGGTTTGGAGAAATCTAAACTATCGTTTCTTGAAAGTTTGGGGTTTCGACACTTATGTGAAAAAGTTTCAGTCTGATAAGCTCGAATCCAAAGCGGATAAATGCATCTTCATAGGATATCCAAAACAGTTGGGTACATCTCCTATCTCAGATCCGAAAGCAAAGTGTTTGTTTCTAGAAACGGATCCTTTCTCGAGGAAAGGTTTCTCTTGAAAGAATTGAGTGGGAGGGTGGTAGAACTTGATGAGGTTATTGAACCATCACTTCGACCAGTGTGTAGCAGGGCGCAGGAAGTTGTTCCTGTGGCGCCTACACCAATTGAAGTGAAAGCTGATGATGGTGATCATCGAGCATCGGATCAAGTTACTACAAGCCTCGTAGGTTGACAAGGTCGCGTACTACTACAGAGTGGTACGGTAACCCTGTCTTGGAGGTCATGTTGTTGAGCAACAGTGAACCTACGAGTTATGGAGAAAGCAATGGTGGGCCCAGATTCCGATAAATGGCTGAAAGCCATGAAATCCGAGAGAGGATCCATGTATGAAAACAAAGTGTAGACTTTGGAAGAACTACTTGATGGTCATAGGACTATTGAGTAAAGATGGATCTTTAAAAGGAAGACAGACGATGATAGTGATAAGTCACTATTAAGAAAAGCTCGACTTGTCACAAAGATGTTTCCGACAAGATCAAACAGTTGACTATGATGAGACTTTCTCACTTGTAGCGATGCTAAAAGTCTGTTAGAATTATGTTAGTAGTTGCTGCATTATTTACGAAATATTGCATGTAGGACATTAAAACATTGTTTACTCGACGGTTTCCTTGAGCAAACATTGTATGAGATACAACCATGAGGTTTTGTCGATCCTAAAGATACTAGCAAGTATGCAAGCTCCAACGATCCTTAAATGGACTGGTGCAAGCATCTCGGAGTTGGAATATACACTTTGATGAGATGATCAAGGATTTTGGGTTTGTACAAGGTTTATGAGAAACTTGTATTTCCAAAGAAGTGAGTGGGAGCACTATAGAATTTCTGATAAGTATATGTGGTTGACATATTGTGGATCAGAAGTAATGTAGAATTTCTGTAAAGCATACAAGGTTGTTTGAAAGGAGTTTTCAAAGGAATACCTGGATTGAGCTACTTGAACGTTGAGCATCAAAGATCTATGGAGATAGATCGAAAGCGCTTGATGGAAGTTTCAACAAGATGCATGCCTTGACAAGTTTTGAAGGAGTTCAAAATAGATCAGCAAAGAAGGTGTTCTTGGTTGCGTTGTAAGGTGTGAATTTGAGTAAGACTCAAAAACCCGACCACGGCAGAATAAAGAGAATAGACGAAGGTCGTCTTCTATGCCTTAGCCGTAGACTCTAAAGTATGCCATGCTGAGTACCGCACCTGATGTGTGCTTTGCAGCAAGTCTGTTGAGAGGTACAGAGAGTGATCCATGATTGAATCACTAGCAGCGGTCAAAATTTATCCTTAGTAACTGATGGACTAAGGAATTTTTCTCGATTATGGAGGTGGTTAAAGAGTTCGTCATAAAGGGTTACGTCGATGTAAGCTTTGACACTAATCCGAATAACTATGAGTAGTGAAACGGATTCGTATAGTAGAGTAGATATTTGGAGTATTTCCGAATAGCACATAGTAGCAGCATCTATAAGATGACATAAAGATTTGTAAAGAACACACGGATCAGAAAATTTCAGAACCGTTGACTAAAACCTCTCTCATCAGCAAGACGTGATCAGACCCCATAACTATATGGGTGTTGGATTCGTTGGAATCACATGGTGATGTGAACTAGATTATTGACTCTAGTGCAAGTGGGAGACTGTTGGAAATATGCCCTAGAGGCAATAATAAATTAGTTATTACTATATTTCTTTGTTCATGATAATCGTTTATTATCCATGCTATAATTGTATTGATTGGAAACACAATACTTGTGTGGATACATAGACAAAGCACTGTCCCTAGTAAGCCTCTAGTTGACTAGCTCGTTGATCAAAGATGGCCAAGGTTTCCTGGCCATAGGCAAGTGTTGTCACTTGATAACGGGATCACATCATTAGGAGAATCATGTGATGGACTAGACCCAAACTAATAGACGTAGCATGTTGATCGTGTCATTTTGTTGCTACTGTTTTCTACGTGTCAAGTATTTGTTCCTATGACCATGAGATCATATAAGTCACTAACACCGGAGGAATGCTTTGTGTGTATAGAACGTCGCAACGTAACTGGGTGACTATAAAGATGCTCTACAGGTATCTTCGAAGGTGTTCGTTGAGTTAGTATGGATCAAGACTGGGATTTGTCACTCCGTGTGACGGAGAGGTATCTCGGGGCCCACTCGGTAATACAACATCACACACAAGCCTTGCAAGCAATGTGACTTAGTGTAAGTTGCGGGATCTTGTATTACGGAATGAGTAAAGAGACTTCCCGGTAAACGAGATTGAAATAGGTATGCGGATACTGACGATCGAATCTCGGGCAAGTAACATACCGAAGGACAAAGGGAATGACATACGGGATTATATGAATCCTTGACACTGAGGTTCAAATGATAAGTTCTTCGTAGAATATGTAGGATCCAAAATGGGCATCCAGGTCCCGCTATTGGATATTGACCGAGGAGTCTCTCGGGTCATGTCTACATAGTTCTCGAACCCGCAGGGTCTGCACACTTAAGGTTCGACGTTGTTTTATGCGTATTTGAGTTATATGGTTGGTTACCGAATGTTGTTCGGAGTCCCGGATGAGATCACAGACGTCACGAGGGTTTCCGGAATGGTCCGGAAACGAAGATTGATATATAGGATGACCTCATTTGATTACCGGAAGGTTTTCGGAGTTACCGGGAATGTACCGGGAATGACGAATGGGTTCCGGGAGTTCACCAGGGGGGCCCACCCACCCCGGGGAAGCCCATAGGTGTTTGGGGTGCCACACCAGCCCTTAGTGGGCTGGTGGGACAGCCCAAGAGAGGCCTATGCGCATTGGGAAGAAAATCAAAGAGGAAAGGAAAAAAAAGGAGGAGGTGGGAAAGGGAAGAAGGACTCCACCTTCCAAACCAAGTAGGACTCGGTTTGGGAGGGGAATCCTTCCCCCCTTGGCTCGGCCGACCCATTGGGGGTTCTTGGAACCCAAGGCAAGGCTCCCCCTCCCTCTCCTATATATAGTGGGGTTTTAGGGCTGATTTGAAAAAAACTTTGCCACGGCAGCCCGACCACATATCTCCACGGTTTTACCTCTAGATCGCGTTTCTGCGGAGCTCGGGCGGAGCCCTGCTGAACGAGATCATCATCAACCTCCGGAGCGCCGTCACGCTGCCGGAGAACTCTTCTACCTCTCCGTCTCTCTTGCTGGATCAAGAGGACCGAGATCATCGTCGAGCTGTACGTGTGCTGAACGCGGAGGTGTCGTCCGTTCGGCACTAGATCGTGGGATTGATCGCGGGATAGTTCGCGGGGCGGATCGAGGGACATGAGGATGTTCCACTACATCAACCGCGTTCACTAACACTTCTGTTGTACGGTCTACAAGGGTACGTAGATCACACATCCCCTCTCGTAGATGGCATCACCATGATAGGTCTTCGTGCGCGTAGGAAATTTTTTGTCTCCCATGCGACGTTCCCCAACACAAATTACTGTCGAGCAATTGATAGAACTGCGCAAAGTCGTGATGATATCTATGCAATGATTGTTTCTATAGGCATCACGTCCGAAACAAGTAGACCAATACTTTCTGCATCTACTACTATTAGTCCACACGTCGCCGCTATCCAGCATGCATCTAGTGTATTAAGTCCATAAGAACAGAATACCGCCTTAAGCAAGATGACATGATGTAGAGAGATAATCTCAAACCAATGATAAAACCCCCATCTTTTTACCCTTGATGGCAACTACTTGATGTGTGCCTTGCTGCCCCTACTGTCGCTGGGAAAGGTCAGCACATGGTAGAACCCAAAACCAAGCACTTCTCCTATTGCAAGAATCATAGATCTAGTTGGACAAACAAAACCCAAGACTCGGAGAGACTTACAAGGATATCAAATCATGCATATAAGAAATCAGCAAAGACTCAAATATATATCATAGATAATCTGATCACAAATCCACAATTCATTGGATCTCGACAAACACACCGCCAAAGAAGATTACATCGGATAGATCTCCATGAAGATCATGGAGAACTTTGTATTGAAGATCCAAGAGAGAGAAGAAGCCATCTAGCTACTAACTACGGACCCGTAGGTCTGAAGTGAACTACTCACGAGTCATTGCGGAATATTGGGGAATTTATAGGCCAAAGACCTAGGTCAGGGGGCGGCCAGGGTGGCCACAAGCTTGCCCACCGCCGCCTCCCCCTGGTGGCGTGGTGGGAGCTTGTGGGCTCCCTGGAGCCCACCTGGCTTGGCCCAAAGACCCCCTGGTCTTCTTCCGTTTGGGAATAAATCATTTCGGGGTTTTTATTCCGTTTGGACTCCGTTCCAAAATCAGATGTGAAAAGAGTCAAAAACACGGAAAAAACAGGAACTGGCACTTGGCACTGAATAAATAAGTTAGTCCCAAAAAAGATATAAAAGGTACATAAAACAACCAAAGAAGACAAGATAACAGCGTGAAACCATCAAAAATTATAGATACGTTTGAGACGTATCGAGCATCCCCAAGCTTAACTCCTGCTCGTCCTTGAGTAGGGAAGTGATAAGAATGAATTTTTGATGCTTTCATGCTACCTAGCATAGGTGTCCTTTGTAATTCCTCTTATGTGACGTGAATTTTCAGATCCATTAGATTCAAAACAATAGTTTGATATTGACGTGGAAACAATAATAATTCAAGCAAACTAGCAAGGTAATCATGAACTTTCAAAATAACAAGGCCGAAAGAAAGTTATCCCTACAAAAGCATATAGTCTGGCTATGCTCTATCATCATTGCACAACGAATTTAAATCATGCACAACCCCGGTATTGGCCAAGTAATTGTTTCACACCTTTACTTTCTCAAACCTTTTCAACTCTCACGCAATACATGAGCGTGAGCCATGGTTATAGCACTATAGATGGTGTGGAATGTAGTGGAGGTTGCAAGACAAAAAAGGAGAAGATAGTCACATTAACTAGGCATATCAATGAGCTGTGGAGATGCTCATCAATAGATATCAATGTGAATGAGTAGGGATTGCCATACAAATGATGCATTAGAGCTACGAGCATGCGAAAGCTCTTAAAGAAAACTAGTGGGTGTGCATCCAACTTGCTTGCTCACGAAGACCTAAGGCAATTTTGAGGAAGCCTATCATTGGAATATACAAGCCAAGTTATATAATGAAAATTTCCCACTAGCTATATGGTGGTGACAAAACGAGAGACTCTCAATCATGAAGATCATGGTGCTTTAATATGCACAAGTGTGGAAAAAGTGGTAGCATTGTCCCTTCTCTCTTTTTCTCTCATTTTTTTTAAATTTTGGTGGGCTATTTGGCCTCTTTTTTATGGGCTTCTTTGGACTCTTTTATTTCCTCACATGGGACAATGCTCCATTAATTATGATCATCACACTTTCAACTCAAAACTTAGAGCAACTATGACTCTATATGAAATGCCTTCGGTAGTGTACCGTGGCAATGATCTAGCATTGCATAGACATCAATGGAAACATCATGCTAGCTATCTTAAGATCATGCAATGGCAATGTAGACGTGGTGGCACATGTCATGGTGGTAGTTGCATGGCAATATATCTCGGAATGACTTCGAAAAAGCCATAATAGGTAGGTATGGTGGCTGTTTTGAGGGAGGCTAATGGTGGGTTTTGTGCACCGACGAAAGTTGCACGACACTAAGAAGATAGTGATGGTGGAAGGTGAAAGTGCATCTAAACCATGGACTCAACATTAGTCATGAAGAACTCATATACTTGTTGCAAAAGTTTTATTAGTAATCGAAACAAAGCATTCAACGCATACTCCTAGGGGAAGGGTTGGTAGGTATAAACCATCGCGCGATCCCGACAGCCACACAAAGGATGACAATCAATATACTAATCATGCTCAGATTTCATCACATAGAGGTTCACCATACGTGCATGCTACGGGAATCACTAACTTCAACACAATTATTTCTAGATTCACAACACCTTACTAGCATGACTTCAATATTACCATAACCACAACTCAAAACTAATCGAGATGAGTCAAACTTCTCTAACTATTCAATGCACATGAAGGTGGAAGTTTTTGTATCCCTTTGGATAACTACCCCTTTTGAGACTACTTTCAAGGCATAGATCAACTACCAAGCCACGCACCGCTGCGCTCTAAAAGATATAAGTGAAGCACATGTGAGCGGAATTGTCTACCAAAAGATATAAGTGAAGCTCGACAAAATCACGGTGTGTGCATGTCTCTCTCTCTAGGTGTGCAGCAAGGATGATTGTGACACAACAAAAATAAAAGACTC
Organism: Hordeum vulgare subsp. vulgare; assembly: GCF_904849725.1. Classification (NCBI taxonomy): domain Eukaryota; kingdom Viridiplantae; phylum Streptophyta; class Magnoliopsida; order Poales; family Poaceae; genus Hordeum; species Hordeum vulgare. Next base: position 548,659,712 of record NC_058521.1, on the reverse strand, counting down.
CTATGATACAAGACGCTCCAAGCAAAAACACATAACATGTGGTGAATAAAAATATAGCCCCAAGTAACGTTACCGATGGATTGAAGACGAGAGAGGGGATGCCTTCCTGGGGCATCCCCAAGCTTAGGCTTTTACGGCATCCTTGAATCTCTTGGGGTGCCTTGGGCATCCCCAAGCTTGAGCTCTTGCCACTCTTTATCTCTTTGTCCATAAGAACTTCACCCAAAACTTGAAAACTTCACAACACGAAACTTAAACAGAAACTCGTGATAACATTAGTACAAGAAAGCAAACCACCACTTCCTTAGGTACTGTAGCAAACTTAAATTCTACTTGTGCTAATGTTGGGTTACTGTACTTTCAATCTTCCATAGCTAATACCCCCCGATACTATCCATAGTTTCATCAAAATAAGCAACCAACACAACAAAAACAGAATATGTTAACAGCAGACCAGTCTGTAGCAATCTATATATTTCGTATACCTCTGGTACTTCAAAAATTCTGAAAACTTATGACAGTCTGAATCATTTGCGTAGGAATCAGAAGCAAAAAGAATCAATTCAAAATATCTTACAGAAAAAAAATGAAAATTCTTTTCGTGAGCACTAAGTTTCTGTCTTTTCTAGCATGACCAAACGATCATCCCCAAGACTAATCATAACGGTTTTGCTTGGCACAAACGCAAAAAGAAACACAAAAAACACAATCATAACAGAATTATGAAAGTGTGGAAAACACAAAACAGAAATAAAAAGGATAGATTCGTTGGGTTGCCTCCCAACAAGCGCTTTTGTTTAACGCCCTTAGCTAGGCGAAAGTGATGGAATCACGTATAGTCATCTTTGGTGCTCAAACCATAAGTAGCCCTCATCATAGATTCATAAGGCAATCTTATTTTCTTTCTAGGAAAGTGCTCCATGCCCTTGTTTAAAGGAAATTGAAATCTAATATTCCCTTCCTTCATATCGATGATAGCACCAATAGTCCTTAGGAAAGGTCTACCAAGAATAATGAGACATGAAGGATTGCAATCTATGTCAAGTACAATGAAATCCATGGGTACATAGTTCTTATTTGCAACAATAAGAACATCATCGATCCTCCCCATGGGTTTCTTGACAGTAGAATCCACAAGATGCAAATTAAGAGAACACTCTTCAATCTTATGAAAACCAAGAATATCACATAAAGACTTTGGAATCGCGGAAACACTAGCACCCAAATCACACAAAGCATTGCACTCATAGTTTTTGATCTTGATTTTGATAGTAGGTTCCCACTCATCATGAAGTTTTCTAAGTATAGAGACTTCTAGTTCGAGCTTCTCTTCAAGAGATTTCATCATAGCATCTACGATATGCGCGGTAAAGGCTTTGCTTTGGCTATAAGCATGTGGAGAGTTTGCAACGGATTGCATCAAAGAAATGCATTCAAACAAGGAGCAACTATCATAATTGAATTCCTTGAAATCCAAAGTGGGAGTTTCATTACTACCCAAAATTTCGACTTCTTCTACTCCACTCTCCACACCTTTATCATCAAGATAGGTGGACTCCGAATCATTGGGTGTTTTTCAACCAAAGTGGATTCATATCCAGCCCCTCCATAAGTAGGTTTGACACGCGAAAACAAAGATTCAAGAGGAGACATACCAAGCACTTTAAGATCTTCGTGATTTGCATCACTAGAACGCACCCTTTTAAACCATTCATGTCTAGCGCGAATTTGGGCGGTTCTTTCTTTGCTCTCATTCATGGAGATACGCATAGCTTTCAAAGTTTCATACAAGTTGATCTTGGGAGGAGCGCATCTAACTTTCAAAGCATCAATATCACAAGACATCCTATCAACGCTCTTAGCCAAATCGTCTATTATGAGTAGTTTTCCTCTATGGACGCATTGAAAATCTTTTGAGAGTTGATGAACTATTTGATATTACTCTCTAGATCATAGGGTAATTTGTTGTGATTTACATAAGTGTTGCCGTAGGAATTGCCATAATTGTTAGAGGAGTTACTAGGAAAAGGCCTAGGAACATAGTTTCCTCTAAAAGCATTGTTGTTGCCAAAATTATTCCTACCAACAAAATTCACGTCCAAACTAGCGTTGCTACTCTCAATCAAAGAAGATAGTGGCATGCCATTAGGATCTACAATAGCGTTTCCACTAGCAACCAAATTCATCAACTCGTCCATCTTAGCACTAAGCGAGTTAATCTCTTCTATAGCGTGCACCTTTTTTCTAGCAGGTGACCTTTCAGTGTGCCACTGAGAGTAGTTGGTCATGATATTGTCTAGGAGTTTTGTAGTGTCTCCTAACACGATTTCCATGAACGTTCCACCTGAGGCGGAGTCCAAGATATTGCGAGAAGCGAAATTCAAGCCAGCGTAAAAGATTTGTATAATCATCCACAAACTCAAGCCATGAGCGGGACAATTTCTAATCATAAGCTTCATCCTCTCCCAAGATTGTGCAACATGTTCATGATCAAGTTGCTTGAAATTCATGATATCGTTACGTAAGGAGATGTTCTTAGCCGACGGGAAATACTTGGATATGTAAGCATCTTTGCACCTATCCCAAGAATCGATACTATTTTTAGGCAAAGAAGAAAACCAAGTTTTTATGCGATCTCGCAACGAGAAAGGAAAAAGTTTCAACTTAATCACGTCATTATCCACATCTATTTTCTTTTGCACATCGCAAAGCTCAATGAAGGTATTGAGATGGGATGCGGCATCTTCACTAGGAAGGCCAGAGAATTGCTCTTTCATAACAAGATTCAGCAAAGATGCGTTGATTTCATACGATTCCGCACTAGTGGCGGGAGCAATCGGAGTACTAATAAAATCATTATTATTAGTGCTCGAGAAGTCGCAAAGTTTGGTGTTTTCAGACATGATGTCTTCAACAAACAAATAAGCACACAAGCAAGCAAGAAAACCGGCAAAGGCAAAAGAAAACGGTGAAGGCGAAAGGCAAATGAAAACGACAAATGTGAAGTGGGGGAGAGGAAAACGAGAGGCAAATGGCAACAAAAGTAAATGCAAGAGAAGAGTTTATGAGACCTACTTGGATAGATCTTGATCTCTCCTCCCCGGCAACGGAGCCAGAAATACTTCTGCTACTGCAACAAAAGACCTTCCAACGGCGCCAAAATAGGCACGTCGATGGGAGAATACTTGGCTTGATCTTTCTGCTGCGGCTACGCCTTAAGGGACTTCCTAGGCAAGTATGCAAAGGATTTCCCCCATGGCCTTGGAGCCTTGCGTTGGTGTTCCCTCGAAGCGGAAAGGGTGATGTAGCGTAACGGTGGTAAGTACTTCCCTCAGTTTGAGAACCAAGGCATCAATCCGGCGGAAGAGTATCTCAAGATCCTGCACAAACACAAAAGCTTGCACCCAACGCTATGAAGGGGTTGTCAATCCCTTATAGATTGTTTGCCAAGTGAGAACTGAAAGCAACAAAGTAACAAAGCAAAGTAAAAGCGGTGGTGTAAACGATGGATGTGAATAGACCCGGGGGCCATAGTGTTTACTAGTGGCTTCTCTCATGAAAGCAAGTAGACGGTGGGTGAACAAATTACTGTCGAGCAATTGATAGAACCACGCAAAGTCGTGACGATATCTATGCATTGATTGTTTCTATAGGCATCACGTCCGAAACAAGTAGACCGATACTTTCTGCATCTACTACTATTACTCCACACGTCGACCGCTATCCAACATGCATCTAGTGTATTAAGTCCATAAGAACAGAGTAACGCCTTAAGCAAGATGACATGATGTAGAGGGATAATCTCAAACCAATGATAAAACCCCCATCTTTTTACCCTTGATGGCAACTACTTGATGTGTGCCTTGCTGCCCCTACTGTCACTGGGAAAGGTCACCACATGGTAGAACCCAAAACCAAGCACTTCTCCCATTGCAAGAATCATAGATCTAGTTGGCCAAACAAAACCCAAGACTCAGGGAGACTTACAAGGATATCAAATCATGCATATAAGAAATCAGCAAAGACTCAAATATATATCATAGATAATCTGATCACAAATCAACAATTCATCGGATCTCGACAAACACACCGCCAAACAAGATTACATCAGATAGATTTCCATGAAGATCATGGAGAACTTTGTATTGAAGATCCAAGAGAGAGAAGAAGCCATCTAGCTACTAACTACGGACCCGTAGGTCTGAAGTGAACTACTCACGAGTCATTGGAGGGGCGATGATGATGATGAAGAAGCCCTCCAACTCCAAAGTCCCCTCCGGCAAGGTGCCGGGAAGGGTCTCAAGATGAGATCTCGCGGAAACGGAAGCTTGCGGCGGCGGAAAAGTATTTTCGAGGATCCCCTGATTTTTTGCGGAATATTTGGGAATTTATAGGCCAAAGACCTAGGTCAGGGGGCGGCCTAGGTGGCCACAAGCTTGCCCACCGCCGCCTCCCCCCTGGTGGCATGGTGGGAGCTTGTGGGCTCCCTGGAGCCCACCTGGCTTGGCCCAAAGGCCCCTTGATCTTCTTCTGTTCGGGAAAAATCATTTCAGGGTTTTTATTCCGTTTGGACTCCGTTCCAAAATCAGATCTGAAAAGAGTCAAAAACACGAAAAGCAGGAACTAACACTTGGCACTGAATCAATAAGTTAGTCTCAAAAAAGATATAAAAGGTACATAAAACAACCAAAGAAGACAAGATAACATCGTGAAACCATCAAAAATTATAGATACGTTTGAGACGTATCATGGGGCAGTGAGCTGGTGCAGCAGCAAGCAAGAAGTCGTGGCAGCATCTACAGGTGAAGCGGAGTACATAGCTGCTTCAGAAGCGGCTCATGAAGGAATTTGGATGAAGGAGCTCATCACCGACCTTGGAGTGGTTCCAAGCGCGTCGGGTCCAATGACGCTCTTTTGTGATAACACTGGGGCCATTGCCATAGCCAAGGAGCCCAGGTTTCACCGGAAGACCAAGCACATCAAACGCCGCTATAACTCCATCCAAGACCATGTCCAGAGTGGAGTGTTAGATATTTGTAAAGTACATACAGATCTGAATATTGCAGACCCGTTGACTAAACCTCTTCCTCGAGCAAAACATGATCAACACCGTAATGCAATGGGTGTTCGATACATCACAATGTAACTAGATTATTGAATCTAGTGCAAGTGGGAGACTGTTGGAAATATGCCCTAGAGGCAATAATGAAATGGTTATTATCATATTTCCTTGTTCATGATAATCGTCTATTGTTCATGCTATAATTGTATTAACAGGAAACAATAATAGATGTGTGAATAAATAGATCACAATGTGTCCCTAGCAAGCCTCTAGTTGGCTATCTCGTTGATCAATAGATGATCATGGTTTCCTGATCATGGACATTAGATGTCATTGATAATGGGATCACATCATTGGAGAATGATGTGATGGACAAGACCCAATCCTAAGCATAGCACTAGATCGTATTGTTCGTATGCTAAAGCTTTTCTAATGTCAAGTGTATTTTCCTTCGACCGTGAGATTGTGCAACTCCCGGATACCGTAGGAGTGCTTTGGGTGTATCAAACGTCACAACGTAACTGGGTGACTATAAAGGTGCACTATGGGTACCTCTGAAAGTGTCTGTTGGGTTGGTACGAATGAAGATCGGGATTTGTCACTCCGTGTGATGGAGAGGTATCTCTGGGCCCACTCGATAGAACATCATCACGAGCTCAATGTGACTAAGGAGTTAGTCACACGATGATGTGCTACGGAAAGAGTAAAGAGACTTACTGGTAACGAGATTGAACAAGGTATAGGTATACCGACGATCGAATCCCGGGCAAGTTCTATACCGACAGACAAAGGGAATTGTATACGGGATTGATTGAATCCTTGAAATCGTGGTTCATTCGATGAGATCATCATGGAACGTGTGGGATCCACCATGGGTATCCAGATCCCACTGATGGTTATTGGTCGGAGAGCGTCTCGGTCATCTCTGCGTGCTTCCCGAACCCGTAGGGTCTACACACTTAAGGTTCGATGACGCTAGGGTTATAGGGAAATGTTATACGAGGTTACGGAAAGTTGTTCGGAGTCCCGGATGAGATCCCGGACGTCACGAGGAGCTCCGGAGGTAAATATTGATATATAGGATGGATGGTTTTGGACACCGGAAATGTTTCGGGCGTCACCAGTAGCATACCGGGACCACCGGGACCACCGAAATTGTCCCGGGGGTCCACCGGGAGGGGCCACCAGGCCCAAGAGGTAGCATGGGCCAAAAGAGGGAGGGCAACCAGCCCAAAGTGGGCCGGTGCGCCTCCCACAAGAGGCCCAAGGCGCAGGAGGGAGAGAAGGGGGGGGGAACCCTCGCGCTGGTGGGCCTAAGGCCCATCTAAGGGGTGCGCCACCCCCTCCCCGTGCCCTAGCCGCCACACCTCCCATCTGGGGGGCTGCCGCACCACCTAGGGGGGAAACCCTAGGGGTGGCACCCCTCCCCTCCTCCTATAAAGAGAGAGGGGTTTGGGGCTGTTTTGCACACGGTTTCTTCTCCTCTCGGCGCAGCCATGTGATACGTCCATTTTGCATCATGTTTTCATGTTGATATTTATCACTTCTTTGGCTGTTATTTCACTTCACGATACTATTCTTATGCCTTTTCTCTCTTATTTTGCAAGGTTTACATGAAGAGGGAGAATACCGGCAACTGGAATTCTGTCCTGAAAGTGGAGCAAAGTTGAGATACCTATTCTGCGCAACTCCAAACGCCGTGAAAATCAACGGAGATTATTTTCCCAATATGTAAAAAATACTGGGCTGAAGAAGCGCCAGAGGGCGTGCACGGTGCGGCCACCCCCAGGCCGCGCCATGGGGGCTTGTGGGCACCCTACTGGCCCACTTGCCCCCTCTTTTGCTATATGGAGGTTTTCTTCGAGAAAAAAAATCAGAAGGGAGCTTTTTTATGGTTTCGCCACCGCCACGAGGCGGAACTTGAGCAGAACCAATCTAGAGCTCCGACAGGACGATCCCGCCGGGGAAACTTCCCTCCCGGAGGGGGAAATCGTCGCCATCGTCATCACCAACACTCCTCTCATCGGAGGGGACTCGTCACCATCAACATCTTCATCAGCACCATCTCATCTCCAAACCCTAGTTCATCACTTTTAACCAATATCCGTCTCGTGACTCCGATTGGTACTTGTAAGGTTGCTAGTAGTGTTGATTACTCTTTGTAGTTGATGCTAGTTGGATTATTTGGTGGAACAGTTTATGTTCAGATCCTTGATGCTACTCATTACACCTCTGATCATGATTATGATTATGCTTTGTGAGTAGTTACTTTTGTTCCTGAGGACATGGGATAAGTCATGCTAATAATAGTCATGTGAATTTGGTATTCGTTCGGTATTTTGGTATGTTGTATGTAGTTTTTCCTCTAGTGGTGTTATGTGAACGTCGACTACATAACACTTCACCATTATTTGGGCCTAGAGGAAGGCATTGGGAAGTAGTAAGTAGATGATGGGTTGCTAGAGTGGCAGAAGCTTAAGCCCTAGTTTATGCGTTTCTTCGTAAGGGGCTGATTTGGATCCACTAGTTTAATGATATGGTTAGACTTTGTCTTAATTCTTCTTTAGTAGTTGCGGATGCTTGCGAGAGGGGTTAATCATAAGTGGGATGCTTGTCCAAGTAAGGGCAGGACCCAAGCGCCGGTCCACCCACATATCAAACTATCAAAGTAACGAACGCGAATCATATGAACGTGATGAAAACTAGCATGACAGAAATTCCCGTGTGTCCTCAGGAGCGTTTTTCCTCCTATAAGACTTTGTCCAGGCTTGTCCCTTGCTACAAAAGGGATTGGTCCACTTTGCTGCATCGTTGCTACTTTTGTTACTTGTTGCTCGCTACGAATCATCTCACCACACAATCACTTGTCACCGATAATTTCAGTGCTTGCAGATATTTCCTTGCTGAAAACCACTTGTCAGATCCTTCTGCTCCTCGTTGGGTTCGACACTCTTACTTATCAAAAGGACTACGATTGATCCCCTATACCTGTGGGTCATAAAGACTCTTTTCTGGCGCCGTTGCCGGGGAGTGAAGCGCCTTTGGTAAGTGGAACTTGGTAAGGAAACATTTATATAGTGTGCTGAAATTTGTTGTCACTTGTCACTACAGATACTAATCCTGTGAGGGGCTTGTTTGGGGGTATCTTCACCTCGAACGGAAGCACGAATGGTTGCTCCTCAACCTGCTGCACCTACTGAAAATATTTGCTTTGAATTTCCTTCGGGTATGCTTGAGAAACTGCTGGCTAATCCTTTTACAGGAGATGGAACATCACATCCAGACTTGCATCTAATCTATGTAGATGAAGTTTGTGGTTTATTTAAGCTTGCAGGTTTGCCCGAGGATGAGGTCAAGAAGAAGGTCTTTACTTTATCTTTGAAGGATAAGGCGTTGACATGGTATATGCTATGTGATGATATTGGATCATGGGACTACAATCGGTTGAAATTGGAATTTCATCAAAAGTTTTATCCTATGCATTTAGTACATCGTGATCGGAATTATATTTATAATTTTTGGCCTCGTGACAGAGAAAGCATCGTTCAAGCTTGGGGGAGGCTTAAATCAATGCTATATTCATGCCCCAATCATGAGCTCTCGAGAGAAATTATCATTCAGAACTTCTATGCTCGGCTTTCTCATGATGATCGCACCATGCTTGACACTTCTTGTACCGGTTCTTTTATGAAGAGAGATATTAACTTCAAATGGAATTTATTGGAGAGAATTAAACGCAACTTTGAAGATTGGGAGCTTGAAGAAGGTAAGGAGTCAGGTATGAATTTTACTTTTTATTGCGTTAAATCCTTTGTTGAGACAAATACTTTTTGTGACTTTAGCGCTAAGTATGGACTTGACTCTGAGATAGTAGCTTCATTGTGTGAATCCTTTGCTGCTCATATTGATCTACCCAAAGAGAAGTGGTTTAAATTTCCTCCTCCTTTAGAAGTCAATGTAGTTAAACCCACTCCAGTTGAAGATAAAGTCATTGCCTATAATGATCCTGTGGTTCCCAGTGCTTACATTGAGAAACCACCTTTCCCTGTTAGGATAAAGGATCATTCTAAACTTCAACTGTGATACGTAGAGGCTACATTAGAACACCTACACCCCTAAGAAAATTAGAGTTGAACCTAGCATTGCTATTATCAAAGATCTTTTGTCTGAAGAAGTTGAGGGACATAATATTGACTTCTGTGAAGATGCTGCTAGAATTGCTAAACCTCACGCTAGAGACAAACATAGGCCTGTTGTTGGCATGCCTGTAGTTTCTGTTAAGATAGGAGATCATTGCTATCATGATTTATGTGACTTGGGTGCTAGTGTTAGTGCAATACCTCAATCCTTATATGATGAAGTCAAAGACGAGATTGTACCTGTTAAGATAGAGCCTATTGATGTCACTATTCAGTTTGCCAATAGAGATACTATCTGCCCTGTGGGAATTGTCAGGGATGTTGAGGTCTTGTGTGGTAAAACGAAGTATCCTGCTTATTTCCTTGTTCTTGCTACCGCACAAGATAGCTTATGTCCCATCATATTTGGTAGACCTTTTCTCAATACCGTCAATGCTCATATTGACTGTGAGAAGCAAACTGTCACTGTTGGCTTTGAAGGTGTGTCACATGAGTTCAATTTCTCCAAGTTTGGTAGACAACCTCATGAAAAGGAGTTGCCTAGTAAGGATGAAACTATTGCCTTAGCCTCTATTGCCGTGCCTCCTACTGATCCCTTAGAGCAATACTTGCTTGAGCATGAAAACGATATGCATATGGATGACAAGGATGAGATAGATAGAGTTGTCTTAGAAGAATATCCTATACTTAAGAATAACTTGCCTGTTGAACTGCTTGGGGATCCACCCCCACCAAAGGGTGATCCTGTGTTCGAGCTTAAACAGTTGCCTGATACTCTTAAGTATGCTTATCTGGATGAAAAAGAGATATATCCTGTTATTATTAGTGCTAGCCTCTCGGAGCATGAAGAAAAGTAGTTACTAAAAACTCTAAGGAAGCACCGTGCTGCAATTGGATATACTCTTGATGATCTTAAGGGCATTAGTCCCACTCTATGCCAGCACAAGATTAAAACTGATCCTGACTTCAAACCAGTTGCTGATCATCAAAGGAGATTGAATCCTAAGATGAAAGAAGTAGTAAGAAAAGAAATACTAAAGCTCCTAGAAGCAGGTATTATCTATCCTATTGCTCATAGCTATTGGGTGAGTCCGGTGCATTGCGTTCCTAAGAAAGGAGGCATTACCGTTGTCCCTAATGATAAGGATGAATTGATCCCACACAGGATTATTACTGGCTATAGGATGGTGATCGATTTCAGGAAACTGAATAAAGCCACTAGGAAAGATCATTACCCTCTGCCTTTTATCGACCAAATGCTAGAAAGACTGTCTAAACACACACACTTCTGCTTTCTAGACGGTTATTCTGGTTTCTCACAAATAACAGTTGCACAATCTGATCAGGAGAAAACCACTTTCACCTGCCCTTTCGGTACCTTTGCTTATAGACGTATGCCTTTTGGCTTATGTAATGCACCTGCCACCTTTCAAAGATGTATGATGGCTATATTCTCTGACTTCTGTGAAAAGATTGTCGAGGTTTTCATGGATGACTTCTCCGTTTACGGGTCTTCCTTTGATGATTGCCTCAGCAACCCTGATCGAGTCTTAGAGAGATGTAAAGACACCAATCTTGTCTTGAATTGGGAGAAGTGCCACTTTATGGTTAATGAAGGCATCGTCTTAGGACATAAAATTTCCGAAAGAGGTATTGAAGTCCATAAGGCTAAGGTTGATGCAATCGAGAAAATGCCATACCCCACAGATATCAAAGGTATAAGAAGTTTCCTTGGTCATGCTGGTTTCTATAGAAGGTTCATTAAAGACTTCTCTAAGATTTCTACGCCTCTTACCAATGTCTTGCAAAAGGATATTCCTTTTGTTTTTGACGATGATTGTGAGGAAGCCTTCGAAATACTTAAGAGGGCTTTAATAACTGCACCTATTGTTCAACCACTTGATTGGAACTTACCTTTTGAAATCATGTGTGATGCTATTGATTATGCTATTGGTGCTGTTCTAGGGAGAAGAGTTGATAAGAAGTTGAATGTCATTCACTATGCTAGTAAAACTCTAGATAGTGCCTAGAGAAACTATGCTACTATGGAGAAGGAATTTTTAGCACGCGTGTTTGCATGTGAAAAGTTCAGGTCTTACATAGTTGATTCCAAAGTCACTATTCACACTGATCACGCTGCTATTAAGTACCTCATGGAGAAGAAGGACGCTAAACCTAGACTTATCAGATGGGTTCTCTTGCTACAAGAATTTGATTTGCACGTTGTCGATAGAAAGGGTGCTGATAACCCAGTAGCAGATAACTTGTCTTGGTTGGATAATGTTCTTGATGACCCACAACCTATTGATGATAGCTTTCCCGATGAGCAATTGAATGTCATCAATGCTTCACATAGTGCACTGTGGTATGCTGATTATGCAAACTATATCGTTGCCAAATATATACCACCTAGTTTCACGTACCAGCAAAAGAAGAAATTCTTCTTTGACTTGAGACACTACTTTTGGGATGATCCTCACCTTTATAAGGAAGGAGTAGATGGTGTTATTAGACGTTGTGTACCTGAACATGAACAGGGACAAATCCTACAGAACTGTCACTCCCAGGCCTACGGAGGACACCATGCGGGAGATAGAACTGCACACAAGGTATTGCAATCAGGTTTCTATTGGCCCACTCTCTTCAAAGATGCCCGTAAGTTTGTCTTGTCTTGTGAGCAATGTCAAAGAATAGGTAATATTAGCAAACATTAGGAAATGCCTATGAACTATTCACTTGTCATTGAACCATTTGATGTTTGGGGCTTTGATTATATGGGACCTTTTCCAAAATCCAACGGGTATACTCATATCCTAGTTGTTGTCGATTACGTCACTAGGTGGGTAGAAGCTATCCCCACTAGCAGTGCTGATCACAACACCTCTATCAGGATGCTTAAAGAAGTTATTTTCCCTAGATTTGGAGTCCCTAGATATCTAATGACCGACGGTGGTTCACACCTCATTCATGGTGCTTTTCGTAAAACGCTTGCTAAGTACGATGTCAACCATAGAATTGCGTCTCCCTATCACCCTCAGTCCAGTGGTCAAGTAGAGCTAAGCAACAGAGAGATTAAACTAATTCTGCAAAAGACTGTCAACAGGTCTAGAAAGAATTGGTCTAAGAAGTTCGATGATGCACTATGGGCTTATAGAACTGCCTATAATAATCCCATGGGCATGTCTCTGTACAAAATGGTGTACGGTAAAGCATGTCATTTACCTCTTGAGCTAGAGCATAAAGCCTATTGGGCAATCAAAGAGCTCAACTTTGATTTCAAACTTGCTGGTGAGAAGAGGTTATTTGATATTAGCTCGCTTGATGAGGGGAGAACTCAGGCATATGAGAATGCCAAGTTGTTCAAAGAGAAGGTTAAGAGGTGGCATGATAAGAGGATACAAAAGCGTGAGTTCAATGTAGGTGATTATGTCTTGCTATATAACTCTCGTTTAAGATTCTTTGCAAGCAAGCTTCTCTCTAAAAGGGAAGGTCCCTATGTTGTTGAGGAAGTATATCGTTCCGGTGCTATCAAGATCAACAACACGGAAGGTAATTATCCGAGAGTTGTAAATGGGAAGAGAATCAAGCATTATATCTCAGGTACTCCCATAAATGTTGAAAGCAATATCATCAATACCATAACTTCGAAAGAATACCTTAGGGACATTTATTAGCCTGTTTCAGACTCCGAAAACGAAGAGGTATGTGATTCGGTAAGAAAACAGAGTCCAAAACTTTTCCAGTAGGAAATTTTCTCCGTCTTGGAATTTTTGAAAAATACAAAAATTGGAAGTAGTCCAGAAAGTACGCGAGGAGGCGGCAAGCCTGCACGGCGCGGGCCCACCCCCTGGCCGTGCTGTGAGGGCTTGTGGCCACCTCGTGCGCCTCCCAGACTCCGTTTTCGTGAAGAGTACTCCTTCTGGTCTGAAAAAAATCATTATATATACTCCCGTTTGGTCTGACCTCTGCATCACGCAGATTTTCTCTGTTTTTCGTTTCGAGCCTATTTTCTGCCGCAGATCTAGGTCAAGATGTCTTCTTAGGATTTAGAGGGGGAGAGCTATGTGGCTGATTACCTTGCTAACCCCAAGGTCTATGGGGACTTTGATCCTTATGGCTGGACCTCTGATGAGGAAGAAGATTATGATCCCAAGGGGAAGGAACAAACGAGTTCCGATGAAGAGGAGGCTCCTCTACCTCAACCTGGACGCACGCATGTGGAGTTCAAGAAGTCGAGCCTCCCTGACTCAAGGAAGAAGTCTAAGACTTTGTTTATCCCTTTTATTTTCTTGCAGGAGAGTAGCAGGAATTATGCCAAAGGGTGTTGAAGCTTGAAGATGAAAATGATGATCTGAGGGAGCAGAATTTTATGCTCAAGTGGAAATTAAACAAGCCCAAGACCTCTTAAACAACTCCTCCACCATCACCGCCAAAGGAAGACAACTAAACATGGGTATGGGCAATCCCCTTGGCTTGTGCCAAGCTTGGGGGAGTTGCCCCGGTATCGTATCACCATCACATCTTTTGCCTTTACTTTTGTTTTAGTTTTCCTTTTTCAGTTTTCTCTTTCTCTAGTAGATTAAAAGTCTTAGTGTTTTAGTCTTGAGTTTTGCTTTGTGTCACCCCCGATGTATTCGAGCTCGTGAGCCATATAATAAAGAGTGTCTTAGTTGAAGGGCTTTGCCTCTTGCCATGATCAAAAGAGTGAGAATAGAACAAAAGCATGAAAGATCATGTATTGATCTTATGGGAAGTGATGGCTTCACATATAAAAAGAATGAGGATTGAAACTTGTTGAGGGTAGACAAACGTAGACCTTGGTCATTGTTGCCATTAATAGGAAGTGATAAAGAAGGAGAGGTTCACATATAAATATATCATCTCCGACACCATCTATGATTGTGAACACTCGCTAAACTATTGCACGCCTAGAAGTAGATGTTGGACAAGGAAGACAACATAATAAATTGTGTTTGCTTGGCTCCGAACAATGTTATATGATTAGAGATCCCTTAGCATGTGACGATTGCTTCCACCTCACATTAGCCAAAACTCCCGCACCAAGTAGAGATACTACTTGTGCATCCATAAACCTTCAAACCAGTTTTGCCATGTGAGTCCACCATACCTACCTATGGATTGAATAAGATCCCTCAAGTAAGTTGTCATCGGTGCAAGCAATAAAAATTTCTCTCTAATATGTATGATCTATTAATGTGTGGAAAATAAGCTTTCTACGAACCTGTGATGAGGAAGACATAAAAGCGGCAGACTTCATAATAAAGTTCTTTATCACAGGGGCAATATAAAGTGACGTTCCTCCGCACTAAGAGGACACGCATCCAAACCTCAAAAGCGCATGACAACCTCTGCTTCCCTCTGCGAAGGGCCTATCTTGTACCTTTACTTTTTGCCCTTGAAAGAGTCATGGTGATCTTCACCAATTCCTTATTTCGCCTTTATCTTGGCTAACGTGATATGCTTGGGAAAGATCTATATTCATATGTCAGCTTGGAAGTAAGTATTCATGAATTATTATTGTTGACATTACCCTTGAGGTAAGCAGTTGGGAGGCAAAACTATAAGCCCCTATCTTTCTCTATGTCCAGCTGAAACTTTGATCTCATGAGTACCACATGAGTTGTAGCAATTGTAGAGAACGAAAGAATGATTGAGTATGTGGATTTGCTTTACAAGCTCTTATTTGACTCTTTCTGATGTTGTGATAAATTGCAATTGCTTCAATGACTAAAGGCTATCGGTTGTTACTTCTCAATAAGGTTCTTGATCCATGCTTTACTATGTGAAGGAATTATCACTTTAGCATGAGAGATTATATGTTGGTATTGTTGTTCTGATCTTGATCATGATGCATGCATGTTCGTATCTTGTTTTGTCGACACCTCTCTCCCTAAACATGTGGACATATTTATTGAGCTAGGCTTTCGCTTGAGGACAAGCGAGGTCTAAGCTTGGGGGAGTTGATACGTCCATTTTGCATCATGTTTTCATGTTGATATTTATCGCTTCTTGGGCTATTATTTCACTTCAGGGTACTATTATTATGCCTTTTCTCTCTTATGTTGCAAGGTTTACATGAAGAGGGAGAATGCCTGCAACTGGAATTCTGGCCTGAAAATGGAGCAAGTTTGAGATACCTATTCTGCGCAACTCCAAACGCCGTCAAAATCAACAAGGATTTTTTTTCCAGATTTATCAAAAATACTGGGCCGAAGAAGCGCCAGATGGGTGCGAGGGGGTGGCCACAAGCCTGCACGGCGTGGCCACCCCCCAGGCTGCGCCATGAGGGCTTGTGGGCACCCTGCTGGCCCACTTGCTCCCCTATTTTGCTATATGAAGGGTTTCGTCCAGGAAAAAAAATAAAGGAGGAGCTTTTTCGTGGATTCGCTGCCGCCACGAGGCGGAACTTGAGCAGAACCAATCTAGAGCTCCGGCAGGACGATCCTGCCGGGGAAACTTCCCTCCCTGCGGGGGAAATCGTCGCCATCGTCATCACCAACACTCCTCTCATCGGAGGGGACTCGTCACCATCAACATCTTCATCAGCACCATCTCATCTCCAAGCCATAGTTCATCACTTGAAACCAATCTCTGTCTCGCCACTCCGATTGGTACTTGTAAGGTTGCTAGTAGTGTTGATTACTCTTTGTAGTTCATGCTAGTTGGATTACTTGGTGGAAGAGTTTATGTTCAGATCCTTGATGCTACTCATTACCTATCTGATCATGATTATGATTATGCTTTGTGAGTAGTTACTTTTGTTCCTGAGGACATGGGATAAGTCATGCTAATATTAGTCATGTAAATTTGGTATTCGTTTGGTAATTTGATATGTTGTATGTTGTTTTTCCTCTAGTGGTGTTATGTGAACGTCGACTACATAACACTTCACCATTATTTGGGCCTAGAGGAAGGCATTGGGAAGTAGTAAGTAGATGATGGGTTGCTAGAGTGACAGAAGCTTAAACCCTAGTTTATGCGTTGCTTCGTAAGGGGATGATTTGGATCCACTAGTTTAATGCTATGGTTAGACTTTGTCTTAATTCTTCTTTCGTAGTCGCGGATGCTTGCGAGAGGGGTTAATCATAAGTGGGATGCTTGTCCAAGTAAGGGCAGTACCCAAGCGCTGGTCCACCCACATATCAAACTATCAAAGTAACGAACGCGAATCATATGAACATGATGAAAACTAGCATGACAGAAATTTCCGTGTGTCCTTGGGAGCGTTTTTCCTCCTATAAGACTTTGTCCAGGCTTGTCCCTTGCTACAAAAGGGATTGGGCCACTTTGCTGCACCGTTGCTACTTTTGTTACTTGTTGCTTGCTATGAATCATCTCACCACACAATCACTTGTTACCGACAATTTCAGTGCGTGCAGATTTTACCTTTTCTGAAAACCACTTGTCAGATCCTTCTGCTCCTCGTTGGGTTCGACACTCTTACTTATCGAAAGGACTACGTTTGATCCCCTATACTTGTGAGTCATCAGCGGCGACTCATGAGGAATCATGTTTGATGTCATTTGGTAACACTGCTTCTGCCCCATAGACCAGAAAGAAAGGAGTAAAACCCATGGAGCGGTTTGGAGTCGTCCTGAAACTCCACAGTACTGATGGCAACTCCTCGACCCAAGATCCTGGTGTACGTTCCAAAGGTACCATGAGCCGAGGCTTAATCCCCTGCAATATTTCCTGATTCGCCCTTCCCGCCTGTTCATTAGACTCGGGATGCGCAACCGCGGAAACATCAAGCCGGATATGCTCTCGTGAACAGAACTCTTGCATTGCACCTTTGGATAGGTTAGTACCATTGTCAGTAATGATACTATGAGGGTATCCGAATCTTAAAATCAGTTTCTTCAAGAAGTTGACGGTCGTATCAGCATCACAACTGCTAACAGGTTCCGCCTTCACCCACTTGGTAAATTTGTCAACCGCCACCAATAGGTGAGTCTTTTTGGTGGAAGACATCTTGAAGGGACCAACCATATCAAGCCCCCAGACTGCAAACGGCCAAGTGATCGGTATCATCCGCAACTCCTGAGCCGACACATGTATCTGGCGTCCAAACTTTTGGCAGCCATCACATCGGCGAATGATCTCCTCTGCGTCTGCGTGAGCCGTTAGCCTATAAAACCCATGTCTGAAGGCTTTAGAAACCAAGGATCGGGATCCAGCATGATGACCAGAGTCGCCCGCGTGAATCTCATTGAGGATCGTACACCCTTCTTCAGAAGAGATGCATCTTTGAAATACCACCGAGGTGCTTCGTTTATTTAACTCGCCATTGGGTATGACCATGGATTTACACTGACGGACGATTTGGCGAGCTAGCAACTCGTCGGCCGGTAACTCGCCTCTGGTGAGGTATGCCATGTAAGGGATCGCCCAGTCTGGAGTGGCATGAAGAGATGCCACGAGTTGAGACTCGGGGTCTGGTACCGCTAAATCTTCCTCGAAGGCAGTTTCACTGAAGGGTTATGTAATACATCCAAAAAGACATTGGGAGGAACCGGCTTACGCTATGAACCAAGGTGGGAAAGAGCGTCCGCTGCTTCATTAAGCCGTCGGTCGATGTGATCCACTTGATAACCGTTGAAGTGACCCGCCACATTAGATACATCTCATCTGTAAGCCGCCATCAGAGGGTCTCGTGAATCCCAGGTGCCAGAAACCTTCTACGCCACCAGATCTGAATCGCCCAAACATCTCACTCGTGTGAGATTCATCTCTTTGGCGAGTTGCAAACATGGAGCAAAGCTTCGTATTCTGCTGCATTATTGGTACATGGGAACATGAGCCGAAGGACATAGCAAAATTTGTCACTTTGAGGCGAAGTTATCACCACACCAGCCCCCGAGCCTTCCGACTGTCTGGACCCATCGAAATAGATGGTCCAATACGTAAGATCTGGTCTCTCCTCAGGGATTTATAACTCGGTCCAATCGTTGATGAAGTCCACGAGTGCTTGAGATTTGATGGCCGTTCGAGGCGTATATCGCACCTGATGGGATCCAAGCTCGATGGCCCACTTAGCAATCCGTCCAATAGCCTCTCGATTCTGTATGATGTTGCCGAGAGGGGCGGAGCTAACGACCGTGATTGGGTGTTCCTGGAAGCAATGTTTCAGCTTTTGACTCGCCATGAACACCCCCAAAACCAACTTTTGCCAATGTGGGTAGCATTGCTTGGAGAGGGTGAGGACCTCGCTGATGAAATACATCGGTCGCTAGACCGGGTACTCCTTTCCTTCTTCCTTTCGCTCGACAACTACTGCCACGCTGACCGCTTTGGAATTGGCTGCAATGTACACGAGCATAGGTTCCTTGTCTGCCGGAGCCGCCAACACTGGCGGGTTAGCTAATTGTCGCTTCAAGGCTTCGAAGGCTTCATTGGCTTCGTCCGTCCATATGAAACGATCAGTTTTCTTGAGCAGCTGGTAGAGAGGGATGACCTTATCCCCAAGGCGACTTATGAAGCGGCTCAAAGCCGTGATTCGACCCGCCATACACTGCACCTGGTTAACGTTGGCTGGTTTCCCAAGCGAGGTAATTGCCTCAATCTTGTCCGGGTTGGCCTCAATGCCACGCTCTGATACCAAGAAACCCAATAACTTCCCTGCAGGGACACCAAAAACACACTTGATGGGGTTAAGCCTCATCTGGTAAACGCGCAGGTTGTCGAAGGTTTCCTTGAGATCCTCCAAGAGCGACTCCTTGCGGTGAGACGTGACCACGATGTCGTCCACATAAGCATGGACGTTAAGGCCTATCTGGATGTGTAAGCAGTTTTGGATGCAGCGCTGGTAAGTTGCCCCCGCACTCTTGAGCCCAAACGGCATGGACACGTAACAGAAAGCTCCGAACGGGGTTATGAAGGATGTCTTCTCCTGATCCGCCACCGCCATCTTTATCTGATGGTATCCTGAATAAGCGTCCAAGAAACACAGACGTTCACAACTCGCCGTCAAATCAATAATCTGATCAATGCGAGGAAGGGCGAAAGGATCCTTCGGACATGCTCTATTAAGGTCGCTGTAATCAATGCACATGCGGAAAGTGTCGTTCTTCTTGAGCACCAAGACCGGGTTAGCCAGCCATTCAGGATGGAAAACCTCGATGATGAACCCAGCGGCAAGGAGCCGGGCTACTTCCTCTCGGATCGCCTTATGACGTTCTTCATTAAACCTGCGAAGGTACTACCGGACTGGCTTAACTTTAGGGTCAGTATTAAGATGGTGCTCAGCGAATTCTCTCGGTACACCCAACATGTCAGAAGGTTTCCATGCGAAGATGTCCCGATTCTCATGGATGAATTCGATGAGCGCGCTTTCCTATTTGGGGTCGAGACCCGCCCCAATAGTGAACTGCTTGGTGGAGTCGCCTGGCGTAAAGTCGATAACCTTGGTGTCGTCCGTTGGTTTAAACTTGAGCGACGACTCAGAATCGATGGTCGGCCTTTTGAGCGGCATCATGTCCGCCAGGTCAACATTGGATTGGTGAAACTTGAGTTCCTCAGCCCCGCAAGCCGACTCGGCATAAGCCGCATCTCCTTCTTCACACTCTTGGGATATCTTCCTGTCGTCGTGGATGGTAATAGGACCCTTAGGTCCAGGCATCTTGAGCTTGAGGTAAACATAGCATGGGCGGGCCATGAATTTGGCGTACGCGAGCCGTCCAAATAGCGCATGATAGGGGCTCTTGATTTTGACCACTTCGAACAGGAGGGACTCGCTCCTGTAGTTCGACTCCGTGCCGAAAGCCACGTTAAGCTTAATCCGCCCAATCGGGTATGCTGACTTGCTGGGAACAATGCCGTGGAAGACCGTGGATGATGGTATGAGGTCTTTCTCCAAGAGGTTCATCCGTCGAAAAGTGTCGAAATATAGGACGTTGATGCCGTTGACTCCATCCATGAGGACCTTGGAGAGGGTGTATCCCCCGACTTGGGGAGCCACGACCAAGGCTAAGTCGCCAGGGTTGTCCACTCAGGGTGGATGGTCTTCCCTGCTCCATGTTACGGGTTGCTCAGACCAGTGAAGGTATCGGGGGAGCGCCGGCTCAGCTACGAAAGTTCTATGCTTCACCTTATGATCCCGTTTACACGAGTTGGTAGTGAAAACGTGGTACTACCCACTGTACAATTGTTTGGGGTTATTTTGAAACCTGCTACGTCAACAAAAGTCCTTCCCCGACAACGGCGCCAGAAATTCTTCTTGCTACTTCTCAAACAACATCGCCAGAAATTGACACGTTGACGGAGACTTGCTTGCGTTGGTTTTTCCCTTGAAGAGGAAAGGGTGATGCAGCAAAGGAGCAGTAAGTATTTCCCTCAGTTTGAGAACCAAGGTATCGATCCAGTAGGAGAGTCTCATCAAGTCCAGAGTACCTGCGCAAACACAAACGAGCTTGCACCCAACGCTTCAAAGGGGTTGTTAATCCCTTCAAGATTGTTTGCAAAGTGAGATCTGAAGGCGAAAAGTGCAACGAAGTAAAAAGTGTAAGGCTGAAAATATGGTGTGGACTAGACCCAGGGCATAGTGTTCACTAGAGGCTTCTCTCAAAATAGCAAATATCACGGTGGGTGAACAAATTACTGTCGAGCAATTGATAGAACCGCGCAAAGTCATGACGATATCTAAGGCAATGATCATACATATAGGCATCACGTCTGAGACAAGTAGACCGATACTTTCTGCATCTACTACTATTACTCCACACATCGACCGCTATCCAGCATGCATCTGGTGTATTGAGTTCATGACGAACAGAGTAACACCTTAAGCAAGATGACATGATGTAGAGGGATAAACTCAAACCAATGATGAAAACCCCATCTTTTTACCCTTGATGGCAACAACACGATGCGTGCCTCGCTACCCCTTCTGTCACTGGGTTAGGTCACCGCACGGTATGAACCCAAAACCAAGCACTTCTCCCATTGCAATAATCATAGATCTAGTTGGCCAAACAAAACCAACAACTCGAAGAGAATTACAAGGATATGAAATCATGCATAAGAGAGATCAGAAGAAACTCAAATAAGATTCATAGATAATCTGATCATAAATCCACAATTCATCGGATCTCCACAAACACACCGCAAAAGAAGATTACGTCGGATAGATCTCCATGAAGATCATGGAGAACTTTCTATTGAAGGTCCAAGAGAGAGAAGAAGCCATCTAGTTACTAGTTATGGACCCGTAGGTCTATGGTGAACTACTCACGCATCATGGGAGAGGTCATGGTGTTAATGAAGAAGCCATTCGTATCCGAATCCCCCCTCCGGCAGGGCACCAGAACGTGCCCCAGATGGGATCTTGCAAAGACAGAAGCTTGCGGCGGCGGAAAAGTACTTTCGATGATCTCCTCACCGCGGGGTGGGGGCCCACAAGCCTGTGGGCTGCGACCTCCCCCTGGCCGCGGGGTGAGGGCTTGTGGGGCCCCTGGGGACCCCCTGCCTTGGCTCTCAAGTGTCGTGATCTTCTTCTATTACGGAAAAAATCTTTTCGGGGATTTTATTCCGTTTGGACTCCGTTTCAAATTCTCCTCTGAAAGGGGTCAAAGACGTGGAAAAAACAGGAACTGGCACTTGGCACTGAGTTAATAAGTTAGTCCCAAAAAATATATAAAAGTCATACAAAACATCCAAAGTTTGACAAGATAATAGCATGAAACCATCAAAAATTATAGATACGTTGGAGACGTATCAAGCATCCCCAAGCTTAACTCCTGCTCGTCCTCGAGTAGGGAAGTGATAAAGAATGAATTTTTGATGTGGAATGCTACCTAGCATAGTTGTCCTATGCAACTTGTTTCACGTGACATGAATGTTCAGATCCGTAAGATTCAAAACAATAGTTTGCTATTGACATGAAAACAATAATACTTCAAGCAAACTAGCAAGGTAATCATGAACTTTCAAAATAACAAGGCCAAGGAAAGTTATCCCTACAAAATCATATAGTCTGGCTATGCTCCATCATCCTCACACAATTAATGTAAATCATGCACAACCCCGGTATTGGCCAAGTAATTCTTTTTGCACTCTTACTTTCTCAAACTTTTTATAACTATCACGCAATACATGAGCGTGAGCCATGGATATAGCACTGTAGGTGGAATAGAGTGTGGTCGTGGTTGTGAGACAAAAAAGGAGGAGATGGTCACATTGACTCGGCGTATCAAAGGGCTATGGAGATGCCCATTAATAGATACCAATGTGAATGAGTAGGGATTGCCATACAAGAGATGCACTAGATCTATAAGTATGTCAAAGCTCAAAAGGAGAACTAGTGGGTGAGCATCCAACTTGCTTGCTCACGAAGACCTAGGGCAGTTTTGAGGGAGCCCATCATTGGAATATACAAGCCAAGTTATATAATGAAGATTCCCACTAGCATATGGTAGTGACAAAGCAAGAAGCTCTCAATCATGAAGAACATGGTGCTATTATGAAGCACAAGTGTGGAAAAAGATAGTAGCATTGTCCCTTCTCGCTTTTTCTCTCTTTTTTTTATTTGGGCTCTCAGGCCTCTTTTTTTTTTCTCTTTCTTTTTTAATTTTTTTGGGCTCTTTGGCGTATTTTTTTATTTCCTCACATGGGACAATGCTATAATAATGATGATCATCACACTTTTATTTACTCACAGCTCAAAGCTCAAAATGATGATGACTCTATAGGAAATGCCTCCAGCGGTGTACCGGGATGTGCAACGATCTAGCTTGGCGTATGACGCTGAAACATCTCGCTAGCTATCTTACGATCATGCAATGGCAATATGAGAGTGACGGCACAAGTCATGAGACGGAACAGTGGGAGTTGCATGGCAATATATCTCGGAATGGCTATGAGAATGCCATAGTAGGTAGGTATGTTGGCTGTTTTGAGGAAGGCATATGGTGGGTTTGTGTACCGGCGAGAGTTGCGCGGCACTAGAGAGGCTAGCAATGGTGGAAGGTGAAAGTGCATCTATACCATGGACTCACATTAGTCATGAAGAACTCACATACTTGTTGCGAAAGCTTTTATTAGTAATTGAAACAAAGTCCTAAACGCATACTCCTAGGGGAAGGGTTGGTAGGTGTTAACCATCGCGCGATCCCGACCTCAACACAAAGGATGACAATCAATAGATCAATTATGCTCCGACTTCCATACGTGCATGCTACGGGAATCACTAACTTCAACACAAGTACTTCTAGATTCACAGCACCCTACTAACATAGCTCTTAATATGACCGAATCCACGTCTCAAAACTAATTGAGAGGAATCAAGACTTCTCTTTCTACTCAATGCACATGAAGTTGGAGGTTTTTTGTATCCTCTTTGGGTACCTATCACCTTTGGGACTACTTTCATAGCATAAGCCAACTACCAAATCACGCACCGCCGTGCTCTAAAAGATATAAGTGAAGCACATAGAGCAAAAGTATCTAGCTCAAAAGATATAAGTGAAGCACTATGAGCATTCTAGCAAAATCACAATGAGTGCATTTCTCTCTCTCTCAAAAAGGTGTGCAGCAAGGATGATTGTGACACAACAAAAAGAAAAGACTCCTACGATACAAGACGCTCCAAGCAAAACACATATCATCTGGTGAATAAAAATATAGCTCCAAGTAATGTTACCGATGGATTAAAGACGAAAGAGGGGATGTTTTCCCGGGGCATCCCCAAGCTTAGCCTTTTTGGTATCCTTGAATTTGGCTTGGGATGCCTTGGGCATCCCCAAGCTTGAGCTCTTTCCACTCCTTATCTCATCGTCCATAAGAACATCACCCAAAACTTGAAAACTTCACAACACAAAACTTAAACAGAAACTCGTGATAACATTAGCACAAGAAACCAAACTACCACCTCTTTTGGTACTGTAGCAAACTTAAATTCTATCTATATTGGTGTTGGGCTACTGTATTCTCACTTTTCCATGGCTAGTACTAGTTGGGTAACGTAGCATAAATTCAAAATTTTCCTACGCCATATTCGGATCTTCCTATGGAGAGATCAGCAACGAGAGAGGGGTAAGAGCATCTTCATACCTTTGAAGATCGCTAAGCGGAAGTGTTACTAGAATGCGGTTGATGGAGTCGTACTCGCAGCGATTCAGATCGCGGTGTGATTCCGATCTAGTGCCGAACTACGGCACCTCCGCGTTCAACACACGTGCAGCTCGGTGACGTCTCCCGCACCTTGATCCAGCAAGGAGGAGGGAGAGGTTGGGGAAGAACTCCAGCAGCACGACGGCGTGGTGTCGATGGAGAGACGAGGTCTCCCGGCAGGGCTTCGCCAAGCACCGGCACAGAGGAGGAGAAAGAAGGGCAGGGCTGCACCGAGGGAGAGGGAGAAGTCTGTCTCCCAAGGGCCAAAACCCCTCTCTATTTATAGAAGGAGGGGGAGGGGCTGCGCCACCCCTAGGGTTTCCTCCCTAGGGGCCGGCGGCCACCAGATGGGAAAGGGGGGCGGCGGTTAGGGTGGGAGGGGGTGACGCACCACCTGGTGGGCCTTAGGCCCACCTGGCTTAGGGTTTGCCCCCCTTTTCTCTCCCCTGCGCATTGGGCTGAGTGGGGAGGCGCACCAGCCCACCTAGAGGCTGGTTCCCTCCCCCACTTGGCCCATCCTACCTCCCGGGGTCGTTGCCCCCCTTCGGTGGACCCCCGGGGCCACCTCCGGTGGTCCCGGTGGTCCCGGTACGCTACCGGTGATGCCCGAAACACTTCTGGTGTCCGAAACCATCCGTCCTATATATCAATCTTTACCTCCGGACCATTCCAGAGCTCCTTGTGACGTCCGGGATCTCATCCGGGACTCCGAACAACTTTCGGTAACCTCGTATAACAATTCCCTATAACCCTAGCGTCATCGAACCTTAAGTGTGTAGACCCTACGGGTTTGGGAGACAGGCAGTCATGACCGAGACACCTCTCTGGCCAATAACCATCAGCGGGGTCTAGATACCCATGGTGGCTCCCACTCTCTCCATGATGATCTCATCGGATGAACCACGATGTCAAGGATTCAATCAATCCCGTATACGATTCCCTTTTTCTGTCGATATAGAACTTGCCCGAGATTCGATCGTCGATATACCTATACCTTGTTCAATATCGTTACCGGTAAGTCTCTTTACTCGTTCCGTAGCACGTCATCGTGTGACTAACTCCTTAGTCACATTGAGCTCATGATGATGTTCTACCGAGTGGGCCCAGAGATACCTCTCCGTCACACGGAGTGACAAATCCCGATCTCGATTCATACGAACCCAACAGACACTTTCGGAGATACCCGTAGTGCACCTTTATAGTCACCCAGTTACGTTGTGACGTTTGATACACCCAAAGCACTCCTACGGTATCCGGGAGTTGCACAATCTCACGGTCAAAGGAAAAGACACTTGACATTAGAAAAGCTTTAGCATACGAACAAGACGATCTAGTGCTATGCTTAGGATTGGGTCTTGTCCATCACAACATTCTCCCAATGATGTGATCCCGTTATCAATGACATCCAATGCCCATGATCAGGAAACCATGATCATCTATTGACTAACGAGCTAGCCAACTAGAGGCTTGCTAGGGACACATTGTGATCTATTTATTCACACATGTATTACTGTTTCCTGTTAATACAATTATAGCATGAACAATAGACGATTATCATGAACAAGGAAATATGATAATAACCATTTTATTATTGCCTCTAGGGCATATTTCCAACATTCTCCCACTTGCACTAGAGTCAATAATCTAGTTACATTGTGATGTATCGAACACCCATAGCATTATGGTGTTGATCATGTTTTGCTCGTGGAAGAGGTTTAGTCAAAGGGTCTGCAATATTCAGATCCGTGTGTACTTTACAAATATCTATTACTCCACTCTGGACATGGTCCTGGATGGAGTTGTAGCGGCGTTTGATGTGCTTCGTCTTTCGGTGAAACCTTGGCTCCTTGCCTATGGCAATGACCCTAGTGTTATCACAAAAGAGTGTCATTGGACCCGACGCGCTTGGAACCACTCCAAGGTCGGTGATGAGCTCCTTCATCCAAATTCCTTCGTGAGCCGCTTCTGAAGCAGCTATGTACTCCGCTTCACATGTAGATGCTGCCACGACTTCTTGCTTGCTGCTGCACCAGCTCACTGCCCCACCATTCAACACATATACATATCCGGTCTGTGACTTAGAGTCATCCGGATCTGTGTCGAAGCTAGCGTCGACGTAACCCTTTACGATGAGCTCTTCGTCACCTCCATAAACGAGAAACACTTCCTTAGTCCTTTTCAGGTACTTCAGGATATTCTTGACCGTTGTCCAGTGTTCCATACCGGGATCACTTTGGTACCTCCCTACCAAACTTATGGCAAGGTTTATATCAGGTCTGGTACATAGCATGGCATACATTAGAGAGCCCACAGCTGAAGTGTAGGGGACAGAACTCATCTTCTCTCTATCTGCTACCGTGGTCGGCGACTGAGTCTTACTCAATCTCATACCTTGCAAAACTGGCAAGAACCCTTTCTTTGACTTTTCCATATTGAACTTCTTCAATATCTTGTCAAGGTATGTACTTTGTGGAAGACCTATGAGGCGTCTTGATCTATCTCTATAGATCTTGATGCCTAATATGTATGCAGCTTCTCCAAGGTCCTTCATTGAAAAACTCTTGTTCAAATAGGCCTTTATGCTCTCAAACATTTCTGTATTGTTCCCCATCAATAATATGTCATCCACATACAGTATGAGGAAAGCTACAGAGCTCCCACTCACTTTCTTCTATAGACAGGCTTCTCCGTAAACCTGTATGAACCCAGACGCTTTAATCACCTCATTAAAGCGAATGTTCCAACTCCAAGATGCTTGCACCAGCCCATAGATGGAGCGCTGGAGCTTGCATACTTTGTTAGCACCCTTAGGGTCAACAAAAGCTTTTGGTTGCATCATATACAACTCTTCCTTAAGGTTCCTGTTAAGGAACGCTGTTTTGACGCCCATTTGCCAAATTTCATAATCATAAAAGGCGGCAATTGCTAACATGATTGAGACTGATTTCAGCTTCGCTACGGGAGAGAAAGTCTCTTCGTAGTGAACTCCTTGAATTTTTCGAAAACCCTTTGCGACAATTCGAGCTTTATAAACGGTTACATTACCGTTTGTATCAGTCTTCTTCTTGAAGATCCATTTATTTTCTATGGCTCGCCGGTCATCGGGCAAGTCCACCAAAGTCCATACTTTGTTCTCATACATGGATCCTATCTCGGATTTCATAGCTTCAAGCCATTTGTTGGAATCCGGGCCCGCCATTGCTTCTTCATAGTTCGAAGGTTCACCGTTGTCTAGCAACATGATTTCCATCACAGGGTTGCCATACCACTCTGGTGCGGAGCGTGCCCTTGTGGACCTTCGCGGTTCAGTAGTAACTTGATCCGAAGCTTCATGATCATCATCATTAACTTCCTCTTCAGTTGGTGTAGGCGCCACAAGAACAACTCCCCGCGCCGCGCTACTATCCTGTTCGAGAGGGGGTGTAATTACCTCATCAAGTTCTACCTTCCTCCCACTTACTTCTTTCGAGAGAAACTCTTTCTCTAGAAAGGATCCGTTCTTGGCAACAAAGGTTTTACCTTCGGATCTAAGATAGAAGGTATACCCAATAGTTTCCTTAGGGTATCCTATGAATACGCATTTCTCCGCTTTGGGTTCGAGCTTTTCTGGTTGAAGTTTCTTCACATAAGCATCGCAGCCCCAAACTTTAAGAAACGACAACTTAGGTTTCTTGCCAAACCATAGTTCATACGGTGTCGTCTCAACGGATTTAGACGGTGCCCTATTTAAAGTGAATGCTGCAGTTTCTAATGCGTATCCCCAAAATGGTAGCGGTAAGTCGGTAAGAGACATCATAGATCGTACCATATCTAATAAAGTGCGATTACAACGTTCAGACACTCCGTTGCGTTGCGGTGTGCCAGGCGGTCTCAGTTGTGATACAATTCCACACTCCTTAGGTGTGTGACAAACTCGTGACTCAAATATTGTCCTCCACGATCAGATCATAGACATTTAATTTTTCTGTCACGTTGATTCTCAACCTCACTCTGAAATTCCTTGAACTTTTCAAACGTCTCAGATTTGTGCTTCATCAAGTAGATATACCCATACATACTCAAATCATCGGTGAGAGTGAGAACATAAAGATAGCCATCGCGAGCTTCAACGTTCATCGGACCACACACATTAGTATGTATTATTTCCAATAAGTCGGTTGCTCTTTCCATTATTCCTGAGAATGGAGTCTTAGTCATCTTGCCCATGAGGCACGGTTCGCATGTGTCAAATGATTCAAAGTCAAGAGACTCTAATAGTCCATCAGTATGGAGCTTCTTCATGCGCTTAACGCCGATATGACCAAGGCGGCAGTGCCACAAGTATGTGGGACTATCATTATCAACTTTACATCTTTTGGTACTCACACTATGAATATGTGTAACATCACGATCGAGATTCATCAAGAATAAACCATTCACCAGCGGAGCATGACAATAAAACATATCACTCATATAAATAGAACAACCATTATTTTGTGACTTAAATGAGTAGCCGTCTCGCATTAAGCAAGACCCTGATACAATGTTCATGCTTAAAGCTGGTACTAAATAACAATTAATCCCGACGGTAGATGTAGAGGTAGCGTGCCGACGGCGATCACATCGACCTTTGAACCATTCCCGACGCGCATCGTCACCTCATCCTTGGCGAGTCTCCGCTTATTCCGCAGTTCCTGCTTTGAGTTGCAAATGTGAGCAACATCACCGGTATCAAATACCCAGGAGCTACTACGAGCGCTGGTAAGGTACACATCAATAACATGTATATCACATATACCTTTAACGTTGCCAGCCTTCTTGTCCGCTAAGTATTTGGGACAGTTCCGCTTCCAGTGACCCTTTCCCTTGCAATAGAAGCACTCATTCTGAGGCTTGGGTCCATTCTTTTTCTTCTTCCCAGCATCTGGCTTACCGGGCGCGACAACAACTTCGCCGTCTTTCTTGAAGTTCTTCTTACCCTTGCCCTTCTTGAAACTAGTGGTCTTGTTGACCATCAACACTTGATGCTCTTTCTTGATTTCTACTTCAGCAGACTTGAGCATTGAGTACAATTCGGGAATGGTCTTCTCCATCCCTTGCATGTTGTAGTTAAGCACAAAACCTTTGTAGCTTGGTGGGAGAGACTGGAGGATTATGTGAATTATAGCATCATCCGGAAGTTCTACTCCAAGTGAAGTCAAACGACCGTGTAACCCAGACATTTTGAGTATGTGCTCACTGACAGAACTGTTCTCCTCCATCTTACAGCTAAAGAACTTGTCAGAGACTTCATATCTCTCGACACAGGCATGAGCTTGAAAAACTAGCTTCAGCTCTTGGAACATCTCATATGCTCTGTGTTGCTCAAAACGCCTTTGGAGCCCCGTTTTTAAACTGTATAACATGCCACACCTAACCAGAGAGTAGTCATCACTACGCGTTTGCCACACGTTCAGAATGTCCTGGGCTGCTGCGGGAGCGGGAGGGTCACCTAGCGGCGCATCAAGGACATAAGCCTTTTTAGCTGCTTCAAGGATGAGCTTCAAGTTGCGAACCCAGTCCGCATAGTTGCTACCATCATCTTTCAGCTTGTTTTCCTCTAGGAATGCGTTGAAATTGAGGTTGACGTTGGCCATCTACAATATTTATAAAGACAAACCTTTTATACTAAGTTCATGACAATTAAGTTCATCTAATCATATTAAGTATGAACTCCCACTTAAATCGACATCCCTCTAGTCATCTAAGTGATACATGATCCATGTTGACTAACCGGTGTCCGATCATCACGTGAGACGGACTAGTCACCATGGTGGGCAACTTCATGCTGATCGTATTAAACCATACGACTCATGTTCGACCTTTCAGTCTCTTGTATTCGAGGTCATGTCTGTACATGCTAAGCTCGTCGAGTCAACCTAGGTGTTTCGCGTGTGTAATTCTGGCTTACACCCGTTGTATGCGAACGTTAGAATCTATCACACCCAATCATCACGTGGTGCTTCGAGACAACGAACCTTCGCAACGGTGCACACTTAGGGGAATACGTTCTCGAAATTTTAAGAGGGATCATCTTATTATGCTAGCGTCGTTCTAAGCAATAAGATGAAAAACATTATAAACATCACAATGCAATCATATAGTGACATGATATGGCCATTATCATCTTCGCCCTTTTGATCTCCATCTTCAGGCATCGCATGATCATCATCGTCACCGGCGTGACACCATGATCTCCATCATCGTGTCTCCGTGAAGTCGTCACGCCAACTACTACTATCACTACTACTATAGCTAACCGTTAGCAATGAAGTAAAAGTAGTAAGCACATGGCGTTGCATCTCATACAATAAATTAAGACAACTCCTATGGCTCCTGCCGGTTGTCATACTCATCGACATGCAAGTCGTGAAACCTATTACAATAACATGATCATCTCATACATCATACATGCAACATCACAACTTTGGCCATATCACATCACATGTCAAACCCTGCAAAAACAAGTTAGACGTCCTCTAATTGTTGTTGCAAGTTTTACGTGGCTGATTTGGGTTTCTAGCAAGAACGCCTTCTTACCTACGTGACAGCCACAACGATGATATGCCAAAGCTATTTACCCTTCATAAAGACCCTTTTCATCAAATCCAATCCTACTAGAGTAGGAGAGACAGACACCCGCTAGCCACCTTTATGCACGGTGTGCATGTCTGTCGGTGGAACCAGTCTCACGTAAGCATACGTGTAAAGTCGGTTCGGGCCGCTTCATCCCACAATACCGCCGGAAAAGAATAAGACTAGTAGCGGCAAGCAAATTGACAAATCATCGCCCACAACATTTCTGTTCTACTCGTGCATAGAATCTACGCATAGAAAACCTGGTTCGGATGCCACTGTTGGGTAACGTAGCATAAATTCAAAATTTTCCTACGCCATATTCAGATCTTCCTATGGAGAGACCAGAAATGAGAGAGGGGTAAGAGAATCTTCATACCTTTGAAGATCGCTAAGCGGAAGCGTTACTAGAACGTGGTTGATGGAGTCGTACACGCAGCGATTCAGATCGCGGTGTGATTCCGATCTAGTGCCGAACTACGGCACCTCCGCGTTCAACACACGTGCAGCCCGGTGACGTCTCCTGCACCTTGATCCAGCAAGGAGGAGGGATAGGTTGGGGAAGAACTCCAGCATCACGACGGCGTGGTGTCGATGGAGAGACGAGGTCTCCTGGCAGGGCTTCGCCAAGCACCGGCACAGAGGAGGAGAAAGAAGGGCAGGCCTGCGCCGAGGGAGAGGGAGAAGTCTGTCTCCCAAGGGCCAAAACCCCTCTCTATTTATAGGAGGAGGGGGAGGGGCTGCGCCACCCCTAGGGTTCCCTCCCTTGGGGCCGACGGCCACCAGATGGGAAAGGGGGGGGCTAGGGTGGGAGGGGGTGGCGCACCACCTGGTGGGCCTTAGGCCCACCTGGCTTAGGGTTTGCCCCCCTTTTCTCTCCCCTACGCATTGGGCTGAGTGGGGAGGTGCAGCAACCCACCTAGGGGCTGGTTCCCTCCCCCACTTGGACCATCTTACCTCCCGGGGTCGTTGCCCCCCTTCGGTAGACCCCCGGGGCCACCTCCGGTGGTCCCGGTGGTCCCGGTACGCTACCGGTGATGCCCGAAACACTTCCGGTGTCCGAAACCATCCGTCCTATATATCAATCTTTACCTCCGGACCATTCTGGAGCTCCTCGTGATGTCCGGGATCTCATCCGGGACTCCGAACAACTTTTGGTAACCTCGTATAACAATTCCCTATAACCCTAGCGTCATCTCAAACCTTAAGTGTGTAGACCCTACGGGTTCGGGAGACAGGCAGACATGACCGAGACACCTCTCTGGACAATAACCATCAGTGGGGTCTGGATAACCATGGTGGCTTCCACTCTCTCCACGATGATATCATCGGATGAACCATGATGTCAAGGATTCAATCAATCCCGTATATGATTCCCTTTGTCTGTCGGTATAGAACTTGCCCGAGATTCGATCGTCGGTATACCTATACCTTGTTCAATCTCGTTACCGGTAAGTCTCTTTACTCGTTCCGTAGCACGTCATCGTGTGACTAACTCCTAGTCACATTGAGCTCATGATGATGTTCTACCGAGTGAGCCTAGAGATACCTCTCCGTCACACGGAGTGACAAATCCCGATCTCGATTCGTACCAACCCAACAAACACTTTCGGAGATACCCGTAGTGCACCTTTATAGTCACCCAGTTACGTTGTGACGTTTGATACACCCAAAGCACTCCTACGGTATCCGGGAGTTGCACAATCTCACGGTCGAAGGAAAGGACACTTGACATTAGAAAAGCTTTAGCATACGAACAATACGATCTAGTGCTATGCTTAGGATTGGGTGTTGTCCATCACATCATTCTCCCAATGATGTGATCCCGTTATCAATGACATCCAATGCCCATGATCAGGAAACCATGATCATCTATTGACTAATGAGCTAGCCAACTAGAGGCTTGGTAGGGACACATTGTGATCTATTTATTCACACATGTATTACTATTTCCTGTCAATACAATTATAGCATGAACAATAGACGATTATCATGAACAAGGAAATATGATAATAACCATTTTATTATTGCCTCTAGGGCATATTTCCAACAGTATCCCCCGATACTAACCATAGTTTCATCAAAACAAGGAACCAACTCAACAAAAACAGAATCTGTCAAAAACAGACCAGTCTGTAGCAATATGTATACTTCGTATACTTCTGGTACCTCAAAAAATCTGAAAAACTACGAGTGCCTGGGCAAAAGGCATATCAACCAGAAGCAAAAAGAATCAACTGAAAATATCTTTCTGAATAAAAATGGAAACTCATCTCATGAGCGAAAAGTTTCTGTCTTTTTCCTGCAGGATCAAACAACCATCACCAAGACTAGTCGTAAAGGTTTTGCTTGGCTCAAACACAAAAATAAACACAAAAAAACAATAAAAACATAATTATTATGGTGTGGACGCAACAAAACAGAAAGAAAAAGATAAATTCATTGGGTTGCCTCCCAACAAGCGCTATTGTTTAACACCCTTAGCTAGGCATAAAAGCGATAGAATCACGTATCGTCGTCTTTGGTGCTCAAACCATAAGTGGTCCTCATCATGGATTCATAAGGCAATCTTGTTTTCTTTCTAGGAAAGTGTTCCATGCCCTTCCTTAAAGGAAATTGAAATCTAATATTCCCTTCCTTCATATCGATGATAACACCGATAGTCCTTAGGAAAGATCTACCAAGAATAATGGGGCATGCAGGATTGCAATCAATGTCAAGCACAATGAAATCCACGGGTACATAGTTCCTATTTGCAATAATTAGAACATCATTGATCCTTCCCATGGGTTTCTTGACAGTAGAATCAGCAAGATGCAAATTAATAGAACACTCTTCAATCTCATTAAAACCCAGAACTGTTGAAATTATGCCCTAGAGGCAATAATAAATATGGTTATTATTATAATTCCTGTATCAAGATAATCGTTTATTATCCATGCTATAATTGTATTGAATGAAGACTCATTTACATGTGTGGATACATAGACAAAACACCGTCCCTAGCAAGCCTCTAGTTGGCTAGCCAAGTTGATCAAAGATAGTCAGTGTCTTCTGATTATGAACAAAGTGTTGTTGCTTGATAACTGGATCACGTCATTAAGAGAATCACGTGATGGACTATACCCAAACTAATAGACGTAGCATGTTGATCGTGTCATTTTGTTGCTACTGTTTTCTGCGTGTCAAGTATTTATTCCTATGACCATGAGATCATATAACTCACTGACACCGGAGGAATGCTTTGTGTGTATCAAACGTCGCAACGTAAATGGGTGACTATAAAGATGCTCTACAGGTATCTCCGAAGGTGTTAGTTGAGTTAGTATGGATCAAGACTGGGATTTGTCACTCCATGTGACGGAGAGGTATCTCGGGGCCCACTCGGTAATACAACATCACACACAAGCCTTGCAAGCAATGTGACTTAGTGAAAGTTGCGGGATCTTGTATTACGGAACGCGTAAAGAGACTTGCCGGTGAACGAGATTGAAATAGGTATGCGGATACTGACGATCGAATCTCGGGCAAGTAACATACCGAAGGACAAAGGGAATGCGATACGGGATTATATGAATCCTTGGCACTGAGGTTCAAACGATAAGATCTTCGTAGAATATGTAGGATCCAATATGGGCATCCAGGTCCTGCTATTGGATATTGAACGAGGAGTCCCTCGGGTCATGTCTACATAGTTCTCGAACCCGCAGGGTCTGCACACTTAAGGTTCGACGTTGTTTTATGCATATTTGAGTTATATGGTTGGTTACCGAATGTTCTTCGGAGTCCCGGATGAGATCACGGACGTCACGAGGGTTTCCGGAATGGTCCGGAAACGAAGATTGATATATAGGATGACCTCATTTGATTACCGGAAGGTTTTCGGAGTTACCGGGAATGTACCGGGAATGACGAATGGGTTCCGGGAGTTTACGGGGGGGGGGGGCAACCCACCCCGGGGAAGCCCATAGGCCTTGAGGGTGGCACACCAGCCCTTAGTGGGCTGGTGGGACAGCCCAAAAGGGCCCTATGCGCCTAGGAAACAAAATCAAAGAGAAAAGAAAAAAAAGAGGAGGTGGGAAGGGAAGGAAGGACTCCCACCCACCAAACCAAGTCCAACTCGGTTTGGGGGGGGGGGCTTCCCCCTTGGACTCGGCCGACCCCCTTGGGGCTCCTTGATCCCCAAGGAAAGGTCCCCTCCCTCCCACCTATATATACGGAGGTTTTAGGGCTGATTTGAGACGACTTTTCCACGGCAGCCCGACCACATACCTCCACGGTTTTTCCTCTTGATCGCGTATCCGCGGAGCTCGGGCGGAGCCCTGCTGAGACAAGGTCATCACCAACCTCCGGAGCGCCGTTACGCTGCCGGAGAACTCTTCTACCTCTCCGTCTCTCTTGCTGGATCAAGAAGGTCGAGGTCATCGTCGAGCTGTACGTGTGCTGAACGCGGAGGTGCCGTCCGTTCGGTACTAGATCGTGGGACTGATCGCAGGATTGTTCGCGGGGCGGATCGAGGGACGTGAGGACGCTCCACTACATCAACCGTGTTCACTAACACTTCTGCTGTACGATCTACAAGGGTACGTAGATCACTCATCCCCTCTCGTAGATGGACATCACCATGATAGGTCTTCGTGCGCGTAGGAAATTTTTTGTTTCCCATGCGACGTTCCCCAACAAGAACATCACATAAAGACTTTGGAATCGCAGAAACACTAGCACCCAAATCACACAAAGCATTGCATTCATAGTTTTTGATTTTGATTTTGATGGTAGGTTCCCACTCATCATGAAGCTTTCTAGGGATAGAGACTTCCAATTCAAGTTTCTCTTCAAGAGATTTTATCATAGCTTCGACGATATGATCGGTAAAGGCCTTGTTTTGGCTATAAGCGTGTGGAGAGTTTAACATGGATTGCATCAAAGAAATGCATTAAATCAAGGAGCAACTATCATAATTGAATTCCTTGAAATCCATAGTAGTAATTTCATTACTACTCAAAGTTCTAATATCTTCTACTCCACTTTCAATGCTTTTAGCATCAAGATAGATGGACTCCGAATCATTGGGGAACTTTTCAACCAAAGTGGATTCATATCCATCCCCATAATCATTAGGTTTGACACAAGAAAACAAGGATTCAATTTGAGTCACACCAAGCACTTTAAGATCTTCGTGATTCTCATCACGAGAACACGCCTTTTTAAGCCATTCATGTCTAGAACGAATTTGGGCGGTTCTTTCTTGGCTCTCAATCATGGAAACACGCATAGCTTTCAAAGATTCATCCATGTTGATCTTGGGAGGAGCACATCTAACTTTCAAAGCATCAACATCACTAGACATTCTATCAACGCTTTTAGCCAAATCGTCAATTTTGAGTAGTTTTTCCTCTATGGACGCATTGAAAATCTTTTGAGTGTTGATGAACTCTTTGATATTACTCTCTAGATCAGAGGGTAATCTATTGTAATTTCCATGAGTATTGTTGTAGGAGTTGCCAAAGTTATTAAAGGAGTTACTAGGAAAAGGCCTAGGAACATAGTTTCCTCTAAAAGCGTTGTTGTTGCCAAAGTTATTCCTACCAACAAAATTAACGTCCAAGCTAGCGTTGCTACTCTCAATCAAAGAAGACAAGGGCATATCATTAGGATCCAAAGGAGCACTTCTACTAGCAACCAAATTCATTAACTCGTCCATCTTAGCACTCAACGAGTTAATTTCTTCTATAGCGTGTACCTTCTTACTAGTAGGTGACCTTTCAGTGTGCCACTGAGAGTAGTTCGTGATGATGTTGTCTAAGAGCTTTGTGGCTTCCCCTAACGTGATTTCCATGAACGTTCCACCTGAAGCGGAGTCCAAGATATTTCTAGAAGCAAAATTCAAGCCAGTGTAAAAGATTTGAATAATCATCCAAAGAATCAAGCCATGAGCGGGACAATTTCTAATCATCAATTTCATTCTCTCCCAAGATTGTGCAACATGTTCATGATCAAGTTGCTTGAAATTCATGATATCATTATGTAGAGAGATGATCTTAGCCGGCGGAAAATACTTGGATATATAAGAATCTTTGCACTTATCCCAAGAATCGATACTATTTTTGGGCAAAGAAGAAAACCAAGTTTTTGCGCGATCTCGCAACGAGAAAGGAAAAAGCTTCAATTTAATCACGTAATTATCCACATCTTTCTTCTTTTGCATATCGCAAAGCTCAATGAAGGTATTGAGATGGGATGCGACATCTTCACTAGGAAGGCCGGAGAATTGCTCTTTCATAACAAGATTCAACAAAGCGGCATTGATTTCGTATGACTCCACACTAGTGGCGGGAGCAATCGGAGTACTAATAAAATCATTATTATTAGTATTTGAGAAGTCACAAAGTTTGGTGTTTTCATTCATGGTGACTTCGACAAGCAAGAAAGCACACAAGCGAACAAAGAGCAAGCGAGAAAAAGGGCGAACGAAAAGGCAAACGAAAAAGGCAAATTGGTGAAGTGGGGGAGAGGAAAACGAGAGGCAACTGGCAAACAAAGTAAATGCAAGAGATGAGTTTGCGACACCTACTTGGATGAGTTCTTGACTTGATCTTCGTCCCCGACAACGGAGCCAGAACTTCTTCTGCTACGTCAACAAAAGTCCTTCCCCGGCAACGGCGCCAGAAATTCTTCTTGCTACTTCTCAAACAACAGCGCCAGAAATTGACACGTTGACAGAGACTTGCTTGCGTTGGTTTTTCCCTTGAAGAGGAAAGGGTGATGCAGCAAAGGAGCAGTAAGTATTTCCCTCAGTTTGAGAACCAAGGTATCGATCCAGTAGGAGAGTCTCGTCAAGTCCAGAGTACCTGCGCAAACACAAATGAGCTTGCACCCAACGCTTCAAAGGGGTTGTCAATCCCTTCAAGATTGTTTGCAAAGTGAGATCTGAAGGCGGAAAGTGCAACGAAGTAAAACGTGTAAGGCTGAAAATATGGTGTGGAGTAGACCCGGGGGCCATAGTGTTCACTAGAGGCTTCTCTCAAAATAGCAAATATCACGGTGGGTGAACAAATTACTGTCGAGCAATTGATAGAACCGCGCAAAGTCATGATGATATCTAAGGCAATGATCATACATATAGGCATCACGCCCGAGACAAATAGACTGATACTTTCTGCATCTACTACTATTACTCCACACATCGACCGCTATCCAGCATGCATCTAGTGTATTGAGTTCATGACGAACAGAGTAACGCCTTAAGCAAGATGACATGATGTAGAGGGATAAACCCAAACCAATGATGAAAACCCCATCTTTTTACCCTTGATGGCAACAACATGATGCGTGCCTCGCTACCCCTTTTGTCACTGGGTTAGGTCACCGCATGGTATGAACCCAAAACCAAGCACTTCTCCCATTGCAAGAATCATAGATCTAGTTGGCCAAACAAAACCCACAACTCGAAGAGAATTACAAGGATATGAAATCATGCATAAGAGAGATCAGAAGAAACTCAAATAAGATTCATAGATAATCTGATCATAAATCCACAATTCATCGGATCTGGACAAACACATCGCAAAAGAAGATTACATCGGATAGATCTCCATGAAGATCATGGAGAACTTTGTATTGAAGATCCAAGAGAGAGAAGAAGCCATCTAGTTACTAGCTATGGACCCGTAGGTCTATGGTGAACTACTCACGCATCATGGAAGAGGTCATGGTGTTGATGAAGAAGCCCTTCGTATCCGAATCCCCCCTCCGGCAGGGCACCTGAACGTGCCCCAGATGGGATCTTGCGGAGACACAAGCTTGCGGCGGCGGAAAAGTACTTTCGATGATCTCCTGATTTTTTTGGAATTTTTGGGGATATATAGGCGCAAAATCTAGGGCAAAGGAGGTCCAGGGGGCCCACAAGCCTGTGGGCCGCGACCTCCCCCCTAGCCGCGGGGTGGGGGCTTGTGGGGCCCCTGGGGACCCCGTGCCTTGGCTCTCAAGTCTCCTGATCTTCTTCTGTGATGGAAAAATCTTTTCGGGGATTTTATTCCGTTTGGACTTCGTTTCAAATTCTCCTCTAAAAGGGGTCAAAAACATGGAAAAAACAGGAACTCGCACTTGGCACTGAGTTAATAAGTTAGTCCCAAAAAAATATATAAAAGGCATACACAACATCCAAAGTTTTATAAGATAATAGTATGAAACCATCAAATATTATAGATACGTTGGAGACGTACCAGAACCTGCCCCGATCCTCCTGCCGCTGGGGCTCTCCTTGCGGGGGGGGGGGTTGTTGGAACACTCCCGGTGGGTGGTACTGCTGGTGATGAACTTGGTATTGGCCAGCATTGGGTTGTGACCCGCCATGTGGTCCTTGGTTAGGAAAACCCTCGAACGTGACCTGGCGTGACTCGGACGCACCGGGTTGCTCCTGTCGCTGGCCCTGCTCGCCGCCTTGGCTTCTCCTGAGCGCCTCGGCCCGAAATTCTTGCATCACGTAGCAATCTTCCCATGAGTGAGTCATCGGTCCTTCGGCCGTGGCGTGCTGCGGGCACGAACCTTTAAGCATTTCATGGTAATTACGTGGTTTCTTCCCACTAAAGCCCCGCTTCTTCTGACGTGGGTTTGCGTTGCCGGTATTAGTATTAGTGACAAATTCCGTATGACCTTCCTGTTGCCTCTTCTTGCCATGTCCGCCATGGTGGTTGTTGCCCCGGTTTTGAAACTGGGAATGGCCCTTGTGTAACTCGCCCTTCCTGACGGCACTAATTTTGTCGTCGCCCTCTCCAGGATCCTTGGTGTCGTCCGACTCAGCATACCTGGTAAGGGCGTCCATTAGCTCGCCCATGTCCTGTACCTTTCGCTTAAGTCTCCCTAGCTTCAGTACCAGAGGTTCGTAATGGCAGTTCTTCTCCAGGATCAACACCGCCTGAGCCGCCGAAATGCCTTCCGATGAATGGATAACTTCCGCGACTCGCCGGGTCCAATGGTGGGCCAACTCATCCGGCCGCTGGATGCAGTGCTCTAGGTCGACGATAGTCCTTGGGCGCTTGCAGGTCCCTCTGAAGTTTTTGATGAAGCGCTCCTTGAGCTCTGCCCAAGTGTTGATGGAGTTGGGCGGCAGGTTTTTCAGCCACGTGTGTGTTGTCCCTTCAAGCATCATAGTGAAGTATTTAGCACAGACCGCCTCGCTTACGTCAAGCATATCCATCGCGAGTTCGTAGCTCTCGATCCATGACCCCGGTTCGAGATCCGGCGAGTAGTTGGGAACCTTCCTGGGCCCTTTGAAGTCCTTCGGCATGCGCTCGTTGCGCAAAACTGGGGTGAGACATGATACCCCAATGTGCTTGCCCCCAACGTCCAGGGGCGCGGGAGGTGACGGCATGTAAGCTGGGTAGGCCTGACCCGCCGCGGTCGTTGGCTCTATGTGCCGCGCGGCTCGCGCTGCATCCACAATATCCTGGGCTTGTGTGTCGGGCATCCTGAGCGGGTCGTGTTGAGGGAGTCGCCGCGGCCCACTGGTCACTGCGGGGAAGTCCTCATGGCGACTTCTGGTGTGACTTGCCTGAGGCGTGGAGTGTAGCCGATCAAGGCATGAGAATACTGTGCGTGCTGAAACACGGCCGTCTTTAGCATCTCGATGGCTTTTCTGGCTTATATCTCGGCCGGGGTGTTTCTGTAGATCGGAAGGGACTCCAGGAGGCGGGTTGCTGCCAGCATATTGTCCACGGGATTCGAGAAGTGACCCCGCGGTGTCTGGAACCGAGTCGAATGGGCATCCATTGGCTGAGGCGCGGTGGATTGGGCGGTGGAACCGCTCCTCCCCTTGGGATGGTTTGTAAAGGCCGGTCTGGACCCACCCCAAGGGTGCACGGAGTGTCGAAAAGGTGAGTTGGGTGTAAGTCGGCTGGGATGCGCCCATTGTGCTTCCTTTGGTGAATGGCGTTAGACGCGCGTTGTTGTCTCTCGAGCCGCCAGCCTTCGGTGTTCAGTTGCTCCGTCTCTGCTGCGACCGCGGCTTGCTGCGTCTCAATCCTGGCGGCTTCTGCTTCCATGTCCCGTTGGGCCTTGGCCATTGCCTCGCAGCTTAGTTAGCTCGGCGTTGACAGACTCCTGATTTTCAGACGTGATCGTGGTTGCCATGAGGCTGGCGATCTACGTCGCCAGCTCCGTCATGGTTTGCGTTGGGGGTTTGGGTGTTCCCCCGATCTCGTTATTTCTAGTTAGATTCTGCTAAGGCTGCGCTGACCGTGCCATGTAGATGGCGGTTTGCCGACGAGACCTCTCGAAGACCTCGGAATCCATTGCCAACGATAGCCCCCTAAGCTGTCCTTCCTTAAGAGGGTGGATCGATTCCGTCTCGCCCATGGATGACTTGCCATCAGAATTGACAGGGGTGATCTCCTGGCCCGCCACTTCGTCTTGCGCGTCGTCTCCCTGCGTAAAACCGACGAAAACATGGCGACTCCTATCCCGCCGTGTAACGGGGAGGACGTACCTGGCCGGCTCGACGATGTCGGTGGAGATGTCCGGCTCAGGCACAGGTGTCCTGATCATGCCGATGAAGACATTGATCTTGCCGAAGGGGACTCGGTAGCCAGATTCGACGGAATCGGCCTCCGGCTCCCACAGCGAGTTGTCGATGTAGTACTTCCCGCGGCGGCTC
Source organism: Hordeum vulgare subsp. vulgare (assembly GCF_904849725.1). Classification (NCBI taxonomy): domain Eukaryota; kingdom Viridiplantae; phylum Streptophyta; class Magnoliopsida; order Poales; family Poaceae; genus Hordeum; species Hordeum vulgare. The sequence goes on along the minus strand of NC_058521.1, from coordinate 548,618,137 downwards.
TTAGTCATGATGCCGACCGCATAGCTTCCTAACCCTGGTAGGGTTCCCTTCGAGAACTCAACTCCACCGTGCGCTAGCCCCACGATGAGCGCCAACTGTCGTGGTTTTGTCACGGCAGATGTCCTCGTGAAAGGACTTAGAGATGGAGCCATCGCACCTTGGTGGTGACTCGAAGGGGGTGAGCGAAAGCGAGACTCAGATTTACCCAGGTTCGGCCCCTCGTGATGAGGTAAAAGCCTACGTCCTGCTTTATGTGGATTAATGGTGGTTTCGATTACAAGGAGGGCGTAACTCGCCTGACCTAGCTCTCGATTCTCTCTAACCCGCCTGACCTCTCCCTGGGACTCGCCATTATATACAAGTCGAGGCCCTAGGGTTTACAAAGTCCTGCCATTCTACTCTTTGTGGCTTTCCTTATCTCCAAGTCGCCGTGTCGCCCACGATCAGGAGCTTCCTTGATAACCCATCATCCGCACGATCTCTTGAACCGCCCTTCAGCTCCTGGGCCATGGGACGCGCAGCTAATGGTGAGTCGCCCCTTTGGTGACCCGGCCCATTAAGGGCGGGTTACCCATAGGTAATATCCCCAACATTAGGCCCCAGATTGTCCTGAATTCATTCATGTCAATAAACTCCCATCAACTTGGGGTTTCTCTTCTCATTTCTAACCCTCGGCAAATGTTAAGTCGCCATCCATTGTACTTAATCTGAGTCGCCATGTAGTATTGAATGGCATCACCTCGTCCCCTTAGTTCCAGGGCTCCTAACACCGTAACCGTCCACAGATATTTTGTTCATAATTGCTTATCCCGAAAATCTAGGCACCATCATCGCAATCTCTGACTGGTCGCCTCGATCTCCGCCTCGACAGTCTCGACTTCCGTTCCTACCCTTTAAATAACAAGGGAAATGGGAGGGGAGGAGATCCCATCACCAACCTCCATCTCTTCCTCGTCTTCCTCGCGCGCTTCATCTCCGAGCACTAGCACCCCGGCGTCGTCTGCGGCTCCCGGAGCTTCTCCATCAACCGTGATCTTCCGAGCGTCATGGAACACAGAACACTGCGCATTCATCCCCGACATCGATCTCCTCCCCTCAGGTACACACATTCCCTCCATTTAGGGTTAGGCCGAGAACACCATGACTGTAGCTTCTTGCGGACTAGCTTCCACGATGCGACGAACACCTTTATCTTCTTTAGATCCATTTCATGCTTTCGTGATAAGCCTTATGTAGTAGTAGGCTTCGGCCACTTGATTATGTCCTTCTGCTAGCTTAGACCTTCATACCGTAGACCCAATGATGTTGTCGCGTCATGTGCATAGTTCTCTATCTTTATTCCAGGCAATATCCTTCTATTTTGACCTATCCGTAGATCCACAATTTACTGCCTATTTTTTAGAAACATGTTTGTTCCTCTGTTGAGAATATCTCTAAGGAAGAAAACACCTCTGAGAGTCGCCGTTTAGCTCCAGCCTTCATAGCGACTTAGTTTTATTACCATAGCTATGACACCTTCTCTTCCAGTCTGAAGGGCGAGTTATAATACTTTTGAAGACATGCCCATGAATCGCCCAAATAACGGGCTACGATGTACGTCAACCATTTGGCGGGTTACCAAATCTTTTGCGTACACCGTAGACCCATACCGGCGGGTTAGAACATTTCCTAGTTTTTACTGAGTCGCCTCGTTCCCCTCTCTTTTGTAGTCATGGCCATTACGAAGTGTGACTGGTTACCAACCAAAGTCGACGATGCCATGCTTGAGAAGTTTGTTAAGGCGGGTCTCCTTGACAACAAGGAAACCATTGGTTGGAGAACCGCCCCGCGCAAGTTGACTCCCAACCCCGCTCCAGGAGAAGTGGTAATCTTTACCGATTACCTTGAGCACGGTTTTAAACCGCCCGGGTCAAAGTTTTTCTAGGACGTCTGCTATCCCACAGACAACAGCGCCAGAAATTGACACGTTGACAGAGGCTGGGCTTGCGTTGGTTTTTCCCTTGAAGAGGAAAGGGTGATGCAACACAGGAGCAGTAAGTATTTCCCTCAGTTTGAGAACCAAGGTATCGATCCAGAAGGAGGGTCTCTTCAAGTCCAAAGTACCTGCGCAAACACAAACAAGCTTGCACCCAACGCTTCAAAGGGGTTGTCAATCCCTTCAAGATCGTTTGCAAAGTGAGATCTGAAGGCAGAAAGTGCAACAAAGTAAAAAGTGTAAGGCTGAAAATATGGTGTGGAGTAGACCCTGGGGGCCATAGTGTTCACTAGAGGCTTCTCTCAAAATAGCAAGTATCACGATGGGTGAACAAATTACTGTCGAGCAATTGATAGAACCGCACAAAGTCATGATGATATCTAAGGCAATGATCATACATATAGGCATCACGTCCGAGACAAGTAGACCGATACTTTCTGCATCTACTACTATTAGTCCACACATCGACCGCTATCCAGCATGCATCTAGTGTATTGAGTTCATGACGAACAGAGTAACGCTTTAAGCAAGATGACATGATGTAGAGGGATGATACGTCTCCATCGTATCTACTTTTCTAAACTCTTTTGCCCTTGTTTTGGACTCTAATTTGCATGATTTGAATGGAACTAACCCGGACTGACGCTGTTTTCAGCAGAATTGCCATGGTGTTGTTTTTGTGCAGAAATGAAAGTTCTCGGAACGTCCTGAAAATTTACGGAGAATATTTCTGGAAAATATGAAAAATTGCTGCGCAAAGATCCACCGGAGGGGACGGGCCAGTGGGCCACAAGCCCTGTAGCCGCGCCCCCTGGCGGCGGCTACCAAGCTTGTGGGGCCCACGTGGATCTGCCGCCCCCAATTCCAGTGCTATTTATTCCCTTTCGTCCCAGAAAAATCAAGAGAGAAGATTTCATCGCGTTTTCGATCCAGAGGCGCCGCCACATCCCGTTCTTTATCTGGAGTCCGTTTTTGGCTCCGGATCAAGGAAATCGTCGCCATCGTCATCATCAACCTTCTTCCCTCTCCAATTCCATGAAGCTCTTCATCGTTCGTGAGTAATCTATTCGTAGGCTCGCTGGGCGGTGATGAGTAGGATGAGATCTATCATGTAATCGAGATAGTTTTGACGGGGATTGATCCCTAGTATCCACTATGTTCTGAGATTGATGTTGCTACTACTTTACCATGCTTAATGCTTGTCACTAGGGCCCGAGTGCCATGATTTCAGATGTGAAATTATTATGTTGTCGCCAATATATGTGTGTTTTAGATCCGATCTTGCAAGTTGTAGTTACCTACCATGTGTTATGATCCGGCAACCCCGGAGTGACAATAACCGGAACCACTCCCGGTGATGGCCATAGTTTGAGGAGTTCATGTGTTCACCAAGTGCTAATGCGTTGTTCCGGTTCTTTACTAAAAGGAGAACCTTAATATCCCGTAGTATCCTTTTGGTCCCCGCTGCCACAGGAGGGATGGACAATAGATGTCATGGAAGTTCTTTTCCCTAAGCACGTATGACGACACACGGAATGCATGCCTACATCACATTGACGAACGGGAGATAGCCACATATCTCTCCGTGTTATAACTGTTGCATGATGAATGTCATCCGACAAATCACCGATCCATTGCCTATGAGTTTGTCCCACTGCTGATGTTACTTGTTTTGCTCTCCTGCTGTTACTACTATTGCTGCTACTATTACTTGCTGCTGCTGTTACTTGCTTTGCCCTGGTGCTACTTGCTACTGCTGTCACTACTGTTGTTCCTTGCCACTGTTGTTACTCGTTACGCTGCTGCTACCTGCTACAATACATTTTCTGGCACCGTTGCCGGGAAAGAATATTTCCCGTCTACGGGCAACTTACTGGTGCCATTGATACAACCGTTAGGAATAGTGTGCCTCGTCAACAGATCGTTTCTGGCATCGTTGCTATCATACTACTTTGCTTGCAGATACTAATCTTTCAGGTGTGGTTGAATCTGACACATTCAACTGCTAATACTGGAGAATATTCTTTCACTCCCGTCGTGCGAACCAACAAATTTGGGTTGAATACTCTACCCTCGAAAACTGCCTCGATCCCACGCGCTGGTGGGCCATTGCAAGACAATCGCTAATTGTTGAGAAACTGGGGAGCAGCTCTTTTCTCGCGTCGTTGCCGTGGAGGCATCAATTCAGGAATAGTTGCACGTCAACATCATTTTTATGGCGCCGTTGCCAGGGAGGGATTGCTATATTCTCTGAGTCACTTGGGATTTATATCTGCTGATCACTATGAAGAATCTGAAAGAGCCAAAAACCAAAGTCTTGCCCTCAACTATGAGGGGAGGTAAGGAACTGCCATCTAGCTCTGCACTTGATTCACCTTTAGTTATGAGTAAGTTTGCGACACCACCTCCTGCTAGAAATCTTGATATGTCGCCTGTGCTTGATGATGCTTATGATGCTACTATGCCTGATACTGCTAGAGATGCTATGCCTGATACTGCTAGAGATGCTATGCCTGATACTGCCTTGCCTGATGATGCTATGCTTGATACTGCCTTGCCTCATGATGCTAGAGATGCTATTTTTCCTGATGATGCTATCCTTTATACTGCCTTGCCTGATGATGCTAGAGATGCTATTTTGCCTAATGATGCTATGCTTGATACTGCTAGAGATACTACTTTGCCTGATATGCCACTAGGGGTATTCCTTGATGCTCATATTGCTAGAGTTAGTGCCAATGCTCGTGATGCTTCTGAAACTGCCGATACTATTGAGATAGAACCTGCTTTTGCTCCTGCTAGATCTAGCTCTCCTAGATATGAATTGCCTGATATACCTAAGGGTTATGTTATGGAGGGAGAGATAGCTGAGGATTTTCTTGCATGTAAGGATGCCTGTGACGCTGAGAAATTACTTCTCAAGTGGAAGGAAAAATCTTTGAAAGCTAGGATGAAATACGACCCAAAGTTTGCCACTTCACCTATCTTTATCACCGATGAGGATTATGACTTCTCTGTCGACACTGAGATAATCTCTCTAGTCAAATCTGATCCTTTCCACGGTTATGAGTCTGAGACGGTCATAGCCCATCTTACCAAACTACACGATATAGCCACCCTTTTCACTAGTGAGGAGAAGATCCGCTACTAGTATATCCTTAAGTTGTTTCCTTTCTCTCTAAAGGATGACGCTAAAGCCTGGTTCACTTCTCTTGCTCGTGGATGTGTGACTAGTCCCCAGGATATGGTCTATTACTTCTGTGAGAAATATTTCCCTGCCCATAAGAAGCAAGCTGCCTTGCACGAAATATACAACTTTGCTCGACTCAAAGAAGAGAGTCTCCCACAAGCTTGGGGGAGGCTCATCCAGCTACAGAATGCTTTGCCTGATCACCCTCTTAAGAAGAACGAGATACTTAATATCTTCTATAACGGACTCACCGATGCTTCTAGAGACCACCTAGATAGTTGTGCCGGTTGTGTTTTTAGGCAACGAACTGTAGAACAAGCTGAGACTCTACTGAATAACACCTTGATCAACGATAATGCTTGGACTATTCCCGAACCACCTCCTAAGCCAACTCCTAAGAAAAGAGGCATTCTATTCCTCAGTCTCAAAGATATGCAAGAAGCCAAGAAATCTATGCAAGAGAAAGGCATTAGATCTGAAGATGTCAAAAATCTACCACCTATCGAAGAGATCCATGGTCTCGATAACCCGATACAGGCAGTAGAAGTAAATTCTCTGCATAGGTTTGATGAGAGTGATATTCCTTTTGATAAACCTGCTAGCCTATGCTTTGATGAATTTGACAACTTTGTTGCCAAACAACATAGTTTCAATGATTATGTTAGCAGACAATTGGAACAAAGTACTCGTATGCTTAGTCATTTAAGTGCTTGTGTAGACAGAAATGTCAATGATCTGAAGCTTCTGAGTAAACATGCCTCTATGATTACTACTCAGTTAGAACAAGTACTTAAAGCTCAGAATGAATTTCTCAATGAATTAAATGACAACTCTGTCAGAGTCATTACTAGAGGAGGCAAAATGACTCAGGAACCTGTGTATCCTAAAGGCCATCCTAAGAGAATTGATCAAGATTCTCAAGGAATTAATGATGATACACCCAGTCATCCTAAGAAGAAGAAGGATGATAGAAACTTACATGTCAGTTCACCAAATGCTGTCATACCAGGAGAACCAAGTGATATTTCTGCGTCTGATGCAGAAACACAATCTGGTGATGAACATGAACCTGGTGACAATATGGACATCGATGTTCATAATGATGCTCTACCTAGGAATGATAAGGATGTGGAGATTGAACCTACAGTTAATCCTGACAACCCACAACCTAAGAGATACGATAAGAATGACTTCACTGCTAGGAAGCATGGTAAATAAAGGGAGCCATGGGTTCAGAGACCCATGCCCTTTCCTCCTAAGCCATCCAAGAAAAAGGATGATGAGGATTTTGAGCGCTTCGTTGAAATGATAAGACCCGTCTTTCTGCAGATGCGGTTAATTGATATGCTCAAAATGTCTCCGTATGCCAAGTACATGAAAGATACCGTGACTAATAAACGGAAGATACCAGATCTTGAGATCTCCACCATGCTTGCCAATTACACTTTCAAAGGTGGAACTCCTAAGAAACTTGGTGATCCCGGAGTGCCCACTATACCTTGCTCCATTAAAGGAAACCACGTAAAACTGCCTTATGTGACCTTGGAGCCGGTGTTAGTGTTATGCCTCTCTCTTTTTATCGTAGACTTGAACTGGATAAGTTGACACCCACTGAAATTTCTTTGCAAATGGCCAACAAATCAACTGCTTTCCCTATCGGCATTTGCGAGGATGTACCTGTTGTGGTTGCTAACACCACTATCTTAACAGACTTTGTTATCTTGGATATTCCTGAGGACGATGCCATGGCTTTCATCCTCGGAAGAACCTTTTCAAACACTGTAGGGGCTGTTATAGATTGCAACAAAGGCAATGTCACTGTCCATGTCAATGCTAATGAGCATACAATGCACTTTCCAAAGAAACGATATCAAGTACATTGCATCAATGCTATCGAAAAAACTTCATCGATTCTTATTGGGAGCTCTGAATGCCCTATTCCTCGTGTCAAGATGAAGTATGATTTGCTTGTTGGGGAGATACATATCCCCATTGAGGTGACTTAGTGGCTATTCGACAATTCTCCGTTTCCTCTTGCGATTCGAAAAGGTTTTGTCATGAGGATTTGATCAACCCCATTGACGGATTTCTTTCGATGACCATGAAATGGATGAATCAAGGAGTCACATACCTCTGTTTTAAGCTTTCATTTTCTGTTGCTTAGAAGAAAAATGATAGATTTAGTTTAGTTTTTCCTGTTTTCTCTTTTAGCGTCCCGGAGAAAAATACCCCGAAAATAAAAGTTCTTCGATGGTCCTGAAAATCAAATAAGATTTTTTCTGGATTTTTTGAAAAATCGAAAACATAACTATAAAACAAGACTCCCCCCGATTGATGTTAGTACGGACGATACCCGAGGATTCGGCTAGCCATGGAGTGTGATTGATTGGTGGTGGGGGAGTTAAAACTTTACTTTTCTGTTTGGGAACCGCCTATAGCATGAGTAGCATGGAAGATATTGAGAACTCTTGGTCATTGCGTTGACAATGAAAGCATGCTACCCAAAATTATTATCTTTGTTTTCAAAGCTTGAGCTCTGGCACCTCTACAAATCAATGCTTCCCTCTGCGAAGGGCCTGTCTATTTATTTTCCTGTCGAGTCATCCTCCTCTTATATAAGCACCAATTAGAAAGCACCTCTGTCATTTTTATGCTTTTCTTTTGATTGATATTGAGCATGACTATGACTGGATCTTCGTTGCTATGAATTACAATGTTTAGTCAGCCCTTGATCTTTGAAAGTGCTCTGCATTTATGTTTTGCGGTCTTAGAAAGAGCTAGCGAGATACCACCTATTCATATTGCTTCATGCTTGTTTTAATTGAAGTGTTGGCATTTGAAACTCATTATTATTTGCTCGTTAGCTGATTATGCCATTGATATTAGTTTACCGTGAGACCTTTGTGTCACTTGCTTATGTGGTTAACTTGTGATCTTACTGAAATTCTGGTTATGAGTTAGACATAGTTGCAACAACAAGATCAAACAGAGTTTGTCAAAGTTTTTCTTTCTCTCTCAGTTTGTCAACTAAGTTGCTTGAGGACAAGCAAAGTTTTAAGCTTGGGGGAGTTGATACGTCTCCATCGTATCTACTTTTCCAAAATCTTTTGCCCTCGTTTTGGACTCTAATTTGCATGATTTTAATGGAACTAACCAGGACTAACGATGTTTTTAGCAGAATTGCCTTGGTGTTATTTTTGTGCAGAAATCAAAGTTCTCAGAACGTCCTAAAAATTTACGGGGAACATTTTTGGAAAATATGAAAAATACCTGCGCAAAGATCCACCGGAGGAGGTGGGCCAGTGGGCCACAAGCCTTACCACCGCCACCGCCCTGGTGGCGGATGGCAAGCTTGTGGGGCCCACGTGGCTCTGCCGCCCCCAATCTCAGCTCTATAAGTTCACTTTGGTCCTAGAAAAAATCAGGAGAGAAGATTTCGTCGCGTTTGCGATATGGAGGCGCCGCCACAACCTGTTCTTCATCTGGAGGGCAGATCTGGAGTCCGTTTTGGGCTCCGGAGAGGGGAAATCGTCGCCATCGTCATCATCAACCTTCTTCCCTCTCCAATTCCATGAAGCTCTTCGTCGTTCGTGAGTAATCTATTCGTAGGCTCGCTGGGCGGTGATGAGCAGGATGAGATCTATCATGTAATCGAATTAGTTTTGATGGGGATTGATCCCTAGTATCCACTATGTTCTGAGATTGATGTTGCTACTACTTTGCCATGCTTAAGGCTTGTCACTAGGGCCCGAGTGCCATGATTTCAGATCTGAAATTATTATGTTGTCACCAATATATGTGTGTTTTAGATCCGATCTTGCAAGTTGTAGTTACCTACTATGTGTTATGATCCGGAAACCCCGGAGTGACAATAACCGGAACCACTCCCGATGATGACCATAGTTTGAGGAGTTCATGTGTTCACCAAGTGCTAATGCGTTGGTCCGGTTCTTTATTAAAAGGAGAACCTTAATATCTCGTAGTTTCCTTTTGGACCCCGCTGCCACGGGAGGGATGGACAATAGATGTCATGCAAGTTCTTTTCCCTAAGCACGTATGATGACACACGGAATGCATGCCTACATCACATTGACGAACGGGAGCTAGCCACATATCTCTCCGTGTTATAACTGTTGCATGATGAATATCATCCAAACAAATCACAGACCCATTGCCTATGAGTTTGTCCTACTACTGCTTTGACTTGTCTTGCTCTGTTGCTGTTACTTGTCTTGCTGTGCTGCTACTGTTGCTACTACTGTTGCTACTTGCTACTGCTGTCACTATTGCTGTTCCTTGCCACCACTATTACTCGTTACTTTGCTGCTACTACTTTGCTTGCAGATACTAATCTTTCAGGTGCGGTTGAATCAGACAAATTCAGCTGCTAATACTCGAGAGTATCCTCTCACCTCCTCTTGGCGAATCAACAAATTTGGGTCGATTACTCTACCCTCGAAAACTGCTGCGAACCCACGCGCTGGTGGGCCATCAACAACATTCTTCTAGTTTCGTTGCCGGGGAGTGCTAGCAGCATTCTTCTGGTGCCGTTGCAGGGGAAGCTTTGTTGTCACAGAATCAACATTCATCTACCTATTGCCAGAGAGTGCCAGTTAGCATTTTTCTGGCGCCGTTGCCAGGGAGTGCTAGCAACATTCTTCTAGTGCCATTGCAGGGGAAGGTGTGTTGTCACAGAATCAGCATTCGTCTAGCTATTGCCACAGAGTGCCAGTCAGAAAACCCAAAAATATTTCTTTTCTTTCTTTAGTTTGCTTTGTTTGCAGAGTTCATCTCACGTCCATGGTTGCAATTGCGCGTGATTATATCTTTCTACGTTCGATCGTGCAAGTGACTATGCAATTTTGACAAAGATCGACGGAAGGAATGCAACAAGGAAAGCCGGTATGAACTCTGTTTGTTTCTCCTTTTGTAGATATGCATGTACTTATGATCTAGAGACCAGCTTGTAGCGACATAGTGCTATGATTACAATGCTCTCCCAGTAGTTCATGCTTTCTTTGTGACTAGTCTCAAATAGCCGGAGTGCATAACATATTATTGAAATGTTTAGCATGCATTGCATTGTTCATGGTTTGGCATATTAGAGTGGTATTTCCCTTCGGAGAATTTCTGGATTGACTAGGCACATGCTTACACATGTTTATGACTAGAAGTCTATCAAGCCTTGATGATCTTTTTATTTCAGAATAGTTATATCGCTTTCATGCCCAATTCAATGTTGCTCTGTCGCTCTGCACGATTATGACCGTTATTGCTCTCTAGTTGGCCGCTTCCCTTTCTTTTGCTAGCCTTCGCCTATACTAAGAGGACTGACTGCTTGTGCATCCAAAATCCTTAAAACCAGTTGCGCCATATGAGTCCACCATACCTACCTATATGCGGTATTTATGTGTCGTTCCAAGTAAATTTGCATGTGCCGTATTCTAAATTTTCAATTAAATATTTTGTTTTGTATACTCGAATCACTCACGTAGTGACTAGGGGCTATCAGTATCTTCCATGCTAAGTAGGTTATTCTCAAGATATGTGTTGATTCACTGTCATTCACGAGAAAGTGGCTGGTAACCGGGATGCCCAGTTCCATGCTCAGAGTGAAATCAAATTTAATGAAACAAAACTCCCCCGGGATCATTGTTTGTATCGACGATATCCGTGGATTCGGCCCGCCGTGGAGTGTGATCGATTGGTGGAGGGGGAGTTGAAACTTTAATTTTCTGTTTGGGAACCGCCTATAATGTATTTAGCACGGAAGATATTGAGATCTCTTAGTTGTCACATTGACAATGAAAGCATACTGGCCAAAATTTTGATTTTTCTCTATTTTAAAGCTCAAGCTCTGGCACCTCTGCAAATCAATGCTTCCCTCTGCGAAGGGCATATCCATTTTACTTTTCTGTTGAGTCGTCCTCTTCTCATAAAAGCACCAACTATAGAGAGCATAATTGTCATTCTGAGTGTAATGTGCATTGTCCCAAAGCACCACATTGTCTTCTGCATGATTGTGATATTGCTTATTGTGAAATATTTATTTCTAGTCTCCTTTAAAACTTCGAAGGAGCGTCTGCATTTATGTTTTGCTTCACTCATGGGGGCTAGTGAGATACCGCTCTAGTATATCCAAGTCATGTGCATTGTGATCTCGTTATGCTTTTCAGTTACACATTATCCATTCTTAGTTGTTTGAAACTCCTCACATGATCGAAGGATTGCTTCGTGCATTGTCTTTGTAGCATTACTTCAATACTTGTTGGACTTGTTTGTAGTGCATACTTATATACATCTGGTGAAGCAAAAGAGTTTGTCAAGTTTTCTTTGTCGCGTTCAGTTCGTTGAACTGAATTGCTTGAGGACAAGCAATATGCTAAGCTTGGGGGAGTTGATACGTCCCAAATGTATCGACTTTTCCAAATACTTTTCCTGTTGTTTTGGCCTCATTCTTGCATGATTTGAATGAAACTAACCCGGACTGACGCTGTTTTCAGTAGAGCTGCCCGTATGGTTTTCTTGCATGCAGGAAAATGGATATTTAGACGTCCCAGAAAATTCCCAGAAAAAATAGAGAAAATCCACGCACCGGGAGGGACCATGGGCCAGAAGATGGGCCAGGGGGTTCCACAGGGCCCCCAGGCAACCTGCTCGGGCCGTGCCGAGAGGCCGCCTGGGTGGGGCCCACCCCCTTTGGTGCCCTACTCTAGCTCCTATTTTTACCTGTGACGAGGAAATTCCAGAACAGAAGTCGTTTTGCAAGTTCTCGACGTGGAGCTTCCGCCTCCCTCGGTTCTTCTTCGGGAGAGCTAATCTGGTGGCTGTTTTGGCCTCCGGAGAGGGGAAATCATCGCCGTCGTCATCATCATCGCCACTCCATCATCCTTCCATGGCTTCTCCCATCATGTGTGAGTAATTCCCTGCTGTAGGTGAAGGGGATGTGAGAGATTGGATGAGTTAGATCATGTAATAGTTCGTCGGATTGTTGGGGGCCTGTTGCCTATCATCTACTATGGTGTTTATCATCTTTGCTACTACTTGTTACTCTTAATGCTTGTCACTTTGGGCCTGAGTGCCATGATTTCAGATCTGAATACCTTATGTTTTCATGAATATATTTGTGTTCTAGATCCTATCTATGAGTAGTATGCACCTATTATAGTCCGGAACCGGCAATCCCAATGGTGACAGGTTGGGACACCAAAGGGATGGGCTATAGTTTGAGGATTCCATGTATCCATTGATTGTTAATGCTTTGTTTCGGTGCTCTTTGACAGGAGCACCTTAATATCCATAAGTTCCATTTGGCCCTGTTGATAGCGGGATGGTAGGATAAAAGATGTCGTGCAAGTTCTTATTGCAAGCACGTACGACTACCTCGGGATACATGCCTAATGTTTGATATATGCCTAGATGATCATTACTTTTCTGTGTGCCTTGCCCCAAGTTAAATACATGATATCTCTCATCCATGACCAACCATCCATCTCCTTAGCCTACAGTGTTTTAATCCTGCCGGTCACAAGTAGATTTACTTTCGTTGTTTTACTTTCGTTGCTTTGCCACTATTATTTCCGTTGCCACTATCACTTCCACATCACCATCGCTACTAATATTTTGTTGCCAAGAAAGTATCTTTCAGGTGCGGTTGAATTGACAACTCAACTGTTAAAGCTTATAAATATTCTTTGGCTCCCCTTGTGTCGAATCAATAAATTGGGTTAACTTACCCGCGAAGACGGTTGCAATCCCCTACACTTGTGGGTTATGAGTTATTGAGCGTAGAGGTGTCTTGGTCATGTCTGCATAGTTCTCGAACCCGCGAGGTGTGCACACTTAACGTTCGGTGACGATTTGGTATTGTTGAGTTATATATGTTGGTGACCGAAGGTTATTCGGAGTCCCGGACGTCACAAGGAGCTCCGGAATGGTCCGGAGGTAAATATTTATATACAGGAAAGTGGTATTAGGTTTTCGGAAAAGTTTTAGGGTTTTCAAGTATTGCATCGGGAGTGCCGAAAGGGTTCCGGGGGTCCACCGGGAGGGGCCCACCCACACACAGGCCACATGGGCCTAAGAGGTGGCGCACGAGCCCCTGGTGGGCTGGGCAGCCGACCCCAAGAAGGCCCATGCGCCCAAGAGTAGGTGGAGGAGGTGCCTTGGTGGAGGAGGAGTCCTACCTAGGGTGTCCACCTCCCTTGTTGGAGGTGGACTCCCCCTAGTTCAGCCGACCCACTCTCCTTAGAGAAGGGGCCAAGGCTGAGCCCTACCTACCCCTTCCTCCTATAAATAGATAGGGAGAGGGAGGCAGCCAATACACAATTGCTTGATGGTGCCATACCTCTCTCTCTCATAGTAATTCTCCTCCTTCGTGATCACGACGGCGCTTGGCGAAGCCCTACTGAGATTGCACCACCATCGCCGCCACCACATCATCGTGATGCCGGTGTACTCAACATCTACTTCACCATCGCTCGCTGGATCGAAGAGGTGAAGGCGTCATCGAGCATTACGTGTGTTGAACGCGGAGGTGTCGTCCATTCGGCATTGAGCAGGACATTTGTGATCGGATCGCGGGACGAATCGTGATTGGATCGCAAAGTCATTCGACTACATCAACCGCGTTTCTCAATGCTCCCGCTTAGCAATCTACAAGGGTATGTAGATGCTCTCCCCCTCTCGTAGATGTTGATCTCCATAGATTGATCTTGGTGAGCGTATGAAAATTTTGTTTCACAGGCAACGTTCCCCAATAGTGGCATCATGAGCTAGGTCTATGCGTAGATGACATCACGAGTAGAACACAAAGGATTTTATGGGTGTTGATATTCATATTGCTTCCTTCCTTAGTCTTTTCTTGATTCGGCGATATTGTGGGATGAAGCGGCCGGGACCAACTTTAGTCGTCCACGTACGAGAGACAGGTTCCATCAACTGACATGTGACTTTGTTGCATAAGATGGCTGACGGGTGTGTGTCTCTCCCACCTTAGTTGAATCAGATTCAACAAAGGCGGTCCTTGTAGAAGGTTAAATAGCAACTTGTATATCACCGTTGTGGTTTTGTGTAGGTAAGAATCGTTCTTGCCAGATACCCATTGCATCCACGTAAAACATGCAACAACAATTTAGAGGACGTCTAACTTGTTTTTTCAGGGTATGTTGTGATATGATATGGCTAAAGACATGATGAAATATATTTGATGTATGAGATTATCATGTTTTGTAATAGTTATTATCAACTTGCATGTTGATGCAGACGGCAACCGGGAGGAGCCATAGGGTTGTCTTTAATTATTGCATGACCTACATGTCAATCATTAAGCACTATGTAATGCTTTACTTTATCGCTTAATGATAGAAATAGTAGTAGAAGCATGGTTGGCGTGACAACCCTGACGACAACACAATGATGGAGATCATGGTGTCATGTCGGTGATGATGGAGATCATGCACGTGCTTTGGAGATGGAGATCAAAAGCACAAGTTCATGGCCATATCATGTCACTTATGATTTACATGCGATGTTAATCATTTTATGCATCTTATTTTGCTTAGGACGTCGGTGGCATTATAAGGTGATCCGTCACTAAAATTTCAAGATAAAATTGTGTTCGCCCCGAGTGTGCACCTTGTGAAAGATCGTCGTTTCAAAGCACCACGTGATGATCGGGTGTGATAGACTCTACGTTCGCATACAACGGGTGCAAACCCGTTTTGCACATGCTGAACACTCGGGTTAAACTTGACGAGCCTATCATGTACACACATGGTCTCCTAACACAAGAGACCGAAAGGTTGAACATGAGTCATATAGTAGATATGATCAACATGGAGATGTTCACCATAGAAACCACCTCATCTCACGTGATGATAAGACTTGGGTTGGTGAATTTCTATCATGTAACACTTGGATGATTGAAGGGATGTCAATTTGAGTGGTAGTTTTTAAGTAATATGATTAACTAAAATCATTATCTTGAACATAGTCTAAGAAACCTTTGTAGAATTATGTTGTAAATCAATGGCTCATGCAGTAGCACCCCTGAATTTCAATGCGTTCCTAGAGAAAGCCAAACTGAAGGATGATGGAAGTAACTTTGTAGAATGAGACCGTAATCTCAGGATTGTCCTCATGGTTTCCCAAAAGTCTTATGTCCTTGATGCCCCACTTGGTGTGGCACCCCCTCCAGAGTCGTCTCATGACGTTATGAACGTTTGGAAAGCACGTTCCGATGACTACTCAATAGTTCAGTGTGTTGTGTTGTATGGCTTAGAATCGGGACTTCAAAGATGTTTTGAACGTCATGGAGCATATGAGATGCTCCAGGAGTTGAAGTTTATTTTTGAAAAAGTATCCGGATCCAGAGGTATGAGACCTCCGATAAGTTCTATGCTTGCAAGATGGAGGAGAACGGGCCTATCAGTGAGCACATACTCAAAATGTCCGGGTATTCCAACCGTATGGCTGAGTTGGGAATTTCCCACCACAGGCGATCACTAACAGAGTTCTTCAATCACTGAAACCTAGCTACAAAAGATTTGCGATGAACCATAACATTCAAGGGATGAATAAATCAGTCGCCGAGCTATTTGCGATGCCGAAAGTCGCTGAGCCAGAAATTCAAAAGGAGCATCAAGTGTTGATGGTCAATCAAACTACTAGTTTCAAGAAGAATGGAAAGGGAAAGAACTATAACTCCAAGAAGAGTGGTAAAGTAGTTTCTCCTCCCGTGAAGAAACCCAACGCTAGACCCAAGCCAGAAATTGAGTGCTTTCATTGCAAGGGAACTGGCCACTCAAAGCGGAACTGCCCCAAGTATCTAACCGAGAAGAAGGCGGCCAACACCAAACAAGGTATATATGATATACATTTTATTGATGTGTACCTTACCAACTCTCATTGTACTGCCTGGGTATTTTATACCGGTTCGGTTGCTCACATTTTCAACTCAAAACAGGAACTAATGAATAGACGGAGGCTGGCAAAGGACAAAGTGACGATGCGCGTGGGAAATGGTTCCAAGGTTGATGTGATCACCGTCGGCACAATCGCTCTTCGATTACCATTGGGATTCATGGTGAACCTGAATAATTATTATTTAGTGCCTACGTTGAGCATGAACATTATATCTGGATCTTGTTTGATGCGAGATGGTAACTCATTTAAATCAGAGAATAATTTTTGTTCTATTTATATGAGTACTATCTTTTATGGTCATGCACCCAATGTGAGGGGTTTATTCTTATTGAATCTCGATAGTGATGATACACATGTTCATAACATTGATGCCAAAAGATGTAGGGTTGATAATGATAGTACCACTTTCTTGTGGCACTGTCGCTTAGGTCATATTGGTGTAAAACGCATGAAGAAACTCCATGCTGATGGACTTTTGGAGTCACTTGATTTTGGATCACTTGTACATGTGAACCATGCCTTATGGGCAAGATGACTAAGAACCCGTTCTCTGGAACAATGGAACGGGCAAGTGACTTATTGTAAACCATACATAGTGGTCGATACGTCTCCATCGTATCTACTTTTCCAAACTCTTTTGCCCTTGTTTTGGACACTAACTTGCATGATTTGAATGGAACTAACCCGAAATAACGCCGTTTTCAGCAGAATTGCCATGGTGTTGTTTTTGTGCAGAAATGAAAGTTCTCGGAACGTCCTGAAAATTTACGGAGAATATTTCTGGAAGAAAAATACCTGCGCAAAGATCCACCGGAGGGGACGGGCTAGTGGGCCACAAGCCCGGTTACCGCGGCCACCCCCTAGCCGCGACAACCAAGCTTGTGGGGCCCACGTGGCTCTCCCGCCCCCAAACTCAGCTCTATAAATTCCCTTTCTTCTAATCAAGAGAGATGATTTCATCGCGTTTGCGATACGGAGGCGCCGCCACATCCTGTTCTTCATCTGGAGGGCAGATCTGGAGTCCGTTTTGGGCTTCGGAGAGGGGAAATCGTCGCCATCGTCATCATCAACCTTCTTCCCTCTCCAATTCCATGAAGCTCTTCATTGTTCGTGAGTAATCTATTCGTAGTCTTGCTGGGCGGTGATGAGTAGGATGAGATCTATCATGTAAGCGAGTTAGTTTTGACAGGGATTGATCCCTAGTATCCACTATGTTCTGAGATTGATGTTGCTACTACTTTGCCATGCTTAATGCTTGTCACTAGGGCCCGAGTGCCATGATTTCAGATCTGAAATTATTATGTTGTCACCAATATATGTGTGTTTTAGATCCGATCTTGCAAGTTGTAGTTACCTACTATGTGTTATGATCCGGCAACCCCGGAGTGACAATAACTAGAACCACTCCCGGTGATGACCATAGTTTGAGGAGTTCATGTGTTCACCAAGTGCTAATCCGTTGTTCCGGTTCTTTATTAAAAGGAGAACCTTAATATCCCGTAGTATCCTTTTGGACCCCGCTGCCACGGGAGGGATGGACAATAGATGTCATGCAAGTTCTTTTCCCCAAGCACGTATGACGACACACGGAATGCATGCCTACATCACATTGGCGAACGGGAGCTAGCCACATATCTCTCCGTGTTATAACTGTTGCATGATGAATGTCATCCAACAAATCACCAATCCATTGCCTATGAGTTTGTCCCACTGTTGTTGTTACTTGTTTTGCTCTGCTGCTATTACTACTGTTGCTGCTACTGTTACTTGTTTTGCTCTGCTGCTGCTGTCACCACTGTTGCTACTACTGTTACTTGCTACTGCTGTTACTTGCTAGTGCTGCTACTTGCTACTGCTGTCACTACTGCTGTTCCTTGCCACTGTTGTTACTTGTTACATTGCTGCTACCTGCTACAATACCTTTTTCTCGCACCGTTGCCGGGAAAGAATATTTCCCGTCCACAGGCAACTTCTGGCGCCATTGATACGACAATTAGGAATAGTCTGGCTTGTCAACAGATCGTTTCTGGCACCATTGCTATCATACTACTTTGCTGTTGATACTTTGCTTGCAAACACTAATCTTTCAGGTGTGGTTGAATCTGACACATTCAGCTGCTAATACTTGAGAATATTCTTTCACTTCCCGTTGAGCGAACCAACAGATTTGGGTTGAAGACTCTACCCTCGAAAGTTGCGGTGATCCCACGCGCTGGTGGGCCATTGCAAGACAATTGCTAATTGTTGAGCAACTGGGACAAGCTCTTTCCTGGCTCCGTTGCCGTGGAGGCATCAAGTCAGGAATAGTTGCACGTCAGCAGCATTTTTATGGCGCCGTTGCCGGGGAAGGATAGCTATATTCTCTGAGTCACTTGGGATTTATATCTGCTGATCACTATGAAGAATCTGAAAGATCAAAAAACCAAAGTCTTGCCCTCAACTACGAGGGGAGGTAAGGAACTGCCATCTAGCTGTGCACTAGATTCACCTTCAGTTATGAGTAAGTTTGCGACACCACCTCTTGCTAGAAATATTGATATGTCGTATGTGCCTGATACTGCTAGAGATGATATGCTTGATACTGCTTTGCCTGATGATGCTAGAGATGCTATGCCTGATACTGCTAGAGATGCTATGCTTGATACTGCTTTGCCTGATGATGCTAGAGATGTTATGCCTGATACTGCTAGAGATGCTATACTTGATACTGCTAGAGATACTACTTTGCCTGATATGCCACTAGGGGTATTCCTTGATTCTCATATTGCTAGAGTTACTGCCAATGCTCGTGATGCTTCTGAAACTGTCGATACTGTTGAGATAGAACCCGCTTTTGCTCCTGCTAGATCTAGCTCTCCTAGATATGAATTGCCTGATATACCTGAGGGTTACGTTATGGACGGAGAGATAGCTGAGGATTTTCTTGCGTGTAAGGATGCCTATGACGCTGAGAAATTACTTCTCAAGTGGAAGGAAAAATCTCTGAAAGCTAGGATGAAATACGACCCAAAGTTTGCCACTTCACCTCTTTTTATCACCGATAAGGATTATGAATTCTCTGCCGACCCTGAGATAATATATCTAGTCGAATCTGATCCTTTCCACGGTTATGAGTCTGAGACGGTCGTAGCCCATCTTACCAAACTGCACGATATAGCCACCCTTTTCACTAGTGAGGAGAAGCTCTGCTACTACTATATCCTTAAGCTGTTTCCTTTCTCTATAAAGGATGACGCTAAAGCATGGTTCACTTCTCTTGCTCCTGGATGTGTGAGTAGTCCCCAGGATATGGTCTAATACTTCTGTGAGAAATATTTCCCTGCCCATAAGAAGCAAGCTACCTTGCAGGAAATATACAACTTTGCTCAACTAAAAGAAGAGAGTCTCCCACAAGATTGGGGGAGGCTCATCCAGCTACAGAATGCTTTGCCTGATCATCCTCTTAAGAAGAACGAGATACTTGATATCTTCTATAACGGACTTACCGATGCTTCTAGAGACCACCTAGATAGTTGTGCCGGTTGTGTTTTTAGGGAACGAACTATAGAACAAGCTGAGACCCTACTAAATAACATCTTGATCAACGATAATGCTTGGACTATTCTCGAACCACCTCCTAAGCCAACTCCTAAGAAAAGAGGTATTCTATTCCTCAGTTCCGAAGATATGCAAGAAGCCAAGAAATCTATGCAAGAGAAAGGCATTAGATCTGAAGATGTCAAAAATCTACCACCTATCGAAGAGATCCATGGTCTCGATAACCCGATACAAGTAGTAGAAGTAAATTCTCTGCGTAGGTTTGATGAGAGTGATATTCCTTTTGAAAAACCTACTAGCTTATGCTTTGATGAATATGACAACTTTGTTGCCAAACAACAGAGTTTCAACGATTATGTTAGCAGACATTCGGAACAAAGTACTCGTATGCTTAGCCATTTAAGTGCTTGTGTAGACACAAATGTCAATGCTCTGAAGCTTCTGAGTAAACATGCCTCTATGATTACTACTCAGGTAGAACAAGTACTTAAAGCTCAAAATGACTTGCTCAATGAATTAAATGACAACGCTGTCTGAGTCATTACTAGAGGAGGCAAAATGACTCAGGAACCTTTGTATTCTGAAGGCCATCCTAAGAGAATTGATCAAGATTCTCAAGGAATTAATGCTGATACACCCAGTCATCCTAAGAAGAAGAAGGATGATAGAAACCTACATGTCAGTTCACCAAATACTATCACACCTGAAGAACCAAATGATATTTATGCGTCTGATGAAGAAACACAATCTAGTGATGAACATGAACCTGGTGACAATATGGACAGCGATGTTCATAATAATAATCAACCTAGCAATGATAAGGATGTGGAGACTGAATCTACGGTTAATCCTGATAACCCACAACCTAAGAGATACGATAAGAATGACTTCACTGCTAGGAAGCATGGTAAAGAAAGAGAGCCATGGGTTCAGAGACCTATGCCCTTTCCTCCTAAGCCATCCAAAAAAGGGATGATGATGATTTTGAGCGCTTTATTGAAATGATAAGACCCGTCTTTCTGCAGATGCGGTTAACTGATATGCTCAAAATGTCCCCATATGCCAAGTACATGAAACATATCGTGACCAATAAACGGAAGATACCAGATCTTGAGATCTCCACCATGCTTGCCAATTACACTTTCAAAGGTGGAACTCCTGAGAAACTTGGTGATCCCGGAGTGCCCACTATACCTTGCTCCATTAAAGGAAACTACGTAAGAACTGCCTTGTGTGACCTTGGAGCCGGTGTTAGTGTTATGTCGCTCTCTCTTTATCATAGACTTGAACTGGATAAGTTGACACCCACTGAAATTTCTGTGCAAATGGCCGACAAATCAACTGCTTTCCCTGTCGGCATTTGCGAGGATGTGCGTGTTGTGGTTGCTAACACCACTATCTTAACAGACTTTGTTATCTTGGATATTCCCGAGGACGATGCCATGGCTGTCATCCTCGGAAGACCCTTTTTAAACACGACAGGGGCTGTTATAAATTGCAACAAAGGCAATGTCACTTTCCATGTCAACGGTATAGAGCATACCTTGCACTTTCCGAAGAAACAATATCAAGCACATTGCATCAATGCTATCGAAAAAACTTCATCGATTCTTATTGGGAGCTTTAAATGCCCTATTCCTCGTGTCAAGATGAAGTATGATCTGCTTGTTGGGGAGATTCATATCCCCATTGAGGTGACTTTGTGACTATTCGAAAATTCTCCGTTCTCTTTTGCGATTCGAGAAGGTTTTGTCATGAGGATTAGATCAACCCCATTGACGGATTTCTTTCGATGACCATGAAATGGATGAATCAAAGAGTCACATACCTCTGTTTTAAGCTTTTACTTTCTGTTGCTTAGAAGAAAAATGATAGATTTAGTTTAGTTTTCTATGTTTCCTGTTTTAGCGTCCGGTAGAAAAGTACCCCGAAAATAAAAGTTCTCTGATGGTCCTGAAAATCTAGTATAATTTTTTCTGGAATATTTGAAAAATAATGGGACCGAGAGCTGGCCTGGGGGCCACACTAGTGGCCACAAGCCCTGTCCCCGCGGGCTACCCCCCTGGCCGCGGCAAGCAAGCTTGTGGGGCCCATAGGGACCCCCACCACTCATTCCAGCTCCCATCCTCTTCTTATACCTCTAGAAAAAATCGTTTCGCAGCTCAAACCCGTGTTCTTGCTCATTTGGCTGTGATTTTTGATCTTCTTGCTCAAAACACCATTCTCCGAACCGTTTTGGGGAAATTACTCCTTGGTAAGTGACTCCTCCATTGGTCCAATTAGTTTTTGCTCTAGTGCTTTATCCTTCGCGTATTCTTGCTACCTTGGTGACCTTGTTCTTGAGCTTGAAATGTTGATTTTAGCTGGTCCCAAGTAGTTTTAGCATGTGATACGGTCTCTAGGCACTAGTAGGAGTAGTTGCTACAAGGTGTGGTTGGTCTTTATTCACTTTTCTCTTGAACTTCAAAAATTTCAGCAAAAGGAAATTATGTTCAGGAGGAAGTTTCATGGTGGTTCCTCAAGTAAGGAGGGTCCCCGTCTTTCTATTCGGGAGCCCGATCCTTATCAACTAAGGGACGCACCGGTACAACCATGTGAATGGCCTTCTGATGAGTTCATGATCGAAGCAGGCTTCAAGGATGAGTTTGATAAACTTGTCCGCAATGCCGGGTTAGAAGAATTCCTCTCAGATAAATGTGAACAGTATGCTTTGGTCACTGCCTCTTTCGTGCGCAGATTTAAATTTTCAGTTGGCCGTGACTCATCCATACTGTTTGATATGTATGATAAATCCTACACCATGGATTTGGAGGATTTCAATAGGATTTGCAAGATACCCGATGGGGGTAATCTTAAAGATCCTGCTAAGTCTTTGGTTAGAGATTTTGTCTCTAGTATAACTGTTGGAGAAACTAGAGACATCACGCAAGCTACCATAGGAAGCATTCATTTCCCTGCCTTGCACTACTTTGCCCTCTTCATAGGCAGATGCATTAACGGCAAGGTTGAACATTGTCACCTATGCGCATCCGACCTTAGTATCCTTAAGAGCGCAGTGACGGGTGACAAAAGCTTCAACATGGGAGCTATTATAGCAAGGATGCTGAATAAGAACGCTATTGAGGGGGATTTCTTTGGCGGCATCTATGCCACCCGCATAGCAAATTTTCTTGGAGTACCTATCCGCGCAGGAGATCCCCCGCTCCATACAGCTTTCCTTGACCGCATCGCTATGACATGCTACCAGTTCCTTGAGAGGGATGATGAATCCCTCCTATACCGATTGATATTTAACCGATAGCGTGTTTTCCATATTACCCTTCCTGCTCCTGCTTTATTTGACTTTCAGGTAAAACGGAGATACTACATAACCATAGGAGAGGCAAAGGAGTATGAGAGGGAGGCGACTGTTGCTCGTCTCCGTGAGGCAGCTATTCAGGCAGTGGCTGCAGCGCTCCCGTATAACCCTGATTATGATTTTGGGTTTCGCCAGGACCGTCCTTGGGAGTAGACCAAGCTAGTCCAAAAGCCTAAGCTTGGGGGAGTACGTGTTCTCACCAACTTTACATTCATGCTTATGCTTTCACTTTGTTAGTCGGTGTTTACACTTTGCCACTGTATTATCCATGCTAGTTTATTTTCATTTTCTTGTTTTCTTGTTTTGTGTCCTTTTGAGAAAACCCAAAAAGATTTTCCTTTCTTCTTTTGCTTGTTGGGAGCTTTCCCGTGTAAATAGTTGTTTTTTCTTTGGGTCAAGGTAGAAGATATTGGTTACAATGTTTAGTGGCTCTCGCATGCATACTTGTTTAGCTTTCAAAGAGCCATATTACTTTGTCTTCTCCTTTGTGTTTGCCTGCAGATTCAGCTTAGTCCAATGCACGAGCACTCTTATTATCATTCACATCGTTCGATCGTGCAAGTGAAAGGCAATAATGATGATATATGATGAAGTGACTGAGACTGAAAAGCCGGTATGAACTCTTTCTATTTTGTTTTTGTAAATATGACTAGCTTGTCGTCCCAGATTCAGCTTTGTTGAGAGAGAACCATGTTTTCAATGACAACTTAGAGATCATAGTTTCTGATGCCATGTTTAATTAGCTAGGAGCTTATAATGGTTTGTCTTGAATGTCAACATAGATTTTGAGATGATTATGATGTAGTATGATAGGATGGTATTCTCCTTTGAATGATTCAAGTGGCTTGACTTGGCACATGTTCATACATGTAGTTGAAACAAAATCAACATAGCCTCTATGATGTTCGTGTTCATGGTGATTTATATCCTGTTCATGCTTGCACTCAATGTTAGTCAAACTCATTGCATCTTGATGACTGTTGTCGCTCTCTAGTTGGTCGCTTCCCAGTGTTTTGCTAGCCTTCACTTGTACTAAGCGGAATACTGCTTGTGTATCCACTTCCATAAACCCAATTTTTTCCATGAGAGTCACCATACCTACCTATTTGCGGTATCTACTTGCCGTTCCAAGTAAATTTTCATGTGCCATTCTCTAAACCTTCAAGAAATAATCTGTTTTGCATGCCCGAACCGCTCATGTGGTGACAGGGGGCTACTGGTATCTTCCATGTTAGGCGTGTTATCCTCGACATGTGTTTATTCACTGTCATTCACGAGAAAGGGGCCGGTAATTTGAATGCCTAGTTCCACGCTTAAATCGAAAATATAATTGTAAAACAAGACTCCCCCGGATTGATGTTAGTATGGACGGTACCCGCTGATTCGGCTAGACGTGGAGTGTGATTGATTGGTGGTGGGGGAGTTAAAACTTTACTTTTCTGTTTGGGAACCTCCTATAGCATGAGTAGCTTGGAAGATATTGAGAACTCTTGGTCATTGCATTGTCAATGAAAGCATGCCACCCAAAATTATTATCTCTGTTTTCAAAGCTTGAGCTCTGGCACCTCTGCAAATCAATGCTTCCCTCTGCGAAGGGCCTGTCTATTTCTTTTCCTGTTGAGTCATCCTCTTCTTATATAAGCACCTATTAGAGAGCACCTCTGTCATTTTTATGCTTTGCTTTTGATTGATATTGAAAAATATGAAAAATACTTGCGCAAAGATCCACCGAAGGGGACGGGCCAGTGGGCCACAAGCCGTGTTGCTGCGGCCACCCCCCTGGCCGCGACAACCAAGCTTGTGGGGCCCACGTGGCTCTGCCGCCCCCAAACTCAGCTCTATAAATTCCCTTTCTTCTCGAAAAAAAATCAAGAGAGATGATTTCATCGCGTTTGCGATACGGAGGCGCCGCCACATCCTGTTCTTCATCTGGAGGGCAGATCTGGAGTCCGTTTTGGGCTTCGGAGAGGGGAAATCGTCGCCATCGTCATCATCAACCTTCTTCCCTCTCCAATTCCATGAAGCTCTTCATTGTTCGTGAGTAATCTATTCGTAGTCTTGCTGGGCGGTGATGAGTAGGATGAGATCTATCATGTAAGCGAGTTAGTTTTGACAGGGATTGATCCCTAGTATCCACTATGTTCTGAGATTGATGTTGCTACTACTTTGCCATGCTTAATGCTTGTCACTAGGGCCCGAGTGCCATGATTTCAGATCTGAAATTATTATGTTGTCACCAATATATGTGTGTTTTAGATCCGATCTTGCAAGTTGTAGTTACCTACTATGTGTTATGATCCGGCAACCCCGGAGTGACAATAACTAGAACCACTCCCGGTGATGACCATAGTTTGAGGAGTTCATGTGTTCACCAAGTGCTAATACGTTGTTCCGGTTCTTTATTAAAAGGAGAACCTTAATATCCCGTAGTATCCTTTTGGACCCCGCTGCCACGGGAGGGATGGACAATAGATGTCATGCAAGTTCTTTTCCCCAAGCACGTATGACGACACACGGAATGCATGCCTACATCACATTGGCGAACGGGAGCTAGCCACATATCTCTCCGTGTTATAACTGTTGCATGATGAATGTCATCCAACAAATCACCAATCCATTGCCTATGAGTTTGTCCCACTGTTGTTGTTACTTGTTTTGCTCTGCTGCTATTACTACTGTTGCTGCTACTGTTACTTGTTTTGCTCTGCTGCTGCTGTCACCACTGTTGCTACTACTGTTACTTGCTACTGCTTTTACTTGCTACTACTGCTACTTGCTACTGCTGTTCCTTGCCACTTCTATTACTCGTTACACTGCTGGTACCTGCTACAATACCTTTTTCTCGCACCGTTGCCGGGAAAGAATATTTCCCGTCCACGGGCAACTTCTGGCGCCATTGATACGACAGTTAGGAATAGTCTGCCTTGTCAACAGATCGTTTCTCGCACCGTTGCTATCATACTACTTTGCTGCTAATACTTTGCTTGCAGACACTAATCTTTCAGGTGTGGTTGAATCGGACACATTCAGCTGCTAATACTTGAGAATATTCTTTCACTTCCCGTCGAGCGAACCAACAAATTTGGGTTGAATACTCTACCCTCGAAAATTGCCGCGATCCCACGCGCTGGTGGGCCATTGCAAGACAATTGCTAATTGCTGAGCAAGTGGGACAAGCTCTTTTCTGGCTCCGTTGCCATGGAGGCATCAAGTCAGGACTAGTTGCACGTCAGCAGTGGTGTGTGTGGTCCGATGAGCATTGAGGCGCGCGGTGAATATTATTACTTTCTCACCTTCACCGATGACTTAAGTAGATATGGTTATATTTACTTAATGAAACACAAGTCTAAAACGTTTGAAAAGTTGAAGCAATTTCAGAGTGAAGTTGAGAATCATTGTAACAAGAAGATTAAATTCCTATGATCAAATCAAGGAGGAGAATATCTGAGTTATGAGTTTGGCAATCACCTAAGACAATGTGCAATTGTTTCATAGTTGACGCCACATGGAACACCAAAGCGGAATGGAGTGTCTGAATGTCGTAATCAAACCTTATTAGAGACTATTGGAAATATACCCTAGTGCCAATGATAAAGTGGTTATTATTACATTTCCTTGTTCATGATAATCGTTTATTATTGATACGTCTCCAATGTATCTATAATTTTTGATTGTTCCATGCTATTAGATTATCTGTTTTGGATTTTTATACGCATTAATATGCTATTTTATATTATTTTTGGGACTAACCTATTAATCCAGAGCCTAGTGCCAGTTTCTGTTTTTTTCATGTTTTTTAGTATTGCAGATAAGGAATATTAAACGGAGTCCAAACGGAATAAAATCTCCGGAATGATTTTTCTTGGACCAAAAGAAACCTGCCAGACTTGGAGAAGGGGCAGGAGACTGATGACGAGATGATGTATATACTTCTCGCACCTCGTTGGTTACCCCAAGTGGAAGGTTGACATGTAGTCAACAGCAAGTTTTCCCTCACACAAGAACTGTAAGGTTTATCGAACCAGGAGGACTCCTAGGCTCAACAAGTAGGTGTCTTCCACCCTGGGGCTAGCAGAAGAAGTGGACCTGCACACACACGAATAACTTTGCTCCCAACGAGTACACAGAGGTTGTCAATCTGTCCGGCCTTGTAGTTTGCAAAGGATCAAAACACAAGCGGGAATAGTAATGGTGCTGGCAACGGAAAAGTAAATGAAAACGGTAAATGATGGAGGTGTAAACAATGATGGTGATATGGACCGGAGTCACATGATGTTCACTAGTGATGTCTCTCTCCCAAAAGACAATAAACAACTATGCTTGGGTAAACAAATCACAGTTGGGAAATTCACAGAATTATGAACGCGCCGCAATGCTAATTATGCTACTTGATAGTTAGACGTTCAATAGTAATGGATAGTACGCCAGGACAAGTACACCATTTCTTCATCGGCATCTACTTACTAATCATCCACCTTGAGATATTTACCCAGAACATCTCTCCGGTATTAAGTTGCGAGCCCCACCCAAAGTGTAAACTCAAAGCAATGGACAACTGCATTAACGAACTATGCGTAAGGTAAACAATCCTTGCAACCATGGTCACAAGCACCGTTGTTTTCTCCCTGGTGGCAACAACAGATCCCCTAGTCTCATGTTTCTGTCACTCAAGCTAGACATCGAGGGACATGAATCTACAATCATGCATAACACTCCCTCTTGGAGTTACAATCTACTACTCGGCCAAAGCAACAAATAGCAACAGAGAACATGCATGAATCACTGAGGAACATAATATAAAAGGATAATCAAATATATAACTCATAACAATCTAAACATATTCTCATAATCCATCGGATCCCAACAAATCGAGCATAGCAACAACAAGAGAATTACATAGATGCCTTGATCATGTAGGGCAGCTCACAAGGACTAACCATTGAAGCACAAGATTAAAGAGAAGACATCACTTAGCTACTAGTCATGGACCCATGGTCCAAGGAGGACTTCTCACGACACGTCCGGGAAGCGTCCATGGCGGTGGACAAGCTCCCGGAGGTCAATCCTCCCTCCGGCAGGGTGCCGGGAAGAGGCCTACTAACGCTCCCGTTCTCGGAAGTGCTACGGCGGCGGAACGATGGAGAAATTCATGATTCTGGAAATTGTGGAAGGGTTTGCTCTCGGAGGAGTAAATATAGGCCAAAGGAGGGCACCAAAGGAGGTGGGGCCCATCGAGGTGGCCTCCTGGCGCGGCCTAGGGACTGGCTGCGCTAGCAGGTCGCCTGGATGGCCCTTGGCCCCCTCTGGCCCATCTTTGGTGATCCAGAAGCTTCTGTTTCACTGATTTTTTATATATTTTTCCTAGAATTTTTCGGGCTTCGAAAAATTG
This sequence comes from Hordeum vulgare subsp. vulgare, assembly GCF_904849725.1. NCBI lineage: Eukaryota > Viridiplantae > Streptophyta > Magnoliopsida > Poales > Poaceae > Hordeum > Hordeum vulgare. The sequence goes on along the minus strand of NC_058521.1, from coordinate 548,589,762 downwards.
GGTAAAAGCCCCTGCAAAATAGACACCAGGAGACAGAAACTGGCACTGGGTGCATGGAGTTAGTAGGTTAGTCCAAATATGTGTAAAATTATATAAAAGTGTAGAAAAACATATAGCAATGTCACCCCAAAGATCATGGAACAAGCAGAAATTATAGATACGTTTGGGACGTATCAGAGACCTGTCGGCAGACGACAAGCCTGCAGGGCGCGCCCTTGGGGGGTGCGCCCCTGGCTTGTGGCCCCCCCTGCAGGTCTCCTAACCCTAATCTTCGTCCTATAAATTCCCAAATATTCCCCAATACCAAAACAAGACAAAAATAATATCTTTCTACTGTCGGGATCCTCTGCTCCCATGAGATCAAATCTGGGAGCCTTTTCCGGTAATCTACCAGAGGGGGAATCGATCACGAAGGGCATCTACATCAACTCCATTGCCCCTCCGATGATGCGTGAGTAGTTCACCACAGACCTACGGGTCCAGAGCTAGTAGCTAGATGGCTTGTTCTCTCTCTTTGTTCTTCAATACCATGTTCTTCATGATCTTCATGGAGATCTATCCGATGTAATACTCTTTTACGGTGTGTTTGTCGAGATCCGATGAATCGTGGGTTTATGCTTAGATTATCTATGAATATTATTTGAATCTTCTCTGAATTCTTATATGCATGATTTCATATCTAGCAAGTCTCTTCAAGTTATTGGTTTGGTTTGGCCAACTAGATTGGTAATTCTTGCAATGGGAGAAGTGCTTAGTTTTGGGTTCAATCTTGCGGTGTCCTCACCCAGTGAAAAAGTAGGGGTAGCGAGGCACATATTGCATTGTTGCCATCGAGGATAAAAAGATGGGGTTTTCATCATATTTCTTGAGTTTATCTCTCTACATCACGTCATCTTACCTAATGTGTTACTCTGTTCTTCATGAACTTAATACTCTAGAAGCGGTCAGGAGTCGGTCGATGTGTGGAGTAATAGTTCTAGATGCAGAATTGTTTCGGTCTACTTAACCCGGACGTGATGCCTATATGCATAATTATTGCCTTGGATATCTTCATAATTATTAGCTTTTCTATCAATTGCTCGATAGTGATTTGGTCACCCACCGTATTATTTTCCTTCATCAGAGAAGCCTTTAGTGAAACCTATGGCCCCTGGGTCTATTTTCCATATCATACTTTCAGATCTATAAACCAAAAATACCAAAAATATATTGCTGCCATTTATTTACTTGTGTTTTACTTTTAGTTCTAGCAGTCTCTTATATCTATCTCTATCAGATGTCATCCTTGCAAATAACCGTGAAGGGATTGACAACCCTTTTTTAGCGTAGGGCGCAAGTGTTTGATTGTTTGTGTAGGTGATAAGATTGGGGCCTTGCTTGTTCCTCCTACTAGATTGATACCTTGGTTCTCAACAAAGTGAAGGAAATACTTATCTACTTTGTTGCATCACCTTTTCCTCTTCAAGGGAAAACTAACGCAAGCTCAAGAAGTAGCAAGAAGGATTTCTGGCGCCGTTGCCGGGGAGGATACATAGCAAGATCAAGATTACCAAGTACCCATCACAAACTCATCTCTTGCATTTACTTTATTTGCCTTTTGCCTCTCGTTTTTCTCTCCCCCATTTCTAAAATGATTTTCAGAAAATACCAAAAAGATTTGCATTTTTATTCACCCTTCTATCATTTGCCTCTTTCCTTCCGGATCTCTTACTTTTTTCTATGACTAGCATTACCACTTCCCCTTTGTCACCAGATTTTAAAGTTTTATACTTCAAACAAAAACGAAGGAAAAAATTGAAAGATGGCTGGTATAGGCTATTGGAATCTTATCGTATCTCCAACCTAAAAGCAGATGCAAAGGTTTTGCTTAGAATTTTTTACATTGGATTGGCTTTAGATCATAGAGAACTCTTAGATTTCGCCTCAAAAGGGAATTTTATTGAATTAAATACAAACGCTGCTTATGAAGTTTTGGAGGGGATTTTGGGAGTTCCTCCAAAAAGGGGGGTTTAATTTCTCAAAAGAGGGAGTTCAAATTCTCGACAAATTGAGTGACTTACATAAGCACTTAGTCGAGATACAACAATATCATGAACCCCTTAAAAATATTAGTGGAAACCTCAGCCGTTTGAATACTTTAATTACCCTTTGCAAAAAGCATTTGGATATTTTGGACAATAAGATGGTTTCTTCCCCTACAAACCCGGGGAAGAGGAAAGAGCCCCCCGGATTTGAGAAGGCCCTCACAAAAATTGTGAGTACCAAAGATGACAATACCTAGATCTATTGCATTATGCCTAGCTAGGGGCGTTAAACAATAGCGCCTGTTGGGAGGCAACCCAATGTTATTTTTATGCTTTTGTTTTTGCTCCTGGTTTTGAGTTTTGCACACATTATTACCTCTGTAATAATTGTGTTTTCTTGTTTTAATTAGTGTTTGAGCCAAGTAAGACCTTTGGGATGGTCTACGCTGTTTGCAAGTTGATTTTGCTGAAAAATAGAAACTTTTGCTCTCAGCCCAGGAATTTTGTAAATTCACTTGAACGTGATTTTGATCTGAAATTTTTACACAAGATTGATATACAAATTTCTCAGATTGTCCTAATGTTTCAGAATTTTTGGAGTTACTGAAGTATTCGAAGTTTATAGATTTCTACAAACTGTTCTGTTTTTGACACATTCTGTTTTCTTTGTGTGTTTGCTTATTTTGATGAATCTATGAGTTGTATCGGGTGGTATGAACCATGGAGAAGTTGGAATACAGTAAATATTACACCAATATAAATAAGGAGTGAGTTCACAACAATACCTGTCGTGGTAATGATTCCGACAATAGAAAGGGGGTAGGATAAAGGACCATGATCTAACGAGATGCAAATGGGTGACACAGTGATTTTAGCAAGTTCAGGCCTCTCGCGGTGGAGAAAACAACCCTACATATCGTGATCCGGAGAGGCTTTGCATATTTGTCATGAGCACGGAGTTAAACGGTGTATTATAGAGAGAGAGGGGGGAGGGGGAGAACGGATCTCCAAGCTAAGTCCTCGGACTAGAGATAGAGAGAGCTAAAACTCTGGGGGAACACTACCTCTTACTACCAAAGAATGTCAGAAATAGAAGGTTCTTTGAAAACCTTCATCACTTCGCAATATGAGGACAATAAATTCTTTGCTTCTAAAATAAAGGAACATTCTACTTTGCTAGATGCTATTAGTAAACAACTTGATGAAGTTAATAAAGAAGTTTCTAACCTCCAGTCATAATTTGCTCACACTAAAGATTTTCTAGGAAATAGGATGGTCGTTAAACCGGAATCTTTCCCCATTACGAATCATGATGAAGATCTTAAAATGATTGGTACTTCTCCTATTGAATCTCTGTTTACTTCTCTGAGTATTAATGATAAAGGGACATGAGATGAGTTAACTCTAGTTGAGGAGCATTCCGTTTTCTTGGAGATTGATGATTTTGATGCTAAAACATGAAAAAAGTGGGTTCGGAGAGGTCAAAACTTTAACTAGTGATGTGCCCACTATCTTGAATTATAAGGACTTTAATTATGAGAACTACTCTTTAGTAGAAGGTATTTCCTTGCTGCAATCCATTATTAGCTCACCTAATGCTTATGAACAAAACAAAGCTTTTACTCAACATATAGTGGAAGCTATGGTAAAAGCTTATGATAAAAAACTTGAGCTTTAAGTTTCTATTCCTAAAAAGTTGCATGATGAGTGGGAACCTACTATCAAAATTAATATAAATAAATATGAATGCAATGCTTTGTGTGACCTTAGTGCTAGTGTTTGAACTATACCTAAATCTTTATGTGATGTGCTTGGTCTCACTAATATTGAAGAGTGTTCCCTAAACTTGCAGCTTGCGAATTTCACCATTAAGAAACCCTTAGTTAGAACTAATGATGTGATTATCATTGCAAATAAAAATTATGTGCCTCTCGATTTCATTGTACTTGATATCGATTGCAATCCTACTTGTCCCATTATAGTTGGAAGACCCTTCCTATGAACTATAGGTGCAATCATTGACATGAAAGAGGGAAACAGAAGGTTCCAATTCCCATTAAATAAAGGAATGTAACACTTCCATAGAAATAGAATTATACCACCTTATGAATAAATCATGAGATATAATTATGGGTGGAGTTTTAAAGATGACAATACTTGAAACTATGCAATATGCCTAACTAGGGGCGTAAAACGATAGCGCTTGTTGGGAGGCAACCAAATAGTTATCTTTATTTTTCCTTTTACTTTCTGCTTGTTTGTGATAACATGATTGTTTCTACTTTAATTATTGTGTTCTTATGTTTAATTTAGTGTTTTTGACAAGCAAATCCTTTGGGATGATTTGTATGATGAGTAGAATTGATACGGTGCAAAAAAGGGACCTTTGACGTCCACTTCACAATTTCTATGATTTTATCGGAAAATCTTTTTAAGCTCAATTTTTTACACGGTACTGATATACAAATTCATAAAGTTGTCCTCATTTTTCAGAAGTTTTTGAGTTACATAACTATGGCAATTGAATGTATCTTTACAGACTGTTCTATTTTAGGCAGAGTCTATTTTTTTTGCTTGCATAGTTTGCTTGTTTTGATTATGCTATGGATCGTATCGGGGGTATAAGCCATGGAGAAGTTAGAATACAGTAACTTATGTTAAAATAAAATATAAATCAACTTATAACAATACCTAAGTATTTTATATGTTGCTTATACTAACGGATCTCACGAAGTTTTGTTGAGTTTTATGTGATTGAAGTTTTCAAGTTTTGGGTATTATCCCGATGGACAGAGGAATGAGGAGCAGCAAAAGCCTAATCTTGGGGATGCCTAAGGCACCCAAAGGTAATATTATAGGAAGAATCAAGTGTCCAAGCTTGGGGATGCCCCGGAAGGCATGCCCTCTTTCGCCTCAATCCATCGGTATCTACTTGGAGCTACATTTTTATTCATCACATGATATGAGTTTTGCTTGGAGCGTCATTTGACTATGTTTAATTTTACTTTAAGTTTTCCACAATCATAATTTGATGGACACGCCTATTTGAGAGAGACACACCATCATCATAATTCGTTAGGATACTCTATGTGCTTCACTTATGTCTTTTGAGCTTAGCTCTTGCTCTAGTACTTCACTTATATCTTTTTGAGCATGGTCGCATGTAGATTTTATAGAAATATTAGGCTCTAGTTCTTCACTTATATTTGTTTGAGAGTTAAATAAATAGTGACGGTAATTTTATTGGGATGACAAGACTAGAGCAAAAATAATAGGTGTTCAATGAGTGATAATTAAAACCATCTTGTAGCACATATAGAGAAATTATGGGTTAATGATATTGATGTGGTGATATGAAAAAGGTGTGAGTGCATTATTATTAATTTAGAGAGATGTCGATATTAAGAGATGTTAACTTCTTGTTCGTCTAAAAATTAAAAAGGCATGGTGATGATATGTGAGCATTTCTATTCCCCATTGAAATCTTAGTCTTGTTTCAAGTCGGGGCGCGCGATGGTTAACTCCTACCAGCCCCCTCCCTCGGGGCATGCGAGCAGTACTTTGATTTATGACAAAACTCATAAAACTTTGCAATAAGTATGTGAGTTCTTTATGACTAATGTGATACCATGGACATACGCAATCTCACCTCCTCATATTTGCTAGCCTCTTCAGTATCGTGCATTGCCCATTCTCACCTCGAGGATCGGTGCAACTTTCGTCGGTGCATCCAAACCCCGTGACATGACACGCTCTGTTTCACATAAGCCTCATTATATATTCCTAAAAACATCCACCATACCTACCTATCATGGCATTTCCATATCCATTCCGAGATATATTGGCATGAAAATTCCATCGTCACTTCACATGACTAGTTCGTTCATCATCATGTTGCATTGCATGATCATATAAAGCTGACATAGTATCTGTGGCAAAGCCAACGTTCATCATAGTTTTTATACATGTCATGCTAGATCTTTGCACATCCTGGTACACTGCCAGAGGTATTCATACAGAGTCATATTGTCCTATCAGTCTTCATATTGAGTTGTAAGTAAATAAAAGTGGGATGATCATCATAATTAGAGCATTGTCTTAGTGAGGAAATAAAAACGGGGGAGGCCAAATGAGCCCACCGTAAAAAAGAATGAGACAATGGACTTTCATACTATCCTTTACCACACTTCTGCCTCAAAGTGACTCCTTGTTCTTCATATAGAGAGTCTCATGTTATACCATTCATATGCTAGTGGGAATCACTTTTTCATAAACTTGGCTTGTATATTCCAATGATGGGGTTCCTAAAATTCCCGAGGTCTTCATGAACAAGCAAGTTGGATGCACATCGCACTTAGCTTCATTTGAGCTTCATAAACTTATAGCTCTAGTGCATCATTTGCATGGCAAGCCCTACTCCTTGCATCTATATCTATCACCGGACATCTGCATAGCCCATTGGTACGCCTAGTTGATGTGAGGCTAACTTCTCCACTTTTCCCCCTTTGATACCCACCACCATATTTCTATTACACCTATATGCTATGTCCAATGGTTCACGCTTATGTATTGCGTTAAGAATAAAAAGTTGATGAATATTGAAAAGTACGACCCAATGGCCTCAACTGGGCACCGTAGTGCTTGGCATTTGTTTAAATGTGGTGAAGATGGAGCCATGCCTTGCTAATATAATAAGACGAATGAGGGGAAACCAATCTTTGAGGATCGTATACTTTGAAAGATTTATGTTTTTGTTGCTTATACTTATAAGTATTGATATGTTAATGTTTGTTAATTCATCGTTTCTAAGTGAACATACATGCATAAGGTTAGATAATGGATAGCATGTCACATCAAATATTCTGTTTTTATCATTTATCTACTCGAGGACGAGCAGGAATTAAGCTTGGGGATGCTTGATACGTCTCCAACATATCTATAATCTTTATCGTTCCATGGGAATATATTATCATTCTAAGATACTTTTTGGGTATTTATGTACCAATTTAAATTATTTTTTAGCACTAACCTATTGACCCAGTGCTGAGTGCTAGTTGTTGTTTTCTGTATGTTTTTCACTTTTTAGGTTTTCAATACCAAACAAAGTCCAATTGACATGAAACTTTTTAGAGATTTTTTTAGACCAAAAGAAGACCAAAGAGTATTGTTAGAAGGATGGGGGGCACCCGATGGCCTGATGACCCACAAGTATAGGGGATCAATCGTAGACCTTTCGATAAGTAAGAGTGTCAAACCCAACGAGGAGCGGAAGGCTCTGATAAACGGTTTTCAGCAAGGTAATAACTGCAAGCACTAAAAGTAGCGGTAACAAGTGATGGTGTAGCGAGGTGAAACGTAGCAAGCGAAAAGTAACAAGTAACAAGTAGTAGCAACGGTGCAGCAAGTGGCCCAATCCCTTTTGTAGCAAGGGACAAGCCTGAAAAAAGTCTTCTAGGAGGAAAAACGCTCCCGAGGACACACGGGAAGTTCTGTCATGCTAGTTTCATCATGTTCATGTGATTCACGTTCGTTAATTTGATAGTTTGATATGTGGGTGGACCGGCGCTTGGGTACTGCCCTTACTTGGACAAGCATCCCACTTATGATTAACCCCTCTCGCAAGCATCCGCAACTACGAAAGAAGAATTAAGACAACGTCTAACCATAGCATTAAACTAGTGGATCCAAATCAGCCCCTTACGAAGCAACGCATAGACTCGGGTTTAAGCTTCTGTCACTCTAGCAACCCATCATGTACTTACTACTCCCCAATGCCTTCCTCTAGGCCCAAATATGGTGAAGTGTTATGTAGTCGACGTTCACATAACACCTCTAGAGGAAAATACAACATACACCATATCAAAATACCGAACGAATACCAAATTCACATGACTATTATTAGCATGACTTATCCCATGTCCTTAGGAACAAAAGTAACTACTCACAAAGCATAATCGTAATCATGATCAGAGGTGTAATGAATAGCATCAAGGATCCGAACATAAACTCTTCCACCAAGTAATCCAACTAGCATCAACTACAAAGAGTAATCAACACTACTAGCAACCTTACAAGTACCAATCGGAGTCGCGAGACGGAGATTGGTTACAAGAGATGAAGTAGGGATTGGAGAGGAGATGGTGCTGATGAATATGTTTATGAAGATGCCTCCCCTACGACGAGAGGAGTGTTGGTGATAACGATGGTGACGATTTCCCCCTCCAGGAGGGAAGTTTCCCCAGCAGGATCGTCCTGCCGGAGCTCTAGATTGGATCTTCTCAAGTTCCGCCTCGTGGCGGCGGCGAAACCACGAAAAAGCTCCTCCTTGATTTTTCGTGGAACGAAACCCTTCATATAGCAAAAGAGGGGGCCAGTGGGCCGTTAGGGAGCCCACAAGCCTTGTAGCTGCCACCAGGGGGTGGAGGCTACCAGGCTTGTGGGGTCGTGGTAGCTCCCCTGTGGTACTTCTTTCGCCCAGTATTTTTTATATATTCCCAAAAAAGTCCACGTAAATTTTCATGGTATGTGGAGTTGTGCAGAATAGAGGACTCAGATTTGCTCCTTTTCTAGTCCAGAATTCTAGCTGCCTGAATTCTCCCTCTTCAAATAAACCTTGGGAAATAAGAGACAAAAGGCATAAGTTTGGTACCACAAAGTAATATAACATCCCACAAAGCGATAAATATCAACATGAAAGCATGATGCAAAATGGACGTATCAACTCCCCCAAGCTTAGACCTCGCTTGTCCTCAAGCGAAAACCAAGTTCCAAAAGCATGTCCACATGTTTAGGGACGAAGGTGTCGATAAAACATAATACAGACATGAGGGCATCATGATCACACATAGAACAGCAATACATCATAAAGATTCTTATGGGAAAGTAACAATTTCTTCACAAAGCAAAGCATGAAGCAAAAACCTTAAAGAGAAGTAATCAACAACAGTCCATAGTCATTGAAGCAATTGCAATTTATAATATCGTCAGAAAGAGTCAAATAAGAGCTTGTAAAGCAAACCCATATACTCAATCATCTCTTTTATTTTCCACAATTGTTACAAATCACGTGGTACTCATGGTATCAAAGTTTCAGCTGGACACAGAGGAAGATAGGGGCTTATAGTTTTGTCTCCCAACCATTTACCTCAAGGGTAAAGTCAACAATAATAAAGCATAAGTACTTATCTCCAAGTTGATATATGAATATAGATCTTTCCCTAGCTTGTGACGGTAGCCAAGACAAAGCCAAAATAAGGAATTGGTGAAGATGACCATGACTCTTACAAGGGCAAAAAGTAAAGGTACAAGATAGGCCCTTCGCAGAGGGAAGCAGAGGTTGTCGTGCGCTTTTGAGGTTTGGATGCGTGTCCTCTTAGTGCGGAGGAACGTCATTTTATATTGCCTCATGTGATAAAGAACTTTATTATGCAGTCTGTCGCTTTTATGTCTTCCTCATCACAGGTTGGCAACTCCCCCAAGCTTGGCAGAAGCCGAGGGGATTGCCCATACCAATGCTTAGTTGTCTTCCTTTGGTGGTGATGGTGCTGGAGTTGTTGAAGTGGTCTGATCCTCCGTCTTCCAAGGCATAGGTGCTCCATCATGGCAGGATGAACGAGTCGCCGAAATCCTCAAATCTGCAGCCAACCTTATTGATTTAAATCTAAACTCATACTCATAGTTTTGGTTCTGCAGGTCATAGATCTGGCCGTGAAGTTGGTCAATCCTGTCATAGAGCCTGGAGACGTGCTTCCCAATGTCAATGGCATCCATCTTGTGATTGCGGGTGAACCCCGTGATCATCATGTAGTTGGCGTTGAGTCCACGCTCCACCATCCCTTGGCACTTGAATACTTGTTGCTCCATTGCTTCAAGCCTTGTCTCCACGCTTCCAGTCTTCTTAGGCCCCTCAACATCACAGATGTGCAACATCCCCTCGCTCATCTTGATAGATTGAGGGTGTTTCAGCACTTCCGTGAGGTAGGGATTGATGACCTTCTCGAAGATCTTGTCCTTAGGAGCGTTTGGGGAAGTCATGATGATCTAGATGTGCCACAGAAACAGGCTCGAAACGAAAACAAAGGAAAACTGCACGATACGGAGATCAAAACCTTCGGGCGGATATATAATGATTTTTTCTAGACCAGAAGGAGTGCTCCACAAGAAAACGGAGTCCGGGAGGCACACGAGGTGCCCACAAGCCCTGTAGCCACCGCCAGGGGGTAGGTGGCGGCTACCAAGCTTGTGGCCGCCTCGTGCGCTCTCCCGACTGCCTTTTACTTTTCGAATTTTCCAAAAATTCCAAAACGGAGGAAATTTCCTACTGGAAAAGCTTCGGAGTCCAATTACTTACCAAAACAGATACCTCTTCGTTTTCAGGGTCAGAAACACGCTGATAAACATCCCTTATGTACTCCTGTGGAGTTATGATATTGATGATATTGGTCTCAACATTTATGGGAGTACCGGAGATATAATGCTTGCTTCTTTGCCCATTTGCCACTCTAGGAAAATTTCCTTCCGTGTTATTAATTTTGATGGCACCAGAATGATATACTTCCTCGATAACGTAAGGACCTTCCCATTTAGAGAGAAGCTTGCGTGCGAAGAATCTTAAGCGAGAATTGTATAGGAGGACATAATCACCTACATTGAACTCTCGTTTCTGTATTCTTTCATCGTGCCATCTCTTAACCTTTTCCTTGAACAACTTGGCATTCTCATATGCCTGGGCCCTCCATTCATCTAATGAGCTGATATCAAACAACCGCTTCTCACCGGCAAGTTTGAAATCGAAGTTAAGCTCTTTGATGGCCCAATAAGCTTTGTGTTCCAGATCAAGAGGTAAATGACATGCCTCACCCTAAACCATTTTATACGGCGACATGCCCATGGGATTCTTATAAGCAGTCCTATAAGCCCATAGTGCATCGTCAAGTTTACTAGACCAATTCTTTCGAGATCTATTGACAGTCTTTTGTAAGATCAATTTGATCTCCCTATTACTCAACTCCATTTGACCACTAGACTGAGGATGATAAGGAGATGCAACTCTATGGTTGACATCATACTTAGCAAGCATCTTGCGGAAAACTCCATGAATGAAGTGTGAACCGCCACCAGTCATCAGATATCTAGGGACTCCAAATCTTGGGAAAATGACTTCTTTAAGCATCTTAATAGAGAAGTGGTGATCAGCATTTTTTAGTGGCGATAGCTTCTACCCACTTAGTGACATAATCCACAACAACTAAGATGTGAGTGTACCCATTGGAACTCGGGAAGGGTCCCATATAATCAAAGCCCCAGACATCAAACGGTTCAATGACAAGTGAATAGTTCATAGGCATTTCCTGACGCTTACTGATGTTCCCTATTCTTTGGCATTCGTCACAAGAAAAGACAAACTTACGGGCATCCTTGAAGAGAGTGGGCCAATAGAAACCTGATTGCAGTACCTTATGAACAGTTCTATCTCCAGCATGGTGTCCTCCATAGGCTTCGGAATGACACCTCTGCAGGATTTGTCCCTGTTCATGTTCAGGTACACAACATCTAATAACACCATCTACTCCTTCCTTATAAAGGTGAGGATCATCCCAAAAGTAGTGTCTCAAATCAAAGAAGAATTTCTTCTTTTGCTGATAGGTGAAACTGGGTGGTATGTATTTGGCTACGATATAGTTTGTGTAATCAGCATACCACGGTGCACTATGTGAAGTGCGGATGACACTTAATTGCTCATCAGGAAAGCTGTCATCAATAGGTCGTGGGTCATCAAGGACATTCTCTAGCCTGGACAAGTTATCTGCTACAGGGTTATCAGCACCCTTTCAGTCAACAACGTGCAAATCAAATTCCTGTAGCAGGAGAACCCATCTGATCAGCCTAGGCTTAGCGTCCTTCTTCTCCATAAGGTACTTAATAGCAGCATGATCAGAGTGAATTGTGACTTCGGAGTCAACTATATAAGATCTGAACTTTTCACATGCAAACACGACTGCTAAAAACTCCTTTTCTGTAGTGGCAAAGTTTCTTTGGGCACTGTCTAGAGTTTTACTAGCGTAGTGAATAACATTCAACTTCTTGTCAACTCTTTGTCCTAGCACAGTACCAACAGCATAATCACTAGCGTCGCACATGATTTCAAAGGGCAAGTTCCAGTCAGGTGGTTGAACAATAGGTGCGGTTATCAAAGCCTTCTTAAGTATTTCGAAAGCTTCCTCACAATCCTCATCAAAAACAAAATGAACATCCTTCTGCAAGAGGTTGGTAAGAGGCCTAGAAATCTTAGAGAAGTCTTTAATGAACCTTCTATAGAAACCAGCATGACCTAGGAAACTTCGTATATCTCTGATATATGTGGGGCAAGGCATTTTCTCAATTGCATCAACCTTAGCCTTATCAACTTCCATGCCTCTTTCAGAAATTTTGTGTCCTAAGACGATGCCTTCATTAACCATAAAGTGGCACTTCTCCCAATTCAAGACGAGGTTGGTATCTTTGCATCTCTGTAAGACTCGATCAAGGTTGCTGAGGAAATCATCAAAGGAAGACCCATAAATGGAGAAGTCATCCATGAAAACCTCGACAATCTTTTCACAAAAGTCAAAGAATATAGCCATCATACATCTTTGAAAGGTGGCATGTGCATTGCATAAGCCAAAAGGCATACGTCTATAGGCAAAGGTACCGAAGGGGCTGGTGAAAGTGGTTTTCTCCTGATTAGATTGTGCAACAGGTATTTGCGAGAAACCAGAATAACCGTCTAGAAAGCAAAAGTGTGTGTGTTTGGATAGCCTTTCTAGCATCTGGTCAATAAACGACAAAGGATAATGGTCTTTCCTGGTTGCCTTGTTCAGTTTCTGGAAGTCTATTACCATCCTATAGCCAGTAATAATCCTTTGTGGGATTAATTCATTCTTATCATTAGGAATGACGGTGATACCTCCCTTCTTAGGTACGCAATTTACTGGACTTACCCAATCACTATGAGCAACAGGATAAATGATTCCTGCTTCCAGAAGCTTTAATATTTCTTTTCTAACGACCTCTTTCATCTTAGGATTTAATCTCCTTTGATGATCAGCAACTGGTTTGAAGTCAGGATCAGTTTTAATCTTGTGCTGACATAGAGTGGGACTAATACCCTTAAGATCATCAAGAGTATATCCAATAGCAGCACGGTGCTTCCTCAGAGTTTTTAGTAACTTCTTTTCTTCATGCTCTGAGAGGCTAGCACTAATAATAATAGGACATATCTCCTTCTCATCAAGATAGGAATACTTAAGAGTATGAGGCAACTGTTTAAGCTCGAACACAGGATCACCCTTCGGTGGGGGAGGATCCCCAATCAGTTCAACAGGCAAATTATTCTTGAGAATAGGATATTGTTCTAAGACAATTTTATCTATCTCATCTCTTTCATCCATATGCATATCATTTTCATGCTCAAGCAGATATTGCTCTAAAGGATCCGTAGGAGGTATGGCAATAGAGGCAAGAGCAATGATTTCATCCCTACCAGACGATTCTTTTTCATGGGGTTGTCTTCCAAACCTGGAGAAGTTAAATTCATGAGACACACCCTCGAAACTAACAGTGACAGTCTGCTTACTGCAATCAATGTGAGCATTGACAGTGTTGAGAAAGGGTCTACCGAATATGATGGGACAAAAGCTACCTTGTGCAGTACCAAGGACGAGGAAATCAATAGGATACTTCGTCTTACCACACATGACTTCTACGTCTCTCACAATTCCTAGAGGGTAGATAGTGTCTCTATCAGCTAGCGTAATAGTGACATCAATGGGTTCTAACTCAGCAGGTGCAATCTCATCTTTGATCTCATCATATAGGGAACGGGGTATTGCACTAACACTAGCTGCCATATCACATAAACCATGGTAACAGTGATCTCCTATCTTGACAGAAACAACGGGCAGGCCAACTACAGGTCCGTATTTGTCTTTCGCGTGAGGTTTAGCAATTCTAGTGGAGTCCTCACAGAATTTGATAACATGCCTGTCTATGTCTTCGGCTAAGAGATCTTTGATAATAACAACACTAGGTTCAACTCTAATCTCCTCAGGGGGTGCAAGTGGTCTAATGTAACCCCTACGTATCACAGTTGGAGCTTTAGAATAATCCTTTTTCCTAGCAGGGTAAGGTGGTTTCTCAGTGTAGGCACAAGGAACAACAGGATCACTAAAAGTAATGACTTTCTCCTCAACTAGATTGGTTTTGGCTATGTTGACTTCTACAAGGGGATGATATTTAAACCACTTCTCCTTGGGAAGATCAACATGAGCAGCAAAAGATTCACATAGAGAAGCTACTATCTCATAGTCAAGTCCATACTTAGTGTCAAGAAGAACCGATATCCTTCTTCATAAAAGAACCGATACAAGAAGTGTCAAGCATGCTACGATCATCTTGAGAAAGCCGAGCATAAAAGTTTTGAGTGATAATTTATCTAGAGAGCTCATGATTGGGGCATGAATATAGCATTGATTTAAGCCTCCCCCAATCTTGAGCTATGCTTTCCCTATCACGAGGCCAAAAGTTATAAATATAATTCCGATCACGATGTACTAAATGCATAGGATAGAACTTTTGATGAAATTCCAATTTCAACCGATTGTAGTCCCATGATCCAGTATCATCACAAAGCCTATACCATGTCAATGCCTTATCCTTCAAAGATAAAGGAAATACTTTCTTCTTTACCTCATCCTCGGGCAAACCTGCAAGCTTAAATAAACCACAAACTTCATCTACATAGATCAGATGCAAGTCTGGATGTGAAGATCCAACTCCTGTAAAAGGATTAGCCAGTAGTTTCTCAAGCATACCCGAAGGAATTTCATAAAAGATATTTTCAGTAGGTACCTCAGGTTGAGGAACAACTCCTCATGCTTCCGTTCGTGGTGAAGATACCCCGAACAAACTCCTCAAAGGAACAGTTTCCATAGTGACAAGTGACAATAAATTTCAGCACAATATATAAATGTTTCCTTACCAAATTCCACTTACCAAAGGCACTTCACTCCCCGGCAACGGCGCCAGAAAAGAATCTTGATGACCCACAAGTATAGGGGATCAATCGTAGTCCTTTCGATAAGTAAGAGTGTCGAACCCAACGAGGAGCGGAAGGCTCTGATAAACGGTTTTCAGCAAGGTAATAACTGCAAGCACTGAAAGTAGCGGTAACAAGTGATGGTGTAGCGAGGTGAAACGTAGCAACAAAAATGTAACAAGTAACAAGTAGTAGCAACGGTGCAGCAAGTGGCACAATCCCTTTTGTAGCAAGGGACAAGCCTGAACAAAGTCTTATAGGAGGAAAAACGCTCCCGAGGACACACGGGAATTTCTGTCATACTAGTTTCATCATGTTCATGTGATTCGCATTCGTTACTTTGATAGTTTGATATGTGGGTGGACCGGTGCTTGAGTACCACCCTTACTTGTCCAAGAATCCCACTTATGATTAACCCCTCTCGCAAGCATCCGCAACTACGAAAGAAGAATTAAGACAACGTCTAACCATAACATTAAACTAGTGGATCCAAATCAGCCCCTTATGAAGCAACGCATAGACTGGGGTTTAAGCTTCTGTCACTCTAGCAACCCGTCATCTACTTACTACTCCCCAATGCCTTCCTCTAGGCCCAAATATGGTGAAGTGTTATGTACTCGACGTTCACATAACACCTCTAGAGTAAAAGACAACATACATCATCTCAAAATACCGAACGAATACCAAATTCACATGACTATTATTAGCATGACTTATCCCATGTCCTCAGGAACAAAAGTAACTACTCACAAAGCATAATCATAATCATGATCAGAGGTGTAATGAATAGCATCAAGGATCTGAACATAAACTCTTCCACCAAGTAATCCAACTAGCATGAACTACAAAGAGTAATCAACACTACTAGCAACCTTACAAGTACCAATCGGAGTCGCGAGACGGAGATTGGTTACAAGAGATGAACTAGGGATTGGAGAGGAGATGGTGCTGATGAAGATGTTGATGAAGATGCCTCCCCTCCGTCGAGAGGAGTGTTGGTGATGACGATGGCGACCATTCCCCCCTCCGGGAGGGAAGTTTCCCCAACAGGATTGTCCCGCCGGAGCTCTAGATTGGATCTACTCAAGTTCCGCATCGTGGCGACGGCGAAACCACGAAAAAGATCCTCCTTGATTTTTTTCTGGAACGAAACCCTTCATATAGCAAAAGAGGGGGGCCAGTGGGCCGTCAGGGAGCCCACAAGCCGTGTAGCCGCCACCTGGGGGGGCGGCTACCAGGCTTGTGGGGCCCTGGTAGCTCCCCTTTGGTACTTCTTTCGCCAGTATTTTTTATATATTCCCAAAAAAATTCACGTAAATTTTCATGGCATTTGGAGTTGTGCAGAATAGAGGACTCAGTTTGCTCCTTTTCCAGTCCAGAATTCCACCTGCCTGAATTCTCCCTCTTCAAATAAACCTTGCAAAATAAGAGACAAAATGCATAAGTATGGTACCACAAAGTAATATAATATCCGATAAAGCAATAAATATCAACATGAAAGCATGATGCAAAATGGACGTATCAGGGCCCCACAAGCGAACACGGTGCGGCATGGGCAGAGGGGCGCGCCATGATGGCTTTGTGGGGCACTCAAGGCTCTCCTGACTCCGTTTTATGGCTTATAAATTCTCATATATCACAAAAAATCCTATAGGCATCCCCGAAACACTTTTTACGCCGCCGCAAGTATCTGTTCCGATGGGAGGCCATCTGGAGCTTGGTTCACGCACCCTGTCAGTGGGGGAATCAATCACGGAGGGCCTCTTCATCAACCTTGCAGTCCTCGTGATTATGTGTGAGTAGTTCACCACAGACCTACGGGTCCATGGCTAGTACCTAGATGGCAATCTCTCTCTCTCTCTCTTGATGTTTAGTACAATGATCATCGCATCTGCACATTTATCCATATGATGTAATCCTTCCATGTGGTGCGTCTGTTGGGATGTGATGAATCGTGGGTTTATGTTCAGATTACTCATGACAAATATTTGGGTCTTTTATGAATTCTTATATGATCCTTATGTGCATGATTATGATAGCTTCGTAATTCTCTCTAATCTATTGAAATAGTTTGGCCAACAAGATTGATATTTCTTTGGTGAGAGATGTGCGTTGTAGTAGGTTCAACCTGGCGAGTTTCTATATCCGAGTGAAAGAATGGGACAAGATGCATCTTTGTGTTGCTGCTACTAAAGATAACACGATGGGGTTTATTCATATTCCTTGTGTTTACTTTGTCTACATCATGTCATCTTTCTCCATGCATTACTCTATTTTACTTAATACTCTAGATGCATGCCGGATAGCGGTCGATGAGTGGAGTAATAGTAATAGGTGCAGGCAGGAGTCAGCGTATTTGTTTGTGGATGTTATGACTATATACACATGATCATTGTCGTGAAAATCGCATAACTATCCGCGTTTTCTATCAATTACCCAACATTAATTTGTTTACCCACCGTATGTTGTTTTCATGAGAGATGCCACTAGGGAAAACTATGGCCCCCGGGTCTAGTCACCATATATTTACAAAACCTCCAATACCTTGCTACCATTTACTTGTTCTCATTTTATTTTGCAATTTACAATTATCTACACTTCTCACTTGCTTGCAAATAACGAGACCAAGGGGATTGACAACCCTCTTGCCCCCGTTGGGTGCAAGTTGTTTGTTCCTTTGTGTGCAGCTGCTGAAGATGGTTGTTGTTGATATTCTTATTGGTTTGATAAAACTTGGTTTCATAATTGTGGGAACTACTTACCCACATTGTGTTGCGATAACTCGTTCCTCTTCACGAAAACCCCAACGCGGATCGCAAGTATAAGGTAGCAAGATGGATGCCACTTTAATTGTTTGATTCATTCGTAGTAGGACCCTGCTTTTATGTATGATTATTGTTGTCGATGTTTGTATTGAGACGATCATGATTTAGATTGCGGCGTGTGTAAGCCAAATTCATATACCCATCTCCTCTTTACATGTACTTGTAACGATATCCATTCTTGGGAAATGACGAGATGCGCTTCTATCCCTATCGAGGTCGTCAAGCCAAAATAAGGATAGGACCGCATCTTGGGTGTTACATGCTCATGACTTATACTTATGCGCTGAGGACGAAGTCATGCCATGCTAATATGATAAAATGAGTATGGAATAATATTATTTAAGGATTGTATATATTGAATATGAATTATATGCAATTATATGATATTTTATATCATTTTTTATCATTTACCTACTCGAAGACGAGCAGGAATTAAGCTTGGGGATGATGATGCGTCTCTAATGTATCGATAGTTCTTGATTTTTCCATTCTATTATATTATCAATCTAAGATGCTTTATATGCAATTATATGATATTTTATATCATTTTTGGGAACTAACCTATTAACCAAGTGCCAAGTGTCAGTTCTATTTTCTGTGTGCTTTTGGATTTTCATGAAACTAGAACTAAATGGAGTCCAAATGCTATGTGACTTTTTGATGAGTTTTTCAGGACCAAAAAGAGGAAGTGTAAGCTTCGGAGGGAGACCAGATGACACACGAGGAGAAGACAAGGCAACGGGGCACGTCTAGGGGGTAGGCAAGCCCTGATGCCTTGTAGGCCCCATGTGGCTCGGTCTCACCTAATTCCACCTCCATAAATTCTCTAAAATCATGAAACCAACACAAAACGAGCCAAAACAATTTTTCCGCCGCCACAAGTCTGTGTTCCAATGGGAGGCCATTTGAGGACATTTTCGATGACCCGCCGGAGGGGGAATCGATCATGGAGGCCATCTTCATCAACCTTTCCACCTCCATGATGATGTGTGAGTAGTCCACCACATTGTTGGGGAACGTTGCATGGTAAACAAAAAAAATTCCTACGCACACGCAAAACCTATGCATGGTGATGATCATCTACGAGAGGGGAGATCGGATCCACATATCCTTGTAGATCACTAAGAGGGAAGCGTTAAAAAACGCGGTTGATGTAGTCGAATGTCTTTGCGATTTGAATCGCAAGCGTCCCACGAACTCCGTCCCGATCTAGCGCCGAACGGATGGCACCTCCGCGTTCAGCACACGTATAGCTCGATGACGATCTCCACCTTCTTGATCTAGCAAGAGGGTAGGAGAGGTAGATGAGTTCCCCGGCAGCACGACGGCGTGGTGGTGGTGGTGGTGAACTAGTCCAGCAGGGCTTCGCCAAGCTATGCCGGACTAATCTAGATGAGGAAGACAGTCTGTTGAAAAGAGGGCAGCAAGTGGCTTTTTCTAGTGTGCTTTGCCCACAAAACCTCCACTATATATAGGAGGAACAAGAGGGAGTGCTACCTTGCCCCCTACTCCAAGGAGAGGGGCTCGGCCGAGCCAAGAGGAGGAGAGTCCTCCTCCAATTCGGTTTGGTGGAGGACTCCCTTCCTACTTGGCCACCTCCTTCCCTTTTTTTCTTTCCTTTTTCCTTTTTGCACTCTTGGCCGAAAAATAATTATTGGACTGGACGCACCAGACCACTAAGGGCTGGTGCGCCACCTCTAGGCCTATTAGGTCCTTTCCCGGGTGAGTGGCCCCTCCCGGTAAAACATGTGAACCCATTCATCACTCTTGGTACTTTACCGATAATGCCCAAAAAAATTCAGAACCCAAATGCAACATTCCTATATATCAATCTTTACCTCCGAACCATTCCGGAGCTCCTCGTGATGTCCGGGATCTCATCTGGGACTCCGAACAACTTTCGGTCACCAACATACATAACTCAATACTACTGAAACGTCACCGAACCCTAAGTGTGCAGACCCTATGGGTTCGAGAACTATGTAGACATGACCGAGACATTCTTCGGTAAATATCCAATAGCGAGACCTGGATGCCCATATTGGATCCTACATATTCTACGAAAATCTTATCGGTTAAACCTCTATGTCAAGGATTCAGTTAATCACGTATAACATTCCCTTTGTCCTTTGGTATGTTATCTGCCCGAGATTCGATCATCGGTATCTCTACACCTATTTCAATCTCGTTATCGGCAAGCCTCTTTACTTGTTTCGTAATACACGATCCCGTGGCTAACTCTTTAGTCACATTCCTTGCAAGGCTTCTTTGTGATGTTGTATTACCGAGTGGGCCCCGAGATACCTCTCCGTCATACGGAGTGATAAATCCCAGTCTTGATCCATGCTAACTCAACGGATACCTTTGGAGATATCTGTAGAGCACCTTTATAGTCACCCAGTTACGTTGCGACATTTGATACACACAAGGCATTCCTCCGGTGTCAGTGAGTTACATGGTCTCATGGTCATAGGAATGTATACTTGACATGCAGAAAACAATAGCAACAAAATAACATGATCACATGCTATGTTTATAGTTTGGGTCTTGTCCATCACATCATTCTCCTAATGATGTGATCCTGTTATCAAGTGACAACACTTGTCTATGCCTAGGAAACCTCAACCATCTTTGATCAACGAGCTTGTCAACTAGAGGCTCACTATGGACATGGTTTTGTCTATATATCCACACATGTATTTGTGTTTCCATTCAATACAATTATAGCATGGATAATAAACGATTATCTTGAAACAAGAACTATGATAATAAATATTTTATTATTGCCTCTAGGGCATATTTCCAACAGTCTCCCACTTGCACTAGAGTCAATAATCTAGCTTCACATCTCTATGTGATTTACAATGTAACGAATCTAACACCCATACAATTGTGGTGTTGATCATGTTTTGCTCGTGGAAGAGTCTTAGTTAGCGGATCTGCAACATTCAGATCCGTGTGCACTTTGCAAATTTTTATGTCCTCCTCCTTGATGTAATCACAGATGGCATTGAAGCGTCGCTTTATGTGGCTGTCCTCTTGTGAAACCTTGGTTCCTTGGCTAGAGCAATGGCACGAGTGTTGTCACAGAACATATTTATTGGATCCAGTGCACTTGGCACAACTCCAAGATCTGTCATGAACTGCTTCATCCAGACACCTTCTTTAGTCATCTCTGAGGCAGCTATGTACTCCGCTTCACTTGTATAATCAACTACGATGCTTTGCTTGGAACTGGACCAGCTTACCGCACCCCCATTAAGAATAAATACGTATCCAGTTTGTGACTTAGAGTCATCCGGATCAGTTTCGAAGCTTGCATCGACGTAACCCTTTACGACGAGCTCTTCGTCACCTCCATAAATGGGAATATTTTCCTTAGTCCTTTTCAGGTATTTCAGAATGTTCTTGACCGCTGTCTAGTGCTCCATTCCTGGATTACTTTGAAACTTGCCTGCCATTCTTATGGCAAGGATGACATTAGGTCTAGTGCACAACATTGCATACATGATAGACCCTATGGCTGAAGCATAGGGGACGACACTCATTGTTTCTCTATCTTCTGCAGTGAGTGGGCATTGAGTCTTACTCAACTTTATACCTTGTAACACAGGCAAGAACCCCTTCTTCGATTGTTCCATTTTGAACTTTTTCAAAATCTTATCAAAGTATGTGCTTTGTGAAAGTCCTATTAGGCGTCTTGATCTATCTCTATAGATCTTAATGCCTAATATGTAAGTAGCTTCTCCTAGGTCCTTCATTGAAAAACTTTTACTCAAGTAATCCTTTACGCTTCCCAAAAGTTCTACGTTGTTTCCAATCAGCAATATGTCATCCACATATAATATTAGAAACATTATAGAGCTCCGACTCACTTTCTTGTAAATACAAGCTTCTCCAAAAACTTGTATTAACCAGAACACCTTGATCACCTCATCAAAGCGTTGATTCCAACTCCGAGATGCTTGCACCAGTCCATAAATGGATCGCTCGAGCTAGCGCACTTTGTGAGCATTCTCTGGATCGACAAAACCTTCCGATTGCATCATATACAACTCTTACTTAAGAAACCCGTCAAGGAATGCTGTTTTCACATCCATCTGCCAAATTTCACAATCAAAAAATGCAGCTATTGCTAACATGATTCTGACGGACTTAAGCATCGCTACTGGTGAGAAAGTCTAATCGTATTCAACTCCTTGAACTTGTGAAAAATCCTTTGCCACAAGTTGAGCTTTATAGACGGTCACATTACCGTCCGCGTCTGTCTTCTTCTTAAAGATCCATTTGTGTTGAATGGACTTTTGGCCTTTAGGTAATACTTCCAAAGTCCATACTTTGTTTTCATACATAGATCCTATCTCGGATTTCATGGCCTCTAACCATTTGTTGGAATTTGGGCCCACCATTGCTTCTTCATAGCTTGTAGGTTCATTGTTGTCTAACAACATGATTGATAAGACGGGATTCCCGTACCACTCAGGAGCAGTACGTGCCCTTGTTGACCTACGAGGTCCAATAGAAACTTGATATGAAGTTTCATGATCATCATCATTATCTTCCTATTCAATTAGTGTAGCCTCGACAGAAACTTCTTTCTGTCCTGCGCCACCATATGGTTGAAGCAAAGGTTCGACAACCTCATAAAGTTCTATCTTCCTCCCACTCAATTCTTCTGAGAGAAACTCTTTCTCAAGAAAACCTCCATTCTTAGCGATAAACACTTTGCCCTCAGATCTGAGATAGAAGGTATACCCAACTGTCTCTTTTGGGTAACCTAGGAAGACGCACTTTTCTGCTTTGGGTTCTAGATTTTCAGGCTGAAGCTTTTTGACATAAGCATTACATCCCCAAACTCTAAGAAACAACAACTTTGGCTTCTTGCCATACCATAATCCATATGGTGTCATCTCAACGGATTTTGATGGTGACCTATTTAAAGTGAATGCAGCTGTCTCCAATGCATAGCCCCAAAACGGTAACGGCAAATCCGTAAGAGACATCATAGAATGCACCATATCTAATAAAGTATGATTATGATGTTAAGACACACCATTACGCTGTAGAGTTCCAGGCGGGGTCAACTCTAAAGCAATTCCACATTGTCTTAAGTGAGCACCAAACTCGTAACTCAGATACTCACCTCCTCGATCAGATCGTAGGAATTTGATCTTCTTGTTATGATGATTTTAAACTTCACTGTGAAATTTCTTGAACTTTTAAAACGCTTCACGCTTGTGCTTCATTAAGTAAATATAACCATATCTACTCAAATCATCAGTGAAGGTGAGAAAATAACGATATCCGCCACGCGCCTCTATGCTCATCGGTCCGCACACATCAATATGTATGATCTCCAACAAGTCACTTGCACGCTACATTTTCCGGAGAACGGAGTCTTAGTCATCTTGCCCATGAGACATGGTTCGCATGTGTAAAGTGATTCAAAATTAAGTGACTCCAAAAGTCCATCAACATGGAGTTTATTCATGCGTTTTACACCAATATGACCTAAGCGACGGTGCCACAAGAAAGTGGCGCTATCATTATCAACTCTACATCTTTTGGTCTCAGTGTTATGCATATGTGTATCATCACTATCGAGATTCAACATGAATAAACCGCTCACATTGGGTGCATGATCATAAAAGATATTACTCATATAAATAGAGCAACCATTATTCTGTGACTTAAATGAGTAACCGTCTCGCAATAAACAAGATCCGGATATAATGTACATGCTTAATGTAGGCACTAAATAGCATTTATTCAGGTTCATCACTAATCCCGATGGTAACTCAAGTGAGATCGTGCCAACGGCAATCGCAACAACCTTGGAACCATTTCGCACGCGCATCGTCACTTCATCCTTCACCAACCTTCATTTATTCCATAGTTCCTGTTTCGAGTTGCAAATGTGAGCAACAGAACCAATATCAAATACCCAGGCACTACTACGAGAGCTGGTGAGGTACACATCAATTACATGTGTATCAAATATAACTTGTTTGGCATTGGCCGCCTTCTTATCGGCGAGATACTTGGGGCAGTTTCGCTTCCAGTGACCAGTCCCCTCGCAGTAATAACACTCAGTTTCCAGCTTGGGTCCAGCCTTGGGTTTCTTCGTCGGAGGGGCAACAGCCTAGCCATTCTTCTTGGAGTTACCCTTGTTGCCCATGCCGTTTTTCTTGAAACTAGTGGTCTTATTGACCATCAACTCTTGATGTTCTTTCTGGATTTCTGACTCAACGACTTTCAGCATTGCAAACAGATCGGCGAGTGACTTATTCATCCCTTGCATGTTATAGTTCAACACAAAGCTCTTATAGCTAGGTGGCAGTGATTGAAGAACTATGGCAGTGATAGCCTCTTGCGGGAGAGCAATCCCTAGCTCAGCTAGACGGTTAGAGTACCCAGACATTGTGAGTATGTGTTCACTGACAGACCCATTCTCCTCCATTTTGCAAGCATAGAACTTATCGGAGGTTTCATACCTCTCGATCCGGGCATTCTTCTCAAAGATAAACTTCAATTCCTGGAACATCTCATATGCCCCATGACGTTGAAATAGTCTTTGAAGTCCCAGTTCTAAGCCATACAAAACTACACATTGAACTAATGAGTAGTCATCCTTACGCGACTGCCAAGCATTCATAACGTATTGGGCCATCGTTTCGGGTGGTGCATCACCTAGCGTTGCATAAAGGACATATTGCTTTTGGATAGCCGTGAGGGTAAGGCTCAGATTACGGGCCCAGTCAACAAAGTTGCTTCCATCATTTTTCAGCTTAGCTTTCTCTAGGAACGCATTAAAATTCAGGGTTGATACTACGCGAGTCGTTGATCTACAACATAAAATTTTGCAAAGATTACTTAGACTATGTTCAATATAATTGAGTTTAGCTAATCATATTACTAATAAACTCCAACTGAAATTGACATCCCTCTAGTCATTCGAGTGTCGCATGATCCAAATTCACTAACTCAAGTCCGATCATCACGTGAGTTGAGTA
Organism: Hordeum vulgare subsp. vulgare; assembly: GCF_904849725.1. Classification (NCBI taxonomy): domain Eukaryota; kingdom Viridiplantae; phylum Streptophyta; class Magnoliopsida; order Poales; family Poaceae; genus Hordeum; species Hordeum vulgare. Next base: position 548,564,825 of record NC_058521.1, on the reverse strand, counting down.
TAGTTTCAATGTTGAACATCTCCATGTTAATAATATCAACTATATGATTCATGCTCGACCTTTCGATCTGTTGTGTTCCGAGGTCATGTCTGTACATTCTAGGCTCGTCAAGTTTAACCCGAGTGTTCCCCGTGTGCAACTGTTTTGCACCCGTTGTATGTGAACGTAGAGTCTATCACACCCAATCATCGCGTGGTGTCTCGAAACGACGAATTGTCGCAACGGTGCACAGTCGGGGAGAACACGATTTTATGTTGACATTTTAGTGAGGGATCACCTTATAATGCTACCGTCGTCCTAAGCAAAATAAGGTGCATAAAAGGATTAACATCACATGCAGATCATAAGTGACATGATATGGCCATGAACTTGTGCTTCTTGATCTCCATCACAAAAGCACCGGCATGATCTCCATCGTCACTGACGCCGCACCATGATCTCCATCATCATGCTGCCATCGAGGTTGTCGCGCTAACTATGTTGTTACTACTAAACCTACTACTAGTGATAAAGCAAAGCATCACCAAGCGCAAAATAATTAAAGACAACCCTATGGCTCCTGGCGGTTGCTGTAGCATTGACTTGCAATTCGATATTTTAACTATTACAACATGATCATCTCATACATCCAATATATCATATCATGTCTTTGGCCATATCACATCACATGCATACCGTGCAAAAACAAGATAGACGTCCTCTAATTTGTTTTTGCAAATTCTACGTGGCTGCTATGGGTATCTAGTATGAATGCAACTTACTTACGCAAAGCCACAATGGTGATATGCAAATTGCTATTTAACCTTCTTCAAGTACTGCCAAATCCGATTGAACTAAAGTTGAAGAAACAGACACCCGCCATTCATCTTTATGCAACAAGTTGCATGTTAGTCGATGAAACCGGTCTCTCATAAGCGTACGAGTAATGTTGGTCCGGGCCGCTTCAATCCAACAATACCGCTGAATCAAGAAAAGACTAAGGAGGGCAGCAAATTGAACATCAACGCCCACAAACTCCTTTGTGTTCTACTCGAGATATCATCTACGCATGAACCTAGCTCACGATGCCACTATTGGGGAACATTGCAGGAAAACAAAAAATTTCCTACGCACACGCAAAACCTATCCATGGTGATGATCATCTATGAGAGGGGAGATCAGATCCACATACCCTTGTAGATCGCAAAGCGGGAAGCGTTAAGAAACGCAGTTGATGTAGTCGAACGTCTTCGTGATCCGAATCGCAAGCGTCCCACGAACTCCATTCCGATCTAGCGCCGAACGGACGACACCTCCGTGTTCAGCACACGTATAGCTAGATGACGATCTCCGCCTTCTTGATCCAGCAAGAGGGGAGGAGAGGTAGATGAGTTCCCTGGCAGCACGACGGTGTGGTGATGGTGGTGGTGAACTAGTCCAGCAGGGCTTCGCCAAGCTATGCCGGACTAATCTAGACGAGGAAGACAATCTGTGGAAAAGAGGGCAGCACGTGGCTTTTTCTAGTGTGCTTTGCCCAAAAAACATCCATGATATATAGGTGGAACAATAGGGAGGGCTGCCTTGCCTCCTACTCCAAGGAGAGGACCTCGACCGAGCCAAGAGGAGGAGAGTCCTCCTCCAATTCGGTTTGGTGGAGGACTCCCTTCCTACTTGGCCACCTCCTTCCATTTTATTCTTTCCTTTTTTCCTTTTTGCACTCTTGGCCGAAAATAAGTTATTGGGATGACTGAGCCAGCTAACTAAGGGCTGGTGCGCCACCTCTAGGCCTATTCGATCCTCTCCCAGGTGAGGGGGCCCTCCCGGTAAAATCCCAGAACCCATTCGTCACTCCCGGTACTTTACCGGTAATGCTCGAAGTCTTTGTGGAACCCAAATGCAACATTCCTATATATCAATATTTACCTTCGGGCCATTCCGGAGCTCCTCGTAACGTCCGGGATCTCATCCGGGACTCCGAACAACTTTTGGTCACCAACATACATAACTCAATACTACCAAAACGTCACCAAACCTTAAGTGTGCACACTTGCGGGTTCGAGAACTATGTAGACATGACCGAGACACTCTCCGGTCAATATCCCATAGCGGGACCTGGATGCCCATATTGGATCCTACATATTCTACAAAGATCTTATCGGTTGAACCTCTATGTCAAGGATTGAGTTAATCCCGTATAACATTCCCTTTGTCCTTTGGTATGTTACTTGTCCATGATTCGATCGTCGGTATCTGTATCTCCATACCTATTTCAATTTCATTACCGACAAGTCTCTTTACTCGTTTCGTAATAGAAGATCCCGTGGCTAATTCTTTAGTCACATTGCTTGCAAGGCTTGTTTGTGATGTTGTATTACCGAGTGGGCCCCGAGATACCTCTCCGTCATATAGAGTGACAAATCTCAGTCTTGATCCATGCTAACTCAACAAACACCTTCAGAGATACCTTTAGAGCACCTTAGTCACCCAGTTATGTTGTGACATTTGATGCACACAAGGCATTCCTCCGGTGTCAGTGAGTTACATGATCTCATGGTCATAGAAACGTATACTTGACATGCAGAAAACAATAGCAACAAAATAACATGATCACATGCTACGTTTATAGTTTGGGTCTTGTCCATCACATCATTCTCCTAATGATATGATCTCGTTATCAAGTGACAACACTTGTCTATGGCTAAGAAACCTCAACCATCTTTGATCAACGACCTAGTAAACTAGAGGCTCACTATGGGCATGGTTTTGTCTATATATCCAGACTTGTATTTGTGTTTCCATTCAATACAATTATAGCATGGATAATAAATGATTATCTTGAAATAGGAAATATAATATAACTATTTTATTATTACCTCTAGGGCATATTTTCGACACACATACCTATGGGTCAATAACTAGTAACTAGATGGCTCCTTCTCTCTCTTTGATCTTCAATACAAAGTTTACCGTGATTCTCGCGGTGATCTATATGATGTAATCCTCTTTTGCCGTGTGTTCATTGGGATCCGTTGAATTGTAGGTTTATGATGAGATTATTCATAAATATAGATTGAGTATTCTTTGGATTCTTTTATGCATGATTGTTATAGCTTTGCATTTCTCTCTGATCTATCGGTTTGGTTTAGGTCAACTATATCAATATATCTTGAATGGGAGCGGTGTGTTGCTAAATCCCAATGACACAAAGGGACATGACATGTATTGTATTGCTGTCATTAAGGATAAAACCAGGGGGTCTGAATGTATTGCTTGTCTTACTTTGTCTACATCATGTCATCTTGCTCCAAGCATTACTCTATTTCATACCTATTACTCTAGATGCATGATGGATAGCGGTCGATGAGTGGAGTAATAGTAGTAGATATAGGCAGGAGTCGGTATACTTGGTTATGGATGTGATGCCTATATACATGATCATTGGGTGCAAGTGTATGCTATGTTCATACCCAACATTAATTTGTTTACCCACTGTATGCTATGTTCAAGAGAGAAGCCTATAGCGAAAACTATGGCCCGTGGGTCTACTTAAACATAATAACAAAAACTCCCAAAATAATTTGCTACAATTTATTTACTGTTTATTTTCTTTTATATTTATCTTACATATCTTTTAGTATTTAATCCATGCAAGTAACGACTTCAAGGGGCTTGGCAACCCTCTTGCCCGCGTTGGGTGCAAGTGTTTGGTTATGTGTGTGTAGGTGCTGCTAAAGAAGTTTTGCGTGATTCTTCTATTGGTTTGATAACCTTGGTTCTCACTAAGGTAAATACTTATCCCTACTATGTTGCATCTCTTCTCTTCTTCGGAGAAAATTCCAACGCAGTTTACAAGTAGCACTATCGCACCTGGTTAAACGCGTCCTTGTATGGGGCGCACACCCACATCCAACATAAAGTAACTAGGCAACACATATAAAGCTTTGAAAGTTTATGGTTTTTGTGCAACTCGTGACCGGTTTTGGGAAGCTTTCAAGTGGTTCTATAAAGCGTTTTAAAGTTTTTTGAGTTCTCAATGTAATTTTTGACCTATTTTTCCTTATTTTTCTTTTTATGATTTTCTTCTTTCTTTTTTTCTTTCCTAGTTGTACCGCAAGAATTTTTCCCTCGAACGAAAGATGAAACCGACGATATCTCAGTCGACATCTGCGTGTATGAAACAATGATCCGACATATCTTTCGTCATCGAGAGCTAATCTCTAGAGGGGTAGAAGAACAAAGGAGCATCTGTATGGCGTGGAGATGCAATTAAGGGAGAGAGGGGGGGCAGGGAGGGAGAAGGGTGCATTCATGGGCATGGCTTAATCTGTTTGGAGGTTGTCCCTTGCCTCTTTTTAGATATTCCACAGGAGGGTGGCCGACGTGCAAAGGGGGCTGCCATCAAGGCGGCTTCCTGCAAGGGGTTTCCCCCCTCCTGCAAACCCTAGCTACACCACGAGCTTGCCCTAAGCAAAAGGAGAGGTGCCCCACTAATGGGCCATGTGTCCCAACTAGGGCTGCCCTCATTGCCAAGTGGCAGCCCCGTCGAACCTTACGATATTGTCTACACACTTCAAAAACCTCCCTAGACCCTCCAGAGGTGTTCAAGGGTTACCTGGAATATATATGGATCTCCGGGTTTTCCCGGTTTTCTCCAAATACTTTTGTCATGCAATTCGCATAAGCTGCTATACTTCTGTCGTGGGTTCGGTAAAGTCTGGATAAGACGTGGAACTCCTTTCGGTCAATGATCAATAACAAAACCGTGGACATCCATATTGACCCCCATTGAATAATTATTGAGTGAATTTGTTGTTCCCGTGTGCTACTCCTTTTTCTTCGTGATACTTTACATGAGACTTATCGATATCCACATGAAGCAACACTTGATCATTATACCAAATTATCCTCGTTAATGATTTTGTTCCATTTTCTCGTTCTCATATTTCGACATCCAAAATATTCACGCTTTCATAACAATGTTTTGACATTTTCTAAAATAGTATACCATGTAAACAAAGTATTTCATGTTAACAACGTTTTGTACCATTCAAAAAGATGTACATTTTATTTCAAAACATCCTCGCATTTAAAAAATATGTTGGTGAGATTTCAAAAAAGGTTAATACAATGTTAAAAAAAGTTCGCCTAGTTTAGAAAAATATATATTACATATCATTCAGATAAAAAAATCAACATGTATAATTGAAAACTGTTTAACATGAATTCAAAAAATATATTGAGACACACATTTGATAAAATGCTAACGAGATGTTGGATACATTTTAAGCATGTATACAAATTGTTGCTGATGTGTATGAAAAGTTTACAATTTGTATAAAAGACATGTTACAAAATTGAAGAAAGAAATAAAGAAAAGCGAAGCGAAAAGAAAAAAGAAAGAAGAAAAATGAAAAATGAAACCTTTAGGCCATCCTATGGACCCCAAGTCATTCTTCTTCCTATTTCTTTCAACCTCGATCAACATTTTTCTTATTGTTCCTTGGTTTTTACTTCCACATTGCAATCAAATCTTCCATTCACACTTGTTGTAACTAATAATAGTAGTGAGGCTATCAAACTCGCTTGTTTCATTCTGAGCTAAGGAAATTTGGTAATTTATTTGTGCAAGTGGTTATGTCACAAATTCCTAGTGATTCGATGAGCCCTAAGGTCATCCACTTGATAAAAAAATGTTGCTTGCAATAAACCCTTGAATTAAGGGCCCAACACCTTCCTAGTTTAGAGGAATCATGAGGTAACAAAACAAGCTCGTCATAGTTGTCATATATGAAGATCCAAGATCCTCAGTCACATCTCCGCAATCAGCTAGTAGTGCGAGAACACATCAACACTTGCACGCTCGAGCAAAGGACCACCATATGAAGAGGCAACAAGCCGATGCGGACGCCTGTGTACCTGTAGATGGGATCATGTCCACTAGCATCTCACTACATACACTACCAACCACGCAAGAAAATCCACCACCTCTGCTACGCGTCCATGTCCTTTGCCTCAAGCTATCCTCCATAGATCTTACTATGGAGCACTGTCATTAAGTGTCGAATCAAGACTGATCCGCAACGCCGACAGACGAAGGCCCCGAGGTGCCGAAGCACACTGCCATCGACAGTAGCTACAATGGTTGACCAGTGGAGGCTAGACCAGTCACCCGCACTACCATAGCAAAAATGTCGCCACCACCCCTGGACTCTATCGACCAGGCCTTCCACTACCATGCCCCACAATAATGGAGCAAGCACGACCAACAGATCCAAAGCCGTCAAGGAAGAGGAAGACTATGTGTACTCGAGAATTTTTCCCTCGAACTAAAGATGAAACAAATCATATCTCAGTCGGCGTCTACGTGTACGAAACAATGATTCGACAGATCTTTCGCCATCGAGAGCTAATCTCTATAGGGGTAGAAGAACAAAGGAGCATCCGTATGGCGTGGAGATGCAATTACGGGAGAGAGAGGGGGAGGGAGGGAGAGGGGTGCATTCATGGGCATAGCTTAATCTGTTTGGAGGTTGTCCCTCACCTCCTTTTATATTTGCGAGGGGGGTGGACGACATGCAGAGGGGGCTGCCACCAAGGCGGCTTCCTGCAAGGGGTTTGCCCCCTCCTACAAACCCTAGCCACACCACGAGCTTTCCCCAAGCAAAAGGAGAGGCGCCCACTAATGGGCCATGTCTCCCAACTAGGGCTGCCCACATTGCCAAGTGGGAGCCCCGTCGAACCTTACGATATTGTCTACACACTTCTAAAACCTCCCTAGACCCTCTAGAGGTTTTCAAGGCTTGCCTGGAACATATATGGATCTCTGGGTTTTCCCGGTTTTCTCCATATACTTTTCTCATGCAATTCGCATAAGGTGCTATACTTCTAATACTCAACAGACCGATGACCCTAAGCGTGCGATGTCGTGGGTTCGGTAAAGTCTGGACAAGACATGGAACTCTTTCCGGTCAATGATCGAAAGCGAAACCGTGGACATCCATATTGACCCCTAGTGAATAATTATCGAGTAAACTTGTTGTTCCCGTGTGTTATTCCTTTTTCTTCGTGATACTTTACGTGAGACTTATCGAGATCCACATGAAGCAACACTTGATCATTATACCAAGTTATCCTCGTTAATGATTTTCTTCCATTTTCTCGTTCTCATATTTCGACATCCGAGTGAACATATCACGTTGTGCCGGGCCAATATCATAACACAGAGAGGAGCCTAAGAACATACCTCCCTCGTCGGAGAAGAAAATCCCAGTTTTGAGCTATCAAGTCCGCTAACATACATTTTTCATGTATGTGAAAGTTGTCATTATGATCATCCTTTTCTGGGTAACGTTTGACGAACCTCAAGGCACATCATCCGGTATGAAGGTACTCGATACCGTAATAGTTCAAGGAATCATGCATACGTTAACATATGTGTAATTATACTAATAACACGTGACACTATGATCTTGTAGTATAACAATCGATTGGGTCTGTTCAACACAGTTGTTCTTCTAACAGTGTGCTTCCATTGTTTTTGGCATCCTCGTTACTTTAACCAAGTCCATGATAAAGAAAACATGATCATCATGCAACACATGAGCTAGTCTTACAAGCTAGACTAGGAAATTATTATTCCACACATACACACGAGTTTTCCTCCGAATCTTGTAGTATTACACACTTGTGAAGCATTGCAATTTTAGCATAGAAATTAATTCTTTTCTAGAAACAAATACTATCATTTAGAATTGCTTCTAAGTCATATTTTCCACGGTTCATGCGTTTGTAGAAAATGTAGGTCACATTTTTAAAAAGCAATACAGAATATAAAACATGTTTTAAACAATGTTTTGTACCATTCAGAAAATTTAGATTACATTTAAAACATGTCCAGAGATTTTTTTAAATATGTTGCTGACATTTTTGATACAAATTAAATTTCATAAATTATTTGCACATAACAAAATATTTTTAGAAAATAAAAATATTTTTTAATCCTGCATTTATACAATGTTGCACATATATTAAAATATATTAGATGTATATGGGAAATATTCAATGTGTATGAAAAGAAATATACACCAAAACATGTTTTCAAATATTTATCATATATATGTAAAATATTAAATATGTGTAAACATATTCCTATGCATACGAAAATTATCCGACGTGTATGTGAAATAATAGATATATATTTTAAAATCAAATAAATTGGTAAACACCGAAGAAAGAAAAAAAGTAGAAAAACAAGGAAAAGATAAAGACAACTAAAACCATTGAAACGGAAGAAATCTCCAAGAAGACTAATGCAAAACAGTGAAAAATCGATATAAAAAATCACCAAAAAAACTCACGTGTAACTAAAATATCAGAGCAACCGAGTAGTGCTCAGCTCTAGGCGAGACCAGTTAGGATTTGCCAGGAGCGACAAAATAGCATTTGGGCCATCCTGTAGCGGGACGGAAGCAGAATCAGATAGTGGGCCAACCCAGTAGTCGCGTGGTTTCTCCTCGCTGACGTCATACATCTGTTTGTCTTATTTCATTTTTATTTTTATTCTGAGTAAAAATAAATACATATATTGTGATAGCTGTATTTAATAAGTTCTTTAAAATTGTTCACTGCACATTTTAAAAATTTCCATACAGGATAAAAAAAAGTTTGCTCAAGTTTTAGAAAATATTTGTATTATTAAAGAAATGTATGTGACATTTCAACAATATTCACGCTTTCAAAACAATGTTTTGCCATTTTTTAAAATAGTATACGATGTAAACAAAGTATTTCAGATTAACAAAGTTTTGTACCAATCAAAAAGTTGTGTATTCTATTTAAATATATCCTCGCACTTAAAAAATATGTTTGTGAAATTTAAAAAAACGTTAACACAATGTTAAAAAAAGTCGCCTAGTTTAGAAAAATGTATTCCCTCCGTTCCAAAATAAGCGTCGAAGATTTTGTACTAAATTAGTACAAATTTTATACTAGATTAATGACACTTATTTTGGGACACAGGAAGTATTATATATCATTCATATCAAAAAATCAACATGTGTACTTGAAAACTGTTTAACATGAATTCAAAAAAATATTGAAATACATATTTGAAAAAATGTTAATCACATATTGGATACAGGTTAAGCATGTATAAAAATTGTTGCTGATGTATACGAGAAGTTTACATTTTGAATGAAAGACATGTAAAAAAACTGAAGAAAGAAATGAACAAAAGCGAAGAGAAAAGGAAAAAAGAAAGAGGAAAAAGGAAAAAAAGAAACCTTAAGGCCATCCTATGGATCCCAGGTCATTCTTTCTTCCTATTTCTTTCAACCTCGATCAACCTTTTTTTACTATTCCTTTTTTTTAACTTTCATATTGCAATCAAATCTTCCGTGCACACTTGTTGTAACTAGTAAGACTAGTAAGGGTGTCAAACTCGCTTGTTTCATTGTGGGCTAAGGCAATTTTGTAATTTATTTGTGCATGTGTTTATGTCACAAATTCCCGCTGATACGATAAACCCTAAGATCATTCACTTGAGAAAAAATGCCGCTTGCTATAAATCCTTCAATTGAGGGCCCAACACCTTCCTAGTTTAAAGGAATCATGAGGCAACAAAACAAGCTTGTCATAGTTGTTATATGAAGATCCAAGATCCTCGGTCCCATCTCCGCAATCACCTAGTAGTGCAAGACCACATCATCACTTGCGCGCCCGAACAAAGAACCACCATATCAGGAGGCAACAAGCCGATGCGGCCGCCTGTGTACCCGCGGATAGGATCATGTCCACTCGCATCTCACTACATAGACTACCAACGAGGCAAGAAAAATCCACCACCGCTACGACACATCCATGTCCTTTGCCTCAAGATGTCCTCCATAGATCTTACTTTAGAGCACTATCATTGAGCGTCGAATCAAGTCCTATACGCAACGCTGCTAGATCAAGGCCACAAGGCCCCGAAGCACCCCGTCATTGGCAGTAGCCCGCAATGGCTGACCACTGGAGGCCAGACCAGTCACCCGCACTACCATAGCCCAAAGGTCGCCACCATCATCGAATGCAGTCGACCAAGCCTGCCACTACCATGCCCCACAACCATGCATCAAGCGCGGCCACCAGATCCAAAGACCCCCTCCTGTCGCCACCTTCCCTCACGCTGCGATGACTTTGCCATCCCTTCGATGGTGTGATAAGTCGAGGAAGAGGAAGACTACTGGACAGTGGCTAGAGTACGGCCGTGTCGCCAGATATGCGCGCCGCAAGGGTAGGGACGAGGTGTTTTCCCACTTTGCTCTCCTGGTTGCAATCGAGTGTGTGTGCTAATTGTTACTTTTATCATGCTTTTGTTTGTGTTTGTGTGTCTTTTGGTTGGATCATTTTGATCTACGATTCTCTTTATCGGCAATTGTTGTTGTTCCGTTGTGCTGGTCCTTTGGGACTTTATCACGGTCATTACAGTAAGGTTTGTCCAACTTCGATGAGAGAGGGATGATAACGGCCACACCTTCGGCTTGCTTCAGTTTTTGGAGTAGTCGCTAGTTCTTCAAACAAGCATTTATTTTTGAAAAAAAAAATACAAACATGCATGTAATTTCTATTACTACTTGTGCTCTTGTACTATCATGATGTTTGAGAGTAGTTCCGAAATTTTCCTTGCATTTGTTTAATCAATGAACTTGCCTAATTTTCCAACAGGTGTAAAGACAAGATTTTTTTTCATTTAGATGTGAGAATTTGCAACCCTCGAATAAGAATGTGGAAGGTTAGGTTGATGGCGTAGCTTCATCATAATTGAAAGAAAATGTACGTAAGGTCTTAATTTCTCCGCTCCATAACATAAAAGCGTTTCTAAAGTGTAGTATTTTCCTCGTTATGCTTCACGGTTAGCCTGTGGAACGTTCCCAGCTCGTCGTCTTTATCAGTAAGTTTTGGAGCATCGGCTTCTTGTTCATCTTCCTCTTTGGCCTTGCCCCACAGCACCATGTACAGCCCCGCCACGATCAGCACAGCACCAAGTACGCTACAAAAAGAAAAAAATGGCAGCGCAAGCGCGACTCCCCGTGAGAAACTCAGACCGACTCCACCATGTTTAAAGGCATGTGATGCGAGTTACTGAATAGGGTATCACATTCCGATGTGCAGGGCCTCGTTAAGGACGACGGAGCTCATGACCGCGACGAAGACGACGATGAGCGGTCCGAACATGGCGACGTAGAGGGGCCCTTTCTTCTGCAGGCACCACGACATGAGCGGGAAGGCGCACCCGGACGCCACGATGCCCTGGACATACGAATCAAAGATCAGAAACGTGGCATGGGCGTGAAGGAAGGAAGCAGGGTTGGCATGCAGTGGCCGATCAGCTGCCTGATCACCGCGTAAGCCGACGAGTAGAGCCTGATGTTGAGCCCGAGCCTCCAGTGGCCGGCGTCCCTGTGGATGCAGAGCGTGAGCAGCGTCGACTGGGCCGCGCCGAAGACGCACACCAGAGCGGCGATCGAGTAGTGGCACGGGTAGACCTGGACGACCTTGGCCTGGACGGTGAGCCAGATCGCATAGCTGAAGCAGCCGGCGATGGCGAGGAACGAGCCGAGTATCCGAGAACCAACCGCCGGCTGCGGGCGACCGCCGCTGGCATGGCTCATCCCGGTGTGCGCCAGGCGGTGGAGGAACCTCATCTCCGGGCCCTTGTAGAACGTGAGCAGCATCGCGCCGCCCAGCCCAACCAGGGTTCCCGCCAGTTTCGCTTGACCGCTGGGCTTTCTGAGCTTCAAAGTCTCCATCCTGCTTCTCCGTTTTCCAAGTGGGGCCTGTGAGTCTGCGACTAGCTAGTATCCAGGAAGGAACTGAGATTGATTATATAGAAATCTTTGATTATGACGGCCGACCTGGTCAAGATTGCGACGATGAAGGTAGCTTGAGGGGTGAGGTTGCTAAGAGCTGTAACGATGGTCGTCGAATTCGTCAGCTTCATGGCAAGCACCAACAGGTTCTGGTTCATGGTGATTCTGCATTTGTATCAGATATGTGAACAAACATGGTGTTTCTTCTATCGACCAAATCAAAGAGTTCAAGTCTAGAGCATTTGCTAGCATGGTCATCAAAGAGAAGTTACCCGAAAAGTCCACACAAAAACAACCCTGTCACAACCTTGACGGTTAGTGGTGGCCGTTTCTTCCTAGAGATCACACCACACCACAACCGCATTAGTCAGCAACAAATCTTTCATGTGGACTGTGTTCTGGCGGAGTAGTGTCTGCTCGTCTCACTATCTTGTGTTGTGAGACATGTTTCACAAATGAGCGATGAGCGAGGCAAGAAGGCATGCACCTCTCGACGAGGAAGGCGACGGGGCAGAGGAATGCGGCGCCGAACATGGGCCTGTAGGCAACGAGGACGCGGACGTCCATGCCGTCGTCGAGCGCGAGCTTGATGAAGATCTGCATAGCCGAGAAGACGAGCTCCACCACCACCATCGCTGCCACCGGCCGAGCGGCCTCCAACACGCCGCCTGCTCCAACGATCCCCATGCTCCTCACGTGGAGCTCAGGGATGGGCTAACAGCTCAGGAATGAGCATGCCTACGGCCAGCACGAGATCGATCGACCGATGAATGATCAGCCGGTAGAATTACACAAGTAATAGTATATACTGGTATTCGTCGGGTCTGCCCTAGCGATGTTAGCCAAGCGCATGTCCTTGTTTTCGAGTGCGCGGCAACAACAACACTCAACACCGACGAAATCCGCACGTCCTCGGACGGAGGAGCGGTGGCAATCTGACATCATAGCGCTGGTAATGCTGCTGCGGTGCTGCCGTTCTGTATGCCCAAGTCAATTCATCAGTATTAAGTTGAATATCTATAATTATTATCAACAAATCACATATATATACAGTTGCGTACCTGCGTATATTTGTGGGGAAAACGAAATTGAGAAAATGAGGCAATATTCTTCCGGTGGAAGGCGGTGTTTCGATTGATAGTGAGACGTTTATAATGACTTCGTCAATCTTAAAATATGTTGACTCGGTCTATCGAAGATATCTATACCTAATAATAAAGCGGCAATTGCTTCCGTCGAAAAACCCACTACAGCATTTTTATAAAAAAGCTCCTCTGTAATTTTTGCTATTCAATCCGCGCTCCATCATTTATGTGCAACGCAAAAGGAAAAAACGATTCGCTGCAAAAATTATACCCGTACGCATCGCCTTCTCCCGTCGACCCTGGGCCACCCTGGCTTGTGCCCAGGCCGCCGCCACACCACTCGCCGCCGCGGCCGACCTCAACCGCCATCGCTGCCGATCTCAACCCACTCGCCTCCGCGGTTGTACCTCTCCCCGCTCACTGCCCCCGTTGCGGCGCTCGAGCGCATCTCGTCGACCCTCGTCCACCCTGGCCTGTGTCCACGCCGTTGCCACACCACTCGCCGCCGCGGCCGACCTCAACCACCACTGTTGTCGATCCCAACCCACCCGCCTCCGCGGTCGTACCTCTGCCCGCTTGCTACCCCTGTTTCGGCGCTCGAGCGCAGCTTCTGGATCAAATCAACGCGACAGCTACAACGACTTGGGATGATGCGTCTGCTCGATGCAGAACGGCGGCGGCGCACGTATAAGGCGCGGCGGAGCGAAGTACTTGCAGGTGAAGGCGGGCCTCCATGGCTCACACGGGGAACTCCGAGGTTATGGTGCGGCAACGACGACTCCTTATGGCCAGATGGAGGCGCCTAACCCTTGCTTCCCTCATCGTATCCCCTCCTCCGGCAGGAACTCATCATCTCGTGAGATCCCCTCCCCATGTCTCCCATCGTGTGCCAAGCACCGACAAGAAATTTTGTTTTGTGGGAATTTGTTTGCTGATGAATGAATGTATTGAATGTAAGATTGCATTGTTGTAGAGAGAGAATGGAATACCACCTTCAGTTTGTCATCTGATCCCACATTCTCTACCCCATGAGTGAAATAAGATAACAGTCCATTGATCAATTCACGTAGCCTCTTTGTTTTGCTTTGCTTGTCCCGCTCAATTTCTCATCATGGTGGAATTAACAATGGACGGGTTGATTTTTCAACAAAATAGGATAGGACTCACTACATTAGTTAGTTAGCTTATTATTTTAATAAATTAAAATGATTATAAAAATATTAAAAACGTGTGGTATATTTTTCTCCCGTTACAACGCACGGGCCCTTTTGCTAGTACATAAAAATAGGATATACATGTATGTCTTCATAAATTTATTTTTAAAAAATGTGTGTTCATAAAGATGTGTATGTATGTATGCATGTATGTACTTTTTAAGTAAGGAAATATATAGTCGTTTAGATCACTAATACAGAATCCCAACGGCGGTTGGTCGAATAACGAGTGGAACGTTTGATCACATCCGCGAGAGAATTCGAACGAAGTTGCAAGGTGGTGTTGAACGGATGCTCTCTTGTACGGGCCGCGAGGTGAGACTAAAAACGGTTGCACAAGCTATTCCAACTTTTAGCATGTCCTGTTTTAAACTTACTAAGAAGGTTGTTAAAAGTCTTGTTTCGCTGATGGCGAAGTATTGGTGGAGTTCTTTGGTGGATCGGCGGTCGTTGCACTGGCTGTCATGGGATGCAGTTTCTGAACCAAAGGGAAAAGGGGGAATGGGTTTCCGAGATCTGGAGAAGTTCAACTTGGCGCTTTTGGGGAAGCACGGCTGGCGGTTGATGACAAACCCTAGCTCGCTGTGTGCCCGAGTTTTAAAGGGAAGATACTTCCCGAGGTGTGATTTTATGCAAGCCACTGTGCCAAAAAGCTCCTCTGCTACATGGTGTGCTATCATGGAAGGTCGACAAGTTTTGCAACTAGGTCTGATCAAAAGAGTGGGGGCGGGGTCTACAATCTCTATCTGGGATGACAGTTGGATCCCTTCCTTACCCGCGATGAGACCCGCACGTTCGGACAATCCACAATTCCATCAGGTTTCGGAACTGATTGATAACTACTCTGGTTCATGGAACATCGATCTTGTTAGGCAGGCGTTTCCCACGGCCGAAGCTGATGCAATTATGAATATCCCCCTCAGATCAGAGGGAGGGGAGGACGTCCTGGCCCGGGCTCCCGAGAAATCTGGCATCTACTCTGTTAAAACAGCGTATCGCTCTCTGATGACCCAATATGAGCTTCGAGCTCTAGAAGAGGGGACGATAACAGAAACTTCACCGACAGAACAACAGATGTGGTCTAGATTACGGAAGCTCAATGTTCTCCCAAAGGTGAGGGTGTTTTGGTGGCGGGTTTTGCGAGGTATTTTACCTGTTGAATCTGTTCTCAAGCATCGCCATATATCCACGGGTAGTGCATGTAAGGTGTGTCTTAACCCAGATGAGACTCCGAGGCATGCATTACTGGAATGCTCTCATTCAATGAAGTTTTGGGACATAGCACCAGAATGGTTAGATGTTCATCGACCTAACGTGCAATCTCAAACGTGGAAAACTGACATTCTATGTGATCAGCGGCATTCGGAGGCTGACAAGGCGAAGCTGGTGTCGATCATGGTCCATTTGGACCTCGCACAACAACATTACTCATGATCGGGGTCCTCTTAGTCCAAGCCAGTCGATGATCATGACGAGAGATGCTCTAGCGATGTTGGACATCCCTCGGAACCAGGCGGGTATCCTACCTGGGCATGGGTGGAGGCCGCCAGATCAAGACACTATCAAAATTAACACCGATGGCAGTGTGGCGCTTCAGCTCATCACAAGTGGCGGTGGAGGGGTAGCTCGTTCCAAGTAGGTTTTTACCGCTGCCTGGTGCAAACCCTTTGGTGGGGTGACTGATCCCCTTGTTGCAGAGACCTTGGCACTGTGTGAAGGTGCTCTTTTTGCGCGGTTGAGAGGTTTTTCGAAAGTGATTTTGGAGACAGATAGCTTGGAACTGGTTCAGCTATGGCATTTGCGTCACAATTATCGCTCAGTTGTGACACCTATCTTGGATGAAATAGGGGAGCACGTAGCCTTCTTTTCTTCTTTTTGTATTCAGCATTGTAATAGAGCGGCCAACACGTCTGCCCACTTGTGTGCAAAGCAAGCTAGCACCAGAGATGTGACAGAGTGCTGGCTGCAGTCGCAACCTAGCTTCCTTGTAACTTGCCTTCACGCAGATTCTGTCGGGGCTTTTGCTGAACAAACTCCCATATTTCCAGCTCAAAAAAAATCACTAATACACAGCAAGTATGTATATATGCATGTAGTGATCTAACTAGCTCTTATATTTTTTAAGGAGGGAGTATGTATGTTTATAACAAACTTTTTTTTGTTCAGTGGCATGTTTTTCAGGAGTAGCATCTACAGTCGTAACTTGTAAATCCGGCCTCTCAAATATTTATAGACATGTGTGTGGACACTGATCGATCACGTCTTAAATCTGCTCGTGCATATCCAACTCTCTCATATTTTAATATTTCATCCCTAGAACCATACAAAATCATGCAGAATAGATATGCCACGTAGTACATACTATGCTACTTGTCTTCGTCGTCAGAGATAGCCTGAACCTCGTGCGCCTCCTCCGCCGCCTTCATCTGCTGTTGACGAAGACGCCTGACCTCCGTACCTGACTACGAGCGAATAGAGTTCAGGATGGCCTGCTGCTCCGTCCACAAATCCACACCCTCATCCATCATCGGGCCTCCTCCTCCACCATATCCAGCGACGAGGCCTCCTCTGCCGGCTCCTGATCGTCCTCCCCCACACCCAGCGGGGGCGCCTCCTTTGTCAGCTCCCGCTCCTCTTCCTCTTCCTCGTCCACCTCCTCCCCATCTTCCTCCTCCGGATCCAAACCTCCTCAAGGAGCCGGATCCGGATCAGGACCTGCTCAAGGAGACAGGACGATGCTGGATCGTGTAGCGGCGACGATGTGGGGGCATGGCTGACGGGCTCGGATGGCAGCGGAGGGAGGAGGTGGATGTGCTAGGTCGGGGGGACACCAGTCGGCTATGGCATCAGGCGGCGAACCGGAGCGGCATCACGTGGCGACGGTCGAGGCCCCGTCAGACCTTCGGGTTTCCTAGTGAGTCCGCGTGGGGCCCAGTCGTCAGGCCGACGTGACAGGCATGCCTGTGCACGCCCGGGTTTCCCATATCCGCCACATATTTGGGTTGGATATGAGAGGTGATGGCAAACCCGAACGTTTGAGGGATCCGGTTGGATCGTGTTTTTTAACCGGTCAGTGACCAAGCGACCTGTCCTGATGTTTGAAATGAGTATAAGGGTTCGATTGTGGATGCTTTAAGAGTCTTCTACTTCTTAAAAAAACATATCAGCCCAAACCCACGCCTGGCCAACCGCCTCGTCGTCTCTCCTTCATTGATCGGACATGGCCCAGTATATGTTAGGTGTTTAGTCATTTTGTCCTATTTTTACGGGACGTGGCATTTTATCTTTCTACAACTTTATTTGAGCTCTAACACAGCATGTACTGGATCACTTAGATTTTTGAAACTTTGCTTAATAACATGATTGCATACATCGTTCTGATACAGAGGTCCGGGGTTATCTTTTTCTTAAAAAAAGCAGTTGTTTGAAAAAAAAGTCTGTGCCTGCAGCAGCAACAGTACCATGTTGTTCAAGGACGACGCAGCAGTTACTCCTACCCCGCGCCGCGAAGGAAGGAGATGGATTCGAGACGCACACCGCCAGTATTTCCACCTGGTGACAATTCTGCTCCCACGATAAAAGCTGCTCCCACCTTGCTTGTCCCCAGCGTGGAACCGAACCGATTTAAATGTGCGTGCACCCGCACGGCCACCAGGCCCTGGACCAACACTTGATCGCTCTCCCCTCCGCAGCAGCCCCTGACTCTGCCCCCACGGCCTCGTCAGCGACTTCAATGCGCACATCCACCAGAGGGAACCCGGCCGCCGCTTGTGCCAAAGCCCTGCTCGCTCTCCTCTCCTCTCGGGGTCCTCCCACGCATGGCCACGCCCTAGAACAGCCACGCCAATGAGGACAATTGGTCTGTTCTGCCAAGCACAAAAGGCCGTCATGCATACTCCTAGACCCCCCCCCCCCCCCCCCCCCCCCCCCCACAGCTTCCATCCAGCGAGTTTTTCATTTTGGTTGCTTTGAGAGCGTAGGTAGATGGATCAGATGCGTGAATCATGTGGTTTGCACTGCACGGAACGCCGACCATTTTGGCGTGGTAGCGCCCCGGGCTGTCAGGACCGGTGGCGTACGAGCGTTGGTCAAGATTCGCAGTAGGTGGCGAGGCGGTCAGAATAGTGCCACGGAGTAGGTCGAGTTGGTGGGCCATTTGGTCTCCGAGTTAGTACGTACTCCGGGACCGGGCTGTGCATCACAATTCGCAAGGTTTGGATCGGGCAATGAATTACCTGTGCACTTGCAACGGGAAGTCGGAGATGACGACGGTGCATGCCAGCAGCTTCCACCGGGTCCGGCTTTGCCTCTGCCGACCGGTCTATGCCGAGGGAAACGTGTGCTGCGCCAGCAGCTTCCAACGGCTTTGCCTCTGCCTACTACTCCTACAGTATAACACTACCGCATGAGAGACGAAAGAGAACAACCGTATGCATGGTCTCGCATGGAACCGTACGTAGTACATGAAAAACCCCCTAAACGGCCAAGGGTCATGCATGCGATGATGCATGGTCCCTCTCCCTCGCTTGCTAGCTGTTGTGTCGCCGCCGTCGCCGCGTGCATCATCCCGCCACCGTGAGTCATCGATAAATTCGACGAGCACCACGTCGTCCTCGATGGTCTCTTCGAAAACGTGTTTGACTCCCGACGCCGAAGATCGTCTACCGACGCAAGAGAACGACTACCGTCGACGAGACCGTTTACGACTACTTCCACGACGACCACGACTTCCACAACGTCCGCTACGAACCGATCCGCTCCGATTTGCACGCCTCGAAGGTATACCGATGGGACGTGTCGTGTACCGTAATGTTGTGATGTATGAGTTGTATCGTGTGTTGCACCGTATGTTGGCGTTGCACGTTGTGTTCCTCTTTTGTTGTGCCTCGACACATGGAAACCCGGTAGCGGGATCATCCCATTCTTTTTTTAACGTTCCCGCACACGCTCCCTATACGTTGGCTCCGATACCCCGTTGAATTATCGGGATAGAAACGTTGCCGTGGCATCGATTCCGTTTTGCCGCCATGGTTCCCTCTCGCTCGCCGTGGCGACACCTGTTTTTTCCCCTTCTTGCCCGTGTTTGAACTTGCAAGCATGTCGCGTTCATGACATATACATCTTGTGTTGCATGTTCTTGTGTCGTAGCTCCGTTCTATGTTCCGCATGTTAACCGTCTAGGATTGCCATATAGGACCGTCGCTTCACCCTTGTCATGTTAACTACAATTTAATATTGCCGTGTAAATAACCGGGAGTGAACTAAATAATTAATCGTGGAGTTTCGTCGATATGTAACCCGTTGCATATCGAGCTTCACTTAATGTGTAGAGTTTGTGTGAGGTGAATTGCCATGCCATGCCTTGCATCATTGAACTGATCATGCATCATATTAGGGTATGCATCATGTCTTGCTTTCGCCGTGGTGGATATTTGTGTTGATGTTTGTTTCCGGTTTGCTCCGTCTCGATAAAGTTGCGCAAGCGTGTCGGAATGTGAGGACCCATTCGACTACGTTGGTTCGACTATTTCTCGGAGTTGTTCTTCTTCCAAGCGGGATCTCAGGCAAGATGACCAGTTCCCTAGATACCATTACTATCATTGCCATGCTAGTTTTACCGCTTCTATCGATTATGTCTCGTTGCCTACCACTTATTATATATCAGCCTCTCAATAATGCCATGATAACCTTCAACCTGTTCGCCCTAGCAAACCACTGATTGACTATGTTACCGCTTGCTTACCCTGTTGTTAGCGTTGCTAGTTGCAGGTGTAGTTGCTTTCATGTGATAACATGGGTCCCTTGTCATATCACCATATATTAATGCTATTTAATTTAATGGACCTATATACTTGGTAAAAGGTGGAAGGCTCGACCTTTCTAGCCTGGTGTTTTGTTCCACCTTTTCCCCCTTAGTTTTCGGCTACCGGTGTTATGTTCCATAAATGAGCGCTCCTAACACGATCGGGGTTGTTATGGGGACCCCCTTGATAATTCGTTTTAGATTAAAGCTGATCTGGCAAGGCCCAACTTTGGTACTACATTTGCCTAATAACTAATGAACTGCATAGGGAGTAATTAACCCGAGGAAGTTTAATCAACCCCCGGGCCAGTGCTCCTCATGAGTGTTGGTCCACCCACCTAGCAGTCGGCGGTGCCACCACGGGGTAACTAAAGGTTTGGTTCACGTCCACTTTGCATAGACGGTGTGTCCTGAGAATGAGATACGCGGCTCCTATCGGGTTCGTCGACACACCGGGTGGCCTTGCTGGATTAGTTTTACCTTTGACGAAATATCTTGTGCATCGGGATTTCGGTGATGCTTTGGGTAATCTCAGAGTTGAGGTTTTCCACTAAGGAATCCGACGAGATCGCGAGCTTCGCGATGGAGGATTTCTATGCGGCTTGTGGTAATTTGTGATGGACTAGTTGGAGCACCCCTGCAGGGTTAAATCTTTTCGGAAAGCCGTGCCCGCGGTGATGTGGCAACGTGGAAGTTTTGTTTAACACTGATTTTAGATAACTTGAAGTTAACTTAATTAAAATATGCAAACTGTGTGCGGAACCGTGACTGTCTCTTTCGTGAGTTCTTTCTCCGATCGAGGACACGGTGGGGTTATGTCTGGCGTAGGTAGGTGTTCAGGATCATTCATTTGATCATCAGTAGTTCACGTCCGCTATGCGTAGATCTTCCCCCTCTTATTTCTTGTACTCGTAAGTTAGCCACCATATATATATGCTTAGCCGCTGCTGCAACCTCACCACTTAACCATGCTTCACCCATTAAGCTTTGCTAGTCTTGATACCTTTGGAAATGAGATTGCTGAGTCCCCTGTGGCTCACATATTACTACAACACCAGTTGCAGGTACAGGTAAAGGTTACTTGAGGCGAGCGCGTTGATTGTTCATTTGGAGTTGCTTCTTCTTCTTCTTCTTCATCGATCTAGAATGGGTTCCAGGCCGGCAACCCGGGATAGCAAGGATGGATGTCGTTCTTCTTTTGTCGTTTGTTTTCGTCCATAGTCGGACCCTGCTCTTACTCTTGATGATTATGTAATGTACTGATGTGACTCTGATGTAACTTGTGGCGAGTGTAAGTCAATTCTATTATATATCTCTTCTTTTCAGTACATGTACTTGTAACGATATTCATTCTTGCGACATGACGAGATGCGTTTCTATTACTGACGAGGCCCTCGTGTTAAATTAAGAATATGATCGTATCTTGGACGTGGAAGACTATGCAAATGCATACGGAATACTAGTAGAACTATTATCGGGAAAACAAATACGGGGTAGGCCGGCTTCCCAAGTTCATGTAGTAGTAGTTGTTGAATTGTGTTCAATACTGAAATGTCAGAATCTTCTGTCCACGATGAGTAAACAATAACAGCAATACAAAACAATCTCTCAAAATTTAAATAGGCGGATAGCGACAATGCTGGTCTGCAACATCAGATGGTAGGCAAAAGAAAAATGTTGACATCGCACGTACACTATCCATGATGCTTTTCATACTGACATTTGGACCCTTTAAACGGTTGGTCCCACACCTCGGCGTCAACCCTTGCCGTACAAAGAGGAACAACACATGGTCATAAGCGGTTCATTAACATAATACCACTTGATTAATATAAGGATTATCGTAAGTTAATCGGCCGGACACAAATGAGTGGTCAAGTTAACTGAACTATTTAATAATTCAATGGAGTAGACCCGATGGGATGGTAGAGAAGAGGTAGCAGATGGTGCCAAACTGCCAATTACATCTCTGGTCATCCCTAAAGTTTAATTCTCCATCATATTTCCCATCGGCTTAACTCTTAGGAGGTGTTTGTTTCTATCTAAGTATAAAAAGTGACCGCACACTTTTACAGGAAACGAGCGGATGGGCTTCACAATCATGTATGAGTAGTACATTTGCTATTAACATTAAATATGTTTACACTACTCCATCCGTCACGGTTTAGAAGATTAAACATACGTGCGTTTTCAAACTAGACAAGGTTTAAGGCACGAAAATAATTATTCTTATTAATTAATACTAGTACTACTCATGCATACGTCCTCCCAATTTGTTGCTCACGCACTAGTACTATTATTTTTTCAATTGATTAGGCGCATTAGCATCTACACCTGATACATCTCACAACCAATCGGTGACTATCTTGGTCCCAGAGATTTTTCAAACGTGTCTTCTAAACCGTGACAGAGGGAGTACTTAGTTTGATTTGAAACAAACAACTTCATGTGCATTTATTTAGGTTTTCTAAAATTTTAAAAAGTTATATCTTTTAAACCGCGTGTCGGAATTCAGATTCGTCTTCATCGTTGGATTCTTCACGACGAGATCTTTGAAAGTAGATCCCGTATGGGTATGTTTCAACGAATTTTTTTAATGTCAACATTGGTGCTATATGGTGCAATTTTAGAACTGCATTGTGCAACTTTAGCATTACAAGGTGTAATTATTTTTCAAAACCAGTTGTTGGAGCTGTATGATCTAACTTACATGAGGTTGCAACCTAGTAACCATGGAAACTTGATGTGCAACTAGTCTACTATCCCGACCAACTATGTAGTAGTCGATGTGCAACCCTTGTCCCCTACTTGTGGATGTGTAGTTTTTTTACAGTTGACAAACCATGTCCCACCTTTCTATCAATGATATGTGCAACTTAGTCTGTTGTTTGAGCCAACTTTTTATTACTCAATGTGCAACTTCTTTCCCTTCCTACTTGTGGATACATGTTTCAGTTGGCGGGGGCAACAAACGAAGTTGCACAAAGTCTGTTAGGCAGTTGGCCGGATCAACATATAAAGTTGCACATCTCACGGGCAGGGATAGTTGGACGGTGAAAATCTCACATTGTTGAGGGTAGTGAAAAGTTGCATATTCACGAGGGTAGTAAAATTTGCACATAAACGGGGTGCTAAAGTTGCACATCCCATTAGAGGGGTGGTTTCGAGTGTTAATTGGGAAATTACACATCCATGAGGTATGAGGGATAGTTGCACATCGGTGGTAGACAATTGGCGGTGGCAGTATCCGAAGTTGCATATCCACTCCTAAATAGTTGGCCGATGCAGCAAACAGTGAAAGCACAACCACAAACAGGTGGAAAGTTGCACATGAACTACTAGGTAGTTGGTTTGGACAAAACACAAATTTGACATCTCACTAGGAGGTAGTTTAGGGGTGGATGTGCCATTAGTGAAAACTGCACATCCACGATTAAAGGGTAAACTTGCATATCGACTATCAACTAGTTGCACATCAATGGCTAAACATTTCCACCAAATGGAGAGTAAATTGCACAAAAAAAGTTTGTCAAAACTTACTCATGCGGGATCTAATTTCGAAGAGCATGTCGCAAGGGTTCCAACGGTGAAAACGGATCTTAATTTTGATGCGCGGTTTAAAAGTTGTGTCTGAAAAAAACTGAAACTCGAATTAAATACGTTCACACCTGTTTACATGGATGATTTATAATAATTTTTTGTTTACACGGTACTTCTTTTAATATATGTTTTTTGTAAAACTAATAATTACCTATTATAGATTAGGGGACCAAAAAATTTCATTTTTGACCGACCGCTCGGGACGGCTAGCGAGCAGCCGACCGCTCGCTAGACCAGTCCTTGTTTCTATGAGTGATAATGCCAACGTAAAGGAAAAATGTTTACACCCTATAACATCTTCGAATTAGACAAATTGTATTTTGTTTGGTTCGACTGTCTAAAGGAAAAGATCTCTCAATAGCGTTTACTTTGGCATAGTAACATGAATACATAAGCAGACATTTTTCTCACAAAGAGAACAAAACAAGGGCTTTCACATGCAATTTGCAAGCACCACATCATAGCTTCTAATTCATCAAAGAAGCACAAAATTCAAAAGTATTTTTGCATGCATCCAATGCAAAGAGATCTTTTAATCAGATCTTATTGACACTTTAACAAACATTACAAATTTTTAAGATGCATATTAAGCTACGGATAAAAACTCATAATTCAACAATACTTTGAAATGAACTACATAATTAGTTCCTAAAATTGTTTTTATACAATAAATAGAAAGGCAAAGCATCTTGGGATGATTCTTAATCTTGCGAAACAACTTTTCCATCGGTCTTTGATACGTCTCCAACGTATCTATAATTTATGAAGTATCGATGCTATGATTATAATAATTTTATATGATTTTGGTACAATTTGATTAGAACTAACCGAGACTAATGTTGTTTTCAACACAACTACCATGGTGTTGTTTTGTGCAGAAATAAAAGTTTTCGGAATGGGCTAAAATTTGACGGAGAATATTATTGGAAAATATAAAAAATACCGGCAAAAGAATCAACCAGAGGAGGTCCACCACCTGGCCACAAAACAGGGGGCGCCCCCCTGTCTTGTGGGGTCATCGGGCACCGCCTTGACGTGAGACCGACGTAAAAAATTCCTATAAATCAAGAAACCTCCAGGAAGAAAGCTAGATCGGGAGTTCCGCCACCGCAAGCCTCGAGAGCCACGAAAAAACAATTGGGAACCCGTTCCGGCACCCTGTAGGAGGGGGAAACCATCACCGGAGGCCATCTTCATCATCTCGGCAGTCTCCATGACGAGGAGGGAGTAGTTCACCCTCGGGGCTGAGGATATGTACCAGTACCTATGTGTTTGATCTCTCTCTTTCGTGTTTTTGAGATGGCACGATCTTGATGTATCGCGAGCTTTATTAATATAGATGAATCATATGGAGTTTTCCCCTTTGTATCTTCTTGTGATGAATTAAGTTTTCCCTTTGAAGTTTTCTTATCGGATTGAGTCTTTAAGGATTTGAGAACACTTGATGTATGTATTGCGATGGGATATCCATGGTGACAATGGGGTGTTCTATTGATCCACTTGATGTATATTTTGGTGGTCAACTTGCTGGTTCCGTGACCTTGGGAATCTATGCATAGGGGTTGGCACATGTTGTCGTCTTTGGGGCACTCTCCGGTAGAAACTTTGGGACTCTTGCGGCATGGACACGCCTAGCTTGCTCTGTGGCGTACCATCGATCATGTTGTGCGGTGAGCTGCAGCCCCTTGCTGCTGACATGCCTATCTTGATCCGTAGCGCTGAAGCGTTGTGCGCGCATGGTCTGCCCAACCATGGCGATGACACGCAACACAGTGTCATCCATCGCGTTGTCAGGGAGCACTTCGGCCTTGATGGGCCGTGGTGCCTTCTGGGTTTCCTCGTCAATGAGGTTGATGGTATAGGCGGAGCTTCGGTGGGTTGGTATGCTTGGAGAAGGTGGATGTGCTACAGACTGCGCTTGTTGCTTCGGTGCGTCACGCGCCGCCTAGGTTTATGTGCAATATCACTTGATGGCGGCAGGAAACGGTGGCGTGTTCATAAACGCCATCAATTAATGGAAACTTAGCATAGAAGGAACATTGAGCTAGCATGCCGTATGTTAGCACGTTGCTCGCCCAAGGCTATGATCCATATACTTGTGTGCCCAACAGAGCACACTATTCACAATAAAGAATATTGTTCCTCTTATCCTGGTAGAGCAGTGGCGGCAAGCATCACAAGAAGAAGTAGATGATGATCACATGATTTTTTATCCTAGTTAATTATGCATGTAATAGTTTACTTTGGTGTGTGGAAATGTCATGTGTGTACTAGCCACCTATGTAATTGGATGTTTGATTTGGTTGTGCAATCATGTCCTTATTAGCATGTATGTTGTTGTTCTTTATGCAATCACATTGCACACGACACATACTAGGGAAACCATTAGTGATGAATTCACCAATCACTAACAATTTTATACCACAACGTCTTTGCCCACAACACACACGGCTTATTAGCAACAATCTTTTGTGTTATTATCTGTCTTCCCACACATTTCTCATTAGACACCTGTTTGCCACGTAACACACACATCTTGTTAAGTTGAACCGTTTCTGTTCTCTTCGCTCAACACAAATAGTTTATCCGAGTAAGCTCTATGTCGTATATCGCACACACCTTTGATTCAATTGACCATTTTTGTTGTGTTGCCTAATCAGAAATAGTTCATCCGAGTGAATTGTATGTTGTAGATCGCACACACCTTCATCTGGCTGCCCGTTTCTATTGTTGTGCCTCATCGCGAAGAGTTCATTGGAGTGAACCGCATGACACACATCATACACGCAACTCTAATCTAAATTGTGTTTGATGTCTCCACCATCGCAAACGTTTGCATTTCTTTGACGGTTTTTACATCATTGTTTGCGATTCATGCATCGCACACAATTTCGTCGAAGGGTCTCTCGTTGTAGTGTTGCGTTAGCAGCATCCTGCAGTAGTGACCATATGATCCTAGCATGATGCTTAGAAAGATCGAAGAATTGCTAGAGATCAATTGAAATATTCTAAGATTATTGGCTCACTTATGTATTTAGCTAGCGCTAGAGACGTGACATCTCTTTTGCTATTGGAAAACTGAGCCGGTTTGTCTCAAAACCACGAGATGTTCATTGGAAATCTCTAGAGATAGTTATGCACTATTTGAAACCCACTACGAGTTATGGAATTCACTACACTCGGTACCCAAAGGTACTTGAAGGGTATAGTGACTCAAATTGGATCATTGATGCTCATGATATAA
This sequence comes from Hordeum vulgare subsp. vulgare, assembly GCF_904849725.1. Lineage (NCBI taxonomy): Eukaryota > Viridiplantae > Streptophyta > Magnoliopsida > Poales > Poaceae > Hordeum > Hordeum vulgare. The sequence goes on along the minus strand of NC_058521.1, from coordinate 548,538,051 downwards.
AGGCCACGAGCGAATATTGTTCACTCATGGAGATGGCACTTTTTATTGGAAGTCTTGCAAGCATACTATCTTAACGAGGTCAACAATGGAAGCATGACTCATAACACTAGATACAACTACGGTCGAAGCTGATTGGCTTTGTCGAAACTTCAGTTATTGTCGGTTGTTGCAACACATGTAATAGGTATCCTTATGAACTACGACAATCAAACCGTGATCATGAAAGTGAGTATCTCAAAGCATAACATAAAGTCATCACGACATGTTCACAGAAGTTTAAAATCTATCAGGAAAATGAGAAACTCCGGAGTTATTACATTGGATTATATCCAAACGTCTAAAAATCTGGTAGATCCTTTTAGTAAGAGTTTATCACGTAATGTGATAAATAATGCATTAAAGGAGATGGGTATAATATCCACAATATAAGTTGCTCACAATGGTAACCTATTAGTCAATTGAGAGGAGAGTATCCTTACTAATAATAATAATACTACATGAAGATGCAATACTCTCCTAATCTTTTGAAGAACACACCTATATGAGACTCATTGTTAAATGTCGCAATCTATGAGAACATGGTGCTCTCTCAGGGTCGGCCTGGCAAAATTCGAGGCCGTTTGCCAAACTAAAAATTGGGGCCTATCTATGAAAAACCTAACGAGCAATTATAATGTATATATATGTTGCACAAAAAACTATAGTTTATGCAATGTAATATCTTACATAACAAGTGGACATGTAAAAAGTCATACCTATTCAACTCGCGGTTGCTATTTATTTGAACATCCTTATTCTTTTAGTATTTTTTGAAATGAAACCTTCGATGGTATCCTAATAATCAATCTTCTCCAACACTTCACTCTCGAGTGCTATTGTGGCCAAATCATTGAGTCTTTGCTATGTCATAGTAGTACGCATATAGGACTTCAATAGCTTTAATTTAGAAAAACTTCTTTATGCCGATGCAAATGTTACAGGAATGGTCAACAGAACTCTATATGCAATACTTGCATTGGGAAAACATTCATGCCGCTTTAGAAAATTCAGAATTGAAAGAGGTCCAATATTTTCTTCTGGCATGAAATTTGGAAGAAATTTCAACTCAACAAATAGACCATTGGCATCAATATCAGATTGTTTATCCTTCATAAGTGCAGCCTCAAGATTAACACAAGAATATTTCAAACTCTCCTTATCCAATGAACACAATGTTTCATAGGTAAATAAGAAACCAAATATTTTCTTCTGACCTTCATATTGCTCAAATCTCCTTGTTAGTGAGGAAATTGCTTGATCAACAATGCGTATAAAATAGTTGATTCCCGAGAAATTACCATTGCTATCTTCATACAGTTTGCCATTCTTACCACGGAATGCCAGATTATGCTTGGCATGAAATTTTACAATGCAAACAATACTAAATAATACCTTTATCCAATGGTCCTTCTCTTTCTCAAGTTGTCGTTGAGTTGCTTTATCAATAGTTTGATGTTTTTCCAATCTACTCGCAACTCATACCAATTAGTCGTGCTCAAAACATGATCAACACTTGTCTCATGATCTTTTAGTCTAATGGTCATATGTGACCAATCATTACAACCCTCATTTGCCAACTCACCTTTTCAATGACCTTTTGTAAATAATTTACAACCAAAGAAAAAGACTCCATCAAGTTGTTTAGAATAGAAAAGCCACTCACTGTCACAATACTCTCCATTTGATAGGAATCTAGTATAGAATGCTACAGTAAACCTTTTATGATATCTATCTTTGGGACCTTTCTTAATTGATTCGTGTCTTTTTGGACCCTTTTGTGGTAAGATATCAATCTCTTTAGAATCAAGAGAATCCCAGTTTCTTGGATCAAATCAGGGTCGGCCCTGGCGTATGGCCGGCGGGGCGATGACCTAGGGCCCATACAGGAGGGGGCCCCATAATATAGTATGTTTATGTAATATATCCCATTAGAAAAAAAATCAGATACATAGATCATCAGATGCTAAGCCCAACCAAAAACTTCACGTCAGAAACGGAGAAACCCGTTCATCAGTTCGTGGACTCGACGCCTCGTCTCCGCTGCCCTACAGCGCACCGCCTCGGTCATACGATGCCTCGGCCAGTCGGCCGGCTTGTCACTGGCTCGCCGCTGCGCGCCGCGCGTGCATCGACGTTGCCGGGCAGTTAGGTACTACGTACGACGAGCTGCGTCTTTATTCGACTCTCCCACAGTCCCACCTCGATCGATCTACAGTCAACTGATCAAAGCATCACGACTTCTTTGACTATCACACCTTCTTTGACTTATTGACTATCACGACTTCTTTGACTATCAAAGCTTCTTTGACTTATTGACTGTCACGGCTTCTTTGATCAGTTGAGAATCAGGTGCTACAATCAACTGATCAAATTCTCAAGTGCACTTTTCCATGTATGTCTAGGGTTTCAATCATTTGATGTATAAATTTCTAATTCTTTGTATTCTCTATAACTCTTTTCTTCATAATTTTAGGGTTTGTCATGTTGCCTAAGAAGCAATTATCGGGTGTTGAAAAAAGAAAAAAAAGAAAAAAAAGTGATCTGAAAATTCAACCATTGAAGGGTTCTTTGAATAGGTACTTTACATCCTCTAGCAATGTTGATGCGAGTGAACAACAAGGGCAAATAAGTAATCTCGAGCATGTCGATTCAAATATTGAGGTCAATGAAGATGGCGCAAATAGAGGGGAGCAAACAGATTTTAAAGTTGATGCTGACAGTCAATGGAGGAAAATTTGCAGCCTTCTGCTAATAATGAACATGAAGATTCCCTTCCATTTATTTTTGATCCAAGAACATGGGAAATTCTTGACAATACCAAAAGGGATATTTTAATTGAGAAGGGACCTATTAGAGAACCAGATCTGGAGTTTGAGAAGGACATCATTGGTAGACACTTTTCATATGCTTTCTACTGCAGAAAGTTAAGTAATGGTGAGTTTGTTGATAGAAAGTGGTTGGTTTACCATAAAGCCGCGAACAAAGTATATTTTTTTGTTGCAAGTTGTTCAAATCAAAACAGAGCAAGTCTATGCTAGCAAGTGATGGATTGAATGACTGGAAGCGTTTGAGTGTGCGACTCAAAGAACATGAGAACAACGTTGAGCATTTAACAAACATGAATACATGGAATGAAGTTACGTTGAGACTAAGCAAAAACAAGACAATTTATGATGATATGCAAATGGAGATTGCAAAGGAGAAGGAGCGTTGGATACAAGTATTAGTAAGAATAGTTTCTGTTGTGAAGTTTCTTGCAAAAGATACTTTGGCATTTCGTGGATCAAATGAGAAGTTGTATCAAGATAATAATGGTAATTTTTTGGGCACGATTGAAATGATTTCTGAATTTGATCCTGTATGCAAGAACATATCCGGCGCATTCAAAGTAATGAAATTCATCATCACTATCTTGGCCACTGAATCCAGAATGAGTTTATCTCAGTTCTTGTTGATGCTGTGAGAAAGGTTATTTTAAAGATCATTAAAGATGCCAAGTATTTCTCGGTTATCTTGGATTGTACTCCAGATGTGAGGCAAGAAAAACAAATGACTCTCATTGTGCATGGTGTCAATATGTCAAGCAACATTCCGAGAGTGGAGGAGTTTTTCCTAGAGTTCCTAAAGGTTGAGGACACATCGGGATTGGGGCTTTTGAATGTATTATTGGATACATTGAGTTCTTTGATTTGAATGTTGCTGATGTGAGAGGTCAAGGTTATGACAATGGTTCCAACATGAAGGGACTATACCAAGGTGTGCAAAGTCACTTGCTTCAAGAAAACCCCAAAGCGTTGTATATGCCATGTGATTGTCATAGTTTGAATCTCACTCTTTGTGATATGGCAAAATCTTGCAAACAAGCTATTACATTCTTTGGTATTATACAACGAATATATGTATTGTTTTCACGTTCTACTAAAAGGTGGAAGATTTTGCTTGACAATATTCCAAAAGTAACAAAACTAACTCTCAAACCTTTGTCCAATACTCGTTGGGAGAGTCGAATAAAGAGTGTGCAACCTATTAGGTACCAAACTATCCATGTAAGATCAGCTTTGAAGGAATTGGAGGAGACTTCTACTGATGACCCAGCAGCTGTAAGTGATGCTCAATCTTTGGTCACTGCACTTGAGAATTTTGAAACTTTAGTTGGCATGGTTATTTGGCATGATGTTTTGTTCTGTGTAAATATGGTGAGACAAAAGTTGCAGGAAAAGATGGTATGCATTGATGCTACTATAAAACATATTCAAGGTGTCATATCATATTTTTAGAAGTACACAGATGAAGGATTTCAAGCTAGTATTGAGATACCAAAAGCCATTGCATCTGAGATGGACATAGAGCCAGAATTTCCTACAAAACGTCAAAGGAAAAGAAAGAGGCATTATGATGAAACCAATGATCAAGATGAGGAAATACAGTTGTCAGTTATGGAATCCTTCGGAGTTACTTACTTTCTAGTCTTTGACAAGGAAATTCTTTCATTGACCACTCTCTTTGATCAGTTGATGAATTTTGAAAAGTTATTTGGTTTCTTGTTCAATTCAAAAAATCTGAAGTCCTTGGATGATACCAATTTACGGGAATGCTGCACTACTTTTTCTGATGATAACTCATGTGATGTTGATCTTGATGATTTTGTCTCTGAGTTAAAAGTGTTGCACGCAACTTTGCCACATGGTTTGATGTTAGGTCTTGAGATTCTTCGGTTTGTTATGGCTGTAGATTGCTATCCAAATGTCTCTATTGCATATCAGATCCTCTTAACAGTGCATGTGACTGTAGCCTCGGCTGAAAGAATTTTCTCTAAATTGAAACTACTGAAAAATTATTTGAGGTCTACTATGTTGCAAGATAGATTGAATGGCTTGGCTATGTGCTGCATTGAGAAGGATATCTTGGACAATGTTGATCTTGATTGTGCCCTTAATGACTTTGCATCAAGAAACGACCGAAGAAACTTTTTCTGAAGAATTAAATTCTTATTTGAGGTAATCATGTCATTTTAGTTTCATTTCTCTATCTTCTATTATTATTGTTGATTAAGTAAGTTGAAATTTTGTTATTATTGTTGTCGATGGAATCAGTCAATTATTATAGTTAAATTTTAAAGTAAAGTTATATGATCTTAGAACATAGGGGGCCATGTTGTGGAGTTCGCCTAGGGCATCCCGAAACACACGGTCGGCCCTGGATCAAATATATCAAACCGAAAAGAAACATCAACATCCTCGTGAGGTGATCTATTCAAGTCAACATCAATATTATCCTCCTCTTGATAGAGGCGAAGTTGTCCATGTCTTTCGATGAGATCGTGGGTATCGTTTTGGTAGAGTCGACTTTGATGATCCAACTACGAATGTGTGAGGACGTCGCGCCTTAGCAATCGCTAAACCAACTCCGAGAGGTTATTGACCACGCCGGAGCACGATCAACCTGACCACGAAGGTCTGTTTCCTGCACGCAAACGAAGAACATGCAAGAAACTAAGATTCAATCAAGATATTGCGAATATAAGAGGAAAGCTTTATTGATGAAGGTGGGGTTCTGTGACGCCTTTGTCTCGTCGTAGAACACAAACGAAAAATGCAAAGTTGCAGCTGTGGCGAACTTGTAATCTAAACATAACCAAGTCCAAACGGTGCCCTAAGGGCTGTATATATGAGGGAATAGACAGGCAATTTCGTGACCCTTGGAGGAGGGGTCCGAAACAGCCCTAAAGTCGGTTTCCCCACACATACAGACTCTAAAAATAGCCTATATTATGGTATTTGGAAATTACATGGGCCTGGCCCAAAAATAAGGTGGCACAACACCTATAGTAGCATATGGTGAAATTTATAAAGTGACGTTGTGGCACCCCAGCTCAGAGGAAACCGAAACGCCCCGTATTCCAGCCCAAGGACAAGTCTTCTGGAATATGACACCGTTGGCATAGTACAAATCAGCTCTTTATTACTATGGAAAAGATTACAAGGGTTCTTAGATTACATTGCCACGGAGATACTACACCTGCCTACGTTTAATCCTACACTAGCAGCGGAACAACGACAGATGTGATGAACTCACTCCGAAGGGACTCTGACTGGAACGCGTATCCTAGCTCGCAACTCGGAATCCTCGACAATCAAGCAATCATGGCATGACCTGCAAACTGGCATGACATGTCAGGTGAGTACTTTGAATGTACTCGCAAGCTCACAACAAACATTAGCATTAAGGCAAGACAACATCATAGCAATCAGGATTAGGTAACGATTTATCATCGCTAAAGGATAGTTGAAAATAACTATACCAGGCTACTCTCACCGTACTCTGGTGATACCAACTCTTGTGATCTTTGTTGGGGAATGTTGCGTGGGAAAAAAAATCCTACGCACACGAAGACCTATCATGGTGATGTTCATCTACGAGAGGGGGATCAGATCCACATACCCTTGTAGATCGCTAAGCGGGAAGCGTTAAGAAACGTGGTTGATGTGGTGGAACAACTTCGTGATTCAAATCACAGTCGTCCCACGATCCGTTCCGATCTAGCGCCGAACGGACGACACCTCCACGTTCAGCACACGTACAGCTCGATCATGATCTCCGCCTTTTTGATCCAGCAAGAGAGACAGGGAAGTAGATGAGTTCTTCGACAGCGTTACGACGCGGCGGTGATGGTGATGATCTATTCCCGCATGGCTCCGCCAGAGCACTGCAGAAAATTGATCTAGAGGAAGAACTACGAAGTAGAGGTTTAGGGTTGCACGTGGCAAAGTTGTATCTCAAAAAGCCCTAAACCTCAAGTATATATAGGAGGAGCCAAGGGGCGGGGCTTTCCCTTGGGGCGCCGGCCGAAGGGAGGAGGGATCCTCCTCCAAGTTGGTTTGGAGGGAGGAGTCCCTTCTTTCCTTCCCACCTCCTCTCTTTTTTCTTTCTTTCCTTTTTTCTTTCTCCTTGATTTTTTTCCTCTTGGCCGAAATAACCCACTTGGGCTGGCCTCACCAGCCCACTAAGGGCTGGTGCGCCACCCTTGGGCTATTAGGTTCACTCTCGGGTGGGTGGGCCCCTCCCGGTAAAAACCCGGAACCCATTCGTCACTCCTAGTACACTACGTGTAATGAACGAAATCTTTTCGGAGGCCAAATGAAACAATCCTATATATCAATCTTTGTTTCTGAACAATTTCGGAAACTCTCGTGATGTCCGTGATCTCATCCGGGACTCCAAGCAAACCTTCGGTCACCAACACCTATAACTCAACTATGCCGAAATGTCACCAAACCTTAAGTGTGCAGACCCTGCGGGTTCGAGAACTACGCAGGCATGACCAGAGACACTCCCCGCTCAATATCCAACAGTGGGACCTGGATGTCCATATTGGATTCTACATATTCTACAAAGATCTTATCAGTTGAACCTCTGTGCCAAGGATTCATATAATCCCGTATACCATTCCCTTTGTCCTTCGGTATGTTCCTTGCTCAAGATTTGATCGTCGGTATCCCTATACCTATTTCAATCTCGTTACCGGGAAGTCTCTTTACTCATTCCGTAATACAAAATCCCGTGACTAACACTTGAGTCACATTTCTTGCAAGGCTTATATGTGATGTTGTATTACCGAGTGGGCCCCGAGATACCTCTCCGTCACACGGAGTGACAAATCCCAGTCTTGATCCATGCTAACTCAACATACACCTTCGAAGATACCTGTAGAGCACCTTTATAGTCACCCAGTTGTTGGAAATATGCCCTAGAGACAATAATAAAATGTTTATTATCATTTTCCTTGTTCATGATAATCGTCTATTGTTCATGCTATAATTGTATTAACATGAAACAATAATACATGTGTGAATAAATAGATCACAATGTGTCCCTAGCAAGCCTCTAGTTGGCTAGCTCGTTAATCAATAGATGATCATGGTTTCCTGATCATGGACATTGGATGTCATTGATAATGGGATCACATCATTGGGAGAATGATGTGATGGACAAGACCCAATCCTAAGCATAGCACTAGATCGTGTTATTCGTATGCTAAAGCTTTTCTAATGTCAAGTATCTTTTCCTTTGACCATGAAATTGTGCAACTCCCGGATACCGTATGAGTGCTTTGGGTGTATCAAACGTCACAACGTAACTGGGTGACTATAAAGGTGCACTACGGGTATCTCCGAAAGTATTTGTTGGGTTGGTACGAATCGAGATCGGGATTTGTCACTCCGTGTGACGGCGAGGTATCTCTGGGCCCACTCGGTAGAACATCATCATAATGAGCTCAATGTGACTAAGGAGTTAGTCACGGGATGATGTGCTACAGAACGAGTAAAGAGACTTGCCGGTAACGGGATTGAACAAGGTATAGGGATACCGACGATCGAATCTCGGGCAAGTTCTATACTGATAGACAAAGGGAATTGTATACAGGATTGATTGAATCCTTGACATCGTGGTTCATCCAATAAGATCAACGTGGAACATGTGGGAACCACCATGGGTATCCATACCCCGCTGGTGGTTATTGGCCGGAGAGGTGTCTCGGTCATGTCTGCATGCCTCCCGAACCCGTAGGGTCTACACACTTAAGGTTCGATGATGCTAGGGTTATAGGGAATTATTGTACGAGGTTAACGAAGGTTGTTCGGAGTACGAGATGAGATCTCGGACGTCACGAGGAGCTCCGGAATAGTCCGGAGGTAAATATTGATATATATAGGATGGATGGGTTTGGACGCCGGAAATGTTTCGGGCACCACCATCAACATGCTGAGACCACCGGAAGGGTTCTAGGGGCCCACAGGGAGGGGCCACCAGCCTAGGGAGGCTACATGGGCCAAGTGTGAGAGGGAACCAACCCCTAGGTGGGCTGGTGCGCCCCCACACCCAGCCCAAAGCACACCAGAGAGGGAAGGGGGGGGGGGGTGAAACCCTAGGCGCTGGTGGGCCTAAGGCCCACCTAGGGGTGCGCCAACCCCTCTCCTCCCCTCGCCGCCGGCCAGTCCCTCCCATCTAGGGCTGCCACACCCTATGGGGGTGGGAACCCTAAACGGTGCGCCCCTCCCCTTTCCCCTATATATAGTGGAGATTTTGGCCATTGGAGACACGCAATTCTTTCTCTCTCGGTGCAGCCCTGCTTGTCCTCTCCCTCCTCTCCCACGGTGCTTGGCGAAGCCTTGCCGAGAGACCTCGTAGCTCCACCGCCACCACGCCGTCGTGCTGCCAGAGCTCTTCCCCAACATCTCCCTCCTCCTTTCTAGTTCAAGGTGCGAGAGACATCACCGGGCTGCACGTGTGTTGAACGCGGAGGTGCCGTGGTTCGGCACTAGATCAGAATCACACCGCGATCTGAATCGCAACGAGTACGACTCCATCAACCGCGTTCTAGCAACGCTTCCGCTTAGCGATCTTCAAAGGTACGAAGATACTCTCACCCCTCTCTTGTTGCTGGTTTCTCCATAGTAAGATCCATGTATGGCGTAGGAAAATTTTGAATTTTTGCTACGTTGCCCAACAGTGGCATCCGAGCCAGGTTTTCTATGCGTAGATTCTTTGCACAAGTAGAACACAAAGGTTGTGGGCTCTGATTTTGTCAATTGTTTACCACTACTAGTCTTATTACTTTCCGGCAGTATTGTGGGATGAAGCGGCCCGGACCGACATTACACGTACGCTTACGTGAGACAGGTTCCACTGCTTGACATGCACATGGTGCATAAGGTGGCTAGCGGGTGTCTGTCTCTCCTACTCTAGTCGGATTGGATTTGATGAAAAGGGTCCTTATGAAGGGTAAATAGCTTTGGCATATCAACGTTGTGGCTGTCACGTAGGTAAGAAGGCGTTCTTGCTAGGAACCCAAATCAGCCACGTAAAACTTGCAACAACAATTAGAGGACGTCTAACTTGTTTTTGCAGGGTATGACATGTGATGTGATATGGCCAAAGGATGTGATGTTACATGTGTGATGTATGAGATGATCATGTTCTTGTAATAGGATTCATGACTTGCACGTCGATGAGTATGACAACCGGCAGGAGCCATAGGAGTTGTCTTAATTTATTGTATGAGATGCAACGCCATGTGTTTACTACCTTTACTTCATTACTAACGGTTAGCTGTAGTAGTAGTAGTAATAGTTGGCGCGACAACTTCAGAAGACACAATGATGGAGATCATGGTGTCACGCCGGTGACGATGATGATCATGCGATGCCCAAAGATGGAGATCGAAGGAGCAAAATGATAATGGCCATATCATGTCACTATATGATTGCATGTGATATTTATCATGTTTTTCATCTTATTGCTTAGAACAACGGTAGTATAATAAGATGATCCCTCATAAAATTTCGAGAATGTATTCCCCTAAGTGTGCATCGTTGCGAAGGATCGTTGTCTCGAAGCACCACGTGATGATCGGGTGTGATAGATTCTAACGTCCGCATACAACGGGTGTAAGCGAGATTTACACACGCGAAACACTTAGGTTGACTTGACGATCCTGGCATGTACATACATGGCCTCAAATACGAGAGACCAAAAGGTCAAACATGAGTCGTATTGTTGAATGCGATCAACATGGAGATGCTCACCATCGATGACTAGTCCGTCTCACGTGATGATCGGACACGGGTTAGTTGACATGGATCATGTAACACTTAGATGACTAGAGGGATGTCGATTTAAGTGGGAGTTCATACATAATTTGATTAGATGAACTTAATTATCATGAACTTAGTCTAAAAGTTGTATTTACAAAAATTGTAGATCCAATGGCCAACGCACCTGTCAACCTCAATTTCAACGCGTTCCTAGAGAAAAATAAGCTGAAAGATGATGGTAGCAACTATGCGGACTGGGTCCGTAACTTGAAGCTCATCCTCATTGCATCCAAGAAGGCTTATGTACTTGATGCGTGATCGCGCAATATCTGGCGTTAGCTAGACGAATGCTTATGACAACAAACCTTCTCCTGCAACGGCACCAGAAGAATGCTGATACCACTCCCCAGTAATGGAACTAGAAGAATGTTGTTGATGGCCGACCAGCGCGTGGGTTCGCAGCAGTTTCCGAGGGTAGAGTATTCGACCCAATTTGTTGATAAGCCACAGGAGGTGAGAGAATACTCTCGAGTATTAGCAGCTGAATTTGTCGGATTCAACCACACCTGAAATATTAGTATCTGCAAGCATAGTAGCAACAACAAAGTAGTATGATAACAACGGTGTCAGAAACGATCTGTTGACGGCAGACAATTCCTAACAGTTGTATCAATGGCGCCTCTGTTGCCGCATTGACAGAAGTTGTCAGTTCCCGTCAACGGTGAGCGAACCAACAGTGTAGCACGTAGCAGCAGTGTAACGAGCAATAGCAGTGGTAAGGAACAACAGTAGTGACAACAGTAGCAAGTAGCAACAGTAGCAAGCGATAGTAGTAGCAATAGTAGCAGCAGAGCAAGACAAGCAACAGCAGTAGCAACAGTAGTAGCAGCAGAGCAAGACAAGTAACAACAGTAGCAACAGTAGCAGCAGCAGCAGCAACAGAGCAAGACAAGTAACAACAGTAGTAGGACAAACTCGTAGGCAATGGGTCGGTGATTTGTTTTGATGATATTCATCATGCAACAACTATAACACGGAGAGATATGTGTCTAGCTCCCGTTCGTCAATGTGATGTAGGCATGCATTTCGTGTGTCGTCATACGTGCTTAGGGAAAAGAACTTGCATGATATCTATTGTCCATCCCTCCCGTGGCAGCGGGGTCCAAAAGGAAACTACGGGATATTAAGGTTCTCCTTTTAATAAAGAACCAGACCAACGCATTAGCACTTGGTGAACACATGAACTCCTCAAACTATGGTCATCACCGGGAGTGGTTCCGGTTATTGTCACTCCGGGGTTGCCGGATCATAACACATAGTAGGTAACTACAACTTGCAAGATCGGATCTAAAACACACATATATTGGTGACAACATAATAATTTCAGATCTGAAATCATGGCACTCGGGCCCTAGTGACAAACATTAAGCATGGCAAAGTAGTAGCAACATCAAATCTCAGAACATAGTGGATACTAGGGATCAATCCCCATCAAAACTAACTCGATTACATGATAGATCTCATCCTACTCATCACCGCCCAGCGAGCCTACGAATAGATTACTCACAAACGACGAAGAGCTTCATGGAATTGGAGAGGGAAGAAGGTTGATGATGACGATGGCGATGATTTCCCCTCTCCGAAGACCAAGACGGACTCCAGATCTGCCCTCCAGATGAAGAATAGGTGGTGGCGGCTCCTCCGTATCGAAAACGTGACAAAAACTTCTCTTTTTATTTTTCTGGGACGAAAGACAACTTATAGAGCTGGAGTTGGGGGCGGCAGGTGCCTGTGGGCCCCACAAGCCTGCCCCACCGCCACCATGGTGGTGGTGGCGGAGCAGGGGCTTGTGGCCCACTAGCCCACCTCCTGAGGTGGAACTTGGCGCAAATATTTTTGATATTTTCCAAAACTGCTCCCCGTAAATTTTCAGGACATTTGGAGAACTTTGATTTCTGCACAAAAATAACACCAAGGTAATTCTGCTGAAAACAACGTCAGTCCAGGGTAGTTCCATTCAAATCATGCAAATTATAGTCCAAAACAATGGCAAAAGAGTTTGGAAAAGTAGATACGATGGAGACGTATCAACTCCCCCAAGCTTAAAACCTTGCTTGTCCTCAAGCAACTCAATTGACAAACTGAGAGAGAAAGAAAAACTTTGACAAACTCTGTTTGATCTTGTTGTTGCCACTATGTCTAACTCATAACCAGAATTTCAGCAAGATCACAAGTTAACCACATATGCAAATGACACAAATGTCTGACGGTAAACTAATATCAATGGCATAATCAGCTAACGAGCAAATAATAATGAGTCTCAAATACCAACACTTCAATCAAGACAAGTACGAAGCAATATGAATAGGTGGTATCTCGCTAGCTCTTTCTGAGACCGCAAAACATAAATGCAGAACACTTTCAAAGATCAAGGGCTGACTAAAAATTGTAATTCATAGCAACGAAGATCCAGTCATAGTCATACTCAATATCAATCAAAAGCAAAGCATAAAAATGACAGAGGTGCTCTTTAATTGGTGCTTATGTAAGAAGAGGATGTCTCGATAGGAAAATAAATAGACAGGCCCTTCGCAGAGGGAAGCATTGATTTGCAGAGGTGCCAGAGCTCAAGCTTTGAAAACAGAGATAATAATTTTGGGTGGCATACTTTCATTGTCAACGCAATGACCAAGAGTTCTCAATATCTTCCATGCTACTCATGCTATAGGCGGTTCCCAAACAGAAAAGTAAAGTTTTAACTCCCCCACCACCAATCAATCACACTCCACGGCTCGCCGAATCCTCGGGTACCGTCCATACTAACATCAATCCGGGGGGGGGAGTCTTGTTTTATAGTTATGTTTTCGATTTAAGCGTGGAATTGGGCATCCCAAATACCGGCCCCTTTCTCGTGAATGACTGTGAATAAACACATGTCGAGGATAACACTCCTAGCATGGAAGATACCAATAGCCCACTGTCACCACATGAGCGGTTCGGGCATGCAAAACAGATTATTTCTTGAAGGTTTAGAGAATGGCACATGCAAATTTACTTGGAACGGTAGGTAGATACCGCAAATAGGTAGGTATGGTGGACTCTCATGGAAAAAAATTTGGGTTTATGGAAGTGGATGCACAAGCAGTATTCCGCTTAGTACAAGTGAAGGCTAGCAAAAGACTGGGAAGCGACCAACTAGAGAGCGACAACAATCATCAAGATGCAATGAGTTTGACTAACATTGAATGCAAGCATGAACAAGATATAAATCACCATGAACACGGACATCATAGAGGCTACGTTGATTTTGTTTCAACTACATGCATGAACATGCGCCAAGTCAAGCCACTTGAAACATTCAAAGGAGAATACCATCCTATCATACTACATCACAGTCATCTCAAAATCTATGTTGGCATTCAAGACAAACCATTATAGGCTCTCAGCTAAATAAGCATGGCATCAGAAACTACGATATCTAAGTTGTCATTGCAAACATGGTTCTCTCACAACAAAGCTAAATCTGGGTCGACAAGCTAGTCTTATTTACAAAAACAAAATAGATAGAGTTCATACCAGCTTTTCAGTCTCAGTCACTTCATCATATATCATCATTGTTGCCTTTCATTTGCACGATCGAACGGTGATAACGATAATAAGCGCATTGGACTAAGCTGAATCTGCAGGCAAACACAAAGGAGAAGACAAAGTAAAATGGCTCTTTGAAAGCTAAACAGGTAAGCATGTAAGAACCACTAAGCATTGTAACCAATATCTTCTACCTTGACACAAAGAAAAAGAAAACTATTTACACGGGAAAGCTCCCAACAAGCAAAAGAAGAAAGAAAAAACTTTTTGGGTTTTCTCAAAAGGGCACAAAACAAGAAAACAAGAAAACAAAAAGAAACTAGCATGGATAATACAGTGGCAAAGTGTAAACACCGGCTAACGAAGTGAAAGCAGAAGCATGAATGTAAAGTCGGTGAGAACATGTACTCCCCCAAGCTTAGGCTTTTGGCCTAGCTTGGTCTACTCCCATGGTGGGAAATAACCAGCTCCGGGATACTCTGGAGCAGACTGTGGATGCCACTGCTGTGTGAGCTCCTCTGGCTCCCACTGATAAACTGGCGTCTGGTACTCGACTGGCGGCTCGGGCACGGGCGCCTGTGGTTGGGCCAAGCCCCAATATGCATAGATGTCCGCGGGCATAATAGTGTACCTGCCTGCATGAAGATCAAACAAAGAAGGAGCAGGCAAAGTAATAGTCTCTCGAGTACCCTGACTAAACACCAGGTTATAAATCATCCGTCTACTAGCATCTCTATCCAAAAAATCATGGCGAACCATGCTGTCATAATCCAGATATCTCTCAGGGAGAAGCATCTCTCCTTCCTCTCCCAGTCTAATCGGTATCTCAAAGTGTCTGTCAAGACGGGTAGCATAGATACCTCCATAGACAACACCTTTAGAACGGTTCAGGTTCAACCGTTGAGCTACTATAGTGCCCAAGCTATAAGTCTTATCGTTATAAAGGCCTTTACGCAGAACCGCAAGGTCTGGAGAACTAAGTGATCCAGCCTCCCCACACCCAATCAAACGTTTTCCCACAAATAGTGAGAAGTACCGAAGCATAGGAAAATGTATGCTAGCAATTCTAGCGCGAGACACTCCTCTCTCCTCTCCAACAGCAATAGAACCAATGAAATCCTCCAAGTCCCCTGGACGAGGGTCACGGATATCCCCAACATAAGGTAATTTGCATACATTGCAAAAAACCTGCACTGTCATGCACTGGGGACATCGTATATCATGAACTCAACCATGGGAGGATTCTTCCTTGGATAAAAGTTGAAGCTTTGAACGAAAATATTGGTAAGGAGGAGATATTGTGGGCACTTATCTTCAACGAACGCAGTAAGACCTGTGTTCTCCACCAAGTAATAAAAGTCTTCATAAAGTCCGGCGACGCGCAAAAATTCATCACTTGGCCACTCGCACGCTCGAACTTCTGTGACTCGAGGGATTACGTACTTGGGGTGATTCTTCTCATCCTCCTTGTGGTTACGGCTCGAAGAGCCTCTCAAGAACCTCCTCATCTTTTCCTTTTTCTAGCTTTGAAACATTCTGAAATTTTTAGAGACTTCAAAAGAAAAGTGAATAAGGATTAACCCAACTTGTAGCAACTACTCCTACTAGTGCCTAGAGACCGTATCACATGCTAAAACTACTTGGGACCAGCTAAAATCAACTTTTCAAGCTCAAGAACAGGGTCACCAAGATAGCAAGAATACGTGAAGGATAAAGCACTAGAGCAAAAACTAATTGGACCAATGGAGGAGTCACTTACCAAGGAGTAATTTCCCCAAAACGGTTCGGAGAATAGTGCTTTGAGCAACGAGATCGAAAATCACAACCAAATGAGCAAGAACACGGGTTTGAGTTGCGAAACAATTTTTTCTGGAGGTGGAAGAAGAGGCTGAGAGCTAGAATGAGCGGAGGGTGTGCCTGTGGGCCCCACAAGCTTGCACCCCGCCACCAGGGGGGTAGGTGGCGGTGGTGGGGGGGGCTTGTGGCCCACTGGTCTGGCCCCAGGCCAGCTCTCAGGCCCAGAAATTTTCAAAAATTCCAGAAAAAATCATACTAAATTTTCAGGACCATCGGAGAACTTTTATTTTCGAGGTATTTTTCTCCGGGACGCTAAAACAGAAAACAGGAAAAAACTAAACTAATTCCATCATTTTTCTTCTAAGAAAAATAAAACGAAAGCTTAAAACAGAGGTATGTGACTCTCTGATTCATCCGTTTCATGGACATTGAAAGAAATCCGTCAATGGGATTGATCAAGTCCTTATGACAAAACCTTCTCGAATCGCAAGAGAGAACGGAGAATTTTCGAATAGCCACTAAGTCACCTCAATGTGGATATGAATCTCCCCAACAAGCAAATTATACTTCAGCTTGACACGAGGAATAGGGCATTCAAAGCTCCCAATGAAAATCGATGAAGTCTTTTTGATAGCATTGATGCAATGTACTGGACACCGTTTCTTCGGAAAGTGCACTGTGTGCTCATTACCGTTGACGTGGAAAGTTACATTGCCTTTGTTGCAATCTATAACAGCCCCTGCAGTGTTTAAAAAGGGTCTTCCGAGGATGATAGCCATGGCATCGTCCTCGGGAATATCCAAGATAACAATGTCTGTTAAGATAGTGGTGTTAGCAACCACAACATGCACATCCTCGCAAATGCCGATAGGGAAAGCAATTGATTTTTCGGACATTTGCAGAGATATTTCAGTGGGTGTCTACTTATCCAACTCAAGTCTACGATGAAGAGAGAGTGGCATAACACTAACACCGGCTCCAGGGTCACATAAGGCAGTTCTTACGTAGTTTCCTTTAATGGAGCAAGGTATAGTGGGCACTCCGGGATCACCAAGTTTCATAGGAGTTCCACCTTTGAAAGTGTAATTGGCAAGCATGGTAGAGATCTGAAGATCTGGTATCTTCCATTTATTAGTCACGATATCTTTAATGTACTTGGCATACGGAGAAATCTTGAGCATATCAGTTAACCGCATCTGCAGAAAGACGGGTCTTATCATCTCAACGAAGCGCTCAAAATCCTCATGATCCTTTTTCTTGGATGGCTTAGGAGGAAAGGGCATAGGTCTTTGAACCCATGGATCTCTTTTAACAGTGGAGTCATTCTTGTCGTATCTCTTAGGTTGTGGATTATCAAGATTAACCGTAGGTTCAATCTCCACATCCTCATCATGGCTAGGTTGAGCATTATTATGAACATCACTGTCCATATTGTCAACAGGTTCATGTTCATCACCTGATTGTGTTTCTCCATCAGACGCAGAAATATCATTAGGTTCTTCAGGTGTGACAGTATTTTGTGAACTGGCGTGCAGGCTCCTATCATCCTTCTTCTTCTTCTTAGGATGACTAGGTGTATCAGCATTGACTCCTTGAGAATCTTGATCAATTCTCTTCGGATGACCCTCAGGATACAAAGGTTCGTGAGTCATTTTGCCTCCTCTAGTAATGACTTTGATAGAGTTGTCATTTAATTCATTGAGCAGGTCATTCTGAGCTTTAAGTACTTGTTCTACCTGAGTAGTAATCATAGAGGCATGTTTACTCAGAAGCTTCAGAGCATTGACATTTGTGTCTACACAAGCACTTAAATGGCTAAGCATACGAGTACTTTGTTCCAAATGGCTGCTAACATAATCATTGAAACTCTGTTGTTTGGCAACAAAGTTGTCAAATTCATCAAAGCATAGGCTAGCAGATTTATCAAAAGGAATACCACTCTCATCAAACCTACGTAGAGAATTTACTTCTACTACTTGTGTCGGGTTATCGAGACCATGGATCTCTTCGATAGGTGGTAGATTTTTGACATCTTCAGATAATGCCTTTCTCTTGCATAGATTTCTTGGCTTCTTGCATATCTTCGGGACTGAGGAATAAAATACCTCTTTTCTTAGGAGTTGGCTTAGGAGGTGGTTCGGGAATAGTCCAAGCATTATCGTTGATCAAGAGGTTATTCAGTAGGGTCTCAGCTTGTTCTACAGATCGTTCCCTAAAAACACAACTGGCATAACTATCTAGGTAGTCTCTAGAGGCATCGGTAAGTCCGTTATAGAGGATATCAAGTATCTCGTTCTTCTTAAGAGGGTGATCAGGCAAAGCATTCTTTAGCTGGACGAGCCTCCCCCAAGCTTGTGGAAGACTCTCTTCTTGGAGTTGAGCAAAGTTGTATATTTCCTGCAAGGTAGCTTGCTTCTTATGGGCAGGGAAATATTTCTCATAGAAGTAATAGACCATCTCCTGGGGACTACGCACACATCCAGGAGCAAGAGAGGTGAACCAGGCTTTAGCGTCATCCTTTAGAGCGAAAGGAAATAGCTTAAGGACATAGTAGTGGCGGATCTTCTCCTCATTAGTGAAGAGGTTGACTATTTCGGATAGTATGGCAAGATGGGCTATGACCGTCTCAGACTCATAACCGTGAAAAGGATCAGATTCGACTAGAGAGATTATCTCAGGGTCGACAGACAATTCATAATCCTTATCGGGGACAAAGATAGGCGAAGTGGCAAACTTCGAGTCATTTTTCATCCTAGCTTCCCGAGATTTTTCCTTCCACTTGAGAAGTAATTTGTCAGCGTCATAGGCATCCTTACACACAAGAAAATGCTCAGCTATCTCTCCCTGCATAACGTAACCCTCAGGTATAACAGGCAATTCATATCTCGGAGAGCTAGATCTAACAGGAGGAAAAGCAGGTTCTATCTCAATAGTATCGGCAGTATAAGAAGCATCACGAGCATTGGCAATAACTCTAGCAATATGAGCATCAAGGAACACTCCTAGTGGAACATCAGGAAAAGGAGTATCTCTAGTAGTTTCAAGCATAGCATCATCAGGCAAAATAGCATCTCTAGCATCATCAGGCAAAGCAGTATCAAGCATAGCATCTCTAGCAGTATCAAGCATAGTATCAATCATAGTATCATTAGACATAGTATCAAGCATAGCATCTCTAGCAGTATCAGGCATAGTATCAAGCATAGTATCATCAGGCATAGTATCAAGCATACCATCTCTAGCAGTAGTATCACAAGCATCATCAATCACAGGCGACATATCAAGATTTCTAGCAGGAGGTGATGTCGCAAACTTACTCATAACTGAAGGTGAATCAAGTGCAGAGCTAGATGGCAATTCCTTACCTCCCCTCGTAGTTGAGGGCAAGACTTTGGTTTTCGGATCCTTCAGATTCTTCATAGTGATCAGCAGATATAAATCCCAAGTGACTCAGAGAATATGGCAATACCTCCCCGGCAACGGCGCCAGAAAAATGCTGATCGCGCAATCTCTGCCGTTAGCTAGACGAATTCTTATAACAACAAACCTTCTCCTGCAACAACACCAGAAGAATGCTGATAGCACTCCCCAGTAATGGAACTAGAAGAATGTTGTTGATGGCCCACCAGTGCGTGGGTTCGCAACAGTTTTCGAGGGTATAGTATTTGACCCAATTTGTTGATAAGCCACAGGAGGTGAGAGAATACTCCAGAGTATTAGCAGCTGAATTTGTCGGATTCAACCACACCTGAAAGATTAGTATCTGCAAGCACAGTAGTAACAACAAAGTAGTATGATAAAAACGGTGTCAGAAACGATCTGTTGACGGCAGACTATTCCTAACAATTGTATCAATGGCGCCTCCGTTGCCGCCTTGACAGAAGTTGTCAGTTCCCGTCAACGGTCAGCGAACCAACAGTGTAGCAGGTAGCAACAGTGTAACGAGCAATAGCAGCGGTAAGGAACAGCAGTAGTGACAACAGTAGCAAGTAGCAACAGTAGCAAGCGACAGTAGTAGCAACAGTAGCAGCAGAGCAAGACAAGCAACAGCAGTAGCAACAGTAGTAGGAGCAGAGCAAGACAAGTAACAGTAGTAGCAAAAGTAGTAGTAGCAGCAGCAGAGCAGGATAAGTAACAACAGTAGTAGGACAAACTCGTAGGCAATGGGTCGGTGGTTTGTTTGGATGATATTCATCATGCAACAGCTATAACACGGAGAGATATGTGGCTAGCTCCCGTTCGTCAATGTGATGTAGGCATGCATTCCGTGTGTCGTCATACGTGCTTAGGGAAAAGAACTTGCATGACATCTATTGTCCATCCCTCCCGTGGCAGCGGGGTCCAAAAGGAAACTACAGAATATTAAGGTTCTCCTTTTAATAAAGAACCGGACCAACGCATTAGCACTTGGTGAACACATGAACTCCTAAAACTATGGTCATCACCGGGAGTGGTTCCGGTTATTGTCACTCCGGGGTTGCCGGATCATAACACATAGTAGGTAACTACAACTTGCAAGATCGGATCTAAAACACACATATATTGGTGACAACATAATAATTTCAGATCTGAAATCATGGCACTCGGGCCCTAGTGACAAGCATTAAGCATGGCAAAGTAGTAGCAACATCAAATCTCAGAACATAGTGGATACTAGGTATCAATCCCCATCAAAACTAACTCGATTACATGATAGATCTCATCCTACTCATCACCGCCCAGCGAGCCTACGAATAGATTACTCACGAACGACGAAGAGCTTCATGGAATTGGAGAGGGAAGAAGGTTGATGATGACGATGGCGATGATTTCCCCTCTCCGGAGCCCAAGACGGACTCCAGATCTGCCCTCCAGATGAAGAACAGGTGGTGGCGGCGCCTCCGTATCTAAAACGCGACGAAAATTTCTCTTTTTATTTTTTCTGGGACGAAAGACAACTTATAGAGCTGGAGTTGGGGGCGGCAGGTGCCTGTGGGCCCCACAAGCCTGCCCACCGCCACTAGGGGGATGGTGGTGGAGCAGGGGCTTGTGGCCCACTGGCCCAACCCCTAAGGTGGAACTTGGCGCAGATATTTTTTATATTTTCCAAAACTGCTCCCCGTAAATTTTCAGGACGTCTGGAGAACTTTGATTTCTGCACAAAAATAACACCAAGGCAATTTTGTTGAAAACAGCGTCAGTCCAGGTTAGTTCCATTCAAATCATGCAAATTATAGTCCAAAACAAGGGCAAAAGTGTTTGGAAAAGTAGATACGATGGAGAAGCATCAATGCGCTGCTAGGTGACCCTCCTGTTCCCACGAAAGCCCAAGACATTCAGAACATCTGGCAAATGCGGAGTGATGACTACTCTCTGGTTAGGTGTGGCGTGCTATACAGTTTAGAAACGGGGCTCCAAAGGCGTTTTGAGCAACATGGAGCATATGAGATGTTCCAGGAGCTGAAACTAGTTTTCAAGGTCATGCCCGGGTCGAGAGATATGAAGTCTCTGACAAGTTCTTTAGCTGTAAGATGGAGGAGAACGGTTCTGTTAGTGAGCATATACTCAGAATGTCTGGGTTGCATGGTCGTCTGACTCAGCTTGGAGTCGAACTTCCGGATGACGCTGTAATTGACAGAATCCTCCAGTCTCTCCCACCAAGCTACAAGGGTTTTGTGCTGAACTACAACATGCAAGGGATGGAGAAGACCATTCCCGAGTTGTACTCGATGCTGAAATCTGCAGAAGTAGAAATCAAGAAAGAGCATCAAGTGTTCATGGTCAATAAGACCATTAGTTTCAAAAAGGGCAAGGGTAAGAAGAACTTCAAGAAAGACGGCAAAGCTGTTGCCGCGCCCGGTAAGCCAGCTGCCGGGAAGAAGAAAAAGAATGGACCCAAGCCTGAGACTGAGTGCTACTATTTCAAGGGAAACGGTCACTCGACGCGGAACTGCCCCAAGTACTTAGCGGATAAGAAGGCCGGCAACGTCAAAGGTATATATGATATACATGTTATTGATGTGTACCTTACCAGCGCTTGTAATAGCTCCTGGGTATTTGATACCGGTGTTGTTGCTCACATTTGCAACTCAAAGCAGGAACTGCGGAATAAACGGAGGCTGGCCAAGGACGAGGTGACAATGCGCGTTGGGAATGGTTCCAAGGTCGATGTGATCACCGTCGGCACGCTACCTCTACATCTACCTTCGGGATTAGTTTTAAACCTTAATAATTGTTATTTAGTACCAGCTTTGAGCATGAACATTGTACCAGGGTCTTGCTTAATGCGAGACGGTTACTCATTTAAGACAGAGAATAATGGTTGTTCTATTTATATGAGTGATATGTTCTATGGTCATGCTCCGCTGGTGAATGGTTTATTCTTGATGAATCTCGATCGTGATGTTACACATATTCATAGTGTGAATACCAAAAGATGTAAGGTTGATAATGATAGTCCCACATACTTGTGGCACTGTCGCCTAGGTCATATCGGTGTCAAGCGCATGAAGAAACTCCATACTGATGGACTGTTAGAGTCTCTTGACCTTGAATCATTTGACACATGTGAACCGTGCCTCATGGGCAAGATGACTAAGACTCCGTTCTCAGGAGTAATGGAGCGAGCAACCGAGTTATTGGAAATAATACATACTGATGTATGCGGTCCAATGAACGTTGAAGCTCGCGGTGGCTATCATTATGTTCTCACTCTCACTGATGATTTGAGTTGGTATGGATATATCTACTTGATGAAGCACAAGTCTGAAACATTTGAAAAGTTCAAAGAATTTCAGAGTGAGGTTGAGAATCAATGTGACAAGAAAATAAAGTGTCTACGATCTGATCGTGGAGGAGAATATTTGAGTCACGAGTTAGGCACACACACCTAAGGAAATGTGGAATTGTTTCACAACTGACGCCGCCTGGCACACCGCAACTTAACGGAGTGTCTGAACATCGTAATCACACTTTATTAGGTATGGTGCGATCTATGATGTCTTTTACCGACTTACTGCTATCATTCTGGGGATACGCATTGGAAACCGCAGCATTCACTTTAAATAGGCACCGTCTAAATCCGTTGAGACGACACCGTATGAATTATGGTTTGGCAATAAACCTAAGCTAGCGTTTCTAAAAGTTTGGGGCTGCGATGCTTATGTGAAGAAACTTCAACCAGAAAAGCTCGAACCCAAAGTGGAGAAATGCGTATTCATAGGATACCCTAAGGAAACTATTGGGTATACCTTCTATCTTAGATTCGAAGGTAAAATCTTTGTTGCCAAGAACGGATCCTTTCTAGAGATAGATTTTCTCTCGAAAGAAGTAAGTGGGAGGAAAGTAGAACTTCATGAGGTAATTGTACCTCCTTTCGAACCGGAGAGCAGCGCAGCGCGGGAAAATGTTCTTGTGGCACCTACGCCAACTGAAGAGGAAGTTAATGATGATGATCATGAAGCTTCGGATCAAGTTGCTGCTGAACCACGAAGGTCCACAAGGGTACGTTCTGCACCAAAGTGGTACGGCAACCCTGTGATGGAGATCATGTTGTTAGACAACGGTGAACCTTCGAACTATGAAGAAGCAATGTCGGGCCAACAAATGGCTTGAGGCCATGAAATCCGAGATAGGATCCATGTATGAGAACAAAGTATGGACTTTGGTGGACTTGCCCGATGATTGGCGAGCCATAGAAAGTAAATGGATCTTCAAGGAGAAGACTGACGAAAACGGTAATGTGACCGTTTATAAAGCTCGACTTGTCGCAAAGGGTTTTCGACATATTCAAGGAGTTGACTACGATGAGACTTTCTCTCCCGTAGCGAAGCTGAAGTCAGTCCGAATCATGTTAGCAATTGCCGCTTTTCATGATTATGAAATTTGGCAAATGGACGTCAAAACAGCGTTCCTTAACGGGTATCTTAAGGAAGAGTTGTATATGATGCAACCAGGAGGTTTTGTCGATCCTAAGAGTGCTAACAAGGTATGCAAGCTTCAGTGATCCATCTATGGGCTGGTGCAATCATCTTGGAGTTGGAACATTCGCTTTAATGAGGTGATTAAAGCGTTTGGATTCATACAGGTTTATGGAGAAGCTTGTCCGTACAAGAAAGTGAGTGGGAGCTCTGTAGCTTTTCTCATACTATATGTAGATGACATATTATTGATGGGGAATGATATAGAGTTATTGGAGAGCATAAAGGCCTACTTTGAATAAGAGTTTTTCAATGAAGGACCTTGGAGAAGCTGCATACATATTAGGCATCAAGATCTATAGAGATAGATCGAGACGCCTCATAGGTCTTTCACAAAGTAAATACCTTGACAAGATATTGAAGAAGTTCAATATGGAGAACTCGAAGAATGGGTTCTTGCTAGTTTTGCAAGGTATGAGATTGAGTAAGAGTCAGTCACCGACCACGACAGCAGATAGAGAGAAGATGAGTATTATCCCCTACGCTTCAGCCGTGGGCTCTTTAATGTATGCCATGCTATGTACCAGACCTGATATAAACCTTGCCATAAGTTTGGTAGGGAGGTACCAAAGTGATCCCGGTATAGAACACTGGACAACGGTCAAGAATATCCTTAAGTACCTGAAAAGGACTAAGGAGATGTTTCTCGTTTATGGAGGTGACGAAGAGCTCGTCGTAAAGGGTTATGCCGATGCTAGCTTCGACACAGATCCAGATGACTCTAAGTCATAAACCGGATACGTGTATGTTCTGAATGGTGGGGCAGTTAGCTAGTGCAGCAGCAAGCAAGATGTCGTGGCAGCATCTGCATGTGCAGCGGAGTACATAGCTACTTCGGAAGTAGCTCATGAAGGGATCTGGATGAAGGAGTTCATCAACGACCTTGGAGTGGTTCCAAGCGCATCAGGTCCGATGACACTCTTCTGTGATAACACTGGAGCCATTGCCATAGCCAAGGAGCCTAGATTTCACACGAAGACCAAGCACATCCAACTCCGCTACAACTCCATCCAGGACCAGGTCCAGAAAGGAGTCATAGATATTTGTAAATTACACACGGATGTGAATATTGCATACCCGTTGACTAAACCTCTTCCACGAGCAAAACATGATCAACACCACAATGCTATGGGTGTTCGATTCGTCACAATGTAACTAGATTATTGACTCTAGTGCAAGTGGGAGACTGTTGGAAATATTCCCTAGAGGCAATAATAAAATGGTTATTATCATATTTCCTTGTTCGTGATAATCGTCTATTGTTCATGCTATAATTGTATTAACAGGAAACAGTAATACATGTGTAAATAAATAGATCAGAATGTGTCCCTAGCAAGCCTCTAGTTAGCTAGCTCGTTGATCAATAGATGATCATGGTTTCCTGATCATGGACATTGGATGTCATTGATAACAGGATCACATCATTGGGAGAATGATGTGATGGGCAATACCAAATCCTAAGCATAGCACTAGATCGTGTTGTTCGTATGCTAAAGCTTTTCTAATGTCAAGTATCTTTTCCTTCGACCGTGAGATTGTGCAACTCCCGGATACCGTAGGAGTGCTTTGGGTGTATCAAGCGTCACAACGTAACTGAGTGACTATAAAGGTGCACTACGGGTATCTCCGAAAGATCTGTTGGGTTGGTACGAATCGAGATCGGGATTTTTCACTCCGTGTGACGAAGAGGTATCTCTGGGCCCACTCGGTAGAACATCATCATAATGAGCTCAATGTGACTAAGGAGTTAGTCACGGGATGATGTGCTACGGAACGAGTAAATAGACTTGCCGGTAACGAGATTGAACAAGGTATAGGGATATCGACGATCGAATCTCGGGCAAGTTCTATACCGATAGACAAAGGGAATTGTATACAGGATTGATTGAATCCTTGACATCATGGTTCATCCGATGAGATCATCGTGGAACATGTGGGAACCACCATGGGTATCCAGACCCCGCTGATGGTTATTGGCCGGAGGGGTGTCTCGGTCATGTCTGCATGCCTCCCGAACCCGTAGGTCTACACACTTAAGATTCGATGACGCTAGGGTTATAGGGAATTGTTGTACGGGGTTATGAAAGGTTGTTAGGAGTCCCAGATTAGATCCCAAACGCCACGAGGAGCTCCGGAATAGTCCGGAGGTAAAGATTTATATATAGGATGGATGGGTTTGGATGCCGGAAATGTGTCGGGCACCACCGGCAACGTGTCGGGACCACCGAAAGGGTTCCGGGGGCCCATACGGAGGGGCCACCAGCCCAGGGAGGCTACATGGGCCAAGTGTGAGAGGGAACCAGCCCCTAGGTGGGCTGGTGCACCCCCACACCCAGCCCAAGGCGCACCAGAGAGGGAAGGGGGGGGGAACCCTAGGCCTTGTTGGGCCTAAGGCCCACCTAGGGGTGCGCCAACCCCTCTCCTCCCCTGGCCACCAGCCAGCCCCTCCCATCTAGGGCTGCCGCACCCTTTGGGGGTGGGAACCCTAAAGGGTGTGCCCCCTCCCCTTTCCCCTATATATAGTGGAGGTTTTGGCCATTGGAGACATGCAATTCTTTCTCTCTCGGCGTAGCCCTGCTTCTCCTCTCCCTCCTCTCCCATGGTGCTTGGCAAAGCCCTGCCAGGAGACCTCATAGCTCCACCGCCACCACGCCGTCGTACTTTCGAAGCTCTTCCCCAACCTCTCCCTCCTCCTTGCTGGTTCAAGGTGTGGGAGGCGTCACTGAGGTGCACGTGTGTTGAACACGGAGGTGCAGTGGTTCGGCACTAGATCGGAATCACACCGCGATCTGAATTGCAGCGAGTACGAATCCATCAACCGCGTTCTAGCAATGCTTCTACTTAGCGATCTTCAAAGGTAATAAGATGCTCTCACCCCTCTCTCGTTGCTAGTTTCTCCATAGGAAGATCCATGTATGTGATGACCCACAAGTGTAGGGGATCAATCGTAGTCCTTTCGATAAGTAAGAGTGCCGAACCCAATGAGGAGCAGAAGGAACTAACAAGTGGTCTCCAGCAAGGTATTCTCTGCACGCAGTGAAATTATCGGTAACAGATAGTTGTGTGATAAGATAATTCGTAGCGAGTAGCAAGTAACAATAGTAACAAAGGTGCAGCAAGATGGCCCAATCCCTTTTGTAGCAAGGGAGAAGCCTGGACGAACTCTTACATGAGGTGAAGCGCTCCCGATGACACATAGGAATTTCTATCAAGCTAGTTTTCATCATGTTCATATGATTCACGTTCGCTATTTTGATAATTTGATATGTGGGTGGACCGGTGCTTGGGTGCTGCCCTTACTTGGACAAACATCCCACTTATCATTAACCCCTCTCGCAAGCATTCGCAACTACAAAAGAAGAATTAAGACAAAGTCTAACCATAGCATTAAACTAGTGGATCCAAATCAGCCCCTTACAAAGCAACGCATACACTAGGGTTTAAGCTTATGTCACTCTAGCAACCCATCATCTACTTATTACTTCCCATTGCCTTCCTCTAGGCCCAAATAATGGTGAAGTGTTATGTAGTCGACGTTCATATAACACCACTAGAGGAAAGACAACATACATCGCATCAAAATATCAAACGAATACCAAATTCACATGCTACTTATAGCAAGACTTATCCCATCTCCTCACGTACAAAAGTGACTACTCACAAAGAATAAATATGTTCATGACCAGAGAGATATTGAATAGCATTAAGGTTCTGAACATATAATCTTCCACCGAGTAATCCAACTAGCATCAACTACAAAGAGTAATTAACACTACTAGCAACCTTACTAGTACCAATCGGAGTCGTGAGACGGAGATTGGTTACAAGAGATGAACTAGGGTTTGGAGATGCGATGGTGCTGATGAAGATGTTGATGGTGATGAGTCCCCTCCGATGAGAGGAGTGTTGGTGATGACGATGGCGACGATTTCCCCCTCCGGGAGGGAAGTTTCCCCGGCAGGATGGCCCTGCCAGAGCTCTAGATTGGTTCTGCTCAAGTTCCGCCTCGTGGCAGCGACGATTCCTCCGGAAAGCCACCTCTTGATTTTTTTGGGACAAAACCCTCCTTATAGCCAAAGATGGGAACCGAAGGGGCAACAGGGGGCCCACAAGCCACCTAGCCGCGACCAGGGGGGTAGGCTGCGCCTGGCAGTCCTGTGGCCTCCTGGTGGCTCCCCTCCGGTACTTCTTCTGCCCAGTATTTTTTTATAAAATCCAAAATAATTCCTCGTTGATTTTTACGGCTTTTGGAGTTGCACAGAATAGGTATCTCAAACTAGCTCCTTTTTCAGACCAGAATTCCAGCTGCCGACATTCTCCCTCTTCATGCAAACCTTATAAAATAAGAGAGAAAAGGCATAAGTATTGTACCGTGAAGTGTAATAGCAGCGCATAAAGCGATACATATCAACATAAAAGCATGACGCAAAATGGACGTATCTACTCCCCCAAGCTTAGACCTCGCTTGTCCTCAAGCGAAAGCCGAGATCAATTAATATGCCCACATGTTTAGAGATAGAGGTGTCGATAAAACAAAAGATGGACATGCATGCATCATGATCATAATTAGAACATCAATAACGTCATATAATCTCTTATGCTAAAGTGACAATTCCTTCACAAAGTAAAGTATGGATCAAGAACCCTATTGAGAATTAACAACCAATAGCCTTTAGTCATTGAAGCAATTGCAATTTATCATAACATCGGAAAGAGTCAAATAAGATCTTGTAAAGCAAATCCACATACTCAATCCTCCTTTCGTCTTCTACAATTGCTAAAACTCACGTGGTACTCATGAGATCAAAGTTTCAGTCGGACACAGAGAAAGATAGGGGCTTATAGTCTCGCCTCCCAACTATTTAGCTCAAGGGTAATTTCAACAATAATAATTCATGAATACTTACTTCCAAGTTGACATATGAATATAGATCTTTCCCATGATAATGGCGAAATAAGGAATTGGTGTCGATCACCATGACTCTTTTAAGGATAAAATGTAAAGGTACAAGATAGGCCCTTCGAGCAGGGAAGCAGAGGTTGTCATGCGCTTTTGAGGTTTGGATGTGTGACCTCTTAGTGTGAAGGAACGCCACTTTATATTGCCTCCTGTGATAAGTAACTTTATTATGCAGTTTGTCGCTTTTATGTCTTCCTCATCACAAGTTCGTACAAAGATTATTTTCCACACACTAATAGATCATACATATTTAGGGAGCAATTTTTATTGCTTGCACCGATGACAACTTACTTGAAGGATCTACTTCAATCCATAGGTATGTATGGTGGACTCTCATGGCAAAACTGGGTTGAAGGTTTAGGGATGCACAAGTAGTATCTCTACTTAGTGCGGAAGTTTTGGCTGAGATGAGGTGGAAGCAAGCGTCACATGCTAAGGGATCTCTAGTCATATAACATTTTTCGGAACCAAGCAAACATAATTCATTATGTTGTCTTCCTTGTCCAACATCTACTTCTAAGCATGTAATAGTTTAATGAGTGTTCACAGTCATAGACGGTGTCAAAGATGATATATTTATATGTGAACCTCTCCTTCTTTATTACTTCCTATTAATTGCAACAATGACCAAGGTCTACGTTTGTCCACCCACAACAAGTTTTAATCAACATTCTTTTTATATGTGAAGCCATCACTTCCCATAAGATCATCACATGATCTTTCATGCATTTGTTCTTTTATTATTCTTTTCTTCAGATCATGGCGTGAAGCAAGGCCATTAACTAAAACACTCTTTATTATATAACTCATGAACACGATTACATTGGGGGAGACACACAGCAAAACTCAAGCCTAGATCTTATTCTACTAGAGAAAGATAAAACCAAAAAGTATCGAACTACGAAAAAGGTAAAGTCAAAAGATGTGATGGTGATATGATACCGGGGCAACTCCACCAAGATTGGCACAAGCCAAGAGGAGTGCCCATACCCGTGCTTAGTTGTCTTCCTTCGAAGGTGATGGTGGTGGAGTTGTTGCAATCTGGGGTTGATCCTCCGTCTTCCAAGGCATAGGTGCTCCATCATGGAAAGATGATCGAGTCTCCGGAATCCTCAAATGTGCAGCCAATCGTATTGATTTAAATCTATACTCATACTCACAGTTTTGGTTCTACATGTCATAGATCTGAGCTTGGAGGTGATCAATTCTGTCATAGAGCCTAGAGAGGTGCTTCCCGATGTCATTGGCATCGATCTTGTGCTTGTTGGTGAACTTCCTGATCATCATGCGATTGGCGTTGAGTCCGCATTCCACCATCCCTTGGCACTTGAAGACTTGCTGCTCCATTGCTTCAAGCCTCGCTTCCACGCCTCCGGTCTTCTTGGGCCCCTCAACATCACGGATGTGCAACACCCCCTCACGCATCTCGATAGATTGAGGGTGTTGCAGCACTCCCACGAGGTAGGGATTGATGACCTTCTTGAAGAACTTGCCCTTCGGAACTTTTGGGGACGCCATAGCGATCTAGATCTGTCTGTGCAGCAACTCTAAATGAAAATAGAGGATAATTGCATGATACGGGGGTTGATACATCCATTTTGCTTCATGTTTTCATGTTGATATTTATCACTTCTTTGGCAGTTATTTCACTTCACGGTACAATTCTTATGCCTTTTCTCTCTTATTTTGCAAGGTTTACATGAAGAGGGAGAATACCGGCAACTGGAATTCTGGCCTGAAAGTGGAGCAAAGTTGAGATACCTATTCTGCGCAACTCCAAATGCCGTATAAATCAACGAGGATTTTTTTCCAGATTTATAAAAAGTACTGGGCCGAAGAAGTGCCAGAGGAGCGCCAGGGGTTGGCCACAAGCCTGCACGGCGCGACCACCCCTCAGGCCGCGCCATGAGGGCTTGTGGGCAACCTGCTGGCCCACTTGCCCCCTCTTTTGCTATATGAAGGGTTTCGTCCAGAAAAAGAATCAAGGAGGAGATTTTTCGTGGTTTCGCCGCCGCCATGAGGCGGAACTTGAGCAGAACCAATCTAGAGCTCTGGTAGGACGATCCTGCCGGGGAAACTTCCCTCCCGGAGGGGGAAATCGTCGCCATCGTCATCACCGACACTCCTCTCATCGGAGGGGACTCGTCACCATCAACATCTTCATCAACACCATCTCATCTCCAAACCCTAGTTCATCACTTGTAACCAATCTCTGTCTCGCGACTCCGATTGGTACTTGTAAGGTTGCTAGTAGTGTTGATTACTCTTTATAGTTGATGCTAGTTGGATTATTTGGTGGAAGAGTTTATGTTCAGATCCTTGATGCTACTCATTACCCCTCTGGTCATGGATATGATTATGCTTTGTGAGTAGTTACTTTTGTTCCTGAGGACATGGGATAATTCATGCTAATAGAAGTCATGTGAATTTGGTATTCATTCGGTAATTTGATATGTTGTATGTTGTTTTTCCTCTAGTGGTGTTATGTGAACGTCGACTACATAACACTTGACCATTATTTGGGCCTAGAGGAAGGCATTGGGAAGTAGTAAGTAGATGATGGGTTGCTAGAGTGACAGAAACTTAAACCCTAGTTTATGCGTTACTTCGCAAGGGGCTGATTTGGACCCACTAGTTTAATGCAATGGTTAGACTTTGTCTTAATTCTTCTTTCGCAAGGGGTTTTTCCTCCTATAAGACTTTGTCCAGGCTTGTCCCTTGCTACAAAAGGGATTGGGCCACTTTGCTGCACCGTTTCTACTTTTGTTACTAGTTGCTCGCTACGAATCATCTCACCACACAATCACTTGTTACCGACAATTTCAGTGCCTGCAGATTTTACCTTGCTGAAAACCACTTGTCAGATCCTTCTGCTCCTCGTTGGGTTCGACACTCTTACTTATCGAAAGGACTACGATTGATCCCCTATACTTGTGGGTCACCAAGACTCTTTTTCTGGCGCCGTTGCCGGGGAGTGAAGCGCCTTTGGTAAGTGGAATTTGGTAAGGAAACATTCATATAGTGTGCTGAAATTTATTGTCACTTGTCACTATGCATACTAATCCTTTGAGGGGCTTGTTCGGGGTATCTTCACCTCAAATGAAAGCACAAAGAGTTTCTCCCCAACCTGCTGCACCTACTGAAAATATTTGCTTTGAATTTCCTTCGGGTATGCTTGAGAAACTGCTGGCTAATCCTTTTACAGGAGATGGAACATCACATCCATACTTGCATCTAATCTATGTAGATGAAGTTTGTGGTTTATTTAAGCTTGCAGGTTTGCCCGAGGATGAGGTCAAGAAGAGGGTCTTTCCTTTATCTTTGAAGGATAAGGCGTTGACATGGTATAGGCTATGTGATGATACTGGATCATGGGACTACAATCGGTTGAAATTGGAATTTCATCAAAAGTTTTATCCTATGCATTTAGTACATCGTGATCGAAATTATATTTACAATTTTTGGCCTCGTGACAGAGAAAGCATCGCTCAAGCTTGGGGGAGGCTTAAATCAATGCTATATTCCTGCCCCAATCATGAGCTCTCGAGAGAAATTATCATTCAGAACTGCTATGCTCGACTTTCTCATGATGATCGCACCATGCTTGACACTTCTTGTACCGGTTCTTTTATGAAGAGAGATATTGACTTCAAATGGAATTTATTGGAGATAATTAAACGCAACTCTGAAGATTGGGAGCTTGAAGAAGGTAAGGAGCCAGGTATGAATTTCACGTTTGATTGTGTTAAATCCTTTGTTGAGACAAATACCTTTAGTGATTTTAGCGCTAAGTATGGACTTGACTCTGAGATAGTAGCTTCATTGTGTGAATCCTTTGGTGCTCATATTGATCTCCCCAAAGAGATGTGGTTTAAATATCATCCTCCTTTGGAAGTCAATGTAGTTAAACCCACTCCAGTTGAAGAGAAAGTCATTGCCTATAATGATCCTATTGTCCTAGTGCTTACATTGAGAAACCACCTTTCCCTGTTAGGATAAAGGATCATTCTAAAGCTTCAACTGTGATACGTAGAGGCTACATTAGAACACCTACACCCCCTGAGGAAATTAGAGTTGAACCTAGCATTGCTATCATCAAAGATCTTCTGTCCGACGATGTTGAGGGACATAATATTCACTTCTCTGAAGATGCTGCTAGAATTGCTAAACCTCACGCTAGAGACAAACATAGGCCTGTTGTTGACATGCCTGTGGTTTCTGTTAAGATAGGTGATCATTGCTATCATGGTTTGTGTGACGTGGGTGCTAGTGTTAGTGCAATACCTCAATCCTTGTACGATGAAATCAAAGATGAGATTGCACCTGTTGGGATAGAGCCTATTGATGTCACTATTCAGCTTGCCAATAGAGATACTATCTGCCCTGTCGGAATTGTTAGGGATGTTGAAGTCTTGTGTGGTAAAACGAAGTATCCTGCTTATTTTCTCGTTCTTGCTACCGCACAAGATAGCTTTTGTCCCATCATATTTGGCAGACCTTTTCTCAATACCGTCAATGCTCATGTTGATTGTGAGAAGCAAACTGTCACTGTTGGCTTTGAAGGTGTGTCACATGAGTTCAATTTCTCCAAGTTTGGTAGACAACCTCATGAAAAGGAGTTGCCTAGTAGGGATGAAACTATTGCCTTAGCTTCTATTGCCGTACCTCCTACTGATCCCTTAGAGCAATACCTGCTTGAGCATGAAAATGATATGCATATGGATGAAAGGGATGATATAGATAGAGTTGTCTTAGAACAATATCCTATCCTTAAGAATAACTTGTCTGTTGAACTGCTTGGGGATCCACCCCCACCAAAGGGTAATCCTGTGTTCGAGCTTAAACAGTTGGCTGATACTCTTAAGTATGCCTACCTTGATGAAAAGGAGATATATCCTGTTATTATTAGTGCTAGGCTCTCACAACATGAAGAAAAGAAGTTACTAAAAACTCTGAGGAAGCACCGGGCTGCTATTGGATATACTCTTGATGATCTTAAGGGCATTAGTCCTACTCTATGCCAGCACAAGATTAAAACTGATCCTGACTTCAAACGAGTTGCTGATCATCAAAGGAGATTAAATCCTAAGATGAAAGAAGAAGTGAGAAAAGAAATACTAAAGCTCCTGGAAGCAGGTATCATTTATCCTGTTGCTCACAGCGATTGGGTGGGTCCGGTGCATTGCGTCCCTAAGAAGGGAGGCATTACCGTTATCCCTAATGATAAGGATGAATTGATCCCACAGAGGATTATTACTGGTATAGGATGGTGATCGATTTTAGGAAATTGAATAAAGCCACTAGGAAAGATCATTACCCTTTGCCTTTTATCGACCAAATGCTAGAAAGGCTGTCCAAACACACACACTTCTGCTTTCTAGACGGATATTCTGGTTTCTCTCAAATACCAGTTGCACAATCTGATCAGGAGAAGACCACTTTCACCTGCCCTTTCGGTACCTTTTCTTATAGACGTATGCCTTTTGGCTTATGTAATGCACGTGCCACCTTTCAAAGATGTATGATGGCTATATTCTCTGACTTTTGTGAAATGATTGTTGAGGTTTTCATGGTTGACTTTTCCGTTTATGGGTCTTCCTTTGATGATTGCCTCAGCAACCTTGATCGACTCTTGCAGAGATGTAAAGACACCAATCTTGTCTTGAATTGGGAGAAGTGCCACTTGATACGTCTCCAACATATCTATAATTTTTGATGGTTTCGTGCTATTATCTTGTCAAACTTTGGTTGTTTTGCATGCCTTTTATTTATTTTTTGGGACTAACTTATTAACTCAGTGCCAAGTGCCAGTTCCTATTTTCCATGTTTTTTGACCCCTTTCAAAGGAGATTTTGAAACGGAGTCCAAACGGAAGAAAATCCCCAAAAAGATTTTTTCTGGAACGGAAGAAGATCGGGGAGCTTGGGAGCCAAGGCAGGGGAGCCCCACGGGCCCCACAAGCCCCCACCCCGCGACCAGGGGGGTGGCCGCACCATCCAGGATTGTGGGCCCCCTGAGCTTCCCCTAACCTAGGGGTTGCGCCTATATATTCCCTAATAATCCCAACAAAATCAGGAGAACATCGGAAGTACTTTTCCGCCGCCGCAAACTTCTGTCTCCGCAGATCCCACCTGGGGCACGTTTTGGTGCCCTGCGGGGGGGTGGGGGGGATTCGGACACGGAGGGCTTCTTCATCAACACCATGACCTCTCCGATGATGCGTGAGTAGTTCACCATAGACCTACGGGTCCATAGCTAGTAACTAGATGGCTTCTTCTCTCTCTTGGATCTTCAATACAAAGTTCTCCATGATCTTCATGGAGATCTATCCAATGTAATCTTCTTTTGCGGTGTGTTTGTCTAGATTCGATGAATTGTGGATTTATGATCAGATTATATATGAATCTTATTTGAGTTTCTTCTGATCTCTCTTATGCATGATTTCATATCCATGTAATTCTCTTCGAGTTGTGGGTTTTGTCTGGCCAACTAGATCTATGATTCTTGCAATGGGAGAAGTGCTTGGTTTTGGGTTCATACCGTGCGGTGACCTCACCCAGTGACAGAAGGGGTAGCGAGGCACGCATTGTGTTGTTGCCATCAAGGGTAAAAATATGGGGTTTTCATCATTAGTTTGAGATTATCCCTCTACATCATGTCATCTTGCTTAAAGCGTTACTCTGTTCGTCATGAACTCAATACACTAGATGCATGCTGGATAGCGGTCGATGTGTGGAGTAATAGTAGTAGATGCAGAAAGTATCGGTCTACTTGTCTCGGACGTGATGCCTATATGTATGATCATTGCCTTAGATATCGTCATGACTTTGCGCGATTCTATCAATTGCTCGACAGTAATTTGTTCACTCACTGTAATACACTAGATCTATTTTGCTCGACAGTAATTTGTTCACCCAGGGTCTACTCCACACCATATTTTCAGCCTTATACTTTTTACTTCGTTGCACTTTCCGCCTTTAGATCTCACTTTGCAAACAATCTTGAAGGGATTGACAACCCCTTTGAAGCGTTGGGTGCAAGCTTGTTTGTGTTTGCGCAGGTACTCTGGACTTGATGAGACCCTCCTTCTGGATCGATACCTTGGCTCTCATACTGAGGGAAATACTTACTGCTCCTGTGCTGCATCACCCTTTCCTCTTCAAGGGAAAAACCAACGCAAGCCCAGCCTCTGTCAACGTGTCAATTTCTGGCGCTCTTGTCGGTGGGATAGCAGAAGAATTTTCGGCGCCGTTGCCGGGGAGGAAGATCAAGTCAAGAACTCATCCAAGTAGGTGTCGCAAACTTGTCTCTTGCATTTACTTTGTTTGCCAGTTGCCTCTCGTTTTCCTCTCCCCCACTTCACCAATTTGCCTTTTTCGTTTGCCTTTTTCGTTTTCCTTTTCGTTCGCCCTTTTTCTCGCTTGCTCTTTGTTTGCTTGTGTGCCATGTGCCTTCAATTTGCTTGCATCTTCGCTTGCTGAAAATCTAGTGATATGGATCCTCATCCACTTGCTAATCTCTTTAAGAGATCCAATTATGTTGATCCAATTGCTAGTGAGTTGAGTGCACTTGACTATCTTTATGGAGTTTTGCTTGAGATGCGTGAATCTGAAAAGTCTGAGGAAGAAATTTATGAAGTGATTCACGAGGGCTCCTTGGATGAAAAGCATGATTG
The DNA here is from genome assembly GCF_904849725.1 of Hordeum vulgare subsp. vulgare. Taxonomy (NCBI): domain Eukaryota; kingdom Viridiplantae; phylum Streptophyta; class Magnoliopsida; order Poales; family Poaceae; genus Hordeum; species Hordeum vulgare. The sequence goes on along the minus strand of NC_058521.1, from coordinate 548,501,439 downwards.
CAATGGTTTCACTATAAATTCTATTAGTGACAATCATGCTAAAAATATGCAAAACCCTAAGCTTCGGGATGCTAGTTTTGGTATGTCCACTACTTGTTGCAATGATCATGAGTGGGGCGATGGTTTTTCTTATGATCTTGAAAATTTGTTTAAGCCTCAAGATGAATATGATATTTGCAATATTATTGAAAGTGGGTTTGGAGAAGTCATGACTTTAGTTGATGATAATCCCACTATTTTTGAAGAGCGTCAACTTTGCATGCATGTGGATCATGAAAATAATATCATATGTGATAGTTACATTGTGGAATTCGAATATGATCCCACATGTAATTATTATGAGAGAGAAAAATATGGTGGTAGAAACTTTCATATCACTAAATCACCTCTAGTTATGTTGAGATTGCTATTGTCTCTTTCTTCTTCCTTGCATTTGGTAACTATTGGTTGTCTTGACAATCTGTTTTCCTATAAAATTCCTATGAATTGGAAGTATGTTAGACTTAGATGTGATTTTCACATGCTTTATGATGCTCTCATTGTGCTTCAATTCTTGTCTTTTGTGTTAGCATCATTGAATTATCAATGCCTAGCTAAGGGCGTTAAACAATAGCGCTTGTTGGGAGGCAACCCAATTAATTTATCTTTTTCTTTCTGTTTTGTTGCGTCCACACTTTCATAAATCTGTTGTGATTGTGTTTTTTGTGTTTCTTTTTGTGTTTGAGCCAAGCAAAACCTTTATGACTACTCTCGGTAATGGTTGTTTGATCCTGCTGGAAAAAGACAGAAACTTTTCGCTCACGAGATGATTTTTCATTTTTATTCAGAAAGAGATTTTGAGTTGATTCTTTTTGCTGCTGGTATATATGCTTTTTCCCAAGACGTTGTAATTTTTCAGATTTTTTGAGGTACAAGAAGTATACGAAGTATACAGATTGCTGCAGACTGGTCTGTTTTTGATAGATTCTGTTTTTTGTTGAGTTGGTTGCTTGTTTTGATGCAACTATGGTTAGTATCGGGGGGTACTAGCCATGGAAAAGTGAGAATACAGTATCCCATCATCAATATAGATGGAATTCAAGTTTGCTACAGTACGAAAATAAGTGGTAGTTTGTTTTCTTGTACTAATGTTATCACAAGTTTCTGTTTAAGTTTTGTGTTGTGAAGTTTTCAAGTTTTGGGTGATGTTCTCATGGACGATGAGATAAGGAGTGGAAAGAGCTTAAGCTTGGGGATGCCCAAGGCACCCCAAGCCAAATTCAAGGACACCAAAAAGCCTAAGCTTGGGGATGCCCCGGGAAGGCACCCCCTCTTTCGTCTTCAATCCATCGGTAACATTACTTGGAGCTATATTTTTATTCACCACATGATATGTGTTTTGCTTGGAGCATCTTGTATCATAGGAGTCCTTTCTTTTTGTTGTGTCACGATCATCCTTGCTGCACACCTTTTTGAGAGAGAGACATGCACTCATCGTGATTTTGCTAGAATGCTCATAGTGCTTCACTTCTATCTTTTGAGCTAGATACTTTTGCTCTAGCACTTCACTTATATCTTTTGAGCTAGATACTTTTGTTCTTGTGCTTCACTTATATCTTTTAGAGCACGGCGGTGCGTGATTTGGTAGTTGGCTTATGCTATGAAAGTAGTCCCAAATGTGCTAGGTACCCAAAGAGGATGCAAAAACCTCCATCTTCATGTGCATGAGTAGAAAGAGAAGTTTCGATACCTCTCAATTAGTTTTGAGACATGGATTCGATAATATTAAGAGTTATGTTAGTAGGGTGTTGTGAATCTAGAAATACTTGTGTTGGAGTTAGTGATTCCCGTAGCATGCACGTATGGTGAACCGCTATGTTAGGAAGTCGGGGCATAATTGATCTATTGATTGTCATCCTTTGTGGTGAGGTCGGGATCGCGCGGTGGTTTACACCTACCAACCCTTCCCCTCGGAGTATGCGTTTTGCACTTTGTTTCGATTACTAATAAAAACTTTCGCAATAAGTGTGTGAGTTCTTCATGACTAATGTGAGTCCATGGTATAGATGCTGATGGGGTTATAGTCCCAGGGTATGGTCATAGGCCTGCCCTATAGGTCCTACCCAAGGACTACCCTTCATAGAGGACAAGGCCCTTAGACAGTTCCGACTGAACTAAGGACTCCCCCATCATCCAGTCGGTGACGAGCATTCGGAACGTATCTAACGTACCGACTGAATTCCACTCTGTACATTGTAACCTCCCAGGAGGGCAATGGTCATACGTTTTCATACACCATTATTAGCATTTAAGGCATACATTACCTGTAACGTAGGCATTTATTCGCCACTATTCCACCCCTGTCCACCGGGCCGTTGTGGAGGGCAGCGCACTCTATATAAGCCGCCCTTCCCCACTGGTGCAGGGGTTGGCATTTACTGTAATCCTATATTCCACTCGACACTAAGCTCCCAAGAGCACTGAGACGTAGGGCTTTTACCTCCACCGTAGAGGGGCCTGAACTCATACAACCTCGCCGTAGCTAAGGCTCTGCCCATCCTTTCGTACCCTACACATCTACTGTCAGACTTATACCCACGACTGTTGGCGCCCACAGTGGGGCAGGCGTCTAAGCGACTTCTGGCGAGTTTGCAACTTCATCTTTTCATCATGTCGTTCGGCGGAGATTTGTGCATGGGTCATGAGATCCTCTTCGGCGCGCTCTCCTTCATCGTCGACGATTTGGCATGGCTTCGGGATGCGCCTCTCGACGTCGAGGCGCTCCCCAGTCGCGGGGCTACGCACTTCCGTGCCGGTGCCCGTGGCGTTCTTCTTCTTCAGCAATTGGCCCCAGTGTCGATCTTCGCCCCCGTCGCGCGCCGCAACAAGCGGTCCCGCCGTCCGCGGCTCCAGCGTTTGGTGCGACACGCCCAGGCGCGACAGAACGCGTCTTCTCAACTGGCGGTCCTCGAGTCAGTTGTGGTCGCGCCGCCGTCCCAGTGCTTGGACTCAGTTCCGACTGAGTTACCTTCCGAGTACTTGGGTCGTGGGCCTGCAGCCGAAGTTCTCATGGACGGTTTGCATGAAAGTCCCCGCCGAACTGGACGGAACGAGCATGAGGTCGGCGAATCATCCGGCGCTCGTCGTCAACACCACCGTTCTGCCAGTCGACGCACTCGTCACAACAACGTCGAGGTGTTCCGCACACCCGTCCTCAACCTGGCTGCCGCTGCCAAGATAGCCGATTTCCTCCAACCGACTGACTCAGAGGCTGGTAGAGCGATCGAGAAGATCCGCGCCCTGTTGCATACGGCGCAGCAGCAGAATTCGGTGGTCTCCCAGTCGCACAACAGGATCCATAACAGTTATGTTCACGCGAACAGGCATCGGTCGGTTTTCAGCCCCGACTCTCATCAGCGACGCAGAGGGGGCACCGTTCCATGAATCCTGAAGATCGTCGCCGTTCACGCACTCCTCCGCGGGGTGGGCCTTACGGGCCCCGACATCACGATGATCGGTGTTCAGTCGGTGACACGTATGATCCAAGGTCAGACGCAAGAGGGTACATCGCCCAGAGGAAGGTCGACAGGAGTCGAGCCCACCGTGATGGTCACGATAGAGACCGTCCGAGTGGAAGCAGGACCATCATCTCTCGTCCCGAGTGCTTCAGTCGGGTCATCCGTTCAGCTGACATCCCTTCCAACTTCCGATTGGCGACGGGGATCAACAAGTTCACACGAGAATCCAAGCCACAAACGTGGCTGGACGACTATCGAGTGGCGGTCCAGATCGGTGGGGGAGATGACCAGGTCGCCATGAAACATCTCCCCCTCATGCTCGACGGCTCGGCACGAGCGTGGCTGAACCAGTTGGCTCCATCAAGCATCTACAGCTGGGAAGATCTGTCCCGAGTCTTCATCAGGACCTTCGAGGGCACGTGCAAATGCCCTGCTAGTCTCGTGGAGCTCCAGCACTGTGTCCGGAAGCAGAATGAGCCCCTGCGCGATTTCATCCAGCGCTGGACGACTCTCTACCACACGGTGAAGAACGTCACAGAGCACCAAGCAGTCTGCGCCTTCAAGGCAGGTGTGCGGTAGAGAGATCTGTACCTGAAGTTCGGTCGGACAGGCGACATATCCATGAGCAAGATGATGGAGATAGCCGCACGCTATGCAAATGGAGAAGAAGAGGACCGCATACGTAGCGGCAAGCATAAGGCAGTCGCCGACGGAGATGGGAACAGAAATCGGAAGCAAAAGCAGAAAGCTCCGTCCACTCCACAGGCAGAGGCAGCAGCCGTTACCAATGCCAAGTTCAAGGGCAAGGGGAAAGCTCAGTATACCCCCAAGAAGAAACAGTTCGGGAATTCCATCCTCGATCAGCCATGTCCAATCCACACGAAGATGGGAGAAGAAGGCAACGCCATATTCCCGAAGCACACCACTCGGCAATGTCGCCTCCTGATCCAAGGGTTCGGCGAAGGGCAGCCGAGTGAAAAGGACAACGAGCAGGATGATGAGGACAAGGAGGATCCGTTCCCCCAAGTCCATGCAACATTGATGATTTTTGCTGACGTGGAAAGCAAGAGTCGATTGTAGCTGGTGAACAGGGAGGTGAACATGGCAACCCTAACCAACCCCACGTTCCTCAGATGGTCTCAGACTGCGATCACCTTTGATCAGTCCGATCATCCAGCACACGTGCCCACCCCAGGGAGGCAACCTCTGGTCGTCGATCCGGTGGTGGAAGGACTCCGACTGCGCAAAGTCCTCATGGACGGCGGCAGCGGTTTGAACATCATGTACGCCGACACTCTCAAGGGGATGGGCATTCCGATGTCCAAACTTAGCGAGAGCAACATGCAGTTCCACGGAGTTGTCCCAGGACGAAAGGCCAAGTCACTCGGCCAGATCGCGTTGGACGTCGTTTTCGGTTCCGACAAGAACTTCCGCAAGGAAAACCTGACATTTGAGGTGGTGGACTTCGAGAGTGCATACCATGCAATTCTGGGCCGTCCGACGTATGCACGTTTCATGGCCCGTCCATGTTACGTGTATTTGAAGCTGAAGATGCCGGGTCCCAAAGGTGTGATCACGGTCACGGGCAATCGGTAGCGGGCCGAGGAGTGTCTGCAGTAGGGGTTGAGGATTGCCGATCAGCAGATGGCTGTCCTCGAGCTGGATGAGTACAAGAAGACAGCCGACCCCGCTGACTTGATGCGTTCGAAGAAGCCAGCTTTGGAGTCCGCATTCCAGTCGGCGGGCGACATGAAGAAAGTCAGCATCCACCCGACGGTCGACACCGCCGCCCCGACGAACATCTCCACCACCCTTGATCCAAAATAGGAAGCCGAGCTCATCCAATTCCTCCGTGAGAACTGGGACATTTTCGCATGGAAGCCCGCTGACATGCCAGGTGTACCCAGGGAGGTTGCTGAGCACCGACTGCATGTGGATCCTGCTGCTCGGCTCGTCCGAGAACGCCTGCGTCGATCCGCCGCGCACAAAAGGAAGGCAATCGGAGAGGAGGTGGCTAAACTTTTGGCAGCCAACTTCATTCGCGAGGTACACCACTCCGAGTGGCTCGGCAATGTTGTCATGGTGCCCAAGAAGGACAAGTCTCTCCGTAGGTGCATCGACTTCAAGCATCTCAATAAGGTCTGCCCGAAAGATCATTTCCCGCTCCCCCGCATTGATCAAATTGTTGATTCGACTGCGGGCTGCAAGCGTTTATCATTCCTTGATGCCTATTCGGGCTATCATCAGATCCGTCTGTATGGTCCAGATGAATTAAAAACAGCCTTCATCACCCCATTCGGGTGTTTCTGCTACATCACTATGCCATTCGGTTTGAAGAATGCACGAGCAACTTTTATGCGCATGATCCAAAAATGCCTCCTTGACCAGATCGGTCGAAATGTGGAGGCATATATGGACGATATCGTAGTCAAGTCACGCAAAGGTTCCAACCTGCTGACTGACTTGGCAGAAACATTCGCCAACCTTCGTAGGTACGATATCAAGCTCAACCCTGCCAAGTGTTCATTCGGTGTTCCCAGCGGAAAGTTACTCGGTTTCTTTGTTTCCGAATGAGGGATCGATGTCAACCCCGAAAAGATCGGGACCATTGTCCGAATGGAGCGGCCGGTCAGAATACATGATGTTCAAAGGCTCACAGGGTGCCTAGCGGCTTTGAGCAGGTTTATCGCTCGACTCGGCGAGAAGGTGTGACCTCTATACCGACTCATGAAGAAATCAGATACTTTCGAGTGGACACACGAAGCCCAAATTGCATTCGACGACCTCAAAGCCCTGCTTTCCACCCACCGGTTCTTACTGCCCCGCTCAGTAAAGAACCCCTTCTTCTGTACATCGCGGCTACAAATCAAGTCGTCAGCACTGTTCTCACAGTCGAATGCGAAGAAGAAGGCAAAGCGTACACGGTTCAGCGGCCAGTATATTATGTTTCCGAAGTCCTCACTCCTTCCAAGCAGAGGTACCCCCATTATCAAAAGCTTATTTATGGGATCTACATGACTGCAAAGAAGGTGGCTCATTATTTCCAAGACCACTCGGTGTCTGTCATTTCTGATGCTCCGTTGTCGGAAATTCTCCACAATCGAGACACATCAGGCCGAGTGGCGAAGTGGGCTATGGAGATGTTATACTGCGACATCAAGTTCGAAGCCAAGAAGGCTATAAAGTCTCAAGCTCTGGCTGGCTTCATAGCAGAATGGGTAGAACAACAGCAACCGACTCACATCTACTCGTCTCATTGGACTATGTTCTTCGATGGGTCCAAGATGTTGAATGGCTCCGGCGCTGGCGTAGTGATCATATCGCCAAAAGGTGATAAACTTAAGTATGTGTTGTAGATACATTTTGATTCTTCCAACAATGAGGCAGAGTATGAAGCTCTCCTTTATGGATTGCGCATGGCCATCACACTCGGCGTCCGTCGCCTGATGGTCTATGGCGATTCAGATTTGGTGGTTAATCAAGTGATGAAGGAGTGGGATGTCAGGAACCCCACCATGACTACATACTGCAACGTAGTAAGGATGCTCAAGAAGAAGTTTGAAGGTCTGGATCTCCACCATGTTCCGCGACTAAAAAACGAAGCAGCTGATGAATTGGCGAAACTTGGATCCACTCAGAGACCGGTCCCGAGTGATGTCTGCCTCGAGCACCTACACCTTCCCTCAGTAAAAGAAGATCCTTTCACAGAAGAACCGGTACAACCGAAGAGCTCAACAGATCCGGCTGAAGTCGAGGTCCCTGCTGTGGTTGATTTGATCATGGAGATTCTGGCTCTCATCCCCGATTGGACTGTGCCGTTCATTTCGTACATCCTGAGGCAAGAATTACCGGAAGACCAAGTCCAAGCGAGGCAGATCGTCCGCAGGCCGAAGTCCTTCACCGTCATTGATGGCCAGTTGTACAACGAAAGTGTTTCAGGCGTCCTTCAGCGATGCATCTCCCCTGAGGAGGGACAGTTAATCCTGGAAGAAATTCACTCGGGAACCTGCGGCCATCATGCCTCCTCAAGAGCAATCGTCGCCAAAGCATTCAGAGCTGGTTCTTCTGGTTGCAGGCGAATGAAATGGCAAAAGATATGGTCGACCGATGCGAAGGTTGTCAGTTCTATTCGAACAAGTCCCACAAGCCAACATCTGCGCTGAACACAATCCCTCTTGTCTAGCCGTTCGCCGTGTGGGGGTTAGATACAGTCGGACCATTCAGAACAGGCCAAGGGGGATTCACTCATCTTTTGGTAGCAGTCGACAAGTTCACCAAGTGGATTGAAGCCAAGCCCATCAAGATGCTCGACGCCCTTACGGCCATCAAATTTGTCAGAGACATCATCGCCAGATTCGTAGTCCCGCACAACATAATCACTGACAATGGCACAAACTTTGATTCGGACAGATTCAAAGGTTTTTGCACAGGCCAAGGTATCCGAGTGGATTTTGCATCTGTGGGGCACCCCCAAACAAACGGGCAAGAAGAGCGGGCGAATGGACTTATTCTTCAAGGGTTGAAGCCTCGACTCCTGCGAGAAGTTGGACATGCCGCCAGCGCATGGGTCACCGAGCTGCCTTCGGTGTTGTGGGGCCTCCGCACAACTCCGAATAGATCTACAGGGCGATCCACATTCTTCCTCGTTTACGGAGCCGAGGCAGTCCTTCCGAGTGACTTGCTTCACAACTCTCCACGAGTCGAACTCTTCTCCGAAGACGAAGCAGAGCAAGCCAGGCAAGACGGAGTGGATCTACTAGAAGAAGAGCGCGAGATGGCACCGACTCGCTCAACAATTTATCAACAAGATCTGCGGCGATTTCACGCGCGGCACGTCAGGAGTCGCACATTCCAAGCAGGCGACCTGTTGCTCCGAGTGGACCAGCAGAGGCCTCACAAGTTGGCTCCCGCCTGGGAAGGACCCTTCATCATCTCTAAGGTGCTGAACAACGGAGCATATCGACTCTACAACCTCGACAGAGAAACGGACGAGCCGCGAGCATGGAACGGAGATCTCCTGAAGCGCTTCTACACGTGACCGCCGACGGGGGCAATGTAAAGAATAAGTATCATTGAAGTAATACAAAGCAGATTGATTTCTTGCAGGTTCAAAATTCTTCCGCGTTCGTAGACTCCGGTCTAAAAAATTCGCTCCGAGTGCACACTCAAAGTCGCACTCGGGGACTTAGCTGCGACCCAGAATCGCCTAAGTACAAACTTGCTCCGAGTGCGCACCAAAAGCCGCACTCAGGGACTTAGCTGCGACCCAGAATCGCCTAAGTACAAACTCGCTCCAAGTGCGCACTAAAAGTCGCACTCGGGGACTTAGCTGCGACCCAGAATCGCCTAAGTACAAACTCGCTCCGAGTGCGCATTCAAAGTCGCACTCGGGGACTTAGCTGCGACCCAGAATCGCCTAAGTACAAATTCGCTCCGAGTGCGCACTCAAAGTCGCACTCGGGGACTTAGCTGCGACCTAGAATCGCCTAAGTACAAACTTGCTCCGAGTGCGCACCAAAAGCCGCACTCGGGGACTTAGCTGTGACCCAGAATCGCCTAAGTACAAACTCGCTTCGAGTGCGCACTAAAAGTCACACTCGGGGACTTAGCTGCGACCCAGAATCGCCTAAGTACAAACTCGCTCCGAGTGCGCACCAAAAGCCGCACTCGGGGACTTAGCTGCGATCCAGAATCGCCTAAGTACAAACTTGCTCCGAGTGCGCACCAAAAGCCTCACTCGGGGACTTAGCTGCGACCCAGAATCGCCTAAGTACAAACTCGCTCCGAGTGCACACTAAAAGTCGCACTCGGGGACTTAGCTACGACCCAGAATCGCCTAAGTACAAACTCGCTCCGAGTGCGCACTAAAAGTCGCACTCGGGGACTTAGCTGCGACCTAGAATCGCCTAAGTACAAACTCGCTCCGAGTGCGCACTAAAAGCCGCACTCGGAGACTTAGCTGCGACCCAGAATCGCCTAAGTACAAACTTGCTCCGAGTGCGCACTAAAAGTCGCACTCGGGGACTTAGCTGCGACTCAGAATCGCCTAAGTACAAACTAGCTCCGAGTGCGCACGAAAAGCTGCACTCGGGGACTTAGCTGCGATCCAGAATCGCCTAAGTAAAAAGCTTCCTTCGAGTGTATCCTCGAGATCCACTCGGAGGCTTAGCAGACCCTCATTGAGGCTCATGAGGATGTGAAGACAACTGACAACTACATGAGTATCAACTCACTCCTAGTGCGCACGAAAAGTCACACTCGGGGACTTAGCTGCGATCCAGAATCGTCTAAGTAAAAAGCTTCCTTCGAGTGTATCCTCGAGATCCACTCGGAGGCTTAGCAGACCCTCATTGAGGCTCATGTGGATGTGAAGACAACTGACAACTACATGAGTATCAACTCACTCTGAATGCGCACGAGATGCCGCACTCGGGGACTTAGCTGCGATCCAGAATCGCCTAAGTAAAAAGCTTCTTTCGAGTGTATCCTCGAGATCCACTCGGAGGCTTAGCAGACCATCATTGAGGCTCATGTGGATGTGAAGACAACTGACAATTACATGCTCCGCATGTTTGCCATTGGCTTCACCAAGAAACGCCAAAAATAACCACGAGCCAAAATCGTGTCAAAAAAAACTTGGCGAAAGAAGAGCAAAATATTCGATTCGAATTCAAAGTTGGATCTACGATCAGTCGGCTCGGTGTGGATCAAGCTTATCCACACCGAACCACGAATGTGACGGCCAACAGCAGTGGCCAAAGTTTGATACATATAACACTCGACATTCTGAGGCAAAAGTGTGTTCACCGTAAAGTTTTTCAAGCGTCACCAGGACTGGCAGGCTCCACACAGGTGTCAAGGTCGATCCCGTCTGCGATGCGAGTGGCTGTGTCGATGAAGGTCTCCATGAAATCTTCGAATCGAAGCTTCTTGGTGTTAGCCACCTGCAACGCCTTCAGCTTTTCTTCGCGAGCTTCCTTGCAATGCACTCGGACCAGTGATAGTGCCACGTCCGCACCACAACGAGCGGCAGACTTCTTCCATGCCTGCACTCTGTTTGGGACGTCCTCCAGCCGAGTCATCAACCCTTCTATTTCTTGTCGGGACTCGTCTTCGGGCCACAGCTCCTTGTCGATCCGGCCGATGACTTCTCTCAGGCGGCCAATGAAAGGTCCCACTCTGCCAAGGCGAATATGCGCTCGGAGCATGTCCCGGTTGGCTTCGTCGCCGAGTGGAATGTTCGGAACAACCGACCGTTCAATGTCGGCTGCTTCAGTCTTAGCGTCCAGACAAAAATCTGCCAAGAAAAAACAAGCAGAAAGTAAGCGCAGAATAAACTCCAAAGACAAGAAGCACTCGGCAAAAAGCTTACCACCAAGCAGTGCAATCATCTTCCGTGCCCAGTCGCTAACGTACTTCTCCTGCGCCATGCACCGATTGTTCATCAACTTCATCTGACCCATCAGTTCAGTTCTTTGCCTGTCCATTTTCTCAATTTCGGCCACCAATGCCTTGTTGGTCTCCCGGGACTCCTCCAAAGACTTCTCTCGGTCAGCAAGAGTCCCCTTCACACCAGCCAAGTCATTCACAGCCGCCTCCAATTCCGCAGCAAGCTGAATCTTTTCATCCTTCAGAGCATTGTACGCGGATCCCATTTCGCAAGTCTTCTGCCAAATCAGCGCAAAGGGAAGATCAGACACATGCAAGCAATCGACAGCGGTCTCGGGGACTACACCCAGTGGGTTCACTAAGAGTGACCCCACTGGCATGAAGCTCAAACAGGCCGGCCCTATTGAGATACATGACAAACAGACAAGCCTATGAGACTACTATTACCCGACCTGAGTAACACTACTCTCGGGGACTACACCCAGTGGGTGCACTCGGAGTGCCCCCACTGGTACCATTCGGGCAGATAACCTACGATCTGATCAGGTCACGGAAAACGCATATAAAGACAACTGCTGGTGCAAGCACTCGACAGAAGTCTCGGGGACTACACCCAGTGGGTTCACTTGGAGTGAACCCACTTCAAACTAGTCCTACCGTATCTGAGTATATCACTTAAACCCCAAGTGGGTAACAAGAGGAAAGTAAACACTTACTAGCGCACTTACTCGGATATCGTCCCGGAGTTCCAAGCTTCTCTTGTACAAAGACGTGATGGAGTCATACGCTCCCTTGGCGTCACCCACCATCAGCTCCACCTGCACCATGGCCTCCTTGGCGGCCCCCACTTGGTCTTCCGGGAGGTGTCGGGCGTCGTACTGGACGGTCGATGGACCCGGCATGATAGAAGACTCCTTGGGCATCCCAAGTTCCGCTCCAGTCGGTCCCGCCGCGAGGGGCACCGTCTTAGTCGGCGGCATCGTCTCGGTCGGCGGGACGTCCATGGTGGGAGCGGCAGCAGATGGGACAACCTCAAGGACAGGTGCCAAAGCTGGCCCTGACCCCCTTGGTCGTCGTCCTCCAAGTGAATCACCTCCGAAGGAACCCCGATTGAACAACATGAAATTACAAAAAAAGGGCAAGATTAAAGACAGTGCTTGCGAAGAAAAAAAAACTATCGGAGTCGTGACAGCGAACCTTGCTGGGATGTGGCAGCGTTATCCGTTTCCATGGGATCATTGCCTTGGCGCGGCAGAGAGGTGGCAGAGGTAGCAGCCCTGTCGAGTAAAATCCACTCGACGGATAAGCATGAGTTCAACTAGATACTGAAGCAAGATGGGAGAACAAGACACTTACGCTGAGGCGACTCGAAGAGCGATCCTCATCCGAGGCAAAGCTTTCCGAGGCTTGGGCCCGCTAGGTTTTGCCACCTTGGATGGCTGATCCGTGGGCTCAGCAGCGACGTCCCTAGTCCTCTTCACGCTCCGAGCACTCGGAGCCACGGGAGAGGCTGGCGGAGCACTCGGGGCCGCTGGAGGAGCCGACGGAGCCGAAGGTTCGTGACGGCGCTTAGTTGAGGCTCTGATGGTGGAGGTGGCGAGCTCTGCTCCCCAACCTCCCCCTCCTCCTCTTCAGTCTCCTCCTCCGTCTCCCCACTGTCGGAGATGTACTCGGCGCTATCCACGCTGCCCTCCTGGCTGCCCTCCTCTTCCTCAGCTGGATTCCCGTTCGAGACGGGAGAATACCAGTTGGTCCACTCCTGCACAAAACATAGTCGGAAACATCACACGTCAGGCGGCGGTACAAGAAAAGCGATAAATCTAAGAAGATTGAAAGCACTCGACAAGAGGTGCTCACCTCATTCAGAGGAGGATTATCGGCACGGAAGGGCTTCACCCGCCGGGCTCCTGTGGGGTTGTCGCATGCGCGTGTGATGCCGCGTACCCACGCTGTCACAACCTCCCCGGTCACGCATTCTGGATGAGTCCGAGTGGAACCCTCAGGCCCCGTGTAGTGCCAAATGGCGTGGTGTCGGGCTTGCAGCGGCTGGAAGCGCCGACCCAGAAAAGTCTCCTGCAAATCTGTGCCGGTGACTCCCTTGCGGACGACAGCTATCAGCGCGTCGACCAGAGGTTGGATCCGCATCTTTTCCACCTTCGAGAGCGCAAGCTGCCTGGGAGGGGCCGGACGGTCTAGGCTAAAGGCTGGCAACCCAGTCGCGGCATTCGGACAAGCGATGTCCTGGCAAAAGAACCAGGTCGACTGCCATTTCCTAACTGACTCGGACAACTGCAGAGGGGGGTAGCTACTCTTTGTTTTCTTCTGAAAGCCTAAGCCCCCGCAGAGCTGGAGGAGATGGGTTTTATCGTCCGACTGGCTAAGCTTTTTGACAGTCTGGGACCTAGCGGAGAAGATGTACTTAAAGAGCCCCCAATGGGGGGGGACATCCAATAAAGCACTCGCAAAGGGTGACGAATGCGGCAAGATGGGCTATCGCGTTTGGAGGAAAATGATGGAGCTGGGCCCCGAAGTGATTCATAATACCTCTAAAGAAAGGGTGGGGAGGCAAGGAGAAGCCCCTGAAGACGTGGCTGAGCAGCAGGACGCGCTCCCACTCCTGCGGCGCCGGCTCCATCTCGCCCTCCGTCGGCAGCCTCCATGACTTGTTGGCGATCTTGCCGTGCTCCACTAGCTCCAGCAAGTCGTCCGCCGTCACCGTGGAGGGGAGGAAATCCCCCTGGATCCAACCCGTCGGCAGCGCCCGCTGTCGCCGCTGAGCAGGGGCCGCCCCCTTCTTCTTCTTCTTCTGCGACTCGAGTTTGCTGGTCTGCCCCTTCGTCATGGTGAAGGCAACAGATCCGGCGAGGAGGAGAGGAAGGAGGAGGCTTGGAGCGCGCAAGGAGCTACGGGAGGAGCGAGGTGAATGCGAGTAACAAGGGCAGCGCAACAAGAAACCCCCACCGGAGAGACTTAAATAAGCTTCCGACTGAGTCACTAACAAGTGGCCCCGAAATCTTATCCCCGACCGGCTGCTGCGATGTTAGTAGAGAAGATAACGGCGCGGTAATCGAGGCGCCAGAAACTACTCGATGGCGATGTCGTCATCCCTGCTGAGCGCGCGACAACCGAAATTTGAGGATCCCGGAAAATCCGCCGCTGTCAGTTGGACTGGTCACATCGAAAGATTCCGCGGAAGCACTCGGTCCCTGACGGTTCGTTTCACTGGTATATTCACTCGGATCACTGGTCGAAAGGATAAAATGGATCGAGGCAAACAACGCCACAGTCACATCCATACCAGTCGGATCCGTACTCCAGGCATCACTTCGTCGTTCCAACCCCGATCCATTCGGGGACTAATGATGGGGTTATAGTCCCAGGGTAGGGTCATAGGCCTGCCCTATAGGTCCTACCCAAGGACTACCGTTCATAGAGGACAAGGCCCTTAGACAGTTCCGACTGAACTAAGGACTCCCCCATCATCCAGTCGGTGACGAGCGTTCGGAGCGTATCTAACGTACCGACTGAATTCCGCTCTGTACATCGTAACCTCCCAGGAGGGCAATGGTCATACGTTTTCATACACCATTATTAGCATTTAAGGCATACGTTACCTGTAACGTAGGCATTTATTCGCCACTATTCCACCCCTGTCCATCGGGCCATTGTGGAGGGCAGCGCACTCTATATAAGCCACCCTTCCCCACTGGTGCAGTGGTTGGCATTTACTGTAATCCTATATTACACTCGACACTAAGCTCCCAAGAGCACTGAGACGTAGGGCTTTTACCTCCACCGTAGAGGGGCCTGAACTCATACAACCTCGCCGTAGATAAGGCTCTGCCCAACCTTTCGTACCCTACACATCTACTGTCAGACTTATAACCACGACATATGCACTTTCACCTTCCACCATTGCTAGCCTCTCTAGTGCCGCACAATTCTCGCTGGTGCACAAACCCACCAAATTCCTTCCTTAAAACAGCCACCATATCAACCTACTATGGCATTTTCATAGCCATTCCGAGATATATTGCCATTCAACTACCACCGTTCCATCTAATGACTTGTGCCGTCACTCTCATATTGCCACTGCATGATCGTAAGATAGCTAGCGAGATGTTTCAACGTCATACGTCATGCTAGATCGTTGCACATCCCGGTACACTACCGGAGGCATTTCCTATGGAGTCATCATCATTGTGATCTTTGAGCTATGAGTAAATAAAAGTGTGATGATCATCATTATTAGAGCATTGTCCCATGTGAGGAAATAAAAAAAAGAGCCCAAAGAGCCCAAAAACAAAAAAAAGAGGCCTAAGAGCCCAAATGAAAAAAAGAAAAGAGAGAAAAAGAGAGAAGGGACAATGCTACTATCTTTTTCCACACTTGTGCTTTATGTTAGCACCATGTTCTTCATGACTGAGAGCTTCTTGCTTTGTCACTACCATATGCTAGTGGTAATCTTCATTATATAACTTGGCTTGTATATTCCAATGATGGGCTTCCTCAAAATTGCCCTAGGTCTTCGTGAGCAGGCAAGTTGGATGCACACCCACTAGTTGTACTTTTGAGCTTTCACATACTTATAGCTCTAGTGCATCTCTTGTATGGCAATCCCTACTCATTCACATTGATATCTAGTAATGGGCATCTCCATAGCCTATTGATACGCCGAGTCAGTGTGACCATCTCCTCCTTTTTTGTCTCACAACCACCACCACACTCTATTCCAACTATAGTGTTATATCCATGGCTCGCGCTCATGTATTGTGTGATAGTTATAAAAAGTTTGAGAAAGTAAGAGTGCGAAAACAATTACTTGGCCAATTCCGGGGTTGTGCATGATTTACATTAGTTGTGTGAGGATGATAGAGCATAGCGAGACTATATGATTTTGTAGGGATAACTTTCTTTGGCCTTGTTATTTTGAACGTTCATGATTACTTTGCTAGTTTGCTTGAAGTATTATTGTTTTCATGTCAATAGCAAACTATTGTTTCGAATCTTACGGATCTGAACATTCATGCCACATGAAAGAAGTTGCAAAGGACAACTATTCTAGGTAGCATTCCACATCAAAAATTCATTCTTTATCACTTCCCTACTCAAGGACGAGCAGGAGTTAAGCTTGGGGATGCTTGATACGTCTCCAACGTATCTATAATTTTTGATGGTTTCATGCTATTATTTTGTCAAACTTTGGATGTTTTGCATACCTTTTATTTATTTTTTGGGACTACCTTATTAACTCAGTGCCAAGTGCCAGTTCCTGTTTTTTCCATGTTTTTGACCCCTTTCAGAGGAGATTTTGAAACGTAGTCCAAACGGAAGAAAATCCCTGAAAAGATTTTTTCTGGAACGGAAGAAGATCGGGGAGCTTGGGAGCCAAGGCAGGGGAGCCCCAGGGGCCCCACAAGCCCCCACCCCGCGGCCAGGGGGAGGCCGCACCATCCAGGCTTGTGGGCCCCCTGAGCGACCACTGACCTAGGGGATGCGCCTATATATTCCCTAAAAATCCCAAAAAAATCAGGAGATCATCGAAAGTACTTTTCCGCTGCCGCAAGCTTCTGTCTCTGCAAGATCTCATCTGGGGCACGTTCTGGTGCCCTGCCGGAGGGGGGATTCGGACAAGGAGGGCTTCTTCATCAACACCATGACCTCTCCGATAATGCGTGAGTAGTTCACCATAGACCTACGGGTCCATAGCTAGTAACTAGATGGCTTCTTCTCTCTCTTGGATGTTCAATACAAAGTTCTCCATGATCTTCATGGAGATCTATCCGATGTAATCTTCTTTTGCGGTGTGTTTGTCGAGATCCGATGAATTGTGGATTTATGATTAGATTATCTATGAATCTCATTTGAGTTTCTTCTGATCTCTCTTATGCATGATTTCATATCCTTGTAATTCTCTTCGAGTTGTGGGTTTTGTCTGGCCAACTTGATCTACAGTTCTTGCAATGGGAGAAGTGCTTGGTTTTGGGTTCATACCGTGCGGTGACTTCACCTAGTGACAGAAGGGGTAGCGAGGCACGCATCATGTTGTTGCCATCAAGGGTAAAAAGATGGGGTTTATATCTATTGCATGAATTTATCCTTCTACATCATGTCATCTTTCTTAAGGCGTTACTCTATTTGTTATGAACTCAATACACTAGATGAATGCTGGATAGCG
Organism: Hordeum vulgare subsp. vulgare; assembly: GCF_904849725.1. Classification (NCBI taxonomy): domain Eukaryota; kingdom Viridiplantae; phylum Streptophyta; class Magnoliopsida; order Poales; family Poaceae; genus Hordeum; species Hordeum vulgare. The sequence continues at coordinate 548,484,375 of NC_058521.1, read as the reverse complement.
GTCGATGTGTGGAGTAATAGTAGTAGATGCAGAAAGTATCGGTCTACTTGTCTCGGACATGATGCCTATATGTATGATCATTGCCTTAGATACCATCATGACTTTGCGCGGTTCTATCAATTGCTCGACAGTAATTCGTTCACCCACCGTAATATTTGCTATCATGATAGAAGCCTCTATTGAACACTATGGCCCCCAGGTCTAATTCACATCATATTTTCAGCTCTACACTTTTACTTTGTTGCACTTTCCGCCTTCAGATCTCACCTTGCAATCAATCGTGAAGGGATTGACAACCCCTTTGTAGCGTTGGGTGCAAGTTTGTTGTTTTTGCGTAGGTACTTTGGAAACATGGCTTGATACTCCTACTGGATTGATAACTTGGTTCTCAAACTGAGGGAAATACTTACTGCTATTGTGCTGCATCACCCTTTCCTCTTCAAGGGAAAAACCAACGCAAGCTAAAGAGGTAGCAAGAAGAATTCTTGGCGCCGTTGCCGGGGAGGATCGGGTCAAGAATAGTCTCCCGTCAACGTGCCAATTTCTGGCGCCGTTGCCGGGGAGGATCAAGTCAAGAATAGTCTCCCGTCAACGTGCCAATCTCTGGCGCCGTTGCCGGGGAGCATCCAATCAAGAATAGTCTTCCTCCAACTTGTCAATTTCTGGCACCGGAGACTGTTCTAAGTGAAGCTTATCCAAGTAACCATCGCAAACTCATCTCTTGCATTTACTTTTTTGCCTCTCGTTTTCCTCTCCCCCACTTCTGAAAAACAAAAATTTACAAAAATATTTGCCTTTTTTCGTTCGCCCTTTTCTTTCGCTTGCTTTCTGTTCGCTTGTGTGCTTGTGTGCTTGCTGAAGTCACCATGAGTGAAAACACCAAACTTTGTGACTTCTCGAATACTAATAATAATGATTTTATTATTACTTCGATTGCTCCCGCCACTAGTGAGGAATCATATGAAATCAATGCTGCTTTGTTGAATCTTGTTATGAAAAAGCAATTCTCCGGCCTTCCTAGTGAAGATGTCGCATCCCATCTTAATACCTTCATTGAGTTATGCGATATGCAAAAGAAGAAAGATGTGGATAATGATGTGATTAAATTGAAGCTATTTCCGTTCTCACAACGAGATTGAGCAAAAACTTGGTTTTCATCTTTGCCCAAAAATAGCATTGATTCTTGGAACAAGTGCAAAGGTGCTTATATATCCTAGTATTTTCCACCGGCTAAGATTATCTCTCTTCGTAATGATATCATGAATTTTAAGCAACTAGATCATGAACATGTTGCACAATCTTGGGAGAGAATGAAATTGATGATTAGAAATTCTCCCGCTCATGGCTTGAGTCTTTGGATGATTATACAAATCTTCTATGCTAGTTTGAATTTTGCTTCTAGAAATATCTTGGACTCCGTCTCCGGTGGAACTTTCATGGAAATCACATTAGGAGAAGCAACAAAACTCCTAGACAATATCATGACAAACTATTCTCAGTGGCACACTGAAAGGTCACCTACTAGTAAAAAAGTGCACGCTATAGAAGAAATTAACTCTTTGAGTGCTAAGATGGATGAGCTAATGAAATTGTTTGCTAGTAAAGGTGCTCCTTTAGATCCAAATGATATGCCCTTGTCTTACTTGATTGAGAGTAGCAATGAGAGCTTGGATGTTAATTTTGTTGGTAGGAATAATTTTGGCAACAACAATGCTTTTAGAGGAAACTATATTCCTACGCCTGTTCCTATTAATCCCTCTAATAACTTTGGCAATTCCTACAACAATGCTCATGGAAATTACAATAATTTACCTTGTGATCTAGAGAGTAATATTAAAGAGTTTATCAACTCGCAAAAGATTTTCAATGCATCCATAGAAGAAAAACTACTCAAAATTGATGATTTGGCTAGGAGCCTTGATAGAATGTCTCTTGATATTGATGCTTTGAAAGTGAGATGTGCTCCTCCCAAGATCAATATGGATGAAACTTTGAAAGCTATGCGTGTTTCCATGAATGAGAGTAAAGAAAGAACCGCCCAAATTCGTGCTAGACATGAATGGCTTAAAAAGGCGTGTTCTCGTGATGAAAATCACGAAGATCTTAAAGTGCTTGGTGTGACTCCCATTGAATCCTTGTTTTCTAGTTCCAAACCTAATGATGATGGGGCTGGATATGAATCCACTTTGGTTGAAAAACTTCCCAATGATTCGGAGTCTATCTATCTTGATGCTAAAATCATTGAAAGTGGAGTAGTGGATATCAAAAATTTGAGTAGTAACGAAACTACTACTTTGGATTTAAGTAATTCAATTATGATAGTTTCTCTTTGATTGAATGTATTTCCTTGATGCAATCCATGCTAAACTCTCCACACGCCTATAGCCAAAACAAGGCCTTTACCGATCATATCGTCGATGCTATGATGAAATCTCTTGAAGAGAAACTTGAATTGGAAGTTTCTATCCCTAGAAAACTTCATGATGAGTGGGAACATACTATCAAAATCAAGATCAAAAACTATGAATGCAATGCTTTGTGTGATTTGGGTGCTAGTGTTTCCGCGATTCCAAAGTCTTTATGTGATGTTCTAGGCTTCAATGAGATTAATGAGTGCTCTCTTAATTTGCATCTTGCGGATTCTACTATTAAGAAACCTATGGGAAGGATCAATGATGTTCTTATTATTGCAAATAGGAACTATGTAGCCATAGATTTCATTGTGCTTGATATTGATTGCAATCCAACATGTCCTATCATTCTTGGTAGACCTTTCCTAAGGACTATTGGTGATGTCATCGATATAAAGGAAGGGAATATTTTCAATTTCCATTAAAGAAGGGCATGGAACATTTTCCTAGAAAGAAAATAAGATTGTCTTATGAATCCATGATGAGGGCTACTTATGGTTTGAGTACCAAAGACGACGATACGTGATTCTATCGCCTTATGCCTAGCTAAGGGCGTTAAACAATAGCGCTTGTTGGGAGGCAACCCAATGAATTTATCTTTGCTTTTTGCTTTATGTTTTGTTCCGTCCACACCATAATTATTCTATTATGATTGTGTTTTTTGTGTTTCTTTTTGTGTTTGAGCCAAGTAAAACCTTTATGACTAGTTTTGGTGATGGTTGTTTGATCCTGCTGGAAAAAGACAGAAAGTTTTCGCTCACGAAATATTTTTCATTTTTATCCATAAAGAGCTTTTGAGTTGATTCTTTTTTATTCTGGTTGATATGCCAATTTCCCAAATTGTCGTAATGTTTCAGAATTTTTGAGATAGCAGAAGTATACGAAGTATACAGATTGCTACACACTGGTCTGTTTTTGACAGATTCTGTTTTTTGTTGTGTTGATTGCTTATTTTGATGAAACTATGGATAGTATCGGGGGGGGGGGTACTAGCCATGGAAAAGTGATAATACAGTAATCTAACACCAATATAAATAGAAATTAAGTTTGCTACAGTAAATAAAGAGGTGGTAGTTTGTTTTCTTGTGCTAATGATGTCACGAGTTTCTGTTTAAGTTTTGTGTTGTGAAGTTTTCAAGTTTTGGGTGATGTTCTCATGGACAATGGGATAAAGAGTAGAAAGAGATCAAGCTTGGGTATGCCCAAGGCATCCCAAGCCAAATTCAAGGACACCAAAAAGCCTAAGCTTGGGGATGCCCCGGGAAGGCATCGCCTCTTTCGTCTTCAATCCATCGGTAACATTACTTGGAGCTATATTTTTATTCACCACATGATATGTGTTTTGCTTAGAGCGTCGTGTATTATAGGAGTCTTTTCTTTTTGTTGTGTCACAATCATCCTTGTTGCACACCTTTTGAGAGAGATATGCACTCATCGTGAATTTTCTAGAATACTCATTGAGCTTTGCTTATATCTTTTGAGTTAGGCAATTTAGCTCACATGTGCTACACTTATATCTATTGAGATAGATAACTTTGCTCTAAGTGCTTCACTTAGATTTTTTAGAGCACGGCGGTGTCATATTTTGGAGAAATAAGAACTCTTGATCTTCACTTATATCTTTTTGAGAGTGCTCTCTCTGAGTAACTTGGTAGTTGGCTTGTGCTATGAAAGGAGTCCTAAAGATGATAGGCATCCAAAGAGGAATACGATGAAACTTCCATATTCTTGTGCATTGATTAGAAAGAGAAGTTTGATTACTCTCAATTAATTTTGAGACATGGATTTGGTAATATCAAGAGTCATGTTAGTAGGGTGTTGTGAATCTAGAAATACTTGTGTTGAAGTTAGTGATTCCCGTAACATGCACGTATGGTGAACTGCTATGTTAGGAAGTCGGAGCATAATTGATTTATGGATAGTCATCCTTTGTGTTGCGGTCGGGATCGCGCAATGGTTAACACATACAACCCTTCCCCTAGGAGTATGCGTTTAGCACTTTGTTTCGATTACTAATAAAAAATTCGCAATAAGTATGTGAGTTCTTCATGACTAATGTGAGTCCATGGTATAGATGCACTTTCACCTTCCACCATTGCTAGCCTCTCTAGTGCCGCGCAACTTTCGCCGGTACACAAAACCACCATAGACCTTCGTCAAAACAGCCACCATACCTACCTATCATGGCCTTTTGATAGCCATTCCAAGATATATTGCCACGCAACTCCCACCGTTCCGTCTCATGACATGTTCCGTCACTTTCATATTGCCATTGCATGATCGTAAGATAGCTAGCGAGTCATACGCTAAGCTAGATCATTGCACATCCGGGTACACTGCCGGAGGCATTTCCTACAGAGTCATCATTGTTCTAAGCATTGAGTTGTGAGTAATTAAAAGTGTGATGATCATCATTATTAGAGCATTGTCCCATGTGAGGAAATAAAAAAATGGAAAGAGGCCAAAGAGATCAAACAAAAAAAAGATAAAAAAGGCAGAAGGGACAATGCTGCTATCTTTTTCCACACTTGTGCTTCACAATAGCACCATGTTCTTCATGATTGAGAGTCTCTTGTTTTGCCACCACCATATACTAGTGGGAAACTTCATTATATAACTTGGATTGTATATTCCAATGATGGGCTTCCTCAAAATTGCCCTAGGTCTTCGTGAGCAAGCAAGTTGGATGCACACCCACTAGTTCTCCTTTTGAGCTTTCACACACTTATAGCTCTGAGTGCATCCATTGCATGGTAATACCTACTCATTCACATTGATAACTATTGATGGGCATCTCCATAGCCCTTTGATACGCCTAGTCGATGTGACCATCTCCTCCTTTTTTGCCTCACAACCTCCACCACACTCTATTCCACCTATAGTGCTATATCCATGGCTCATGCTCATGTATTGCGTGAGAGTTGAAAAAGTTTGAGAAAGTAAGAGTGTGAAAACAATTACTTGGCCAATACCGGGGTTGTGCATGATTTAAATTCGTTGTGTGGGGATGATGGAGCATAGCCAGACTATATGATTTTGTAGGGATAACTTTCTTTGGCCTTGTTATTTCGAAAGTTCATGATTACCTTGCTAGTTTGCTTGAAGTATTATTGTTTTCATGTCAATGGCAAACTATTGTTTTGAACCTTACGGATCTGAACATTCATGTCACATGAAAGAAGTTAGAAAGGACAAAAATGCTAGGTAGCATTCCACATCAAAAATTCAGTCTTTATCACTTCCCTACTCGAGGATGAGCAAGAGTTAAGCTTGGGGATGCTTGATACGTCTCCAACGTATCTATAATTTTTTATTGTTCCATGCTATTATCTTCTCAAACTTTGGTTGTTTTGTATGCATTTTATATCTTTTTTGGGACTAACTTATTAACTCAGTGCCAAGTGCGAGTTCCTATTTTTTCCGTGTTTTTGACCTTTTCATAGGAGAATATCAAACGGAGTCCAAACGGAATAAAACCTCCGAAAAGATTTTTTCTAGAACAGAAGATACGCAGGGAGCTTGAGAACCAAGGCAAAGGGCACCAGGGGAGGCCACAAGCCCCCTAGCCGTGGCCTGGGGTGCCTAGCAGGCTTGGGGGCCCCCTGTGGCTCCTTTGCCCTACTTCTTCCGCCTATAAATCCCCGAAAAAATCTGAAACCACGGGAGAGAGCCACGAAAATACTTTTGCACCGCCGCAAGCTTCTGTCTCCGCAAGATCCCATCTGGGGCACGTTCTGGTGCCCTGCCGGAGGGGGGATTAGGACACGGAGGGCTTCTTCATCAACATCATTGCCTCTCCGATGATGCGTGAGTAGTTTACCACAGACCTTCGGGTCCATAGCTAGTAGCTAGATGGATTCTTCTCTCTCTTGGATCTTCAATACAAAGTTCCCCATGATCTTCATGGAGATCTATCCGATGTAATCTTCTTTTGCGGTGTGTTTGTCGAGATCCGATGAATTATGGATTTATGATCAGATTATCTATGAATCTTATTTGAGTTTCTTCTAATCTCTTATATGCATGATTTCATATCCTTGTAATTCTCTTCGAGTTGTGGGTTTCCTTTGGCCAACTTGATCTACAGTTCTTGCAATGGGAGAAGTGCTTGGTTTTGGGTTCATACTGTGCGGTGACCTCACCCAGCGACAGAAGGGGTAGCAAGGCACGCATCATGTTGTTGCCATCAAGGGTAAAAAGATGGGGTTTATATCTATTGCATGAATTTATCCATCTACATCATGTCATCTTGCTTAAGGCGTTACTCTGTTTGTTATGAACTCAATACACTAGATGCATGATGGATAGCGGTCGATGTGTGGAGTAATAGTAGTAGATCCAGAAAGTATCGGTCTACTTGTCTCGGACGTGATGCCTATATGTATGATCATTGCCTTACATATCATCATGACTTTGCGCGGTTCTATCAATTGCTCGACAGTAATTCGTTCACCCACCGTAATATTTGCTATCATGAGAGAAGCCTCTAGTGAACACTATGGCCCCCGGGTCTACTTCACATCATATTTTCGGCTCTACACATTTACTTTGTTGCACTTTCCGCCTTCAGATCTCACCTTGTAATCAATCATGAAGGGATTGACAACCTCTTTGTAGCGTTGGGTGCAAGTTTGCTATTTTTGCCAAGGTACTTTGGAAACTTTGCTTGATACTCCTACTGGATTGATACCTTGGTTCTCAAACTGAGGGAAATACTTACTGCTACTATGCTGCATCACCCTTTCCTCTTCAAGGGAAAAACCAACGCAAGCTGAAGAGGTAGCAGGCACCTCCGCGTTCAGCACACGTACAGCTCGATGACAATATGTGCCTTCTTGATCCAGCAAGAGGGACGGTGAAGTAGATGAGTTCTCCGGCAGCGTGACGGCGCGCCGGTGATGGTGATGATCTATTCCTGCACGGCTCCGCCCGAGCTCCGTAGAAAACCGATGTAGAGGAAGAACTATGAAGTAGAGGTTTAGGGTTGCACGTGGCAAAGTTGTATCTCAAAAAGCCATAAACCTCAAGAATATATAGGAGGAGCCAAGGAGTGGGGCTTGTCCTTGGGGCGCCGACCGAAGGGATGAGGGATCCTCCTCCTAGTCGGTTTGGAGGGAGGAGTCCCTTCCTTCCTTCCCACCTCTTTTTTTTTCCTTTTGTTCTTTCTCCTTGAGTTTTTTTCCTCTTGGCCGAAATAGCCCACTAAGGGCTGGTGCACCAACCTTGGGCTATTAGGTTCACTCCCGGGTGGGTGGGCCCCTCCCGGTAAAAACCCGGAACCCATTCGTCACTCCCGGTACACTGCCGGTAATGCCCGAAATCTTTCCGGAGGCCAAATGAAACAATCCTATATATCAATCTTCGTTTCTGGACCATTCCAGAAACCCTCGTACTATTCATGATATCATCCGGGACTCCGAACAAACCTACAGTCACCAACACCTATAACTCAACTATACCGAAACGTCACCAAACCTTAAGTGTGCAGACCCTGCGGGTTCGAGAACTATGCAGACATGACCTGAGACACTCCCCGGTCAATATCCAACAGCGGGACCTGGATGTCCATATTGGATCTTACATATTCTATGAAGATCTTATCGGTTGAACCTCTATGCCAAGGATTCATATAATCCCGTATACCATTCCCTTTATCCTTCGGTATGTTACTTGCCCGAGATTTGATCGTCGGTATCCCTATACCTATTTCAATCTCGTTACCGGCAAGTCTCTTTAATCGTTCCGTAATACAAGATCCCGTGACTAACACTTGAGTCACAATGCTTCCAATGCTTATATGTGATGTTGTATTACCGAGAGGGCCCTGAGATACCTCTCCGCCACACGGAGTGACAAATCCCAGTCTTGATCCATGCTAACTCAACGGACACCTACGGAGATACCTGTAGAGCACCTTTATAGTCACCCACTAACGTTGCGACTTTTGATACACACAAGGTATTCCTCCGGTGTTAGTGAGTTACATGATCTCGTGGTCATAGGAATGAATACTTGACATGGAGAAAACAATAGCAACAAAATGACACGATCACATGCTACGTTTATAGTTTGGGTCTTGTCTATCACATCATTCTCCCAATGATGTGATCCAGTCATCAAGTGAGAACACTTGCATATGGTCAGAAAACAATAACCATCCTTGATCAACTGGCTAGTCAACTAGAGGCTTAATAGGGACATTGTTTTGTCTATATATCCACACATGCATTTATGTTTTCATTCAATACAATTATAGCGTGGATAATAAATGATTATCTGGAAACAAGAAATATAAGAATAACTATTTTATCATTGCCTCTAGGGCATATTTCCAACAATCTTACCCGGAACCTTCAAAGAATATCCTCAAGACTTGTCATCGACATGATGCCCAACTGCTATCATACTCAGACGAGTTCTTCCATCATTAATATCATAGATACGGTTGACCACCTACTGAGGTCTGGACGGGCTGTACAATACCTTGGACATGGCTATTTGAATAGGTTTTACACTCTGCAGAGGTTGCACACTTTACCCACATCATGGAGCACTCACCTCGTGATCCCATTCGGGTGGACCAGTATTGCTCCAACGAAACTTGTCTAGCCCATGACACTTTCATCGTACCACCGGCATTCATCCTCCCCCGGAGTCCTACCCTGGGTGGCCCTATGTCCTCATGACACCTGCCACCGTCGTGGCCAAACTAAACTGTCCCAAACGGGGACGTGCGCACATAACAACTCAACTAGCTCACAGGGTTATCACCGCCTACCGGTCCAAGGTAGCACGCGTGCATAACCCTCCCTCTTTGGAGGTACTGGTGAAAGAGCACACAATCAGACCAAGTCAAGGCCGTCCCAAATCGGCAAATGTGGTTGCACTGATGAGCCCGGACAGGTGACTCCCGATCAACCAACTAGGCATCTTATCTCTGAATAATATCTCTGTTATAACTGACACTCCGATATCATAGTAATCCAATAACCAATAAGCTCAAGCCACTACTATTGATTCATATCCATAAACTGTCGGATGAAACCACGAATAATCATAGACAGTAATCTCAACATCGTGGCATCGACTAGTTGGTAAGACACTAGTCATTAACAATCTCGTACTCAACATAGTGTCGTCTATTCAAATAATGCGTACTCACATTCCAGACTATAAACAGATATACTTGAGATTAAAATAGTTAATTAAGCTATGATATTGCAATGCGATTAAGCAAATGAGAGTTGTGGCTTGCCTGGGGGTGATGTAACCACCGAGAAGAAGTGCGAGAAGCTCGCGGAAGGAATCACCAGAAACAGTTCTCTCTCGAAGGAGCTGTTTACGGGCAAGGCCAACATGGTCATTTACACTGTGTGATCACATCCTTAAAATGGTACAACATGATGGTCTCGACGATACGAAGATGTGGGCTTTGGAATCACCGGAATCGGATTTATGGATGAAAAGATATGATGGTTTTTCTGCCAAGGACTAATCTACAAAATAAACAATCGCAACCAAGTCCCTGATAGCCTCTTTGGTCACGCACTCCGGGAAATACGCTTTCCCATGAGGAAAACATAAATACCACTAGTGGAAAATGGGCCTTTGGCCTGGACCATTTAGTCCCGGCCTGACTCTGGGCCGGGACTAAAGGCCCGGCCACGTCGCCCCAATTCTCAATGCCTCCCTCGAGGCTTTAGTCCCGGCCCGTAAGGAGCCTTTCGTCCCGGTTCGTGTCACAAACCGGGACTAAAGGGCTACGCGGCGGGCAGTGATGGTGGCAACCGTTCGTATCCCCCTTTAGTCCCGGTTGGTGGGTCAAGCCGGGACTAAAGGACTAACACGTGGCCTGCCGTAGTGGTGGCGACCGTTGGTATACCTCTTTAGTCCCGGTTGGGTGGCTCAACCGGGACTAAAGGCCTAACACGTGGCCTGCCGTAGTGGTGGCAACCGTTTGGTATCCCCCTTTAGTCCCGGTTGGTGGCTCAACCCGGGACTAAAGGCCTAACACGTGGCCTGCCGTAGTGGTGGCAACCGTTTGGTATCCCCCTTTAGTCCCGGTTGGTGGCTCAACCCGGGACTAGAGGCCCAAACGGTTTGCATCCCGCGTTGTTTCGAGCGATGAAAAGCACGAACCGAAGCGTACATTCGCCATTTCTCTGTTCTTCTTCCCTCTCGCGTCGCCCTCTCTGTTCTTCTTTTCTCTCGCGTCGCCCTCTCTGTTCTTCTCCTCTGTTCTTCCACCATGCCAACTAGCTTTCGTAAGGTGCTCGCACATGGCACGACGATGCTCGATGTCGTGTACACGAACCTGAGCAACGAGGTGCCTTTTTTTCTTCAACAGTTGAAGGAAAAATGGTTTGACCAGGCAGCGGATCATGGGAAGTTCTTGGGGCTTGATCTGGAGTACACGGCCGATCAACGTGGTGTTGTCGTCATCCAGCTATGCTTCCAACGCAATGTCTTGATCTTCCAATGGGCGAAGTAAGTTTTGAGGCTTTCTTTGATTCAAGATAATGACATTGTAAGTTTATTTGTTTCAATCATAGTTGGTTCCCTTCAAATAGTTGTAGTGAAACAATTTTGATTAGTTGAAGGGGAGCACAATCTAATTGGAATAGTGTTCCATAATCTGAAAAATCGTATTAGAATCAACTAGTGTTTAATATGTTCCATTGGAATCATAGTTGGTTCCCTTCAAATAGTTGTAGTGAAACAATTTTGATTAGTTGAAGGGGAGCACAATCTAATTGGAATAGTGTTCCATAATCTGAAAAATCGTATTAGAATCAACTAGTGTTTAATATGTTCCATTGGAATCATAGTTGGTTCCCTTCAAATAGTTGTAGTGAAACAATTTTGATTAGTTGAAGGGGAGCACAATCTCATTGGAATAGTGTTCCATAATCTGAAAAATCGTATTAGAATCAACTAGTGTTTAATATGTTCCATTGGAATCATAGTTGGTTCCCTTCAAATAGTTGTAGTGAAACAATTTTGATTAGTTGAAGGAAACACAATCTAATTGGAATAGTGTTCCATAATCTGAAAAATCGTATTAGAATCAACTAGTGTTTAATATGTTCTAATGGAATCATAGTTGGTTCGCTTCAAATAGTTGTAGTGAAACAATTTTGATTAGTTGAAGGGAACACAATCTGATTGGAATAGTGTTCCATAATCTGAAAAATCTAATTGGTTCAATATGTTCCATTGAAATCATAGTTGTAGTGATACAATTTTATGCGGTGTTCTTTGATCCAAGGTTATGAAAATTGAATATAGCTAGTGATCTCTCTAGGTTCCATTGGATAGCAATATGATACGTCATAGTCATGAAACTTGCATATAGCTAGTGATCTCTCTAGGTTCCATTGGATAGCTATAGTGATCTCTCTAGGTTCCATTGCATATGTTCTATTTGAATCCTAAAGATAAGTTTCACTTTAGTTGTAGTGAAACATGTTTCCTTATTGCAGCAGTATGCAACATTTGTTCCATTTTAATTTGTTTCTATTGCAGGAGTGACAAGCATTGTCCAGAACTCATGAACTTCCTTCGCAGCGGCATCACTTTTGCTTCCGTTGACATAAGGAACGACAAGCTGAAGATGAGGCACAGCTTCGGTATTGAGATACCAGCTGGTTGCCTCGTTGATCTCCAAACGATATTCAGGCTTCGACATGACAGGACTTCGATGGCTCATATGGCAGTTGCCTTGATCGACGATTCATATGCTGATATGTAGACCAGTTTCCCAAAGTCTCAGCACAGACTTTGGGAGAAGGGCCCACTTGATGATATCAACATTGAGTATATAGCAAAAGATGCATATGTTTCATACGAGTTGTACAGCAAGATTCGAGTCGTCCACTATGGCCAGCGTCACCTCGAGGAAGGTGGACATTCTGATTCAGATGATTCAGACGAGTAGTGTTCTTAACGTCGAACACTTGTATATATATCTATTGTAGCTATTATTATGTACTGTTTGGACTAGTATCATGTACTTCTTGGACCAATTTATATATGTCTAGTTTCTGTTTGTACCATTATAGTTTCCAAATTTGAATGGTTTAGCCCTTTCTAACTTCATTTGCTACTTTTGAATGGTTTAGCCCTTTCTAACTTCATGGTATCATGCATTTCGACCACATATATATACAAGAAGTCTTCAGTTCAAATAAGTTCAAAAAATGATATCCCTTTTGTAACAGATCTGTTTTTGATTAAAACAATCATTTAAAAATGAAAGACCATTAGTCCCACGTGGCGTGCCGCGGAACCACTTTTGTTGTGGGGGTCGCTTCTCCTTCTTCTCCTTGTGCTAGATATTGGTTATGCACTAGGGGAAGTCGGAGTAGCGAACATCATCGACGATTGAAAAATCAGGTGAGCTAGTGTTCACCATATATAGTGATTTTCAATTTCAGGGTCGACTAGCTCAAAAAAATAAGTAAATGCACGAAATATACCAAATGAAGTCAGAAATTGCTGAAAATTTGTGATGTGCCTTTGAATGGTGCATTTTGAACACACAAAAAGTATGGACTTCAAATAAGTTCAAAAAAATGAAATCCCTTTGTAAGAGATGAGTTCTTGTTCGAAACACTGCTACTTCGAGAGAGATTGTCAGTTTTGTACACGAACTGCATCCAGTTTTTGTCGTAGCCCTCTCAACTTTTTAACACATGCTATGTGGGTGAAAAGGATAGTGAAGGAAATTAAGGAGGGACAAAGAAAGTTCACTTCAGATAGAGATAAAGATTTGCTCGCACTGGTCCTCGGCAATGACGAACATGGAGGACGAACGCGAGGCTTCGGTCCATCTTACCTGTGGTGGCTTGGGTTTGCCAGAGACCATGACACTTACAGAAGCCGAGAGAGAGCAAAGAAGCGGCAGCAGGATGAGGAGAATGAAAAGTTCAACCAGTTGCTTGCCAGGATTAACGAGCAACAGAAGCAGATTGATGAGCTTAGAGGAGTACCGCACCAGGAAGATCCTGCACTTGATATTACCGGCGCCCCATCTAAGCGGAAAAGCAGCGTGGCTGAATCTGAGGCCCCGCCCGACGATGAACGAAGAATGATAGAGGGCGGTCCCGGCTACCCCATGGATGGAATCAAGGAGTCAACATCATGTGAACTCCATCAGAAATTCAAGAACATATCCATGAAGGTGGCCGTCGGACAAGCTTTACGTTCTGGCCCTGATGCACGCTGGCATGGCCGTGAGATTCCAGCTGGCTTTGCTAAAGTCGGGGTGGATGAAATCATGACGGGGTTTAATGATATGGAGCTCGACATAGCTGGACCCGAAGATGAGAGGACACTCGGAGAAGTACTGGGTGGAGTCATCCTATGGGACAAGAACTACATCAAGCTTCCAGGCTCGGCCCCAAGGACAACACCGCCTCCGAGTCGTCGCAGGTCACCTACACCTCCATTACCTCCGAGCCCTCCACATGACCTCGGCCCGCACAACACGAGTCCATCTCGATCACCGCTGCCGGACTTGGGTCGTCCGTGTCCGCCGCCGCCCGCACATGATACTAAGCGGAAGCGTGCCAGCAAGAAAGCTCCGTCGATGATTTCTAAGCGACGGAGCTGCCCAAAGCGCAAATTGTCGCCCCTCCCAAAGGTACCTCATGCTAATCTTCCTATCAGACCTTATGATCGTACCCCCGAGGAAAACGCCAGGATAACAAAGGAACAACATGAGGCGCAGATGAAAAAGAAGGAACCCGAGCCCCGTCCGGAATACACCGAGAAGCATATAGCATGGGCAAAAGACTTCATAACCCTTCCATCACAGTATGACTTACACCATAAGCCTGATGACTATACACGCACATTGCAGAAGGAAGTGAAAAAGAGCAGCTCACGTGCAAGTGCAAGTGGGAGCAAATCAAGTTCAACTACAAGCAAGAAAAAATCAGACGTTCCTCAGCTTGGACAACAGGCCAAACAGTCTATCCCACCCCTCAAGGTGTTAACCGAGAATGTTCCCCCTCCGGTGCAGGGGCAAGCTTTTGAAAGAGCAAAGGAGTTGGCGGTCGAATGTGGTATCGCGGTTGAAGATTTGTTGGCTTCCCTAGACGACAGGATAACCAAGGCTGTGATAGCCCCTAAGCCACAGTTTGTCATGGGAGAGCCTTTGGTCAGCAAAGATGATCTCCCAACAAATATGCGTTACTTGCATAAATGGTACTTAAGTGAATCAAAGAATGGGAGAACGATGATCGGGCTGAGTGTCCCACGGGAGTACTACGGCCGCTCCGAAGAAATCCATATCGACTTTGATGAACTCTTCCAGATGTACAATGGCGACGCCCTCGACAAATCGCTTATGAGTTGCTATTGACTATAAGTTTTTCAATTCGTTGTCTACATATAACTTGTTTAGTTATTTCAATTCATTGTCTATATATAACTTGTACTCTATTATGCAGAATGAAGATTCTGGAGTGTAAAAGTAAGAGCATCCTAAATATTGGGTTTATTGACCCAGATAAAATACATATAGCGACGCTGACTGACAAACCCAAGGAGACGGAGGAAAACCTTCTAAGGTTTCTAAGAGATCAAAATTTCTGTGACCACATATTGTTTCCATACAACTTCAGGTGAGGGTCTTTACTCTGTTGTGTCCATTCACTTATAAGTGTAATTGATAAGTTACTGCATATATATCTTCCATTGGATTCTGTTGGACATTCAAATTGATAAGGGAAGAGTTGATGCCTTCGACCCATTATCGAGACCCTTGGAACAGTTCCAAAGCCTGCAGGACATGCTCCAAGGGTAATTTTAATCATTCCTGCGCTCTATCGGTCTCTTTCGATGATTTTCTGATATATCAATTAATGAAAAACTTAGCAAATCATTATCCTTGTCGGGCAGGGTTTGGAAGCGGTACAAGTGCGTGACTCCCGGTAACTTTCCTGAGAAGCTTACCTTTAGAGCGGCTCAGGTAAGTAGTAGTATGATATACTTCTATTAATTTTCAATACATTTATGATGCTAGATTATTATTTTGAATATATATATTCTATTCTCGTAAAGTGCGACCAGCAGCCACGGGGAACGCATCTATGCGGATACTATGTTTGCGAGACCATTTGCACGTTTACCTCTGAGTTCAAGGATCACAGATTCGACGTAAGCAATGAACATTCACACCTCTATTTTTACCCGTCATTCTTTGTTATCATGATTGATATTCATATTCATCTCCTCTTCTTATATAGCACACGGCCATGAGGACGAAGGTCCTACCATAGCAACGCGCGATTGCTGTTGCAGAGGAGCTTGCGGGATTTCTGAGGACGGAAGCTATAGAAGACAAAGGACGATTTAGTGTAGCTAAGGGCCATTACTGATGTTCGTCCATGTAATCGAATAGACGGGCTCTAGTCCCGATAATTCAGATCTCCATATAATTGTATATATATGATCGCTTGTAAGATAAGTTAATCTTATATATATATGCATAATTATTTCTATTTAAATTATATGAAAACTAATTCCCGAACACCAAACGAGGCATCACGTTAATCTCCCGAACACCTAAACCCTAAAACCCTAAAACCCAAAAATAATTTGATTCAAAAAAAACCCAAAAATAAGCAAAATATGAAACTGTTTAGTCCCGGTCTGTGTAACGAACCGGGACTAAAGGGCCTGCCCCTGGGGCGCTACGAGGCGCCCACGTGGAGCACCTTTAGTCCCGGCTTGTAAGAGGGCCAGGACGAAAAGGTTGGGCCTTTAGTCCCGCCCCTTTAGTTCCAGTTGGTGAACCGGGACTAAAGCCCCTTACAGGTCGGGGCTATAGGCCCTGTCCCCACTAGTGTACGCCCGGGGCGTTTCCACTTATCCAACTGGCTGCGCCTCCTCTCACCAACAGGTGGGGTTGGGGCCCAACTGTCGGGTCCCTTCCTCTCTCCTCTCGCCTCCTTCTTCCTCCTCCTCCCTCCTCCCGACAAACAGAGGAGGCACAGGAGTGCCACGGTGCCGACGACGTTCCCTGGCGGCTCCGGTCGAGGGGAAAGCGCCGACGGGATCGGGGTGGAGCGTCGCGTCCATCCTGCCTGGGTTGGGATACCGTGGTGGATTGGAACGGAGGCGGCTTCATGTGCGTACGGCATGGGCTCGGCCGGCGATGGGGCTCCTCGCTATGAGGCACCGGAGGGCAAGGAGAAGGGAGGGAAGCTCCTCCGGCTCGAGAGGGTCCCCCGGGGAAAGAATGACGAAGGGAGGGGCTCGGCATTAGGCGAATTTAGGAGGGGCTCGACGACGGCCGTGGCGGCAATTGGAGTGCACGGGAGACTCCGGCGATGGATGGGTGGGTCGGGGAGGACTAGAGGGATGCAGCAAGGGCGATGGTCAAGTCGAGAGGGGCTCAGGGCCTTATATAGGTGCCCGACGGCGAGCGGATAACCACGGTCACCGTGGCAAGCTTATCACCGTCCTGGCGCTCAGGGAGGACATGGCTGCCCGTTTGCAGCGTCGGGAGGCTTCAAGGAGGGATGGAGATGGCTCAAGCGAACTCGGGAAGGCTCGAGGGAAGAAAACGACATGGCGGTCACTGGTGGAATAGGGAGAAGCTCGTCGCTGCGCGACGAGGAAGAATCCAGAGGGGGAGAGGGCTCCACGGAGAAGAGGACGACTAGGGGGAGCTTCTGGACATGACTAGAGCTCGAGGGAGAGAAGAAACCGACGAGGCCGATGGATCCAATGCAAAGAGCACGCGTTTGGCATGCCAAAGGCGTGGTCACCGTGTCCACTGGCTCTGAGGGGACAAGAGGGGCTGGCACACCTTGTCTAGCATATAGTCCTTCCAAGGAGGGGTCCAACTGAGTTGATAGATCACTAAAAGACAGCAAGAGATGATGGGAGGCTTCACTGGAAGTTTCCTGGATTAAACTTGGCTGCATAGTTGTGATCAATAGAGAAGAGATAAGGGCTAAACGTCATGTCTGGGAGGTTTAGGGTAGGAAGGACTACAATCCTGTGAAGTTTGAGGAGCACAGGACCAATATTTAATAGGGTGGCTTTGCAACTAACTAATCTGGTCCAGAACAAATATTTTGATGTGGCACTCACATACTAGCTTGGATGGGGCTGAAACTTGGAGGAGATGAGTTATTTAGGATTATTAAGATGATGTATAAATTTCATACTATCTCGATAAACCAAAGTGGTACTTCCTTCACATAGTATCCCACTGGACATAATCTTAGGAAAAGTACTGGGAAGAATTGGCTAGATAAAATAAGCTCCAATTTGGTTGAGAGATGTTTTATGGATAGGAGAATGTGCTAGTAAAATTTCAGAATTTATGGAGCAACATAAAGCATACTTGCTTCACAATGTAAAATAATAACTAGAGACAAAGATTTGATGTTGTGGTCACATGGTTGATGAGGTTTTGTAAAATTTGGTGGAGAGGAATTATTTGAGCATATTGAGATGATGGAAAAGTTTCAACTCATTTGAATACTCTTAGCTACCACTTGCTTCACAAAGCTTCCTCTTGATCGGAAACTTTGGAAATTTGCCAAGAAGTATTAACTAGCCAAATGGAGTTGAATTTTGGCATGCGGCAATGATATAGATAGGAAAGAGTGCCCACAAATTTTGAGAGAAAGCAGGCAAATATAAAGGGTACTTGATTCACAACCAGACAGATAGGGAAGAATCAGAAAAGGAATATTTGAGGAATATTTTTGAACATGGCAAGGAAGGATTTTGTCATATCTGAGGGAGATATGACCCAAGAGATTTATGAGAATGATTTGGGAGTTTTTGGAAGGATAGAAATGTGGGTTGCTTCACAACCCAGAGAAAACATGATTATTCCTTTAAAATAAAAAGGAATATTCACATGGAAAAGATTATTGGGATTGGCTCAAGATGGAAATGGTAAGGTCTTGGGATGGTTTGGAGGTTGGCAAGCCACTAGGGAAGAGAAATCAAGGGTGGTCCCTTTAGGTTCCAAGACTGTTAAGCCATAGAAAAGCAGAACCAGACCAAAATAAAAAGAAAAAGAAATGGGAAAAATCCAGGGTGTTACAAACCTACCCCCTTAAAGAAATCTCGTCCTCGAGATTTGGTTTCTCAAAGTTCAAGCATGAATATCCCCACTTGAGGAAACCGTTTCCAACTCGGGTTTCCTTTTTGCCTTAGTATGGTGTTCCTGTTGGGTTATCTGGCCCACTGCATGGCTTCGAGGTGGTTTGTTCCACTGGATCCTCATATGTTACTCTCACTTCCATCTATTTATGTATGCAAAGGTTTTGGCAGAAAGATCTTGTTCACGGGAGGATATCCTTTGACTGATTCCCATACATACTCCGCGGTTGTTGTCCAAACTTCTGTTCGTTCCGTCTGTCGACATCTTTCAATGAATAGTAGGACATGTAACGATGTATCCTTATTGTTGTAATCTAACTACTAAGTCATCTTCACAGATTCGAATATTTCGATCTGAGCATATCTGGTTGGGCTGAGAGGGTTGACTCGATATAGGGTCCTTGCAACTAGGATAGACCCATATGTGTGTACCTATGGTGATTGGTATCGAACCAGACTATTTTGAGTATCCGTACCATGCTGATCTTGCAACCATTATCATACCTATATGGCCAATCTTGGTCCTTCATTATAGTTCTCTTTGCCTGGATCCTTAGTTGAAAGAGATTGGACTCATGTATTATTTATTCCTTCGGATGACCATGGGTGTTGCCACGTGCAATATGCCAGCAGGCATATTACTTAACCAGTTGTAGTTGTAGGGTAACGACTGTCTTAACCCTTAGATAAAACCGGCTAATAAACCAGTAGCCACCAGAACGGTCTTTACAACTCAGATCTAGGACATTACTGAAATAGCACAACCCCGACTCAAGACGGCTGAAAAGCATCTCAGAGCATGAGACGATGTCGATAAGAAGAAAGTAGCAGTTTCCTAAGACGGTCGAGAAACAGCTTAGAGCATAGGGTCACTACTGCGAAAAGAAATTCAATAGCTGCCCGAGACGGCCGAAAAATAGCTCATAACACGGGTGAGTTGTTGACAAGAGAAAAAGAAGTCGGCATCCACCCCGGACGGCCGAAAACAACTTAGAACACAGGCGTGGTGCCGTCACCAAAGAAAGACGTGCAAGGGTTCATCTGTGTCCCATACATCTTATCCATAGGTTGTTCGTCATCTCACTGAAGTGTATAACTGGCGTTCTTCATCTTCTTATATAGCTCATGCAGTAGTCGTATTTCTCACCGTGTTGACATCATTATATGATTAACTTACCTGGCTTTGGCAACCTGTCCATCATATATATATTGGGTCTGTATGGCTGAGCGCTTGATTCTTGAAATAGGCTTGTGTTCTTACTAACTTTTGCTTTCTCACCAACTGGTGCGGATCGGATCCTTGAATGCATAGGCATATGCTGCCAACTGTCGGTGGAATAACCCGTACCAGTGAGAATGCGATGCCTTCCCAACAAGGGTTACTTAGCTTGTCTTGTAGGTCATCAAGGGTATAATGTCAAGGAAGACCGGGTACCTTATGCTCGATGCTTCTATCGGGGTAGCTTCTGAAGAAGATTGGGTACCATATCTCAAATGCTTTCCTTCCTTGAAGACTTCCTGGGTAAGACTCGGTACCTAATGCCGGAAACTTGCTGTGATAACTCACTCGAGAAGCATGGGTGTTTTGTATGAACAAAGATCCGTGTGTCATATTGAGGAAGTCACATGAACCTTGTGTCCTAAGCTTTTCTGGTAGCTTGCGAGAAAAGACTGGGCTGCTTATACCTAAAGCTTTCTTTTTGCCATATGTAAGCTAAGTGCATATATCCCCTTAATGTTCCTGTTGTCAGTCTATATGCAACAGGGTATTCAGCTATCCGTCTTGCTGAACACTAAGTTGATAGCACATTCTGACCTCCTTTCGTAGTATAGCAGGTTTCAAATTGTATTCATAACAGACTCAACCACGTAGATGAATCATACCTTTGAATCGAAATGTACGCATCTTTGCCTTCTTGCTGATTCGATGATTTCTGTTGCGAAGGTTGCGCTGATGTATACTTGATGTTGATAACTCATCCAGTCAGGGTATCATTTTTACTCAGGTTCGATATTCCCGATATAACACAGTCTACCAAAATTCTATATTGCTGAACTGAGCTTCCAAATGCCTGTCTCTTCACTGATTCCTTGAGTCCAGTGTCGGTGAGCAACTTTGATAAGGGGAAAATAGGGTAACACCAAGGGCCCAAGGAAAGAAGCAAACGACAAACACACAAAGCAGCAAGGTCACACACAAGCAATGTCATATTCTACAGCTATTCACAACAATAATATGCATTCCTACTTAAGTACAAAAATCTCTCAAGAACTCCAGTACTACGGCCTAACATGTTGTGGCGGTGTGCACGAAAGTGAATCAATGTGTGCAAGGAAGTTGGTGTAAACGAAGCTACACCAAATAGGGGCTTACACCGGTTCCGTCTCGACGGACACGGTGGCAAGGACGAACTTGGTGATCGTGGGTCGTAACACAGGGGTCTCGACCACGTCATCATCAAGCGTACGGAGAAAACCGTAATCGTCCAGAGGATGGAGGGCAGGGAAGGATGGCGATGGAAATAAGGGCTTGAGGGCATTGCCCTTTCCTGATAAGTAAGATCAGTAAGGGTTGCCATCGCGGCTAGAGGGATGGGCAAGATCCGGGGTAGAAGCATGTCTATCATCGAAACAATAGGGCGGTTGAAGAGAATGAGTTGGTGTGGTACTGTTGCATCAATCCGACAAGGAATCGACACAACCAGGCACCTTGGCATCACTCGGCTAGGGCGAAGATGACACCACACCAAGGAACAGGAATAAAAGGTGGAGAGCGCATGTGGTGAATCAAAACCGATGCCACCTACACTCAGCAGATCCATCGTTAGTGATAAAATATCTAATCTATATGAATGCTATGCACAAACAAATGCAACAAGCAAGTGCGACAATCCAACTAGACCCTATACTACCGGTTTACTAACGCTCGCGCGGTCTAGGGCATCCTACACCAGACCTGCTCTGATACCAACACTTGTGGCACCCCGGCTCAGAGGAAACCGGAACGCCCCATATTCCAGCCCAAACAAGTCTTCTGGAATACGACATCGTTGACATAGAACAAATCAGCTCTTTATTAGTATGGAAAAGATTACAAACGTTCTTAGATTACATTGCCACGGTGATACTACACCCGCCTACGGTAAATCCTACACTAGCAGCGGAACAACGACGAATGTGATGAACTCCACTCCGCAGGGACTCTGGCTGGAACGTGTGTCCTAGCTCGCAACTCGAAATCCTCGACAATCAAACAATCATGGCATGACTAGCAAATTGGCAAGACACGCCAGGTTAGTACTTTGAATGTACTCACAAGCTCACAGTAAATATTAGCATTAAGGCAAGACAACATAATAGCAATCAAGATTAGGTAAAGATTTATCATCGCTAACGGATAGTTGAAAATAACTATATGAGGCTAATCTCACCGTACTCTGGTGATACCAACTCTTGTGATCTTACCCAGAACCTTCAGCGAATATCCTTAAGAGTTGTCATCGACATGATGCCCAACTGCTATCATACTTAGACGAGTTCTTCCATCATTAATATCATAGATACGGTTGACCACCTACCGATGTCTGGACGGTCTGTCCAATACCGTGGACACATCTATTCGAATAGGTTTGACACTCTACAGAGGTTGCACACTTTACCCACATCATGGAGCACTAACCTCGTGATCCCATTCGGGTGGACCACTGTTGCTCCAACAAAAATTGTTTGACCTGTGACTCTTTCATCGTACCACTGGCATTCATCCTCCCCCACAGTCCTACCCTGGGTGGCCCTGTGTCCTCATGACACCTGCCACCGTCGTGGCCAAACTAAACTATCCCAAACGGGGGTGTGCGCACAAAACAACTCAACTGGCACACAGGCTTATCACCCCCTACCGGGCCAAGATAGCACGCGTGCATAACCCTCCCTCTTTGGAGGTACCGCTGAAAGAGCACGCAATCAGACCAAGTCAAGGCCATCCGATATCGGCAAATGTGGTTGCACTGATGAGCCCAGACAGGTGACTCCCGATCAACCAACTAGGCATCTTATCTCTGAATAATATCTTTGTTATAACTGACACTCCGATATCATAGTAATCCAATAACCTATAAGCTCAAGCCACTACTGTTGATTTATATCCATAAACTATCGGATGAAACCCCGAATAATCATAAACGGTAATCTCAACATCATGGCATCGACTAGTGGGTAAGACACTAGTCACTAACAATCCCGTACTCAACATAGTAGTCATCTATTCAAACAGTGCATACTCACATTCCAGACTATAACAAGATATACTTGTGATTAAAATATTTAATTAAGCTATGGTATTGCAATGTGATTAAACAAATGAGAGCTGTGGCTTGCCTGGGGGTGATGGAACCACCGGGAAGAAGTGTGAGAAGCTCGCGGAAGGAATCACCGGAAACAGTTCTCTCTCGAAGGAGCTGTTTACGGGCAAGGGCAACATGGTCATTTCCACTGTATGATCACATAGTGAAAATATTACCAACATGATGGGCTCCACGAGACGAAGACGTGGGCTTTGGAATCACTGGAATCGGAGTTACGGATGAAAATATATGATGGTTTTTCTACCAAGGACTAATCTGCAAAATAAACAATCGCAACCAAGTCCCTGATAGCCTGTTTAGTCGTGCACTCCGGGAAATACGCTTTCCCGTGAGGAAAACATAAATACGCCCGAGGCGTTTCCACTTATCCAGCTGGTTGTGCCTCCTCTCACCGACAGGTGGAGTCGGGGCCCACCTGTCGGGTCCCTTCCTCTCTCCTCTCGCCTCCTTCTTCTTCCTCCTCCCTCCTCCCGACAAACAGAGGAGGCAGAGGAGTGTCGCGGCACCGGCGACGTTCCCTGGCGGCTCCGGCCACCTCCGGCCGAGGGGAAAGCGCCGACGGGATCGGGGTGGAGCGCTGCGTCCATCCTGCCCGGGTGTGGATACCGCGGTGGACTGGAACGGATGCGGCTTTGGGCGCTTGCAGCGATGGGCTCAGCCGGCGATGGGGCTCCTCACTACGGGGCACCGGAGGGCAAGGAGAAGGGCAGGGAAGCTCCTCTGGCTCGAGAGGGTCCCCCGGGGAAGGAATGATGAAGGGGTGCTCGGCATTAGGTGAATTTAGGACGGGCTCGACGACGGCCATGGCGGCAATTGGAGGGCATGGGAGACTCTGGCGATGGAGGGGTGGGTCGGGGAGGACCAGAGGGATGCGGCAAGGGCGATGGCCAAGACGAGAGGGGCTCGGGGCCTTATATAGGTGCCCGACAGCGAGCGGATAACCAAGGCCACCGTGTCGAGCTGATCACCGTCCTGGCGCTCGGGGAGGACGTGGCTAGGCGTTTGCGGTGTCACGAGGCTTGGACGAGGGATGGACATGGCTCAGGCGAACTCGGGAAGGCTCGGGGGAAGAAAACGACATGGCGGTCACTGGTGGAATAGCACGAAGCTCGTCGTGGCGCGGCGAGGAAGAATCCAGAGGGGAAGAGGGCTCCAGGGAGAAGAGGACGACTAGGGGGAGCTTTTGGACATGACTAGAGCTCGAGGGAGAGAAGAAACAGACGAGGCCGAGGGCTCCACTGCACAGAACACGCGTTTGGCATGCCAAACGCGTGGTCACCGCGTGCACTGGCTCTGAGGGGACAAGAGGGGCTGGCACACCTTCTCTAGCAGATAGTCCTTCCAAGGAGGGGTCCAAGTGAGTTGATAGATCACCAAAAGACACCAAGAGATGATGGGAGGCTTTACTGGAAGTTTCGTGCAGCAAACTTGGCTGCATAGTTGTGATCAACATCGAGGAGATAAGGGCTAAACATAATGTCTAGGAGGTTTAGGGTAGGAAGGACTACAATCCTGTGAAGTTTGAGGAGCACAAGACCAATATTTATTAGGGTGGCTTTGCAACTCACTAATCTGGTCCAGAACAAAGATTTTGATGTGGCACTCACATACTGGCTTGGATGGGGCTGAAACTTGGAGGAGATGAGTTATTTACGATTATTAATATGTTGTATAAGTTTCATACCATCTCGATAAACCAAAGTGGTACTTCTTTCACACAGTATCCCATTGGACAGAATCTTAGGAAAACTACTCGGAAGAATTGGCTAGATAAAATAAGCTCAAATTTGGTTGAGAGATGATTTATAGATAGGAGAATGTCCTGGTAAAATTTCAGAATTTATGGAGCAACATAAAACATAGTTGCTTCACAATTTAAATATTAACCACAGACAAAGATTTGATGTTGTGGTCACATGGTTGATGAGGTGATGCTCAAATTTGGTGGAGAGGCATTATTTGAGCATATTGATATGATGGCAAAGTTTCAACTCCTTTGAATACTCTTAGCTACTACTTGCTTCACAAAGCTTCCTCTTGATCAGAAACTTTGGAAATTTTCCACAAAGTATTCACTAGCCAAATGAAGTTGAATTTTGGCATGTGGCAATGATATGGATAGGAAAGAGTTCCCACAAAATTTGAGAGCAAGCAGGAAAATATAAAGGGTACTTGCTTCACAACTTGACAAATAGGACAGAATCGAAAAAGGAATATTTTTGAACATGGCAAGGAAGGATTTTGTCATGTCTGAGGAAGATATGACCCAAGAGATGTATGAGAATTATTTGGGAATTTTTGGAAGGATAGAAATGTGGGTTGCTTCACAACCCAAAGCAAACATGATTATTCCTTTAAAAGAAAAGGAATATTCCCAGGTAAAAGATTATTGGGATTGGCTCAAGATGGAAATGGTAAGGTCTTGGTATGGTTTGGAGATTGGCAAGACACTAGGGAAGAGAAATCAAGGGTGATCCCTTTAGGTTTTGCTACTTCTCAAACAACAGCGCTAGAAATTGACACGTTGACGGAGATTGGGCTTGTGTTAGTTTTTCCATTGAAGAGGAAAGGGTGATGCAGCACAGGAGCAGTAAGTATTTCCCTCAGTTTGAGAAACAAGGTATCGATCCAGAAGGAGGGTCTCGTCAAGTCCAGAGTACGTGCGCAAACACAAACAAGCTTGCACCCAACGCTTCAAAGGGGTTGTCAATCCCTTCAAGATTGTTTGCAAAGTGAGATCTGAAGGCGGAAAGTGCAACGAAGTAAAAAAGTGTACGGCTGAAAATATGGTGTGGAGTAGACCCTCGGGGCCATAGTGTTCACTAGAGGCTTCTCTAAAAATAGCAAATATTACGGTGGGTGAACAAATTACTGCCGAGCAATTGATAGAACCGCGCAAAGTCATGACGATATCTAAGGCAATGATCATTCATATAGGCATCACGTCCGAGACAAGTAGACCGATACTTTCTGCATCTACTACTATTACTCCACACATCGACCGCTATCCAGCATGCATCTAGTGTATTGAGTTCATGACGAACAGAGTAACACTTTAAGCAAGATGACATGATGTAGAGGGATAATCTCAAACCAATGATGAAAACCCCATCTTTTTACCCTTGATGGCAACAACACGATGCATGCCTCGCTACCCCTTCTGTCACTGGGTGAGGTCACCGCACGGTATGAACCCAAAACCAAGCACTTCTCCATTGCAAGAATCATAGATCTAGTTGGCCAGACAAAACCCGCAACTCGAAGAGAATTACAAGGATATGAAATCATGCATAAGAGAGATCAGAAGAAACTCAAATAAGATTCATAGATAATCTGATCATAAATCCACAATTCATCGGATCTCGACAAACACACCGCAAAAGAAGATTACATCGGATAGATCTCCATGAAGACCATGGAGAACTTTGTATTGAAGATCCAAGAGAGAGAAGAAGCCATCTAGTTACTAGCTATGGACTCGTAGGTCTATGGTGAACTACTCACGCATCATCGGAGAGGTCATGGTGTTGATGGAGAAGCCTTCCGTGTCCGAATCCCCCCTCCGGCAGGGCACTAGGACGTGCCCTAGATGGGATCTTGCGGTGACAGCAGCTTGCGGTGGCGGAAAAGCGATTGTGATGATCTCTTGATTTTTTGGGGAATATTTGGGAATATATAGGCGCAAGATCTAGGTCAGGGGACCTCCAGGAGGCCCACAAGCCTGGATGGCGAGGCCCCCCTGGCCACGGGGTGGGGGCTTGTGGGGCCCGTGGGGCTCTTCTGGCTTGGCTCCCAAGTTCTCCGATCTTCTTCCGTTCCAGAAAAAATCTTTTCCGGGATTTTCTTCCGTTTGGACTCCGTTTCAAAATCTCCTCTGAAAGGGGTCAAAAACATGGAAAAAACAGGAACTGGCACTTGGCACTAAGTTAATAAGTTAGTCCCAAAAAATAAATAAAAGGCATACAAAATATCCAAAGTTTGACAAGATAATAGCATGTAACCATCAAAAATTATAGATACGCTGGAGACGTATCAAGCATCCCCAAGCTTAACTCCTGCTCGTCCTCGAGTAGGGAAGTGATAAAGAATGAATTTTTGATGTGGAATGCTACCTAGCATAGTTGTCCTTTGCAACTTCTTTCATGTGGCATGAATGTTCAGATCCGTAAGATTCAAAACAATAGTTTGCTATTGACATGAAAACAGTAATACTTCAAGCAAACTAGCAAAGTAATCATGAACTTTCGAAATAACATGGCCAAAGAAAGTTATCCCTACAAAATCATATAGTCTGGCTATGCTCCATCATCCCCACACAACTAATGTAAATCATGCACAACGCCGGAATTGGCCAAGTAATTGTTTTCGCACTCTTACTTTGTCAAACTTTTTATAACTATCACGCAATACATGAGTGCGAGCCATGGATATAGCACTGTAGGTGGAATAGAGTGTGGTGGTGGTTGCGAGACAAAAAGGGAGGAGATGGTCACATTGACTCGGCGTATCAATAGGCTATGGAGATGCCCATTAATAGATATCAATGTGAATGAGTAGGGATTGCCATACAAGAGATGCACTAGAGCTATAGGTGTATGAAAGTTCAAAAGGGAAACTAGTGGGTGTGCATCCAACTTGCTTTCTCACGAAGACCTAGGGCAATTTTGAGGAAGCCCGTCATTGGAATATACAAGCCAAGTTATATAGTGAAGATTCCCACTAGCATATGGTAGTGACAAAGCAAGAAGCTCTCAATCATGAAGAACATGGTGCTATCATGAAGAACAAGTGTGGAAAAAGATAGTAGCATTGTCCCTTCTCTCTTTTTCTCTCCCTTGCTCTTAGGCCTCTTTTTTTCTTTTCTTTTCTTTTTTTTTGTTTTTGGGCTCTTTGGCCTCTCTTTTTTATGTCCTCACATGGGACAATGCTCTAATAATGATGATCATCACACTTTTATTTACTCACAGCTCGAAGATCACAATGATGATGACTCCATAGGAAATGCCTCCGGCAGTGTACCGGGATGTGCAACGATCTAGTATGATCATGCAATGGCAATATGAGAGTGACGGCACAAGTCATGAGACAGAATGGTGGTAGTTGCATGGCAATATCTCTCGGAATGGCTTTGAAAATGCCATAGTAGGTAGGTATGGTGGCTGTTTTGAGGAAGGAATTTGGTGGGTTTGTGCACCGGGGAAAATTGCGCGGCACTAGAGAGGCTAGCAATGGCGGAAGGTGAAAGTGCATCTATACCATGGACTCAACATTAGTCATAAAGAACTCACATACTTGTTGCGACAGTTTTTATTAGTAATCAAAATAAAGTGCTAAACGCATACTCCGAGGGGAAGGGTAGGTAGGTGTAAACCATCGCGCGATCCCGACCTCAACACAAAGGATGACAATCAATAGATCAATTAGGCTCCGACTTCCTAACATACCGGTTCACCATACGTGCATGCTACGGGAATCACTAACTTCAACACAAGTATTTCTAGATTCACAACACCCTACTAACATAACTCTTAATATTACCGAACCCATGTCTCAAAACTAATTGAGAGGAATCGAAACTTCTCTTTCTACTCAATGCACATGAATATGGAGGTTTTTGCATCCACTTTGGGTACCTAGCACATGGGACTACTTTCATAGCATAACCCAACTACCAAATCACGCACCGCCATGCTCTAAAGATATAAGTGAAGCACAAGAGCAAAAGTTTCTAGATCAAAAGATATAGGTGAAGCACAAGAGCAAAAGTATCTAGCTCATAAGATATAAGTGAAGCACTATGAGCAAGAGTATCTAGCTCAAAAGATATAAGTGAAGAACAATGAGCATTCTGGCAAAATCACGATGAGTGAATGTCTCTCTCTCTCAAAAAGGTGTGCAACAAGGATGATTGTGACACAACAAGAAGAAAAGACTCCTATGATACAAGATGCTCCAAGAAAAACACATATCATGTGGTGAATAAAAATATAGCTCCAAGTAATGTTACCGATGGATTTAAGACGAAAGAGGGGATGCCTTCCCGGGGCATCCCCAAGCTTAGGCTTTTTGGTGTCCTTGAATTTGGCTTGGGGTGACTTGGGCATCCCCAAGCTTGTTGTAGCGACCCGACTCAAGACGAGTCAAGCCTCTGTGTTTCTGTGCCATCCCTGGATCAGTATGCTGGCACACACAGTACATCAATGTATATATCAAAGTGCAATCACATGTAAATAGCGTAAAACTGATATATACCTTAATTATTTCAGCGGAAGCAGTCAAGGGAGTGGAGTCCCAATAAACACCAACGGCAAGTTGAGTGTAGACCGTAACCCTGAATCGTACTCTTACTCGTCGAAGAAAAATATCTGCAACATGAGACGTTGCAGCCGTGTAGGTCAGCATATTGAATATGCCGGCAAGTCACATAAGAGAGCGGTGAAAAGTAATCATCTATACTATATGCATATATGGCAGGTGGGGTTGTAAGTTTTTAGTGAAAAGCAAGTTTTCTCCTACATCAAGAGAGGCTAAAAGCAAAATGTTACTACATTGTTGGTTGTAAATGAGATGGTTCCGCCAACCAGCTCTCGTACCCGAGTTGTCAATAATTACCCTCATCAAATATATTTAGTGGTGTTGAGAAATCCAGATAACTTCAGTTCCTTTGGCTCAAGTTGTCCATTACCGTGGACATGGCTAATCGATTAGGTTTGAGTACTCTGCAGAGTTTTGCACACGTTCCCCACAAGATTTGATCGCCTCCGAGTATGTCCTCGCACTTTAGGGTGTTTGAAGACCGGATGATCAAAACATGGTCTTTCAACGGGTCCCTCTGAATCCCTGTCGGTGCCCATCCATTCCTACCGTTCGTCTACATCTGCTAGCACCGCCTGTCCAGAGTCGCCGCGTTGTCCAACCAAGCCAGAGCCCATAATGACTTGTGGCTGTGCAGGTAAGCCTTGGGTCTTGAAAATATCCGTCCGTCTCTTTGAGCCTGGGTGAAGCTTTCCGCAGGATGTCATGGCCGTCCCCAGCATCCCGGGCATCCACTGGGTTCCCCAGGGAGCCGATCAACTGTCCTTCACCCAGAGTTGCATTGCGTCCGAGGTCTTGAAATTCTTGTCTTAACCGGTCTTGATTATTTAATCAACCTCGCATCACTCGTGTTATGCACTCAACCGAAATCCCGTCTACTCAAGCATAGCAATATGAAATTTGTCGTCCCGGGGCCAAGTATCGGGGTTGTTGTGTGCCTACCACATGATACTACAATCTATACTACAATTTCCAAGTACCTAAGCAGCATGCAATTGGGCATAGGATAGTAGAACTACGATGCATAAAACATAGGTGATACTATGATCAAAGTGACTTGCCTGGTGATGTTGACGAAGAAGAATCTCTCGAGAAAATAACTTGATAGACTACTCGTCACTCTCCGATGAAATCTATATAGCAACATATCATTCACATAAGCACTCATACTAGGAATCATTCTAGCAATCAAAACAAAAGAGAGAGCGAATAGGAATCCGAAAGAAAACTTCAAATAAGACTAGGGAGTCTTCTACTACGCCAAACACTAAATAGTTTTGTCTAACAGAAAATAATAACAAGGAACTAAGATATAAGTTTAACTAAGATAAAATAAAGTATTTTTCACAAAACTATTTGAAAGTACTTCAAACGGGATTTGAAACAGTGCGGAAACCAATTGCAAGTTACTAAGGAACTAGAATTGATTTCATGAAAACAAATAAAAATAAAAATAAAAAAACTTGTTGCAAAACTACTATTAACTAACATAAACAAAACATAATAATCTTTCTGAAATAATAAAGAAAATATTTTAAAAACAATTCTAGAAAAGGAACTAGCCGAAATCCTAAAAGAGGTGAAACAAAAATTGTTTCTCATGCAACAGTCAGCTAAAATACTCAAACAAATCTGAAATTTATACCACTGATACATAAGATCACTAGTGATCAGTACCAAAAGGAATCAAATTAATAGCTATTTTTAAACTCCTGGAATAGGCAAAACAAGGTTTAAACTAAATCTGATCTAACTTATATTTGAAAATTTCAAACATAGACCAATTATATGTTTTTAAAAACTACAGGAAATTTGTGAGCTACTGGAAAAAGAATCACTATCATTGGACTTCGGGATCAAAAGTTAGAGGCTAAACAAGATTGGAACTTTGCTATTTTGGAATTAAAACAGAAAAAGGGAAAAAAACTGATTTGTGGACAGGGGTCCACGTGGCATGCTACGATAGGCTGCGGGAGATGTTTGTTGCAACATTTGGAGCAAACGGCCGAGGCTAACAAAAACTTGCTGGCTAAAGGATTAAGTGAAATAAAACCGCCGGTTTTCTACTCTAAACCGAAAGGGTATTCTAAGGATCTAATCTACACCATCTAATAAGGATCTAAGGGCTAAAACTAAAAACAAAACAAAACAAGTAAAAAGAAAGGAGGGAGGGGAGGTTACCTCGGCTGGGAGTTGCCCCCGTGTTGGCTGCTGGTGGCGAGGTGGAGTGGGGCTCCGGTGGGGTGGGGAGGGGCCGGCGGGAGGAGTGGTCGAGGGGGGGCCGAAGGGTGGAGGGGCTCCAGGGAGGGGATGGTGGCGAGGTGGAGGGGGGGGCCTACAGGTGGGGCGAGGGGAGGAGAGCTGCTGGCGATGGGAAGTTACTGGCTGCTAGTGGCGAGGTGATGGGGAGGAGCAGCAGCGGGGTGGAGGGGGTGGTGGAGGAGGGGGCCGAGGTGGGGAGGTGGTGGCGGGGTGAGGTAGGCTCGGCAGGGGGAAAGGGTGCAGGGGGGCGATGGAGGAACTCCTGGGTGAAGCTCTCTGGTGCCGACTCCGGCGAGGGGTGCGCGAGCTAGAGGCGAGGAGAGGGGGTTCTCTCGGGAAAAATGGAGAGAGGGGGACGGTGGGAATTTATAGGCGGTCTCGGATGGCGTCCGGAAGGAAAGAAGAGGGAGATCGGGAAGGAGAGGATCCCTTCCTCCATGGATGGAAGTTCTTGCTGTGACGTGAGGGAGAGAGGAGGAAGAAGATCTTCCTGGGCTAGAATAGGAAAGTGTCTTAATGGGCCAGCAGGTGTTTCCTAATAAAGTGATTTCCTTTCCTATTTTCAAAACTAGGAAACTAAAACGATAAAAAGGAAATCAAATCAATTCGAAATAAAGAGTTTTTATATACTAAAATTATCAGAAAAAATAAAATATAGATGATGGGCATTTTTCCACGGCAAAAATAAAAACTTCAGAAAAAATTATTTTCACAAAATTCCCTAAAAGGTTTATTTTCTTTTGCAAATAATTTTCAAATGACCCTCTAAGTTTGAGGGTTCAAATAAATTTCAAAATGCCCGTGGGTTCGAGGGTCATGTTCCTCCGCTCTTTAGAATGTATTTCCCGGCATTTTCTTGCGCGAAGAAAACGAATGGAAATGCAAAAGAATTCAAATGCAAATATCTCCGTTCAAATTATTTATAGTTGAAGAAGTCATGTCATCTTCTCTCGTTGCTTTTGAAAGATTGAATTTGAATTCACCGGAGAAGGGGAAAGTCATTTTATTCCCTCTCATTCAAAAGTTTCGAAAAGTTTCAAATTTCACACAAGTTTCAATCACTCAGGCAACCAACAAACAATCAATCTAATAATATTATTAACATTCCAAAATTTATAACTTTGGGATGTTACACTTGTGCTCTTTCCACTCCTTATCTCTTTGTCCATGAGAACATCACCCAAAACTTGAAAACTTCACAACACAAAACTTAAATAGAAACTTGTGATAACAATAGTACAAGAAAACAAACTACCACTTCTTTTGGTACTGTAGCAAACTTGAATTCTATCTATATTGATGATGGGCTACTGTATTCTCACTTTCCCATGGCTAGTACCCCCCCCCCCCCCGATACTAACATAGTTTCATCAAAACAAGCAACCAACTCAACAAAAATAGAATCTGTCAAAAACAGATCAGTCTGTAGAAATCTGTATACTTCGTATACTTTTGGTACCTCAAAAAATCTGAAAAATTATGACGGTCTAGGGAAAAAGCATATCAATGAACAGAAAAAAGAATAAACTCAAAATCTCTTTCTGAATAAAAATGAAAAATGATCTCGTGAGTGAAAAGTTTCTGTCTTTTTCCAGCAGGATCAAACAACCATTACCAAGACTAATCATAAAGGCTTTGCTTGGCTTAAACACAAAAAGAAACACAAAAAAACACAATCACAACAGAATTATGAAAGTGTGGACGCAATAAAACAGAAATAAAAAGATAAATTCATTGGGTTGCCTCCCAACAAGCGCTATTGTTTAACGCCCTTAGCTAGGCATAGAAGCGATAGAATCACGTATCGTCGTCTTTGGTGCTCAAACCATAAGGGGCGTGATCACTTATCATCTTGAGGTTTTCATCTTTCTTGCTAGATGATTCACCATTACTTTTAGGAACAAAGACAGACAGCGGCAAAAGCGGAACCCAAGTTGGTTATAACATCCTCTAGTTTGTCAATCCTAGCGGAATCATGACCTAGCTTTTATTTAACTGTGGGTTCCTTCTCCTTTAAATTTTTCAAAACCATTCCCACCTTGGATCCGTACTGAGAGATTTCATTGTGGGTCTTTTTATCCAAATTCTCAATGAGTTCAATCGTAGCAACTTTATTTTCAATAGCGTCCAACCTACGCATCACATGTTCCAGAGTTAAGGTAGTTCCATTAACCATGAGTGGGGGTGAGCCTACCAAATTTATCACAGCTCCGTAAGAATCAACCGTATGGCAACCAAAGAAATTTCCACCTACGATGGTGTCAAGAATATACCTATTCCAAGGAGAAATACCCACATAAAAACTGCGAATCAAGACGGTAGTGGATTGCTTATGAGTAGATCTACTCTGAGCATTGCAAATCCTATACCAAGCGTCCTTTAAGTTTTCTCCCTCAATTTGTTTGAAATTGAGAACTTCGCTCTCGGGAGTATCGTTCGAAGTGGTGGATCTAGCCATCAGGATAGACTATCCCACACAGACGAGCAGAAAGCAAGCGAGTAAAAAGGGCAAACGAAAAGGGCGAACAAAAAAGGCGAATGAAAAAGGCAAATTGGTGAAGTGGGGGAGAGGAAAACGAGAGACAACTCGCAAACAAAGTAAATGCAAGAGATGAGTTTGCGACACTTACTTGGATGAGTTCTTGACTTGATCTTCCTGCCGGCAACGGCGCTAGAAATCCTTCTGCTACTTCTCAAACAACAGCGCCAGAAATTGACACGTTGACGGATATTGGGCTTGCATTGGTTTTTCCCTCGAAGAGGAAAGGGTGATGCAGCACAGGAGCAGTAAGTATTTCCCTTAGTTTGAGAACCAAGGTATCGATCCATAAGGAGGGTCTCGTCAAGTCCAGAGTACCTGCGCAAACACAACAAGCTTGCACCCAACGCTTCAAAGGGGTTGTCAATCCCTTCAAGATTGTTTGCAAAGTGAGATCTGAAGGCGGAAAGTGCAACGAAGTAAAAAGTGTAAGGCTGAAAATATGGTCTGGAGTAGACCCTGGGGGCCATAGTGTTCACTAGAGGCTTCTCTCAAAATAGCAAATATTACGGTGGGTGAACAAATTACTGCCGAGCAATTGATAGAACCGTGCAAAGTCATGACGATATCTAAGGCAATGATCATGCATATAGGCATCACGTCCGAGACAAGTAGACCGATACTTTCTGCATCTACTATTATTACTCCACACATCAACCACTATCCAGCATGCATCTAGTGTATTGAGTTCATGACGAACAAAGTAACGCTTTAAGCAAGATGACATGATGTAGAGGGATAATCTCAAACCAATGATGAAAACCCCATCTTTTTACCCTTGATGGCAACAACATGATGCGTGCCTCGCTACCCCTTCTATCACTGGGTGAGGTCACCGCACGGTATGAACCCAAAACCAAGCACTTCTCCCATTGCAAGAATCATAGATCTAGTTGGCCAGACAAAACCCACAACTCGAAGAGAATTACAAGGATATGAAATCATGCATAAGAGAGATCAGAAGAAACTCAAATAAGATTCATAGATAATCTGATCATAAATCGAGAATTCATCGGATCTCGACAAACACACCGCAAAAGAAGATTACATCGGATAGATCTCCATGAAGATCGTGGAGAACTTTGTATTGAAGATCCAAGAGAGAGAAGAAGCCATCTAGTTACTAGCTATGGACCCGTAGGTCTATGGTGAAATACTCACGCATCATCGGAGAGGTCATGGTGTTGATGGAGAAGCCTTCCGTGTCCGAATCCCCCCTCCGTCAGGGCACCAGGACGTGCCCCAGATAGGATCTTGCGGATATACAGAAGCTTGCGGCGGTGGAAAAGCGATTGTGATGATCTCTTGATTTTTTTGGGAATATATAGGCGCAAGATCTAGGTCAGGGGACCTCCAGGGGGGCCACAAGCCTGGATGGCGCGCCCCCTGGCTGCGGGGTGGGGTCTTGTGGGGCCCCTGGGGCTCTTCTGGCTTGTCTCCCAAGTTCTCCGATCTTCTTCCGTTCCAGAAAAAATCTTTTCGGGGATTTTCTTCTGTTTGGACTCCGTTTCAAAATATCCTCTGAAAGGGGTCAAAAACATGGAAAAAACAGGAACTGACACTTGGCACTGAGTTAATAAGTTAGTCCCAAAAAATAAATAAAAGGCATGCAAAACATCCAAAGTTTGACAAGATAATAGCATGAAACCATCAAAAATTATAGATACGTTGGACACGTATCAGGTTCCAAGACTATTAAGCCACAGAAAAGCAGAACCAGACCAAAAGAAAAAGAAATGGGCAAAATTTAGGGTGTTACACAGATCTTGAATATTTCATCCAAAGCCTTCATGCTCTCCTTATGGTGGCTTTAAAGTGCGAAAATCACCAGTGGAAGCTCCATTGTTCTCTCCCGCGCATGCACCTTCTTTTCCATGCTTGATCCCGCTCCAACAGATATCCTTCTTGTCCATGCTAGGTCCTTCATTCATGAGCACAACAAAAGTATCTAACTTAGGCACCATCATATGTTCATGAACATTAGAAGTATTCCCAAGAAACGAAAGTACCTCGTAATTCAATTGGCGTGCATGAGCTCTAGTAACTGGTCCAGTATGTATAGCAGCTGGGGCTGTGGTTGTAACAATGGTGTTGATGTCCTCATCATCCTCCCCTTCTTGAACTGAAGTCGTCCTCGACGGAAGCTCATCTTCCTCACCCAAATATGGCTATGTTAAAAGTGGGACTAACCCAAAAATCTGCAGGCAGCTCAAGTCTATATGCATTATCATTTATTTTCTCTAACACTTTGAAAGGACCATCAGCACGCGACATTAGCTTTGACTTGTGCAAATTAGGAAACCTATCCTTACGCAAATGCAACCAAACAAGATCTCCAGGTGCAAAGACAATATGTTTTCTACCCTTATCTCCAGCAAGTTTATATTTAGCATTCATGCGCTCAATGTTTTCCTTAGTTAACTCATGCATCTTTAATATCAAATCAGCACGTTCTTTAGCATCAAAATTAACCTTCTCCAAAGATGGAAGAGGTAAAAAATCAATAGGTGCACGAGGTAGGAAACCATACACAACTTCAAAAGGACACATCTTTGTAGTAGAATGCAACGAACGATTATAAGCAAATTCAATATGAGGCAAGCATTCTTCCGACAGTTTTATATTGTTCTTCAAAACAGCCCTAAGCATAGTAGACAAAGATCTATTGACTACGTCAGTTTGTCCATCAGTTTGGGGGTGACATGTAGTACTAAAAAGCAATTTTGTCCCCAACTTAGACCATCAACATCGCCAAAAGTGGCTAAGAAATTTTGCATCACGATCCGAAACATTCGTATTTGGCACACCATGCAAGCGAATAATTTCACGAAAGAACAAATTATCCACATTAGCGGCATCATCACTTTTATGACATGGTATAAAGTGTGCCATTTTTGAAAATCTGTCCATGACAACAAATATGCTATCCCCCCCCCTTCTTTATTCGAGGTAAACCTAAAACATTTTTGAAAATCTGTCCATGACAACAAATCTGTCCATAGATATATCCTCCCAAGGAACACTAGGTACACGCAAAGGTATATATAAACCATGAGGATTGAGTCGTGACTTAGCTTTTTGACATGTCGTGCAGCGAGCAACAAAACACTCAACATCCCGTTGCATCCTTGGTGTAAAGAAATGTGTAGCAAGTACGTGCTCCGTCTTCTTTACGCCAAAGTGTCCCATCAATCCACCTCCATGCGCCTCCTGTAACAACAAAAGACGAACGGAGCTAGCTGAAATGCATAGCTTGTTAGCACGAAACACAAATCCATTATTAATGATGAATTTGTTCCATGTTCTCCCTTCTTTACAATTCTCCAACACATCTTTGAAAACAGCATCATGCACATATTGATCTTTGATGGTCTCCAAACCAAATATTTTAAAGCCAAGTTGTGAAAGCATAGTATAACGACGAGACAAAGCATCAACAATAACATTTTCTTAACCCTTCTTGCGGGAAAGTCTCAATGAATTCAACCCATTTAGCATGTCTACAGTTCAGTTTTGCCTGACTTCTAATATGTTTCAAAGATTCATGATCAGAATGTATGACAAATTCTTTGGGCCATAAATAATGTTGTCATGTTTCCAAAGTCCGAACAAGAGCATATAATTCCTTATCATAAGTAGAATAATTCAGACTAGGCCCACTTAATTTTTCAAAAAAGTATGCAACAGGTTTACCATCTTGTAATAACACACCTCCTAATCCAATTCCACTAGCATCACATTCAAGCTAGAAAGTCTTATTAAAATCAGGAAGTTGGAGTAAAGGATCATGTGCTAACTTATCTTTCAAAACCGTGAAGGCTTCTTCCTGTGCGGTACCCCAAGAATAAGACATATCCTTCTTTGTAAGCTCACTGAGAGGTGCAACAATGGTGTTAAAATCCCTCACAAAACGCCTATAAAACCCGGCGAGTCCAAGGAAACTCCTTACTTGTGTGACCGTTTTGGGCTGCGGCCAACTCTCAATAGCTTCAATCTTGGCTTTATCAACTTCAATTCCCTGTGGAGTAACAACATAGCCAAGAAAAGATACTCGGCCTGTGAAAAAGGTGCACTACCCAAGGTTACCAAACAAACGTGCAGCACGTAGAGCAGTAAAAATAGCA
The DNA here is from genome assembly GCF_904849725.1 of Hordeum vulgare subsp. vulgare. Classification (NCBI taxonomy): domain Eukaryota; kingdom Viridiplantae; phylum Streptophyta; class Magnoliopsida; order Poales; family Poaceae; genus Hordeum; species Hordeum vulgare. The sequence continues at coordinate 548,446,223 of NC_058521.1, read as the reverse complement.
TGCAAATGATCCAAGTGTTCCTCCAAAGATCTACTATAAATCAGTATATCATCAAAGTAGACTACCACAAATCGTCCAATGAAAGCACGTAAAACCTCATTCATTAATCTCATGAAAGTGCTAGGTGCATTAGTCAATCCAAAAGGCATAACTAACCACTAATATAAGCCAAACTTAGTTTTCAATGCCGTTTTCCATTCATCTCCCAATTTCATGCGAATTTGATGGTATCCACTACGCAAATCAACTTTGGAGAAAATTATAGAGCCACTTAATTCATCAAGCATATCATCTAGCCTAGGAATAGGATGACGATAACGAATAGTAATATTATTAATGCCTCTACAATCAACACACATACGCGATGTACCATCCTTTTGCGGCACTAGAATAATAGGAACAACACAAGGACTAAGAGATTCACGTATATAACCTTTGTTGAGCAGCTCTTGTACTTGACGCATAATCTCCTTCGTCTCCTCTGGATTGGTACGGTATGGTGCACGGTTGGGTAGCGATGCACCGGAAATTAAGTCAATCTGATGCTCAATCCCTCTAATAGGTGGTAATCCCGGTGGCACGTCTTGTGGAAAGACGTCTGCGAACTCCTGAAAAATGTTAATGATGGCAGGAGGTAAAGAGGGTGACATGTCCTCGAATGAAAATAATACCTCTTTGCATACAAAAGCATAGCAAATAGATGTAGTAATATCCAAATCAGTAATATCAGAATTAATGCCAAGTAAACAACCACTCTTTAGTTTTATTTCAGAGGCAACACTAGATGATGATTTAGTAGGCTTACTGTGTTGCTCAAATTCCTTTGCTACAATCATACTTTCACTCTTATGTAGGTCTTGTTTTGCTTTACTAGCTCTAGCAATGTCATCTTTCATAATATATTCAGGATACATAGGAAGCAAAGTTATATTTTTATCCTTATGAACAAGAGTATACTTATTTGTTCTACCATGGTGTACAGAATTTTTATCAAATTGCCATGGTCTACCAAGTAAAACGGAGCATGCTTGCATGGGTACCACATCACAATCAAAAAAATCAGAATATGTAGCAATGCTAAAATGCACACGAACAATATGTGTTACCTTAACCTTGCCACTATTGTTGAACCACTCGATATAATAAGGATGAGGATGTGGTCTGGTGGTGAGAGACAACTTCTCGGCCATCTCCATGCTAGCTAAGTTGTTGCAACTCCCTCCATCGATGATTACGTGAACAGAACGTTCCTTTACCACTCCCTTAGTATGGAAAAAGTTGTGCCTTTGCTTTTTTTCAACCTGTGTTACCTGCACACTTAAAACACGTTGAGCAACTAAGCTTTCATACCTGTCAGCGTAGTCAGCAGCCATGTATTGTGTCTCTTGTTCAGTATCATCAACACCCCGTTCTTCACTTGCAATAAGAGCCAGGGTCTCCTCGTCATAATCACTGGTGGAATCATATCCACCATCCTGAGCAATAATCATCACGCGCTTGGATGGGCATTCTCTCGCATAATGACCTCCACCCTTGCAACGACGACAAATAACCTCATGTGTTTGACCTGTGGATGCCATGGATTAAGATGAGCTCTGTGCAGGCCCGGATGGTCTGCTCTTGGCGAAGGGTGATGCAGAGGCCTGATTCCTGGTATCTGTGGTGGAATTGGCGGCTGAAGGGGGCGGTGCTGATGCATGAGGACGAGTGGAAGTAGATGTGGTTCGTGGTGTCCATGAGGAAGTGCGACCTGCAGAAAAATTAGTTCTCGCCAATGCTTGTCGATCCTGCACTTCACGTTCAGCTTTGCAAGCAAGATGGAATAAACGAGTGATAGTGTTATAATCCTTATATTCTAGAATAGTCTGAATATCTCTATTTAATCCACCCATAAAACGTGCAAGCATAGCTATGTTGTCTTCAACAATACCACATCTAATCATGCCAGTTTGTAATTCCTGGTAATATTCTTCTACAGATTTTTTTCCTTGTCTTAAACGCTGCAAGTTTTGAAGTAATTCACGTTGATAATATGGTGGAACCCAACGAGTACGCATAGTAGTTCTCAAAGCAGGCCAAGTCGTTGGAATATTAGCATGATGTATTCGACAATATTCAGACCACCAAACACAAGCAAAACTAGTGAAAGAACAAACAGCAGCAGCAACACGTCTATCTTCAGGAAATTGCAAGCATGTAAAACTTTGCTCTGTTTCTAACCCCCAAGTAAGATATATACCAGGAACATATTGACCATCAAAAGTAGGAATGTTCAATTTAAGTTTAGGGAGATGATCATGATCCCGTACCTGAGGGTGTGGTGCATCCCTACCGTTGCGATTGTATCCATGTGGACGACCGGCGGCTTGTCGGGGTGGTTGTTGTTCCTAGTGTTGAACTGGAGCAACCTCTCCCTCATCATCATAATCATCATCATACTCCTCATTCTGCTTAGCCACAGAAACCTTGGTAGTAGCAGCAGGAGGACCAGCAGCAGAAGTAGGAGCAACAACACCAAAATTTTGCACTTGGCCGACAGGCACATGTCGCGCTAGTAGCCGTTGTTGTGGTTGAAGAGGGACAACAGCTGCAGCTGGTGGTGGTAAATGGGCAAGCACCTCATCGAACTTGGTGTTCATCTTGGTGTCAAATTTCTTCTCCATACCTTCGAGCTTGTCCATGGCCTCTCCAAAGGTGGTCACGAAATCCTATACCTGGTCAGACATCATTTGCTGAAATTTATCATGGAGCTCCCGCTTGGTCAGGTTCTCCCAGTCGATCTCCTCATCGTGTGATCCTCGCATGGTTAGCAGCAATAGGAACAGAGAAGAATATGAACCTACAGACTACTAGGAAGTGGTGGTGGTGGTGGTGGTGGTGGTGTGTCACAAATCCGTCAAGCAAATCTCAAATTCTTACCAATTCTTATCCAGCAGCACGTGGCGATCGGCAATCGGTGTAGTCAAAACTCTCAAAGCTTGGATAGAGCGATTGCCAGGTGGTGTCAAACACACGATGTAGATGCATGTGGGGCTGGGAAGGCTTATAATATGGTAGCAAGAAGGGTCAGCAATAATCAGTTTAGAGATGCAAAATTGAAAAGACGCTCAACGACGGTACCGTGCTGGTCCTAGGCTAGACCGTACTAGAGACATGAGCCTAGAACACAAACGAATTCATGACAACACGTACTAATCAAGGGAACAACCACTCTTATTTTTTTCTTTTTTTTGCGCTCTTTCTTTTCTGCGTTTTTTTCTTTCAGAAAATCACTATAATGACGAGTGTCTCAAAACTCTTCCCAAGGAACAAAAACAGGATAGGCATGAAAAAATATTGACAATTTTTTATTATTATTTCTGGAGCAATTCGAGGCTGCGACGATCAAAAGTTGCGACAAAAATCACTATGATGGCGAGTGTCTCAAAACTCTCTAAAAAGCCTAACAAAACGATAGGGAAAAAATTTCACCCCTCGAATCTTTTTTTTTCCGAAACCTACTCAAGTAAGGAAACGCGAAACCAAAAGCAAAAGGATCTCGAAGTTAACCTAAAGCGGAAAGGATTGTGGTGGATATATGGTGGTGGTATATGGCAGCAAGGATAATGGTAGCGTGGAGATGGTATATGGCAGCGATGAAAGATGGTGCGGTGGCGGCGTGACAACCTGTGAATAGAACTCGAAACTCTAAAGAACTAGACACTAGGACCAGCAACTCGACACGACGATGTAACCGCAATTTCAACAAAGCAAACTACTGAAAAGACTATGCAATGGCTCAGATTGGTTCGGATATGATGATCTAACTCTAATTTTTTATGGCTTTTTCGTGGACTATAGGTATGAAGAACAGATGCGATCTAACTATGAAAAACTTGTAAAATATCACCGAGCAACCTGGAAATCTGATACCACTTGATAGAGGCGAAGTTGTCCCTGTCTTTCGATGAGATCGTGGGTATCGTTTTGGTAGAGTCGACTTTGACGATCCGACTATGAACGTGTGAGGACGTCGCGCCTTAGCAATCGCTAAACCAACCCCAAGAGGTTATTGACCAAGCCGGAGCACGATCAACCTGATCACGAAGGTCTGTTTCCTGCATGCAAACGAAGAACAAGCAAGAAACTAAGATGCAATCAAGATATTGTGAATATAAGAGGAAAGCTTTATTGATGAAGGTGGGGTTCTCTGACGCCTTTGCCTGGTCGTAGAACACAAATGAAGAACGCGAAGTTGCAGCTTTGGCGAACTTGTAATCTAAACAAAACCCAAGTCTAGACGATGCCCTAAGGGTTGTATATATGAGGGAATAGAGAGGCAATTTCGTGACCCTTGGAGAAGGGTTCCGAAAACAGCCTAAACTCGGTTTTCCCACACATACGGACTCTAAAAATAGCCTATATGATGGTATTTCGAAATTACATGGGCCTAACCCAAAAATAAGGTGGCGCAACACCTATAATAGCCTATGGATGAAATTTATAAGGTGACGTCTTGAATATTTCGTCCAAAGCCTTCATGCTCTCCTTATGGCGGCTTTAAAGTGCGAAAATCACCAGTGAAAGCTCCATTGTTCTCTTCCGCACGTGCACCTTCTTCTCCATGCTTGATCCCGCTCCAACGGATATCCTTCTTGTCCATGCTAGGTCCTTCATTCATGAGCGCAACAAAAGTATCTAACTTAGGCAACATCATATGTTAATGAACATTAGAAGTATTCCAAGAAACGAAAGTACCTCGTAATTCAATTCGCGTGCACGAGCTCTAGTAACTGGTCCAGTATGTATAGCAGCTGGGGCTATGGGTGTAATAATGGTGTTGATGTTTGCATCACCTCTACCTCTATATTATTTGTCTTTGTCTGGGCATCTCTAGAATGAATGTAAGGAACAATTGCAAGTGCAAGGGTAGAAGGATCAATAGACTGATTACCAAATGACACTTGCGGTGCTTTTCTTCTTACATATCTGTCCATACCACCTTTATAAGATGTATTAATTAAATTTTCTTCTTGTGTTTTTTTCTTACGCTTATAGGCACCAGACTAATGTTTTTCCATGATGATTGAAATCTGCAATCTCTCTCAAAAGTTAATAAAAATTAGAAACTAAAAGTAAAACCCGAAGTTAATAAAAAAATGTGCTAATGCCTAATGCTAATTGCTAAGCAGTAAGGACCTGATGGATCGGCTGCACCGGATAGCGGCAAGACGGATGACAAAAGGATCGGGTGCACCGCGCCATCGCATAGCGGCACTGCGGAGTGCGGCAGGCATGGCACAACGCACACAACACTGAACACACAAAAAGGTACTCTTGAGGCGTCTTATTCCCACTCGAGCGAACGAACCGCTCCCGCTAGAAGCGATCACCAAGAACTGCCCAGCGACACCGGCCGCCACCGGTCCCTGCCTCCTCCGTTGCCCACTCCGGCGACGTGAGGAGGTGGGGACCACGGCGCTGCTACGGCGCTGCGACGCCGGCTTGTTGTTAGGGTTGGTCTAGTGTTTTCTTGGGACGCCGTTGGGGTGGTGGGAGCAGCGTCCGGTCAAATAAATCTGCCTCAACTCTATTCCCACACTGACGGCGACCTTCACGGCGACGTCTTGGAGTTGATGGCAACGTGTGCTGCTCGGTCCTTCAGATCGGCGGCCTTGTCTTCTCGCCGTTCTTGAGATCTGGCGAGATCAGTTTCTCGGTCTGTCGCTCACGTTCGTGGTTATTCGCGACAACGCTGGCGGCCGGGGCGAGGTGTTTCTTCTGGAGCGAGGATGTCGGTCCGAAGGTGGTGGATGTGTCGTTCCTCTCCAACTTTGTTGGTGGGAGGTGACAAATCTTGGTCCAAGACAGCACGGGGACGTCCCCCGGTCGACGTGCCACGGCGACATGTGCCTTGCTGCGTGCAGCGGGCCTGTTCATCGACTCACAAAGCCTCTTTGGCGATGGTGCTTTCTCTGATCTTGGGATGGTGGAGGCTCGGCGTCTCTTCCGGCGTTCGCCTCGGTGGCGCTGGAGTTGGGCGGCGGCCGTTCGCTATGGTGGTTGCAGGAAACCATAGGGATCGTTGTATTACTCGATCTCTTAGATTTTTATCTGCAAATTCAGGATAATCATTTTATCCCGGTTTGTCTTTTAGTTTCCACGTGTGTTGCTTATTGTAACTTGTTTTTCGATTAATGAAACATGTGGTTCTCTCAAAAAAAAAAACCTGAACACACAACGCCACAAGCCCACAACCCTGCCACACAAGCGCAGCCACGCAGAGATGAGGAGGCGGCGACGCACAGACGCAGCCACACAAAGGAGTTGAGGAGGCGGCGACGTTCGGTTCCCTCGATCGATTCGCCCTCGATAGCAGCGCCCAACCGCCCATCGTCCTCGGTGATCGGGGTTTGGCCCAGGCCCAACACCACTGGAGGTTGTTCATCATCGGACCATATTTTTTTCCAATACTAGGTCTATATAATTTTTTGGGGGCCCCTAGAATCATGGGCCTTGTGCGAGCCACACAGATGGCACTACTGTGGGCCCGGCCATGTGCTCTCTATTAAACTAATGAAAGATATCGGAGTATGACGCATAAGCTCCACCCGCGGAGAAGTCCCACGGTAGCCCAATATCGGTCAAGGCTTTGTGTGAAGTTAGATTCGCAGAAAACTTGAAGTTCAAAGTCTAGTCCACTGTTCAAGTTGCTTACTAGTGTAGCATAGATTTATAATTGGAAATTCAACTTAATAGTCTCCACTTCAATACCGGTATATAAACAGTGCTTTGAAACCAAAGGCAAATTTTGTGTGGCCCTTGGATCTGTTGGGGGATTGACGAAATTTAGTCTAATTTTGGGCCAGCCCAATAGCATTTTGAGAATTTCTAATAAGTCCTGGAGGCCCACTTAGGCCATTCATGTAAGGCAAGAGGTGAGACTAAAGTTTAGTCCCATGCTGCTCACCTCGTAAGAGTTAGACTTTTTTATAAGGAAGGTTGTTTCTCCACATGTATGAGGATAAGAACAAGAAAGACATTCACGTGCACTCCTCCACTACCCGCCTCGCCACGTCACGACGCGTCATGGGTTGTCCAAATGCGTCGAGCCGTTGTCTAAATGTTTGCCCCACAAGACTGGTACACGAAAGGTCACACGACCGTCTTGTTGTAGTGGAGATTGAATACGAGTGTTGCACCCTTGGACTGTTGCTTGCTTGTTTCCTCTCCTTCTTTTGCTTCACCTCCTATCGAAGCCTATTCGCCTCATTCTCGTGTGCCTATAAAAAAGAGGTTGCTCCTCTCGAGAGAGATACATCACAACATTATGTTTCACACACCACTGAGTTTCAAACTTTGAGTTGCTAGGTTCTTTCCCATCCCATCTTACGGTGTGCACCGCGGGTCGGGGCAGTAGGCCTCCAAAACACCGCCACTTCGAGTCTTGTACGGAAGAAGGATGATCAAGTTTTGAGGACCGCTGTGTAGGACTACTGACTTCTTCAACACGGACGCCGACGACCACTTTCCGAATAACGACTTCTTCCCCGACGTCAACAACCTCTTCGACGACATTGCTCGCGGCGACGTCAATGCCAACCCCAATGCTACTATTGCAACTCAGTATGTGTTCATATTCTCAATTCGACGACATTGCTCGCGGCGACGTCAATGCCAACCCCAATGCTACTATTGCAACTCAGTATGTGTTCATATTCTTTATGTTTGCGATTCTGCCACAATTCTCTTGTTCCAGCTTATGATGTAGATATGTTTCGTTCATATGCACTGCTTGAGATGCTTTTTTTTTTGCATACTCTCTATCGGATTGCATGTCTTGCCTTATACTTTCTCTGACCCAAAATAACGTTTCAACTTTATACTAGTTGTAGTAACCTTAAGACACGAAGTATCTGCTATTATAGTCATGCTTCATGTACTATTTTTGTTAATAAAATGATATGATAAATTGTTTATTTTTTTCCCACTGCTCTAAGCTTGCTTGCACTGTTGAACCTGCACGGAATGAGACCTCCAGTGTCGTAAACTTCAGGGTGACATTGCATCGTTTCATAAAATCCCACTGTTCTAACAACCAATTATTCCATGTGAACACGACCTGCCGCTGCACAGCATTCGCTTCCCTACGCTTCCTTGTGGTGCCAATTATTCAGGGTGACATTGTACCGGAAGAGGACGTGTACCTAATCGTACAAAAGAAATCCGTCCAGCGCCATCGAATTAACAATCCTAGGAACATGGCCAATAATGGATTTAAGTTAGCATTTCCACCACAATACGAAATTTAGGATGCTCCAATTATCTAAATCGGATGGCTACATGACTAAACAAAGATGAGGCCGGCCATTGATGGAGTCATGCACCCAACCACCACTTCCTCAAAAGTATGCAACACCAAGGTGACTCAGATAACCTACTTAAAGCATCAATCAACCAACATATGCATGCACCCGGCGCCCACACAAGTGAACAGCATTTACAACAATCGCAATCTGGGAGGAAATTGTGCCGATCTGGTGACGATGCATGCAGGCCCAAAATCATTTGGGGCATAGTTTTGAATGCTTATCATCACCCACTGGATGCAAACTCTCTCAGCTGTTGAGCTTGAAGGCAGGCGGGCAATTCAGGGTCAGGTGGTCACCAAATTAAATCCCACTTATGCACTGTGCTGCTCTAGTGCCGTGCTTAAATGCAGGGGCCAGTGGCAGCAAGATGACAAGAAGAAGGAAGCAAACAAGGCGAAACAAGTGCAAACGACAAGGGAAGGGAAGAACCGAAAGAGAAAGGCACTGAAGTAGAGTGTGAACGGCAGAAGAAACTTACTTCAGGGATTCGTACTAAGCTCAAGCCCAGACGAACAAAAGTAACTTAGTAGTAGTACTTGATTGATTTGTAACCTAATAAGAAACAAAAGAACGACGATGGACTAGCTGCTGCTAATTAATTAAACGTGACCTGGCCGGCCGATCCACGGCTTGCTTTGCTACGTGTTACAGGATCGGTGAGCTGCTCGGGTTCCTCTCCCACGGCTTGGGCTGAGCGGACCGGCCGGATCCGAACGTCTCCGCGGCGCCGGAGCCGCTCCGGGCCATGCCGACCGCGCCGCCCATGGGCTGCATGAACACGGGGAGGCCCCTGCTCGTCGCCGCGCCCGTGGGGCTCATCCCAAGCCCCAGGAAGTCCAGCGTGGCCGGCTTGGCGCTGAACAGTGTCGACTGGCCCATCATGAGCTCCGGCAACCCCATGGGACCGCCGGTCGAGTCGTACGGCAGCCCGAGGCCCAGCCCGGCCGACATCATCGGGGCCGGCTCAGGCTCCAGCCGCGGCGGCCATTGCTGCAGCGAACTACCATCCGGGAACGGCATCTGCATGGCTTCTTGGTGCTGCTGGTGGTGTTGGTGATGCTGCTGCTGACCTGACGACGTCGACGCCGGCGAAGACGACGAGATGTCGAGGCCCAAGCCACGCAGGAACGAGGAGCTCGACGAGGTGGCGCCCATCTGCGCCGCCTTCTGAAGCAGCGCCGTGGCGGACATGTGCGCCGACGGGGACGGCGACGGCGGCGGTGGCGCGAGCTGCTGCTGCCGGTCAGCGTCCGGGGCCGAGAACTGGGCGGACGCGGCGTCGGTCGCGAGGCACAGCGACGGCGGCTTGGCGGCCAGTGCGCGCTCCGGGTACTGGGGCGCCTGGGCCACGGAGGACGGCGCGAATATGCTGCCAAGGAGGCTCTGCGACGTGGCCGAGACGCTGCTGGTGCTGGCACTGACATTGGCGCCGTTGAGCGATGGCGGGGACGGCATCAGCGCCGCCGGCGGCGTGTACTGGACGACGGGCTCAGGCGCGGCAGAGACGATCTCCCGCTCTGCATGAAGCATAAAACTCTCAGCAAATCAGCAGCAAGATTCAGATCATACTTCAGCTAGATTAATGTTAAACTCTCAGCAAAGCTCGTGCAATAGACAGAGACAGGGTCAGAAAGCAACGGGGGGAGGGGAGCCTAGTCATGATGGGGGTCTTTTTCGTGTGTTCGTGGGCTACTTTTCTCGGCTGATGATGATTCGAGGTTCCCAAAGTCCAAACTCCAGAAAGTTTCTGCACTTCAACTGGGATTACATCACAAAGCCACTGATCAGAAGCGGAGAACTCACAGGCCACTTTACACGACCCCAAAAGAAAGAAAAACCATCGACTATTCCCAAGATCGAACCTCATTTCCTGCTCCGTTGGTATTTAACGCGTGCGTGGAATAACTACTCTACGTACGTAGTTGGATTTCGAGATGCGCGCGTGCAAGAACATGTAAGTAGTAGTAGTAGAAGAAATAATTACAGTACTCAGTCACTGCTCTCCCGGACAAAGACTGCATTTTCAGTTCCAATCCAGACAAAAATCCACCCCTTCTCCGTCTCCGGACAAAATCACGCAATCTTACAAACACCATAAACACCATAACACTCCAAAATACTAGTGCAATGGTCAAAACGGCAGTACCCACGGTACTGTCAAATTTGACCTGACCTGAGCGAGAGCAGCTAAAATGGACGGACGAACAGTAGTGCGTTGACCATCTTTACCTTGTTCCTCGTGCTGTTGCGGCGCGGGCGCCGGCGGCAGCTGTTGCAGTGGCGCCGGAGCTGCTGGTAGAGGCGCCTGCAGTGGCGGCAGAGCCAGCGGGCCAGCAGCGCCCGAGCTCGCGTCCTCTGCCGGCGGCGCGCGCGCCTTGGCGCTCTCCTCTGCCAGCGCGTCGCAGAAGGCGCGGTGGGTGATGAAGCTGTCCCTCCTGCACCACCCGCCGCCAATTTGTCAGTGAGCAGCCGGTTAAATCGGAGTAGAGAGGGAAATGGGCAGTGGAAGAAGCGAATTGGCAGCGAGGGGGAGGACGGAATGGATGGATGGAGGGACGGGGAATGGGGACGGACCGGGAGAAGAGGGTGCCGCAGTCGCAGCGGTACTCGCGGGAGCCGCAGGTCTTGGTGTGCGCCTTCCAGTCGGACTGCACGGCGTACTTCTTGGAGCACTTTTCGCACTTCCACTTCTTCTCGCCGTGCTTGCGGCAGAAGTGCTTCTTGATGCCGGTGAGGTCACCGAGGGCGCGGGAGGCGTCGTGGTGCACGCAGCTGGGCTCCGGGCACACGTACACCCGCTTGCGCACCTCCTTGCCGCTCCGCTGCCGGAGCTTCCACGGCAGGTTGTGGCCCCGCCGGTGCAGCTGCAGGTTCTGGTCCCGCTGGAACCCCTTGTTGCAGATCTCGCACACGAACCGGTTCGTCGCCATCAGCGTCTTGGGCGACAGCGCGATCACCTCCGCGTCGGGATCTGCGCGTGTGCAACACCATCAACCATCGATCACAACCCCACACAAACCAACCTCAGCTCAGCTCAGCTCGCGCTCTTGGTCAATCGAAAATTAAGTAATCACCTGGCATGCCGGGGAGGGCACGCTTCTTCTTGGCGGGCGGGCCGGGCGGCGGCAACTGCGGCTGCGCGCCGCCGGTCTTGGCCGCCGCGGACGACGTGTCGACCTCCATGGCAGCCCTCCGCTAGCAACAGTCAGACCGAGAAGCGGGCTGCGTGGAGCATAAAAGCGCACAATCGCCAGCGGCCAGTCGCGGGCGCGGCAACCACCGGTCGTGGCGTGGGAAGCTTCAAAGGAGGATGTGGGGTGGGAGCAGAGAGCGGATCAAGCCAGCCGGAGCAAGTATAAAAAAGAGGAGGGGAGGCGAGCAAGCAAGGGTGGGAGCAGAAGCAGAGAGAGGGAGGGAGCGGTGCAATAAGTTGGGGGCCGGCTGACGGGTGACGCCGGTGAGGTTACCGCACGCACGCAGAGGGCGGGCGGGCGGGCGGGCGGGCGGTGACGGCGACGCGGAGGGATCGCTGTCGTACACGTGGGGGCATCTGGCGAGCCGAGTCAAGCGGGGCGCCGAGCATGGCAGGCGCCTTGTCGTTTAGCGCGGCCGCTGATATTCCTTGGACTTTTGCGGGCCGAGCGCTCTCGCTTGGAGTTTTTTTTTCTTTTTTTTTGAGCTGACGAGACGCTGTAGGATGTGATGGGATGGGACGGGATGCCATGGGAAAAGAAGGCCCTCTCTGCTTTGATTGCGTTCTGCTCGCATCTGAATATCTGATGATGATGGTTTCTCAAGTTTTCGGCCGAAATTTTGGTTGCGGCCGGGGGATGCCAGCTGAAGTAAGGTGGTGTTTTTTTGTCCAGCGACTAGACGAAAAAGTTTATTTTAGTTCCTAGGTTAAAAAATAGGAGGATTTTTTTAAGAGACTACAAAAAGAATTTATTGAAGGGACTTTTTTCTTTAGTCTCTGGAACTAAAAAAATATAGTCCTAGAAAAGAAACACCACCTAAACTAGGAGGAGGAGAAAACTTGCCGAGGTGTATTTCGGCAAGCGTAGCGTGACTCCAACTCGACTCGCCTTTTTGTTTTCCAAAGGGAGCAAGTATATAAAAGAGGACGCCACTCCGTCTCAGTTTGGACCCGGCCTTTCCCTGACTGCTGCGATGACCTTGCCTGAATAAAAGTATTTAGAGCAACATGAATCAATATACGCTTTAAAATATGTCTATTTATATACTCCCGCCGTTTTAAAATATAAGACCTTTTGGGAATTTCATTAGAAGACTACATACGGAGCAAAATGAATGAATCTATACTCTAAAATATGTCTATGTACATCCGTATGTAGTTTATAGTACAATATCTAAAATGTCTTATATTTAGGAACGGAGGGAGTACATCCGTAGGTAATTCTCTAGTGAAACATCTAAAAAAACTTATATTTAGGAACGAAGAGAATACAATGGTAAAAATATGATCAAGAACAACTCCAACAACCCGACCCAAATGAACGAATGGTTTGTCTACGTCTTACTCGTTTTGGTCGACATGTTCATTCCCTTTTTTATTTGGGTCGGCCGTGCGTTTCATGCGTCGATCCATTTTTCGTCTGTGTGATAGTCTTGAGTCATTTTTTTTTGTTACATATGTTCAAATAAAAATACAACTAAACATTAAATTGTCTTTAATATATTTATAATTTTAAGTCAAATAAATACTTTATAGTTTACCAGCCAAATAAACATTAAATTATCTTAAATACATTTAAAAAGAAAAGGTTGCCGGTACATCTATTCGTTGCCCACATCAATATATATATATGCTCAACTAAATCATTTTGCAGCTTCATGTGAGTTTCTCAACCACACATTTTATGATGATACTCGATGAACTATGAAAATATGTTGCCCCTTCAACATGCTCACGCACACACATTACCACTTTGAAACTGAAACCTTTGATTACACAAACGTTTCGGACGCTCATCCTCTACGATCAGGCTATGTATGATCATGCAAGTTGTCATCACCTTCCACAACTTTTGGGTGCTCCAAGTTCTGATGGGATACCGAACGATGCCCCATCGAGATTAAAAAACGTCAAAAGCACGCTCTACATTTTTGCACACACTCTCTTGTTGTTGGGCAAATCTCTTTCTCATCTCTCCTATATGGTTGGAGATTGTCTTCACAAGAGTAAACCTCCAGGCAATTGCCTTCTACCATCCTAACAAACACCGGAGACCGTTGGAGCACATTGATATCGTTGTGAGTCCGGTCATGCTGAAAAAAGAGTGCCAAATTCAGAGATCTTGGGAAGCCACGACCTCAAATACGACATTGCTAGGTCAGACATGGGCCTTATACTAGCCTTGCAAAGGGGAATGACAGTTTTTCCACTTCCAATGCATACAGTCTATGCTACCAAGCATCTCCGAGAACCCCGTGCTAGTATTCATCGCCAGCAACCATGTTGTATCAGTAACAGTTGGCTCTCACAAGCACTCCGGCCCACACACAGCTACGGCAACTTTGCAAAACCTATATATGAACTCAAGACATGTGGACTCACTCATTCAGATGTACTCATCAATGAGATCATCGGGAACTTTGTACGCAAACATCTGAATGACACGAGTGCATTTTTGATAAAAGGAGAAACCAATCCTTCCAAGGCAGTCCCTCTTGCACTCGAAATAGTTGTCGTACTCAACCACCCCCTCTTGAATACGGTTAAACACATGCCTAGCCATACGAAAACAACGTCAAAACATGTGATGTTTGTAGAGTGGGTTTGGGGTCTCGAAGTAGTCCTTCCAAAGTAGGAAATGACCACTCTCCTGGTTGCGATTCAGCGCCGATGTGTGCCCCGGTATGGATCCCCTAAACTGCGGCCGCTCCATACTAAGGTGGTCATGAACGACCAACGCAGCTGCCACGATCTCCTCATTGTCGGATGAAGAATCATAGGAATCACAGGTAACATTGTAGAAGAAAAAATCATCGTCGTAGTTCATTCGTACCTTGCACGCAAAGTGTTGAACAACTTGCAGGCATCTTGGGGCAAATCCATTCAGTGAGGAGACTCGCACCCCCATCGAGAGAAAGTAGCAGAGCAGGGCGCGGGGACGATGGCGGCGGGAGATGAGGCTGCCGAGAGGGGTCAGCCTACGGCCGGTTGGCTCACAGTGATGGCGAAAGTGGGCGGAGGGAGTGGGAGGCGGGGCGAGTGGGAGCGTTGAAGGGAAGCGAAAAGAGGATAATGGTGTATGTAGCACTGACTGGCGGGACAGGGGGAAGATAAGGGTGGGCGATGCACGCGTCTGTCACGTGTCCGTGTCGATGCAAATCCGATCCAAATTTGAGCCTCGAATGTGTCACGGACGGACAAAAAGCGGATGCGCGTTCATTTGGGTCGGCGCGTTGGGCGGCATTTTCTGTCCGCGGCGACCCAAGGTGGTGTGCGCGGACAACATGGGTAGCCCGGTTGGAGTTGCTCTGAGAGCATCTATAATCGGACTTGGCAAACCCGGCCTCAAACGCGCCCGAGCACGTGTGCGGACACTAACCATTCACATTTTAAACATTACATTTTCACAAACGATAAGAAAGAAAATAGGAAGAATGAAATGGTTGAATATGGTAAGCATTGCTCCTCCTCGTAGCCTTGTGCTCATCCATTCTTTCCCCATGGACTCACGAGCAAAAGAAGAAAAAATAAGAAGCCATGAAGCCACTAATACATGAACGAGAGCAAAAATTAGCATAAACAGGTGAGAATGATGAATATTACATAACATTGGTAACATATTTTATCTAAGAAAGAATGAACTAACTTGTTTTATCTTATTCATTCTAGAGTAACTCTAGATGAGATGTATGCATCACTATCATAATTGGTTCGAGAACCACTATGAACTATATGAGAAATCATTGCTTAGCAGAAACATCATGTGGAATCATCATTTTCTCAGCATATTTGCAAAATGCATCTGCTTCATTCTTAGTAAAACCATAAGTTCAATGACCAATCCTGTTTGTAGCAAAAGTGCCAATCATATCATGGTTAATAAAATCAGACAAGCATACCATATGGTGCTGGTTAATAAAGCCATGCAATTATATCATAACCATAAACACTCAGAGGATTGCACTTGGAACACATGGCTTGCATTATAAGGTAGAAAGGACCAGTGTTCGGGAAAAACAAAAGGAATAAAGTAGAGGGCTATTGTTATCACTTAGCAATGTATAAACCCACCAGTAACAACACCATGAGCAGTACAACAGATACCAGTACATGAACTATGAACGCGAGGATTTGATCAAATCCAATTTTGAAAGGAGCACATGACCAAAGCATAACCACAAGTGCCAACAAGTCATGGAAATCCTCTAAGGGTATAAACTCACTGAGACGTCCATTTGCATCATGTTTTGTTACTGTTACTTATAGTGTTTTTACGCATCATACCACTTTATGGAGTAATTATAATGCCCTTTCTATCATAATATGCAAGGTTTACACCAGGAGGGAGAACGCCAGCAGATGGAATTCTAGACCTGAAAAAGCTACATGACAGATACCTATTCTGCACATCTTCAAATGGGCTGAAACTTCACAAGGATTTTTTATGGAATATATAAGAAATATTGGAGGAAAGAAGTACCGGAGTGGGGCTGCCACGTGCCCACTAGGCACGAGGGTGCGCCAGCCCCCCTGGCGCGGCCTGGTGGCTAGTGCGACACCCAGCCCACCTCTGGCGACCATCTTCTGGTATATACTATCTTTTGACCTAGAAAAAAATCGAGAGAGGACTTTTAGGAAGAAGCGCCGCTGTCTCGAGGTGGAACCTGGGCAGGAGCACTTTTGCCCTCCGGCGGAGCAATTCCGTCGGAGGAACTCCCCTCGCGAAGGGGGAAATTGAGTCCATCGTCATCACCAACAACCCTATCATCTTGGGGAGGCCAATCTTCATCAACATATTCATCACATCCATCTCCACTCAAAACCCTAGTTCATCTCTTGTGCTCAATCTTGTACTGTAAGCTCAGATTGGTACCTGGGGTGTGACTAGTAGTGTTGATTACATCTTGTAGTTGACGCTTTATGGTTTATTTGGTGGAAAATCATATGTTCAGATCCAATATGCTATTTAATAACTCTGTGATCATGAGCATGCTTATCACTTGTGAGTAGTTACTTTTGTTCTTGAGGTCACGGGAGAAGTCATGTTGCAAGTAGTCATGTGAAGTTGATATTTGTTCGATATTCCGATGATATGAATGTTGTGATTCCCTTAGTGGTGTTATGTGAACGTCGACTACATAACACTTCACCATATTTGGGCCTAAGGGAATGCATTGTGGAGTAGTAATTAGATGGTGGGTTGCGTGAGTGATAGAAACTTAAACCCTAATTTCTGCGCTATTCCGTAAGGGGTTGATTTGGATCCCTATGTTTAATGCTACGGTTAGTTTTTTTATTAATACGTTTCTCATAGTTGTGTATTCTTGCGGGGGGGGGGGGGGTTTAATTATAAGTGGGAGACTTGTTCAAGTAAGAACAACACCCAATCATCGGCCCACCAACATATCAGATTATCAAAGTACTGAACGCGAATCAACCCGACATGACCAAAATGACTAGATGAAATTCTCGTATGCCCTCAAGGACGCTTTGCCTATTATAAGAAACTGTTCCGGCCTGTCCTTTGCCACAAAAGAATTGGGCTGCCTTGCTACACCTATTGTTACTATTTCTACTCATTACTTGTTACAATTATCTTGCTGTCAAAACAACTTGTTACCGCTATTTCGCTACTTGCAGAAATTACCTTGCTGAAAACCGCTTGTCATTTCCTTTTGCTCCTCATTGGGTTGAACACTCTTACTTATCGAAAGGATTACGATTGGTCCCCTATACTTGTGGGTCATCAAGACTCTTTTCTGGCGCCGTTGTCGGGGAGTGAAGCGCCTTTGGTAAGGGAAAAAATTTATTACGTGCTGAAATTTACAGTTACTTGTCACTATGGAAAGTAATCCTTTGAAGGGCTTCACCTCGACCGAAAACACCAAGAGTTGTCCCTCAACCTTCTGAACCTACTGAAAATGTTTATTATGAAATTCCTTTCGGGTATGATAGAGAAACTACTAGCTAATCCTTATGCAGGAGATGGAACAAAACATCCCGATATGCACCAAATCTATGTGGATGAAGTTTGTGGATTATTTAAGCTTGCGGGTTTATGCAGAGATGAAGTCAAGAAGAAAAATTCCCCTTTATCTTTGGGGGGGGGGAGCATTGACATGGTATAGGCTATGTGATGATACATGATCTTGGAACTGGAATCGATTGCAATTGGAGTTTCACCAAAAGAAATTATCATATGCATCTTGTTCATCGTGATCGGGATTTTATATTTAATTTTTGGCCTCGTGATGGAGAAAGTATCGCTCTAGTTTTGGGGAGGATGAATTCAATATTATATCCAAGCTCCACTCATGAACTCCCAAGGAAAATTATTATTCAGAATTTTTATGCTCAGCTTTCTCGTAATGATCAAACCATGCTCGATACTTCTTGTTATGGTTCTTTATGAAGAAGACTATTGAATTCAGGTGGGATCTTTTGGAAAGAATTAAACGCAACTCCGAAGATTGGGAACTAGATGAATGTAAAGAGTGAGGTATAAAACTTAAGTTTGATTGTGTTAAATCTTTTATGAATAATGACGCTTTCAATGATTTTAGTAGTAAATATGGCCTTGACTCTGAGATATTAGCCTCATTTTGTGAAACCTTTGCTGCTCAGGTTGATATCCCTAAAGAGAAATGGTTTCAATATCATCCACCTATTAAAGAAAAAGTTGAAGAACTAATTAAAGTTGAGGATGAAACTATCATTTACAACGTTGGCCGACTTGTGCCTAATGCTTATATTGGATAAAGGAACGTGCTAAAGCTTCAACTGTGGTTAACAAAAGTTATGTTATAAGAACCAAACCCTCTAAGAAAATCAAGGTAGAGCCTAGTATTGCTATGGTTAAGGATTTCTTGGTCGGTAATTTTGATGCGCATGTTATTTATTTCTGTGATGAAGCTGCTAGAATTTCCAAACCTGATACTAATGATAAGAGTAGACGTGTTGTTGTCATGCTTGTCGTTTCAGTCAAAATAGGAGATCATTGTTATCATGGTCTATGTGATATGGGTGCTAGTGTTAGTGCTATTACTTTTACCATATATCAAGAAAGTATGCATGAGATAGCACGAGCTAAAATAGAAGACATAGATGTTTGTATTAAACTTGCTAATAGAGACATCATCACACCACTTAGGATTGTTAGAGATGTTGAAGTCTTGTGTGGAAGAGTAAAATACCTACTGATTTTCTAGTACTTGGCTCACCAAAAGATGGTTTTTGTCCCATAATATTTGATAGACCCTTCGTAAACACTCTCAATGCTCAAATAGATTGCAAAAGGGAAACTGTTAGTGTTAATTTTGGTGGTATGTCTCATGAGTTTCATTACTCCAAGTTCAGTAAGTAACCCCATGATAATGAATTACCTACTAAAGATGAAGTAATTGGTCTTGCTTCTATTGCCATTCCCCCTACTGATCCATTAGAACAATATTTGCTAGACCATGGAAATTATATGCATATGCGTTAAAGAAATGAACTAGATAATATGTTGTTTGAGCAAAAGCCTATCCTTAAACACAACTTTCCTGTTGAAACTCTCGAGGTCCTCATCCACCCAAGAGTGATCATGTGTTCGAATTAAAGCAATTACCTGACACTTTGAAATATGCTTATCTTGATGAAAAGAAGATATATCATGTTATTATCAATGCTAACCTTACAAAGCATGAAAAAGAAAGATTGTTAAATTTTTTAAGGAAGCATCGAGCTACTATTGGGTATACTGTAGGATCGAAAGTATGTCTAGGGGGGGTCATTAGATTACTTGACAAGATTTTTTTTGCCTTTTCTAGTTTTACTTGAGAGGCAGCTACGACAGTTATAACAAGTCAAGTAAACCCTACACATGCAGTTCTAATAGTATAGCAGCGGAAAGTAAAACATGCAAGTGTAAGGTAGAGGAGTAAGGTAGGGAGATCAAATGCATGAGCTTGACACGATGATTTTTGGCATGGTTCCGATAGGTGGAGCTATCGTACGTGCATGTCAGTGGAGACTTCAACCCACAGAACGTAACGTCTGCGAGAGTCCGCTCAGGGCTCCACCCACAAGGGGTCCACAAAGAAACAACCTTGTCTATTCCACCACGGCTTCCGTCCACACAGGACTAGCCTCACTCATGGTAGATCATCATGAAGTAGGCGATCTCCTAGCCCTTACAAACATCTTGGTTCAACTCCACAACACACAGTAGGAGGCTCCCAAGCGACACCTAACCAATCTAGGAGGCACCAACCTCCAAAAGCTAATAGATGTGGTAGATCAATGAACTCCTTGGCTTGTGCTTCTAAAGATAGTCTCCTCAACACAAATCACTCTCTCATAGAATATGCATGGGTAGGAGAGGTTGATTTAGTGGAAAGCAGTTTAGGGAGGCTTGAGATCAAGTTTCAAATGATCGGATTGGAATATTTGGTCTAAACACATGAGTAGGTGGTTCTCTCTCACAAATGGATCTGGAAATGAAATGTGTGTTCAGAGTGCTTCTCCCATGAATGAGAGGTGCGTGAAGGGGGTATATATAGGCAGCAGCCAAAATCCAACCGTTACACACAAAAGTGCAAACTTTATGACACCGAAGTGTACAACTTGGTGGTACCGACTAGTACTAAAAGTGTGAACTTTGAATCTCGGTGAAACCGATATATAGAACTTGGTGGCACCAAAAAGGTGACTAACGGTCACATGACCAAACTCGGTGGCACCGATACTCAAACTCGGAAATTCCGATTTTGTGTATCTTGGCAACAAATTGTTGGTCACATGAACTCGGTAGCACCGATGCAGTTTCGGTTGCACTAATTTGGTGGGAATGGCTAGGGTTCTGTGTGAGGTTCAAACTTGGTGGGTCCAAAGTGGCAATGTTGGTTACATTGAATTTGTGTATGTAGAACTTGACAGAATGGATATGTGAAAAAATGACTAGGTGTTGTGGTGTCTAACTTCAAGCATTTGAGCAATTAGTTCAATTTAGTACCTCACCCCTTTTAATAGTATTGGCTTTCCTATGGACTCAAAAATGATTTCTCATAAATATAAAATGAAGAATCTTCTAGCTTGAAGTTGAGCCAATATTATTCCTTTCTTGTATCGAGGGGTATCTCCACATAAACGTTAGGCCATAACATCTTTTGAACTTTTCTAAAATATACTTGGAAAACACATTAGTCCAATGATGAATATGTTGTGCTCAATTATCAAAACCATCCTAGGGAGTAACAGTGCTTTCATATACTCTTGATGATCTTAAGGGCACTAGTCCCACTCTTTGTTAGCACAAGATTAATATGGAACCAGATGCCAAACCCGTTGTTGATCACCAATGGAGACTGAATCCCAAAATGAAAGAATTTGTAAGAAATGAAATATTAAAGCTTCTAGAAGCAGGTATAATTTATCCCATAGCTGATAATATATGGGTAAGTCCCGTTCATTGTGTTCCTAAGAAAGGAGGTATGAATGTTGTCCCTAATGATAAAAATGAACTCATTCCACAAAGAATTGTGACTCGCTATACAATGGTAATTGATTTTAGGAAATTGAACAAAGATACTAGAAAATATCATTATCATTTACGTTTCATAGACCGAATGCAAGAAGTATTATCAAAGCACACCCATTTTTGTTGTCTAGATGGTTATTCTGTTTTTTCTCAAATACGTATGTCACAACCTGATCAAGAGAAAACCACCTTTACTTGCCCTTTTGGAACGTATGCTTATAGACGTATGCCTTTTGGATTATGCAATGCACCTCCTACCTTTCAAAGATGTATGACTGCTACATTCTCCGATTTTTGTGAAAAGATCATTGAGGTTTTCATGGATAATTTTTCTGTTGATGGAACTTCTTTTGAGGATTGCTCAAGCAATCTTGATCGAGGTTTGCAGAGATGTGAGCAAACTAACATTGTCTTGAATTAGGAGAAGTGCCACTTTATGGTAAATGAATATATTGTCTTGGGTCATAAAATTTCCGAATGAGGTATTGAGGTGGATAAGGCTAAAGTTGATGCAATTGAGAAGATGCCACGTCCTAAAGATATTAAAGGTATCCGTAGTTTCCTTGGTCATGCTGGTTTTTATAAGAGGTTTATTAAATATTGCTCAAAAAAATTCTAGGGCTCTTACTAATTTATTACAAAAGGATGCTCCTTTCATTTTTTATGATGATTGTGTAGAAGCCTTTGAAACACTTAAGAAAGCATTAACTTCCACACCTATTGTTAAACCACCTGATTCGAACTTGCCTTTTGAAATTATGTGTGATGCTAGTGATTATGATGTTGCTGCTATTCTAGGACAAAGAGTTGATAAGAAATTAAATGCTATCTATTATGCTAGTAAAACTCTAGACAATGCTCAAAGAAATTATGCTACCGCTAAAAAATAATTCGTAGCAGTTGTATTTGCTTGCGATAAATTCAGATCTTACATTGGTGATTCTAAAGTAATTGTTCACACTAATTATGTTGCCAACAAGATAATTGAGTGATCATCACAAGGATAGCTAAAAGATGATATAGTAGCATAACACACGATAAAGCGTATGATTACACACACAAATAGGATAAAGTAATCCAAAACCAAAGTTTTTAAAACCAAACGAGAGAAAATAAAGTCAAAATCTCTCTCTCACACAAAGTCTATGATCTATACATTTCTCCCCCTTTGGCAACAAGTTTCCAAAAAGTTCAAAAGTATAGAACTACTCGTCTCTCTGGGCAGCTGATGATGAGTCGATAAAACAACGTTAGTGAAGGCTTCAGCTGACGTCCTTGGAGCTGGATGAGTTGATACTGAAGGAGCTTGATCTAGAGCTAGTGCTGAAGGTACTGAAGCTTGTGCTGAAGATGTCTGTCTTGTCTCTAGAGCAGGAACAACAACTGAACGAGGCTGGGTGCTGAAACTAGTGGTAGTGGTAGGAGGAGACTCATCCTCATCATCATCATCATCTTCATCCTATGAGCGTGGAATCTCCACAGAGTCAACGTTATGTTGAAGTTGTCTGACAATGGTGGTCAACTCAGTTACCTTCAAATCCATGTTGTGGAATTTTGTCTCCACAACTCTCTCAAGGCTCTTCTGATTTTGCATAATCTTCTGAATGTTCCTCTCCATGCCTTGGACAGTGCTCACTAGAAACGCCATTTGCCGAGTTTGAGTTCTGAGCTGTGGAACTGGAGGTGGCCTATTTCTAGCAGCTTCAGCCTCTGTTGCCTCTGCTACCATTCTTGCTGCAGCTGCGTTGGGATCATTGTCATCCATCACAACCTCACTGTCTTCAAATTCAGGCTGTAGAGGTAGATGTGGACAATCAAGTTGATATGCATGCTTGCCTAGCTTGGCATTGATGAGCATCTGAATACAGGGTGCATATCCACAGGATCTCTTCTGATCCACAGCAGTCCTTCGGATAGTATCAACTATCAAGTCCATCACTCTAAATCTGGTATGGGTATCAAGTAGGTGCAACAGGTTGATTGAATATCCTGTGATCATCTTCTCATCTCCTGACTTAGGCATGAGACACAGTATAGTGTTTGTTGTGGGAATACCAACTTGTAGAAAAAATACTCAACCAAACTTGTGACTGGCCAAATACTGATGTGGAATGGTCTTGTACATATTGTCCATGGAGTTGTGATTCTACTTAGCATCTGCATACACATCTACATCTGCTTCTTCTTGCTTGGGAACACCAATGGTAGCAGCCCATTCAACAATTGTAGCGTCATACATGTGTCCATCGGTCATCCAGACTAATGAGTCATCATAGAAATGAACTGTTGCATAAAATTGCATGACCATCTTGTCATTCCATGGGGTCATCTCCTTCCCAACAAAATCTTCTATGTCAACAAGCCTGAAGTTCTCTTGAACGTGTGGAAAGAAATTCTCATTCTCCTTGATGTATGCCTAGTCGACATACCTCATATCACTGACAGTAGGAGAATTGTCATCCAAGACAGTCTCATAAAAATCTTGTTGTTCCTTGGTATGAAACCTTGGATCAACAACAGTTAATCTTCTGATAGCATATGGATCAGCAGCTCTCCACTTTCTTAAACCGACATCCTTTCTCTTCTTCATGTCTTCTGCTACACGATGAGCATCATTGTGGAGTGGAAGGTATGGTCTAAGCTTCCTGAAAACCGGAGCATTCTCATCTTCTTCCTCTTTTGCAGCATGGGCATTGGATGCAGGGCCTTTGCTCTTAGCAGCTGCAGGTATATCTTTAGTGGTCTTCTTGGAAGCTACAACCTTCTTTGCTTTAGTAGCAGGCTTTGGAGCAGACTTCATTGCATCACCCATCAGCTTCTTCTTGGGAGGAACTGGGATCTCCTCACGAGCTTCTTCCTCGGCTTCTTCCGAGTCTTCAAACATAGAAGTCTTTTTGCCAACAAGATGGATAGTTCTCTTCCTAGGCCTCTTCACACCAACCTTCTTTGCAAGCGCATCCTTGGCAGTTGCTTTGCCCTTCTTGGCATAATCAGGTGCTCTCATATCAGCAACACTGGCAGATATCTTCTTGACAACTTTCCATGGAGGAGCCTTAGGAGGGGCTGAAGTTTCTTCTGGCAAAAAGTGTGAGTCTTCCTCATCACAAACTATCTTCCTCCTTTGCCTGGTGGCTGCCTTGGGCAAGCTATGGGAACTGGGAGAACTAGGGTCCGAAGTAGTCTTCTCTGTACTAGTGCGTGAGTCCATTTCGACACTCTGTTCTCTGAAGTCATTCTGACTATCATCTAAACCTAACATGTTGTCAGACATGCTCAGCAGCAAACAACAGAACCTATGAAGTGGATATAGGAAAGACAAAATGGATGAGCATCTTAAAATTCAGATGTTTTTGAAAAATTGAAGTTTTGAATCTCAGGGTATGAGTTTTTGCAGGATGTGAATCGGTGGCACCGAGTTGGCATTTTTGGAGCCACCGAGAAGGCAAACTAGCTTAAAACAAACTTAGCAGTCATTTTCGATGGCACAAAAAATAGCTGCTCGGTCTCACCGAGTTTCCTCTCAGGAACCCTAAAATAGGAACCGGTGGAACCGATGCAAACTCGGTCTTACCGAGTTTCATGCTGCGGCAGATCAGATCCAGAATTTCTACTTCTTCTACTCTACGAGATTTATCTGGTGGAAGGAAGGGTTTGCACATGGTGGCTCGAAGAAAAACTGTCCCAATGCGTAAGAATCAGACGGGGAACACAAGGGAGATCAAACCATACCCTAACTCGGTGGCGGTTCGGCTATGATGACGATGACAGGGCAGATTGCGTCGACAACAGAAAATCCGAGAGGCGGAGGCGCTCGGGGAGTCAAGGCCGACGACCTGGGGTCTCGAGGGCAGCGAGGGTTTTGGCAAACAAAATGTTTTGACGAAGTGATGTCAAAGACTGTCCGCAGGTATATATATACCCGTCCGCTGTCGGTGTCACCGAGATGGCAAATCGGTGTCACCGAGGTCCTCAACTGTGAGCAGATAGGGAAACTTGGTGTAACCGAGTTGGCAATTTCGGTGGTACCGAGATTGAAAACCTGATCAACTTTGAGAAATCGGTGGCTCCGAGTTTGAGGAGTTGGTCACGCCGAGTTTTTCAAGGTGGTTTTGGAAGGCAGCCTTTGACGATACGACACTTCAAGTGCACCTTCACACAGAGGGATCGACAAGTGCTTGTTCAAGTCCCGTGATGAAGCATGAATAGAACTTGAGATGAGATAGCATAGATAGCTAGAGAAGAGTCCTAGGCATTCTTGTCCATCCAATTGGCAAAAGATAAATCAAAAGACAAATAACAACAATTGGATGTCCTCTAATGATCAAACACATGCAGACCAACATGCTCCCACAATAAGAATGATGAATAAAACATGGTGAACATGCACACACATCCTAGCAGCTATCAAGCACTTGGGCGATGACAAAGTCATCTATATATGAGTATATTGACATAGGAGCCAAGTAAGAATACTTGATCATAGGTCATACTCATCATTAAGCACAAGTGGGGTTACCACTTTTATATAAGCATTAATGTGTTCATATCTTTAGGACATGCTTATACTCAAGTCTTAGAGTAAAGCTCCCCCTTGATATGATTCCCCACTAAGAGGGATCAACTAACCTCGGGTTTTGTTGTAGAAGACTTCAAGTAGGTGAAGTAGTGATGGATGCTCAATGTTGATGAAGATCATGTTGAGTTGGGAGCAATCCTTGTTGTTTTCATACTCTTCTCACCTACATGAGTCAGTCCCAAAGCCAAAGGAACATATGCAAGAATATCTATGGACATGGAGTGAAGCACACATGTGATAATGTCCAAAGATGCATTAAATACCTTGTTCCTTGCTTACCTTTGAGGGAATGTATGACTCATTGAAATAAATCATATGGTTGAGGTTGATTGCATATAGTTCTTGCCAATATGAATAAGAGTGAATTACAATGGCAGAGTCACCCCTCAAGAACTTCTAGTTCTTCCTCTTGGGAATCCACACCAAATTGATGGGAATCCTTGGAGTTGTGGTAGCACTTGCTGAGGTAGAGCTATTAGTGTCCTCGGGAATCCACTTGACCTTAGCTTGGGGTTCTTCTTCAAATTGGTCAATGTCATCTTAAAGCTTTCCCTTGACTCTGTGGTCTTGTGGTAGAAGGCCATCTTGTGAGCTTGTTCCTTCGGAGGGAGTGAACTTCTCCTCTTGGGGAACAAACTTGGGAGTGAGATATGGACCTTCTTCCCAAACATCTCCGTTGACGTTGAAGTAGACAACACATTGTTTCTTCCGATGTCCTCCTTGCTTGCGCATAATTTCCTCAAATTGCTTACTTCCGACAAGACTCTTGAAGACACCTCTCTCTATAATCCCTTTCAATAGATATTTTTCTTGCTCAAGTGTAACTTGGCTAAGAGAATCGTTAGTGGAGTCAATAGAGGTACTAGCAACAACATTATCGGATTTAGCTTTAGCAATGTTGTTACTAGATGAAGAAACCTTCTTGCCTTTGTTACTAGTGTTCCTAGGTTTAACTTGTGGAAGAAAATTAGACAAGAGTTATCGTTTGGCTAGATAAGAGGAACTCTTCTTTCAAAGATCATCATTGATTGCTTTTAAGAACTCGTGCTCCTGCTCCAAGTTGAGCTTATCGAAATGTAGCTTCTCATGGGTTCTTGCAAGCTCTCTATGATATTCTAGAGTAGTCTCATGAGCTAACTTAAGAGTTTTTAATTCTTGAATTAGTCATTCAACTTCTTTCTTATCATCATCGTTCGATTTCTCTTGACTAGCATGATAAATAGCAAGTTCATTTTCAATGCATTCACTAGCTTTATCTAGAAGCAAGTCATCTTCACCTAACAAGTCATCCTCACCACTATTGAAATCAAGATACTCAAGATGTGATACCTCGGGGCCTTTAGACATGAAGTAGTTTCCGACTCCCTCATTTGGTGAATCAAATAAGTCGTAGGAGTTGGTGGAAACAAGCGCAGTCCCGGCAACACCTTCATCTTGACTATAGTCGGAGTTGGAGTAATAGCTTCTCTCGGAGTGGTGATCAGACTCGAAGCCAGAGACCCATTAACCAACATGATCTTGATGTCTTCTTCTTGAACTACTCTTGGTGTATTTGTTCTTCTTCTTTGATTCCTTGCCTCTCCGTGAGAGTCTTCGTTCATAGTGATCTTCTCTACTCCTTCTCTCTTTACGAGGTGACCATCTCTTGAGCTTCGTCTTCGAGGTGAATCTTCTCTTCTTTTGTAGGGAACCGAGCACTCATTTGAGTAATGTCCGGGCTTCCCATACTTGTAGCAGTTTCGGCCACGATTGGACGAGCGATTCTCATCATGTCTTGAACTTGAGCTTCTATCTTTGCCTCTACTCTTGTAGAACTTGTTGAATTTTCTGACCATGAGGCTTATCTCTTCATGGTGACAAGATTGTATTTTGAAGTAGCGATAGCATCACATGAAGCTTTATAAGCACCGCTTGACTTATTGTGCAGCTCATCTTTGTCCTTGAGTGACATCTCATGAGCAACAATCCTACCAATGACTTCAGTTAGCTTGAGATCTTTGTATTTTGGCATCATTTGGATCAATGTGCACACTGTTTCATACTTTCCATCAAGAGCTCTAAGTATCTTCTTGATGATGAATTTGTTGGTCATCTCTTTGCTTCCTAAGCCAACAATCTCATTGGTGATGAGAGCTAGCCTAGAGTACATTTCAGCGACTCCTTCACCATCCTTCATCTTGAATTTGTCAAGCTGACTTTGAACCACATCCAACTTACATTCTCTGATAGAGTCAGTACATTCATGCATACCAACCAAAGTATCCCAAATTTATTTTGCATTCTCAAGACGACTGATTTTGTTGAATACTTCGGGGCAAAGGTAGTTGAAGATGATATCGCAGGCTTGAGCATTAAGTTGCAACATCTTCAGTTCATCAGCTGTCGCATCACGATCTGGTTCATGCCCTTCTCCAAACAAGTTACCTTGCACACCAACATGAATAGCAGCCCAAACACGAGGATTAAAACCAAGTCTGTGCATTTTCACTTTATGCTTCCAACTAGCAAAATTAGTGCCATCGAAGTAAGGACCTCTACTATAATAATTTGCCTCACTAGATGCCATACTCTCCTAGGTTTCTAAACGAATGAAATGGAGACCAAAGCTCTGATACCAGTTGTAGGATCGAAGTATGTCTAGAGGGAGGGGTTGATTAGACTACTTGACAAGATAATTTTTTTCCTTTTCCCAATTTTACTTGAGAGGCAACTATGACAGTTATAACAGGTCAAGTTCACCCTACACATGCACTTATAATAGTATAGCAGCGGAAAGTAAAACAAGCAAGTGTAAAGTAGATGAGTAAGGTAGGGAGATCAAACGCATGAGATTGACAAGGCGATTTTTGTCATCGTTCCGATAGGTGGCACTATCGTACGTCCATGTTAGTGGAGACTTCAATCCACGGAGGATAACAGCTGCGAGTCCACACAAGGCTCCACCCACAAGGGGTCCACAAAGAAGCGGCCTTGTCTATTCCACCACGGCTTCCGTCCACACAAGACTAACCTCACTCACGGTAGATCTTCATGAAGTAGGTGATCTCCTTGCCCTTACAAACATTTTGGTTCAACTCCACAACACATAGTACGAGGCTCCCAAGTGACACCTAACCAATCTAGGAGGCACCACCCTCCAAATGGTAATAGATGTGGTAGATCAATTGAAAGTGCGTTATATCGACTAGAGGGGGGGGGGTGAATAGGCAATTTTTAGAATTTCATCGCTGAGGAAATTCCTTTTGAGGAAATTCCTCACTGATGAATAACGTGCATCGGAAATAGAGCAGGATCAGAGGTGCAATGATTACAACAACAGTTTACTTGATGAAGATTATGAGAATCGGTTTGCATAGTATGCATGCACAGAATAAGCAGGTGAAGATTAACTGGTATGAAGAATTTGAGGTTGAGGAAATTCAGAGAAAGTCTTCAGCAAATTCTTCAAACAGCGGCAATGAAGGTCTTCAACATACAATATTGAGAAATTCAAAGAATAAGCAGCTCAAGATTAACAACGCGTGAAGATTTTCCAAGCAACTTTTGCGGACCCAGATTTTCCTCAGGGGTGGTCCATTCCTGCAATTAGTTCCAACATATCGAGGAAATACTTCACCAGATTGATTTTTGAACAGTTTATAGTTGGAGTCAAATGACTCGTCTGAGGAATAGGATAATTCACATGCAAAGCCTGTTAGATTGGATGGATCAACATGAGGTCCTTTAGCAGCAACCCATGAGGTTTTGGGATACTTCTAAGGTTTCCAGTATGATCCATCAGCATTTAGTTTCCTTTCAAAGGCAATTCCTTCATTCCTCGGGTTCCCGTTCAAAATCTGCTTTTGAGCACATCGCAAAGGGTTTGATGCCCTTTGATACTTTTGTACATGCCTGTCACATACAATTCCTTCAGCCCTGCATTTTCTTCAATAACATTTGTGGATTCCTCAAGTGAGGAATTTGTTACCACAGGAGAAGTTGAAGAATTTGTAGCAATAGAAGCATTTGATAATTCTGGTGAAGAATTGGCAGTTTCACGCTCGATGCATTTGAGACATGGTGGAGTGAATTCAACCTGAGCGGCACTGATCTGTTGGGCAAGCAATGAATCGTTTTCCATTCGAATATCATCATGAGACATCTTTAACTTCTCAAGATCAAGTTTCCTTTGAAGAAATTCATAGGAAAGTTTCTCATGATCAGCCAGGAGTGTGCCATAACGATGTTGAAGACTATCAAATCTAGACTGAAGACTTTTCACATCTTCGGTGAGGATTTGAGTACGATTCATTTCATCATTCAACAGATCATCGCTTCTGCCTAGCAGTTTTTGAAGCTTTTCAATGCACATTGTTGCTTAGTTGCAATGTTGGCAAGTTTACTGTAACTGGGTTTTTTGTAATCATCAGGTTCACAGTCACTTGAATCAGAGGAGGAAGTGTCATTCGGTACCTTTGAACCTTTTGCCATGAAGCAATAGGTTGGAGCAAAGTCATCAGCATATTCATCAGCGTAGATAATGTTGTAATTTTCTTCAAGGTTGAAGATTGACTTGCTGACGAATGTGGTAGCCAGTGCAAGACTTGCCACACCAGACTCTGAGTCTTCTTCAGAACCTTCCTCTTCATCACATTCCTCAGATTATTCTTCAGAATCCATTTCCTTGCCAATGAGTGCCCGAGCCTTTCTGAAACTAGTCTTCTTGTGCGATGAGGACTTTGAGGATGAGGGTTTTGAAGATTTCTTCTTTTTCTCCGAGTCATCAGAACTTTCATCCCTATATTTCTTGTTCTTTGATTCCTTCACCCAACAAGGACAATCAACAATATAGTGACCAGATTTCTTGCATCTGTGGCAGGTTCTTTTCTTGTAGTCCTCAGATGAAGATTCTGATTTCCTTATATCTCTTCTCGAAGATTTACCAAACTGGCCACGCCTTGTAAACTTCTGGAATTTCCTCACGAGCATTGCAAGCTCCTGTCCAAGTTCTTCAGGATCACCAATGCTCCAATCTGAGTCTTCTTCTTCAGATGAGGAACTTGCTTTGGCCTTCAGCGCACAAGGTCTAGAGTAGCTTGGTCCATACAGATATCTCTTTTCTTCCTGTTGGAATTCATGAGTATTGAGTCTTTTGAGTATATCAGCAGGATCAAGTGTCTTATAGTCTGCTCTTTCTCGAATCATCAGAACCAGTGTATCAAATGATGGATCCAGAGATCTAAACAGTTTCTTCACAACTTCATGGTTAGTGATGTCTCGAGCTCAGAGTGCTTGCAGTTCATTTGAGATGTGAGTGAGGCGATCAAAGGTATCTTGGAAGCTTTCATTGTCAGGCCTCTTGAAGCGATTGAAGAGATTGCGAAGAACATCAACACGAGAGTCACGCTGAGTTGAAATTCCTTCATTGACTTTGGACAGCCTATCCCAGATAAGCTTCACTATGCCCAAAGCACTCACTCTGCCATACTGACCTTTGCTCAGATGGCCACATATGATATTCTTCGCTTGAGAATCAAGTTAATTGAATTTCTTCACATCAGCGGCAGATACAGTAGCAGCGATGGAGGGAACACCATGTTCCACAATGTACGAGATATCATTGTCAATAGCCTGAAGATGCATTTGCATCTTGGTTTTCAAGTAGGGAAAGTCCTTCCCTTCGAAGGTAGGGCATCCTGCAGTAACCTTGATCATACCTGCAGTCGACATAACTAAAACTCCAGGTGGTTAAACCAAAATCACACAGAACAAGGGAGTACCTTGCTCTGATACCAATTGAAAGTGCGTTATATCGACTAGAGGGGGGGGGGGGTGAATAGTCGATTTTTAGAATTTCATCGCTGAGGAAATTCCTCACTGTTGAATAATGTGCAGCCGAAATAGCGTAGCATCAGAGGTGCCAAGATTACAACTGCAGTTTACTTGATGAAGATTATGAGAATTGGTTTGCACAGTATGCAGGCACAGAATAAGCAGGTGAAGATTAACTGGTATGAAGAATTTGAGGTTGAGGAAATTCAAAGAAAGTCTTCAGCAAATTCTTCAAACAGCGACAATGAAGGTCTTCAACATACAATATTGAGGAATTGAAAGAGTTGAAGAAATAGAACCCGTATCACGATGAAGGCAGTTGTTGATGACCCAGTTCCAACTGTTGTGACAGTCGTACGTCTGGTTTGGAGTAGCTTGGTATTCAAACCAAAGGACACACAGTCCCGGAACACACAGTCCCTACCGTATTCTCCTTGAGCTAAGGACACACAGTCCTCGCCCAACACTCGTGGTAAGTCTTCAGGGAAGACTTCCAAACCCTCACAAACTCGGTCACCCATCGATCTACAATTGACTGCTGGATGCTCTAGACCATGACGCCTAAGCATCTGGAGGATGCACAGTCCTCAAAGGTAAAAAGCTTCAGTTCCACACAGGAACAAATTCTTCAGTGATGCTCAATCACTTGTTTTTTGGTTTGTTGTTTGGTTTTTGGGGTATTTCCTCACTTGATGATTTACTCTCGAAGACTCTGAGGAATTTGGGTTGCTCTAAATGACAAGTGTCAGTTTCTTTCGGAGTAGCGACCCGCTAGTGGTTGTGGGGGGTGGCTATTTTATAGCCTCGGAGCATCCCGGCATGATTTGACATAAATGCCCTTAAATATTGTGACCGTTGGTGTGGATAGGGTCGGTGAGGTGGCGCGTGTCGCGGCAATGATTGGAACTTTCAACTGTGAAAGTCCTCATGTCCCTCATATTCCTCACTTGAGGCTTTTGTACGATTAGGCTTGGGTTGAGTATCATGAGGAAATTCATTTTGTAGTATTACCTCGACCCCCTTTAACAGTACGTTGTTCCAATGACTCAAGAGTAAAGAAAATGAAACAAAAAGAGTAAATCTTCACGCTTCGAAGTCTTCAGGCGGTTTTTATTCAGGACACACCAAATTTCTCATCTTCAATATCTTCATGAGGAATATCAATTTCATCGCAATTTCTTCGCAATCAAAGTCTTCAAGCTTAGACCAATTTCTTCAGCCAAAGACATACTTCCTCCGTCTCAAAATAAGTGACTCAAAAATGACTCAACTTTATACTAAAATTAATGTAAATTAGAATCACTTTTGAGTCACTTATTTTGGGACGGAGGGAATACATTTTTAGGGGTCGATATTCATCGTATAACTCAAACTCCTCAACGACTTATAGAGGCTGTGTACACTTATAAACACATTAGTTACTTAACTTATAAGTCTTCAAACCACCAAAATCACTAAGGGCACTAGATGCACTTACATCAATGAACTCCTTGCTCTTGTGCTTCTAAATATAGTCTCCTCAACACAAATCACTCTCTCACAGAATATGCATCGGTAGTAGAGGTTGATTTGGTGGAAAGCAGTTTGGGGAAGCTAGAGATCAAGTTTCAAATGATTGGATTGGAATATCTTGGTCTCAACACATGAGTAGGTGGTTTTCTCTCACAAAATGGATCTAAAAATGAAGTGTGTGTTCTAAGTGCTTCTCCCACGAATGAGAGGTGGGTGAAGGGGTATATATAGGCAACAATCAAAATCCATCCGTTACACACAAAAGTGCAAACTCGGTGACACAGAAGTGGACAACTCGGTGGTATCGACTAGTACAAAAAGTGTGAACTTTGAATCTCGGTGAAACCGATATATAGAACTCGATGGCACCGAAAAGGTGACTAATGGTCAGATGACCAAACTCGGTGGCACCAATACTCAAACTCGGAAATTCCGATTTTGTGTATCTTGGCAACATAATGTTGGTCACACAGAACTCAGTAGCACCGATGCAGTTTCGGTTGCACCGATTTGGTGGGAATGCCTAGGGTTCTGTTTGAGGTACAAACTAGGTGGGTCCAAAGTGGCAATGTTGGTTACACCGAATTTGTGTATGTGGAACTTGACAGAGTGGATATGTGGGAAAAATGACTGAGTGTTTTGGTGGCTAACTTCGAGCATTTGAGGAATTAGTTCATTTTACTACCTCACCCCCTTTTAATAGTATTGGCTTCCCATGGACTCAAAAACGATTTATCACAAATATAAAATGAAGATTCTCCTAGCTCGAAGCTTGAGCCAATATTAATACTTTCTTGTATCGAGGGTTATCTCCACATAAACCTTAGGCCAGAGCATCTTTTGAACTTTTCTGAAATATACTTCGCAAATACATTAGTCCAATGATGCATATGTTGTGATCAATTGTCAAAACCACCCTAGGGAGCAATTGTGCTTTCATATACTCTTGATGATCTTAAGGGCACTAGTCCCACTCTCTGTTAGCACAAGATTAACATGGAACCAGATACTAAACCCGTTGTTGATCACTAATGGAGACTGAATCCCAAAATGAAAGAAGTTGTAAGAAACGAAATAGTAAAGCTTATGGAAGCAAGTATAATTTATCCCATAGCTGATAATATGTGGGTAAGTCCCATTCATTGTGTTCCTAAGAAAGGAGGTATTACTGTTGTCCCTAATGATAAAAATGAACTCATTCCACAAAGAATTGTGACTCGCTATACAATGGTAATTGATTTTAAGAAATTAAACAAAGCTACTAGAAAATATCATTATCCTTTACCTTTCATACACCAAATACAAGAAATATTATTAAAGCACACCCATTTTTGTTTTCTAGATGGTTTTCTAGTTTTTCTCAAATACATGTGTCACAACCTGATCAAGAGAAAACCACCTTTACTTTCCATTTTGGAACCTATGGCTATAGATGTATGCCTTTTGTATTATGCAATGCACCTGCTACCTTTCGGACATGTATGATGATACGTCTCCGTCGTATCTATAATTTTTGATTGTTTCATGCCAATATTCTATAACTTTCATATACTTTTGGCAACTTTTTATATTATTTTTGGGACTAACATATTGATCCAGTGCCAAGTGCGAGTTCGTGTTTGTTGCATGTTTTTTGTTTCGCAGATTATCCATAAAAACGAAGTCCAAACGCAATGAAAAACCTACAGGGATTTTTTTGGAATATTTATGATTTTTGGAAAGAAGAATCTACGCGAAACGATGCCCGAGGAGGTCAGAAGCCCAGGAGGCGCGACCCCCCTAGGGTGCGGCTCGCAGGCTTGTGACCAATCCCTAAGGCAGTTGGTGCCCTTCTTTCTCCGCAAGAAAGATAATATCTGGAACAAAATCGTGTTAAAATTTCAGCCCAATCGGAGTTATGGATCTCCGGGAATTTAAGAAATGGTGAAAGGCAGAATCTCAGAGCGCAGAAACAGAAGGACAGAGAGAGATAAATCCAATCTCGGAAGGGCTCCCGCCCCTCCGCCGCCATGGAGACCATGGACTAGAGGGGAAACCCTTCTCCCATCTAGGGAGGAGGTCAAGGAAGAAGAAGAAGGGGGGCTCTCTCCCCCTCACTCACGGCAGTGCTGGAACGCCACCCGGGACATCATCGTGTGACGACGATCTACACCAACACCTCTGTCATCTTCACCAACACCTCCATCACCTTCCCCCATCTATATTCAGCGGTCCACTCTCCCGCAACCCGCTGTACCCTCTACTTGAACATGGTGCTTTATGCTTCATATTATTATCCAATGATGTGTTGCCATCCTATGATGTCTGAGTAGATTTTCGTTGTTCTATCGGTGATTGATGAATTGCTATGATTGACTTAATTTTATTGTGGTTATGTTGCTGTCCTTTGGTGCCCATCATATGAGCGCGCACGTGGACGACACCATAGGGTTAGTAGTATGTTGATAGGACTATGTATTGGAGGGCAAGGGTGACAGAAACATCAACCTAGCATAGAAATTGATGCATACGGGATTGAAGGGGGACCAATATATCTTATTGTTATGGTTGGGTTTTACCTTAATCAACGTTAGTAGTTGCGGATGCTTTCTAATAGTTCCAATCATAAGTGCATAGGATTCCAAGTAAGGGATGACATGCTAGCAGTGGCCTCTCCCACATAAAACTAGCTATCGGTCTAGTAACGTAGTCAACTGCTTAGGGACAATTCGGCAAATCCTACCACCACTTTTCCACACTCGTTAGACTAACGTAATTGTTTCTTTATCTAACCAGCCCCTAGTTTTTATTTATGTGTTCTTTCTTTTCTTGCAAACCTATCCTATCACGCCTACAAAGTACTTCTAGTTCCATACTTGTTCTAGGTAAAGCGAACGTAAAGTGTGCGTAGAGTTGTATCGGTGGTCGATAGTGTTGGGGAACGTCGCATGGGAAACAAAAATTTTCCTACGCGCACGAAGACCTATCATGGTGATGTCCATCTACGAGAGGGGATGAGTGATCTACGTACCCTTGTAGATCGTACAGCAGAAGCGTTAGTGAACGCGGTTGATGTAGTGGAACGTCCTCACGTCCCTCGTTCCGCCCCGCGAACAATTCCGTAATCAGTCCCACGATCTAGTACCGAACGGATGGCACCTCCGCGTTCAGCACACGTACAGCTCGACGATGATCTCAGCCTTCTTGATCCAGCAAGAGAGACGGAGAGGTAGAAGAGTTCTCCGGCAGCGTGACGGCGCTCCGGAGGTTGGTGATGACCTTGTCTCAGCAGGGCTCCGCCCGAGCTCCGCAGAAACGCGATCTAGAGGAAAAACCGTGGAGGTATGTGGTCGGGCTGCCGTGGAAAAGTCGTCTCAAATCAGCCCCAATACCTCCGTATATATAGGTGGGAGGGAGGGGACCTTGCCTTGGGGCTCAAGGAGCCCCAAGGGGGTCGGCCGAGTCCAAGGGGGGAAGGCTCCCCCCCCAAACCGAGTTGGACTTGGTTTGGTGGGTGGGAGTCCTTCCCTTCCTTCCCACCTCCCTTTTTTTCTTTCTCTTTGATTTTCCTTTGTATGGCGCATAGGGACCTTTTGGGCTGTCCCACCAGCCCACTAAGGGCTGGTGCGCCACCCTAATGGCCTATGGGCTTCCCCGGGGTGGGTTGCCCCCCCGGTGAACTCCCGGAACCCATTCGTCATTCCCGGTACATTCCCGGTAACTCCGAAAACCTTCCGGTAATCAAATGAGGTCATCCTATATATCAATCTTCGTTTCCGGACCATTCCGGAAACCCTCGTGACGTCCGTGATCTCATCCGGGACTCCGAACAACATTCGATAACCAACCATATAACTCAAATACGCATAAAACAACGTCGAACCTTAAGTGTGCAGACCCTGCGGTTTCGAGAACTATGTAGACATGACCCGAGAGACTCCTCGGTCAATATCCAATAGCGGGACCTGGATGCCCATATTGTATCCTACATATTCTACGAAGATCTTATCGTTTGAACCTCAGTGCCAAGGATTCATATAATCCCGTATATCATTCCCTTTGTCCTTCAGTATGTTACTTGCCCGAGATTCGATCGTTAGTATCCGCATACCTATTTCAATCTCGTTTACCGGCAAGTCTCTTTACTCGTTCCGTAATACAAGATCCCGCAACTTACACTAAGTCACATTGCTTGCAAGGCTTGTGTGTGATGTTGTATTACCGAGTGGGCCCCGAGATACCTCTCCGTCACACGGAGTGACAAATCCCAGTCTTGATCCATACTAACTCAACTAACACCTTCGGAGATACCTGTAGAGCATCTTTATAGTCACCCAGTTACGTTGAGACGTTTGATACACACAAAGCATTCCTCCGGTGTCAGTGAGTTATATGATCTCATGGTCATAGGAATAAATACTTGACACGCAGAAAACAGTAGCAACAAAATGACACGATCAACATGCTACGTCTATTAGTTTGGGTCTAGTCCATCACGTGATTCTCCTAATGACGTGATCCAGTTATCAAGCAACAACACCTTGTTCATAATCAGAAGACACTGACTATCTTTGATCAACTGGCTAGCCAACTAGAGGCTTGCTAGGGACGGTGTTTTGTCTATGTATCCACACATGTAAATGAGTCTTCATTCAATACAATTATAGCATGGATAATAAACGATTATCTTGATACAGGAATTATAATAATAACTATATTTATTATTGCCTCTAGGGCATAATTCCAACAGTCTCCCACTTGCACTACAGTCAATAATCTAGCCCTCACATCATGATGTGAATTTCATTGTAATAAATCTAACACCCATACAGTTCTGGTGTAGATCATGTTTTGGCCGTGGAAGAGGTTTAGTCAGCGGGTCTGCTACATTCAGATCCGTGTGCACTTTGCATATATTTACGTCCTCTCCCTCGACGTAGTCGCGGATGAGGTTGAAGCGTCGTTTGATGTGTCTGGTCTTCTTGTGAAACCGCGGTTCCTTTGCTAAGGCAATGGCACCCGTGTTGTCACAGAACAAGGTTATTGGATTGAGTGCGCTTGGCACCACTCCAAGATCCGTCATGAATTGCTTCATCCAGACACCCTCCTTAGCCGCCTCCGAGGCAGCCATGTACTCCGCTTCACATGTAGAATCTGCTACGACGCTTTGCTTGGAACTGCACCAGCTTACCGCACCCCCATTAAGAATAAATACGTATCCGGTTTGCGACTTAGAGTCGTCCGGATCTGTGTCAAAGCTTGCATCGACGTAACCTTTTACGACGAGCTCTTCGTCACCTCCATACACGAGAAACATCTCCTTAGTCCTTTTCAGGTACTTCAGGATATTCTTGACCGCTGTCCAGTGATCCACTCCTGGATTACTCTGGAACCTACCTGCCATACTTATGGCCAGGCTAACATCCGGTCTAGTGCACAACATTGCATACATGATAGAACCTATGGCTGAAGCATAGGGGACGGAGCGCATATGCTCTCTATCTTCATCAGTTGCTGGGCACTGAGTCTTACTCAATCTCGTACCTTGTAAAACTGGCAAGAACCCTTTCTTGGACTATTCCATTTTGAACCTCTTCAAAACTTTATCAAGGTATGTGCTTTGTGAAAGTCCTATCAGGCGTTTTGGTCTATCCCTATAGATCTTAATGCCTAGAATGTAAGCAGCTTCTCCTAGGTCCTTCATAGAGAAACTCTTATTCAAGTAATCCTTTATGCTCTCCAAAAACTCCACGTTGTTTCCAATCAGCAATATGTCATCCACATATAATATTAGAAACGCCACAGAGCTCCCACTCACTTTCTTGTAAATACAAGATTCTCCAACCACTTGTATAAACCCAAATGCTTTGATCACCTCATCAAAACGTTTGTTCCAACTCCGAGATGCTTGCACCAGTCCATAAATGGATCGCTGGAGCTTGCACACCTTGTTAGCATTCTTAGGATCGACAAAACCTTCGGGTTGTATCATATACAACTCTTCCTTAAGGAAACCGTTAAGGAACGCCGTTTTGACATCCATCTGCCAGATTTCATAATCGAAAAATGCAGCTATTGCTAACATGATTCTGACGGACTTAAGCATCGCTACGGGTGAGAATGTCTCATCGTAGTCAATTCCTTGAACTTGTGAAAAACCCTTTGCCACAAGTCGAGCTTTATAAACGGTCACATTGCTGTCAGCGTCCGTCTTCCTCTTAAAGATCCATTTGTTCTGAATAGCCTTGCGGCCCTCAGGTAGTACCTCCAAAGTCCACACTTTGTTCTCATACATGGATCCTATCTCGGACTTCATGGCTTCTAGCCATTTGTTGGAATCTGGGCCCACCATTGCTTCTTCATAATTTGCAGGTTCATTGTTGTCTAACAACATGATTGATAAGACGGGATTACCGTACCACTCTGGAGCATCACGTGGTCTCGTCGACCTACGTGGTTCGACAGAAACTTGAACCGGAGTTTCATGATCATCATCATTAACTTCCTCCTCAACCGGCATCGCAATGACAGAGGTTTCCCCTTGCCCTGCGCCACCATCCAGAGGGATGAGAGGTTCGACAACCTCGTCAAGTTCTATCTTCCTCCCAGTCAATTCTCTCGAGAGAAACTCCTTCTCGAGAAAAGCTTCGTTTTTAGCAACAAACACTTTGCCCTCGGATTTGAGATAGAAGGTGTACCCAACTGTCTCTTTTGGGTAACCTATGAAGACGCACTTTTCCGCTTTGGGTTCCAGCTTTTCAGGCTGAAGCTTTTTGACATAAGCATCACATCCCCAAACTTTAAGAAACGACAACTTTGGCCTTTTTCCATACCACAGTTCGTATGGTGTCGTTTCAACGGATTTTGATGGTGCCCTATTTAAAGTGAATGCAGCTGTTTCTAATGCATAACCCCAAAATGATAACGGCAAATCGGTAAGAGACATCATAGATCGCACCATCTCTAGTAGAGTACGATTACGACGTTCGGACACACCATTACGCTGTGGTGTTCCAGGCGGTGTTAACTGTGAAACAATTCCACATTGTCTTAAGTGAGTACCAAACTCGAAACTCAGATATTCACCCTCACGATCAGACCGTAGGAACTTGATCTTCTTGTTACGATGATTTTCCACTTCACTCTGAAATTGCTTGAACTTTTCAAATGTTTCAGACTTGTGCTTCATCAAATAGACATAACCATATCTACTTAAATCGTCAGTGAAGGTGAGAAAATAACAATATCCGCTGCGTGCCTCCACGCTCATCGGACCACACACATCGGTATGTATGATTTCCAACAAGTCACTTGCACGCTCCATTGTTCCGGAGAATGGAGTCTTAGTCATCTTGCCCATGAGGCATGGTTCGCACGTGTCAAGTGAATCAAAGTCAAGTGACTCCAAAAGTCCATCAGCATGGAGTTTCTTCATGCGCTTTACACCAATATGACCTAAGCGGCAGTGCCACAAAAATATGGCGCTATCATTGTTAACTCTAACTCTTTTGGTCTCAATGTTATGTATATGCGAATCGCTATCAAGATTCAATATGAACAATCCTCTCACATTAGGTGCATGACCATAAAAGATGTTACTCATAGGAATAGAACAACCATTATTCTCTGACTTAAAAGAGTAACCGTCTCGCAATAAACAAGATCCAGATATAATGTTCATGCTCAACGCAGGCACTAAATAACAATGATTTAAGTTCATCACTAATCCTGATGGTAACTGAAGTGAAACTGTGCCGACGGCGATTGCATCAACCTTGGAACCATTTCCTACGCGCATCGTCACTTCATCTTTCGCCAGCCTTTGTCTATTCCGTAGTTCCTGTTTCGAGTTGCAAATATGAGCAATAGAACCGGTATCGAATACCCAGGCACTACTACGAGAGCCGGTTAAGTACACATCAATAACATGTATATCAAATATACCTGATTTTTCTTTGGCCGCCTTCTTATCTGCCAAATACTTGGGGCAATTGCGCTTCCAGTGACCCATACCCTTGCAATAGTAACACTCCGTTTCAGGCTTAGGTCCAGCTTTGGGTTTCTTCGGCGGATTGGCAACAGGCTTGCCGCTCTTCTTCGAATTACCCTTTTTTCCTTTGCCGTTTCTCTTGAAACTAGTGGTCTTATTCACCATCAACACTTGATGCTCTTTACGGAGTTCCGACTCTGCGACTTTCAGCATCGCAAACAACTCGCCGGGAGACTTGTTCATCCCTTGCATGTTGTAGTTCAACACAAAGCTTTTATAGCTTAGCGGAAGTGATTGAAGGATTCTGTCAGTGATAGCCTCTTGCGGGAGTTCAATCCCCAGCTCAGGTAGACGGTTTGAGTACCCAGACATTTTGAGCACATGTTCACTGACAAACGAGTTTTCCTCCATCTTGCAAGCATGTAATTTATCGGAGGTCTCATACCTCTCGATCCGGGCGTTCTTCTGAAAGATAAACTTCAACTCCTGGAACATCTCAAATGCTCCATGACGCTCAAAGCGACGTTGAAGTCCCGGTTCTAAGCCATACAAGACTGCACATTGAACTATTGAGTAGTCCTCCTTACGTGCTAACCAAGCGTTCTTAACATCCTGATCAGCCGTAGCGGGTGGTTCATCTCCTAGCGCAACATTAAGGACATAATCCTTCTTCCCAGCTTGTAAGATTAGCTTAAGATTATGAGCCCAGTCTACAAAGTTGCTTCCATCATCTTTCAACTTAGCTTTCTCTAGGAACGTATTAAAATTCAGGATGACTGTCGCGTGAGCCATGATCTACAACACGAATATATTCAAGGTGGACTTAGACTATGTTCAAGATAATTAGAGTTTAACTTAATCAAATTATTTGCTAAACTCCCACTCAAAAAGTACATCTCTCTAGTCATTTGAGTGGTTCATGATCCACTTACACTAGCTCAAGTCCGATCATCATGTGAGTTGAGTATAGTTTCAGTGGTAAGCATCCCTATGCTAATCATATCATCTATATGATTCATGATCGACCTTTCGGTCTCATGTGTTCCGAGGCCATGTCTGCACATGCTAGGCTCGTCAAGCTTAACCCGAGTGTTCCGCGTGCGCAACTGTTTTGTACCCGTTGTATGTGAACGTTGAGTCTATCACACCCGATCATCACATGGTGTCTCGAAACGACGAACTGTAGCAACGGTGCACAGTCGGGGAGAACACAATTTCGTCTTGAAATTTTAGTGAGAGATCACCTCATAATGCTACCATCGTTCTAAGCAAAATAAGGTGCATAAAAGGATTAACATCACATGCAATTCATAAGTGACATGATATGGCCATCATCACGTGCTTCTTGATCTCCATCACCAAAGCACCGGCACGATCTTCTTGTCACCGGCGCCACACCATGATCTCCATCAACGTGTTGCCATCGGGGTTGTCGTGCTACTCATGCTATTACTACTAAAGCTACATCCTAGCAAAATAGTAAACGCATCTGCAAGCACAAACGTTAGTATAAAGACAACCCTATGGCTCCTACCGGTTGCCGTACCATCGACGTGCAAGTCGATATTTTCTATTACAACATGATCATCTCATACATCCAATATATCACATCACATCGTTGGCCATATCACATCACAAGCATACCCTGCAAAAACAAGTTAGACGTCCTCTAATTTTGTTGTTGCATGTTTTACGTGGTGACCATGGGTATCTAGTAGGATCGCATCTTACTTACGCAAACACCACAACGGAGATATATGAGTTGCTATTTAACCTCATCCAAGGACCTCCTCGGTCAAATCCGATTCTACTAAAGTTGGAGAAACCGACACTTGCCAGTCATCTTTGAGCAACGGGGTTACTCGTAGTGATTAAACCAGTCTCTCGTAAGCGTAAGAGTAATGTCGGTCCAAGCCGCTTCAATCCAACAATACCACGGAATCAAGAAAAGACTAAGGAGGGCAGCAAAACGCACATCACCACCCACAAAAACTTTTGTGTTCTACTCGAGAAGACATCTACGCATGAACCTAGCTCATGATGCCACTGTTGGGGAACGTCGCATGGGAAACAAAAATTTTCCTACGCGCACGAAGACCTATCATGGTGATGTCCATCTACGAGAGGGGATGAGTGATCTATGTACCCTTGTAGATCGTACAGCAGAATCGTTAGTGATCGCGGTTGATGTAGTGGAACGTCCTCACGTCCCTCGATCCGCCCCGCGAACAATTCCGCGATCAGTCCCACGATCTAGTACCGAACGGACGGCACCTCCGCGTTCAGCACACGTACAGCTCGACGATGATCTTGGCCTTCTTGATCCAGCAAGAGAGACGGAGAGGTAGAAGAGTTCTCCGGCAGCGTGACGCGCTCCGGAGGTTGGTGATGACCTTGTCTCAGCAGGGCTCCGCCCGAGCTCCGCAGAAACGCGATCTAGAGGAAAAACCGTGGAGGTATGTGGTCGGGCTGCCGTGGAAAAGTCGTCTCAAATCAGCCCCAATACCTCCGTATATATAGGTGGGAGGGAGGGGACCTTGCCTTGGGGCTCAAGGAGCCCCAAGGGGGTCGGCCGAGTCCAAGGGGGGAAGGCTCCCCCCCCCAAACCGAGTTGGACTTGGTTTGGTGGGTGGGAGTCCTTCCCTTCCTTCCCACCTCCCTTTTTTTTCTTTCTCTTTGATTTTCCTTTGTATGGCGCATAGGGCCCTTTTGGGCTGTCCCACCAGCCCACTAAGGGCTGGTGCACCACCCTAATGGCCTATGGGCTTCCCCGGGGTGGGTTGCTCCCCCCGGTGAACTCCCGGAACCCATTCGTCATTCCCGGT
Organism: Hordeum vulgare subsp. vulgare; assembly: GCF_904849725.1. NCBI lineage: Eukaryota > Viridiplantae > Streptophyta > Magnoliopsida > Poales > Poaceae > Hordeum > Hordeum vulgare. Next base: position 548,402,466 of record NC_058521.1, on the reverse strand, counting down.
ACATTCCCGGTAACTCCGAAAACCTTCCGGTAATCAAATGAGGTCATCCTATATATCAATCTTCGTTTTCGGACCATTCCGGAAACCCTCGTGACGTCCGTGATCTCATCCGGGACTCCGAACAACATTCAGTAACCAACCATATAACTCAAATACGCATAAAACAACGTCGAACCTTAAGTGTGCAGACCCTGCGGGTTCGAGAACTATGTAGACATGACCCGAGAGACTCCTCGGTCAATATCCAATAGCGGGACCTGGATGCCCATATTGGATCCTACATATTCTACGAAGATCTTATCGTTTGAACCTCAGTGCCAAGGATTCATATAATCCCGTATATCATTCCCTTTGTCCTTCGGTATGTTACTTGCCCGAGATTCGATCGTTAGTATCCGCATACCTATTTCAATCTCGTTTACCGGCAAGTCTCTTTACTCGTTCCGTAATACAAGATCCCACAACTTACACTAAGTCACATTGCTTGCAAGGCTTGTGTGTGATGTTGTATTACCGAGTGGGCCCCGAGATACCTCTCCGTCACACGGAGTGACAAATCCCAGTCTTGATCCATACTAACTCAACTAACACCTTCGGAGATACCTGTAGAGCATCTTTATAGTCACCCAGTTACGTTGCGACGTTTGATACACACAAAGCATTCCTCCGGTGTCAGTGAGTTATATGATCTCATGGTCATAGGAATAAATACTTGACACGCAGAAAACAGTAGCAACAAAATGACACGATCAACATGCTATGTCTATTAGTTTGGGTCTAGTCCATCACATGATTCTCCTAATGACGTGATCCAGTTATCAAGCAACAACACCTTGTTCATAATCAGAAGACACTGACTATGTTTGATCAACTGGCTAGCCAACTAGAGGCTTGCTAGGGACGGTGTTTTGTCTATGTATCCACACATGTAAATGAGTCTTCATTCAATACAATTATAGCATGGATAATAAACGATTATCTTGATACAGGAATTATAATAATAACTATATTTATTATTGCCTCTAGGGCATAATTCCAACAGATAGAACTTGAGGGAATATTTGTCCTACCTTTAGCTCGTCGTTGGGTTCGACACTCTTACTTATCGAGAATGGCTACAATTCATCCCCTATACTTGTGGGTTATCAAGACCTTTTTCTGGTGCCATTGCCGGGGAGCAATAGTGTGGGGTGAATATTCTCGTGTGTGCTTGTTTGCTTTATCACTAAGTAGATTTATTTGCTGTTCTAAGTTGTTCTCTATCTTTAGTTATGGATATGGAACACGAAATACCAAAACAATTAGGTGTACTTGCTACTCATGGAGATGGGGAACCTCCTAAAACCCTCGAGGCTCGTTATGTGGAAAATATTATGCACTTCTTTAATAATCCTGAGAAAACCCCATTAAATTATATAATTGGATACACGTTGGATCAACGTGAATACTTTAGGGATTATCGTTTGACTCAAAAAGGGAAACTATTATGGGATCAAATTCATATGTTGAAATGGTATGCTTGGGAGCTATGCTCGAGATATGATATTACTTGTTGCTCTAGGATGAAGGCTCAACACCTTCCCTTTTCTTGTAAATTTAATGCTAATGAAACCTTGTCTTCTTATGCTAATGGTATATATGATTACTATGATGTGGAGCAAATAGAAGAGTTTGTTGCTTTTATGGGTGCTTATGAAATTGAAGCTCTGTTTAAAAGGTGTGATGATAATGATGATGCTGCTTACCGATCTGAAAATTTGGTTATGCTTCGTTATTGTTATACTAATTATGAATATAATGCCCATATTTATCGATTTATGGAGAAATTCTACGCTGCCCAAGAAGATACTAATATTTTACAGGAAACTATGGAAGAAGAGAATGCTGAAACTGTGAGCTCATTAGATGAAAAAGATGACGAGGAGAGCGAAGAACAAAAGGAGGAAGAGCGGACTAGCTACCCGTGCCCACCTTCTAATGGGAGTAACTCTTCAACTCATACATTGTTTAATTTCCCTTCGTTCTTACCGAAGGATGAATGCTATGTTGATTGCTATGATCCCTTGGATTCGTTTGAAATATCCCTTTTTGATGAACTTGATGCTTGCTATGCTTGTGGCCACGATGCCAATATGAATGATGCTTATGAAGATGAAATTGCTATAGTTCCTTATGTTAAGCATGAAATTGTTGCTATCGCAACCACTTATGATAGTCCTATTATCTTTTTGAACTCTCCCAACAACACTATATCGGATAAGTTTGCTCTTATTAGGGATTACATAGATGGGCTGCCTTCTACTATTAAACATGATGATTTTGATGAATATAATATGCATGTACTTGCTGCTCCTACTTGCAATTATTATGAGAGAGGAACTACATCTCCACCTCTCTATGTTTCCAATACGATAAAATTGCAAGAAACTGCTTATGCTATGTATTGGCCTTTACTTGATGTGCATGAATTGTTCTTTTATGACATGCCAATGCATAGGAAGAGAGTTAGACTTCGTCATTGCATGATATATGTTACCTTGTGCTCACTACTAAATTACAAATCATTGTTAATTAAAATTGACTTTGATATACCTTGGGATCCGGGTGGATCCATTACTTGAGCACTTTATGCCTAGCTTAATGGCTTTAAAGAAAGCGCTGCCTGGGAGACAACCTGGAAGTTTTAGAGAGTCATTTATTTCTGTTGAGTTCTTTTATATAGTTTAAAAACAAAAAAAATATAGAGGGGAACTTAAAACTTTTTCAAAAATAGAAGCGATTGAAAGGGCGATGCATTGCGGAAGTGAGGGTCGACCTTGAACACTTGTGTTCATGCTCATAGAAACAATGTAGAATTTTTCATGGAAGTTTCTTGCAAAAATAATTATCCCCTTGTACAATTCCATTATATTATAAAAATAATGTTCAAAGTAAAGCCTTTATGATTAGTTTGGGTGATAGTTGTTTGATCATGTTGAAAAAGACAGAAACTTTGTGCTCACGAAATTATTTTTAATTCCTATCCAGATAGAGATTTTGAGTTGATTCTTTTTGATTCTTATTTATATGAAAATTTCCCTAAGTTTCCTAATGTTTAAGAATTTTTGGAGTATCAGAAGTATGGTAAATGTTCAGATTACTATGGACTGTTTTGTTTTTGACAGATTCTGTTTTGTTTGCATTGTTCTCTTATTTTGATGAATCTATGGGTAGTATCGGGGGGTATGAACCATGGTGAAGTTGGATTACAGTAGATAAAATGCTAATATGAATTTGAAATAAATTCACAACAGTACTTAAAGTGGTGATTTACTTTATTATAGTAACGGATCTCACGAAGGTTTTGTTGAGTTTTGTGTGATTGAAGTTTTCAAGTTTTGGGTGAGACCACGATGGATGAAGGAAAAAGGAGAGGCCAGAGCCTAAGCTTGGGGATGCCCGAGGCACCCCAAGGTAATATTCAAGGAAGACTCAAGCGTCTAAGCTTGGGGATGCCCCGGAAGGCATCCCCTCTTTCGTCTACAATCTATCGGTAATTTTACTCGGAGCTATATTTTTATTCGTCACATGATATGTGCAAATGCTTGGAGCATCCTTTGTGTTTATTTTTCCTTTTTATTTTATGCACCATGCTGGTATGAGATAGTCCTTGGTTGATTTATAGAATTCTCTTTGCACTTCACTTATATCTTTTGAGTATGGCTTTATAGAATGCTTCATGTGCTTCACTTGTATCATTTGAAGTTTGGATTAACTGTTTCCCTACACATAGAAAACCGCCATTTGTAGAATGCTCTTTTGCTTCACTTATATTTGTTAGAGCGGGGAATATATTTTTTAGAAAGAATTAAACTCTCATGCTTCACTTATACCTATTTAGAGAGTTAACAGGAGTTGGTCATTCACATGGTTAGTCGTAAAATCCTACATAAAACTTGTAGATCACTGAATATGATATGTTTGATTCCTTGCAATAGTTTTGCGACATGAAGATGTGATATTAGAGTCATGCTAGTGAGTAGTTGTGTATTCGTAGAAAATACTTGTGTTAAGGTTTGTGATTCCCGTAGCATGCACGTATGGTGAACCGTTATGTGACGAAGTCGGAGCATGATTTATTTATTGATTGTCATCCGTTGTGTGGATGTCGGGATTGCGTGATGGTTAACTCCTACCAACCCTTCCCCTAGGTGCATGCGTGTAGTACCTTGTTTCGATGACTAATAGACTTTTGCAATAAGTATGTGAGTTCTTTATGACTAATGTTGAGTCCCTGGATTATACGCACTCTCACCCTTCCACCATTGGTAGCCTCTCTAGTACTGGGAAACTTTCGCCGGTGCATTACACCCACCATATACCCTTCCTCAAAACAGCCACCATACCTACCTATTATGGCATTTCCATAGCCATTCTGAGATATATTGCCATGCAACTTCCATCGTTCCGTTTATTATGACACGCACCATCATTGTCATATTGCTTTGCATGATCGTAAGATAGCTAGCATGATGTTTTCATGGCTTGTCCGTTTTTTGATGTCATTGCTACGCTAGATCATTGCACATCTCGGTACACCGTCGGAGGTATTCATATAGTCATATTTTGTTCTAACTATCGAGTTGTAAGTAAATAAAAGTGCGATGATCATCATTATTAGAGCCTTGTTCCATGTGAGGAAGTAATAAAAGAGGCCAATGAAGCCCAAATAAAAAAAAGGAGGCCAAACAAGCCCAAAAAAAGAGAAGTAAAAAAAAAGAGAGAACAGAGAGAAGGGACAATGCTACTATCCTTTACGACACTTGTGCTTCAAAGTAGCACCATGATCTTCATGATAGAGAGTCTCCTATGTTGTCACTTTCATATACTAGTGGGAAATTTTCATTATAGAACTTGGCTTGTATATTCCAATGATGGGCTTCCTCAAAATGCCCTAGGTCTTCATGAGCAAGCGAGTTGGATGCACACCCACTAGTTTATTTTTGAACTTTCATACACTTATAGCTCTTGTGCATCTGCTGCATGGTAATCCCTACTCACTCACATTGATATCTATTAATGGGCATCTTCATAGCCCATTGATACGCCTAGTTGATGTGAGACTATCTCCTCCTTTTTGTCTTCTCCACAACCACCATATTCTATTCCACCTATAGTGCTATGTCCATGGCTCACGCTCATGTATTGCGTGAAAGTTGAAAAGGTTTGAGAACACTAAAGTATGAAACAATTGCTTGGCTAAAACCAGGGTTGTGCATGATTTAAATACGTTGTGTGGGGAAGATGGAGCATAGCTAGACTACATGATTTTGTAGGGATAACTTTCTTTGGCCATGATATTTTGAGAAGACATGATTTGTTTGTTAGTATGCTTGAAATATGATTGTCTTTATGTCAAATGATAGACTATTGCTTCGAGTCACTCATGTTTTAGTATTCACGCCATGATTAGATTATATGATCAAGATTATGCTTGGTAGCATTACACATCAAAAATTATCATTTTTATCATTTACCTACTCGAGGACGAGCAGGAATTAAGCTTGGATATGCTGATACGTATCCGTCGTATCTATAATTTTTGATTGTGTCATGCCAATATTCTACAACATTCATATACTTTTGGCAAATTTCATACTATTTTTGGGACTAACTTATTGATCCAGTGCCCAGTGCCAGTTCCTGTTTGTTGCATGTTTTTTGTTTCGCAGATTATCCATACCAAACAAAGTCGAACTGCAATAAAAAACCTACGGGGATTGTTTTTGGAATATTTATGATTTTTGGGAAGAAGAATCTACGCGAAACGATGCCCGAGGAGGTCACAAGCCCAGGAGGCGTGCCCCTAGGGCGCAGCTGGCAGTCTTGTGACCAATCCCTAAGGCGGCTGGTGCCCTTCTTTCGCCGCAAGAAAGATAATATCCGGAAGAAAATCATGTTAAAATTTTAGCCCAATCATAGTTACGGATCTACGGGAATTCCAGAAACGATGAAAGGCAGATTCTGGGAGCGCAGAAACAGAAGGGCACACAAAGAGATATCCAATCTCGGAGGGGCTCCCGCCCCTCCGCCGTGATGGAGACCATGGACCAGAGGGTAAACCCTTCTCCCATCTAGGGAGGAGGTCAAGGAATAATAAGAAGAAGGGGGGATCTCTCCCCCTCTCTCTCGGCGGCGCCGGAACGCCGCCCGGGACATCATCGTGTGACGGCGATCTACACCAACACCTCCGTCATCTTCACCAACACCTCCATCACCTTCCCCCATCTATATTCAGCGGTCCACTCTCCTCCAACCCGCTGTACCCTCTACTTGAACATGGTGCTTTATGCTTCATATTATTATCCAATGATGTGTTGCCATCCTATGATGTCTGAGTAGATTTTCGTTGTCCTATCGGTGATTGATGAATTGCTATGATTGATTTAATTTGCTTGTGGTTATGTTGCTATCCTTTGGTGCCCATCATATGAGCGCGCGCGTGGATCACACCATAGGGTTAGTAGTATGTTGATAGGACTATGTATTGGAGGGCAAGGGTGACAGAAACTTCAGCCTAGCATAGAAATTGATGCATACGGGATTGAAGGGGGACCAATATATCTTATTGCTATGGTTGGGTTTTACCTTAATGAACGTTAGTAGTTGCGGATGCTTGCTAATAGTTCCAATCATAAGTGCATAGAATTACAAGTAAGGGATGACATGCTAGCAGTGGCCTCTCCCACATAAAACTTGCTATCGGTCTAGTAACGTAGTCAATTGCTTAGGGACAATTCCGCAACTCCTACCACCACTTTTCCACACTCGTTAGACTAACGTAATTGTTTCTTTATCTAACCAGCCCCTAGTTTTTATTTACGTGTTCTCTCTTTTCTTGCAAACCTATCCTATCAAGCCTACAAAGTACTTCAAGTTTCATACTTGTTCTAGGTAAAGCGAACCTAAAGTGTGGTAGAGTTGAATCGGTGGTCGATAAAACTTGAGGGAATATTTGTCCTACCTTTAGCTCCTCGTTGGGTTCGACACTCTTACTTATCGAGAAAGGATACAATTGATCCCCTATACTTGTGGGTTATCAAGATATGACTGCTATATTCTCCGATTTTTGTGAAAAGATCATTGAGGTTTTCATGGATGATTTTTTCGTTGATGGAACTTCTTTTGATGATTGCTCAAGCAATCTTGATCGAGTTTTGGAGAGATGTGAGCAAACTAACATTGTCTTGAATTAGGAGAAGTGCCACTTTATGGTAAATGAAGGTGTTGTCTTGGGTCATAAAATTTCCGAATGAGGTATTGAGGTGGATAAGGCTAAAGTTGATGCAATTGAGAAGATGGCATGTCCTAAAGATATTAAAGGTATTCGTAGTTTCCTTGGTCATGCTGGTTTTTATAAGAGGTTTATTAAAGACTTCTCAAAAATTTATAGCCCTCTTACTAATTTATTACAAAAAGATGTTCCTTTCGTCTTTGATGATGATTGTGTAGAAGCCTTTGAAACACTTAAGAAAACCTTAACCTCCTCACCTATTGTTAAACCACCTAATTCGAATTTGCCTTTTGAAATTATGTGTGATGTTGATGATTATGATGTCGCTGTTGTTCTAGGAAAAAGTGTTGATACGAAATTAAATGCTATCTATTATGCTAGTAAAACTCTAGACAACGCTCAAAGAAATTATGCTACCACTAAAAAGTAAATCTTAGCAGTTGTATTTGCTTGCGATAAATTCAGATTTTACATTGTTGATTCTAAAGTAATTGTTCACACTGATCATGCAGCTATTAAATATCTTATGGAAAAGGTAGATGTTAAGCTTAGACTTATTAGGTGGGTTCTTTTGCTACAAGAATTTGATTTGCATATCATTGATAGGGAAGGAGCTAAGAACCCCGTAGTTGATAACTTGTCTAGGTTAGAAAATGTTCTTGATGACCCACTACCTATTGAGGATAGCTTCCCTGATGAACAACTAGGTCTGGTTAATGTTTCTCATAACACACCGTGGTTTGCTGATTATGCTAAATACATACCACCTAGTCTCACCTATCACCGAAAGAAAAAATACTTCTTTGATTTGAGAAATTAGTTTTGGGATGACTCACATCTTTATAAAGAGGGAGTAGATGGTATTATTAGATGTTATATACCTGAGCATGAACAAGAAAAAATCCTTCGGAAGTGTAACTCTGAGGCTTATGGAGGACACTATGCGGGAGATAGAAACGCACACAAGGTATTACAGTCTAGATTTTATTGGCCTACTATTTTGAAAGATGCTTGTAAGTTTGTCCTCTATTGTGATGAATCTCATAGACTTGGTAATACTAGTAGACGCCAAGAAATGCCTATGAATTATCCAGTAGTTATTGAACCAGTTGATGTTTGGGGATTTGACTATATGAGACCCTTTACTTCCTCTAATGGGTATACACATATTTTGGTTGCGGTTGGTTATGTCACTAAATGGGTAGAAGCTATTCCAACCAATAGTGCTGATTATAACACCTCTATTAAAATGCTTAAGGAAGTTATTTTCCCATGTTTTGGAGTCCCTAGATATTTAACGATGAATGGTGGTTCACATTTATTCATGGTGCTTTTCGTAAGTTGATTGCTAGATATGATACTAACCATAGAATTGCATCCCCCTATCATCCTCAATCTAGTGGTCAAGTAGAATTAACCAATAGAGAAATAAATTTAATATTGGAAAAAACTGTCAATAGGTCCCGAAAGAATTGGTCTAAGAAATTAGATGATGCATTGTGGGCCTACACAATAGCTTATAAAAATCCTATGGGTATGTCTTCTTATAAAATGGTTTATGGAAAAGCATGTCATTTAGCTCTTGAGTTAGAACATAAAGCTTATTGGGCAATTAAAGAACTCAACTATGATTTCAAACTTGCTGGTGTAAAGAGTGTTGGGGAACGTTGCATGGGAAACAAAAAAATTCCTACACACACGAAAGACCTATCCATGGTGATGATCATCTACGAGAGGAGAGATCGGATCCACATACCCTTGTAGATCGCGAAGCGGGAAGCATTAAGAAACGCAGTTCATGTAGTCGGACATCTCTATGATCCAAATCGCAAGTCGTCCCACGAACTCCGTCCCGATCCAGCGCCGAACGGACGGCACCTCCGCGTTCAACACACGTGCAACTCGATGACGATCTCTGCCTTCTTGATCCAGCAAGAGAGACGAAGAGGTAGCTCAATTCTCCGGCAACACGACGGCATGGCGGCGATGGTGGTGGAGCTACTACGGCAGGGCTCCCAACTGTCTCTTTTGGGTAACCTATGAATATACACTTTTCCGCTTTGGGTTCCAGCTTTTCAGGCTGAAGCTTTTTGACATAAGCATCACATCCCCAAACTTTAAGAAACTATAACTTTGGCTTCTTTCCATACCACATTTCATATGGTGCCGTCTCAACGGATTTTGATGGTGCCCTATTTAAAGTGAATGCAGCTCTCTCCAATGCATAGCCCCAAAATGATAACAGCAAATCCGTAAGAGACATCATAGAACGCACCATATCTAATAAAGTACGATTATGACATTCGGACACACCATTACGAATTGGTGTTCCACGCGGTGATAAGTGTGAAGCAATTCCACATTGTATTAAGTGAGCACCAAACTCGTAACTCAGATACTAACCTCCTCGATTAGATCGTAGGAATTTGATCTTCTTGTTACGATGATTTTTAGCTTCACTCTTAAATTGCTTGAACTTTTCAAACGTTTCAGATTGTGCTTCATCAAGTAAATATAACCATATATACTCAAATCATTACTGAAGGTGAGAAAATAGCGATATCCATCACGCGCCTCTTTGCTCATTGGTTCGCACACATCAGTATGTATGATCACCAACAAGTGACTTGCACGCTCCATTGTTTCGGAGAACGGAGTCTTAGTCATCTTGCCCATGAGGCATGGTTCACATGTGTCAAGTGATTCAAAATCAAGTGACTCCAAAAGTCCATCAGCATGGAGTTTCTTCATGCGTTTTATACCAATATGACCTAAGCGGAAATGCCACAAGAAAGTGGTGCTAACATTATTAACTCTACATCTTTTGGTACCAATGTTAAGGACATGGGCGTCATCACTATCGAGATTCAACATAAACAAACCCCTCACATTGGGTGCATGACCATAAAAGACATTACTTATATAAATAGAACAACCATTATTCTCAGACTTAAATGAGTAACCGTCTCGCAATAAACAAGATCCAGATATAATGTTCATGCTTAACAGAGGCACTAAATAACATTTATTCAGGTTCATTACTAATCCCGATGGTAACTGAAATGAGATTTGTCGACAGCAATCGCATCAACCTTGGAACCATTTCCCACGCGCATCGTCACTTCATCCTTCGCTAGCCTTTGTTTATTCCGCAGTTCCTGTTTCGAGTTGCAAATGTGAGCAATAGAACCGATATCAAATACCCATGCACTACTACGAGAGCTCGTGAGGTACACATCAATAACCTGTATATCAACTATACCTTCTTTGGCGTTCGCCGCCTGCTTATCGGCCATATACTTGGTGCAGTTCCACTTCCAGTGACCAGTCCCCCTGCAATGATAACACTCAATCTCCGGCTTGGGTCCAGACTTGGGTTTCTTCGTCGGAGGGGCAACAACTTTGCCACTCTTCTTGGAGTTACCCTTCTTTCCCTTGCCGTTTTTCTTGAAACTAGTGGTCTTATTGACCATCAACACTTGATGCTCTTTCTGGATTTCCGACTCTGTCACTTTCAGCATCGCAAACAGCTCGGCGAGTGACTTATTCATCCCTTGCATGTTATAGTTCAACACAAAGACTTTGTAGCTAGGTGGCACTGATTTAAGAACTTTGTTAGTGATACCTCCGGCGGGAGAGCAATTCCCAGCTCAGCCATACGATTAGAGTACCGAGACATTCTGAGCACATGTTCACTGACAGACCCATTCTCCTCCATTTTGCAAGCATAGAATTTATCGGAGGTCTCATACCTCTCGATCTGGGCATTCTTCTCAAAGATAAAATTCAACTCCTGGAACATCTCATATGGTCCATGACGTTCAAAACGTCTCTTTAGTACCGGTTCTAAGCCATACAAAACTGCATGTTAAACTAATGAGTAGTCATCCTTGCGCGTGTGCCACACGTTCATAACGTCTGGCAACGCCGTTTCGGGGGGTGCATGACCTATTGGTGTATCAAGAACATATTGCTTTTGGGCAGCCATGAGGATAAGCCTCATATTATGGGCCGAGTCAACAAAGTTGCTTCCATTATCTTTCAGCTTAGCTTTCTCTAGGAATGCATTAAAATTCAGGGTTGCTACTATGCAAGCCATTGATCTACAACATAAAATTTTGCAAAGATTAATTCGACTATATTCAAGATAATTGAGTCTAGCTAATCATATTACTAATAAACTCCCACTCAAATTGACATCCCTCTAGTCATTTGAGTTTAGCTTCAATGGTGAACATCTCCATGTTGATCATATCCACTATATGACTCATGCTCGACCTTTCAGTCTCCTATGTTCCGAGTCCATGTCTATACATGCTAGGCTCGTCAAGTTTAACCAGAGTGTTTCGCGTGTGCAACTGTTTTGCACCCGTTGTATGTGAACGTATAGTCTATCACACCCGATCATCACGTGGTGTCTCGAAACGACAAACTGTAACAATGATGCATAGTCAGGGAGAACACAATTATATCTTGAAATTTTAGTGGGGGATCACTTATAATGCTACCGTCGTCCTAAGCAAAATAAGGTGCATAAAAGGATTAACATAACATGCAAATCATAAGTGAAATGATATGGCCATGAACTTGTGCTTCTTGATCTCCATCACCAAAGCACCGGCATGATCTCCATCGTCACCGGCGCCACACCATGATCTCCATCATTGTGCTGCCATCGAGGTTGTCGCGCTAACTATGTTGTTACTACTAAAGCTACTACTAGCGATAAAGCGAAGCATCACCAAGCACAAAATAATTAAAGACAACCCTATGGCTCCTACCGGTTGCCGTAGCATCGATGTGCAAGTCAATATTTTAACTATTACAACATGATCATCTCATACATCTAATATATCATATCATGTCTTTGTCCATATTACATCACATGCATACCCTGCAAGAACAAGTTAGACGTCCTCTAGTTTGTTGTTGCAAATTTTACGCGACTGCTATGGGTATCTAGTATAATCGCATCTTACTTACGCAAAGCCACAACGGTGATATGCAAATTGCTATTTAACCTTATCCAAGGGCCGCCTCGGTCAAATCCGATTCAACTAAATTTGAAGAAACAAACACCCGCCAGTCATCTTTATGCAATAAGTTGCATGTTAGTCGATGAAACCGGTCTCTCGTAAGCGTATGACTAATGTTGGTCCGCGCCGCTTCAATCCAATAATACCGCTGAATCAAGAAAAGACTAAGGAGGGAAAAAAATTCAACATCAATGCCCACAAACTATTTTGTGTACTACTGGAGATGTCATCTACGCATGAACCTAGCTCTTATACCACTGTTTGGGAACACTGCATGGGAAACAAATATTTCCTACGCACCTGAAAGAACTATCCATGGTGATGATAATCTATGAGAGGGGAAATTGGATCTACATACCCTTGTAGATCGCTAAGCGGGTAGCATTAAGAAACGTGGTTGATGTAGTCGAACATCTCCGAGATCCAAATCGCAAGTCGTCCCATGAACTCTGTCCTGATCTTTCGCCGAACGGATGGCACCTCTGCGTTCAGCACACGTGCAACTCGATGACGATGTCCGCCTTCTTGATCCAGAAAGAGAGGAAGAGTTAGCTGAATTCTCCGGCAGCACAGCAGCGTGGCGGCGATGGTGGTGGAGCTACTTCGGCAGGGCTTCGCCGTACCGTACCGAACTAGCTACAGGGTGTCACGAAGTGGTGGAGGGAGAGAGGGATGTGCCTTGGCTTGAGGTGCCAAAAACCTCTCTCACCTCCACTATATACAGGAGGGAGGGGAGGGGTGGCTCCCTAGGGCAAGGCCCTAGGGTTCGGTCGGCGCAAGAGGGGATGGGGGAGTCCTCCTCCAACACAACTTGGAAGGAGCAGTCCCCCTTCCCCAATTCGATTTGGCCCACCCATCTTTCCTTTCTTACTTGGACAAAATAGGCCTCTTTGGGCTTGCCACCAGCCCACTAGAGGTTGGTGTGCCACCCTTGGACTTCTTTGGTTCTCTCCCGGGTGGGTGGCCCCTCCCGATTGAACTCCGGAACCCATTCGCCACTCGTGGTACTTTACCGATAATGCCCAAAAACCTTCTGGAAGCCAAATTGATACTTCCTACATTTCAATCTTCGTCTCTGGACCATTCCGAAAACCCTCGTGATGTCCGGGATCTCATCTGGGATTGCGAACAACCTTCGGTTACCAACATCAATAATTCAAGTATACTGAAACGTCACCAAACGTTAAGTGTGCAGACCCTGCATGTTCGAGAACTATGTAGACATCACCGAGACACTCTCCGGTCAGTATCCAATAGCGGGACCTGGATGCCCATATTGGACCCTACATATTCTACGAAGATCTTATCGGTTGAACCTCTATGTCAAGGATTCAGTTAATCCCGTATAACATTCCCTTTGTCCTTCGGTATGTTACTTGCCCGAGATTCGATCGTCGGTATCTCCATACCCATTTCAATCTCATTACCGGCAAGTCTCTTTAATCATTCTGCAATACAAGATCCCATGGCTAACTCTTTATTCACATTGCTTGCAAGGCTTGTTTGTGATGTTGTATTTGTTGGGTAACGTAGCATAAATTCAAAAAAATTCCTACGCATATTCAGATCTTCCTATGGAGAGACCAGCAACGAGAGAGGGGTGAGTTCATCTTCATACCTTTGAAGATCGCTAAGAGGAAGCGTTGCTAGAACGCGGTTGATGGAGTCGTACTCGCGGCGATTCAGATCGCGGTGTGATTCCGATCTAGTGCCGAACTACGGCACCTCCACGTTCAACACACGTGCAGCCCGGTGATGTCTCCCGCACCTTGATCCAGCAAGGAGGAGGGAGAGGTTGGGGAAGATCTCCGGCAGCATGACGGCGTGGTGTCGATGGAGAGACGAGGTCTCTCGGCAGGGCTTCGCGAAGCACCGGCAGAGAGGAGGAGAAGGAAGAGCAGGGCTACGCCGAGGGTGAGGAAGATTGGTCTGTCCAACAGCCCAAAGTGCCCACTATATATAGGGGAAGGGAGGGGCTGCGCCCCCTTGAGGGTTTCCCTCTCCTGGGAGGGGCGGCAACCCTAGATGGGGAGGAGGTGCGGCGGCCAGGAGGGGAGGAGGGGTGGCGCACCCTTCTGGTGGGCCTTAGGCCCACTTGCGCTAGGGTTCCCCCCTCTCCCCTCTTCTTGCGCCATGGGCTGAGTGTGGGGGGCGCACCAGCCCACCTAGGGGCTCGTTCCCTCCAGCACTTGGCCCATCTAGCCTCCCGGGGTCGTGGCCCCCTTCCGGTGGACCCCCGGGGCCACTTCCCGTGGTCCCGGTACGTTACCGGCGACGCCCAAAACACTTCCGGTGTCCAAAACCATCCGTCCTATATATCAATCTTTACCTGTGGACCATTCTAGAGCTCCTCGTGATGTCCGGGATCTCATCCGGGACTCCGAAAAACTTTTGGTAATCTCGTATAATAATTCCCTATAACCCTAACATCATTGAACCTTAAGTGTGTAGACCCTACGGGTTCGGGAGACAGGCAGACATGACCGAGACACCTCTCTGGCCAATAACCATCAGCGGGGTCTGGATACCCATGGTGGCTCCCACTTGCTCCATGATGATCTCATCGGATGAACCACGATGTCAAGGATTCGATCAATCCCGTATACAATTCCCTTTGTTTGTCGGTATAGAACTTGCCCGAGATTCGATAGTCGGTATACCTATACCTTGTTCAATCTCGTTACCGGTAAGTCTCTTTACTCGTTCCGTAGCACGTCATCGTGTGACTAACTCCTTAGTCACATTGAGCTCATGATGATGTTCTACCGAGTGGGCCTAGAGATACCTCTTCGTCAAGCGGAGTGACAAATCCCGATCTTGATTCGTGCCAACCCAACAGACACTTTCAGAGGTACCCGTAGTGCACCTTTATAGTCACCCAGTTACGTTGTGACGTTTGATACACCCGAAGCACTCCTACGGTATCCGGGAGTTGCACAATCTCACGGTCGAAGGAAAAGACACTTGACATTTAGAAAAGCTTTAGCATACGAACAATACGATCTAGTGCTATGCTTAGGATTGGGTCTTGTCCATCACATCATTCTCCCAATGATGTGATCCCGTTATCTATGACATATAATACCCATGACCAGGAAACCATGATCATCTATTGACTAACGAGGTAGCCAACTAGAGGCTTGCTAGGGACACATTGTGATCTATTTATTCACACATGTATTACTGTTTCCTGTTAATACAATTATAGCATGAACAATAGGCGATTATCATGAACAAGAAAATATGATAATAACCATCTTATTATTGCCTCTAGGGCATATTTCCAACAGTCTCCCACTTGCACTAGAGTCAATAATCTAGTTACATTGTGATGTATCGAACACCCATAGCATTATGGTGTTGATCATGTTTTGCTCGTGGAAGAGGTTTAGTCAACGGGTCTGCAACATTCAAATCCGTGTGTACTTTACAAATCTCTATTACTCCACTCTGGACATGGTCCTGGATGGAGTTGTAGCGGCGTTTGATGTTCTTCGTCTTCCGGTGAAACCTGGGCTCCTTGGCTATGGCAATGGCCCCAGTGTTATCACAGAAGAGTGTCATTGGACCCGACGCGCTTGGAACCACTCCAAGGTCGGTGATGAGCTCCTTCATACAAATTCCTTCATGAGCCGATTCTAAAGCAGCTATGTACTCCGCTTCACATGTAGATGCTGCCATGACTTCTTGCTTGCTGCTGCACCAGCTCACTGCCCCACCATTCAAAACATATACGTATCCGGTCTGTGACTTAGAGTCATCCGGATCTGTGTTGAAGCTAGCGTCGACGTAACCCTTTACGACGAGCTCTTCGTCACCTCCATAAACGAGAAACATTTCCTTAGTCCTTTTCAGGTACTTAAGGATATTCTTGACCGTTGTCCAGTGTTCCATACTGGCATCACTTTGGTACCTCCCTACCAATCTTATGGCAAGGTTTATATCAGGTCTGGTACACAGCATTGCATACATAAGAGATCCTATGGCTAAAGCGTAGGGGACAAAACTCATCTTCTCTCTATTTGCTGCCGTGGTCGGCGACTGAGTCTTACTCAATCTCATACCTTGCAAAACTAACAAGAACCCTTTCTTTGAGTTTTCCATATTGAACTTCTACAATATCTTGTCAAGGTATGTACTTTGCGAAAGACCTATGAGGCGTCTCGATCTATCTCTATAGATCTTGATGCCTAATATGTATGCAGCTTCTCCAAGGTCCTTCATTGAAAAACTCTTGTTCAAATAGGCCTTTATGCTCTCCCATATCTCTATATTATTCCCCATCAATAATATGTCATCCACATACAGTATGAGGAAAGCTACAGAGCTCCCACTCACTTTCTTGTACAGACAGGCTTCTCCGTAAACCTGTATGAACCCAAACGCTTTAATCACCTCATTAAAGCGAATGTTCCAACTCCGAGATGCTTGCACCAGCCCATAGATGGAGTGCTGGAGCTTGCACACTTTGTTAGCACCCTTAGGGTCGACAAAACCTTCTCGTTGCATCATATACAACTCTTCCTTAAGGTTCCCGTTAAGGAACGCTGTTTTGACGTCCATTTGCCAAATTTCATAATCATAAAAGGCGGAAATTGCTAACATGATTCGAACTGATTTCAGCTTTGCTACGGGAGAGAAAGTCTCTTCGTAGTCAATTCCTTGAATTTGTCGAAAACCCTTTGCGACAAGTCGAGCTTTATAAACGGTTACATTACCGTTTGCATCAGTCTTCTTCTTGAAGATCCATTTACTTTCTATGGCTCGCCGGTCATCGGGCAAGTCCACCAAAGTCCATACTTTGTTCTCATACATGGATCCTATCTCGGATTTCATAGCTTCAAGCCATTTGTTGGAATCCGGGCCCACCATTGCTTCTTCATAGTTCGAAGGTTCACCATTGTCCAACAACATGATTTCCATCACAGGGTTGCCGTACCACTCTGGTGCGGAGCGTACCCTCATGGACCTTCGCGGCTCAGTAGTAACTTGATCCAAAGCTTCATGATCATTATCATTAACTTCCTCTTCAGTTGGTGTAGGTGCCATAGGAACAACTTCCCGCGCTGCGCTACTATCGTGTTCGAGAGGGGGTGTGATTACCTCATCAAGTTCTACCTTCCTCCCACTTACTTCTTTTGAGAGAAACTCTTTCTCTAGAAAGGATCCGTTCTTGGGAACAAAGGTTTTACCTTCGGATCTAAGATAGAAGGTATACCCAATAGTTTCCTTAGGGTACGCATTTCTCGTCTTTGGGTTCGAGCTTTTCTGGTTGAAATTTCTTCACATAAGCGCCGCAGCCCCAAACTTTAAGAAACGACAACTTAGGTTTCTTGCCAAACAATAGTTCATACGGTGTCATCTCAACAGATTAAGACGGTGCCCTATTCAAAGTGAATGCTGCAGTTTCTAATGTGTATCCCCAAAATGACAGCGGTAAGTCGGTAAGAGATATCATAGATTGTACCATATCTAATAAAGTATGATTACGACGTTCAGACACTCTGTTGCGTTGCGGTGTGCCAGGCGGCGTCAGTTGTGAAACGATTCCACACTTCCTTAGGTGTGTGCCAAACTCGTGACTCAAATATTCTCCTCCACGATCAGATCGTAGACATTTAATTTTTCTGTCACGTTGATTCTCAACCTCACTCTGAAATTCCTTGAACTTTTCAAACGTCTCAGATTTGTGCTTCATCAAGTAGATATACCCATACCTATTCAAATCATCGGTGAGAGTGAGAACATAACGATAGCCACCGCGAGCTTCAACGCTCATTGGACCACACACATCAGTATGTATTATTTCCAATAAGTCGGTTGCTCTCTCCATTATTCCTGAGAATGGAGTCTTAGTCATCTTGCCCATGAGGCACGGTTCGCATGTGTCAAATGATTCAAATTCGAGAGACTCTAATAGTCCATCAGTATGGAGCTTCTTCATGCGCTTAACACCGATATGACCAAGGCGGCAGTGCCACAAGTATGTGGGACTGTCATTATCAACTTTACATCTTTTGGTACTCACACTATGAATATGCGTAACATCACGATCGAGATTCATCAAGAATAAACCATTCACCAACGGAGCATGACCATAAAACATATCACTCATATAAATAGAACAACCATTATTCTCTGACTTCAATGAGTAGCCGTCTCGCATTAAGCAAGACCCTGATACAATATTCATGCTCAAAGCTGGTACTTAATAACAATTATTAAGGTTTAAAACTAATCCCGACGGTAGATGTAGAGGTAGCGTGCCGACGGCGATCACATCGACCTTGGAGCCATTCCCGACGCGCATCGTCACCTCGTCCTTGGCCACTCTCCGCTTATTCCGTAGTTCCTGCTTGGAGTTGCAAATGTGAGCAACAACACCGGTATCAAATACCCAGGAGCTACTACGAGCGCTGGTAAGGTACACATCAATAACATGTATATCACATATACCTTTAAAGTTGCCGGCCTTCTTGTCCGCTAAGTATTTGGGGAAGTTCCGCTTCCAGTGACCCTTTGCCTTGCAATAGAAGCACTCAGTCTCAGGCTTGGGTTCATTCTTTTTCTTCTTCCCAGCATCGGGCTTACCGGGCGCGGCAACGGATTTTCCGTCTTTCTTGAAGTTCTTCTTACCCTTGCCCTTCTTGAAACTAGTGGTCTAGTTGACCATCAATACTTGATGCTCTTTCTTGATTTCTACTTCCTCAGACTTGAGCATCGAGTACAACTCGGGAATGGTCTTCTCCATCCCTTGCATGTTGTAGTTCAGCACAAAACCTTTGTAGCTTGGTGGGATAGACTGGAGGATTCTGTCAATTATAGCATCATCCGGAAGTTCGACTCCAAGTGAAGTCAGATGACCGTGTAACCCAGACATTTTGAGTATGTGCTGACTGACAGAACTGTTCTCCTCCATCCTACAGCTAAAGAACTTGTCAGAGACTTCATATCTCTCAACACGGGCATGAGCTTGAAAAACTAGCTTCAGCTCTTGGAACATCTCATATGCACCGTGTTGCTCAAAACGCCTTTGGAGCCCCGTTTCTAAACTGTATAACATGCCACACCTAACCAGAGAGCAGTCATCACTCCGCGTTTGCCAGACATTCAGAATGTCCTGGGCTGCTGCAGGAGAGGGAGGGTCACCTAGCGGCGCATCAAGGACATAAGCCTTTTTAGCTGCTTCAAGGATGAGCTTCAAGTTGCGAACCCAGTCCGCATAGTTGCTACCATCATCTTTCAGCTTGTTTTTCTCTAGGAATGCGTTGAAATTGAGGTTGACGTTGGCCATCTACAATATTTATAAAGACAACTTTTAGACTAAGTTCATGACAATTAAGTTCATTTAATCAAATTAAGTATGAACTCCCACTTAAATCGACATCCCTCTAGTCATCTAAGTGATACATGATCCATGTTGACTAACCCGTGTCCGATCATCACGTGAGACGGACTAGTCACCATGGTGAGCAACTTCATGCTGATCGTGTTCAACCATACGACTCATGTTCAACCTTTCGGTATCTTGTTTTTGAGGTCATGTTTATACATGCTAAGCTCGTCGAGTCAACCTAGGTGTTTCGCGTGTGTAAATCTGGCTAACACCCGTTGTATGCGAACGTTAGAATCTATCACACCCGATCATCACGTGGTGGTTCGAGACAACGATCCTTCGCAATGGTGCACACTTAGGGGAATACATTCTCGAAATTTTAAGAGGGATCATCTTATTATGCTACCGTGGTTCTAAGCAATAAGATGAAAAATATGATAAACATCACATTGCAATCATATAGTGCCATGATATGGCCATTATCATCTTTGCTCTTTCGATCTCCATCTTCAGGCATCGCATGATCATCATCGTCACCGGGGTGACACCATGATCTCCACAATCATGATCTCCATCATCGTGTCTCCATGAAGTCGTCATGCCAACTACTACTATCACAACTACTATCACTACTACTATAGCTAACCGTTAGCAATGAAGTAAAAGTAGTAAGCACATGGCGTTGCATCTCATACAATAAATTAAGACAACTCCTATGGCTCCTGCCGGTTGTCATACTCATCGACATTCTAGTCGTGAAACCTATTACAATAACATGATCATCTCATACATCATACATGCAACATCACAACTTTGGCCATATCACATC
Organism: Hordeum vulgare subsp. vulgare; assembly: GCF_904849725.1. Lineage (NCBI taxonomy): Eukaryota > Viridiplantae > Streptophyta > Magnoliopsida > Poales > Poaceae > Hordeum > Hordeum vulgare. The sequence goes on along the minus strand of NC_058521.1, from coordinate 548,381,992 downwards.
ACATGTCAAACCCTGCAAAAACAAGTTAGACGTCCTCTAATTGTTGTTGCAAGTTTTACGTGGCTGATTTGGGTTTCTAGCAAGAACGCCTTCTTACCTACGTGACAGCCACAACGACGATATGCCAAAGCTATTTACCCTTCGTAAGAGCCCTTTTTATCAAATCCAATCCGACTAGAGTGGGAGAGACAGACACCCGCTAGCCACCTTTATGCACGGTGTGCATGTTTGTCGGTGGAACCAGTCTCACGTAAGCGTACATGTAAGGTCGATCCGGGCTGCTTCATCCCACAATACCGCCGGAAAGGAATAAAAATAGTAGCGGCAAGAAATTGACAAATTATCGCCCACAACCTTTTGTGTTCTACTCGTGCATAGAATCTACGCATAGAAAACCTGGCTCGGATGCCACTGTTGGGTAACGTAGCATAAATTAAAAAAATTTCCTACGCATATTAAGATCTTCCTATGGAGAGACTAGCAACGAGAGACAGGTGAGTTCATATTCATACCTTTGAAGATCGCTAAGCGTAAGCGTTGCTAGAACGCGGTTGATGGAGTCGTACTCGCGGCGATTCAGATCGCGGTGTGATTCCGATCTAGTGTCGAACTACGGCACCTCCGCGTTCAACACACGTGCAGCCCAGTGACGTCTCCTGCACCTTGATCCAGCAAGGAGGAGAGAGAGGTTGGGGAAGATATCCGGCAGCACGACGGCGTGGTGTTGATGGAGAAACGAGGTCTCCCGACAGGGCTTCGCCAAGATTGGTCTCTCCAACAGCCCAAAGTTCCCACTATATATAGGGGAAGGGAGGGGCTGCGCCCCCTTGAGGGTTTCCCTCTCCTGGGAGGGGCGGAAACCCTAGATGGGGAGGAGGTGCGGCGGCTAGGAGGGGAGGAGGGGTGGCGCACCATTCTAGTGGGCCTTAGGCCCACCTGCACTAGGGTTCCCCCCCTCTCCCCTCTTCTTGCGCCATGGGCTGAGTGTGGGGGGCGCACCAGCCCACCTAGGGGATGGTTCCCTCCCACACTTGGTCCATCTAGCCTCCCGGGGTCGTGGCCCCCTTCCGGTGGACCCCTGGGGTCACTTCCGGTGGTCCCGGTACGTTACCGGCGATGCCCGAAACACTTCCTATGTCCAAAACCATCCGTCCTATATATCAATCTTTACCTCCGGACCATTCCGGAGCTCCTCGTGACGTGTGGGATCTTATCCGGGACTCCGAACAACTTTAGGTAACCTCGTATAACAATTCCCTATAACCCTAGCGTCATCGAACCTTAAGTGTGTAAACCCTACGGGTTCGGGAGACACGCAGACATGACCGAGACACCTCTCCGGCCAATAACCATCAGCGGGGTCTGGATACCCATGGTGGCTCCCACTTGCTCCACGATGATCTCATCGGATGAACCACGATGTCAAGGATTCGATCAATCCCGTATACAATTCCCTTTGTCTGTCGGTATAGAACTTGCCCGAGATTCGATCGTCGGTATACCTATACCTTGTTCAATCTCGTTACCGGTAAGTCTCTTTAATAGTTCCGTAGCACGTCATCGTGCGATTAACTCCTTAGTCACATTGAGATCATGATGATGTTCTACCGAGTGGGCCCAGAGATACCTCTCCGTCACGTGGAGTGACAAATCCCGATCTCGATTCATGCCAACCCAACAGACACTTTCAGAGGTACCCGTAGTGCACCTTTATAGTCACCCAGTTACTTGATACACCCAAAGCACTCCTACGGTATCCGGGAGTTGCATAATCTCACGGTCGAAGGAAAATACACTTGACATTTAGAAAAGCTTTAGCATATGAACAATACGATCTAGTGCTATGCTTAGGATTGGGTCTTGTCCATCACATCATTCTCCCAATGATGTGATCCCGTTATCAATGACATCTAATGCCCATGACCAGGAAACCATGATCATCTATTGACTAACGAGCTAGCCAACTAGAGGCTTGCTAGGGACACATTGTGATCTATTTATTCACACATGTATTACTGTTTCCTGTTAATACAATTATAGCATGAACAATAGACGATTATGATGAACAAGGAAATATGATAATAACCATTTTATTATTGCCTCTAGGGCATATTTCCATCAGTATTATCGAGTGGGTGCCAAGATACCTCTCCGTCATACGGAGTGACAAGTCCTAGTCTTGATCCCTAACTCAACGGACACCTGCGGAGATACCTGTAGAACACCTTTATAGTCACCCAGTTATGTTGCGACGGTTGATACACACAAGGAATTCCTTCGGTGTCACTCAGTTTCATGATCTCATGGTCATAGGAATGTATACTTGACATGCACAAAAGAGTAGCAACAAAAGAACACGATAACACTTGTCTCTTGTCCGTCACATCATTCTCCTAATGATGTGATCCCGTTATCAAGTGACAACACTTGTCTATGGCTAGTGAACCTTAACCATCTTTGATCAACGAGCTAGTTAACTAGAGGCTTACTAGGGACATTGTTTTTTCTATGTATCCACACATGTATTTGTGTTTCCATTCAATACAATTCTACATGGATAATAAACGATTATCTTTAAGCAGTAAATATAATAATACTATGTATTATTGCCTCTAGGGCGTATTTGCAACAAAGAGGTTATTCGATATTAGCTCATTAGATGAATGGAGAACCCAAGGTTATGAAAATGCCAAACTATTCAAAGAAAAAGTTAAAAGATGGCATGACAAAAGAATCGAAAAGCGGGAATTCAAAGTTGATGAATATGTTCTTATTAAAACCATAAGTTCAATGACTAATCATATTTGTAGCAAAAGTGCCAATCATACCATGGTTAATAAAATCACACAAGTATATAATATGGTGCTGGTTAATAAAACCATGGAAGTATATCAAAACCAGAAACACTCAAAGGATTGCACCAGGAACACATCACTTGCATTATAAGGTAGAAAGGACGAGTGTTCGGGAAAAAAGGCATAAAGTAGAAGGCTATTGCTATCACTTAGCAATGTATGAACCCACCAGTAACAACACCATGAGCAGTACGAACGCGAGGATTTGGTCAAATCCTATTTTGAAAGGAGCACATGACTACACCATAACCACAAGTGCCAACAAGTCATGGAAATCCTCTAAGGGTATAAACTCACTCAGACGTCCATTTGCATCATGTTTTGTTACTGTTATATATAGTATTTTTATGGATTATACCACTTTATGGAGTAATTCTAATGCCTTTTCTCTCATAATATGCAAGGTTTAGACCAACAGGGAGAATGCGGGAAGATGGAATTCTGGACCTGGAAAAGCTACGTTAGAGATACCTATTCTGCACACCTCCAAACCAGTGACCCAAAAAGCTACTTCACGTGTGTTTTGAGCGATCAAACCGGCAATTGATCCAGTTGCCTACTTGGCTTGCATACATGCACATGAGACTAGCCGGTCAACTAGCTTATTAGTACATGCCTATCTGCAGACTACATCTATGTACTTGTGCGTATTCCTTCATGAAGTAATCGACCGGAGTATCGCGTGAGTGCAAGGTTGATCTGCTGGAATGTACTGGACATCGATGTTCTGGTCCAACAACAACACCGTTTCATCAAACATGTTTTTTCCTAAAACTTTTGTTGCCTGAAATAGCCTTTTGAAGTCAACATAGATACAATTCAGTCGTCGATGTAGAGCCATTGCCTGCTTGGTCTTGGATTCAGCTTGCGGGATCTCCAGCACCCCCTTGCAGATTCATCTCCGTGAACTCCAACAGAGAATAAAGTATGAACCTTAATCTAAATTTCATCCAATTGGCCAAGTAAAAATGTGTTCTCACTATTTAATTTTGAAAAATTTAATCATACTAGTATCCAAACGATAATACATTGAGTCAAGTTTGTTATAGCCAAAATGAAACCATCCCAATACTTTCTAAATAATAAAAATAGGGAGGCGTGGATAGGAAGTGACCTTGAACTGATGTTGCTTCATGGTCGGGCATCCTCCTCCTCTCCCTGCATCGGGTGAGATGGTGATGAATGTGATGATGTTGCACGTGAGCGCATCTGCTGAATGGTTGGGTCATGGACGTTGTCCGTGGAGGTCGGCTGCTGCTACAGATCGAGTCCAAAAGATAAAAACAAGGGTATGAGTGAAAGAATAAATAAGGGGATTGGGATCCACGGGAGGAAGATCCCACCATGCCATGGTAGTTGTTGGAGGTTGGAGAGGGTGGCCCTGGCTGCTGCATCGCGGATTCGTCGAGGTCGTAGTGGGTTGTGGTGGATCACGACCAACCAGGGTCATCGCTGTCGGTGTCAAAACCGAGGGATATTGGGTGGGGGATCCCAAGTTGTGGACCTTGCATCAATGGGTTACAGGAGATGAAGGAGGCAGTGTTTACCTAGGTTCATGCCCTCTTGAGAAGGTAAAACCCTACGTCCTACTTGATTATATTGATATGGATGAGGATGACAAAGTTGATCTACCTCGAAATCGTATGAGCTAAAACCCTAGACGAGTTCACTTGCCTATAAGAATGAAGGCATCTGGTTTATATAGACACTAGGGGTTCCTAGGGCTACTTACAACCGACCTCGAGTCGGGGGTGGAGTTACCGACCTAGACCACTTAACTTGGATGACACACCAGTCTACGGAGCTTTCCTTCTTAAATATGAGGTTGTTACGCAATCCGGTCTTCAACATCACGAGCCATTAGGTCGGCCTCTCAGAGATGGGATGACCATTCAAGGACCCCTTGGTCTCGGACTCCCTCAGTAGAGCCCAAACAGGCATCCAACGCCGATGTACATGATCTTTGGTAGCTTCTCGTATCCAGAGTAATCGGCTTGCGAGGCGAGTTCATCTATCCCTTCTGACCCATAGGATAACGATTTAGTCATCGACGACCTCTTGATTATCCAGGCGTCGCGGGGCCCATGGCCTTTAACCTTTCCGCTCAAAGTCGATAGCAGTACTTGATTCCCGTGTGCATTAAGAAAGACAAGCAATCCAGCAGTTCCTCATGGAACCACTCCTCGGAGGCGTGGGGGCAAACACCCTATATGAGCACATCAAAACCCACCCTGGGTGACACTCAACTTCAAAGCATCACCAACAAACCCTAAAGTTTCAGCGCCCAGAGCCATGGCGGGTCCCTCCTCGCGACCCTTTGGCCCCCTACCAGGAGACTCGACAAGCTGCCATGTTTCCCTGCTCCAGTTGCACAACCTTGAAAACAAGTTTATCTTCCCACGTCGGATCTCGTGCCCACTCGCGCTGGATTGACCTCCGCAAATGGCGAGGCCTTTGCGTAGAATTTCCCTACCCCTCAAAATGGTGAAAGGATCTACTTCATTTCTTTCCTGCTACGTGGTCTGGGCTTTCCGGTCCACCCCTTCCTGAGGGGCTTACTAGAATTCTACGGGCTACAGCTCCATAACCTTACCCCGACCCAAACCTTCACATCTCAGGCTTCATACACTTGTGCGAGATGTTCTTGGGCTGCGAGCCCCTGAAAGCACATATGCTCCCTTGGTGGTTTTGATAATTCATGACAACATACATTGTCTCTTGGACTAACACTTTTACCTAGATATTTCAGAATAGTCCATGAAGATGCTTCGGCTAAGGATTATGTGGAGATGCCCCGTGATGCAAGAAAGGAATGGGATTGGCTCAAGCTTCAAGCTAGAAGACTCCTCATTTCATATTTGTGAGAAATCACTTTTGAGTCCGTAGGAAAGCCAATACTATTAAAAGAAGGTGAAGTATTAAAATGAACTGGTTGCTCAAGTGCTCTAAGTTAGCCACCAAAATACTCAGTCATTTTTCCCACATAACCATTATGTCCAAAACCACATACTCAAATTCAGTGCCACCAAGTTTTCCATTTCAGCCCCCACCGTTTTGAACTCACACAGAACCCTAGCCATTCCCACCAAATCGGTGCAACCAAAAACCATATCGGTGCTACCGAGTTTGGGTGACCAACTTTTGGTTGCCTCGATACATAAAATCAGAATTTCCGATTTTGAATATCGGTGTCACCGAGTTAGCTCATCTAACCGTTAGTCACTTTTCAGTGCCACCGAGTTGTGTATCGGTCTCACCGATATTCAAAAGTTACTACCTTTAGTGCATGTCGATACCACCTAGTTTGCCACTTCGGTGCCACCGAGTTTGTCACTTTGGGTGTAACAGTTGGATTTTGTATGCTGCCTATATATACCCCTTCACCCACCTCTCATTCGTGGGAGATGCACTCAGAACACACACTTCATTGCCAGATCCATTTTCTGAGAGAGAGACACCTACTCATGTGTTGAGACCAAGATATTCCTATCGAATCATTTGAAACTTGATCTCTAGCCTCCCCAAACTGTTTTCCACCAAATCAATCTCTCCTACCCATGCCTATTCTGTGAGAGAGTGATTTTTGTTGATGAGACTATATTTAGAAGCACAAGGGCAAGGAATTCATAGTTCTACCACATCTATTACCTTTTGGAGGGTGGTGCCTCCTAGATTGGTTAGGTGTCACTTGGGATCCTCCTACTTCGGGTTGTGGAATTGAACTAAGATGTTTGTAAGGGCAAGGAGATCGCCTACTTCCTGAAGATCTATTGTGAGTAAGGCTAGTCCTCCATGGATGGAAGCCGTGGTGGAATAGACAAGGCCAATTCTTCGTGCACCCTTCATGGGTGGAGCCCTCCGTGGATTCTTGCAGCTATTACCCTCCGTGGGTTGAAGTCTCCACTAACATGGACGTACGATAGCACCACCTATCGGAACCATGCCAAAAATCGCCTTGTCAACCTCTTTGCGTTTGATCTTCTAAACTCTACTCCTTTACATGTGCAAAGTCTTAACTTTTCGTCTGCCATATATGTTGACTAGCATGTGTAGGGTGTACTAGACTTGTTAGTATTGCCAAAATTCTACCCTTCATCAAAATAGGTAAGGCTAGGATTTTTATGTTGACAAGTAGTATATTCACCCCCCCTCTAGACACACCTTATTTTGATCCCTACGCCCCACTTCGACCTACGGAGAAAATACTTCTGTCTCATCCCCGAACTAGGGGAACGTCAATTAGGGATGTGGGCAGAGCCGAAATGTGGCGTATAGCCGGTATTGAATACCACGTCGGCACCCCAAAGAAGGAATCTAACGAGTGATCTTTGGAATGGTTTTATATTGAAGATGTTCCTTTATCCGAACCAGTTCGGAGGGGTCTTCCTGAATTTACCGAGGCCCACTTAAAGAAGCAGTTCAGCTGGCGGCCAAAGAGTTCCTCCCAAGAAGAGAGCTCCGAAGTAAAATGACTGGCCGCCAAAGTGAGATTACTTGCTCAAAGCGGGCTGACCAACATTGAGGTGATGGCTGCGGTAATTACCCGGTGCGTCCAGCCACTTCAACAGCGCACACACCCCTTATGGTGCTATAACAGGACAAATGATATGACCCGTTCCAGACGATAGGGACCGGACGATCACGAAGTCTTGGCAATTATTCCTTCCGACCTTTTCAAGGGGAAAAACAAGATTTTACCTGCCTCACCCCGAGGGACGACTTCTCGGCATATAATCCCATTGAATGGGTAAGTGTGATTATGTTCCCATAGCTTGGATACTTATGCTTGATTTTTCCGATCAATAACCTCCCGTCCTCCTTAGACGACTTGGAGGCATTGGATCGAGATGATCAACTATACTGCTCCTTGGCCCGAGAATTACTCCCATGACGATGACCCCATATTCCATGAGGATCCGGAGATTTCAATCGGTTTTGAGGATGGAGTCTTTTATCAAGAAAGCATCGACAAGCTCAAAGTTGCCCTTCAGGATGACAACCTTGAGTCTCTCCCATCTTCTGCAACAAACAAAAGGAAAGCCAACACTTGAAGAGGGGACATGCCTCCTGTCGTCCCAAATGTTCATGTCTCCACCCACAAGGGTCATAGGTGCACGGGCCGAACTCCGTCCCAGGATTTACCGGCTGGGGCTGCATCAAATGAGAACAAGTTTTCCAAACAAGGAGGAACGACGAAAAATATGTTGGTCGCCCCTTCAACCAAGAGGTATACATATCAATCATTTCCCTTTACAGTAATGATTGCCTTAAATGTTCATGACCCTTGGTCGGAATATTCAGGAGACGTGTGCAGCCTTCTTCATCCGAAGACGCTACCAAAGTGTGAGGTAGTCATCAAAAGCCGAGGCCTTTGGCCAATGCTAGGGTCCCAAATAAGGACCCACTTTCTGACAACCCCAAGAAGTGTTCGGCAAGTAATTCTGAATTCGAAAGCGCGACGAATCATCAGCGGCAAAAAAAGTCATTGCGTCACCCTGTTTTTTCTGAACGAGAGTTTAACGCTCTTAGCTTAGCACATGCATGCCTTGGGGCTGCACGAGCCGGACTCGAGGAAGCGGCCAGGTTGATGTCTTCCAATCTGTATGTAAGTGATCAGTTTTTGATAACCGAACATAAGTTAGAATCTAGTAGCCCCCAAGCCTTAATTTGGTTAGAACGACCGAGTTAAGTGTCGAGATAATAAGTGTCCACCATGCAGGCTCTAAAGCACAAGAACGAAAAACTGACCAAGGATTACGAGTTTAGCCACGCTGAATTGCAAGCCAGCAAGGCCGAACTAGAGGAGGTGAAGTAATTCACCGAAGAAGCACACAGTGAGTAAAATTATTTGAAATGTACTGAATTTTAATGGGATTTCCTTTATAACAGAGAAGTTTGTCATAACAGGCGAATCTATAGGCCAATTGCAAAAACGATTTAGATGCATCCCGAGATTCTCAGAAACCCAGCTTGAAGTTGGTCATCGCGTATTAAAGCTATGCCGTGAGGAAAATAACCAACTCAAGGAGTAGAATAAACGACAATCCGAAGAAATTGAGAGTTTGAAAGCTTAATTGGTGTAAAACCATGAAGAGAATCAGAAATTAAAGCGCGACATATTCTGTAAGCAAAATCCCAACCTGGAATGTGATAAATCACTTTTTATTGCGCTGATCGTAAAAACGTGCAATTCCTTTTGATCAGGTCTCTTGACTGGACGTCTCCAGGAAGAAGTTAGATCTTTCGGGGGGACCTGTTGAAGGAGTTATCCATTGTGCGTGAGCAAGCTCGAAAGGCTATGAGGAGCATGATGAAAGCATTATGGCCGAATGAAAGTCCTCCGCAATGAATGGTCAAGCTTGCCGAGCGGTTCGAAGGAGCCCGGAGTCGCATCGAGCTATGGAAAACTTTAGCCTGTCGAGAATGAGGTCGGGAGGCATGGGATATTGTCAAGACCCAGTTTACCCAAGTTAATCCAGAGCACATAGCCCGAGTTGGGCTGGCAGGGCCGGATGGTAAAGAGATACCTCTTGACCTGGTTTATGACCATGTGATGCCTGTTGCACGCCTTTCACACGAAGACTGCACCTTAGATGTCATAATAGATCATATGGACCAATCACCTAGCGTGTGTTTTATATGTAATTCGTGTGTCAAGACACTTCCTTCTGTGCTCGAAAACTCTGTCTTTAACTGGCCATCGGCTTCTACCTCCCCTGTTAATAATTGGGCAGTGTTCCGTACTATGTACCATGTGTAAGAGGAGCTAATTTGTGAGAACCAGGTAATTCGGCCATGTGGTGCGAACAGACATAGAGCACACGTGGGGATTATGTTATATTATGAAGCAACGTAAGAAACATCTTCCAAATAAAATAATTCCTCGATGGGTGCCTTTCTTCGGGCTACTACATAAAATGTGAATATTATAGCTATGTATCCGCGTAGTGCGGATAGCGGCTAGTTCGGGAGGAATGATCTTCTTTTGTGGCCAAGATTTCCGATTATATGAACCTCATTCGGAGACGACCAAGTTGTCTCTTAAGAAACGCTAGCTTTTGGCTTCACCCGTCAGAGGTACGTATCCGGGCGAAACGGTCGTAACAATCGCAGATGTGCTCCCTTTACCCCCTAGCTGAACATTCGGGAACGCAGAGGGTAAGCATAGGAGCAAGGCAGCCCATCATTGCAAGAATCTTAAGTCCAAGTGATGCATATAGTGGCATAAATCAATGTTCATTCGAGTCATATAATATATAAATATGTAGGAGAAATAAATACATTGAACGACTTCCCTATGAAGCCCCCAAGTGCTAACAGGTTGGGACATTGTATTTATCATGAATGTGTTTCGGTAAATGCTTGAAACAGTTCGGTTGATCCAAACATATCCTGGGAGAGTCTAAGTAATCCTACAAAAGTAAACAAGAAATCTTGAAAAGTAAAAATGCAAGGGGGGTAAAGAAGGTGACGATATCGATCTAGCCGTAGAATTGGCGAAGGCGAGCTGCATTCCATGGGTCTGGCTCGAGGCGGTTGTTGTTGGATATATGCCCTAGAGGCAATAATAAAATAGTTATTATTATATATCCTGTTTCAAGATAATTGTTTATTATCCATGATATAATTGTATTGAATGGAAACACAAATACACGTGTGGATATATAGACAAAACAATGTCCCAAGTGAGCCTCTAGTTGACTAGCTCATTAATCAAAGATGGTTAAGGTTTCCTGGCAATAAACAACTGTTGTCAGATGATAATGGGATCACAACATTAGGGGAATGATGTGATGGATCAGACCCAAACTATAAACGTAGCATGTGACCGTGTCATTTTGTTGCTATTATTTTGTGCATGTAAAGTATACATTCCTATGACCATGAGATCATGAAACTCACTGACACCGGAGGAATGCCTTGTGTGTATCAAACATCGCAACGTTACTGAGTGATTATAAAGGTGCTCTACAGGTATCTCCGAAGGTGTTCGTTGAGTTAGCATGGATCAAGACTGGGATTTGTCACTCCGTATGACACAGAGGTATCTCGGGGCCCACTCGGTAATACAACATCACCAACAAGCCTTGCAAGTAATGTGACTAAAGAGTTAGCCATGAGATCTTGTATTACAGAACGATTAAAGAGACTTGCCGGTAACGAGATTGAAATAGATATAGAGATACCGATGATCGAATCTCAGGCAAGTAACATACCGAAGAACAAAGGGAATATTATATGGGATTAACTGAATCCTTGACATAGAGGTGCAACCGATAAGATCTTCATAGAATATGTATGATCCAATATGGGCATCCAGGTCCCGCTATTGGATATTGACCGGAGAGTGTCTCGGTCATCTCTACATAGTTCTCAAACTCGTAGGGTCTGCACACTTCAGTTCCGGTGATGTTTCGGTATAATTGAATTATTGTAGTTGGTAACCGAATGTTGTTCGGACTCCCGGATGAGATCCTGGACGTTACGGTGGTTCTCGTATGGTCCGAAAATGAAGATTGATATATAGGAATGTTGCATTTGGCTTCCGCAAAGATTTCAGGCATTACCGAAAAAGTACCGGGAGTGACGAATGGGTTTCGGGGTTTTACTGGGAGGGGCCACTCACCCGGGAGAGGACCTAATAGGCCTATGGGTGGCGTACCAGACCTTAGTGGGCCGGTGAGGCCAAAGCAAAAAAAAGTAAAAAGGGAAGGAGGTGGACAAGTGGGGAAGGAGTCCTCCACCAAAACGACTTGGAGGAGGACTCCTCCCTCTTGGTTTGGCCAAACCCTCCTACTTTGAGTAGGACGCAAGGAAACCTTCCCTCTTATTCCACCTATATATAGTGGAGGTTTGAGAGGCTTTTTGCACCCCCAAGCCATTGTGTAGCCCTCTCTCCCTTCACCACTTCATGACACCCCGCAGCTAGTTCGGTACGGCACGACAAAAGCCTGCCGGTGTAGCTCCACCACTATCACCACCATGCCATCGTGATGTTTGAGAATTCAGCTACCTCTTCGTCTCTCTTGCTGGATCAAGAAGTTGGATATCGTCATCAAGTTGTACGTGTCCTGAACGCGGAGGTGCCGTCCGCTCGGCGCTAGATCGGGATGGAGTTCGTGGGACGCTTGCGATTCGGATCGTGAAGATATTCGACTAGATCAACCGCGTTTAATAATGCTTCGTGCTTAGCGATTTACAAGGGTATGTGGATCCGATCTCCCCTCTCGTAGATGATCATCACCATGAGACGACACCATATGGATTCTCAAAATGCATTCACTTTAAGTATGGCAAGAAGCCAAAGTTGTCGTTTCTTAAAGTCTGGGGATGTTATGCTTATGTCCAAAAGCTTCAACGTGGAAAGCTGGAACCCAAAGCGGAAAAGTGTGTCTTCATAGGTTACCCAAAAGAGTTAGTTGGGTATACCTCCTATCTCAGATCCGAGGGCAAATTGTTTGTCGCTAAGAATAGAGGTTTTCTTGAGAAATAGTTTCTCTCGAAAGATTTGAGTGGGAGGAAGATAGAACTTGATGAGATTGTAGAACCTTTGATTCAACCAGATGGTGGCCCAGGGTAGAAAGAAGTTTGTGTCGAGGCTACGCCAGTTGAAGAAGAAGCTAATGATGATGATCATGAAACTTCAGATCAAGTTGCTATCGGACCTCATAGGTCGACACGGGCACATACTGCTCTAGAGTGGTACAAGAATCCTGTCTTATCGATCTTACTATTAGACAACAATGATTCTATGAGCTATGGAGAAGCAATGGTGGGCCTGGATTCCAACAAATGGTTAGAGGCCATGAAGTCCGAGATAGGATCAATGTATGAAAACAAAGTATGGACTTTGGAAGTATTAACTGAAGGCCAGAAGGCCATTCACAATAAATCGATCTTTAAGAAGAAGATGGACGCCGGCGGTAATGTGACCGTCTATAAACTTTGTCTTGTGGCAAAGGGTTTTTCACAAGTTCAAGGAGTTGACTACGATGAGACTTTATCACCCGTAGTGATGCTTAAGTCCGTCACAGTCATGTTAGGAGTAACTGCATTTTTCGATTATGAAATTTGGGAGATGGATGTCAAAACAACATTACTTAACAGGTTTCTTATGGAAGAGTTGTATATGATGAAACTGGAAGGTTTTGTCGATCCAAAGAATGCTGACAATTATGCAAACTGCATTGGAATCAGCGCTTTAATGAGGTGATCAAGGCATTTGGGTTTATACTAGTTTTTGGAGAAGCTTGTATTTACAAGAAAGTGAGTGGGAGCTCTATAGCATTCCTAATATTATATGTGGATGACATATTGCTGATTGGAAACAATGTAGAACTTTTGGAAAGCATAAAGGATTACTTGAATAAATTTTTTCAATGAAGGATCTCGGAGAAGCTGCTTACATATTGGCCATTAAGATCTATAGAGATAGATCAAGGCGCCTCATAGGACATTCACAAAACACATACCTTGATAAGATTTTGAAGAAGTTCAAAATGGAACAATCCAAGAAGGGGTTCTAGCCTGTGTTACAAGGTATAAAGTTGAGTAAGACTGAATGCCCAGTAACCGCAGAAGATAGAGAAAGGATGAGTTTAGTCTCCTATGCTTCAACCATAGGGTCTATCATGTATGCAACGTTGTGCACAAGACCGGATGTCAGCCTTGCCATAAGTATGGCACACAGGTTTCAAAGTAATCTAGGAGTGGAGCACTGGATAACGGTCAAGAATATTCTGAAGTACCTGAAAAGGACTAAGGAAATGTTTCTCGTTTATGGAGGTGACAAAGAGCTTGTCGTAAAGCGTTACGTTGATGCAAGCTTCGACACTGATCCGGATGACTCTATCTCACAAACTGGATACATATTTATTCTTAATGGGGGTGCGGTAAGCTGGTGTAGTTCCAAGAAAAGCGTCGTAGCTGATTCTACATGCGAAGCCAAGTACATAGCTGCCTCGGAGGGGCTAAGGAGGGTGTTTGGATGAAGCAGTTCATGTCAGATCTTGGAGTAGTGCCAAGTGCACTCGACCCAATAAATCTGTTCTGTGACAACACTGGTGCCATTGCTCTAGCCAAGGAACCAAGGTTTCACAAAAAGACCACACACATAAAGCAATGCTTCAATGCCATCCGCGATTACATTGAATAAAGACTGAGATTTGTCACTCCGTATGATGGAGAGGTATCTCGGGGCCCACTCGGTAATACAACATCGCAAACAAGCCTTGCAAGCAATATGAATAAAGAGTTAGCCACGGGATCTTGTATTACGGAACGAGTAAACAGACTTGCGGGTAACAAGATTGAAATAGGTATAGAGATACCGACGGTCAAATCTCGGGCGAGTAACATACCGAAGGACAAAGGGAATATTATACGGGATTAACCGAATCCTTCACATAGAGGTTCAACCGATAAGATCTTCGTAGAATATGTTGGATCCAATATGGGCATGCAGGTACCGGTTTTGCATATTGACCGGAGAGTGTCTCGGTCATGTCTACATAGTTCTCGAACCCATAGGGTCTGCACACTTAAGGTTCGGTGACGTTTAGGTATAGTTGAATTATTGATGTTGGTAACCGAATGTTGTTCGGAGTTCCGGATGAGATCCTGGACATCACGAGGGTTTCCGGAATGGTCCGAAAGCGAAGATTAATATATAGGAATGTTGCATTTGGCTTCCATGAAGATTTCGGGCATTACCGGTAAAGTACAGGGACTGACGAATGGGTTCCTAGGTTTTACCGGGAGGGGCCATTCACCCGAGAGAGGACCTAATAGACCTATGGGTGGCGCACCAGCCCAATAACGTATTTTCCCAAAGCAAAAAAAGAAAAAAAAAGAAAAAAGAAACGAGGTGGACAAGTGGGGAAGGAGTCCTCCACTAAAACGAATTGGAGGAGGGCTCCTCCCTCTTGGTTCGGCCGAACCCTCCTACTTTGAGTAGGAGGCAAGGCAACACTCCATCTTGTTCCACCTATATATAGTGGAGGTTTGAGAGGCTTTTTGCACCCCAAGACATTGTGCAGCCCTCTCTCCCTCCACCACTTCATGACACCCCGTAGCTACTTCGGTACAGCACAATGAACTCCTGTCGGAGTAGCTCCACCACTATCACCGCCAAGCCGTCGTGTTTTTGTAGAATTCAGCTACCTCTTCGTCTCTCTTGCTGGATCAACAAGGCGGAGATTGTCATCAAGTTGTATGTGTGTTGAACGCGGAGGTGCCGTCCGTTCGGCGCTAGATCGGGACGGAGTTCGTGGGACGCTTGCAATTCAGATCGCGAAGACATTCGACTACATCAACCGCGTTTCTTAACGCTTCCCGCTTAGAGATCTACAAGGGTATGTGGATCCGATCTCCCCTCTCGTAGATGATCATCACCATGATAGGTATTTCATGTGCGTAGGAAAATTCTTGTTTCCCATGCAACGTTCCCCATGAGTTGTCCTCTGGGTTGCGTAGGTGATAAGCACCTCCTGTCAAGACTTCATCAATTACGAAAGGGCCTTCCCATTTGGGGTTAAGTTTATGCTTCTGTTTCCCTAGGAGGCGTAGGATGAGTTTGATGCCTTTACCCGAACTTCTCTGTTCTGATAGAGTCGAGCCTGTTGTTGATAAAAAGTAAATCGGGCTCGAGCTATGTCACGTCCGTCTTCCAATGTGTCAAAGTCATCTTGCCGATCTAACTCTGCCTCTATTTCCTCGTACATGTGCACCCCGAGGCACGTCGTTGATCATATCGCAAGGGAGGGCCGCTTCGGCCCCGTACACCATGAAAAATGGTGTGTACCCTGTTGAACGACTTGGGCTGGTACGCATGCCCCATAGTACGGAGTCGAGATCCTCCACACAGTGCCAATTGGATTCTTTAAGAGATTGGACAACTGAGGTTTGATACCACTCATAATGATCCCATTGGCTCGTTCGACTTGTCCATTGGTTTGGGGGTGATATATTGAGGCATAGTCGAGCTTAATGCCCAAGTTTGAGCGCCAATCTTTTATCTCATGGGCGGTAAAATTGGATCCATTATCCGTTATTATGTTGTGTGGGACACCATATCGGTGTACGACGCCGGATATGAAGTCGATGACCGGCTCGGCTTTGGCGGAGCTTACACGCTTTGATTCGATCCATTTGGTGAACTTGTCAACCATAACCACGAGGTATTTATTTTTCTGTGTCCCCTCTTTAAGTTGCCCGACCATGTCCAGCCCCTAGACCGCAAAGGGCTAGGTGATCGGAATTGTCCGAAGAGCCATTGGGGCATGTGGCTTTGGTTTGCAAAAACTTGACAACGCACAGTGTTGAGCGAGTGTGTGGGCATCTGCTCTTGTTGTGGGCCAGAAGAAACCAGCTCGAAAAGCCTTGTTGACCAGGGCCCGTGCTACTGCATGGTGGCCTCCCATGCGTGTGTGTACTTCGGCCAAAAGTGTCTCCCTTCTTCCTCGGTGATGCACCGCTAGAGGACTCATGTGGTGCTTTTTCTTATATAGCCCACCCTCATGGACCCTGTAGGCCTTTGATCGGCGGATGATGCGTCTCGCCTCGGTCTGGTCGTCGGGGAGCTCTTTGCACAGAAGGTGAGAATGGAATGGCTCCGTCCATGGTGCGATCACTGCCATGACCTCGTGAGCTGAAGGTGTTTCTTCCATTATGGATTCACCAACGATTTGATTGTCCGAGTCGGTTATGGGGCGGTACAACCTGTTCTACACCATCGGCTCCTGTGCTACTAACCTCGTCTTGCCATACCACGGATGGCTTGAAAAGCCTCTCTAAGAATATGTTACTGGGGATGGGGTCACGCTTTGCGCCTAAGTAGGCGAGGATGTTCGTGGCTTGGTTGTTGTCTCTCGAGACGTGATGGAATTCTAATCCCTTGAACTATGCTGATATCTTGAGGACGGCGTTTCTGTATGTTGTCATTTTTGGATTTTTTTTGCATCGAATTCGCTATTGACTTGTGAGAGGGCGAGGTTGGAGTCCCCCCGTACCTCGAGCCATTGTATCCCCATTGAGGTTGCCATCTGAAGACCATGCAATAGTGCCTCGTATTTTGTCGCATTATTGAATTGGCGTACATTATCTATAGCACGTATCGAACATTATGCCCGGTAGGGGATGTGAGGATCACCCCAGCCCCTAGTCCATCAAGAGTTTTGGACTCGTCGAAGTTCATGGTCCAATGAGCGTAAGCGCTATACTCTCTCGGGAGCTCTACCTCTGTCCATTCGGCGACGAAGTCGACCAGCACTTGAGATTTGATGGCTCGTCATGGTTTATAGGTGATCTCGAATGGGAGGAGCTCGATGGCCCATTTAGGTATTCGGCCGGTGGCATCCTTTTTGTTAATGATGGCGTTCACGGGTACCTCAGATGTTATAGTGACGGCACATTCTTGGAAATAGTGTCTGAGCTTACGACATGCCGTAAACACTGTGTAGGCAATCTTCTGATAGTGGGGGTATCTGGTTTTGCATGGGATAAGCACCTGAGATACATAGTAGACCAGCCTTTGTATCCGTAGTTGGTGACCCTCGGCCTCTCGTTCTACAACGAGGACCGTGCTGACCATTTGATTGGTGGCCGAGATGTATAGCAACATCGGTTCCCCCGCGCAGGGTGCTGCTAGTATGGGGTTGTTGGAGAGCAGCGTTTTCATTTCCTCCAGAGCTGTCGCAGCCTCGTCGGTCCACTCAAAGTTATCGGTCTTCTTAAGCAACCTGTAAAGTGGGAGAGCTTTCACGGCGAGGCGAGAGATAAACCGGCTCAAGGCCGCCATGCACCCCGCCAATTTTTGGACATGCCTTAGCTTTGTAGGGACCGCGAGTTGTGTCATGCCTCTGATTTTGGCCTGGTTGGCCTCTATCCCTCTTTGCGACACAATGAACCCATGAAGTTTTCCGGCTAGGACTCCGAAGACACACTTGTCAGGGTTAAGTCGTATGTCATATTCGCATAGGCTGGCAAAGGTATGCGTGCGGTCATCTACCAGCTGGCCGACGTGCTTGGTCTTGACAAGCACATCGTCCATGTATGCCTCTGTTGGAAATACGCCCTAGAGGCAATAATAAAAAGTTATTATTATATTTCTTGTTTCAAGATAATCGTTTATTATTCATGCTATAATTGTATTGAATGGAAACATAAATGCATGTCTTGATATATAGACAAAACAATGTCCCTAGTGAGCCTCTAGTTGACTAGCCTGTTGGTCAAGGATGGTTAAGGTTTCCTAGACATAGACAAGTGTTGTCACTTCATGACGGGATCACATCATTAGAAGAATGATGTGACGGACAAGACCCAAACTATAAATGTAGCATATGATCGTGTCATTTTGTTGCTATTATTTTCTGCATGTCAAGTATATATTCCTATGACCATGAGATCATGTAACTCACTACACCAGAGGATTGCCTTGTGTGTATCAAACGTCGCAATGTTACTGGTTAACTATAAAGGTACTCTACAGGCATCTCCGAAGGTGTCCG
Organism: Hordeum vulgare subsp. vulgare; assembly: GCF_904849725.1. Lineage (NCBI taxonomy): Eukaryota > Viridiplantae > Streptophyta > Magnoliopsida > Poales > Poaceae > Hordeum > Hordeum vulgare. The sequence continues at coordinate 548,363,628 of NC_058521.1, read as the reverse complement.
TTGAGTTAGCATGGATCAAGACTGGAATTTGTCACTCTGTGTGACGAAGAGGTATCTCGGGGACCAGTCGGTAATACAACATCACAAACAAGCCTTGCAAGCAATGTGACTAAAGAGTTAGCCACGGGATCTTGTATTACAGAACGACTAAAGAGAATTACCGGTAACGAGATTGAAATAGGTATGGCGATACCGACGATCGAATATCGGGCAAGTAACATACCAAAGGACAAAGGGAATGATATAGATGATTGTGTGAATCCTTGACACAGAGGTTCAACCCATAAGATTTTCGTAGAATATGTAGGATCCAGTATGGACGTCCAGGTCCCGTTATTGGATATTGTCTGGAGAGTGTCTCCGTCATGTATACATTTTTATCGAACCCGCAGGGTCTGCACACTTAAGGTTCGGTGACGTTTTCGGTATAGTTGAATTATTGATGTTGGTAACTGAATGTTGTTCGGACTCCCGGATGAGATTCCGGACATCTTGAGTGCCTCCGAAATGGTCCAGAAACGAAGATTGATATATAGGATTGTAGCATTTGGATTCCGGAAGGATTTTGGGCATTACGAGTAAAATACCATGAGTGATGAATGGGTTCTGGGGTTTTACCGGGAGGGGCCACCCACCCGGGAGAGGACCTGATAGGACCATGGGTGGTGTCGTGGTTTTGTCACGGCAGATGTCCTAGTGAAAGGACTTAATGATGGAGCCATCACACCTTGGTGGCGACTCAAAGGGGTTGAACGGGAGCGGGACTCAAATTTACCCACGTTCGGCCCCTCGTGAGGAGGTAAGAGCCTACGTCCTGCTCTGTGTTGTATTGATGATGTTTCGATTACAAGGAGGGCGTAAATCGCCTGACCTAGCTCTCGATGATTTCTAACCTATCTTCTCCCCCCAGGGACTCGCCTTTATATACAGGTCGAGGCCTTAGGGTTTACAAGAGTCCTTGCCATAACACAAGTCGTGACTCTTTCTATCTCTAAATCGCCGTGCTTTCCAAGACCGGAGAACTGCCCGATAATTGATCCTCTATGTGGATCTTGAACCGCCCTTCAGCTCCCGGGCCTGCCAGGCCAAAGCTTGAATCACCGAAGGATGAGTCGCCCACTTGGTGACCCGGCCCAACTAGGGCGGGTCACGCCGCAGATAATATCCCCAACATTAGGCCCCAGATTGACTTGAACTTGTTCACGCCAATAAACTCTTACCTAGTTTAGGGGTGACTCATTCCACTCCTTTTATGCATCACACGCTGAAGCCGCCGAACCGTTTCTTGATGACGTCAACTTATCCCTTTAATCTCGGAAAAATGATGACACAATCCCCAATAGATCTCGCGGCACAGATATCCCGAAAATCTTGGCGCTATTATTGCGAATCTTTAACTTGTCTTTTCGGTTCCCGCACGAGGTACCTCGATTCCAGCGCCCGACCCATTAAATAGGGTCGGGAAAGGGAGAGAAAAGCATCTCCACCTACTCACTTCGTATGCCTCTTCTTCCTCGCGACCGCAACAAGAACTCCGTCGCCGCCCAAGGAATTCCGTCACCGGCCACCGCGTCCGACGCATCTCCGAGCCAACCAAGGACGCAACATTCTCCGCGGATCTCCCACGGTCGCTTCCAAACGCCATTATCAGGTCAGTCCTTCACCATTATAAATAGATCTTAGCTCCTCGATGTTCATCGTATGCCGGTTTCTTAGAACACCTCGAACACCTCCACATATGCTGATTGATTCATAGTAGTAATAGGCACAGTAGCATCGACCGTATCCTCAATCGATTAGCTCCTGTTTGAGGAACCAAAAAGGCTTCGGTCAGATCACCCTCACGGTATTTACCCTAGCCATGGCCTATTTCACCTTATTCAGGCCCTTTTCCGTTCATTTTAACTTGTTCGTATATCTATATTTCACTGCCTGTTGTGTAGAAACTTGTTTGTAGATTCAGACTTCATCATTTTACCGCATGTCCTCAATGCCCTGGGATACCTTCTCTGAGTAATAGGAAATTCATAAGTTGCCCTTGTGCCCTGATCTGGTCCCCTATTGGCGAGTTAACAGATTCCCTTAGCCATTCGACAAATGTTCGGCGGGTTAATAAATTCTCTTAGCCACTCAACAAGTGTTCGGCGGGTTAATTTACCCGTGACCTTTTCCTCTATAGCTATGGGTACTGTTTTCAAGGCCGACTGGCTCCCGACCAAAGTTGACAACGCATTCCTCGAGGATTGCGTAAAGACATGGAACCTTGATCCGAAGGAAGTCATCGGATGTCGATCCAGACTAGGTGACGAAATTCCCAACCCGAAGGAAGGGGAGATAGTTGTTTTTGCTGAGCACCTCGAACGGGGGTTTAAGCCGCCAGGATCAAAGTTCCTCAAAGATGCTATGGCCTTCATGAACGTCCGCCTCCAAGACCTGGGCCCCAACTCGAGCAGCAACATGTGCTAGTTCCAAGTATTCTGTGAAGCTTACTTGCGAATGGAACCATCGGTCCCTTTGTTTTGGTACTTCTTCCATCTGAATCGCTAGACCGAGTTCTCCAACGGTCCTTGCTTAGAACTTGGAGGTGTTAATGTTCAACGACGCAGGGACAGCTCATTCCCGTCACTCGCCATGCCTAGCCATCACTAAGGCTGGGGCGAGTCTTGGTTTTATTGCCAGGACACTTCCCCTCCGGGTGAAAACAAACTCCTCGGCTACAGGAAGGGACGTCTACCCACAAACTTCAAACTTCTAGACAATCTCACCGAAGAGGAGGAGTCGGATTTAATTCTAGTGCTATCCGAGTTACGATCTTTAACAAACAACGGTCTTACTGGAGTTGATTTGATTCGCTGCTGGGTGGAATGGCGCATCCTTCCCTTGAGTCGCCGAGACGGCTTGATGTGCGAGTTTGATGGTACTTTGGACCACCCCCAATGCTACTTCCGCACAACACTCATAGAGGAAGACATTGTGACCATCATCAAGAAGCTAACCGGCGAGCCCTTGGCCAAGTGTAGCCAGATAGGGCTTAAGCCATTCTTCAAGATTAACCCGGCTCCTAAGGTAAATAATTTAACCCGCCCTTGGTTTACTCTTTCCGACTTACTCGGATTCTGACTTGCATAATGAAAATTCCACCTCAGAAAGGTGACCGATTCTGGTCAAAAAGGCCGAAAAAGATGGCCCTGAAGCAAGCCAGACCGCCTCCAAAGAGGAAAACCAAGGGTAAAAACAAAACCGCCATCGCCGAATCGTCTGATGTGGACGAATACCAAGTCGGCGAGGCGTCTTCAGAGGTGAAATTTTATCTTCTTTGTTTTGACGCCCTTTGCTCTAATTTGTGCTTATATTTATGCATTTCTATGTATAGAATGATGATAACGAAAGCTAGGATGACGCCGTAGAGGTAATTTCTATTTCTTTCGACTCATCTTCTCCTCCGCCTAAGCCGGCTAGGCGAGCTTGTGGGAAAGTTCCCATGTCTCACCCGAATGCTTGTATGGACTCTAATTTCCTCTTGAAGAAGGCGCAACACGCTTCCTTTCGGAAGATTCGAAGCCACTCAGGAGATTTGGTGTCCGGGTTACCAGTAGAAACCCCTACCAAGAAACGGCAAAATGAGGTATCCTTTATCAATGTCCACCTTCGTTTTCTTTTGGATCACACTTGTAACTCGCTCATATTTTGAGATATTACTTTTGCAGACTTCTCCCCCTTCGTTAGGCGACTCAGTGATGTCGGCCCTTCCGCCAATGATTCGCGTACAAGGGTAAGTCCTTATAATACTTATGTCCTTCCTAATGATAATGATGCTTGCTTTAAGCATGACCCTCTTTTCCTTAGACCGCAAGCAAAGAAGAGAAAAACTGGCTCGTGCTGACCCGGCAAAAGTTATATCTGATGACCGAGTTGACCTTCCAAGTTCTCCCAAGGAAGACATGGAAGCACCCAACCCGCCAAATCCGTTGAAGGCGGCTGAAGATCCTGACGCTGTAATCATTACTGGTACTGGCTTCTCTAAGCCTGCTTCGGCAATCTTATCGAAGCATGTATCAACATCGTCCCATTGTTCCACCGGACATGAAATTTCCAAGGCCAAACTTTCTCAATATGAAAATCTTGAGTTTAAAGAGCTCTTCTCCGGCTTCGCAAGTTGCCTGGAAACAAGTTATGAAATGGAGAATAATCTGCTCCATATGATGAAGAATAAACATGAGGTACGCCTTAATGCATACCCTCCTCATTAGCCCCCAACGGCCAGGTCATCTTTTGAAAGATGAGCCAGGTCTTGATGTAGAAAAACTTTCGACCTGTAACCCCCAAGGGCCAAGTCATCATTTGAAAGATGAGACGGGTCTTGATGTAGAAAAAACTTTCGACCTGTAACCCCTATGGGACGGGTCATCGTTTGAAAGATGAGCCGGGTCTTGATGTATAAAAACTTTCGACCTATAACCCCCAATGGCCGGGTCATCTTTCGAAATATGAGTCGGGTCTTGATGTAGAAAAACTTTCGACCTGTAACCCCCAAGGGCCGGGTCATCTTTTGAAAGATGAGCCGGGTCTTGATGTAGAAAAACTTTTGACCTGTAACCCCCAAGGGACGGGTCATATTTTGAAAGATGAGCCGGGTCTTGATGTGGTATAATTTTGTCTAAAAAATTGTACATTAGCCGCCAAGTGTCAGGGGTGTTGCTTGCAATAATTCTGAGACTTGTCCCTTGATAATATGTTGACAGGAATCTCTGGCCCAAGCTGAGTCGATGTTGGGCGACTTAAAGAAAAGTTTAGCCGATCAGCAAGACGCGCGGGCTAAAGCAGAAGAAAAATACCAGGTGATCTTAGCTGATATGGAAAAGCTGAAAGCCGCCAACAAGAAGTCTCAAGCTGATCAGGCCACCGCGCTAAAGCGAGCGGAAATGGCTGAAAGAAAACTGGAAGCCGTGCAACAAGAGCTGGCCGGTTTAAAGAAACATATCTCCAACATGACACAGGCCATCTTTGGTAAGAAGAAATCCCTTGTTTTGTATCTTTTAAAAGAAAAAATTAGTGTGAAAAAAACACTAACCATTATTGTCCCTTATGCAGGCCCGAGAGCCGCCAACCTTCAGGTTGACTGTATCTTGAAGTTAAAGGCGATTTACACATTGACTGAGTAGCTGTATACTGGGAGCATATTGACCGTGAAGGCAGTGATGGGCGCCAATGAACCAATCACATCAAACAAAAATATGCTTGGCTACTTATCTACCCTTCTGCCTCAGATAGGTGAGCTAACCCGATCAGCCGCCCGGAAAGGGGCGCTGACTATGCTGAGTCGGTGTTTGGCGTATGCTCTAGAACTGAAACCCGAAGAAGTAGCAGCAGGTTTCCCACAGCTCAAGGACGACGAGTCAGAATTTACTCAAGATGATTATCAGCGTGTCGTGAGGGAATCATGCTCGGCGGCGACTCAGCTAGCAACAAGCTTGTATTTGTCAAAGTACCAAGCCGCTTATGACGACAAGAACAAGAAAGTAAACCCGCCAACCTTTGTGACAACCGGCTTGACTCCTCGTCGGCCCAAAAACACTTTTGATTTGGAGGCAGATCTCTCGGCATTTTTGAATGATGAGGACGAATTTGCCGCTCTATCCAAGTGTAATTGGGTACTGACCGATTTACAACTTGAAGTCGGCTAGAATTCAGGGCAAGTTGAACCGGAGGCACCAACAGAATAGATCTTACTGATTCGGCCATCCGAGCTATGTAATAGGTTATTGTGGAAAACAATCCCTTGCTTATGCGTGTTGCGGAACTCTTCTGTGATCCTTAAAAAACCTTGTGCCACCCTTGGGGCGCCTATGATGCTTGACTCGCCGTGTCAGTAAAGATTTTGATCACCAACCTGTTAGGCTAACAAAAACATACATCAAACCATCTCAATGAGTAATGGATGATAATAAATAACCGACTCAAGGTGTTCTGGCGAATTATATGCAGAAAACCTGGCTCAACAAGATCCGGCGAGTCTTATAAATCTGTGAAACCTTGTGGCAGTGACAGGAAGGTGAGAGTAAGAATTTCGTCGGGTCATTCAAGTCGCGACAGGATAGGACGAGTTAGACAAAACTCAAGTGCTACCCAAGGGAGACTTTTTTGTATAAAAAGCTTAAGTATTTAGACCGGCTGATCAGGCGCGAGTCAAGCTTTGGTGAAGCAGGTTTAATGAACCAATGGTCTCTCTATTTTCCATGTGGGGCGCTACCCGGTACCATGCATGTTTTAACCAAGGTGAGTTCAGGGTCCAAATAGTGGATTGACTCGCCAAGAGTTCATGGGTCCATATGGCGATTTGGCCAACACACAGTCCAGTATAACCATTTGTAGTGCGGTAATTTTTCGCTAGCCAAATGGGTAATTAGGCTGATCTCAGTGAGAGGAAGCCCCCAAGTGACCTATGATTAGGGGAAAGACCGGTCATAGGATTGTAGAAGCGTATACACTCTTACCACAAAACGACTTGGGGCCGATAGCCCCGAAGTAAGCCGGCCTGATCCTCGGAATCATATAAGGCGCCCATGTTTGAATCGTGCGCGTGTAGCGACTTGATCCTCTTTGGCTTATCGATACCCAGTGTTGTAATAAGTGCAACGTGGCGACTTATGCTCTCTGGTATTTATAGCATCCATGTTTGGGCGACTTATCGACGAACAATAAAGATCCATGCTTTCAAGAAGATGAAGTGGCAGGAAACACCCAGAATTCGTGGGTATCCACTTTATTGCTTTATACAAATGAGAGACTTACAATCTTAAAAGATGGGAGAGAAGGGAAAAGGCGGAGCCAATAGCTCAAGTGTAGTAAGGCCGCACATGGGCTATGTTCCAGGGGCGAGTTGACTCGGCCTCCATGGTTGGATGATCAGGCCGAAGATCCACCAAATAGTATGACCCGTTGCGAAGGTTTTTGCTGACGACAAACAGTCCTTCCCATGGTGGTGACAACTTATGCATGCCAGTGCGATCTTGGATCAAACGGAGCACTAAGTCGCCCTCCTGAAAAGCTCGACTCTTGACCTAGTGGCTATGATAACGCCGCAAATCTTGTTGATAGATAGCCGATCGGGAGGAAGCCAAATCGCGTGCTTCCTCCAAAGCATCCAAAGAATCCTGTCGTGCCAGCGCATTATCCTGTTCCACATAAGCGGCGACTCTGGCCGAGTCATGCCTAATGTCACTAGGAAGAACGGCTTCTGCTCCGTACACCAGGAAGAAAGGAGTAAAATCGACAGAACGATTCGGGGTGGTTCGAATGCTCCATAACAACGAAGGCAACTCCTCAACCCAACACCCCGGGGTGCGCTCCACGGGAATCATAAGTCGGGGCTTGATTCCTCGTAGAACTTCTTGATTCGCCCGTTCTGCGTGCCCATTAGATTGTGGATGAGCGACCACAAATACATCAAGCCGGATGTGCTCCCGGTGGCAAAACTCCTACATCGCCCCTTGTGATAAATTGGTTCCATTATCAGTGATAATGCTGTCTGGGTATCCAAACCAGAATATCAACTTTTTTAAGAACTTGACGGCCGTTTCTGCATCACAGCTGCCAACAGGCTCTGCTTCGACCCACTTGGTGAATTTATCAACCGCCACCAGTAGATGAGTTTTTCTATTGGATGACATCTTAAAAGGACCAACCATATCTAACCCCCAGACCGCGAAAGGCCAAGTGATAGGGATCATCCTTAGTTCTTGAGCCGGCACATGAGCCTGTCGTCCGAAATGTTGACAGCCATCACATCGACGAACTATCTCTTCTACATCCGCATGAGCCGTTAACCAAAAGAATCCATGTCGGAACTCCTTAGAAACCAGGGAACGTTTCCGGCATGATGCCCGCAATCTCCGGCATGGATTTCGTTCAAAATTACGCAACCTTCATCAGAAGAAACGCATCTTTGAAATACCCCGGAAGTACTCCACTTATATAACTCGCCGTTGATGATCACCATGGATTTGCTCAGACGAACGATTTGACGGGCCAACACCTCATCCGAAGGTAACTCGCCTCGTGTGAGATATGCCAAGTAAGGAAGAACCCAATCCGGTGTAACACGGAGAGCCGCCACAAACTGGGACTCAGGATCTGGTATCGCCAACTCCTCTTCCGAGGGCAGCCTCACCGAAGGATTATGGAGAATATCCAGGAAGACATTAGGAGGAACCGACTTACGTTGCGAGCCGAGACACGAGAGGGCATCAGCTGCTTCGTTAAGTCGCCGATCGATATGATCGACCTGATAACCATGGAAATGACCCGCCACATCAGACACAACCCTTCTGTAAGCCGCCATCAAGGGGTCCCGGGAATCCCATGGACCTGAAACTTGTTGAGCCACCAGATCGAAATCACCCAAACATCGAACGGGTGTGAGGTTCATCTCGTGGGCGAGTCGCAAACCATGAAGCAGGGCTTCATACTCCGCAGCGTTATTGGTACACGAGAACATGAGTCGGAGAACATAACAGAACTTGTCTCCCTGGGGTGAAATCAACACCACGCCAGCCCCCGTTCCTTCCAATTGCCTAGACCCATCAAAATAAATAGTCCAGTACGTGAGATCAGGCCTGTCTTCTGGAATCTGCAACTCGGTCCAATCATTGATTAAGTCGACCAATGCCTCGGACTTGATAGCCGTGCGAGGCGCATACCGCACGTGGTGAGGCCCAAGCTCAATCGCCCATTTGGCAATTCGCCCGGTTGCTTCTCGGTTCTGGATGATGTCCCCAAGTGGGGCGGAGCTAACCACTGTGATAGGATGTTCTTGGAAATAATGTTTGAGCTTCTGACTCGGCATGAAGACCCCATAAACCAACTTCTGCCAATGCGGGTATCGTTGTTTGGAGAGGGTTAGCACCTCGCTGATAAAATACACCGGGCGCTGTACCGGGTATTCCTTTCCTTCTTCCTTCCGTTCGACAGCTACTGCCATGCTCACCGCCTTGGTATTCGCCGCGATGTATAAAAGCATAGGCTCCTTTTCAATCGGGGCGGCCAGAACCGGCGGGTTGACCAGCTACCGCTTCAGAGCTTCAAAAGCTTCATTGGCCTCGTCCATCCAAACAAAACGATCAGCTTTCTTAAGCAACTGATAGAGGGGAATAGCCTTCTCCCCCAGGCGGCTTATAACGCGACTCAAGCCCGCGATACGACCCGCCATGCGTTGAACTTGATTAATATTCGTTGGTTTCCCAAGCGAAGTGATTGCCTCGATTTTGTCCGGGTTGGCCTCAATGCCGCGTTCGGACACCAAGTAACCCAACAGCTTTCCTGCAGGAACGCCAAAGGCACATTTGGTGGGATTAAGCTTCATCTGATACACCCGCAGATTGTCAAAAGTTTCCTTGAGATCCTCCAAGAGCGTCTCCTTCTTGCGATATTTAACCACGATGTCATCAACGTAAGCGTGAACGTTGCGTCCGATTTGGCCACGGAGACAGTTTTGGATACAACGCTGGTAAGTCGCCCCAACGCTCTTGAGCCCAAACGACATGGATACATAGCAAAAAGCCCCAAACGGGGTTATGAAAGTTGTCTTCTCCTGATCTTCCACATCCATCTTGATTTGGTGATATCCGGAGTAGGCATCCAAGAAACACAAACGCTCGCAGCCCGATTTGATCAATGCGGGGAAGGGCGAAAGGATCCTTTGGGCAAGCTCTGTTGAGGTCGGTGTAGTCGATGCACATGCGGAAAGTATCATTCTTTTTTAGCACCAGGACCGGGTTAGCCAACCATTTAGGGTGGAAGACCTCAACGATAAATCCGGCAGCCAAAAGACGGGCGACTTCTTCTTCGATCGCCTTGCATCGCTCCTCATTAAACCTGCGAACATATTGCTGAATTGGCTTTGCTTTATGGTCAACATTAAGATGGTGCTCAGCGAATTCTCTCGGTACACCAGGCATATCAGAAGGTTTCCATGCGAAGATGTCCCGATTCTCATGGATGAATTTGATGAGCGCGCTTTCCTATTTGGGATCCAGACCCGCCCCGATAGTGAACTGCTTGCATGAATTGCCACGAGTGAAGTCCACCATCTTAGTGTCATCCGTCGGCTTGAACTTGAGGAGCGGCTCGGCATCAATCATTGGTTTCTTGAGGGGCGACATATCCGCCGGGTCAACATTGGCTTGGTGATACTTGAGTTCTTCTGCAGCACACGCGATTTCTGCATAAGCCGCATCTCCTTCCTCACACTCCTTTGCTATCCTCCTGTCACCATCGACCGTGATGGGTCCCTTAGGGCCAGGCATCTTGAGTTTAAGGTAGACATAGCAGGGGCGAGCCATGAACCGGACGTAAGCTGGCCGCTCGAACAACACATGATAAGGGCTCTTTAGCTTGACCACCCCAAATATAAGCGACTCACTCCTGTGATTGGATGATGTACCAATAGCCACATTAAGTTTGACCCGCCCAATTGGATATGCCGACTTACCCGGGAAGATACCATGGAATACTGTGGTTGACGGCATTAGGTCTTTCTCTAAGAGGTTCATCCTTCGAAAGGTGTCAAAATATAATATGTTGATGCTGCTGCCACCATCCATAAGAACCTTTGAAAGGGTATATCCCCCGACTTGGGGGACCACGACCAATGCCAAGTCGCCGGGGTTGTCGGTTCTGGGAGGGTGATCCTCCCTACTCCACGAGATAGTCTGCTCAGACCAGTGGAGGTACCTGGGGAGTGCCGGCTCGGACACGCTATACGTCCTGTGCTTCACCTTTTTGTCTCGCTTACACGCACTGGTGGTGAACACGTGGTATTGTCCGCTTCTTAATTGTTTGGGATTGCTGCGGAATCTGCCATTATCATCTTGCCCCTGGGGAGCCCCTGCGGGGGTGGCTGCTGAAACACTCCGGGTGGGTTATACCGTTGCTGGTTATGCACAGGGTACTGGCCACTGCTTGGTTGCGGGCCGCCCTGGGCCCCTGGTTCGGGAAAACGGCCGAATGGGTTCTGACGTTGATTAGGCGCACCGAACTGTTCCTGACATTGGCTGTGGTCACCGGTTTGGCCCTTCTTGAGTGCCTTCGCCCGAAATTCCTGCATTACGTAGCAGTCTTCCCAAGAGTGAGTCGTCGGTCCTTCCGCTGTGGCGTGATGCGGGCAGGGGCCCTTAAGTATCTCGTTATAGTTGCGCGGCTTCTTGCCACCGTAACCCCTCCTCTTCTGGCGCTGATTGCCATTGTTAGCATTGGTGTTGGCGACGAAGTCCGTGGATCCTTCCTGCTGCCTTCCCTTGCCATTTCCACCATGATTATGGTGGGCGCGCTCGTCAAAACAGGAGTGATTCTTGGATGACTCGCCTTTCCTCGGCGAGTTGGCCTTGCTGCCATCCTCTCCTGGATCTTTAGTATTGTCTGCTTCGGCATACCGAGTGAGGGTGTCCATCAATTCGCCCATATCCTGGACTTTGCGCTTGAGTCGCCCCAGCTTCTGTACCAAGGGCTCATAGTGGCAGTTTTGCTCCAGGATCAGCACGGCTTGAGCCGCCATGATGCCGTCTGACGAGTGGATGATTTCCGCAACCCTCCGCGTCCAGTGGTGGGCTGATTCATCGGGGCACTGAACACAATGTTGTAAGTCGACGATCGTCATCGGGCGCTTGAAAGTTCCCCGGAAGTTTTTGATGAAACGTTCCTTCAGTTCAGCCCAAGTCTGGATGGAGTTGGGTGGCGGATTTTTCAACCAAGTGTGCGCCGTCCCTTCGAGCATCATTGTAAAGTACCTGGCACAGACTGCTTCACTTACGTCGAGCATGTCCATTGCGAGTTCGTAACTCTCAACCCATTATGCCGGCTCAAGGTCCGTGGTGTAGTTGGGCACCTTCCTTGGTCCTTTAAAGTCCTTCGGCATCCGCTCGTTGCGTAGGGCATGGGCCAAGCATGGCACCCCTACTTGCCTGCCGCCTCCGCCATTGGCGCTGGGCGGGTTTGGATGTCCTGGTGATCCTGGCCTGTCGCCCCGAAGGTGTTGCGGACGGGAGGGTCCCGATGGTCAGGAGGGTTACCCTGAGGTAGGTGTCGCGGTCCACTGGTTATGGCGGGTTGGTCCTCCGGCCGGCTTCTGGTGCGGCTCGCCTGGGGGGTGGAGTGCAGCTGATCGAGGCTGTGTGAGAATTGCGCGTTCTGGACCACCGCCGTTTTTAACATCTCAACGGCGTTTGTTGCTTCTATTTCAGCCGGGGGATTAGCTGGTGCAGTTCCAAGCAGAGCGTCGTAGCAGATTCTACATGTGAAGCGGAGTACATGGCTGCCTCGGAGGCAGCTAAGGAGGGTTTCTGGATGAAGCAGTTCATGACGGATCTTGGAGTGGTGCCAAGCACACAAAATCCAATAACCTTGTTCTGTGACAACACGGGTGCCATTGCCCTAGCAAAGGAACCACGGTTTCACAAGAAGTCCAGACACATCAAACGACGCTTCAACCTCATTCGCGACTACGTCGAAGGGGAGGACGTAAATATATGCAAAGTGCACACGGATCTGAATGTAGCAGACCCGCTGACTAAACCTCTTCCACGGGCAAAGCATGATCAACACCAGAACTGTATGGGTGTTAGATTTATTACAATGTAATTCGCATGATGATGTGAGGGCTAGATTATTGACTCTAGTGCAAGTGGGAGACTATTGGAATTATGCCCTAGAGGCGATAATAAATATAGTTATTATTATAATTCCTGTATCAGGATAATAGTTTATTATCCATGCTATAATTGTATTGAATGAAGACTTATATACATGTGTGGATATATAGACAAAACACTGTCCCTAGCAAGCCTCTAGTTGGCTAGCCAGTTGATCAAAGATAGTCAGTGTCTTCTGATTATGAACAAGGTGTTGTTGCTTGATAACTGGATCACGTCATTAGGAGAATCACGTGATGGACTAGACCCAAACTAATAGACGTAGCATGTTGATCGTGTCATTTTGTTGCTACTGTTTTCTGCGTGTCAAGTATTTGTTCCTATGACCATGAGATCATATAACTCACTGACACCGGAGGAATACTTTGTGTGTATCAAACGTCGCAACGTAACTGGGTGACTATAAAGATGGTCTACACGTATCTCCGAAGGTGTTCGTTGAGTTAGTATGGATCTAGACTGGGATTTGTCACTCCGTGTGACGGAGAGGTATCTCGGGGCCCACTCGGTAATACAACATCACACACAAGCCTTGCAAGCAATGTGAATTAGTGTAAGTTGCGGGATCTTGTATTACGGAACGAGTAAAGAGACTTGCCGGTAAACGAGATTGAAATAGGTATGCGGATACTGACGATCGAATCTCGGGCAAGTAACATACCGAAGGACAAAGGGAATGACATACGGGATTATATGAATCCTTGGCACCGAGGTTCAAACGATAAGATCTTCGTAGAATATGTAGGATCATATATGGGCATCCAGGTCCCGCTATTGGATATTGACCGAGGAGTCTCTCGGGTCATGTCTACATAGTTCTCGAACCCGCAGGGTCTGCACACTTAAGGTTCGACGTTGTTTTATGCGTATTTGAGTTATATGGTTGGTTACCGAATGTTGGTCGGAGTCCCGGATGAGATCACAGACGTCAGGAGGGTTTACGGAATGGTCTGGAAACGAAGATTGATATATAGGATGACCTCATTTGATTACCGGAAGGTTTTCGGAGTTAGCGGGAATGTACCGGGAATGACGAATGGGTTCCGGGTGTTCACCTGGGGGGGGGGGCAACCCACAACGGGGAAGCCCATAGGCCTTGGGGGTGGCGCACCAGCCCTTAGTGGGCTGGTGGGACAGCCCAAGAAGGCCCTATGCGCCATAGGAAGAAAATCAAAGAGAAAAAAAGAGGAGGTGGGAAAAGGGGGAAGGACTCCTCCTTCCAAACCTAGTTGGACTCGGTTTGGAAGGGGAGGGTTGCCCCCCTTGGCTCGGCCGACACCCTTGGGAGTCCTTGGACCCCAAGGCAAGGCTCCCCCTCCTCCCCCTATATATACGGAGGTCTTAGGGCAGATTAGAGACAACTTTGCCACGGAAGCCCGACCACATATCTCCACGGTTTTTCCTCTAGATCGCGTTTCTGCGGAGCTCGGGCGGAGCCTTGCGGAAATAAGATCATCACCAACCTCCGGAGCGCCGTCACGCTGCCGGAGAAGTCATCTACCTCTCCGTCTCTCTTGCTGGATCAAGAAGGCCGAGATCATCGTCGAGCTGTACGTGTGCTGAACGCGGAGGTGCCGTCCGTTCGGCACTAGATCGTGGGACTGATCGCGGGATGGTTCGCGGGGCGGATCGAGGGACGTGAGGACGTTCCACTACATCAATCGCGTTTCTTAACGCTTCTGCTATGCGGTCTACAAGGGCACGTAGATCGAATATCCCCTCTCGTAGATGGACATCACCATGATAGGTCTTCGTGCGCGTAGGAAAATTTTTGTTTCTCATGCGACGTTCCCCAACAGTGGCATCATGAACTAGGTTCATGCGTAGATGTCTTCTCGAGTAGAACACAAAAGTTTTTGTGGGCGGTGATGTGCGTTTTGCTGCCCTCCTTAGTCTTTTCTTGATTCCGCGGTATTGTTGGATTGAAGCGGCTTGGACCGACATTACTCGTACGCTTACGAGAGACTGGTTTCATCACTACGAGTAACCCCGTTGCTCAAAGATGACTGGCAAGTGTCAGTTTCTCCAACTTTAGTTGAATCGGATTTGACCGAGGAGGTCCTTGGATGAGGTTAAATAGCAACTCATATATCTCCGTTGTGGTGTTTTGCGTAAGTAAGATGCGATCCTACTAGATAGCCATGGTCACCACATAAAACATGCAACAACAAAATTAGAGGACGTCTAACTTGTTTTTGCAGGGTATGCTTGTGATGTGATATGGCCAACGATGTGATGTGATATATTGGATGTATGAGATGATCATGTTGTAATAGATAATATCGACTTGCACGTCGATGGTACGGCAACCGGCAGGAGCCATATGGTTGTCTTTATACTAACGTTTGTGCTTGCAGATGTGTTTACTATTTTGCTAGGATGTAGCTTTAGTAGTAATAACATGAGTAGCACGACAACCCCGATGGCGACACGTTGATGGAGATCATGGTGTGGCACCGGTGACAAGAAGATCGTGCCGGTGCTTTGGTGATGGAGATCAAGGAGCACGTGATGATGGCCATATCACGTCACTTATGAATTGCATGTGATGTTAATCCTTTTATGCACCTTATTTTGCTTAGAACGACGGTAGCATTATGAAGTGATCTCTCACTAAAATTTCAAGACGATATTGTGTTCTCCCCGACTGTGCACCGTTGCTACAGTTCGTCGTTTCGAGACACCACGTGATGATCGGGTGTGATAGACTCAACGTTCACATACAACGGGTGCAAAACAGTTGCGCACGCGGAACACTCGGGTTAAGCTTGACGAGCCTAGCATGTGCAGACATGGCCTCGGAACACATGAGACCGAAAGGTCGATCATGAATCATATAGATGATATGATTAGCATAGGGATGCTTACCACTGAAACTATACTCAACTCACGAGATGATCGGACTTGAGCTAGTGTAAGTGGATCATGAACCACTCAAATGACTAGAGAGATGTACTTTTTGAGTGGGAGTTTAGCGAGTAATTTGATTAAGTTAAACTCTAATTATCTTGAACACAGTCTAAGTCCACTTTGAATATATTTGTGTTGTAGATCATGGCTCACGCGACAGTCACCCTGAATTTTAATACGTTCCTAGAGAAAGCTAAGTTGAAAGATGATGGAAGCAACTTTGTAGACCGGGCTCGTGATCTTAAGCTAATCTTACAAGCTGGGAAGAAGGATTATGTCCTTAATGCTGCGCTAGGAGATGAACCACCCGCTACGGCTGACCAGGATGTTAAGAACGCTTGGTTAGCACGTAAGGAGGACTACTCAGTAGTTCAATGTGCAGTTTTGTATGGCTTAGAACCGGGACTTCAACGTCGCTTTGAGCGTCATGGAGCATTTGAGATGTTTCAGGAGTTGAAGTTTATCTTTCAGAAGAAATCCCGGATCGAGAGGTATGAGACCTCCGATAAATTCTATGCTTGCAAGATGGAGGAGAACTCGTCTGTCAGTGAACATGTGCTCAAAATGTCTGGGTACTCAAACCGTCTAGCTGAGTTGGGGATTGAACTCCCGCAAGAGGCTATCACTGACAGAATCCTTCAATCATTGCCGCCAAGCTATAAAGGCTTTGTGTTGAACTACAACATGCAAGGGATGAACAAGTCTCCCAGCGAGTTGTTTGCGATGCTGAAAGTCACACAGTCTGAACTCCGTAAAGAGCATCAAGTGTTGATGGTGAATAAGACCACTAGTTTCAAGAGAAACGGCAAAGGCAAGAAGGGTAATTCAAAGAAGAGCGGCAAGCCTGTTGCCAATCCGACGAAGAAACCCAAAGCTGGACCTAAGCTTGAAACAGAGTGTTACTATTGCAAGGGTATGGGTCACTGGAAGCGCAATTGCCCCAAGTATCTGGCTGATAAGAAGGCGACCAAAGAAAAATCAGGTATATTTGATATACATGTTATTGACGTGTACTTAACCGGCTTTCGTAGTAGTGCCTGGGTATTCGATACCGGTTCTCTTGCTCATATTTTCAACTCGAAACAGGAACTGCGGAATAGACGAAGGCTGGCGAAAGATGAAGTGACGATGCGCGTAGGAAATGGTTCCAAGGTTGATGCAATCGCCGTCGGCACAGTTTCACTTGAGTTACCATCATGATTAGTTATGAACTGGAATCATTGTTATTTAGTGCCTGCGTTGAGCATGAACATTATATCTAGATCTTGTTTATTGCGAGACGGTTACTCTTTTAAGTCAGAGAATAATGGTTGTTCTATTTCTATGAGTAACATATTTTATGGTCATGCACCCAATGTGAGAGGATTGTTCATATTGAATCTTGATAGTGATACACACATACATAACATTGAGACCAAAAGAGTTAGAGTTAATAATGATAGCGCCATGTTTTTATGGCACTGCCGCTTAGGTCATATTGGTGTAAAGCGCATGAAGAAACTCCATGCCGATTGACTTTTGGAGTCACTTGACTTTGATTCACTTGACACGTGCGAACCATGCCTCATGGGCAAGATGACTAAAACTCCGTTCTCCAGAACAATGGAGCGTGCAAGTGACTTGTTGGAAATCATACATACCGATGTGTGCGGTCTAATGAGCGTGGAGGCACGCGACGGATATCGTTATTTTCTCACCTTCACTGACGATTTGAGTAGATATGGTTATATCTACTTAATGAAGCACAAGTCTGAAACATTTGAAAAGTTCAAGCAATTTCAGAGTGAAGTTGAAAATCATCGTAACAAGAAGATCAAGTTCCTACGGTCTGATCGTGGGGGTGAATATCTGAGTTTTGAGTTTGGTGCTCACTTAAGACAATGTGGAATTGTTTCACAGTTGACACCGCCTGGAACAGCAGAGCGTAATGGTGTGTCCGAACGTCGTAATCATACTTTATTAGAGATGGTGCGATCTATGATGTCTCTTACCGATTTGCCGTTATCATTTTGGGGTTATGCATTAGAAACAGCTGCATTCACTTTAAATAGGGCACCATCAAAATCCGTTGAGACGACACCATACGAACTGTGGTGTGGCAAAAGGCCAAAGTTGTCGTTTATTAAAGTTTGGGGATGTGATGCTTATGTCAAAAAGCTTCAGCTTGAAAAGCTGGAACCCAAAGCGGAAAAGTGCATCTTCATAGGTTACCCAAAAGAGACATTTGGGTACACCTTCTATCTCAAATCCGAGGGCAAAGTGTTTCTTGATAAAAACGGAGCTTTTCTCGAGAAGGAGTTTCTCTCGAGATAATTGAGTGGGAGGAAGATAGAACTTGATGAGGTTGTCGAACCTCTCATCCCTCTAGATGGTGGCGCAGGGCAAGGGGAAATCTCTGTCGTTGCGATGCCGGTTGAGGAGGAAGTTAATGATGATGATCATGAAATTCCGGTTCAAGTTTCTGTCGAACCACGCAGGTCGACGAGACCACGTGCTGCTCCAGAGTGGTGCGGTAATCCCGTCATGTCAATCATGTTGTTAGAAAACAATGAACCTGCAAATTATGAAGAAGCAATGGTGGGCCCAGATTCCAACAAATGGCTAGAAGCCATGAAGTCCGAGAAAGGATCCATGTATGAGAACAAAGTGTGGACTTTGGAAGTACTACCTGAGGGTCGCAAGGCTATTCAGAACAAATGGATTTTTAAGAGGAAGACGGACGCTGACGGCAATGTGACCGTTTATAAAGCTCGACTTGTGGAAAAGGGTTTTTCACAAGTTCAAGGAGTTGACTACGATGAGACATTCTCACCCGTAGCGATGCTTAAGTCCGTCAGAATCATGTTAGCAATTCCTGCATTTTTCGATTATGAAATCTGGCAGATGGATGTCAAAACGGCGTTCCTTAACGGTTTCCTTAAGGAAAAGTTGTATATGATGCAACCCGAAGGTTTTGTCGATCCTAAGAATGCTAACAAAGTGTGCAAGCTCCAGCGATCCATTTATGGATTGGTGCAAGCATCTCGGAGTGGGAACAAACGCTTTGATGAGGTGATCAAAGCATTTGGGTTTATACAAGTGGTTGGAGAATCTTGTATTTACAAGAAAGTGAGTGGGAGCTCTCTGGCGTTTCTAATATTATATGTGGATGACATATTGCTGATTGGAAACAACGTAGAGTTTTTGGAGAGCATAAAGGATTACTTGAATAAAAGTTTCTCTATGAAGGACCTAGGAGAAGCTGCTTACATTCTAGGCATTAAGATCTACAGGGATAGATCAAAACGCCTGATAGGACTTTCACAAAGCACATACCTTGATAAGGTTTTGAAGAGGTTCAAAATGGAACAATCCAAGAAAGGGTTCTTGCTAGTTTTACAAGGTACGAGATTGAGTAAGACTCAGTGCCCAGCAACTGATGAGGATAGAGAGCATATGAGCACCGTCCCCTATGCTTCAGCCATAGGTTCTATCATGTATGCAATGATGTGCACTAGACCGGACGTTAGCCTGGCCATAAGTATGGCAGGTAGGTTCCAGAGTAATCCAGGAGTGGATCATTGGACGGCGGTGAAGAATATCCCGAAGTACCTGAAAAGGACTAAGGAGATGTTTCTCGTGTATGGAGGTGACGAAGAGCTTGCCGTAAAAGGTTACGTCGATGCAAGCTTTGACACAGATCCGGACGACTCTAAGTCGCAAACCGGATACATATTTATTCTTAATGGGGGTGCGGTAAGCTGGTGCAGTTCCAAGCAGAGCGTCGTAGCAGATTCTACATGTGAAGCGGAGTACATGGCTGCCTCGGAGGGGGCTAAGGAGGGTGTCTGGATGAAGCAGTTCATGACGGATCTTGGAGTGGTGCCAAGCGCACTAAATCCAATAACCTTGTTCTGTGACAACACGGGTGCCATTGCCCTAGCAAAGGAACCACGGTTTCACAAGAAGTCCAGACACATCAAACGACGCTTCAACCTCATTCGCGACTACGTCGAAGGGGAGGACGTAAATATATGCAAAGTGCACACGGATCTGAATGTAGCAGAACCGCTGACTAAACCTCTTCCACGGGCAAAGCATGATCAACACCAGAACTGTATGGGTGTTAGATTTATTACAATGTAATTCGCATGATGATGTGAGGGCTAGATTATTGACTCTAGTGCAAGTGGGAGACTGTTGGAATTATGCCCTAGAGGCAATAATAAATATAGTTATTATTATAATTCCTGTGTCAAGATAATCGTTTATTATCCATGCTATAATTGTATTGAATGAAGACTTATATACATGTGTGGATATATAGACAAAACACTGTCCCTAGCAAGCCTCTTGTTGGCTAGCCAGTTGATCAAAGATCGTCAGTGTTTTCTGATTATGAACAAGGTGTTGTTGCTTGATAACTGGATCACGTCATTAGGAGAATCACGTGATGGACTAGACCCAAACTAATAGACGTAGCATGTTGATCGTGTCATTTTGTTGCTACTTTTTTCTGCTGTCAAGTATTTGTTCCTATGACCATGAGATCATATAACTCACTGACACCGGAGGAATACTTTGTGTGTATCAAACGTCGCAACGTAACTGGGTGACTATAAAGATGCTCTACAGGTATCTCCGAAGGTGTTCGTTGAGTTAGTATCGATCTAGATTGGGATTTGTCACTCCGTGTGATGGAGAGGTATCTCGGGGCCCACTCGGTAATACAACATCACACACAAGCCTTGCAAGCAATGTGACTTAGTGTAAGTTGCGGGATCTTGTATTACGGAACGAGTAAAGAGACTTGCCGGTAAACGAGATTGAAATAGGTATGCGGATACTGACGATCGAATCTCGGGCAAGTAACATACCGAAGGACAAAGGGAATGACATACGGGATTATATGAATCCTTGGCACTGAGGTTCAAACGATAAGATCTTCGTAGAATATGTAGGATCCAATATGGGCATCTAGGTCCCGCTATTGGATATTGACCGAGGAGTCTCCCGGGTCATGTCTACATAGTTCTCGAACCCGCAGGGTCTGCACACTTAAGGTTAGACTTTGTTTTATGCGTATTTGAGTTATATGGTTGGTTATCGAATGTTGTTCGGAGTCCCGGATGAGATCACGGACGTCAGGAGGGTTTCCGGAATGGTCCGGAAACGAAGATTGATATATAGGATGACCTCATTTGATTAACGAAAGGTTTTCGGAGTTACCGGGAATGTACCGGGAATGACGAATGGGTTCCGGGTGTTCACCGGGGGGGGGGGGGGCAACCCACCCCGGGGAAGCCCATAGGACTTGGGGGTGGCGCACCAGCCCTTAGTGGGCTGGTGGGACAGCCCAAGAGGGCCCTATGCGCCATAGGAAGAAAATCAAAGAGAAAAGAAAAAAAAGAGGAGGTGGGGAAAGGGGGAAGGACTCCTCCTTCCAAACCTAGTTGGACTCAGTTTGGAAGGGGAGGGTTGCCCCCCTTGGCTCGGCCGACCCCCTTGGGAGTCCTTGGACCCCCAAGGCAAGGCTCCCCCTCCTCCCCCTATATATACGGAGGTTTTAGAGCTGATTAGAGACAACTTTGCCACGGCAGCCCGACCACATATCTCCACGGTTTTTCCTCTAGATCGCGTTTCTGCGGAGCTCGGGCGGAGCCCTGCTGAAATAAGATCATCACCAACCTCCGGAGCGCCGTCACGCTGCCGGAGAACTCATCTACCTCTCCATCTCTCTTGCTGGATCAAGAAGGCCGAGATCATCGTCGAGCTGTACGTGTGCTGAACGCGGAGGTGCCGTCCGTTCGGCACTAGATCGTGGGACTGTTTGCGGGACGGTTCGCGGGGCGGATCGAGGGACGTGAGGACGTTCCACTACATCAACCTCGTTTCTTAACGCTTCTGCTGTGCGGTCTACAAGGTACGTAGATCGAATATCCCCTCTCATAGATGGACATCACCATGATAGGTCTTCGTGCGCGTAGGAAATTTTTTGTTTCCCATGCAACGTTCCCCAACAGACCGCAGCTGGGCTCTTGGATGGTTCTCCAGCCTCGTTGTTGCATGCAGGGTTTTGCTGGGACTGTGTTGCCTCCGCCATATATACGGCGATCTGACGACGGGTCCGATCGAGGACTTCGGGATCCATCGCCAGCGACAGATCTCCGAGGCAGCCCTCATGGAGATACTGGATTGAGTCCGTGTCGCCCATGGACGACTCGTCGTCAGTGTTGACTGGCATAGTCTCTTGAGTCGCCGACCGCTCTGGCTCATCAGCTCCCTGCGTGAAGCCGACGAAAACCGGGCGCGTTAGGCTTGGCAGCGCGACGGGACGGACATACCTGGCCGGCTCGACGATGTCGGTGGAGATGTTCGGCTCACGCATGGGTGCACAGACTATGCCGATGAAGATGTTGATCTTGCCGAAGGGGGCTCTATAGCCGGATTTGATTAAATCAGCCTCGGGCCCCCACAGCGAGTTGTCGATGTAGTACTTTTCGCGGCGGCTCCGGGTCATGAACCCGGCCTCGTAGCTCCTTGACCCTGATAGGGCTCCCTTCGAGAACTCAACTCCACCGTGCGTAGGCCCCACGGTGGGCGCCAACTGTCGTGGTTTTGTCACGACAGATGTCCTAGTGAAAGGACTTAATGATGGAGCCATCGCACCTTGGTGGCGACTCAAAGGGGTTGAATGGGAGCGGGACTCAGATTTACCCAGGTTCGGCCCCTCGTGAGGAGGTAAGAGCCTACGTCCTGCTCTGTGTTGTATTGATGATGTTTCGATTACAAGGAGGGCGTAACTCGCCTGACCTAGCTCTCGATGATTTCTAACCTATCTTCTCCCCCCACGGACTCGCCTTTATATACAGTTCGAGGCCTTAGGGTTTACAAGAGTCCTTGCCATAACACAAGTCGTGACTCTTTCTATCTCTAAATCGCCGTGCTTTCCAAGACCGGAGAACTCCCCGATAATTGATCCTCCACGTGGATCTTGAACCGCCATCCAGCTCCCGGGCCTGCCGGGCCAAAGCTTGAATCGTCGAAGGATGAGTCGCCCACTTGGTGACCCAGCCCAACTAGGGCGGGTCACGTCGCAGATAATATCCCCAACAGGTGGCGCACCAGCCCTTAGTGGGCTGGTGACGCCGGCACAGTAAGCCTATTTCGGGCAAAGCAAAAAAAAAAGAAAAAAAGAAAAAAAAAGGAAGGAGGTGGACAAGAAGGAAAGGACTCCTCCACCAAACCGAATTGGAGGAGGAGACCTTACTCCTTGGCTCGGCCGAACCCTCCTACTTGGAGTAGGAGGCAAGGCAGCCTTCCTCTTGTTCCTCCTATATATAGTGGAGATTTGGGAGGGTTTTGCACCTCAAGCCTTTGTGCAGACCTCTCTCCCTTCACTACTCCATGACACCTCGTAGCTAGATCATTATGACACGACGAAGCCCTACCGGAGTAGCTGCAATATCATCACCGCCACGCCGTCGTGCTGCCGGAGAATTCAGCTACCTCTTCGTCTCTCTTGCTGGATCAAGAAGGCACATACCGTCATCGAGATGTACGTGTGCTGAACATGGAGGTGCCGTCCGTTCGGCGCTATATCGGGACAGATCGTGGGAGAGCGTCGATTTGGATTGCGAAGACGTTCCACTACATCAACCGCGTTTCTTAACGCTTCCCGCTTAGCGATCTACAAGGGTATGTGGATCCGATCTCCCACTCATAGAGGATCATCAACAGGATAGGTCTTCGTGTGCATAGGAATTTTTTTGTTTCCCATGCAACGTTCCCCCAACAACCTCTACTATTTTGCCGATTTATTTCTCCAAGCATGTATGGATTATGCGCTGGTAAGTGGCGCCTTTGTTTGTAACCCGAAAGGCATTGTGTTAAAGCATAATGGCTCGTAGGGGGTTATGAAGGCGGTTGCGGCCTGATCGGTTTCCTTCATCTTAATCTGATGGTATCCGGAGTAAGCATCGAGGAAACACAAAGAGTCGTGTCCGGCTGTTGTGTCAATAATTTGGTATATTCGGGGTAAGGGAAAGTGATCCTTAGGGAAGGCCTTATTCTTGTCTTTGAAATCGACACATAGCCACCTAGACTTGTCCTTCTTTGGTACCATCACCAGGTTTGCTAGCCAGTCGGGATGTTTAATTTCTCTGATGAACCCGACTTCTAGTAGTTTGGCAAGTTCTTCACCCATAGCTTGACGCTTTGGTTCAGAAAATCGGCGCAAGGCTTGTTTGATAGCCTTAAAGCCAGCTATTATGTTTAGGATGTGTTCTCCCAGCACCATAGGGATTCCTAGCATGTCTGAGGGGTGCGGGGCGAATATGTCATAATTTTTGCGCAAAAAGGTGCACAATGCTTCGTCGATTGCGGGGTCTAGCTGGGCTGCAATTGACGTTTGTTGGCGTCAGTTGGGTGCATGTGAAATTTGATGATCTCGTATGCTGGTTTGAAGGACGTGGATTTGGGCCTTTACCGAGGATCACGTTGTCCTTGTCCACTATGGAACGGAGTGTAGTGAGTTCTTATACGGCGAGGGCTTTTGCTAGTACCTCAAGGGCTAGGGATGCCATTTTGTTTTCAGCTCGGAGGGCTCTGTTGGGGTGACTTATGACTGTGATCACACCGTTGGCCCCAGCATTTTGAGCTTCATGTATCCGTAATGTGGTATGGCCTAAAATATTGTGAAGGCTTCGTGTCCTAACACAACATGGTAACCATTGTGAAAGGGTACGATATGAAAAAGAAGTTCTTATGATCGGTAGTTCTCCGGCATGCCTAATAGCACGTCAAGTGTCACTCGTCCGGTACAATGTGCTTTTTTCAGGGACGGTACCCCGAAAGGTTGTATTGCTTTGTTCGATTCGAGACCTATCAAACTGAATTTTTCCCAGTGTGTCCTCATAAATGAGGTTTAGACCACTGCCCCCGTACATTAACATCTTATTTAGTCTGAAACCATCGACTATGGGGTTTAAGACTAGGGAAGCAGGTGCTCGGCCTGTGCTGGTGATCGGCTAGTCGTCCTTGTCGAAAGTAATTGGTGTGTCCGACCATGGGTTTGCCGCCGTTACATGGTGGATTTGATGAAGTACTCGAAGAGATCTCTTCCTTTGATTATTTGAAAAAAAATGTTTCGTATATCATTAGGATCTTTGGGTTGCTCTGAGGCGGCGCTCCTTACCGTTCCTCCGTAAGTGGGGCCTTAAGGATGCCTTCTCCACTTTTTGCATCTTGTGTGACGACCCAACATGCTCGAAGGCTGTGGCTGGAGCTTGTTTTAGGCAGGGTCGAGTGTATGCGACATGGCTTGTCCAGTAGTACGTCGAGGACCGATCTGTCTCTCGTCCGTGTTTTGTTCCTTTTCTCTGCGGGCCCCTAGGTAATCGGCTTCGTTAATGGGGGTGTGCGCCTTCTTCGGGTTCCTTTGGTTTTCTCGATATGGCCAGGCTCCATGCACATTTGCTGTAAATGCCAAGTGCTTTCCATGCTGCAATATTTGAGCAACATGTTTGACAACTCGGTGAAGGTTTGAATTTGATGATGGGCGAGGGCGTTGAGGATGCCCTAATATTGACAGTTATGTGGAAGGCGTTAATCATCTCCAGCTGATTATGGCCTTCTGCCCAATCGTTGTTGAGGAGGAATCTGGCCCAGAAGTGGTATATTGATTCCCCCAGCCATTGTATAACCTTATATGGGTCTAGTGAACCGAACTCTTCTGCTTTTCCTGAGGGATGCTCGAGTTGGGTGGTGGGTGGCATGAAATTTCGTGTCCCCATGAGATGTGAGTCCGAGGCCTCAACGACTATGTCCCGCTCTTTAGTGGGGTTTAGCGTGGCAGGATCGGGGTCCGTGGTTAAGGCGAGGCCCTGCTGCACTGATTCTGGGTTGAGTGCTGGATTGGCCACTGGTCCCGAGTTTTCTCGGGATGAACTCCGGATTTCGGATTATCGGAGGGGTCCGGATGATTTGTGACCGGAGTGTAGACCGTCCTTAGTTCTGGTAGTTGATGTGGGGAGCCCTTGGCCGAGCATTCGAGAATGGCGACCAAATGCGTGATGCGTGGGACGTGTATTTCTCTGTCATTGGATCTAAGCCTCGCTCGATCATAGAACGGAGATTGGTCACCGATCTTGCCCATAGATTGGACTCGGTCGAGTAACTCGTGTAGTAACGGGGCCTCGACGGAGTCCATACCGTTTGAGTGCTCGGGGTTGACCCGCGGCACTGATGTCCCAGGGCCGTTCAAAGACGCTCCTGGGTTGTGTTCGGCTGAGTCCAATCTGGGCGTATCGACCACGTCGGGCTCTAAGGCCGGACCAATGGTCAAAGGCATCCGTGTAGTGGGATCCACGACTTCTGAAGTCAAAGCATCAGGGCTTGTGGGCTCCTCGAAAGGAGCTAGGAGCCTTGTTAACACAAGATCTCCTCGGTGGTTGTGGTGAACTCTAGGCTCTCGAACCTTATTTCATGACCGGGAGTGAAGCTTTTGACCTGGCCAAGGTGGCTGCTGCTTCGGCATGCAGAACGATGCTTCCAAACGCGAAGATCTTTGCGGGGACAAAAACATTCTTGTTGACGATCTTTTCACTCATAACTAAGCGTTCCATCAATCCTTCCTCTGATTCTACGACGGAACTCTCAATGAAAGCACCAGTGTCGGTGTCAAAACCGGCGAATCTCGGGTAGGGGGTCTTGAGCTATGGACCTTGGATCGATGGGTTAGAGGAGACAAAGGATACGGTGTTTACCCAGGTTCGGGCCCTCTTGAGGAGGTAAAACCCTACGTCCTGCTTGATTATATTGATGTGGATGAGGATTATAGAGTTGATCTACCTCGAGATCGTATGAGCTAAAACCCTAGATGAGTTAACTTGCCTATAAGGATGAAATCCTCTGGTTTATATAGACACCAGGGGTTCCTAGGCCTACATACAACCGACCTTGATTCGGGGGCACATGCGCCGACCTAGACTACTTAACTTGGATGACACACTGCTACTTCTTGAGCTTGCGTTGGTTTTTCCCTTGAAGAGGAAACGGTGATGCAGCAAAGTAGAGATAAGTATTTCCCTCAGTTTGAGAACCAAGGTATCAATCCAGTAGGAGTATCAAGATGAGGCACCAAGGCACCTGCGCAAGAACAAAAAACTTGCACCCAACGCGATAAAGGGGTTGTCAATCCCTTTACGATTACTTGCAAGGTGAGATCAGATAGTGATAATAGGTAAATATAAATAAATAAATAAAAGTGCATCAAGGTATTTTTGGTATTTTTGTATGTAGATCTGAATATATAATGTGTACAGAGACCCCGGGGCCATAGTGTTCACTAGAGGCTTCTCTCATGATAGCAAGTATTACGGTGGGTGAACGAATTACTGTCGAGCAATTGATAGAATCGCGCAAGGTCATGACGATATCTAAGGAAATGATCATACATATAGGCATCACGTCCGAGACAAGTAGACCGATACTTTCTGCATCTACTACTATTACTCCACACATCGACCGCTATCCATCATGCATCTAGTGTATTAAGTTCATAACAAACAGAGTAACGCCTTAAGCAAGATGACATGATGTAGAGGGACAAATTAATGCAATATGATATAAACCCCATCTTTTTACCCTTGATGGCAACAACATGATGCGTGCCTCGCTACCCCTTCTGTCACTAGGTGAGGACATCGCACGGTATGAACCCCAAACCAAGCACTTCTCCCATTGCAAGAATTATAGATCAAGTTGGCCAAACGAAACCCATAACTCGAAGAGAATTACAAGGATACGAAATCATGCATATAAGAAATCAGAGGAGACTGAAATAATATTCATAGATAATGTGATCATAGATCCACAATTCATCGGATCTCGACAAACACACTGCAAAAGAAAGTTACATCGGATTGATCTCCATGAAGATCATGGAGAACTTTGTATTGAAGATTCAAGAGAGAGAAGAAGCCATCTAGCTACTAGCTATGGACCCGAAGGTCTGTGGTGAACTACTCACGTATCATCGGAGAGGCAATGGTGTTGATGAAGAAGCCCTCCGTGTCCGAATCCCCCTCCGGTAGGGCAACAAAACGGTCCCCAGATGGGATCTCGCGGAAACAGAAGCTTGCGGCGGTGGAAAAGTATTTTTGTAGCTCTCTCTGTTGGTTTGGGGATTTTAGGGAATTTATAGGAGAAAGAGGTAGGGCAAAGGAGGCACGGGGGGGCCCATGAGCCTGCTAGGCGCGCCCCCCTAGGGCGCGCCTAGGGGGCTCGTGGCCTACTCCGTGGCCCTCTGCCTTGGTTCTCAAGTCTTCTAGATCCCTTGTGTTATGGAAAAAATCATCCCGAAGGTTTTATTCCGTTTGGACTCCGTTTAATATTCTTATGTAAAAAGGTCAAAAACACGAAAAAACAGAAACTGGCACTGGGCACTGAGTTAATAAGTTAGTCCCAAAAATGATATAAAATAGCATATAAAACATCCCAAGTTGATAATGGAATAGCATGGAACAATCAAAAATTATAGATACGTTGGAGACGTATCACACACCAGTATTCGGAACTTTCCTTCTTAAATACAAGGTCGTTACACAATCAGATCTTCAACATCACGGCCCATTAGGTCGGCCTCTGAGAAATGGGCCGACCGTCCAAGGTCCCCTTGGTCTAGGACTCCCTCAACCGGAGCCACACTAGCGACATAGAGGTCAAAACCCTAGCCATCTAGGAAGGGTCGCGGGTGGTCGGTTGAAGACACGAAGGATGAATCTGAACGCATGGGGGCATAGAGTGGAGGGAGGCAGTATCGAGACGGTGCTGCGCGTTGTCACCAGCTGACATCTACTACACAACTTTATTCTTGTGGACTATGTTGGGCCTCCAAGCACAGACTTTTGTAGGATAGTGGCAATTTTCCCTCAAGTTGATGACCTAAGGTTTATCAATCCGTGGGGGGGGGGGTATGATGAATATGGTCTCTGTCAAACAACCATATAATCAAATACGAAAAATCTCTTTTATCCCCAACACATTCAATACAATGGCAAATTGTATAGGTGCAGTAGTTCGGCGAAGAGATGGTGATACAAGTGTAGTATGGATAGTAGATATATGTTTTTGTAATCTGAAAATATAAAAACAGCAAGGTAGGAAGTGTAAAATAGTGAGCAAATCATTGTATAAATGCTTGGTAATAAGGCCTAGGGTTCATACTTTCACTAGTGCAATCTCTGAACAATGCTAACATAGTAAAATCATATGATCATCCCTCAACGTGCATCAAAGAATCACTCCAAAGTTCCTATCTAGAGAAGAACAATAAGATGAAATTGGTGTAGGTAGTAGTACCACCTCAAAGTTATTCTTGCTGATCAATCTTTTGAGCTATTCCTATAAGTGTCACAATACACCCTAGAGTTCGTACTAGAATAACACCCACGATACATATCAATCAACCCTAATGTCACCTAGATACTTCAATGTCGCCTCAAGTATCTATCGGTAAATTATCTGACATGCATCAAACAATTTCGGATCCATCATATTCAATCCAACAAAAATAACTTTAAGGAGCATCCCAAGATTTCTATCGGATAACATAGTATGGAAACATGCAATCAACCCCTGTGCATAGATTCCCAAGGTCACCGGAATCCGCAAGTTGATGACATAAAATATATCAAGTGAATCACTTGAGTACCCCAATGTCACTACGGGTATCCGCATGCAAGACATACATCAAGTGTTCTCAAACCTGAATTTTCAACCCAACATAACGAGATCTTAAAGTGAATGGTTCAATTCATCACAACAATAGCAAGAGACAATCACCATATGATCCAACTATATTAACAAAGCTCGTGATACATCAAGATCGTGACATCTCAAAAACACGAGAGAGATATTAAACACATAGCTACCGGTACAAAACCTCAGCCCTAAGGGTGAACTACGCCCTCCTCGTCATGGCTTCCGCCAGGATGATGAAGATGGCCATCGGAGATGATTTCCCCTCTCCGACAGGGTAGTTGAACGTCTCCAGATTGGTTTTTGACCAATACAAAGAGTTGTTGTGGCAGAGCGGAAGTTCTATCTTTTTTTTTTGGAGTTTCTAATATATATATGATTTTTCAGCATTGGAATCATGCCAAACGGAGCGATATGGTCCCCATAAGCCATAATGCCTTGACCTAGGGGGGTCGCGGCCTGTTGGCTTGTGGCCCATTGGTGGCTCCCCTCCGGTTGTTCTTCACTCCAATATTAGTTATTTCCTCGAGAAAAATATATATATAAGTTTTTGCCGATTCCAAGAACTTTCATATTCTGCACAAAAACAACACCACTGTAATTCTGCTGAAAATATCGTCAGTCCGGGTTAGTTCTAGATAAATCATATAAGTGCATCAAAACAATATAAAAGTATTGTAAACATTTGTAAACATGGCTTGAATATTTATAAATAATCGATACGTTGGAGACGTATCAGCATCCCCAAGCTTAATTCCTACTCGTCCTCGAGTAGGTAAATGATAAAAGAAATAATTTATATAGTGTGAATGCTAGCATAGTATATAAGTTTGATCAATGATAATTCCGATCACTTTTTCTAGCATCATAAGCAGCAACTTTTCCATAAAAGTCATCATCGTTGAGTAGCAATCAATTCACATGTCATGGTTCAAACAATGCATTCTCTTGAAACTCAACATCATATGTTCTTAGTCATCAAAAAATTTCAATTCATCATCAAGTCTAAGTAAGAGCTCCACATACTCAATTATCATATAGTGTTCTATGATTGCTAATACTCAAGGCATATTTTTAGAACAAACAACATCCATCGAACAAAGTGAAAGATATGGGCTTAAAGTTTTGCCTCCCAACATACATATCATAAAGATAATTGTCAACAATAATGAATCATGATCAAATATATATGGATGGATATATATGTTTGGATCTTTACCCACCACATGATGCTTTCCAACTAATATATTGAGGTTGGAAAGGAAGTTGACTCAACATGAAAAGTACGTAACATGAAAGTAAATAGAGTGTCTCTTCACAGAGGGAAGCAGGGATTTGCAGAGGTGCCGGAGCTCATTGTTTTAAAACAGAGACGAGTATGTAATTTTGGGTCATGTGCCTTTCATGTCAACGTCACAACAGAGTTTCCAATATCTTCCATGCTAATCACATTATTGGCGATTCCCAAACAGAACTGAAATTTTCCTCCCCCCTCAACCATTCAATCACATTCCATGGCTACCCGTATCCACTGGTTCCCTCCAAACAATCAACTTTCTAGGGGGATTTTTGTTTATTTATTTTTGTATTATGCAGGACTGGGAATCCTTTTTACCAGCCTCTCACATGCAATGATGAGTGAATAAACACTCATCATGATAATAACTCGCTGAGGATGGAACATAATGACCGCCCCATCGCTCCATGAGCGGCATGGGCACACAAAACGGATGTTTGTTTGAATGTTTAGAGGAGGCACATGAAAATTTACTTGGAATGACAGTGAAATACAATATATAGGTAGGTATGCTGGACTCTCATGGAAGAAACTTGGCTTAGGATTTGGAATGACAAGTAGTATCTCTACTTAGTACAAAATTTTGGCTAGCAAAAGGTTCTAAACAAGCACCACACATGCGAGGATCCATAATAATATAACTTCTAAGGAAATATATCCAAACATAACAATTACATTGTCTTCCTTGTCCAACTTCAACTATTTGACCGAGTTTGAAAATAATTAATTGGTATTCACAATCATAAAAGATGTCCAAGACAATATATTTGTATGTGAAAGTTCTATTTCTTATACTAGTAGTCATTCATGAATTGCTTGTATGACCAATATTGTGATTGTCAAACTTCAATAGATTTTCTTACTAAACCAAATGTGAACCTGCTACAATGCATAATGCACATTGATAATTTCAAATTTATGATACTCAATTCATTCACAATTTACTCTTAGGGTATAAGTTAAGCACAAGAGTAAACAATCAAACTGCTCTCAAAAGATATAAGTGAAGAACAATGACTAGTCAAACAATTAAGTAGCTATCTGATGACTCTCTCCCAATAAATATTTTCAGATCTGATATTTTATTTCAAACAACAAAGAAAACAAAAAACCACTCCAAGAATATCACATATTATATGGACAAATAAAAAATATTTGGCTCAACATAGGCTAACCGATATTTATTTGATAAAGAGAGGTGGGATACGTAGCATCCCCAAGTTTAGATAATTGAGACTTCTTGAAATATTTACTTCGGGTGGCTTGGGAATCCCCAAGCATGAGATTTTGTATCTTGTTCAATGCTCTGATATCCCGGTTTCACCTTAGTCCCAAAAACTTCATCCACACAAAACTTGAAAAGAACTCGTGAGATAGGTTAATGCACATAAGAATTAATCAACACTTCAAGTACTACCAAGACAAGTTGCATAATAATTTCCAAACACTCAGTATTGTATACTATCATTTCCAGAATTGATATCTACCAATATAAGCCATGAAAACTCTAGGATAAGTAGATAACAAAACTATGACACCAATGTGTCTAAACAGGATAGTCTGTAGCAATTAATTCAAAAAGTGTACCTCTCTAACTCAAACAATTTCTCAAAATTTAGGACGTGAGAAACAATTTGTGTGACGGTATTGTCTAAAACTTTGAGAAACTTCCCATGTTCCACTAAAATATGATAATTCAAATACTACAACAAATTTTCTATTTTTGTACAACATACATCACACATGTAATTCAAGAATTCTATAGGCAATTCTTGGAAGTTTTTATTGAAAAACAAGATTATAAAAAAACATCTAACAGAGAAAATAAAACAAAATGATGCTCCAAGCAAAACACATATCATGTGATGAATAAAAATATAGCTCCAAGTAAGATATATCGATAATGTTGGAGACGAAAGGGGGGACGCCTTCTGGCGCATCCCTAAGCTTAGAAGTTTGTGTCTTCCTTGTATATTACAATGGGGGTGCCTTGGACATCCCCAGTCTTAGGTTCTTGCTGCTCCTTATTCACTTCATATTGGTATCTCAGCCAAATCTTGAAAACTTCAATCACATAAAACTCAACGGATATTCGCGAGAGAGGTTAGTGTAATAATGATAGATCATTCACTTAGGTACTGTCAAGATACGATTCATAATTGTTCTCACATCATACCTATTGTATTCTATCATTTCCATAATTTATATCACTCAATACAAGCTATGGAAACACTAAAATAAGCAAACTATATATGCATGCAAAATAGAATCTATAAAAAACACAACAATGAGTAAAGATGTGCCCAAATACAATATTTCCATGTCTCTAAAAATTCGGAAAAATTACACAACCCAGAAAATTTGTATACAAAATCTTTGAAAAATATTCAGAAGATTTTGACACTCGACTAAATCACAGAAATTATGCATCGGACGTAAAAGTTTCTGTTTTTGCACAGAATCAAACAAGCAAGTATCCACACTATCCGAAAGGATTTACAACGCACTTTATTGAAATAAAAGACACAAACCTTGTTTAATACAATAGCTTAATCATGTGATCGCACAAAAATAGTAGGTAAATGTGTTGGGTTGTCTCCGAACAAGCGATTTTCTTTAATGCCTTTTAGCTAGGCATGATGATTTCAATGATGCTCACATAACAAGTAGTAACTGAGGCATGCAAGAGAGCATCATGAATCACATGGCATGCACCCTTAAGTCTAACCCACTTCCTATGCATAGGGATTTTGCAAGCAACCAGTTTATTGTAGCAAGAATCATCTTCCATTGGAAGGCAAAACAAGCATAATTTCAAAACTTTGAACACATAGGGAGAAAATTTAATATTATTGCAATGCCTACAAGAATATGTTCCTCCCTCATAATAATTTTACGTGGCATCATGAAGGAATTCAACAATATAACTATCACATAATGCATTCTTTTCATGATGCACAAGCATAGAAGTTTTATTACTCTCCCCACAGGCAAGCTTCTCATACATAATAATGGGAGTATCATACAAAACTTGAATACTATAAATTGGTTCCACATTAAAAGAGTAATATTCAGAAAAAGGGTATTCATAATTATGACAAGTTTTATAATAATAATCATCACTACTTTTTATAGCACAAGTGTAATCACAATAGTCATCATAAGTAGCAACTTTGTTCTCATCATAATCGACAGAAACCTCTTCCAAGATAGTGGAATCATTACTAAATAAAGTCATGACCTCTCCAAATCTATTTTTATCATTATTAAAACATCCAACGCCCTACAAAATAGTGGGATCATCAATACTTAGAGTTAACACTCTTCCAAACCCATATTCAAAAAAATTGCAATCATCATAATTAGGAGGCATGCAACATCATAGAAATTTTTTTCATTCAGAGTAGGGGGACTAAAAAGATCATCTTCATTATGCAAAGCATCCCCAAGCTTGGGATACACATTAATTGTAGCAAATATATTCTGAAATATATCATTCTTATCAAGCATAGCATCCCCAAGGTTGTGGGTTTGTATATCATTAGCATGAATACCACCAATAGTGTAACAATTATTATCATCAGAATTTTCCACGTTGGTGCGAAAAAGATTTTCAATATTATAAGGAGTATCATTATGTTCCCAATCATCCTCATCAAAACAAGTAGTAGGCATAAAATATAATCATCAAGTGTATCATCATCCATACTACTTCCATATTCACTCTCAACATTTATAGGAACAACATTATTTGAGAGGGACAACTTATTACCTTTACCTTTTCCTCTCTTCTTCTATTTTACCACCTTTTGTGTGGGTTTAAGTAATTTTTTTAGATCTTCTTATTAAAGAGATTGGTTCCATGGGAAGCTTCTCCTTGCAACATGATTCATTACGAGAAACAATAGGAGGGTATTGGGAGGCCTCTACCCTTTCATTAGTACTTATTTTATATTCTATTGGTTTCTCATTCTTTCTATAGTTGGCAATATAAGCATTCTCATTGCAATTCACTACGAAAAACATACAAATTTCTTGTAGATTTGTTTCATTATCATTTGTGACAATGGATATACCAAACCAATCATTTTTATGTGAAAATTCTTAACACCCCAAAAATAAACAAAGTTCATTATAGAGTTCACTGGATATCAAATTATCACAATATTTGGAAATGGTTCGATCATGAAAATACATGTATTGGAAATTAAGTTGACCAACCGTATTGCAAATTTCACAAGTAATGGGATGAAGAGAGCATAATCTTGTGACAAATTCACCTATCACTTTAAGCCACCAATTAGTTTGATCGTTTTTATTCTTCCTACAAAATCTATCGTCCCTATGTGGTATGTCTTTGCAAATTTTATTCAGTCCACAAAAATTGACATGCTTATAGGAAATCTTTTTATCATGACTAGTGCAATCATCATTATCATCATGGATATTCATAGAATTCATAGTAATAATATTACTATCATGCTCATCATTCAAGGAATTCACATTAATCATTTTCATAAATTCTTCCTCTAACAATCAAGGACAATTTTCCGAACCATCATTCTCATGAAAGACATTATAGAGACGAAGAAAATGAGGCAACCTAAATTCCATTTTTTATAGTTTTCTTTTATAAAACCAAACTAGTGAAAAAACAAGAGACTGAAAGGTTTAATAGCAATATTTAAAAATACACCTTCAAGTACTCACCTCCCCGACAACAGCGCCAGAAAAGAGCTTGATGTCTACTACACAACATTATTCTTGTGGACTATGTTGGGCCTCCAAACGCCGAGTTTTGTAGGACAGTAGCAATTTTCTCTCAAGTGGATGACGTAAGGTTTATCAATCCATGGGAGGTGTAGGACGAATATGTTCTATCTCAAACAACCCTGCAATCAAATACAAAAAATATCTTGTGTACCCAACACACCCAATACAATATCATATTCAATCGGTGCAGTAGTTTGGCGAAGAAATGGTGATATAAGTGTAGTATGGATAGTAGATATAGGCTTTTCTAATTCAAAAATATAGAAACATAAAGGTTGCAAGTAAATGCTTGGTAATAAGGCCTAGGGTTCATACTTTCACTAGTGCAATCTCTCAACAATGCTAACATAGTATAATCATACAATCATCCCTCAACGTGCAACAAAGAATCACTCCAAAGTTCCTATCTAGCGAAGAACAATAAGATGATATTGGTGCGGGTAGTAGAACCACCACAAAGTAATTATTTTTGATCAATCTTTTGAGCTATTCCTATAAGTGTCACGAACAACCCTAGAGTTCATACTAGAATAACACCCATGATACTCCAATCTCATCAAGTATCTCTGGGTAAATTACGCGACATACATCAAACAATTTCAGATCTATCATATTCAATCCAACAAAAAAGAACTTCAAGGAGCACCCCAAGTTTTCTATCGGAGAACATAGTATGAAAACGTGCAATCAACCCCTATGCATAGATTCCCAAGGTCACCAGAATCCATATGTTGATGCCATAACATATATCAATCAAATCACTTGAATACCCCAATGTCACTACGGGTATACACATGCAAGACATACATCAAGTGTTCTCAAACCTGAATATTCAATCCAACATAACGAAGTCTTAAAGTGAAAGATTCAATTCATCACAACAATAGCAAGGGACAAACACCATATGATTCAATTATATTAACAAAGCCTATGATACATCAAGATCGGGACATCTCAAGAACATGAGAGAGATATATTAAACACATAGCTGCTGGTACAAAACCTCAGCCCCGAGGGAAACTACTCCCTCCTCGTCATGGCCTTCGTCGGGGTGGTGAAGATGGCCACCAAAGATAATTTCCCCTCTCCGGCATGGTACTGGAATGTCTCCAAATTGATTTTCCTTTGATATAGAGAGTTGTGGCGGTGGATCGAAAGTTCTTTCTTTATTTATGTAGTTCCTAGTATATATAGGATTTTTCAGCGTTGGAATCATGCCAAACAAAGCCACGTGGGCCCCACAAGCCATCACGCCACGGCCCAGGGGGGTCACCGCCATTTGGCCTCTGGCCCACTGGTGGCTCCCCTTCGATGGTACTTCGCTCCAATATTGCTTATTTCCTGCAACAAAAATATAAAAGTTTCGGACGATTCCGAGAACTTTCATTTTCTGCACAAAAAACAACACCACGGTAATTCTGCTGAAAACATCGTCAGTCTGGGTTAGTTCTAAAAAAAATCATATAAACTGCATAAAAACCATATAAAAATGTTGCAAACATTGGCAAACATGGCATGAATACTTCATAAATTATCGATATGTTGGAGATGTATGAGTAGCCACCGGAATAGGGTGGAAAAGCGTTGGCGACGAGGGTTCATGCAAGGGGTTGGGGGAGAGGGGGGCTCTGTTCGGGCGGCTGCTCTCTCTCTATCTCTCATTTCGTCTCTTTTTTCGTATCTGCCAGAGGGGCTTTCTCTCTTTCTTTTTCTTACTTTTTTTCACTTCGATAAATGACAGGCAACAATTTGTGTCCGCCACTGATAATTTTGATCCCGCAGAAAATTTATACGAAAATAATAGTGGTGGGTGCTCTTTCGTGGGTGCCACACCTATTTATGTTACTAGTGGCACACATGTATATATGCCCGCCACTGCTATTTTTCAACAAATTTGGCATTGGATCAAAAAATAACAGCGACGGACACGTATTGTTGCCCGCCACTGGTACTTTCTTTACCAATGAAGGGTGCCAGTTTGTGTCCGTCACAAATAACATTTGTCGCACGACAAATCTGGACAACAATTGTGAGTGACGGGAGCAAACTAGCACCCGCCACTGATAAGTCAATAGGAGTGCATACTTATTTTTATGCCCACCCGTGCTAATGGTCGTGGCGGGTGATAGAATGTGTGCGCCACTGATTTGAGGTCACCTATAAACCCTTCACCGTAGTGTATTAGGAGGAATATATGTGATGTTGGATGGGCCGGCGTGGGCAGAAATCGACGTGGCGGGCACCTTTGAACGTCCCTATATCCGCTTGATATTTAAGCTGAATATAAGGAGTGTTGATGAGGCCAGATGTTTGATACCCTTTCGAGAGGCATCCGCGTGGGTTGCTTTTTGTGACCGGGCATGTTCGGACGTTTAAGACAAGTTTGAATGGTCAAGTTGTAGATGCTCTCATGTGTATTCACAATGGCATTTGTAGTAGCATGTATACTCTGCACCACTATGGTGTTTGATACCAGTTTGTGCGATTTTGATATTTGTTCGTGTGTGCAAACATTTGATAAACACAGGACAAAGGTGTAATTTACTGTTCGGGAATGCTAACTAAGGCCGACGAACAAGGAACAAAGGTCCGCTAGAAAAACTTAAAATAACAAAAAAGACTCTTTAATCTTAAAATGGATCTGTTTATATTATAAAAATTTGTTGTTCCTGACCCTACACTACTTTATCTTCAGACCTATAAACAATAGGTCTCAATTCATGAGGAAGAATCGCTAATAAATGCAAAACCATACATTGCCTTTGATCCATACATTTAGAAGCAATTTCATGCTAGCGGAGACATTGCTTACACTACCAGTTGTAGGTTAGAGCATCTATAGTCGGACAGAACAAATTCGGCCCCTTATACATTCACGGACGTGCCGATCACTGACCGGACGTGTCCTCTATTTGTCTGTTCGTGCAGTTATATTTTTTTTTTACTTTTTTCGTATGTCCGATCACTTGCATGTGATTGGTGAAGATGGAGAATAAGTAAAGAAAAAGAAAAGGTGATCCAGGGTGGGATTGCGTCCTACGTGACGGACTGACCGGGACGCCCGGGCGCATCCACAAACCCTTATATCCTTTCTATATTTGTCCTCAATATGAGGGTCCGCGTAGTGCCCGAACGTATAGGGAGGATATGAGAGATCCGGTTGGATCATTTTTTCCCTTCTTTTCTGTCCGATTACCGATTAGACGCGTTCGCGGACGTATCAGAGGTTGTTTAAGGCGTTCGGCTGTAGATGCTCAAACGCTCTAAATAAGCCGCATGCCTGAAAAAACGGCTTTTTAGCGCGTGCGCGACTGAATCGGTAGCTCTAGCAGACGCGTTACAATCGCGTGTGCGCTAAAAAGTACTCCGCGCGCCAAACAAAACCGCATCGCGCGCTGCATTTTTCTAGCATCCGCTACCGCACGTTGAACAATGACTCGCCCGTGTGAATGTCCACCAACCGTCGGATCTGAAAGCTCCCCTGCGCGCGACTTCCCCATCCTCTCCGGTGACCCGTCGACAGTTTCCACCGTTGTTACCCACCGCGTGCGCCTCTTCCCCCTCTTCCTCGGTGGCCATCGTTGTTGCCTTTGCCGCAGCCGCTCCTGGAGCGCCCCGTTCCGTCGGCAGACACCGCCCGACGGAGGTTTGCAGCTCGGCGTCCACAAGGTGTTTGACAAAACGCTTGCAAGATATATATTGCTACTAAACTTCATTTTTGTAGATGATTTGGAGTATGTTGTTTGTAGTGTTAAATTTTAGTTTGAATACAAATTTGTAGATTACTTCATCCCACGATTCTTTCGATGAAGAATTTGATCTTGAAGATGTGGAGGACCTCGCAACGGTCCTTTCTATGCACATCAACAAAAAGCCGAAGCACGATGGTTCGGTTTTTTGGACGTGAGAAATTATGGAGGGAAAGGATCGAAGCCCATAACAGATTGATGATGAACTATTTTGTGGAGATTCCCACACACCCCAAATCCCACTTTTGATGTCGTTTTAGGATGAGCATCGAGTTGTTCAAAGACATTGAATAGAGACTGGTGAGCCATGATCGATTTTTTAGCAAAGGAGGAATGCCGTCGGAGAACTCGACCATAGGACCTTTGAAAAGGTGACCACCGCTTTGCGTATGTTGGCATACGGTATTACGACGGATCTAGTTGATGATCAATTGGCCATGGCTGAGAGCCAAGCTATCATGTGTGTCAAGTGATTCGTGGTTGGAATCGTGCAAGTGTTTGGTCCGGAATATTTGAAAGCTCCCAATGATGAAGACGTCACAAGGCTTTTGGAGATGACTAAAGCTTGTGGGTTCCCAGGTATGCTTGGCTCAATAGATTTTATGCGTTGGAGTTGGAAGAATTGTCCTATGGTATGGCATGGACAATTTCACAGATAGAAAAAAGGTGGCACTACAATCCTTGAAGCGGTGGCCGATTAGGAGACTTGGATTTGGCATGCTTTTTTCGGAATGCCAGGATCTTTGGACGGCATCAATATTGTTCAGCGGTCACCACTCATGAATAGCATTGCAAATGGTGAACTGCCACCGATGCAGTTTGTAGCTAATGCCCATACATACAACTATGGCTACTATGTTGCGGCTGACATCTACCCAAGGTGGCAAACATTTGTGAAGCCGTTGAAAAAACCGGAAGGTAAAAAAAAATCTTGATTTCCGTAATGCTTAGGCGGCGGCTAGGAAAGATGTGAAGAGAGCTTTTGGAATTTTGGAAGCCCAATTTGCTACTGTGAGAGGACCGGCCAGATTTTTAGATTAAAATATCATTTGATACATCATGAACGCTTGTGTGATCATGCATAACATGATCATCGAGAACGAGCATGGGCAAAATTTGGACTATTCTTAGTATGAGTTGTTGGGACATCCCGTGTGAGTGGGAGGAGGGACGAAAGGGTGGCCCACTTTGTTGCCTCCTATCATGACAAACGACATGCCGAAACGCATGATGATCTTCAGAACGATCTAGCCGAGGAGTTATGGGCAATGGATGGATGACAAACACATAATGTTCTATCTTTACTGTACTAAACATTTGTTGTATTAGTCATAAAGTATTTGTTGTATTTAAGATTAATTATTAGTTTCAGTTGTAATAGTAATTGAACTATTTTTTGATGAATTATTTTGTATTTTTATTTTATTTTTTGGGGGGGGGGGAACCCCACCGGCAAATATTGCTGAAAGGTAATGCAACCTTAGCTGATTACGATTAGCAGAATTACATGGGGACGCGAACGCGTGAGGAGAGGAATAGCCGCCACGAGAAAGCGGCTTCCTTGTCGGCATTATTACATAGCCTGTGTGACGAAAGGTCAAGTTCCGTGATCATGAGTCTAATTGTAGTAGCAGAGTGCCGGTCAATGGAGCGAAAAGTCATGGCGTTACGGGTTTCCCAAATCTTCCATAGTATAAGGAGCAGGATGAAGGGCCAGATGGATCGCGGATGTCCCAAAGTTCTTCAGTACTGTCGGGCATCATGATCCCCAGACGCTGCCAAATCCTGCCTGCCAGTGGGCAGTGGCGGAAAATGTGATCGTTATCTTTGTAGTGATGGTTACAACACGAGCAGCGGGAGTTCGGGGAGATGTGCTTCTGGTACAGGTTGGCTTTGCAGTTTAGTCACGCCCGGAAGAGCAGCCACGCAAACACTTTGACATTGAATGGAACCCGAGAGGACCATATGAGTGAAGCGTGAGGGTCTTCGTGCGGCTCGGTGGAGAGGAGCTTATATGTTGTCTTGGTGGTAGAAGGTAGACCACCATGAAAGAACCTTTCGTCGTGCTCTATCAACGACATGAAGTCCTGCAACACAACAATAAAGAAACCATTTCTTGCGAGGCCACCGAGGAGAGGCGATTCCGCAGGTTAGAAACTAAACCGTCACGAAGAATAGAGGCCATGCGGATGTTTTGTTGGGTGGAGTGGGTGAATAGGTTGGGGAAGGCGGTGGCTAGGGGACAATGAGAGAGCCAAGTGTCTAACCAAAAAGATGTTTGGCATCCATTGTTGGTCACAACAAAGGAGATCTGTTGTAGGATTGGCAAGTGGGTGGTTATAGTTTTACAAAGAAAGGAGGTGTGGGTGGCAGGTTTGTTGATTTTTTTGTTTCACACTGAATGCAAAATGTTGTTTGTGGTGGACGTATTTGATTTTACGGCGTCAGCTGAAGCGACACGCTGACATGCTAATTTTTTAGCGTTTAATGAAGCAACTGACTCCTCACGCGTCAAAACAACCGCTGCATACATTGTAAAAAAATTGCATGCTACGTACACAGCGTGTGTTGAAGATGCTCTAAGACAACTGGGTGCAAAGCCATCCAAACCAGACGGTGTTGTCATCCTTGATCGTGCATCCATCGGAACGAGACGGTGTTGTCATCCTTGATCGGTGCAAGGATTATCTAGATATTGTCACATCAGTGTCAACGTGGCACGCTTTGGCCAAACAATAATTGTGGCGTGCAAGATCAATTATGGTGCTCCGTTTTGTTGTCAATAGAAATTTATCTCGACTGTTCGAAAATGTAGACTGAACTTCACACTGCTTGAGGACGCAACTCAAGAAAATGAGCAATCAATTGTAACCTCGGATCGTCGCAAAAAAAGAAGTTGTAGCCTCTCAAGAAGAAACAAACAAAACACTTGCACCTTATTGTAACCTCTGAAGAAGGAAAATAAAAGCATCTGCACCTTGTTTTTGGCAAACGGTGAAGCCCTACGCCGCCATAGTAGGAAAAGAAAACGCCGCCACGTCTTGTTTTTTTCTCGGACAGCAATGCACGGACATACACAACTCTTTGATTTGATCGTAGGGGCAGCTTCGCGGCTCATGAAATCGCTCCCAAAAATTTGGACTTGCAACTATTTTTGCCATCTAATGACGATAAACAAAATTATTCGGACCAGTTTACACGAACGAAATCCCATAAAACATAACTAAACTAGGGGTGGGATGGGGTGGGTTGGGAGTGTTAAATTGGGACACTCCGGCCCAACAAAAAACCAACGTGAAACACTTCCCCTCCCCTCCCCGCCCCTCATTCCACCCCATTACTTGTGTTCGGTAGTCACACCCCTGGAGATAGAAATTGTCATTGTACCACCCCTACCAACGCACATGCCTTCTCGGACCTCCGCCACCCATCCAAGCGTCTGCATGCCTTAGCCTACGCCCTCGCGTCACCGTGGATGTGGGGGACACCACGTCCGACAAGTAGTCGAACAAATTCTATTGTCAATTTCTTTGATGTGCTCGTTGTTTATTTTGAGGCAAACACGATGAATTCGAACGAGGAGTACTTCTATAACAACTTCGTGAGGTTGCCTTTGTTTGATGATGAGGATGAATATGAGGATAAAATGATGATGACGAAGGCGGTTCTTGCACACGCGGCGACAACGAAGGAGTATGTTCGGAACTACAAGGATTAATAAAGGGACATCAATTCTTGAATCATAATAAGGCAATGACATCTCATGCTGGTCAAGGACTATTTTGCCCATGTTATGCTATTCGAGCCAGTAGGGTAACGTAGTAAATTCAAAATTTTCCTACGCCATACAAAGGATCTATCTATGGAGAGACCAACAACGAGCAAGAGGAAAGAGCATCTTCATACCTTCGAAGATCGCTAAGCGGAAGCGTTACTAGAACGCGGTTGATGGAGTCGTACTCGCAGTGATTCAGATCGCGGTGTGATTCCGATCTACATGCCGAATCATGGCACCTCCGCGTTCAACACACGTGCAGCCCGGTGATGTCTCCAACACCTTGAACCAGCAAGGAAGAAGGAGAGGTTGAGGGAGAGCTCCGGTAGCACGACGGCGTGGTGGCGGTGGAGCTACGTGGGACTCCGATAGGGCTTCGCCAAACACCGCACAGGACGAGGAAGAAGAGAGGTAGGGCTGCGCCGAGAGAGAGAGAGAGAGAGAGAGTTCGTCGTCAAAAAACAGCCCCAACTCATGGGTATATATAGAAGGAGAGGGATGAGGGGACACTACCTCTAGGGTTCCCACCCTAGGGGTGGCGGCAGCCCCATCTGACGCCAGGAGGTAGCGGCCAGGGCAGGGAGAGGAGGGGTGGCGTGCCAGCTGGGCCTGGGCCCCCTCCTGCGCTAGGGTTGCCCCCTTCCTCCCTTTGCCACGCCTTGGGCTGGGTGGGAGGTGCACCATTCAACCAAGGGGCTGGTTCCCTCCCACACTTGTCCCATGTAGCCTCCCAGGGCTGGTGGTCCCTCCCGGTGGACCCCCGAAACCCTTCTGGTGGTCCCGGTACGTTACCGGTGACGCCCGAAACATTTCTGGTATCCAAAATCTCACTTTCTATATATAAATCTTTACCTCCGGACCATTCCGGAGCTCCTCGTGATGTCCAGGATCTCATCCGGTACTCAAAACAACCTTCGATAACCACGTACACTATTTTCCTATAACCCTGGCGTCATCGAACCTTAAGTGGGTAGACCCTACGGGTTCGGGAGACGTGCAGACATGACCGAGACATCTCTCCGGCCAATAACCAACAACGGGGTCTGGATATCCATGTTGTCTCCTGCTACCTCTTGAGCTTGCGTTGGTTTTTCCCTTGAAGAAGAAAGGGTGATGCAGCACAGTAGCAATAAGTATTTCCCTCAGTTTGAGAACCAAGGTATCAATCCAGTAGGAGTATCAAGACAAGTCACCAATGTACCTGCGCAAAAACAAACAAACTTGCACCCAACGCTATAAAGGGGTTGTCAATCCCTTCATGATTATTTGCAAGGTGAGATCTGAAGGTGAGAAGTGCAACAAAGTAAAAGTGTAGAGCTGAAAATATGATGTGAAGTAGATCCGGGGACCATAGTGTTCCCTAGAGGCTTCTCTCATGATAGCATGTATTACGGTGGGTTAACGAATTACTGTCGAGCAATTGATAGAACTGCGCAAAGTCATGATGATATCTAAGGCAATGATCATACATATAGGAATCACGTTCGATACAAGTAGACCGATACTTTCTGCATCTACTACTATTACTCCACACATCGAGCGCTATCCAGCA
The DNA here is from genome assembly GCF_904849725.1 of Hordeum vulgare subsp. vulgare. Classification (NCBI taxonomy): domain Eukaryota; kingdom Viridiplantae; phylum Streptophyta; class Magnoliopsida; order Poales; family Poaceae; genus Hordeum; species Hordeum vulgare. The sequence continues at coordinate 548,319,128 of NC_058521.1, read as the reverse complement.
TGCATCTAGTGTATTGAGTTCATAACAAACAGAATAACGCCTTAAGCAAGATGACATGATGTAGTGGGATAAATTCATGCAATAGATATAAACCCCATCTTTTTACCCTTGATGGCAACAACACGATGCGTGCCTCGCTACCCCTTCTGTCACTGGGTGAGGACACTGCACTGTATGAACCCAAAACCAAGCATTTCTCCCATTGCAAGAATTATAGATCAAGTTGGCCAAACGAAACCCACAGCTCGAAGGGAATTACAAGGATACGAAATCATGCATATAAGAGATCAGAGGAGACTCAAATAATATTCATATATAATCTGATCATAAATCCACAATTCATCGGATCTCGACAAACACACCGCAAAAGAAGATTTCAGCGGATAGATCTCCATGAAGAACAAGGAGAAATTTGTATTGAAGATCCAAGAGAGAGAAGAAGCCATCTAGCTACTAGCTATGGACCCAAAGGTCTGTGGTGAACTACTCATGCATCATCGGAGAGGCATTGGTGTTGATGAAGAATCCCTCCATGTCCGAATCCCCCTCCCCAGGGCACCTGAACGGTCCCCAGATGGGATCTTGCGGAGACATAAGCTTGCGGCGGCGGAAAAGTATTTTCGTGGCTCTCTCTGGTGGTTCTGGATTTTTACGAAATTTATAGGCGAAAGGAGTAGGGCAAAGGAGCCACGTGGAGCCCACAAGCCTGATAGGTGCCCTCAGGCCGCGGCTAGGGGGTTTGTGGCCTCACCCGGGGTCTTTTGCCTTGGTTCTCAAGTTCCATGCGTATCTTCTGTTACGAAAAAATCATTCCACAGGTTTTATTCCGTTTGGACTCCGTTTAATATTCCTCTCTGAAAAAGGTTAAAAACACGGAAAAAACAGAAACTGGCACTTGGCATTGAGTTAATAGGTTAGTTTGAAAAAATATATAAAATAACATAATCATGCATACAAAACATCCAAAGTTGACAAGATAATAGCATGGAACCATCAAAAAATTTAGCTACGTTGGAGACGTATCAAGCATCCCCAAGCTTAACTCCTGCTCGTCCTCGAGTAGGGAAGTGATAAAGACTGAATTTTTGATGTGGAATGCTACCTAACATATTTGTCCTTTGTAACTTCTTTCATGTGGCATGAATGTTCAGATCCTTAAGATTCAAAACAATAGTTTACCATTGACATGAAAACAATAGTACTTCAAGCATACTAGCAAAGTGATCGTGAACTTTTGAAATAACAAGGCCAAAGAAAGTTATCCCTACAAAATCATATAGTCTGGCTATGCTCCATCATCCCCACACAACGAATTTAAATCATGCACAACCCCGGTATTGGCCAAGTAATTGTTTTCGCATTCTTACTTTCTCAAACTTTTTCAACTCTCACGCAATACATGACCGTGAGCCATGGATATAGAACTATAGTTGGAATAAAGTGTGGTGGGGGTTGTGAGGCAAAAAGGAGGAGATAGTCACATTGACTCGGCATATCAACGGGTTATGGAGATGACCATCAATAGATATCAATGTGAATGAGTAGGGAGTACCATGCAACGGATGCACTAGAACTATAAGTGTGTGAAAGCTCAAGAGGAAAACTAGTGGGTGTGCACCCAACTTGCATGCTCACGAAGACCTAGGGCAATTTTGAGGAAGCCCATCATTGGAATATACAAGCCAAGTTATATTATTAAAATTCCCACTAGCATATGGAGGAGACAAAACGAGAGACTCTCTATCATGAAGAACATGGTGCTATTTTGAAGCACAAGTGTGGAAAAAGATAGTAGCATTGTCCCATCTCTCTTTTTCTCTCTCTCTTTTTTTGGGCTCTTTGGCCTCTTTTTTTTATTTTTTTGGTGGGCATCTTTGGCCTTTTTTCTTATTTCCTCACATGGGACAATGCTCTAATTATGATGATCATCACACTTTTATTTACTTACAACTCAACACTTAGAACAATGATGACTCTATAGGAAATGCCTCCGACAGTGTACCGGGATGTGCAACGATGTAGCTTAGTGTATGACGTTGAAACATCTTGCTAGGTATCTTACGATCATATAATGGCAATATGAAAGTGACGACACATGTCATGAGATGGAATGGTGGGAGTTGCATGGCAAAATATCTCGGAATGGCTATGAAAATGCCATAATAGGTAGGTATGGTGGCTGTTTTGAGGAAGGTATATGGTGGGTTTGTGCACCGGTGAAAGTTGCGCGGCACTCGAGAGGATAGCAATGGTGGAAGGTGAAAGTGCATCTATACCATGGACTCACATTAGTCATGAAGAACTCATATACTTATTGCAAAAGTTTTATTAGTAATCGAAACAAAGTGCTAAACGCATACTCCTAGGGAAAGGGTTGGTAGGTGTTAACCATCGCGTGATCCCAACCGCCACACAAAGGATGACAATCAATAAATCAATTATGCACCGACTTCCTAACATAGTGGTTCACCATATGTGCATGCTACTGGAATCACTAACTTCAACACAAGTATTTCTAGATTCATAACACCCTACTAACATAACTCTAATACTACCATATCCATATCTCAAAACTAATTGAGAGAAATCAAACTTCTCTTTACTAATAAATGCACATGAATATGGAAGTTTTTATTATATCCTCTTTTGATGCCTATCAACTTTAGGACTAATTTCATAGCACACACCAATCACCAAGTTACTTAGAGATAGCACTCTCAAAAAGATATAAGTGAAGACCGAGAGTTCTTATTTCACCAAAATATGACACCGCCGTGCTCTAAAAAGATCTAAGTGAAGCACTAGAGCAAAGTTATCTAGCTCAAAAGATATAAGTGAAGCACATGCGAGCTAAATTGCCTAACTCAAAAGATATAAGTGAAGCTCAATGAGTATTCTAGCAAATTCACGATAAGTGCATGTCCCTCTCAAAAAGGTGTGCAGCAAGGATGATTGTGACAAAACAAAAATAAAAGCTCCTATAATACACGACGCTCCAAGAAAAATACATATCATGTGGTGAATAAAAATATAGCTCCAAGTAACGTTACCGATGGATTGAAGACGAAAGAGGGGATGCCTTCTGGGGCATCCCCAAGCTTAGGCTTTTTGGTGTCCTTGAATTTGGCTTGGGATGCCTTGGGCATCCCCAAGCTTGAGCTCTTTCCACTCTTTATCCCATTGTCCACGAGAACATCACCCAAAACTTGAAAACTTCACAACACAAAACTTAAACAGAAACTCGTGATATCATTAGTACAAGAAAACAAACCACCACTCTTTAGGTACTGTAATAATCTCGATTCCTATTTAGATTCATGTTATATTACTGTATTCTCACTTTTCCATGGCTTGTACCCCCAGATACTAACCATAGTTTCATCAAAATAAGCAATCAATCCCAACAAAAACAGAATCTGTCAAAAATAGACCAGTCTGTAGCAATCTGTATACTTCGTATACTTCTGGTATCCGAAAAATTCTGAAAAATTGCTAAAATTAGGTAAATTTGTATATAAACCAGTAGAAAAAATAATCAACTCAAAATCTCTTTCTTTATAGGAATGAATAATAATTTGGTGAGCACAAAGTTTCTGTCTTTTTCAGCACGATCAAACAACCATCAGTAAAACTGATCGTAAAGGTTCTACTTGGCACAATCATAACAGAATTATGATGGTGTGGACACAACTAAATAGAAATAAAAAAGAAAAGATAAATTCATTGGGTTGGCTCCCAACAAGCGCTATTATTTAACGCCCTTAGCTAGGCATAAGGCTATAGAATCAAGTGTCGTCATCTTTGGTGCTCAAACCATAAGTTGGGTGAACACTCAACATTTTAAGATCTTCATATCTATTACTAGATGGTTCACCACTGTTTTTTGGAACAAAAACAAACATGGTGGCCTTATTGTGGGCAAAATTTGGAGTGTTCTGAACAGCGGCAAAAGCGGAACCCAAGTTGGTTATAACATCCTCTAGTTTGCCAATTCTAGCGGAATCATGACCTAGCTTTTCGTTAACTGTGGGTTCCTTCTCCTTCAGAGTTTTCAAAGTCATTCCCAACTTGGATACATATTGAGTGATTTGATTGTGGATCTTTTTATCCAAATTTTCAATGAGTTCTATCGTAGCAACTTTATTTTCAATAATATCCAGCCTACACATCACATGTTCCAAAGTTAAAGTAGTTCCATTAAACATGAGTGGGGGTGAGCCAACCAAATTTATTAAAGCACCATAAGAATCAACGGTATGGCTACCCAAAAAAATTCCGCCTACGATGGTGTCAAGAAGATACCTATTCCAGGGGGAAATACCCACGTAGAAGTTGTGAAGTAGAATGGTAGTAGATTGCTTACGAGTAGATCTATTCTGAGCAATGCAAATTCTATACCAAGCATCCTTTAAGTTTTCTCCCTCATTTTGTTTGAAATTAAGAACTTCGCTCTCGGGAGTAACGTTCAAAGCGATAGGACTACCATAAGGATAGGTAGACTATCCCACACAAGCTAACAAAAAGCAAGCGAAAGAAAAGGGCGAATGAAAAAGGCAAATATTTTTGTAAATTTTGTTCTTTTTTCAGAAGTGGAGGAGAGGAAAACGAGAGGAAAAAGGAAAATAATGTAAATGCAAGAGATGAGTTTGCGATGGTTATTTGGATAAGCTTCACTTTGAATAGTCAATGGCGCGAGAAATTGACACGTTGAAGGGAGACTATTCTTGACTTGATACTCCCCGGCAACGGCGCCAGAAATTCATCTTGCTACCTCTTGAGCTTGCGTTGGTTTTTCCCTTGAATAGGAAATGGTGAAGCAGCACAGTAGGAGTAAGTATTTCCCTCAGTTTGAGACCAAGGTATCAATCCAGTAGGAGTATCAAGACAAGTCACCAATGTACCTGCGCAAAAACAAACAAACTTGCACCCAACGCTATAAAGGGGTTGTCAATCCCTTCACGGTTATTTGCAAGGTGAGATCTGAAGGTGAAAAGTGCAACAATGTAAAAGTGCAGAGATGAAAATATGATATGAAGTAGACCCAGGGGCCATAGTGTTCACTAGAGAATTCTCTCATGATAGCAAGTATTACGGTGGGTGAACGAATTACTGTCGAGCAATTGACAGAACCGCGCAAAGTCATGATGATATCTAAGGCAATGATCATACATATAGGCATCACGTCCGAGACAAGTAGACCGATACTTTCGACATCTACTACTATTATTCCACACATCGACCACTATCCAGCATGCATCTAGTGTATTGAGTTCATAACAAACAGAGTAACGCCTTAAGCAAGATGCCATGATGTAGAGGGATAAATTCATGCAATAGATATAAACCCCATCAATTTACCCTTGATGGCAACAACACGATGCGTGCCTCTCTACCCCTTGTGTCACTAGGTGAGGACGCCGCACAGTATGAACCCAAAACCAAGCACTTCTCCCATTGCAAGAATTATAGATCAAGTTGGCCAATCGAAATCCATAGCTCGAAGAGAATTACAAGGATGCGAAATCATGCATATAAGAGATCAGAGGAGACTCAAATTATATTCATAGATAATCTGATCATAAGTCCACAATTCATCCGATCTCGACAAACACACCGAAAAAGAAGATAACATCAGATAGATCTCCATGAAGATCATGGAGAACTTTGTATTGAAGATCCAAGAGAGAGAAGAAGCCATCTAGGTACTAGCTATGGACCCGAAGGTTTGTGGTGAACTACTCACGCATCATCGGAGGGGCAATGGTGTTGATGAAGAAGCCCTCCATGTCCGAATTCCCCTCCGACAGGGCACCAGAACGGTCCCCAGATGGGATCTTGCAGAGACAGAAGCTTGCGGCGGCGGAAAAGTATTTTCGTGGCTCTATCTGGTGGTTCTGGATTTTTACGAAATTTATAGGCGAAAGAAGTAGGGCAAAGGAGCCACGTGGGGCCCACAAGCTTAGTAGGCGCGCCGCCCAGGTCATGGCTAGGTGGCTTGTGGCCTCCCCCGGGGTCCTTTGGCTTGGTTCTCAAGTTCCCTGCGTATCTTCTGTTACGGAAAAAATCATTCCGCAGGTTTTATTCCGTTTGGACTCCATTTAATATTCCTCTCTGAAAAAGGTCAAAAACACGGAAAAACCAGAAACTGGCACTTGGCACTGAGTTAATAGGTTTGTCCCAAAAAAGATATAAAATAGCATAATCATGCATACAAAACATCCAAAGTTGACAAGATAATAGCATGGAACCATCAAAAATTATAGATACGTTGGAGACGTATCAGCTGCTACACGTTCCACGATGATCTCATCGGATGAACCACGATGTCAAGCATTCAGCCAATCCCGTATGCAATTCCCTTTGTCTATCGGTATGATACTTGCCCGAGATTCGATCGTCGGCATCCCTATACCTTGTTCAATCTCGTTACGGACAAGTCTCTTTACTCGTTCCGTAGCACATCATCCCGTGACTAACTCCTTACTCACATTGAGCTTATTATGATGATGTTCTACCGAGTGGGCCCAGAGATACCTCTCCGTCACACAGAGTGACAAATCCCAGTATCGATTTGTACCAACTCAACAACCACTTTTGGAGATACCCGTAGTGCATCTTTATAGTCACCCAGTTATGTTGTGACGTTTGATACACCCAAAGAACTTATACGGTATTCGGGAGTTTCACAATCTCACGGTCCAAGGAAATGATACTTGACATTAGAAAAGCTTTAGCAGACGAACAACACGATCTAGTGCTATGCTTAGGATTGGGTCTTGGTCATCACATCATTCTCCTAATGATGTGATCCCGTTATCAACGCCATCCATTGTCCATGATTAGAAAACCATGATCATCTGTTGATCAACGAGCTAGCGAACTAGAGGCTTACTAGGGACATATTGTGATCTATATATTCACACATGTATTACTATTTCGGTTAATACAATTATAGCATGACCAATAGACAATTATCATGAACAAGGAAATATAATAATAACTACTTTATTATTGCCTCTAGGGCATATTTCCAACAGTCTTCCACTTGCACTCGAGTCAATAATCTAGTTACATTGTGATGAATCGAACACCCATAGCATTCTGGTGTTGATCATGTTTTACTGTAACATCCCAATTTCCCTAATTGGGAATGTTTTACATTGTAGCTAAGCATCTATGCATATTGATTGAAATAAAGTTGGCATTTGAATTCTTTCAACTTTTGATTTTGCATTTCCATTTTTCCTCACACAAGAAATGCCGGGAAAATACTCACTTGCACGCAAGAGAGAGAGAGCGGAGGAAAATGACCCTCCAAAGTGCGGGGCATTTCTGAAATATTTGGAGCCAAGAAATCCAAAGTTTTATCATGAGAATATTTGCAAAAACAAATAAAGCATTTTGGGGATTTTCTGAAAAAAAACATTTTTTAAAAGTTTTTATTTTTTCTTTGGAAAAATGTTAATCGAGTAGAGGATATTTTTCTGATTTTTTTGGTATATAATACCCCATATTAAATATTTCATTTCTTTTCTTTTTAATCCTTTTTAATTTCTGTTTCGGAAAAAGACTAAAATTAGGAAAGGTCTTTTTTTAAAAGGAAACCGCAGCCAGCGCATCTTAGCCTTGGCCGAATCCCACCAAACCCGGGATCCCGATTCCCTAAGGATCGGCCGACCGACCCCGAGCGCCCTAGCCCCCTCTCTCTGGCGCTGGGCCCCACCGCCCGACCTTTCCTCCAGCAAGGTCACCTCCCACCTCTCTCCTTTCCAAAACCGAGCCCGAGCCCGAGCCTCCCAGGATCGCCGGGATCTCCCCGGATCCCCCTGCTCTTTCCCTCCCGAGCGCCCCACCCCGCCTATAAATACTGCCCCGGCCGCCCGCACTCCGTTCCCCACATCGCCGCGCCATCCCACTGCCCCCAAGCCCCCTGCTGCACCTCGCCGGCGAGCAACCGAGCTCGGCCAACTCCGGCCGCTCACCACACCGCCTCCGGCCGCCCCGACCCCTCCCCGACGCCACCATCATGCCCGCCGCCCTCGCCCGCACCCTCTGGAGCTCTCGCCGTCGCCGGAGACCCTCTGCAGCGCCGTCCCCATCCTCGCCCGAGCCGCCGCCGCCGTCAAGACCTCGCCGGAGCAGAGCAGCCCACGGTGAGCACCCCCACCCCTCCTCCACCGTAGGATCCTACACCTACGCGCTAGATTAGAAGTAGGTAACCTTTCGGTTTTGTTAAGAAAACCGTTCGGTTTTCTATTAGTATTAGTTAGCCGAGCAGTTTTTTTTTACTTCGCGAACGTTCATTGGATTAGCTACGCAGCACTCACCCCTTAGCCAATCAGGGACTGCCACGTAGTCTGTTAGCTATTGTTTTATTTTCTGTTTAGTTCCAAAAACAGAATAGTTTCAGTTTTGTTTTGACCATAGCTTTTGATCCCGAAGTCCAATGATGTTGATTCTTGTTCCAGTAGATCCCAATTGTTCTGTAATTTTTAAAAACATATAATTTGTCTATGTTTGAAAGTTTCAAATATATATTAGATCAGATTTAGTTTAAACCTTGTTTTGCCTATTCCAGGAGATTAAAAAATGATTTTTAGTTGATTCTTTTTGCTACTGCTTCCTAGTGATTATATCTTACTGTGGTAGAAGTTTCAAATGTTTATAAATATGTTTACGTGGGTTTTTAACAGAAACAAGTTTCTGCCTTAGTGACGTGTATTGAATTCTTTCACTTAGGCCATAGCAAACTTTTACTTGTGATGTTATTTTACTTGTTGCTTGATTGTAGTGCTTATGGTGTGTATTTTGTTCGTATCGGTAGATCACCCGGAGTGCGAAGCTTGTTACGTAGAAGCGCTCGATCAAGACAACTATCATCAAGGCAAGTCATTTTGATCATGCTATTTTCCTATGTTTTTCGATGCATAGTAGTTTCACCTTTCTTTGCCCAATTGCATGCTGCTTAGGTACTTGGAAATTTTAGTGTAGTTTGTAGTATCATGTGGTAGGCACACAACAACCCCGATACTTGGCACCGGGACGACAAATTTCTTATTGCTATGCTTGAGTAGACGGGTTTTCGGTTGAGTGCATAACACGAGAGATGCGAGGTTGATTAAATAATAAAGACCGGTTAAGACAAGATTTTCAAGACCTCGGACGTAATGCAACTCTGGGTGAAGGACGGTTGATCGGTTCCCTGGAGAACCCAGTGGATGACCCGGGATGCTGGAGAGGCCATGACATCCTGCGGAAAGCTTCACCCAGGCTCGAAGGGATGGACGGAGACTTCATGACCCAAGGCTTACCTGCACAGCCACAAGTCATTATGGGCTCTAGCTTGGTTGGACAATGCGGCGACTCTGGACAGGCAGTGCTAGCAGATGTAGAAGAACGGTAGGATTGGATGGGCACTGACAGGGATTCAGAGGGACCCGTTGAAAGACCATGTTTTGATCATCCGGTCTTCAAACACCCTGAAGTGCGAGGACGTACACGGAGGCGATCAAATCTTGTGGGGAACGTGTGCAAAAAACTCTGCAGAGTGCCCAACCTAATCGATTAGCCTTGTCCACGGTCATGGACAACTTGAGCCGAAGGCATTGAAATTCCCCTGAACTCTCGACACAACTTAATAATGATGTGGGTGTTAACAACTATTCGGGTACGAGAATTGGCATGGCGGAACCATCTCGTTAACAACAAACAATGTAGTAATATTTTGCTTCCAGCCCCTCTTGTTGTAGGATAAAATTGGCTTTATGCAAAACTTATAGCCCCACCTGCCAAATATGCATGTAGAGATAGTTGATTATTATTTTTACCCCTCTCTTTGATGACTTGTCGGCATATTCCATATGCTGACCTACACGGGTGCAACGTATCATGTTGCAAAGTACTTTTCCGACCAGGAGTGAGGCTACGATCTACGCTCAGCGACATGCCCTGGAGTCGGATGGACTCGTCTACCTGATGCTTCCGCTAGTCTTCGTTAGTTATCTCATGAGATGGCCTTCAGCCACTTTATTGTAATCCTTTATTGTAATAAAGTACTCTTTATGATATTTCGATTAATAAAGCTGTGTGATTGAACTCTTGAATATATACATTATGTACTAAGTGTGTACCAGCATGATCTTGGGATGGTACGGAAACACCAGAGGCTTGACTTGTCTTGAGCCAAGTCGTTACAGAAATGGTATTCAGAGCACACGCTGACCGTAGGACGTAACCTCTAGGAATGGAAAAGCCTTAGGAAGAAAACTATTTTCTTATGTCTATAAATCTTCTATTTTCTCTTCTGATCATTTCTGACTTCTCTCCGATTTTCCAATGTTTTAGATGGCCATCTTCATCCCTGTTAAGTTCACGGAGTTTTGCCAGCCCGACGCCACTATGCCTTTCGGAAAGGAGCTGGTACAGATCACCAAGGACTTGAGGATTGCTCTGCCGACCATCACGGGGAAGCCGACTTCGTCTTACCCGGAGGATTCACGCTACAAGATCGAGGTGCACGTTCCCGGAAGGACACTCGAGCCGCGCACTGAGCCGGTGGATTTCAAGTTCATCGCACCCAACTGGATTCTCGGAAGGGACATGGCGGTCCACTGTGCACTCGGACGTATCAAGGAAGAGTAGAAAGGCTGCCCTATTTTGCCAGACCTATTCACGGTATCCCGGAGAAGCGAAGACGGAGAAATCATCTCAAGCAAGACCAAGGACGCTCTCCTGTCCTATGCCCAGACCTTGGAGAAGCACAGCGGGACTCTGGAGCATCGTGTGATCAAGGACGCCAGGAAGATCAAGCAACTGTCACTCCGCGAACTCGAACTCGAAGAAGCAGCCCGGGAAGCCCACTATCAGCACGGACTGGAAGTGAAGGACTTTCTGGAGAGGATCGAGAAGCTGTAGACTCGAGTTGCATACCTGGAGGAGGAACTGGATATGGGCGAGAACCTTCATCCCGAAGGTGACGTAGCCCCCTTGACCAGCAATGACGAGGACTATGAAGAAAGCTCCACCGAAGGACCCATCACCATGCTTTTCTGAGGAGGACACATAGACTAGACCACCAAATTTATTTTATCGTTAAACGCTTAGGCCGATGTTTAGATTATTGAATTTTGTATCCCCGTGTGAACCTTTGTGATGGTATTGAATAAAATGTGTGGTGTGATACTTGTTTGTTGCATTTCATATGGGTAGTGTAATTACTCTTAGACCATTGTTCTATGCTAATCTCACCCCTCTACAAACATCAGATGCCTCCGAGACGTGCCCCTACTTCCAACTTTCCGCCGGAACTCACCCAGTTGATTCAGCAACAGAACACCCTGATGCAGCTGATCATCCAGAACCAGAACAATAACAACAACCATCATCCACCCCAGGCCGACAATCTCACCTGTTTCCTAAGGTTGAACCCTCCGACTTTCTCCAGCAGCATTGAGCCCATTGTGGCAGATGATTGGCTCCGCAAGATGGAGCGTGAACTTATCACTGCTGGTTGTACTGAAGCTGAGAAGGTGCGCTTTGCCGTGCATCAACTTGAAGGCCCTGCAGCTGCATGGTGGGAGAACTACACCACCACATACCCCATTGCTGGAGTCACTTGGGAGCAGTTCAAGCAAGCCTTCCGTACTGCACATGTCTCAGCTGGCGCAATGAGTCTGAAGAAGCATGAGTTTCGCAACTTACGCCAGGGGAATCGCTCTGTGGCTCAGTATGTCGATGAATTCAGCATGCTCGCCCGTTATGCATCTGGAGATGTGGCCGATGATGCGGCCAAGCAGGAAAAGTTCTTGGAGGGACTCAATGATGAGCTGAGCATTTAGCTGACTGTAGCCACCTTCAGGAACTATCAGGAGCTGGTGGATAAGGCCCTCATCTTGGAGGGGAAACACCAGCAGATGGAGAACCGCAAGCGGAAGTATGGGATTGGAAAGTTCAACTCCGGCACTCAGCAGAAGCCTCGCTACACCCCCTATTCAGGGAATACCGGGACTGGATCCGGTAAGTTTGGAGGACACGTCCAGCATAACCACCCAGTGCACAACCATGGAGGCCACAACCATGGAGGGAATGGGAACCACCGCAACAACAGCAACTTCAAGAATGGCGGTACTGGCACTCAGCAGCATTCAGCTCCAGCTCAGAAGGATCTGAATCACATCACCTGCTTCAAGAGTCAGAAGACGGGACACTATGCCACTGAATGTCCCCAGAACAAGCAGGGAAATGGAAACGGCAACGGCAACTCTGCAGCAAAGAAGCCCAATCCTTTTCCTCGAGCTCAGGTGAATCACATTGATATTGAAGAGGTCTATGATCACCCCGATATTGTGGTTGGTAAGTTTTTTCTAAATTCACATCCAGTATTGGTACTTTTTGATTCTGGTGCAATGCATTCATTCATATCAAGGGTAGTTGTGGAAAAGTATAGTTTGCCAACTAGAACCCTGAGCCAGCGTATTAAGGTCAGTTCCCCAGGAGGCATGATGACAGCCGGGACAGGATGCCATGCTTTGAGTCTAAACATCGGGAACCATAATTTTCCCACCGACCTCATCGTATTAGAGTCCCAGGGATTGGATGTAATCCTAGGCATGGATTGGTTGGCCAAGTATGAAGGGAATATTGATTGTGCCCTTAAGTCTATTTTTCTCACCACCCCCGAGCAGAAGCGGATTAAGTACGTGTCTCAGCGCCCGACACGGAGTAAATGAGTAAACTCTCTCACGGGAGTAGTCTAGGAGGAAGTACCGATTATACAGGAATACCCAGATGTATTTCCGGAGGAATTACCGGGCATGCCACCTGATAGAGAGATTGAGTTCTTGATTGAGCTATTACCCGAAACAGCCCCGATATCCAAGAGACCCTATCGGATGCCCGCAAATGACTTGGTAGAAATCAAGAAGCAAATTAAGGAGTTGTTGGACAAAGGGTATATTCGCCCAAGTTCCTCACCTTGGGGAGCCCCAGTACTCTTGGTTGAAAAGAAGGATAAGTCCTTGAGAATGGTTGTCGATTATCGTGCATTGAACGAGGTGACCATCAAGAACAAGTACCCCTTGCCAATGATCAATGATCTGTTTGACCAGTTAGTTGGAGCCCGAATATTCTCCAAGATCGATCTTCGATCCGGGTATCATCAGTTGAAGATTCGTGAACAGGATATACCCAAGACAACCTTCACCACTCGGTACGGCTTGTATGAGTACACGGTCATGTCATTTGGACTGACTAATGCTCCGGCATATTTTATGAATCTGATGAACAAGGTATTTATGGAATACTTGGACAAGTTTGTCGTGGTGTTCATTGATGACATACTGATATTCTCCAAGAACGAAGAGGAACACAAGGAACATCTGGGTCTACTTCTGGAGAAGCTTCGAGAGCATAAGCTATATGTAAAGTTTAGCAAATGTGAGTTTTGGTTGAAGGAAGTCAGATTCCTCGGACACGTCATCTCAGGAGAAGGAATAGCAGTGGACCCTGCCAAGGTCGCAGCAGTCACCGAATGGGTAGCACCCACTTCAGTCAAGGAGATCCGCAGTTTCCTCGGACTTGTCGGATATTACCGGAGGTTCATTGAGAATTTCTCAAAGATCGCCAAGCCCATGACAGAGTTGTTGAAGAAGGAATCCAAGTATGTTTGGACTGAGGAATGTGAAACCAGTTTTCAAGAGTTGAAGAAACGTCTTGTTATAGCTCCAGTGGTGATATTGCCGAACATTCGGAAGGATTTCCAGGTTTACTGTGACGCTTCTCGTTAAGGACTCGGAGGAGTGCTCATGCAAGAAGGTAAAGTTGTAGCCTATGCATCCAGACAGCTCAGACCCCATGAGTTGAATTATGCCACGCATGACTTGGAACTAGCAGCCGTAGTGCACGCTCTCAAGACCTGGAGACATTTCCTGATCGGAAATAGTTGTGATGTATACACGGATCACAAGAGCCTGAAATATATCTTCACGCAAAAGGAGTTGAACCTCAGACATAGGCGATGGCTAGAGTTGATCAAGGACTGTGACATGAGATTGCATTATCACCCAGGCAAGGCAAATGTTGTAGCCGATGCGTGGAGCCGCAAGAGTTATGTGAACACACTCATAGCAGGAGGATTACCCCAAGAGTTAACCGATGACCTCCGAGAGCTCAAATTGGAAATAGTTCCAAGCGGAATTGTTTCCACACTAGAAATTCAGTCCACTTTGACAGAAAATATCCGCGAGGCATAGAAATCAGGCAAGGAGATAGCTGAGATTAAGTAGAAAATGAAAGACGGGAAGGCTAAAGGTTTTCGTGAGGATGAACACGGAACTTTATGGTTTGAGGATCGCATCTATGTGCCCAATGATCCCGAACTCAGGAAGTTGATACTTCAGGAGGCCCATGATTCCCCGTACTCGATACATCCCGGCAACACCAAGATGTATCTGGATCTGAAAGAAAGTTTCTGGTGGACAGGAATGAAGAAAGACATTGCCGAGTTCGTAGCAATATGCGATGTTTGTTAGCGAATAAAAGCCGAGCATCAGAAGCCAGCAGGTTTGCTCCAACCTCTGCCGATACCCGAGTGGAAATGGGAAAAGATTGGTATGGACTTCATCACAGGATTACCCAGGACCCGTTCAGGCTATGATTCTATTTGGGTTGTGGTCGATCGTTTGACCAAGGTAGCTCACTTCATTTCTGTGAAGACTACTTAAACGAGTGCCAAGCTGGCCAAGATATATATGACCAGGATCGTATGTCTGCACGGAGTACCGAAGAGTATTGTGTCAGATAGAGGGACTCAGTTCACATCCAAATTTTGGCACCAACTGCATGAAACCTTGGGAACGAGATTGGAGTTCAGTATAGCTTTTCACCCACAGATAGATGGACAGACCGAGAGAGTCAATCAGATTCTGGAGGACATGTTGAGAGCTTGCGCACTAGACTATGGGTCTAGTTGGGATGCAATTTTCCTTATCCCGAGTTCTCATACAACAACAGCTACGAGACCAGTCTGAAGATGGCCCCTTTCGAAGCCCTATACGGAAGGAGGTGCAGAACACCGTTGATGTGGGATGGAGTTGGAGACCGACAACTTTTTGGTCCCGACCTTATCCGAGATTCTGAAGAGAAGGTCAAGCTAATTCGTGACCGACTCAAGATAGCTCAGTCCAGGCAGAAAAGTTATGCTAACAGCAAACACAAGGAAGTAACATACGAAGTGGGAGACCGAGCATATCTTCGGGTGTCTCCACTTCGAGGAATCAAGAGATTTGGTGTGAAAGGAAAGTTAGCACCCCGTTTCATTGGCCCCTACAAAATTCTTGAACGTAGAGGCGAAGTTGCATATAAACTGGAACTGCGGGAAGGATTGTCTGGAGTTCATGATGTCTTCCATGTTTCCCAGTTGAAGAAATGCCACGCTGAGATGGCCGATGTTCCGTTGAGAGATACAGTGCCCCTAGAGGCCATACAGCTTGACAGTGATCTGACGTATGAGGAGAAACCCGTCAGGATTCTCGAGACTGCCAACAGAGTTACCCGCAGCAAGATCATCAAGTTCTGCAAGGTGTTGTGGAGCCATCACACCGAGGAAGAAGCCACCTGGGAACGAGAAGAGGATCTTCGTCGAGACCACCCGCACCTATTTTCTAGCCAACCCGAATCTCGAGGGCGAGATTCATCTTAAGGTGGGTAGGTTTGTAACATCCCAATTTCCCTAATTGGGAATGTGTTACATTGTAGCTAAGCATCTATGCATATTGATTGAAATAAAGTTGGCATTTGAATTCTTTCGACTTTTGATTTTGCATTTCCATTTTTCCTCACATGAGAAATGCCGGGAAAATACTCTCTTGCACGCAAGAGAGAGAGCGGAGGAAAATGACCCTCCAAAGTGCGGGGCATTTCTGAAATATTTGGAGCCAAGAAATCCAAAGTTTTATCGTGAGAAAATTTGCAAAAAGAAATAAAGCATTTCGGGGATTTTCTGAAAAAAAAACATTTTTTAAAAGTTTTTATTTTTGCTTTGGAAAAATGTTAATCGAGTAGAGGATATTTTTCTGATTTTTTTGGTATATAATACCCCATATTAAATATTTTATTTGTTTTATTTTTATTCCTTTTTAATTTATGTTTCGGAAAAAGACTAAAATTAGGAAAGGTTTTTTTGAAAAGGAAACCACAGCCAGCGCATCTTAGCCGTGGGCCGAATCCCACCAAACCCAGGATCCCGATTCCCTAAGGATCGGCCGACCGACCCCGAGCGCCCCAGCCCCCTATCTCTGGCGCTCGGCCCCACCGCCCGACCTTTCCTCCAGCTCGGTCACCTCCCACCTCTCTCCTTTCCAAAACCGAGCCCGAGCCCGAGCCTCCCAGGATTGCGTGGATCTCCCCGGATCCCCCTGCTCTTTCCCTCCCGAGCGCCCCACCCCGCCTATAAATACTTCCCCGGCCGCCCGCACTCCGTTCCCCACATCGCCGCGCCATCCCACTGCCCCCAAGCCCCCTGCTGCACCTCGCCGGCGAGCAACCGAGCTCGGCCAACTCCGGCCGCTCACCACACCGCCTCCGGCCGCCCCGACCCCTCCCCGACGCCACCATCATGCCCGCCGCCCTCGCCCGCACCCTCTGGAGCTCTCGCCGTCGCCGGAGACCCTCTACAGCGCCGTCCCCATCCTCGCCCGAGCCGCCGCCGCCGTCAAGACCTCGCCGGAGCAGAGCACCCCACGGTGAGCACCCCCACCCCTCCTCCACCGTAGGATCCTACACCTACGCGCTAGATTAGAAGTAGGTAACCTTTCGGTTTTGTTAAGAAAACCGTTCGGTTTTCTATTAGTATTAGTTAGCTGAGCAGTTTTTCTTTACTTTGCGAACGTTCGTTGCATTAGCTACGCAGCACTCACCCCTTAGCCAATCAGGGACTGCCACGTAGTCTGTTAGCTATTGTTTTATTTTCTGTTTAGTTCCAAAAACAGAATAGTTTCAGTTTTGTTTTGACCATAGCTTTTGATCCCGAAGTCCAATGATGTTGATTCTTGTTCCAGTAGATCCCAATTTTTCTATAATTTTTAAAAACATATAATTTGTCTATGTTTGAGAGTTTCAAATATAAATTAGATTAGATTTAGTTTAAACCTTGTTTTAACTATTCCAGGAGTTTAAAAAATGATTTTTAGTTGATTCTTTTTGCTACTGCTTCCTAGTGATTATATCCTACTGTGGTAGAAGTTTCAAATGTTTTTAAATATGTTTACTTGGGTTTTTAACAGAAACAAGTTTCTGCCTTAGTGACGTGTATTGAATTCTTTCACTTAGGCCATAGCAAACTTTTAATTGTCATGTTATTTTACTTGTTGCTTGATTGTAGTGCTTATGGTGTGTATTTTGTTTGTATCGGTAGATCACCCGGAGTGCGTAGCTTGTTACTTAGAAGCGCTCGATAAAGACAACTATCATCAAGGCAAGTCATTTTGATCATGCTATTTTCCTATGTTTTTTGATGCATAGTAGTTTCACCTTTCTTTGCCCAATTGCATGCTGCTTAGGTACTTGGAAATTTTAGTGTAGTTTGTAGTATCATGTGGTAGGCACACAACAACCCCGATACTTGGCCCCGGGACGACAAATTTCTTATTGCTATGCTTGAGTAGACGGGTTTTCGGTTGAGTGCATAACACGAGAGATGTGAGGTTGATTAAATAATCAAGACCGGTTAAGACAAGATTTTCAAGACCTCGGACGCAATGCAACTCTGGGTGAAGGACGGTTGATCGGCTCCCTGGAGAACCAAGTGGATGACCCGGGATGCTGGAGAGGCCATGACATCCTGCGGAAAGCTTCACCCAGGCTCGAAGGGACGGACGGAGACTTCAAGACCCAAGGCTTACCTGCACAGCCACAAGTCATTATGGGCTCTGGCTCGGTTGGACAACGCGGCGACTCTGGACAGGCGGTGCTAGCAGATGTAGAAGAACGGTAGGATTGGATGGGCACCGACAGGGATTCAGAGGGACCCGTTGAAAGACCATGTTTTGATCATCCGGTCTTCAAACACCCTGAAGTGCGAGGACATACACGGAGGCGATGAAATATTGTGGGGAACGTGTGCAAAAAACTCTGCAGAGTGCCGAACCTAATCGATTAGCCGTGTCCACGGTCATGGACAACTTGAGCCGAAGGCATTGAAATTCCCCTGAACTCTCGACACAACTTAATAATGATGTGGGTGTTAACAACTATTCGGGTATGAGAATTGGCATGGCGGAACCATCTCGTTAACAACAAACAATGTAGTAATATTTTGCTTCCAGCCCCTCTTGTTGTAGGATAAAATTGGCTTTATGCAAAACTTATAGCCCCACCTACCAAATATGCATGTAGAGATAGTTGATTATTATTTTTACCCCTCTCTTTGATGACTTGCCGGCATATTCCATATGCTCACCTACACGGCTGCAACGTATCATGTTGCAGAGTACTTTTCCGACCAGGATTGAGGCTATGATCTACGCTCAGCGACATGCCCTGGAGTCGGATGGACTCGTCTACCTGATGCTTCCGCTAGTCTTCGTTAGTTATCTCATGAGATGGCCTTCAGCCACTTTATTGTAATCCTTTATTGTAATAAAGTACTCTTTATGAGATTTCGATTAATAAAGCTGTGTGATTGAACTCTTGAATATATACATTATGTACTGAGTGTGTACCAGCATGATCTTGGGATGGTACGGAAACACCAGAGGCTTGACTCGTCTTGAGCCAGGTCGTTACATTTACTCGTGGAAGAGGTTTAGTCAACTGGTCTGCAATATTCAGATTCGTATGTAGTTTACAAATATATATTTCTCCTTTCTGGACGTAGTCCTAGATGGAGTTGTAGCGGTGTTTGATGTGCTTGGTCTTCCTGTGAAATCTGGGCTCTTTGGCTATGGATATAGCTCCAGTGTGGTCACAGAAGAGTGCCATCGGGCCTGAAGCACTTGGAATCACTCCAAGGTCGGTGATGAACTCCTTCATCCATATCCCTTCTTGAGCTGCTTCCGAAGCAGCTATGTACTCCGCTTCACATGTAGATGGTGACACGACGTCTTGCTTGTAGCTGCACCAGCTAACTGCTCCACCATTCAAAACATACACGTATCTGGTTTGTGACTTGGAGTCATCTGGATCTGTGTTGAAGCTAGCATCGGCGTAACCCTTTACGACGAGCTCTTCGTGACCTATATAAACGAGAAACATCTCCTTAGTCCTTTTCAGGTACTTAAGGACATTCTTGACCTCTGTCTAGTGTTCCATACCGGGATCACTTTGGTACCTCCCTACCAAACTTATGGCAAGGTTCACATCAGGCCTGCTACACAACATGGCATACATGATAGAGCCAATGGTTGGATCATAGGGGACGGTACTCATCTTTTCTCTATCTTCCGGCGTGGTCAGTCGTTGAGTCACACTCAACCTCACACCTTGCAATACAAGCAAGAACCCCTTCTTAGACTTCTCCATATTGAACTTCTTAAATATCTTGTCAAGGTATGTGCTTTGTGAAAGACCTATGAGGCGTCTTGATCTAAGAGAACCTACGGCCAAAGCGTAGGGGATGGTACTCATCTTGTCTTTTTCTTCTCCCGTGGTCGGGCATTGAGTCTTACTCAATCTCATACCTTGCAATACAGGCAAGAACCCCTTCTTTGACTTATCCATATTGAACTTCCTCAATATCTTGTCAAGGTATGTACTTTGTGAAAGACCTATGCGGCGTCTTGATCTATCTCTATAGTTCTTGATGCCTAATATGTATGCAGCTTCTCCAAGGTCCTTCATTGAAAAACTTTTGTTCAAGTAGGCCTTTATAGTCTCCAATAGTTCTATATCATTTCCCATCAACAATATGTCATCCACATATAGTATGACAAAACGCTACAGAGCTCCCAATCACTTTCTTGAAAATATAGGCTTCTCCACAAACCTGTATAAACCCAAACGCTTTAATCACCTCATTAAAGTGAATGTTTCAACTCCGAGATGCTTGCACCAGCCCATAGATGGAGCGCTGGAGCTTGCATACTTTGTTAGCACTCTTAGGATCGAGAAAACCTTCTGGTTGCATCATATACAACTCTTCCTTAAGATATCCATTAAGGAATGTTCTTTTGACTTCCATTTGCCAAATTTACTAATCATGAAATGCGGCAATTGCCAACATGATTGGGACTGACTTCAGTTTCGCTACGGGAGAGAAAGTCTCATCGTAGTCAATTCCTTGAATTTGTCGAAAACCCTTTGCGACAAGTCGAGCTTTATAGATGGTCACATTATCGTACGCGTTAGTCTTCTTCTTAAAGACCCATTTATTTTCTGTGGCTCACCCATCATCGGGCAAGTCCACCAAAGTCCATACTTTTTTCTCATACATGGATCCTATCTCGTATTTCATGGCCTCAAGCCATTTGTTGGAATCCGGGCCCGCCATCGCTTCTTCATAGTTTGAAGGTTCACTATTGTCTAACAACATGATTTCCATGACAGGGTTGCCGTACCACTTTCTTGCGAACCGTACCCTTGTCGACCTTCGAGGTTCAATAGCAACTTGATCCGAAGTGTCATTATCATCATCATTAACTTCATCTAGAGCCGGTGTCGGCGCCTCAGAAACATTTTCTTGCGTTGCGCTACTCTCCGGTTCGAGAGGAGGTACGATTACCTCATCAAGTTCTATTTTCCTCCCACTTACTTATTTCGAGAGAAACTCTTTCTCTAGAAAGGATCCGTTCTTAGCAACAAAGATCTTGCCTTCGTATCTAAGGTAGAAGGTGTACCCAATAGTTTGCTTAGGGTACCCTATGAAGACGCATTTTTCCGCTTTGGTTCGAGCTTCTCTGGATGAAGTTTCTTCACGTAAGCATCGCAGCCCCAAACTTTAAGAAACGACAGCTTAGGTTTCTTGCCAAACCATAGTTCATACAGTGTCGTCTCAACAGATTTAGACGGTGCCATATTTAAAGTGAATGTTGTGTTTTCCAATGCATATCCCCAAAATGATAGCGGTAAGTCGGTAAGAGACATCATAGATCGCACCATATCTAATAAAGTGCGATTACAACATTCAGACACACCGTTACGCTGCGGTGTGCCAGACGACGTGAGTTGTGAAACAATTCCACATTTCCGTAGGTGTGTGCCAAATTCATGACTCAAATATTCTCCTCTACGATTAGATCGTAGAAACTTTATTTTCTTGTTGCGTTGATTTTCCACCTCACTCTGAAATTCCTTGAATTTTTCAAAGGTTTCAGAATTGTGCTTCATTAAGAAGACATATCCGTATCTACTTAAATCATCAGTGAGGGTGAGAACATAACGGTAGCCACCGTGAGCTTCAACGCTCATTGGACAGCATACATTGTTATGTATTATTTCTAACAAGTTGGTTGCTCGCTCCATTATTCCGGAGAATGGAGTCTTGGTCATCTTGCCCATGAGGCACGGTTCCATGTGTCAAATGATTCAAAATCAAGAGACTCCAAAAGTCCAACAGTATGGAGTTTGTTCATGCGCTTGACACCGATATGACCAAGGCGGTAGTGCCACAAGTATGTGGGACTATCATTATCAACCTTACATCTTTTGGTACTCACACTATGAATATGTGTAACATCACGATCGCGATTCATCAAGAATAAACCATTGACCAGCGGGGCATGACCATAGAAAATATCACTCATATAAATAGAACAACCATTATTCTCTGACTTAAATGAGTTGCCATCTCGCATTAAGCAAGATCCCGATACAATGTTCATGCTTCAAGCTGGTACTAAATAAAAATTATTAAGGTATAAAAGTAATCCCGAATGTAGATGTAGAGGTAGCATGCCGACGGTGATCACATCAACCTTTGAACCATTCCCGACGCGCATCGTCACCTCGTCCTTAGCCAGCCTTCGTTTAGTCCGCAGTTCCTGCTTTGAGTTGCAAATGTGAGCAACAACACCGGTATCAAATACCCAGGAGCTACTACGAGCGCTGGTAAGGTACACATCAATAACATTTATATCATATATACCTTTGACGTTGCCGGCCTTCTTATCCGCTAAGTATTTGGGACAGTTCTGCTTCCAGTGACCGTTTCCCTTGCAATAGTAGCACTCAGTCTCAGGCTTGGGTCCATTCTTTTTCTTCTTCACGGCAACTGGCTTGCCGGGCATGGCAACAGGTTTGCCGTCTTTCTTGAAGTTCTTCTTACCCTTGCCTTTCTTGAAACTAGTGGTCTTATTGACTATCAACACTTGATGATCTTTCTTGATTTCTACCTCTGCACATTTCAGCATCAAGTACAACTCGGGAATGGTATTATCCATCCCTTGCATGTTGTAGTTCATCACAAAGCTTTTATAGCTAGGTGGAAGCGACTGGAGGATTCTGTTAATGACACCATCATCCGGAAGTTCGACACCAAGCCGAGTCAGACGACCATGCAACCCAGACATTGTGAGTATATGCTAACTGACAGAACCGTTCTCCTCCATCATACAGCTAAAGAACTTGTCGGAGACTTCATATCTCTCGACCCGGGCATGACGCTGAAAAACTAGTTTCAGATCCTGGAACATCTCATATGCTCTGCGTTGCTCCAAACGCCTTTGGAGCCCTGGTTCCAAACTGTATAGCATGTCGCACTGAACCAGAGAGTAGTCATCACTCCGCGACTGCCAGTCGTTCTGAACGTCCTGGGCTGTCGGGGCAGCGAGAGGATCACGTAGCGCCGCATCAAGGAGATAAGCCTTCTTGGCCGCAATAAGGATGAGCTTTAAGCTACAAACCCAATCTGCATAGTTGCTGCCATCATCTTTCAGCTTTGTTTTCTCTAGGAACGGGTTGAAATTCATGTTGACAGGTGCATTGGCCATTGGATCTACAATATTTGTAAAGATAACTTTTAGACTAAGTTCATGATAATCAAGTTCATCTAATCAAATTATGTAATGAACTCCCACTTAAATTGACATCCCTCTAGTCATCTAAGTGTTACATGATCCATGTCGACGAGCCCGTGTCCGATCATCACGTGAGACAGACTAGTCAACAATGGTGAGCATCTCCATGCTTATCGTATCAACCATACGACTCATGTTCGACCTTTCGGTCTCCCGTACTCGAGGCCATGTCTGTACATGTTAGGCTCGTCGAGTCAACCTAAGTGTTTTGCGTGTGTAAACTAGCTTACACCTGTTGTATGCGAACGCTAGAATCTATCACACCCGGTCATCACGTGGTGCTTCGAGACAACGATCCTTCACAACGGTGCACACTTAGGGAAATACTTTCTCGAAATTTTATGAGGGATCATCTTATTAAGCTACCGTCGTTCTAAGCAATACGATGAAAAACATGATAAACATCACATGCAATCATATAGTGACATGATATGGCCATTATCGTCACCAGCGTGACACCATGATCATCATTGTCACCGGCGTGACACCATGATCTCCATCATTGTGTCTCCATGAAGTTGTCACGCCAACTATTACTTCTACTACTGTAGCTAACCGTTAGTAACAAAGTAAAGTAATAAACACATGGCGTTGCATCTCATACAATAAATTAAGACAACTCCTATGGCTCCTGTCGGTTGTCGTACTCATTGACATGCAAGTCATGAATCCTATTACAAGAACATGATCAATCACATACATCACACATGTAACATCACATCCTTTGTCCATATCACATCACATAGCAAACCCCGCAAAAAAAAGTTAGACGTCCTCTAATTGTTGTTGCAAGTTTTACATGGCTAATTTGGGTTTCTAGCAAGAACGCCTTCTTACCTATGTGACAGCCACAACGTTGATATGCCAAAGCTATTTACCCTTCATAAGGACCCTTTTCATCAAATCCACTCCGACTAGAGTGGGAGAGACACACACCCGCTAGCCACCTTACGCACCATGTGCATGTCAGGCGATGGAACCAGTCTCACGTAAGCGTCCGTGTAAAGTCGGTGCGGGCCACTTCATCCCACAATACCGCCAGAAAAGATAAGACTAGTAACGACAAAGAATTAACAAAGTCAGCGCCCACAACTTTTGTGTTCTACTCGTGCATAGAATCTACACATAGAAAACCTTGGCTCGAATACCACTGTAGGGTAACGTAGTAAATTCAAAGTTTTCCTACGCCATACAAAGGATCTATCTATGGAGAGACCAGCAATGAGAAAGAGGGAAGAGCATCCTCATACCTTTGAATATTGCTAAGCGGAAGCTTTACTAGAACGCGGTTGATGGAGTCGTACTCGCAGCGATTGAGATCACGGTGTGATTTTGATCTACATGCTGAATCACGGCACCTCCGCATTCAACACACGTGCAGCCCGGTGACGTCTCCAACACCTTGAACCATAAAGGAAGAAGGAGAGGTTGAGGGAGAGTTCCGGCAACTTGACGGTGTGGTGGCGGTGGAGCTACGTGGGACTCCGACAGGGCTTCGCCAAGCATTGTGGAGGACGAGGAAGAATAGAGGTAGGGCTGCGCCGAGAGAGATAGAGTTCGTCGTCACAAAACAACCCCAACTCATGGGTATATATAGGAAGAGAGGGAGGAGGGGGCGCCACCTCTAGGGTTCCCACCCTAGGGCTGACGGCAGCCCCATCTGGCGCCAGGAGGTGGGAGCAAGGGTAAGGAGAGGAGGGGTGGCGCGCCAGGTGGGCCTGGGGCCCCTCCTGCGCTAGGGTTGCCCCACCTTCCTTCCTTTGCCATGCCTTGGGCTGGGTGGGAAGCGCACAAGGCCACAAAGGGGCTGGTTCCCTCCCAGAGTTGGCCCATGTAGCCTCCCGGGGCTGGTGGTCCCTCCTGGTGGACCCCCGGAACCCTTCCGGTGGTCCAGGTATGTGACCGGTGACGCCCAAAATATTTCCGTGTCCAAAATCTCACTTCCTATATAAAAATATTTACCTTCGGACCATTCCGGAGCTCCTCGTGACGTCCGAGATCTCATCCGGGACTCGAAAAACCTTCAATAACCACGTACACTATTTCCCTATAACCCTGGCATCATCGAACCTTAAGTGTGTAAACCCTACGGGTTCGGGAGACGTGCACACATGGGCGAGACATCTCTCTGGCCAATAACCAACAGCGGGGTCTGGATATCCATGTTGGCTCCTACACGTTCCACGATGATCTCATCGGATGAAACACGATGTCAAGGATTCAATCAATCCCATATGCAATTCCCTTTGTCTATCGGTACGATACTTGCCCGAGATTCCATCGTCTGCATCCGTATACATTGTTCAATCTCGTTACCGGCAAGTCTCTTTACACGTTCCGTAGAACATCATCTTGTGACTAACTTCTTAGTCACATTGAGATCATTATAATGATGTTCTATCGAGTGAGCCCTGAGATACTGATGACCCACAAGTATAGGGGATCTATCGTAGTCCTTTCAATAAGTAATAGTGTCGAACCCAATGAGGAGCAGAAGGATCTGACAAGTGTTCTCAGCAAGGTATTCTCTGCAAGCAGTGAAATTATCAGTAACAGATAGTTGTGTGACAAGATGATTCGTAGCAAGTAGCAAGTAACAAGTAGCAATAGTAACAAAGGTGCAGCAAAGTGTCCCAATCCCTTTTGTAGCAAGGGACAAGCCTGGACAAACTCTTATAGGAGGTAAAGCGCTCCCGAGGACACATGGGAATTTCTGTCAAGCTAGTTTTCATCATGTTCATATGATTTGTGTTCGCTACTTTGATAGTTTGATATGTGGGTGGACCGGTGCTTGGGTGCTGCCCTGACTTGGACAAACCTCCCACTTATGATTAACCGCTCTCGCAAGCATCCGCAACTACAAAATAATAATTAAGACAAAGTCTAACCATAGCATTAAACTGGTGGATCTAAATCAGCCCCTTACGAAGCAACGCATAAACTAGGGTTTAAACTTCTGTCACTCTAGCAACCGATCATCTAGTTACTACTTCCCAATGCCTTCCTCTAAGCCCAAGTAATGGTGAAGTGTTATGTAGTCAACTTTCACATAACACCACTAGAGGAAAAACAACATACAACGCATCAAAATATCGAACGAATACCAAATTCACATGACTACTTATAGCATGACTTATCCCATGTCCTCAGGAACAAAAGTGACTACTCACAAAGCATAATAATATTCATGACCAAAGAGGTATTGAATAACATCAAGGATCTGAACATATAATCTTCCACCGAGTAATCCAACTAGCATCAACTACAAAGAGTAATTAACACTACTAGTAACCTTACAAGTACCAATCGGAGTCGCGAGACGGAGATTGGTTACAAGAGATGAACTAGGGTTTGGAGATGAGATGGTGCTGATGAAGATGTTGATGGTGATGAGTCCCCTCTGATGTGAGGAGTGTTGGTGATGACGATGGCGACGAATTCCCCCTCCGGGATGGAAGTTTCCCCGGCAAGACGACCTTGTCGGAGCTCTAGATTGGTTTTGCTCAAGTTCCGCCTCATGGCGGCGGCAATTCCTCCCGAAAGCCTCCTCTTGATTTTTTTGGAACGAAACCCTCCTCATAGCAAAAGAGGGGAGCCAGAGGGCCAACAGGGAGCCCACAAGCCCCCTAGGCGCGACCAGGGGGGTAGGCCGCGCCTAGCAGGCTTTTGGCCTCCTCGTGGCTCCCCTCTAGTACTTCTTTGGCCCAGTATTTTTTATAAATTCCAAAATAATTCCTTGTTGATTTTCACGGCTTTTGGATTTGCGCAGAATAGGTATCTCAAACTTGCTCCTTTTTCAGGCCAGAATTCCAGGTGTCGGCATTCTCCCTTTTCATGTAAACCTTGCAAAATAAGAGAGAAAAGGCATAAGTATTGTACCACGAAGTGTAATAAATATCAACATAAAAGCATGATGCAAAATGGACGTATCAACTCCCCCAAGCTTATACTTTGCTTGTCCTCAAGCGGAAATTGAGATCAATAAATATGCCCACATGTTTAGAGAGAGAGGTGTCGACTAAACAAGATATGGACATGCATGCATCATGATCATAATCAGAACAACAATATCACCATATAATCTCTTATGCTAAAGTGATAATTCCTTCACAAAGTAAAGTATGGATCAAGAACCTTCTTGAGAATTAGCAACCAATAGCCTTTAGTCATTGAAGCAATTGCAATTTATCATAACATCGGAAAGAGCCAAATAAGAGCTTGTAAAGCAAATCCACATACTCAATCATACTTTTGTCTTCTACCATTGCTACAACTCACGTGGTACTCATGAGATCAAAGTTTCAGTCGGACATAGAGAAAGAAAGGGGCTTATAGTTTCGCCTCCCAACTATTTACCTCAAGGGTAATGTCAACAATAATAATTCATGAATACTTACTTCCAAGTTGACATATGAATATAGATCTTTCCCTAGCATATGAAGTTAGCCAATATAAAGGCGAAATAAGGAATTGGTGTAGATCACCATGACTCTTTCAAGGATAAAAAGTAAAGGTACAAGATAGGCCCTTCGCAGAGGGAAGCAGAGGTCGTCATGCGCTTTTGAGGTTCGATATGTGTCCTCTAAGTGTGAAGGAACGTCACTCTATATTGCCTCCTGTGATAAAGAACTTTATTATGCAGTTTGTCGCTTTTATGTCTTCCTCATCACAGGTTCGTACAAAGCTTATTTTCCACACACTAATAGATCATACATATTTAGGGAGCAATTTTTATTGCTTGCACCGATGACAACTTACTTGAGGGATCTTATTCAATCCATAGGTAGGTATGGTGGACTCTCATCGCAAAACTGGGTTGAAGGTTTATGGATGCACAAGTAGTATCTCTACTTGGTGCGGGAGTTTTGGCTGATATGGGGTGGAAGCAATCGTCACATGCTAAGGGATCTCTAGTCATATAATCATTCTTTGGAACCAAGCAAACACAATTCATTATGTTGTCTTCCTTGTCCAACATCTACTTCTAAGCATGCAATAGTTTAGTGAGTGTTTACAATCATAGATGGTGCCCAAGATGATATATTTATATGTGAACCTCTCTTTCTTTATTACTTCCTATTAATTGCAACAATGACCAAGGTCTACGTTTGTTCACCCACAACAAGTTTCAATCATCATTCTTTTTATATGTGGAGCCATCACTTCCCATAAGATCATTACATGATCTTTCATGCTTTTGTTCTTTCATCATTATTTTCTTTTGATCATGGCATGAATCAAGGCCCTTAACTAAAAAACTCTTTATTATATGACTCACGAACTCGAATACATTGGGGGTGACACAAAACAAAACTCAAACCTAAAAAACTAAGAACTTAATTCTACTAGAGAAAGATAAAACCAAAAAGGATCAAACTAAGAAAAGGTAAAGGCAAAAGATGTGATGGTGATATGATAGTGGGGCAACTCCCCCAAGCTTGGCACAAGCCAAGGGGATTGCCCATACGTGTGCTTAGTTGTCTTCCTTTGAAGGTGATGGTGGTGGAGTTGTTGCAACCTTGGTTTGATCCTCCGTCTTCCAAGGCATAGGTGCTCCATAATCTAAAGATGACCGAGTCTCCGGAATCCTCAGATCTGCAGCCAACCGTATTGATTTAAATCTATACTCATACTCACCGATTTGGTTCTGCAGGTCATAGATCTGAGTTTGGAGGTGATCAATTGTGTCACAGAGCCTGGAGAGGTGTTTCCCGATGTCATTGGCATCGATCTTGTGCTTGTTGGTGAACTCTGTAATCATCATGTGGTTGGCGTTGAGTCCGCGTTCCACCATCCCTTGGCACTTGAAGACTTGTTGCTCCATTGCTTGAAGCCTCGCCTCCATGCTTCCGGTATTCTTGGGCCCCTCAACATCACGGATGTGCAGCACCCCCTCACGCATCTCGATAGATTGAGGGTGTTGCAGCACTCCCGCGAGGTAGGGATTGATGACCTTCTCGAAGAACTTGTCCTTCGGAGCTTTTGGGGATGCCATAGCGATCTTGATTTGTCTGCACAACAGCTCGAAACGGAAACAGAGGAAATTTGTGTGATACG
This sequence comes from Hordeum vulgare subsp. vulgare, assembly GCF_904849725.1. NCBI lineage: Eukaryota > Viridiplantae > Streptophyta > Magnoliopsida > Poales > Poaceae > Hordeum > Hordeum vulgare. The sequence goes on along the minus strand of NC_058521.1, from coordinate 548,290,065 downwards.
AGGGTCATACATTTCAGGAGAATATATAATTATTTTTTTCTAACCAGAAGGAGTACTCCGTAAGAAAACGGAGTCCGGGAGGCACACGAGGTGGTCACAAGCCCCCTAGGCGCGGCTAGGGGAGTGGCCCGCGCCTGGCAGGCTTGTCGCCTCGTCGTGCGCTTTCCGGACTACTTTAAATTTTTCTAATTTTCTAAAAATTCCAAAACGGAGAAAAATTCCTAATGGAAAAGTTTTGGAGTTGGTTTACTTACCGAATCACATACCTCTTCGTTTTCGGAGTCTGGAACAGGCTGATAAATATCCCTTATGTACTCCTCCGGAGTTATGGTATTGATAATATTGTTTTCAACATTTATGGGAGTACCTGAGATATAATGCTTGATTCTTTGCCCATTTACCACTCTCGGAAAATTACCTTCCGTGTTGTTGATCTTGATGGCACCGGAACAATATACTTCCTCAACAATGTAAGGACCTTCCCATTTAGAGAGAAGCTTGCCTGCAAAAAATCTTAAACGAGAATTATATAGCAAGACATAATCACCTACACTGAACTCACGTTTTTGTATCCTTTTATCATGCCACGTCTTAACCTTTTCTTTGAACAACTTGGCATTTTCATATGCCTGAGCTCTCCATTCATCAAGCGAGATAATATCAAATAACCTCTTCTCACCAGCAAGTTTGAAATCAAAGTTGAGCTCTTTGATTGCCCAATAAGCCTTATGCTCTAGCTCAAGAGGTAAATGACATGCTTTACCGTAAACCATTTTGTACGGAGACATGCCCATGGGACTCTTATAAGCAGTTTTATAAGCCCACAGTGCATCATCGAGATTTTTAGACCAATTTTTTATAGACCTATTGACAGTCTTTTGCAAAATTAGTTTAATCTCTCTACTACTTAGCTCTACTTGATCACTCGACTGAGGATGATAGGGAGATGCAATTCTATGATTGACATCGTACTTAGCGAGCGTTTTACGGAAAGCACCATGAATAAATTGTGAACCACCATCACTCATTAGATATCTAGGGACTCCAAATCTAGGGAAAATAACTTCTTTAAGCATCCTGATAGAGGTGTTGTGATTAGCACTACCACTTGGGATAGCTTCTACCCACTTAGTAACGTAATCAACAGCAACTAGGATATGAGTATACCCGTTGGACTTTGGAAAAGGTCCGATATAATCAAAACCCCAAACATCAAATTGTTCACTGACAAGTGAATAATTCATAAGCATCTCCTGACGTTTACTGATATTACCTATTCTTTGACATTCGTCACAAGACAATACAAACTTACGGGTATCCTTGAAGAGAGTGGGCCTATAGAAACCTGATTGCAATACCTTGTGTGCACTTCTATCTCCCGCATGGTGTCCTCCGTAAGCCTCAGAGTGGCACTTCTGTAGGATCTGTCCCTGTTCATGTTCACGTACACAACGTGTAATAACACCATCTACTCCTTCCTTATAAAGGTGAGGGTCATCCCAGAAGTAATGTCTCAAATCAAAGAAGAATTTCTTATTTTGCTGGTATGTGAAACTAGGTGGTATATATTTGGCAACTGTATAATTTGCATAATCAGCATACCACGGTGTACTACGTGAAGTATTGATGACATTCAATTGCTCATCAGGAAAGCTATCATCAATAGGTTGTGGGTCATCAAGAACATTCTCCAACCTAGACAAGTTATCTGCTACGGGGTTCTCAACAACCTTCCTATCGACAACATGCAAATCAAATTCTTGTAGCAAGAGAACCCATATGATAAGTCTAGGTTTAGCATCTTTCTTTTCCATAAGATACTTAATAGCAGCATGATCATTGTAAATAGTGACTTTAGAATCAACTATATAAGATCTAAACTTTTCATACGCAAACACGACTGCTAAAAATTCCTTTTCAGTAGTAACATAGTTTCTTTGGGCACTGTCTAGAGTTTTACTAGCATAGTGAATAACATTCAACTTCTTCTCAACTCTTTGTCCTAGGACAGCGCCAACAGCATAATCACTAGCATCACACATAATTTCAAAAGGTAAGTTCCAATCAGGTGGCTGAACAATTGGCGCAGTTATCAAGGCCTTTTTAAGTATTTCGAAGGCGTCCTTACAATCATCGTCAAAGACAAAAGGAATATCCTTTTGCAAGAGATTGGTAAGAGGCCTAGAAATCTTAGAGAAGTCCTTAATGAACCTTCTATAGAAACCAGCATGACCAAGGAAACTTCTTATACCTTTGATATCTGTGGGGCATGGCATTTTCTCGATTGCATCAACTTTAGCCTTATTGACTTCAATACCTCTTTCAGAAATTTTATGTCCTAAGAAGATGCCTTCATTAACCATAAAGCAGCACTTCTCTAAATTCAAGACAAGATTGGTATCTTTACATCTCTACAAAACTCGATCAAGGTTGCTGAGGCAATCATCAAAAGAAGACCCATAAACGGAGAAGTCATCCATGAAAACCTCAACAATCATTTCACAAAAGTCAGAGAATATAGCCATCATACATCTTTGAAAGGTAGCATGTGCATTACATAAGCCAAAAGGCATACGTCTGTAAGCAAAGGTACCGAAAGGGCAGGTGAAAGTGGTTTTCTCCTGACCAGATTGTGCAACAGGTATTTGGGAGAAACCCGAATAACCATCTAGAAAACAGAAGTGTGTGTGTTTAGACAGTCTTTCTAGCATTTGGTCGATAAAAGACAAAGGGTAATGATCTTTCCTAGTGGCTTTATTCAATTTCCTAAAATACATGACCATCCTATAGCCAGTAATAATCCTCTGTGGGATCAATTCATCTTTATCATTAGGGACAATGGTAGTACCTCCCTTCTTAGGGACGCAATGCACCGGACTCACCCAATCACTATGAGCAACAGGATAGATAATACTTTCTTCCAGGAGCTTTAGTATTTCTTTTCTTACTACCTCGTTCATCTTAGGATTTAATCTCCGTTGATGATCGGCAACTAGTTCGCAATCATGATCGGTTTTAATCTTGTGTTGGCATAGAGTGGGACTAATGCCCTTAAGATCATCAAAAGTATATCCAGTAGCAGCATGGTGCTTCCTCAGAGTTTTTAGTAACTTATTTTCTTCATGCTCTGAGAGGCTAGCACTAATAATAACAGGATATATCTCTTTTTCATCAAGATAAGCATACTTAAGAGTATCAGGCAACTGTTTAAGCTCGAACACAGGATCACCCTTTGGTGGGGTGGATCTCCAAGCAGTTCAACATGCAAATTATTCTTAAGGATAGGATGTTGTTTAAAGATAACTCTATCTATCTCATTCCTTTCATCCATATGCATATCATTTTCATGCTCAAGCAAGTATTGATCTATAGGATCAGTAGGAGGCACAACAATAGAAGCTAGGGAAATAATTTCATCCTTACTAGGCAACTCTTTTTCATGGGGTTGTCTACCAAACTTGGAGAAATTGAACTCATGTGACACACCTTCAAAGCCAATAGTGACAGTTTGCTTCTCATAGTCAATATGAGCATTGACAGTATTGAGGAAAGGTCTGCCAAATAAGATGGGACAAAAGCTATCTTGTGTGGTAGCAAGAACGAGAAAATCAGAAGGATACTTCATTTTACCACACAAGACTTCAACATCCCTAACAATTCCGAAAGGGCAGATAGTATCTCTATTGGCAAGCTGAATAGTGACATCAATAGGTTCCATCTCGCAGGTGCAATCTCGTCTTTACTTTCATCATATAAGGATTGAGATATTGCACTAACATTAGCACCCACGTCACATAAACCATGATAACAATGATCTCCTATCTTAACCAAAACAATAGGCGTGCCAACAACAGGCCTATGTTTGTCTCTAGCATGAGGTTTAGCAATTCTAGCAGCATCTTCACAGAAGTGAATATCATGTCCCTCAACATCGTCGGACAGGAGATCTTTGATAATAGCAATGCTAGGTTCAACTCTAATTTGCTCAGGGGGTGTAGGTGTTCTAATGTAGCCTCTTCGTATCACAATTGAAGCTTTAGAATGATCCTTTATCCTAATAGGGAAAGGTGGTTTCTCAATGTAAGCACTGGGAACAATAGGATCATTATAAGCGATGACTTTCTCTTCAACTGGATTGGGTTTAACTACATTGACTTCTAAGGGAGGATGATATTGAAACCACTTCTCTTTAGGGAGATCAATATGAGCAGCAAATGATTCACACAATGAAGCTACTATCTCAGAGTCAAGTCCATATTTAGCGCTAAAATCACAAAAAGTATTTGTTTCGACAAAGGATTTAACGCAATCAAACTTGAAATTCATACCTGACCCCTTGCCTTCACCAAACTCCCAATCTTCAGAGTTGCATTTAATTCTTTACAATAAATTCCATTTGAAGTCAATATATCTCTTCATAAAAGAACTGGTACAAGAAGTGTCAAGCATGGTGCGATTATCATGAGAAAGCCGAGCATAGAAGTTCTGAATGATAATTTCTCTGGAGAGCTCATGGTTGAGGCATGAATATAACATTGATTTAAGCCTCCCCCAAGCTTGGGCGATGCTTTCTGTGTCACGAGGCCAAAAATTATAAATATAATTCCGATCACGATGTACTAGATGCATAGGATAAAACTTTTGATGAATTTCCAATTTCAACCGGTTGTAGTTCCACGATCCAGTATCATCACATAGCCTATACCATGTCAATGCGTTATCCCTCAAAGATAAGGGAAAGACCTTCTTCTTGACCTCATCTTCGGGCAAACCTGCAAGCTTAAATAAACCACAAACTTCATCTACATAGATTAGATGCAAGTCCGGATGTGATGTTCCATCTCCTGTAAAAGGATTAGCCAGCAGTTTCTCAAGCATACCCGAAGGAAATTCATAGCAAATATTTTCAGTAGGTGCAGCAGGTTGAGGAGCAACTCCTTGTGCTTTCGTTTGAGGTGAAGATACCCCGAACAAGCTCCTCAAAGGATTAGTTTCCATAGTGACAAGTGACAATAAATTTCAGCACACTATATAAATGTTTCCTTACCAAATTCAACTTACCAAAGGCGCTTCACTCCCCGTCAACGGCGCCAGAAAAGAGTCTTGATGACCCACAAGTATAGGGGATCTATCGTAGTCCTTTCGATAAGTAAGAGTGTCGAACCCAACGAGGAGCAGAAGGATCTGACAAATTATCAGTAACAGATAGTTGTGTGACAAGATGATTCGTAGCAAGTAGCAAGTAACAAGTAGCAATAGTAACAAAGGTGCAGCAAAGTGGCACAATCCCTTTTGTTGCAAGGGACAAGCCTGTACAAACACTTATAGGAGGTACAGCGCTCCCGAGGACACATGTGAATTTCTGTCAAGCTAGTTTACATCATGTTCATATGATTCGCGTTCGCTACTTTGATAGTTTGATATGTGGTTGGACCGGTGCTTGGGTGCTGCCCTTACTTGGACAAACCTCCCACTTATGATTAACCCCTCTCGCAAGCATCCACAACTACGGAAGAAGAATTAAGACAAAGTCTAACCATAGCATTAAACTAGTGGATCCAAATCAGCCCCTTACGAAGCAACGCATAAACTAGGGTTTAAGCTTCTGTCACTCTAGCAACCCATCATGTACTTACTACTTCCCAATGGCTTCCTCTAGGCCTAAATAATGGTGAAGTGTTATGTAGTCGACGTTCACATAACACCACTAGAGGAAAAACAACATACAACGCATCAAAATATCGAACGAATACCAAATTCACATGACTACTTATAGCATGACTTATCCCATGTCCTCAGGAACAAAAGTGACTACTCACAATGCATAATAATATTCATGACCAGAGAGGTATTGAATAGCATCAAGGATCTGAACATATAATCTTCCACCGAGTAATCCAACTAGCATCAACTACAAAGAGTAATTAACACTACTAGCAACCTTACAAGTACCAATCGGAGTCGCGAGACGGAGATTGGTTACAAGAGATGAACTAGGGTTTGGAGATGAGATGGTGCTGATGAAGATGTTGATGTTGATGAGTACCCTCCGATGATAGGAGTGTTGGTGATGACGATGGCAACAATTTGCCCCTCCGGGAGGGAAGTTTCCCCGGCAGGATGACCCTGCCGGAGCTCTAGATTGGTTCTGCTCAAGTTTCGCCTCGTGGCGGCGCGATTCCTCCCAAAAGCCTCCTCTTGTTTATTTCTGGAATGAAACCCTCCTTATAGCAAAAGAGGGGAGCCAGAGGGCCAACAGGGAGCACACAAGCCCCCAAGGCGCGACTAGGGGGGTAGGTCGTGCCTAGCGGGCTTGTGGCCTCCTGGTGGCTCCCTTCTTGTACTTCTTCAGCCCAGTATTTTTCTAAATTCCAAAATAATTCCTCGTTGATTTTCACGGCTTTTGGAGTTGCATAGAATAGGTATCTCAAACTTTCTCCTTTTTCAGGCCAGAATTCTAGCTGCCGGCATTCTCCCTCTTCATGTAAACCTTGCAAAATAAGAGAGAAAAGGCATAAGTATTGTACCATGAAGTGTAATAACGGCCCACAAAGAGATAAATATCAACATAAAAGCATGATGCAAAATGGACGTATCAGATACCTCTTTGTCACATGGAGTGAGAAGTCCCGGTCTCGATTCGTACCAACTCAATAGACACTTTCGGAGATACCCGTAGTGCATCTTTATAGTCACCCAGTTATGTTGTGACGTTTGATACACCCAAAGCACTTCTACGGTATCCGGGAGTTGCACAATCTCACGGTCCAAGGAAATGATACTTGACATTAGAACAGCTTTAGCAGACGGACAACACAATCTAGTGCTATGCTTAGGATGGGTTTTTGTCCATCACATCATTCTCCTAATGATGTGACCCCGTTATGAACGACATCCAATGTTCATGATCAAGAAACCATGATCATATGTTGATCAACGAGCTAGCCAACTTGAGGCTTACTAGGGACATATTGTGATCTATATATTCACACATGTATTGCTGTTTCTAGTTAATACAATTACAACATGAACAATAGACAATTATCATGAACAAGGAAATACAATAATAACTACTTTATTATTGCCTCTAGGGCATATTTCCAACAGAGCCCTATTTCCGCCGTGTATTTTGGAAGCGGAAACAAGTGGTCGATCACATCTACCATGGTGTCTGGGCTTATGATTATTACTTAATCCTTAAGAAGGATGCAGCTAGAACCATTGGGTTCTGTGATTACCAAAAGTGCACGACCACATTTGCATATGGCACGACCACAAATTCATGGGGAAAATACCTCTAGATGTTCTGGAAGAAAATGCCACGAAGTGATGATCAAATTTTTTATTGCTTTGATGAAGGTGTTTAGACTAAAGCACTTCATAGAACCAAGTCTCTCAAAAGATTTTGAGAATCAAGGGGGAATTTCAAGTATGATCACATCCCTGAATTGCATGCACTTGACATGGAAGAACCGTTCATATGCTTAAGAAGGACAATACCAAGGCCATCAAAAATTCCACCATAATTCTTGAAGTAGTTGTATCACACGACCTTTCTGTTTGGCGACTTTCTTTGGCATGATTGGGTCTCACAATGACATCCACGTGATGGAGCAATCTCCATTATTAGGCTCTGTGCGGGAGAAGCTCCTTCATGCAGCTATATTATCAACGATCATGACTACAACATGGGGTCCTATCTTTATGGTGATATCTATCGTCTGAGGCGACTTTCATCAAGATAATATACGGACCAAGGGTTAACAAAATATGCCACTTTGCCCAAAAATAAGACGTTGTTAAAAACGATGTGAAGAGGGCATTTTGAGTACTTTTAGCCCGTGTTGCAGTTGTTCGCGGGCCTGCTGAACTATGAGATCGAGACGTTGTAGGATGTGATGAGACCTTGTGTGATCATACACAAAACATATTTTTGAAGGATGAGAGCGATAGAATATGCCATGGTGTGAGTATATGTCGGCTATTTTATCCAGGTTTCAAAGCGGAATCCAGAAATTTGATGATTTTCTCCAAATTAATCATAAGATTCATAATCGGCGAATTTATAAGGAGTTTTAGAATGATCCGATTGAAGATCTTCGGGTTTTCAGATGGACTATTAAAAAGATGTGTCCCACTAAGTTGAATTCAAACTCGAACTATTTTATTTTAAAATTTTGGATTGTAATTTTTCATTTGAATTGTTTTTCGTTGTAATATTTATCTTGAGTTGCATAAGAATTATGCTATTTATCTTTGATTATTTTGGGTACTTCGGGTAGGAAAAAAACTAAAAGCGAAGATTTGTTGACTCCAGCTGGGTGGCCGGCTCCCGAGTCACTATCTATAGAAGAGTGTGGACGTGTCCATATATGATTGATGTGTTTCTGTTAACGAGCCGCATTGGAGTTGCTACTCGATAGTGGGATGTGTGCTTGTAAATAAACATCAGCGAAGTGAATGAGATAAGATATGTTAAGGAGGAATGAAGCATGATATACGGCTGAGAAAACGGCTACAACCGGGCACCTCAAACCCTCTTTAACATCAGGGCAGATGGCATGGCTAGTTATCGGTTAGAGAACAAACCAGAACCAAACGACACATCAAACGAACCTCAAACACCAGTGCTAACTAGCACCCTCATACCCGGTTCAAATATAAGGCGGTCCGGATGCGATCAAGCATGTTTGTCACGTTGGACCGACGTTGGGTTCCCATAGGGAAACACCCGGAAACGAGACGGTCCAACGGGTGTCTCCTTCGGTGGGGTGTAAACGCCACGGCCAGTGAGACGGTGGGGGATAAGATTCATCGTCGAGAGGGAACCAGCCCGGATCACCAACTAAGGCCCCTAAATGACCTCACGCTGCTCCGACTCGTTGTCCGAGTGCTGAAGTCCGGCTATTTAAGTCGAATGGTGTCCCCCAATCCTAGCCACATCCACTTTCTCCCTCTCTATGATGCTAGCCTGAACCCATCCACCTCTCTTCCCTTTCTCCTCACTCTTCAAAGTTTGTCGTCGCCGCCTAATCAAGTAGCCATGGCACCACCATGCCAGGTCAGGAGCTATCTAAGGTCAGAGTGCTAGTTGCACATCCTTGAGCAGATCCGCACGAAGCCCGGTTCATCGCCGGGCTACCACCGAGCGAGATGGATCTGGAAGAGGATTTGGACGAGGAGTAGGAGGCAGGGGATACAGATCTGCACGCGGAGTGATACGTCCATTTTGCATCATGCTTTCATGTTGATATTTATCGCTTTTTGGGCTGTTATTTCACTACACGGTACAATACTTGTGCCTTTTCTCTCTTATTTTGCAAGGTTTACATGAAGAGGGAGAATGCCGGCAGCTGGAATTCTGGCCTAAAAAGGAGCAAGTTTGAGATGCCTATTCTGCGCAACTCCAAAAGCCGTGAAAATCAACGTGGAATTTTTTGGGGATTTATAAAAAATACTGGGCCGAAGAAGTGCCAGAGGGGCGCCAGCACGTGGCCACAAGCCTGCTAGGCGCGGCCACCCCATGGCCGCGCCTAGGGGGCTTGTGGGCTCCCTGCTGGCCCACTGGCCCCCTCTTTTGCTACAAGAAGGGTTTCGGTCTGGAAAAAATTAATAGGAGGATTTTCGGAGGATTCACCGCCGCCACGAGGCGGAACTTGAGCAGAACCAATCTAGAGCTCCGGCAGAACGATCCTGCCGGGGAAACTTCCCTCCCGGAGGGGGAAATCATCGCTTATGCGTTGCTTCGTAAGGGGCTGATTTGGATCCACTAGTTTAATGCTATGGTTACACTTTGTCTTAATTTTTCTTTCATAGTTGCATATGCTTGCGAGAGGGGTTAATCATAGGTGGGATGCTTGTCCAAGTAAGGGCAGTACCCAAGCGCCGGTCCACCCACATATCAAACTATCAAAGTAACGAACGTGAATCATATGAACATGATGAAAACTAGCATGACAGAAATTCCCGTGTGTCCTCGAGAGCGTTTTTCCTCCTATAAGAGTTTTTCCAGGCTTGTCCCTTGCTACAGAATGGATTGGGCCACTGCAGTTACTTGCTACTTGCTACTTGCTACGAATCATCTCACCACACAACCACTTGTTACCCATAATTTCAGTGCTTGCAGATATTACCTTCCTGAAGACCACTTGTCAGATCCTTCTGCTCCTCGTTGGGTTCGACACTCTTACTTATCTAAAGGACTACGATTGATCCCCTATACTTGTGGGTCATCACGGAGCAACATGCAAACTTTAATTCTCTCCATTTAGAGGCAGAGGCGGATGCCAACTGTTGTATCCTTCAGCCGGAGCAGGGAGAAACTGTCATCTAGATGCTTGTCTACATGAATGAGGAGGAGGAGGAGGAGGAGGAGCCACCGTACACACCCGTCTATCTGGTTCTCATAGAGAGATAGTGAACAACTCCAATGAGAATGATGCGTAGTTGACTAGTTTGATTTACGTAGTACCACTAGTAGAATATGGCCCATTTGTCCTGGTTCGAGAGGCCCATTAGACCCGGTTGTCGAACCGGGACTAAAGGGTCGGGACTAAACCAAATAAACTTTAGTCCTGGTTCGCTTACCAACCGGAACAGAAGGGTCTCCACGTGCCCGCTGTGGGTAGCCCAGGGAGGAGGGGCTTTAGTCCCGGTTGGTCACACCAACCGGGACCAAATGGCATCCATGCGTCAGCATCTGGCCGGAGCTAGGGGTTTTGTTTTTTTAGAATTGGGGGGGGGGTGGGTGGAGGGTTTTGGAGGGTTAATTTAGTGGTTTCATATTGTGCTAGCTAGCTAATAGAGAGAAGTATCATCTCTTTCTCCGTTCTTGGTCGACGCTAGCTACTATACATATAGAGAGAACTTGACGCTAGCTAATAAGAAAATGAAGGAAACCATTTACAACCCCTAACATCTTTTACAATGCCTAACATCATCTACCAAAGATCCAATCACAAACCATCCACCTAGTATTCTCCGTCTTTAGGTATGATGTGGTCAAGAAAGAATCCCGCCAATTCCTCTTGAATTCCTCGTATGCGATCATGTCTTAGGAGTTAATCCCGCATCTGCCAGATCTAATTTAAAGAAGGGGGTCAATACATCATATATATGAATAAAACTCAACACAATTGGTGGTAATATATAAAATAAAATTGTGAATATTATTTACGTACTTGATATTGTTTCTCACATAAGCCGCCCGCTCAGAGGTCGAGAGGCGAATGAACTCGCATACGTAGTATTCACATAAATCAATCCCACCTTCCTGGTACAAGCACTTTACAAGAATAGAGTTCAATCAAACTTATAAGCAAGGATGGTAATGATATACTGATAAAAATTTGAATCAATTAGAGATGCGCGAAACTAGCTAGTACTACTTACTTTGGGGTCCGTAAATTGCAACTCCTTGTTTAGATCGGGAGCCTTTTTGGTCAACTTCTTCCAAACCCTGCGATGCAAAGAAAATGATGACTTGATATAAGGAAATTAACGAAAGCTGCATGCCGATATGGTCCCGGTATTGACTGAACTTACTTGTTGAGCATTGCACTCATGTCCACATAATACTCGGGATCTTTATGTCTCGAGTCTAAGACAGTTATTTTTGCCCCGTCAAGCTTAATGGATAGTGCTATCCCACACACAACAGCGCCAGAAATTAACACGTTGACAGAGGCTGGCTTGCGTTGGTTTTTCCCTTGAACGGGAAAAGGTGATGCAGCACAGGAGCAGTAAGTATTTCCCTTAGTTTGAGAACCAAGGTATCGATCCAGAAGGAGGGTCTTGTCAAGTCCAGAGTACCTGCGCAAACACAAACAAGCTTGCACCCAACGCTTCAAAGGGTATCCCTTCAAGATTGTTTGCAAAGTGAGATCTGAAGGAGGAAAGTGCAAAGAAGTAAAAAGTGTAAGGCTGCAAATATGGTGTGGAGTAGACCCTCGGGGCCATAGTGTTCACTAGAGGCTTCTCTCAAAATAGCAAGTATTACAGTGGGTGAACAAATTACTGTCGAGCAATTGATAGAACCGCGCAAAGTCATGGCGATATCTAAGGCAATGATCATACATATAGGCATCACGTCCGAGACAAGTAGACCGATACTTTCTGCATCTACTACTATTACTCCACACATCGACCGCTATCCAGCATGCATCTAGTGTATTGAGTTCATGACAAACAGAGTAACGCTTTAAGCAAGATGACATGATGTAGAGGGATAATCTCAAACCAATGATGAAAACCCCGTATTTTTACCCTTGATGGCAACAACATGATGCGTGCCTCGCTAATCCTTGTGTCACTGGGTGAGGTCACTGCACGATATGAACCCAAAACCAACCACTTCTCCCATTGCAAGAATCATAGATCTAGTTGGCCAGACAAAACCCACAACTCGAAGAGAATTACAAGGATATGAAATCATGCATAAGAGAGATCAGAAGAAACTCAAATAATATTCATAGATAATATGATCATAAATCCACAATTCATCGGATCTCGACAAACACACCTCAAAAGGAGATTACATCGGATAGATCTCCATGAAGATCATGGAGAACTTTGTATTGAAGATCCAAGAGAGAGAAGAAGCCATCTAGTTACTTACTATGGACCCGTAGGTCTATGGTGAACTACTCACGCATCATCGGAGAGGTTATGGTGTTGATGAAGAATCCTTCCGCGTCCTAATCTCCCCTCCGGTAGGGCACCAGAACATGCCCGAGATGGGATCTTGCGGAGGCAGAAGCTTGCGGCGGAGGAAAATTACTTTCGATGATCTCCTATTTTTTCTGGAATTTATGGGAATATATAGGCGAAAGACCTAGGGCAAAGGGCGTCCAGGGGGCCCACAAGCCTAGATGGCGCGGCCTCCCCCCTGGCTGCGGGGTGGGGACTTGTGGGGCTGCTGAGGCTCCCCTGCCTTGGCTCCCAAGCTTCCCGATCATGAATTTTAAGCAACTTGATCATGAACATGTTGCACAATCTTGTGAGAGAATGAAATTGATGATTAGAAATTGTCCCACTCATGGCTTGAGTCTTTGGATGATTTTACAAATCTTCTACGCTGGTTTGAATTTTGCTTCTAGAAATATCTTGGACTCCGCCTCAGGCGGAACATTCATGGAAATCACATTAGGAGAAGCCACAAAACTCCTAGACAATATCATGACAAACTACTCTCAGTGGCACACTGAAAGGACACCTACTAGTAAGAAGGTATACACTATAGAAGAAATTAACTCACTGAGTGCTAGTAAAGGTGCTCCTTTAGATCCTAATGATATGCCCTTGTCTTCATTGATTGAGAGTAGCAATGCGAGCTTGGACGTTAATTTTGTTGGTAGGAATAATTTTGGCAACAACAATGCTTTTAGAGGAAACTATGTTCTTAGGCCTTTTCGTAGTAATCCCTCTAATAACTTTGGGAAGTCCTACAACAATACTCATAGAAATTACAATAAATTACCCTCTGATCTAGAGATTAATATCAAAGATTTTATCAACTCGCAAAAGATTTTCAATGCGTCCATAGAGGAAAAACTACTCAAAATTGATGATTTGGCTAGGAGCGTTGATAGAATGTCTATTGATATTGATGCTTTGAAAGTTATATGTGCTCCTACCAAGATCAAGATGGATGAAACTTTGAAAGTTATGCGTGTTTCCATGAATGAGGGCAAAGAAAGAACCACCCAAATTCGTGCTAGACATGAATGGCTTAAAAAGGCGTGTTCTCGTGATGAGAATCACGAAGATCTTAAAGTGCTTGGTGTTACTCCCATTGAATCATTGCTTTCTTGTGTCAAACCTAATGATGATGGGGCTGGATATGAATCCACTTTGGTTGAAAAATGCCCCAATGATTCGGAGTCCATCTATCTTGATGCTAAAAGCATTGACAGTGGAGTAGAAGATATCAAAACTTTGAGGAGTAATGAAACTACTACTTTGGATTTCAAGGAATTCAATTATGATAGTTGCTCCTTGATTGAATGCATTTCCTTGATGCAATCCATGCTAAACTCTACACAAGCTTATAGCCAAAACAAGGCCTTTACCGATCATATCGTCGATGCTATAATAAAATCTCTTGAAGAGAAACTTGATATGGAAGTTTCTATTCCTAGAAAGATTCATGATGAGTGGGAACCTACTATCTAAATCAAAATCAGAAACTATGAATGCAATGCTTTGTGTGAGTTGGGTGCTAGTGTTTCCGCGATCCCAAAGTCTTTATGTGATGTTCTAGGCTTTAATGAGATTGAGGAGTGTTCTCTTAATTTACATCTTGCGGATTCTACTGTCAAGAAACCCATGGGAAGGATCAATGATGTTCTTATTATTGCAAATAGGAACTATGTACCCATGGATTTCATTGTGCTTGATATTGATTGCAATCCTACATGCCCTATTATTCTTGGTAGACCTTTCCTAAGGACTATTGGTGCTATTATCGATATGAACGAAGGGAATATTAGGTTTCAATTTCCTTTAAAGAAGGGCATGGAGCATTTTCCTAGAAAGAAAATAAGATTGCCTTATGAATCCATGATGAGGGCTACTTATGGTCTGAGTACCAAAGACGACGATACGTGATTCTATCGCCTTATGCCTAGCTAAGGGCATTAAACAATAGCGCTTGTTGGAAGGCGACCCAATGAATTTATCTTTTTCTTATGTTTTGTTGCGTCCACACCATCATAATTTTGTTATGATTGTGTTTTTTGTGTTTTAGCCAAGCAAAACCTTTATGACTAGTTTTGGTGATGGTTGTTTGATCCTACTGGAAAAAGACAGAAACATTTTGCTCACGAAATTATTTTTCATTTTTTTTCAGAAAGAGATTTTGAGTTGATTCTTTTTTCTGCTGATTGACATGCCTTTTTACTAGGCTGTCGTAACTGTTCGAATTTTGGAGGTACCAGAAGTATACGAAGTATACAGATTGCTACAGACTGGTCTGTTTTTGACAGATTCTGTTTTTGTTGTGTTGGTTGCTTGTTTTGATGAAACTATGGATAGTATCGGGGGGTACTAGCCATGGAAAAGTGATAATACAGTAATATAACACGAATATAAATAGAAATAAAGATTGGTACAGTACCTCAAGAGGTGGTTGTTTGTTTTCTTGTGCTAATGATATCACGAGTTTCTGTTTAAGTTTTGTGTTGTGAAGTTTTCAAGTTTTGGGTGATGTTCTCATGGACAAAGGGATAAAGAGTGGAAAGAGCTAAATCTTGGGGATGCCCAAGGCATCCCAAGCCAAATTCAAGGACACCAAAAAGCATAAGCTTGGGGATGCCCCGGGAAGGCATCCCCTCTTTCGTCTTCAATCCATCGGTAACATTACTTGGAGCTATATTTTTATTCACCACATGATATGTGTTTTGCTTGGAGCGTCTTGTATCGTAGGTGTCTTTTATTTTTGTTGTGTCACAATCATCCTTCCAGCACACCTTTTGAGAGAGACATGCACTCATCGTGAATTTGCTAGAATACTCTTTGTGCTTCACTTATATCTTTTGAGCTAGACAATTTTGCTCTATGTGCTTCACTTAGATCTGTTAGAGCACGGCGGTGCGTAACTTGGTAGTTGGCTTGTGCTATGAAAGTAGTCCCAAAGGTGATAGGTACCCAAAGAGGATACAATAAAACTTCCATCTTCATGTGCATTGAGTTGAAAGAGAAGTTTGATTCCTCTCAATTAGTTTTGAGACGTGGATTTGGTAATATTAAGAGTTATGTTAGTAGGGTGTTGTGAATCTAGAAATACTTGTGTTGAAGTTAGTGATTCCCGTAACATGCACGTATGGTGAACCGCTATGTTAGGAAGTCGGAGCATGATTGATCTATTGTTTGTCATCCTTTGTGTTGCGGACAGGATCGCGCGATGGTTAACACCTAACAACCTTCCCCTAGGAGTATGCGTTTAGCACTTTGTTTCAATTACTAATAAAAACTTTCGCAACAAGTATGTGAGTTCTTCATGACTAATGTGAGTCCATGGTATAGATGCACTTTCACCTTCCACCATTGCTAGCCTCTCTAGTACCGTGCAATTTTCGTCGGTGCACAATCCCACCATATGCCTTCCTCAAAACAGCCACCATACCTACCTACTATGGCATTTTCATAGCCATTCCGAGATATATTGCGATGCAACTCCCACCGTTCCATCTCATGACTTGTGTCGTCACTCTCATATTGCCATTGCATGATCATAAGATAGCTAGCGATATGTTTCAACGTCATACGCCAAGCTAGATCGTTGCACATCCCGATACACTACCGGAGGCATTTCCTATAGAGTCATGATCGTTCTAAGCTTTGAGCTGTGAGTAAATAAAAGTGTGATGATCAGCATTATTAGAGCATTGTTCCATGTGAGGAAATAAAAAAAAAGAGGCCAAACTTGCCCACACAAAAAAGAGAGAGATATGGAAAGAGGCCAAAGAGCTGAAACAAAAAAAGAGAGAAAAAGAGAGAAGGGATAATGCTACTATCTTTTTCCCCACTTGTGCTTCATAATAAGCACCATGTTATTCATGATTGAGAGTCTCTTGATTTATCACCACCATATGCTAGTGGGAATCTTCATTATATAACCTGGCTTGTATGTTCCAATGATGGGCTTCCTCAAAATTGCCCTAGGTCTTCGTGAGCAAGCAAGTTGGATGCACACCCACTAGTTCTCCTTTTTGAGCTTTCACATACTTATAGCTCTAGTGCATCCGTAGTATGCAATCCCTACTCATTCACATTTATATCTATTAATGGGCGTCTCCATAGCCCTTTGATATGCCGAGTCGATGTGACCATCTCCTCCTTTTTGCCTCACAACCTCCACCACACTCTATTCCACCTATAGTGTTATATCCATGGCTCACGTTCATGTATTGCGTGAGAGTTGAAAAAGGTTTGAGAAAGTAAGAGTGCGAAAACAATTACTTGGCCAATACCGGGGTTGTGCATGATTTAAATTAGTTGTGTGAGGATGATGGAGCATAGCCAGACTATATGATTTTGTAGGGATAACTTTCTTTGGCCTTGTTATTTCGAAAGTTCATGATTACCTTGCTAGTTTGCTTGAAGTATTATTGTTTTCATGTCAATAGCAAACTATTGTTTTGAATCTTATGGATCTGAACATTCATGTCACATGAAATAAGTTACAAAGGACAACTATGCTAGGTAGCATTCCACATCAAAAATTCAGTCTTTATCACTTCCCTACTCGAGGACGAGCAGGAGTTAAGCTTGGGGATGCTTGATACGTCTCCAACATATCTATAATTTTTTATGGTTCCATGCTATTATCTTGTCAAACTATGGATATTTTGTATGCCTTTTATATCTTTTTTGGGGTTACTTATTAACTCAGTGCCAAGTGCCAGTTCTTGTTTTTTCTGTGTTTTTTACCCCTTTCAGAGGAGAATTTTAAATGGTGTCCAAACAGAATAAAACTTCCGAAAAGATTTTTTCCGGAACTGAAGATATGCAGGGGACGTGAGAACCAAGGCAGATGCCACCAGGGGTGGCCACAAGCCCCCTAGGCGCGGCCAGGGTGGCCCGCACCTAGCAGGCTTGTGGCCCCCTATGGCTCGTCTGCCCTACCTCTTCCGCCTATAAATTCCCGAAAAATCCAAAACTGCGCGAGAGATCCACGAAAATACTTTTCTGCCGCCGCAAGCTTCTGTCTCCACAAGATCCCATTTGGGGCACGTTCTGCTGTGCTGCCGGAGGGGGGATTCAGATACGGAGGGCTTCTCCATCAACACCATGACCTCTCCGATGATGCTTGAGTAGTTCACCATAGACCTTCGGGTCCATAGCTAGTAGCTAGATGGCTTATTCTCTCTCTTGGATCTTCAATACAAAGTTCTCCATGATCTTCATGGAGATCTATCCGATGTAATCTTCTTTTGCGGTGTGTTTGTCGAGATCCGATGAATTGTGGATTTATGATCAGATTATCTATGAATCTTATTTGAGTTTCTTCTGATCTCTTATATGCATGATTTCTTATCCTTGTAATTCTCTTCGAGTTGTGGGTTTTGTTTGGCCAACTTGATCTATGATTCTTGCAATGGGAGAAGTGCTTGTTTTTGGGTTCATACTGTGCGGTGACCTCACCCAGTGACAGAAGGGGTAGAGAGGCACGCATCGTGTTGTTGCCATCAAGGGTAAAAAGATGGGGTTTACATAATTGGTTTGAGTTTATCGCTCTACATCATGTCATCTTGCTTAAGGTGTTACTCTGTTCGTCATGAACTCAATACACTAGATGCATGCTGGATTGCGTTCGATGTGTGGAGTAATAGTAGAAGATGCAGAAAGTATCGGTCTACTTGTCTCGGACGTGATGCCTATATGTATGATCATTGCCTTAGATATCGTCATGACTTTGCGCGGTTCTATCGATTGCTCCACAGTAATTTGTTCACCCACTGTAATATTTGCTATTCCGAGAGAAGCCTCTAGTGAACACTATGGCCCCCGGGTCTACTTCACATCATATTTTCAGCCTTACACTTTTACTTCGTTGCACTTTCGCCTTCAGATCTCACTTTGCAATCAATCTTTAAGGGATTGACAACCCCTTTATTGCGTTGGGTGCAAGCTCGTTGTTTTTGCGCAGGTACTCTGGACACTTGGCTTGATTCTCCTACTGGATTGATACCTTGGTTCTCAAATTGAGGGAAATACTTACTGCTCCTGTGCTGCATCGTCCTTTCCTCTTCAAGGGAAAACCAACGCAAGCTCAAGAGGCAACACACCACCACCTACTAGTAATTCTGATATGTCGCCTATGCTTGATGATGCTACTTCTGCTATCCATGATGCTTATGATGATGCTTTGCTTGATAATGATATCCCACTGGGTGATTTTCTTGATGCACAAATTGCTAGAGTTACTACTGAATCTGATGATACTTCTGAAACTGATGAAATTATTCAAGTTGAACCTGTTGTGAATTGCCTAATATACCTAAGAGTTATGTTATGGAGGGAGAGATAGCTGAAGACTTTCTTTCTTGTAAGGATAGCTATGATCTTGAGAATTTATTACGCAAATGGAAAGAAAAATCTCTGAATGCTAGAATGAAATATGATCCTAAGTTTGCTACTTCACCCATCTTTGTTACTGATAAGGATTATGAATTCTCTATCGATCCTGAGTTAATCACTTTGGTTGAATATGATCCTTTTCATGGTTATGAATCTGAAACTGTTGTAGCACATCTTACTAAACTGAATGATATAGCTACCCTATTCACTAATGAGGAAAAAATTCGCTATTACTATATCCTTAAGTTGTTTCCTTTCTCAATAAAGGGTGATGCCAAAACTTGGTTTACTTCTCTTGCTCCTAGTTGTGTGCGTAGTCCCCGGGATACGATATACTACTTCTATGAGAAATATTTTCCTGCCCATAAGAAACAAGCTGCATTGCAGGATATATATATAACTTGGTGAAAATTGAAGAAGAGAGTTTCCCAAGAGCTTGGGGGAGGCTTGTCCAGTTACTTAATGCTTTGCCTGATCACCCTCCTAAGAAAAATGAAATACTTGATATCTTTGATAATGGACTAACTGATGCTTCTAGGAACCACCTAGATAGTTGTGTTGGTTGTGTTTTGAGGGAACGAACTGTGGAACAAGCTGAAATTCTATTGAATAATATCTTGAGCAATGATAATGCTTGGACTATTCCCGAACCACCTCCGAAGCCAACTTCGAAGAAAAGAGGTATTCTATTCCTCAGTCCTAAAGATATGCAAGAAGCCAAGAAATCTATGCAAGAGAGAGGTATTAAATCTAGAGATGTTAAGAATCTACCACCTATTGAAGAAATACATGTTCTTGATAACCCGACACACGTAGTAGAGGTAAATTCTCTTCGTAGATTCAATGAGAGTGATATTCCTTATGATAAACCATCTAGCTTATGCTTAGATGAATTTGATAACTTTATTGCCAAACAACAAAGTTTTAATGATTATGTTAGCAGACAACTGAAACAAATGCTCGTATGATTAATCATGTAAGTGCTTGTGTGGATAGAAATGTTAATGATCTTAAGATTATGGGTAAACATGCTTCTATGGTCACTACTCAAGTAGACCAAGTACTTAAGGCTCAAAATGACTTGCTTAATGAATTGAATGATAATTTTGTTAGAGTTGTTACTAGAGAATTGTACCCTGGGGGCCATACTAAGAGAATTGAATAAGATTCTCAAGGAGTTAATACTGATGCACCTAGTCATCCTGGTAATAGGAAGAAAAAGAAAGATTATAGGAACTTGCCTGTTGTGGTTAATACTGATGCACCTAGCCTCTCTCTTTATATCGTAGACTTGAATTGGATAAGTTGACACCTACTGATTTATTTTTGCAAATGGCCGACAAATCAAGTGCTTTACCTATCGGCATTTACGAGGATGTGTCTGTTGTGGTTGCGAACGTTACTATCTTAATGGACTTTGTTATTCTTGATATTCCCGAGGATGATGCCATGGCGGTCATCCTTGGAAGACCCTTTTTAAACACTGCAGGGGCTGTTATTGATTGCAACAAAGGCAATGTCACTTTCCATGTTAATGGTAATGGGCACACGGTGCACTTTCCGAAGAAACAATATCGAGTTCATTGCATTAATGCTATTGAAAAATCTTCATCAATTATTATTGGAAGCTTTGAATTCCCTATACCTACTATCAAGATGAAATATGATATACTTTTTATTGGGGATATGCACACCCCCATTGAGGTAACCTAGTGATTATTCGAAAATTCTTCGGTTTTATGTGATTCGAAAAAAAGTTTTGTCAAGGAGACTTGATCAACCTCATTGACGGATTTCTTTTGATGACCATGAGATGGATGAATCTAGAAGTCACAACCTTCTGTTCCCAACTTTTACTTTCTGTTATTTAGTAGAAAAATAATAAATATAGCATTATTTTCCTTTTTTCTGCATTATCTGTTCAATAAAAAATGACCTGAAAAAAAAAGTTCTCCGAATGCCCTGAAATTCAAGTATGATTTTTTCTAGAATATTTAAGAATTTCTGAGATAGATAACTAGTCAGGGGATGCACGAGTGGGCCATGAGCCCAGGAGGCGCACCCACCCCCCTGGGTGTGCCTGGCAGGCTCGTGGGTCCCACGTGGCCCCCCTCCACTTATTCCAGCACCCATCTCCTTTGTCTACCTCCAGAAAAAATCATTCCACAGCTCAAACCCGTGTTCTTGCTCATTTTGCTGCATTTTTCGATCTCCTTGTGCAAAGCCCCAATCACCAAACTGTTTTGGGGAATTGTTCCTTGAAAAAGGAAGATGTCCAGGAAGAACTATCATGGTGGTTCCTTAAGCAAAAGGGGTCCCCGTCTCGCGATTCGGGAGCCCGATGCTTATCAGCCGAGGAACGCACCGGTGCAACCATGTGAATGGCCTTCCAATGAATTCATGATTGATGCAGGTTTCAAGGACGAGTTTGATACATTTGTTCGCAACGTCGGGCTCGGAGAATTCATCTCAAATAAATGTGAACAGTATACTACACTCACTGCCTCTTTTGCTTGTAGATTCAAATTTTCAGTTGGCTGTGACACATCCATACTGTTTGATCTTTATGACAAATCGTATACTATGGATTTAGAGGATTTTAATAGAATATGCAAGATACCTGATTGGGGTAGTCCCAATGACCCTCCTAAGTCTTCGGTTAGAGATTTCATTTCTAGTATAACTATTGGAGAAACTGGAGTAATTAAGGAGGCTACCATGGGGAGCATTCATTTTCCTGCCTTACATTATTTTTCCCTCTTCATAGGTAGATGCAGTAACGGCAAGCATGACCAGAGTCACCTCTACGCACCTGACCTTAGTATTCTTAAGAGCGCAATAACGAGTGATAGATGTTTCAACATGGGAGCTATAATTTCTAGGAGGCTAAATAATAATGCTAATGAAGGGGGTTTCTTCGGTGGGATATATGCCACTTGCATAGCAAATTCTCTTGGAATACCCATCCGCACAGGAGATCCCCCGCTCCACACAGCTTTCCTTGATCGTGCCGCTATGATACGTTATCAGTTCCTTGAGAGGGATAATGAATCCCTCCTATCCCGGTTAATATTTAACCGACAACGTGTTTTCCATATTACCCTTCCTACTCCTGCCTTCTTTGACTTTCACGGAAAACAGAGATATTACATAACTAGAGGAGAGGCAGAGGAGTATGAGAGGGAGGTGAAGGCTTCTCACCTCTGTGAGGCAGCTATTCAGGCGGTAGCTGACGCGTCCCAGTACAACCCCCATTATGATTTTGGATATCGCCCGGACCAGCCGTGGAACTAGACCAACTTAGTCCAAAGGCCTAAGCTTGGGGGAGTACGTGTCTCTCACCGACTTTATATTCATGCTCACACATTCACTTTGATAGCCGGTGTTCACACTCTTCCATTGTATCATCCATGCTAGTTTATTTCTTTTTCTTGCATTCTTCTCATGTGTTTGTTTAAAAATGAGAAAAATAAATTAGTTGTAAGTTTACTTTCCATCATGCTTAGTGGTAATTAAAAAGAAAACCCAAAAAGATTCCCCGTTCTTCTTTTGCTTGTTGGGAGCTTTCCCGTGTAAATAGTTTTCTTTTTCTTTGGGTCGAGGTACAAGACCATGGTTAAAATGATTAGTGGCTCTCATATGCATTATTGTTTATCCGTCAAAGAGCCAAATTACTTTGTCTTCTCCTCTGAATTTGCTTGCAGATTCCATCTTAGTCCAATGCACGAACACTCTTATTATTATTCACATCATTCGGTCGTGCAAGTGAAAGGCAATAACGACGATATATGATGAAGTGACTCAGCCTGGAAAAGATGGTATGAACTCGACCTATTTTATTTTTGTAAATATGACTAGCTCATCGTTCCTAATTCAACATTGTTATGAGAGGAACATGTTTGCAATGACAACTTAGAGATCATTGTTTCTCATGCCATGCTTAATTAGCTAGGAGCTTATAATGGTTTGTCTTGGATGCCAACATGAATTTCAAGATGATTATGATGTAGTATGATAGGATGGTATCCTCCTTTGAATGATTCAAGTGGCTTGACTTGGCACATGTTCACGCATGTAGTTGAAACAAAATCAACATAGCCTCTACGATATTCATGTTTATGGTGATTTATATCCTACTCATGCTTGCACTCAACATTGGTTAATTTCAATGCATATTGATGACTGTTGTCGCTCTCTAGTTGGTCGCTTTCGAGTCTTTTGCTAGCCTTCACTTGTACTAAGCGGGAATACTGCTTGTCCATCCACTTCCATAAACCCAAAGTTGTTCCATATGAGTCCACCATACCTACCTATATGCGGTATCTACCTGCCGTTCCAAGTAAATTTGCATGTGCCACTCTCTAAATCTTCAAATAATAATCTATTTTGCATGCCCGAACCGCTCATGTGGTGACAAGGGTCGGTCAGTACCTTCCATGCTAGGCGTGTTATCCTCGATACGTGTTTATTCACTATCACTCACGAGAAAGGTGCCGGTAATCGGAATGCCCTGTTCCATGCTCAATCAAATCAAAAATATAATTGCAATCAAAGCTCCCCCCGGATTGTTGTTGGTATGGACGGCACCCGAGGATTCGGCTAGTCGTGGAGTGTGATTGATCGATGGTGGGGGAGTCAAAACTTTACTATTCTGTTTGGGAACCGCCTATAATATGTGTAGCATGGAAGATGGTGAAAACTCTTGGTCATCGCGTTGACAGTGAAAGCACGCCACCCAAAATAATTTATCTCTGTTTTAAAAAGCTTGAGCTCTGGCACCTCTCCAAATCAATGCTTCCCTCTGCGAAGGGCTTATCTATTTACATTTCTGTTGAGTCATCCGCTTCTTATTAAAAAGCACCAGTTAGAGAGCACCTCCGTCATTTATATGCTTTGCTATTAATTGATATTGAGTATGACTATGACTGGATCTTCTTTGCCATGAATTACAATTTCTAGTCGTCCTTTGGTCTTTCAAGGTGCTCTGCATTTATGTTTTGCGGTCCCAGAAAGGGCTAGCTAGACACCATTTATTCATATTGTATCATGATTATTTTGATTGAAGTGTTGACGTTTGAAACTTATTATTTTTGCTCGCTATTTAATTACTCCATTGATATGAGTATACCATGAGACCTAAATGTCATTGCTTATGTGGTTACCTTATGATCTTGCTGAAAATCTGAATATGAGTTAGACATAATTACAACAACAAGATCAAACAGAGTTCATAAAAGTTTTTCTTTTGTCTCTTTCAGTTTATCAACTGAATTGCTTGAGGACAAGCAAGGTTTTAAGCTTGGGGGACTTGATACATCTCCAACGTATCTACTTTTCCAAAATCTTTTGCCCTTGTCTTGGTCTCTAATTTGCATGATTTGAATGAAACTAACCCGGACTGACGCTGTTTTCAGCACAACTGCCATGGTGTTGTTTTTGTGCAGAAACAAAAGTTCCCGGAATGACCTCGAAACTTACGATGATTTTTTATGGAATATATAAAAAATATCAAAGAAAGAATCAACTAAAGATACGCTGCCAGTGGGCCATGAGCCCTGTAGGCGCGCCCCCGCCCCAGGGCGCGCTTAGCAGGCTCGTGGGGCCCACGTGGCTCCTCCGACTTCATTTCCAACTCCATATAACCTCTCTCGCCCATAAAAAATAGGAGAGAAGAGTTCATCGCGTTTCACGATACGGATCCGCCGCCACCGCCTGCTCTTCCTCGGGAGGGCAGACCTGGAGTCCGTTATGGGCTCCGGAGAGGGGAAATCGACGCCGTCGTCATCATCAACCATCCTCCATCGCCAATTCCATGATGCTCTCCATCGTTCGTGAGTATCTTATCGTACGCTTGCTCGATGGTGATGGGTTGGATGAGATCTATCATGTAATCGAGTTAGTTTTGATGGGGTGTGATCCCTAGTATCCACTATGTTCTAAGATTGATATTGCTACTCCTTTGCTATGCTTAATGCTTGTCACTAGGGCCCGAGTGCCATGATTTCAGATTTGAACCTATTATGTTTTCATCAATATATGTGTGTTCTTGATCCTATCTTGCAAGTTGTAGTCACCTACTATGTGTTATGACCCGGCAACCCCGGAGTGACAATAGCCGGAACCACTCCCGGAGATGACCATAGTATGAGGATCCCATGTATTCACCATGTGCTAATGCTTTGTTCCGGTTCTCTATTAAAAGGAGACCTTAATATCCCTTAGTTTCCATTAGGACCCCACTGCCACGGGAGGGTAGGACAAAAGATGTCATGCAAGTTCTTTTCCATAAGCACGTATGACTAAATACGGGATACATGCCTACATTACATTGACGAACTGGAGCTAGTTACATATCACCCTATGTTATAACTGTTACATGATGAATGACATCCGACATAATTATCCATCACCGATCCAATGCCTACGAGCTTTTCCTATACTTGTCCTTGCTAAGTTACTTTACCGCTACAACTGTCACACTTGCTATGCAAATTACTACTCCTACTTTTACCGCCGCTACCGTTACTATCATACTACTTTGCTACTAAAACTTTGTTGCAGATACTAAGTCTTTTAGGTGTGGTTGAATTGACAACTCAACTGCTAATACTCGAGAGTATTCTTTGGCTCCCCTTGTGTCGAATCAATAAATTTGGGTTGAATACTCTACCCTCGAAAACTGTTGCGATCCCCTATACTTGTGGGTTATCACTGCTCTACAGGTATCTCCAAAGGTATCTGTTGGGTTGGCATGGATCAAGACTGGGATTTGTCACTCCGTGTGACGGAGAGGTATGTCGAGGCCTGCTACTTCTCAAACAACAGCGCCAAAAATTGACACGTTGACGGAGATTGGGCTTGCGTTGGTTTTTTCCCTTGAAGAGGAAAGGGTGATGCATCACAGGAGTAGTAAGTATTTCCCTCAGTTTGAGAACCAAGGTATCGATCCAGAAGGAGGGTCTCGTCAAGTCCAGAGTACGTGCGCAAACACAAACAAGCTTGGACCCAACGCTTCAAAGGGGTTGTCAATCCCTTCAAGATTGTTTGCAAAGTGAGATCTGAAGGCGGAAAGTGCAACGAAGTAAAAAGTGTAAGGCTGAAAATATGGTGTGAAGTAGACCCTGGGGGCCATAGTGTTCACTAGAGGCTTCTCTCAAAATAGCAAGTATTACGGTGGGTGAACAAATTACTGTCGAGCAATTGATAGAACCGCGCAAAGTCATGACGATATCTAAGGCAATGATCATACATATAGGCATCACGTCCGAGACAAGTATACCGATACTTTCTGCATCTACTACTATTACCCCACACATCGACCGCTATCCAGCATGCACCTAGTGTATTGAGTTCATGACGAACAGAGTAACGCTTTAAGAAAGATGACATGATGTAGAGGGATAATCTCAAACCAATGATGAAAACCCCATCTTTTTACCCTTGATGGAAACAACACGATGCATGCCTCGCTACCCCTTCCGTCACTGGGTGAGGTAACCGCACGGTATGAACCCAAAACCAAGCACTTCTGCCGTTGCAAGAATTATAGATCTAGTTGGCCAGACAAAACCCACAACTCGAAGAGCATTACAAGGATATCAAATCATGCATAAGAGAGATCAGAAGAGACTCAAATAAGATTCATAGATAATCTGATCATAAATCCACAATTCATTGGATCTCGACAAACACACCGCAAAAGAAGATTACATCGGATAAATCTCCATGAAGATCATGGAGAACTTTGTATTGAAGATCCATGAGAGAGAAGAAGACATCTAGTTACTAGATATGGACCCGTAGGCCTATGGTGAACTATTCACGCATCATCGGAGAGGTCATGGTGTTGATGAAGAATTCTTCCGTGTCCGAATCCCCCTTCTGGCAGGGCACCAGGACATGCTCTAGATGGGATCTTGCAGAGACAGAATCTTGCGGCGGCGGAAAAGCGATTGCGACCCTCTCTTGATTTTTTGGGAATATTTGGGAATATATAGGCGCAAGATCTAGGTCTGGGGACCTCCACGGGGCCCACAAGCCTGCATGGCGCGGCCCCCCTGGCCACGAGGTGGGGGCTTTTGGGGCCCCTGGGGCTCTTCTGGCTTGGCTCCCAAGTCCTCCGATCTTCTTCCGTTCAAGAAAAATTCTTTTCGGGGATTTTCTTCCGTTTGGACTCCATTTCAAAATCTCCTCTGAAAGGGGTCAAAAACATGGAAAAAACAGGAACTGGCACTTGGCACTGAGTTAATAAGTTAGTCCCAAAAAATAAATAAAAGGCATGCAAAACATCCATAGTTTGACAAGATATTAGCATGAAACCATAAAAAATTATAGATACGTTGGAGACGTATCAGGGCCCACTCGGTAATTCAACATCACAACAAGCCTTGCAAGCAATGTGACTAAGGAGTTAGTTATGGGATCTTGTATTACAGCACGAGTAAAGACACTTTCCGGTAACGAGATTGAACTAGGTATGGAGATACCGATGATCGAATCTCGGGAAATTAACATACCGAAGGATAAAGGGAACATCATATGGGATTAACTGAGTCCTTGAACTAGAGGTCTTGGTTATTGGTTATTGACCGGACCCGCATGGTTTGCACATTTAAGGTTCGATGACGTTTCGGTATTGTTAAGTTATATGTTTTGGTGACCGAAGGTTGTTTGGAGTCCCGGTGAAATCCAGCACGTCACGAGGAGCTCCGGAATGGTCTGGAGGTAAAGATTGGTATATAGGAAGTCCTGTTTTGGTCACTGGAAAAGTTTTGGGCTCATCGATAGTGTACCAGGAGTGCCGGGAGGGTGTTGGGGGACCACCAGGAGGGGTGTGACGACCCAAGAGGCTCATGGGCTATGAGAGGAGGTGGATAAGCCCCTGGTGGGCTGGCCTAAGTCTCTCTCAAGGGCCCATGCGAAAAGGATAAAGGAAATAGGCAAAAAGGCCAAATTAGGAAGGAGTCCTAATAGGATTCCACCTCCCTTGTGGGAGGTGGATTCCTCCCTTGTGGTTTGGCTGAACCTCCTTGGATTGGAAGCCAAGTCTGCATCCTCTCCTCTCCTGCTCCTATATATACTAGAGGTTTTAGAGGTGAGGGCTAACCCTAATTGCCACGTGCTCCCTCTACTTCATCTAGATCGGTTTCTCCTCTAGTCTAATTCAGCGATGTTTAGGCGAAGCCCTGCTGGATTAGTTCACCACCACCATCACCATGCCGCCGTGCTGGAGAACTCATCTACCTCTCCGCCCCCCTTGCTGGATCAAGAAGTCGGGGATCGTCATCGAGCTGTACGTGTGATGAACGCGGAGGTGCCGTCCGTTCGGCACTAGATCGGGATAGATTGTGATGGGATCGCGGGACGGATCGTGATGAGATCGTGGGACGGGCAGCGATTTTGATCGCGAAGATGTTCCACTACATCAACTACGTTATATACGCTTCCTCTTAGCGATCTAAGGGTATGTAGATTCACTCTCCCCTCTCGTAGATGATCATCACCATGGATAGGTATTGCGTGTGCGTAGGAAATTTTTTGTTTCCCACACAACGTTCCCCAACAGTGGTATCAGAGCTAGTTTCATGAGTAGATGATATCTCG
The DNA here is from genome assembly GCF_904849725.1 of Hordeum vulgare subsp. vulgare. NCBI lineage: Eukaryota > Viridiplantae > Streptophyta > Magnoliopsida > Poales > Poaceae > Hordeum > Hordeum vulgare. The sequence goes on along the minus strand of NC_058521.1, from coordinate 548,261,382 downwards.
AGTAGAACACAAAAGAGTTTGTGGACGTTGATGTTCAATTTTTAGCCCACCTTTGTCTTTTCTTGATTCAACGACATTGTTGGACTGAAGCGGCCCGGACCAAATTTACTCGTACACTTACGAGAGACCGGTTTCATCGACTGACTGGCGGGTGTGTATTTCTTCCACTTTGGTTGAATCGGATTTGACCGAGGCGGTCCTTGGAGAAGGTTAAATAGCAATTTGCATATCACCATTGTGGCTTTCGTAAGTGAGATGCGATCATACTAGATACCCATAGCAGCCACATAAAACATGCAACAACAAATTAGAGGACGTATAACTTGTTTTTGCAGGGTATGCATGTGATGTGATATGGCCAAAGACATGATATGATATATTGGATGTATGAGATGATCATGTTGTAATAGTTAAATATCGACTTGCACGTCGATGCTACGGCAACCGGCAGGAGCCATAGGGTTGTCTTTAAACTAACGTTTGTGCTTTGCAGATGTTTTTACTATATTGTTAGGTGGTATCTTTAGTAGTAATAGCATAAATAGCGCGACAACCTCGATGGCAGCACGATGATGGAGATCATGGTGCGGCGCCGGTGACGATGGAGATCATGCCGGTGCTTTGGTGATGGAGATCTAGAAGCACAAGTTCATGGCCATATCATGTCACTTATGATTTGCATGTGATGTTAATCCTATTATGCACCTTATTTTTCTTAGAACGACGGTAGCATTATAAGGTGATCCCTCACTAAAATTTCAAGATAAAATTGTGTTCTCCACGACTATGCACCGTTGCGACAGTTCGTGGTTTCGAGACACCACGTGATGATCGGGTGTGATAGACTCAACGTTCACATACAACGTGTGCAAAACAGTTGCACACGCGGAACACTCGGATTAAACTTGACGAGCCTAGCATGTACAGACATGGCCTCGGAACACAAGAGACCGAAAGGTCCAGCATGAATCATATAGTTGATATGATCAACATGGAGATGTTCACCACTGAAACTATACTCAACTCACGTGATGATCGGACTTGAGTTAGTGGATTTGTATCATGCGCCACTCGAATGACTAGAGGGATGTCTATTTGAGTGGGAGTTATTAGTAATTTGATTAGCTAAACTCAATTATCATGAACATGGTAAAAATGTCTTTGCAAATTATGGTGTAGCTTGCGCTGTAGCTCTACTATTTTTGATATGTTCCTAGAGGAAATTTAGTTGAAAGATGATAGTAGCAATTATGCGGACTGGGTCCGTAAAGTGAGGATTGTCCTCATTGCTACGCAGAAGGCTTATGTCCTTAATGCACCGCTTGGTGTGCTGAACCTCGAGCGTCGTATGTGGATGTTGCGAACATCTGACATACACGTTTTTTATGACTACGTGATAGTTCAGTGCATAATACTTAACGGCTTAGAATTGAGGCGCCGAAGACATTTTGAAAGTCACGGAATATATGAGATGTTCCAAGGGATGAAATTGGGATTTCATGCTCGTGTCTTGTTAAGAGGTATGAGACATCCGACAAGATTCTTTGTCTACAAAGTAAGGGAGAAAAGCTCAATCATTGAGCATGTGCTCAGAATGTCTGAGTGCTAGAGTCGCTTGAATTGAGTGGGAGTTGATCTTCCAGACGAGATAGTGATGGTTCTCCAAGGTCACTGCCACCAAGCTACTAGAGCTTCGAGAGGAACTATAACATATCAAGGATAGATATGATGATCCTTGAGCTATTCGCAATGTTTGACACTGCAAAAGTAGAAATCGACTTGGAGCATCAATTGTTGATGGTTAGTAAAACCACTAGTTTCAAGAAGGGCAAGGGCAAGAAGGGATACTTCATGAAAACGGCAAACCAGTTGCTGCTCTAGTGAAGAAACCCAAGGTTGAACCCAAACCCGAGACTAAGTGCTTTTGTTATGAGGGGAACGGTTACTAAAGCAGAACTACCCTAGATACTTGGTAGATGAGAAGGCTAGCAAAGTCGACAAAAGTATATTAGATACACGTGATATTGATGTGTACTTTACTAGTACTCCTAGTAGCACCAGGGTATTAGATACCGGTTTGGTTACTAAATGTTAGTAACTCGAAATAAAAGCTACAGAATAAATGGAGACTAGCTAAAGGCGAGGTGACGATATGTGTTGGAAGTGTTTCCAAGGTTGATGTGATCACACAACGCACGCTCCCTCTACCATCGGGACTAGTGTAGAACCTAAATAATTATTTTTTGGTGTTTGCGTTGAGCATAGACATGATTAGATTGTGTTTATTGCAATACGGTTATTCATTTAAAGAGAATAATGGTTACTCTGTTTGTTTGAATAATACCTTCAATGGTCTTGCATCTAAAATGAATGCTTTATTGAATCTCGATCGTAGTGATACACATGTTCATAGTATTGATGCCAAAAGATATAAAGTAGTAATGATAGTACCCCATACCTGTGGCACTGACACTTGAGTCATATTCGTATACACGCATGAAGAAACTCAATGTAGATGGATCGTTTGGACTCACTTGATTTTTGAATCACTTGAGACATGCAAATCATACCACATGGGCAATATGACCGAAGGCCTCGTTTTCCAGTGAGATGGAACAAGGAAGTAACTTGTTGGAAGTAATACATTTCGATGTGTGCAGTCCAATGAGTACTGAGGCACGTAGTGGATATCGTTATGTTCTTACTTCACTAACGATTTGAGTGGATACATGAGTATTTGCTTGATGAATCACAAGTCTGAAATATTGAAAAGTTCAAGCTATTTCAGAGTGAAGGTCGTCGTGACAAGAGGATAAAATGTCTACGATATGATCATAGAGATGAATATATGACTTGCGAGTTTGGTACACAGTTAAGACAATGTGGAAATTGTTTCGCAACTCATGCCACCTGGAGCACCATAGTGTGATGGTGTGTCCGGACCTTTATAGTCCCGCCACATTGGATATAGCACATACTATGATGTCTTTTATCGAAATACCACTATCATTTTGGGTTAGGAAATTAGAGACAACCCCATTCACTTTAAATAGGACACCACGTAATTCCACGGAGATGACAACGTATGAACTATGGTTTGGAGAAACCTAAGCTATCGTTTCTTAAAAGTTTGGGGTGCGACGCTTATGTGGAAAAGTTGCAGCGTGATAAGCTCAAACCCAAAATGGATAAATGCATCTTCATAGGACACCCAAAATAGTTGGGTATACCTCCTATCTCAGATCCGGAAGCAAAGTGTTTGCTTCTAGAAACGGGTCCTTTCTCGAGAAAGAGTTTCTCTTTAAAGAATTGAGTGGGAGGATGGTGAAACTTGATGAGGTTATTGAACCGTCACTTCAACAAGTGTGTAGCAGGGCGCATGAAGTTGTTCCTGTGGCGCCTACACCAATTGAAGTGGAAGCTGATGATAGTGATCATGGAGCTTTGGATCAAGTTACTGCAAACCTAGTAGGTCGATGATACGTCTCCAACTTTGGATGTTCTATATGCATGAATATGTTATTTTATATCTTTTTTGGTACTAACCTATTAACTCAGTGCCAAGTGTCAATTTCTATTTTTTCCGTGTTTTTCACCCTTTTTCAGACGGAGTGCAAATGGAGTGAAACTTTACGATGATTTTTTTGGACCAAAAGAGACCCCGAAGCTTTGGAAGAAGGCCAGAAGAGCCACGAGGGAGTCACAAGCCCATGGGGCGCGTCCTACCCCCTGGTCGCACTGTGCGGGCTTGTGACCCCCTCGTGGGCCCAACTGACGCAATTCCACCGCCATAAACCTCCACAAAGAAACAAAAATCGGGAGTTCTGCCGCCGCAAGCCTCTGTAGCCACCAAAAACCAATCTGGAGCCCGTTCTGGCACCATGCCGGAGGGGGAATCCATCTCCGGTAGCCATCTTCATCATCCCGGCGATCTCCATGATGAGCAGGGAGTAGTTCACCCTTGGGGCTGAGGGTATGTACCAGTAGCTATGTGTTTGATCTCTCTCTCTCTCTCGTGTAATTGAGATGTCTTGATCTCGATGTACCGTGGGCTTTGCTACTATAGTTGGATCTTATGATGTTCTTCCCCCTCTCCCTTCTTGTAATGAATTGAGTTTCCCCTTTGAAGTTATCTTGTCGGATTGAGTCTTTGAGAACGCTTGATGTATGTCTTGCACGTGTCTATCTGCTGTGATCAACTTGCGGGTTTGTGACAATTGGGAACCTATGCATATGGGTTGGTACACGTGGATTCATGTGAGTACTCGATGTATGTTTTGGTGAAGAACTTGCGGGTTCGTGACATTGGGAACCTATGCATAGGCGTTGGCACACGTTTTGACTCTCCGGTAGAAACTTTGGGGCACTCTTTGAAGTTCTATGTGCTGGTTGAATGGATGATTCTGAGATTGTATGATGCATATCCTATAATCATGCCCACGGATACTTGAGGTGACAATGGAGTATCTAGGTAACATTAGGGTCTTGGTTGATATGTATCTTAAGGTGTTATTCTAGTACGAACTATATGATAGATCGATCAGAAAGAATAACTTTGTGGTGGTTTCGTACCCAACAATAATCTCTTCGTTTGTTCTCCGCTATTAGAGACTTTGGAGTGATTCTTTGTTGCATGTTGAGGGCTAGTTATATGATCCAATTATGTTATCTTTGTTGAGAGAACTTCACTAGTCAAAGTATGAACCCTAGGCCTTGTTTCCACGCATTGCAATACTGTTCGTGCTCACTTTTGTTACTTGTTACCTTGCTGTTTTTGTAATTTCAGATTACAAAAACCTATATCTACCATCCTTATTGCACTTGTTTCACCATCTCTTCGCCGAACTAGTGCACCTATACAACTTAACATTGTATTGGGTGTGTTGGGGACACAAGAGACTCTTTGTTATTTGGTTGGAGGGTTGCTTGAGAGAGACCATCTTCATCCTACGCCTCCCGCGAATTGATAAACCTTAGGTCACCCACTTGAGGGAAAATTTCTATTGTCCTACAAACCTCTACACTTGGAGGCCCAACAACGTCTACAAGGATAAGGTTGTGTAGTAGACATCAAGCATTTTTCTGGCGCCGTTGCCGGGGAGGCTAGGTAAGCGGCACTAACATCCCGTGAACGAAGCATTTTTCTGGAGGTTAGTGCTTGAAGGTATATCTTTACATCTTGCAATCGAATCTTTTTTTTCTTGTTCTTTCGCTAGAAAACAAAAAAAATGGAATTGAGGATGCCTCATATGCTCCATCTTTTCAATGTCTTTCGTGAGCATGATGGGAAGGAAAATTGTGCTCAAGTGCTGAAAGAAGAATTACATAGAATGCTTGGCATAGAATATGTGAATGATGAGCATGATTGAATGTTCTTAGCATGAATTCTTTGAATACCCATGATGCTAATGATATGCAAAGCCACAAGCTTGGGGATGCTATATTTGATAAAGATGATCTTTTTAGTTCTTCCACTTTGAATGATCAAAATCATTTTGATGAAAGCATGCCCCCTATCTATGATGATTATTGTGAGGATACTTATGCTTTAAAGAAGAGGGATGATAAAACTTGTCATACTCTCGAGAACCCTTTTGCTAAACCTTGCTTTTTCATTGTGGACACAATTTGTAGTGCTCAAGTCTTTTACGATACTCCCACTACTATTCTTGAGAATAGATTAACTTATGTGGAGAGTAGTAAAATTTCTATGCTTGTAGAACATGAAAAGAAAGCCTTAGGTGCTGGTTATACTGTTGAATTCATTCATGATGCTACTGGAAATTACTATGAGAGAGGATCATATGCTTCTACTTATTGCAATAGTATCAACCTTCCTCTCCATGTGTTGAAATTTTTGAAACTATGCTTGTTTTGCCTTCCTATGCTAGTTGATTCTTGCTCCAATAAATTGTTTGATCACAAAATCCCTATGCTTAGGAAGTGGGTTACACTTAAAAGTGCTAGCCCTATGCTCCATGATGCTCTCGTTGTGTTTCAATCCTGACCTTTTATGTGAGCATCATTGAAATAAATGCCTAGCTAAGGGCGTTAAACTATAGCGCTTGTTGGGAGGAAACTCAATGAATTTATTTTTGCTTTTTTGCTTTCTCTTTTACTTTGTCCACACTTTCATAATTCTGTTGTGATTGTGTTTTTTGTGTTTCTTTTTGTGTTTGAGCCAAGCAAAACCTTTATGACTAGTCTCGGTAATGGTTGTCTGATCCTGCTGGAAAAAGACAGAAACTTTTCGCTCACGAGATGAGTTTTCATTTTTATTCAGAAAGAGGTTTTGAGTTGATTCTTTTTGCTGCTGGCAGATATGTTTTTTCCCAGTCTATCGTAATTTTTCAGAGTTTTTGAGGTACTAGAAGTATACGAAGTATACAGATTGCTACAGGCTGGTCTGTTTTTGACATATTCTGTTTTTGTTGAGTTGGTTGCTTGTTTTGATGAAACTATGGTTAGTATCGGGTGGTACTAGCCATGGAAAAGTGAGAATACAGTATCCCAACATCAATATAGGTAGGATTCAAGTTTGCTACAGTACCAAAAGAAGTGGTAGTTTGTTTTCTTGTGCTAATGTTATCATGAGTTTCTGTTTAAGTTTTCTGTTGTGATGTTTTCAAGTTTTGGGTAGAGTTTCGATGGACTATGGAACAAGGAGTGGCAAGAGCCTAAGCTTTGGGATGCCCAAGGCATCCCAAGCCATATTCAAGGATACGAAAAAGCCTAAGCTTGGGGATGCCCCGGGAAGGCATCCCCTCTTTCGTCTTCAATCCATCGGTAACATTACTTGGAGCTATATTTTTATTCACCACATGATATGTGTTTTGCTTGGAGCGTCTTGTATCTTAGGAGTCTTTTCTTTTTGTTTGGTCACAATAATTATTGTTGCACACCTTTTTGAGAGAGAGAGAGACATGCACTCATCGTGATTTTGCTAGAAAGCTCATAGTGCTTCACTTATATCTTTTGAGCTAGATACTTTTGCTCTTGTGCTTCACTTATATATTTTGAGCTAGATGCATTTGCTCTTGTGCTTCACTTATATCTTTTGAGCTAGATACTTTTGCTCTTGTGCTTCACTTATATCTTTAGAGCACGGTGGTGCGTGATTTGGTAGTTGGCTTATGCTATGAAAGTAGTCCCAAATGTGTTAGGTACCCAAAGAGGATTCAAAAACCTCCATCTTCATGTACATTGAATAGGAAGAGAAGTTTTGATTCCTCTCAATTAGTTTTGAGACGTGGATTCGGTAATATTAAGAGTTATGTTAGTAGGGTGTTGTGAATCTAGAAATACTTCTGTTGAAGTTAGTGATTCCTGTAGCATGCACGTATGGTGAACCTCTATGTTAGGAAGTCGGAGCATAATTGATCTATTGATTGTCATCCTTTGTGTTGAGGTCGGGATCGCGCGATGGTTAACACCTACCAACCCTTCCCCTAGGAGTATGCGTTTAGCACTTTATTTCGATTACTAATAAAAACTTTCGCAACAAGTATGTGAGTTCTTTATGAGTAATGTTGAGTCCATGGATTATACGCACATTCACCCTTCCACCATTGCTAGCTTCTCTAGTACCACGCAACTCTTGCCGATACACAAACTACCATATGCCTTCCTCAAAAAGCCACCATACGTACCTACCATGGCATTTTCATAGCCATTCCGAGATAATTTGCCATGAAACTTTCACCGTTCCGTCTCATGACTTGTGCCATCATTGTCATATTTGTTTGCATGATCGTAAGACAGCTAGCGAGATGTTTCAACGTCATACACCATGCTAGATCGTTGCACCCCGGTACACTGCCGGAGGCATTTCCTATAGAGTCATCATCATTTTGAGCTGTTAGTAAATAAAAGTGTGATGATCATCATTATTAGAGCATTGTCCCATGTGAGGAAATAAAAAAAACAAAAAAGAGAAAATAAAAAAAAGGAAAAAAGAGAGGCCTAAGAGCCCAAATAAAAAAAGAGAGAAAAAGAGAGAAGGGACAATGCTACTATCTTTCTCCACACTTGTGCTTCATAAGAAGCACCATGTTCATCATGATTGAGAGCTTCTTGTTTTGTCACCACCATATACACTAGTGGGAATTTTCATTATATAACTTGGCTTGTATATTCCAATGATGTGTTTCCTCAAAATTGCCCTAGGTCTTCGTGAGCAAGCAAGTTGGATGCACACCCACTAGTTCTCCCTTAGAGCTTTCACATATTCATAGCTCTAGTGCATCTTTTGTATGGCAATCCCTACTCATTCACATTGATATCTATTAATGGGCATCTCCATAGCCTTTAGATACACCGAGTCAATGTGACCATCTCCTTCTTTTGTCTCACAACAACCACCACACTCTATTCCACCTATAGTGCTATATCCATGGCTCGCGCTCATGTATTGCGTGATAGTTATAAAAAGTTTGAGAAAGTAAGAGTGTGAAAACAATTACTTGGCCAATACCGGGGTTGTGCATGATTTACATTAGTTGTGTGAGTATGATGGAGCATATCCAGACTATATGATTTTGTAGGGATAACTTTCATTCGCCTTGTTATTTCAAAAGTTCATGATTACATTGCTAGTTTGCTTGAAGTATTATTGTTTACATGTCAATAGCAAACTATTGTTTCGAATCTTACGGATCTGAACATTCATGTCATGTGAAAGAAGTTGCAAAGGACAACTATACTAGGTAGCATTCCACATCAAAAATTCGGTCTTTATCACTTCCCTACTCGAGGATGAGCACGAGTTAAGCTTGGGGATGCTTGATACGTCTCCAACGTATCTATAATTTTTGATGGTTCCATGCTATTATCTTGTCAAACTTTGGATGTTTTATATGCATGAATATGTTATTTTATATCTTTTTTGGTACTAACCTATTAACTCAGTGCCAAGTGTCAATTTATGTTTTTTTCGTGTTTTTCACCCTTTTTCAGACGGAGTCCAAATGGAATGAAACTTTATGATGATTTTTTTGGACCAAAAGTGACCCCCGAAGCTTTGGAAGAAGGCTAGAAGAGCCACGAGGGAGTCACAAGCCCATGGGGCGCGGCCTACCCCCCTGGTCGCACCGTGCGGGCTTGTGACCCCCTCGTGGGCCCAACTGACGCAATTCCACCGCCATAAATTCCTATAAATTCATAAACCTCCAGAAAGAAACCTTGATCGGGAGTTCCGCCGCCACAAGCCTCTTTAGCCACCAAAAACCAATCTGGAGCCCGTTCCGGCACCCTGCCGGAGGGGGAATCCATCTCCGGTGGCCATCTTGATCATCCCGGCGATCTCCATGACGAGGAGAGAGTAGTTCACCCTCGGGGCTGAGGGTATGTACCAGTAGCTATGTGTTTGATCTCTCTCTCTCTCTCGTGTTCTTGAGATGTCTTGATCTCATTGTACCGTGGGCTTTGCTACTATAGTTGGATCTTATGATGTTCTTCCCCCTCTCTCTTCTTGTAATGAATTGAGTTTCCCCTTTGAAGTTATCTTGTCGGATTGAGTCTTTGAGAACACTTGATGTATGTCTTGCACGTGTCTATCTGCTGTGATCAACTTGCGGGTTTGTGACAATTGGGAACCTATGCATATGGGTTGGCACACGTGGATAAATGTGAGTACTCGATGTATGTTTTGGTGATCAAATTTTGGTTTCGTGACATTGGGAACCTATGCGTAGGGGTTGGCACACGTTTTGACTCTCCGGTAGAAACTTTGGGGCACTCTTGGAAGTTCTATATGTTGGTTGAATAGATGATTCTAAGATTGTGTGATGCATATCATATAATCATGCCCGGAGATACTTGAGGTGAAAATGGAGTATCTAGGTGACATTAGGGTCTTGGTTTATATGTATCTTAAGGTGTTATTCTAGTACGAACTCTATGATAGATCGATCAGAAAGAATAACTTTGTGGTGGTTTCGTACTCGGCAATAATCTCTTCGTTTGTTCTCCGCTATTAGTGACTTTGGAGTGACTCTTTGTTGCATGTTGAGGGCTAGTTATATGATCCAATTATGTTATCTTTGTTGAGAGAACTTCACTAGTGAAAGTATGAACCCTAGGCCTTGTTTCCGCGCATTGCAATACCGTTCGTGCTCACTTTTGTTACTTGTTACCTTGCTGTTTTTGTAATTTCAGATTACAAAAACCTATATCTACCATCCTTATTGCACTTGTTTCACCATCTCTTCGCCGAACTAGTGCACCTATACAACTTACCATTGTATTGGGTGTGTTGGGGACACAAGAGACTCTTTGTTATTTGGTTGCAGGGTTGCTTGAGAGAGACCATCTTCATCCTACGCCTCCCGCGGATTGATAAACCTTAGGTCACCCACTTGAGGGAAAATTGCTACTTTCCTACAAATCTCTGCAGTTGGAGGCCCAACAACGTCTACAAGGAGAAGGTTGCATAGTAGACATCAGTCGACAAGGTCACGTACTACTCCAGAGTGGTATAGTAACCCTGTCTTGAAGGTCATGTTGTTGAACTACAATGAACCTACGAGCTATGGAGAAGCGATGGTGGGCCCAGATTCTAGCAAATGGCTGGAGGCCATGAAATCCGAGAGAGGATCCATGTACGAAAACTAAGTGTAGACTTTGGAAGAACTACTTGATGGTGGTAAGACTATTAAGTACAAATGGATCTTTAAAAGGAAGACAGACGATGATGGTGAAAAGTCGACATGAAGAAAGCTCGACTTGTCGCAAAGATGTTTCCGACAAGTTCAAAGAGTTGACTATGATGAGACTTTCTCACTCCTATGGATGCTAACAAGTATGCAAGCTCGAGTGATCCTTCTATGGACTAGAGCAAGCATCTCGGAGTTGGAATAAGTGGTTTGATGAGTGATCAAAGCTTTTGGTTTTATACAAAGTTTATGAGAAACTTGTATTTTCCAAGAAAGTGAGTGGGAGAACTATAGAATTTCTGATGAGTATATGTGTTGACATATTGTTGATCGGAAATGATGTAGAATTTCTGGAAAGCATATAGGGTTGTTTGGAAAGTGTTTTTTCAAAGTAACACCTGGATTAAGCTACTTGAACATTGAGCATCAAGATCTATAGATATAGACCAAGAAGCTTGATAAAAACTTTCAATGACATGTATGCCTTGACAAGTTTTCGAAGGGGTTCAAAATAGATCGGTAAGAAGGAGTTTCTGGGCTGTGTTTTGACATCACAACAAGCCTTGCAAGAAATGTGACTAAGGATTTAGTTACGGGATCTTGTATACGGAACGAGTAAAGAGACTTGCCGGTAATGAGATTGAACTAGTTTTGGTGATACCGACGATCGAATCTCGGGCAAGTAACATTCCGAAGGACAAAGGGAACAACGTACGGGATTAACTGAGTCCTTGATATAAAGGTTCAACCTATAGAGATCTTCGTAGAATATGTAGGAGCCAGTATGTACATCATTTCTCGCTATTTGTTATTGACCGGAGAGTGTCTCAGGTCATGTCTGCATAGTTTTTGAACCCACGGGGTCTGCACACTTAAGGTTCGGTGACGTTTCGGTATACTTGAGTTATATGTGTTGGTCACCGAAGGTTGTTCGGAGTCACGAATGAGATCTAGGATGTCACGAGGAGCTCCGGAATGGTCCGAAGGTAAAGATTGATATATAAGAAGTCCTGTTTTGGTCACCAGAAAAGTTTCGAGCTCCTCGGTAGTGTACGAGGAGTGCCGGCAGGGTGCCGGGGGACCACTGGGAGGGGTATGACGACCCAAGAGGCTCATGGGCTATGAGCGGAGGTGGATCAGCCCCTGGTGGGCTGGCCTAAGTCTCTCTCAAGGGCCCATGTGAAAAGGATAAAGGAAAAAGGCAAAAAGGCCTAATTAGGAAGGAGTCCTAATAGGATTCCACCTCCCTTGTGGGAGGTGGATTCCTCCCTTGTGGTTCGGCCGAACCTTCTTCGATTGGAGGCCAAGGCTGCCTACTCTCCTCTCCTCCTCCAATATATACTAGAGGTTTTAGAGGTGAGGGCTAACCCTAATTGCCACGTGCTCCCTCTACTTCATCTAGATCGGTTTCTCCTCTAGTCTAATTCGGCGGTGTTTAGGCGAAGCCCTGCTGGACTAGTGCACCACCACCATCACCATGCCGCCGTCCTGGAGAACTCATCTACCTCGCCGCCCCTCTTGCTGGATCAAGAAGGTGGGGATCGTCATCGCGTTGTACGTGTGTTGAACGCAGAGGTGTCGTCCGTTCGGCACTAGATCGGGATGGATCGTGATGGGATCGCGGGACGGATCGTGATGAGATCGCGGGACGGGCTGCAATTTGGATCGCGAAGATGTTCCACTACATCAACCGTGTTATATACGCTTCCGCTTAGCGATCTACAAGGGTATGTAGATTCACTCTCCCCTCTCGTATATGATCGTCACGATGGATAGGTATTGCGTGTGCGTAGGAAATTTTTTGTTTCCCATGCGACGTTCCCCAACATGGAGTGCCCCGATCACTCGCCGGAGGAGGAGGAGAAGGAGGCGGAGTGCCCTTATCACTCGTCGGAGAAGGAGGAGGAGGCGGAGTGCCCTGATCACTCGCCGGAGGAGAAGTAGGGGGAGGAGGCGGAGTGCCCTGATCACTCGCCGGAGGAAGAGGAGGAGGCGGAGTGCCCTGACTCGCCGGAGAAGGAGGAGGAGGCGGAGGCGTCCAGTTTGGAAGCTTGATGTACTCCTTCTACCATACACATGTACTCCTCATAGCATGAACCATCTTAATCTCCCCTTGACTTGTAGGGTCGTGAAGCTCGAGCTCCTCAAATCCCTCCATTACTTCATCCACCATCACAACAACAAAGCCATGTGGAATCGGAAGGCAGTGAAAAGTTCTGTTGGGTTGAGGAGGTGCAACAGAGCCGATAGCAACCTTGAAAGTGAGGTTCCGACATTTCGTCATAAGCTCGCAACGTTGAGCCTTCGTGATAGTATCCACGGGGTAGCTAGGAGCCGTGAAGTCAGGCTGAACAAGCTCTGTTGAATCCTTGCTGCTTCTCCGCTGAGATGGCGGCGTAGCTTCTGGCGTAGCTTCATGCCGCTGAGATGGTTGGCCGGTAGCTCGCTGGCTCTCAAGTTCCTCTAGCTTTTGTAGTCTTGCATTGATCTTCTGTATGTCGCTCAGCTCTGCTTTCCTCTTTCTCTCTCGGCTTCTGTAACCCCCTGCGTCGGGAAACCCAACCTTCCACGGAACGGAGCCTGGTGTCCCTCGTGTTCGTCCAGGGTGCTCAGCATTCCGTAGGGCCTCAGTCGGATCGTCCTTCTCTCTGTCGGTAATGAACGTCCCTTCCTGCGCTACGGTGATACACTTCTGAAGCTTCTTGATGGGTATTGCAAGTTGCTCGTCCGTCCAACAACACTTCCCTATTTCAGGGTCCAAAGTTCCCCCAACCCCAAAGAACCAAGTCCTTGAACGGTCTGGCCAGTTAAATGTCTGTGGTTCGACCCCTGTAGTAATCAGGTCATTCTCAGCTTTGTCCCGCAACGGACGAGCTATGAGGTAGCCACCTGACCCCATGTGATGGTGATACTTCTTGTTTGTAGCATTGTTCTTGTTTGTCTCAGACATTTTCCTACTCTTGTCCAATGTCTTGTAGGCCACAAATGCGGGCGAGTGATCTCTCATCTTCTCAATTCGGCCGATGAATTCTCGAGTCTTCCCTTTGTCGACAAACTTTGATTCCAACACTTCCACCTCCTGAATATATCTGCAATTTTCTTAAGAGCACACGCCTTGACCAGTGGCTCTATAACTCGCTTATTAGGATCCTCCTCTGGTGGTAGGGTGAAATTTGCCTTCAGCGCGGTCCAATGATCATCTTTCTACCTATCGGTGACATAAGCACCTTCACGGACGTTGTCGCCCTTAGGCTTATTCCAAAGCTTGATGCTTACCGGGATGTTGTCCCTAACAATAGCTCTGCACTGAGCAGAAAATGCGTCCTTGGTCCGCTTGGGTAGAACCAGTAGGCCATCATCCGCGAGTGTTGTGATCGTGAACTTTTCATCCTTGCGCAACCTTCTCTTCGGGCCTCATCTCGTAACCGAAGTTTGGCTCGATCCAGACTTTGCAACAACTCCACCTCCGTTCGGTCACCTGAGTTGTCATCATGGTGTCCTTCTTCCTTCGGCATTCGGTCACCGGAGTCATCATGATCATGTCCTTCCTCCTCCATTGTTCGATCACCGGAGTCGTCATCCTCTCCTTCCACACCATCGGTGTCGTTCAGATACCAAGAGATCTGACCTCCGTCTCAGATTATCTCACCCAACAACTATTCTTATTCCAAGTTTGTTGGATCCATAGTTTCTGCAAATGTTACAACATGGCAATTAATATACAAACATGAATGTCCTACGTCCGGACCGCCTCTCTCATAAATGTCAAACAACGGATTATATACAAAAAACTTTCTTCTGTGAACAAAAAACCGTGTCTCGTCACTACTTGGAGGGGTGTGTTTAGTTCGTCCATGAAGGAATCTCCACAAGTCACAGATTCTACAATTTCATCGCTAACAAGTGAGGGACTCAAATTTGAACTGTGTCTCGTCACTATTTGGAGGGGTATCACCAAAATTGGTTAGCAATAGAACGTGATCCAACAATGTTCAATTTTTTCCAAGACCCATACCAAATATGTTGTACTAAATGTCATCTTAGCTATAGGAGTCCGATTTTGGTACCAATCATGGAGTATACATGAGTCCTATTTTACTATTTGTTTATGTATAATCATAAACTGCATCTATCATGATATTCTTACACAAAAACAAATGTACATAGTGAATATTTGAAAATGTACAAAAATGCATAGTGAATATTTGAAAATGTATAAAGAAAATGTACAAACACGGCGACGATGGGCGAGGGGCGACGACGGGTTCGGGGTGGCGCGGGCTACGGGCGGCAACGGGCGACGACGACGGGCTCGGGATGGCGCGGGCAACAAGGACGACGGGCTCGGGGAGGAGGCCCAGGACAGCGGTGACGGGCTCGGGGAGGCAATGACAGGCTCGGGGGCAACGGCGACGGCGATGGGCTCGGGGCAACGACGACAACGATGGGCACGGGCGAGACGGGGATGGTCTCGGGGCGACGGCGACGGCGATGGGCTCCGGGGCAACGATGACGATGGGCTCGGGGGTGACGGCGACGACGGGCTCGGGACGACGGCGCGACGACGGGCTCGGGGGCGATAGCGACGGCGATGGGGTCGGGGCGACGACGGGCTCGGGGGCGACGACGACGGTGACAACGGTCTCATGGAGGAGGTGCGGGCCGGCGGCAAGGGGCTCGGGGCGGCGACTAGGACGGGCTTGGGGGCGACGGCGACTATGTGGAGAGGAGAGAACGGGAGAAATGTGGGTTGGTGGAAATTTCTATAAGTCCCGCCATATATGCGAACACGTTTGGTTCCGGTTGGTAGTTGAAACCGGGACCAATGCCGCCCTTTTGTCCCGGTTGGAGCCACCAACCGGGACTAACGGTCAATTTTCAGCAGCCCAAAAGGGCGGGAAGAAGAGACCTTTAGTACCGGTGTGTGGCTCCAACCGGGACGGAAGGGTGGAATTGGTCCCCGTTGGAGCCACCAACGAGGACCAAAGTTTAGTGTTGCCCGGGGCCAAATTTTTAGTCCCACTTCGCTAGCCGAGAGAGATTGCGAGTGGTTTATAAGCGCTGCTGCGCACACCCTCTCGAGCTCCTCTCAAATGCAGGCTTCCGGGCCTAATATGTCACTGCGTGTTGGCCTATTGGGCCTTCTGCGGGCCTGAATCCTGGCCCAACTAGGTGGTTGGGTTTCTAGTCGTATTCACGTCGTGGTGGCAGAGTAGGTGGCATTTTTTTAAATCTAGTTTTTTTTTGTTTTTTACTTTATTTATTTTATTTTGTTCATACTTACTGTTTTTCACTGATTCTTATTGCTTTTAGGTCACAAAAAATTTCAAAATCCACCATTCAAAGCCACATCATCAATTTCCAACAATTTCTCACTTCATTTGGTATTTTTCATGCATTTACTGATTTTTTTTGAACTAAATGACCCTTAAATTGAAAAGCACTACAAATGAACTCTAAAAAGGTTGAAAGTTGTCATGGTATAATCATTTCACCCACATAGCATGTGCTAAAAATTGAGAGGGTTACGGCAAAAACTAGATGCACTTCGTGTACAAAACAGACAATCTATTTCGAAGTATGAGAGTTTCATACGAAAACTCATCTGTTACAAAGGGATTTTCTTTGAACTTATTTGAACTCCAGGCTTTTTGTGTGTTCAAAATGCACCATTCAAAGCCACATCATCAGTTTTCAACAATTTCTTACTTCATTTGGTATTTTTCATGCATTTACTAATTTTTTTGAGCTAAATGACCATGAAATTGAAAAGCCCTACAAATGAACCCTGAAAAGGTTAAAACTTGGCATGGTATCATCATTTCACCCACATAGCATGTGCTAAAAAGTTGAGAGGGTTAGGGAAAAAACTGGATGCACTTCGTGTACAAAATGGACAATCTCATTTGTTACATAAAGCATTTCATTTCTTCACTTTTTCTTCGCTTGTGTTCTTTGCTTATTGCGTCGTAACCATGAATAATCTTCATCGTTTAACAGGGTGCTTGGGTCAGCATCGACTTTGAAGGGAGGAATTTCATGAAACTTTTCATAATCTTCGGACATGTTTGTCTTGCCCTCCAATCCCACGATGTCTCTTTTTCCTGAAAGAACTATGTGGCGCTTTGGCTCATCGTATGATGTATTCGCTGCCTTATATTTTATTTTTCTCGGTTTGGTAGACATGTCGTTCACATAGAACACATGTGCCACATCATTGGCTAGGACGAGTGGTTCGTTCGTGTACCCAAGATTATTCAGATCCAGTGTTGTCATACACACCTGTGCCACATCATTGGCTAGGACGAATGGTTCTTCTTCCACATGGGTGCACATCCCGCATCGTCATTTGGAACAGATAGTCCGCCAGGACCCTTTCCAAAGATTACTTGTAAATCATTGACCATATCAAGTATGCGATCACCAGTACGGAGGGCGGGCTTCTTCCGGCGATCTTCCTCACCTTTGATATGCTTTCCTTTCTTTCGACATCGATGGTTGGTTGGAAGAAATCGGCGATGCCCCAGGTACACATTCTTCCTGCATTTGTCCAAATATAAACTATCGGTGTCATCTAAACAGTGTGTGCATGCGTTGTATCCCTCGTTTGTCTGTCCTGAAAGGTTACTGAGAGAAGGCCAATCAATGATGGTTACAAACAGCAACGCATGTAGGTCAAATTCCTCCTGTTCGTTCTCATCCCACACATGTACACCATTTCCATTCCATAGCTATAAAAGTTCATCAACTAATGGCCTTAGGTACACATCGATGTCATTGCCGGGTTGCCTAGGGCCTTGGATGAGCACTAGCATCATAATGAACTTTCGCTTCATGCACAACCAAGGAGGAAGGTTATACATAGATAGAGTCACATGCCATGTGCTATGCTTGCTGCTCTGCTCCCCAAAAGGATTAACTCCATGTGCACTTAAACCAAACCATACGTTCCTTGGGTCACGTGTAAAGTCGCTCTATTTCTCTTGATATTTCTCCACTGCGACCCGTCAGTGGGTGCTCTCAACTTCCCCGCTTTCTTACAGTCTTTTATGTGCCATTGCATCAACTCGGCATGCTTTTTGTTTCTGAACAGATGTTTCAACCGTGGTATTATAGGAGTATACGACATCACCTTGGCAGGAACCATCTTCCCGGTGCGCTGGCCCTCAACATCACCAGGGTAATCTCTTCTGATCTTATACAGCAATGCGCTGCATATCGGGCATGCGTTCAAATCCTCGTATGCACCGCGGTAGAGGATGCAGTCATTAGGGCATGCATGTATTTTCTGCACCTCCAATCCTAGAGGGCATAGAACCTTCTTTGCTTCGTATGTACTGTCGGGCAATTCGTTATCCTTTGAAAGCTTCTTCTTCATTATTTTCAGTAGCGAACTAAATCCCTTGTCAGATACACCATTGCCTGCATTCCATTGCAGTAATTCCAGTGTGGTACCGAGCTTTGTGTTGTCATGTTCTTAATTTGGGTACAACCCTTTTTGTGATGCTCTAACATGTGATCAAACTTCAACTTCTCCCTTTCAATTTCGCATTCTCTATGTGCATTAACAATGATCTGACGAAGATCATCATCGGGCACATCGTCTGGTTCCTCTTGATCTTCAGCTTCCCCCATTGCAGCATCATCGTATTCAGGGGGCGGGTCGTTGGCGTCATCCTATTCTTCCACGTTGTCTTTCATCATAACCCCTCTTTCTCCGTGCTTGGTCTAAACATTATAGTGTGGCATAAAACCCTTTTGAAGCAGGTGGAAGTGAAGGGTTTATAGTAAGAGAAAGCCTTCATATTCCCACAGACAGTACATGGACAATGCATAAAACCATTTTGCTTGTTTGTCTCACCCGTTTCGAGAAAATTATGCAGGCCCTTAATATACTCGGAGGTGCGCCGGTCACCGTACATCCATTGCCGATTCATCTACGTGTGTTATATAATAAAGTGTATTAAAAACCATTACAACATATCATGAATAGAGAAGTGACCAAATTAATAAAAATTCATCATCACATTAAACCCAAAGTACAATAATGACCAAAATAAATACATAACATTTAGTTCTCATTATTAAACAATATATAGCTCTCTAGAGCATCTAATTAGAACATACATGAAAACTATAAAATTTAAATGCAACAACAAATGCGATCATAACCGCAACTAAGGTACCAATTGATCCAACGGCATAATGATACCAAGCCTCACTATGAATGGCGTATTTTCTAATATTTCTAATCTTCAAGCACATTACATCCATCTTGATCTTGTGATCGTCGACGACATCGACAACATCCAACTCCAATATCATCTTCTCCTCTTCAACTCTTTGTAATTTTTCTTTCAAGTAATTGTTTTCTTTTTCAACAAAATTTAACTTTTCGGCAAGAATTTCTATGACGGTTGGAATTTCCGGTGCACATACCTTCTAGATTAAAAAATCTATGTCACGTTGGTCGGCATAATTGTCATAAACACTAAATAAAACAAATAATTATAAAGATAATATATACCACATCCCAATCACACACAAGACGAGGGCCGACTGAGGCTGATACCAAAACCAACGCACTATACAATAACAAACAATAATAAAAGTAAGAAAATTACATAAGTATCTACCTAAATCATACAAGTAAGAACTTTTTTATTTTGGAAAGAAGATAAGAAGAAGAGACTAACCACGGTGGTGTCGGTGCCGAGATGGGCGCGGGCGATCGACGACGGTTAGGACGGGGACGGGACAGGACGAACCGCCAAGGTTGCACAAAACTTGAGGAAAATGGAGTTTGGACAAGAAGATTCGAGAGGAGAAAGCTTAAGTACGGCTCGGGCATTTCATCGAACACCTCAAGTGCATAGGAGGTGAGCTAGAGCACCACAAAAGCTCTTCCACGGCCGGCAGAAAAATCAGAGCAATGTACTTCTCTGCTCGCAGGTAGGGGTATATATAGGCCAACCATTGGTCCCGGTTTGTGGCTGGAACCAAGAGTAAAGTTCAACATTTGGACCAGGTTCCACTCACAAACCGGGACTAATAGTTGTGAGCCAGGAGCGAGGCAAATTGGTCCCGGTTTATGGGTGAAACCGGGACCAAAGGGGTCATACGAACCGGGACCAATGGCCCACGAGGCCCGGGCGACGCCCTGGTCTCACGAACCGGGACCGATGCACCCATGTGTCTCGATTCCTGAGTGAATCGAGACTAATGAGATTTTATCAAGTGGACCGAATCTCTTATTTCTACTAGTGTACATGGAATTTATATTGTTACATGCCTTGTATGGATCCAGAAAATAAGATATGAGATACTAGGATACAAAACAAAAATTAATAAGATGTGACTCAAGAATGCAGGCGAACACATTCAATCGCATCCAAGGATATTCGGAGTTCACAATTGATGTCCGCACATGTGGATAGTGTGATATAACGATGTTGAAATGCACCGAGAAAGGAAGGATCGATTGACCAAAGCTGGCGGTTGTGTTACGAAAAATAAGCACTTCGATCCAGCTCTCTCTAGCCAGCAAAGAAAGCTTTCGTTTGCTCAAAAAAACAACAACAAAGAAGGCTTCCATTTTCACCAATTATTGTCAGCTAAGTAATGCAGCCGTTTTGTATTTGTACGTGACTTTCGGTTTCCCATGCAAAAGAAGACAACGACTTGCGCAACCATTTTGTTTAAGCCAAAAAGGCTTCCCTCCAATTATTCTTCCCTCCAATTATTTTTCTCACTATTCGATAAAAGTTGGACAAGATTGGCTTAAAATCACTTTTCATCCTTAATTGCTCAATTTTTGAATCAATTTACTTTAATTTACTTACGAAACTTCTCATCAAATCGTAGGTTAAATCACACTAATATAATCAAAAGGATACAAATACGATGAACCCATACTTGATAAAGTATCAAAAGGATACAAATACGATGAACACATAGTTGCTTTTTGCATATTTAGGATGCACACAATCAACACGAATCACGCACACATAAAAACACAACGACTAATAGCAAAGTCATATAAAACAAAGTTATGTCTCAAATGTATTATAATTTATTATTATTAAATGTTATTATGTTACTATTTTTCTATACTTGTTATATTATTTTCTATACCAACCTATTAATTTAGTGTCGAGTGTCATTTCATGTTTTTTTTTGTTTTTGGTTTCGCATAAAATCAATATCTATGGAGGTCGAAATACGTCGCTGGTTTTATAAGTTTTTTTTGGGCGACAAGAGACACTAGAAGCTTCGAGAAGCAGCAAGAGGGGCCACCAAGCTCCCACATGGACACATGGACGCGTCATAGTACAATTCCACTGTCATAATTTTCTATAAATACATAACCATTTGTTATACCTCCACAAGAATTTTATCACCACCGCAAACTTGTGTTCCGAAGAGATCCTATCTCAAGTCCTGTTCCAGTGTTCTGTCGGAGGGGTAAGTGTAAGGATCGATATGGTTGATTAGAGGTGGGTGAATAGGAACTATCAATTTTTAGCTCTTTTAAACAAATTAGGGTTAGCAACAAATAGGTTCTCCAGATATACAACTAGGTGAACAACCTATATGATGCTAACAACAATAACAACACAAGAAAGCAAAGGATACAACACAATAGTGTCTTGCACAAAGTAAAGGTTAGAAGTAATCACAAGTGGAGTTGGTGGAGACGAGAATGTGGTACCGAATTCCTTCCCTTCAAAGGGAAGTACATCTTTGTTGGAAAGGTGTGGAGACACAATGCTCCCCAAGAAGCCACTAGGACCACTATATTCTCCTCACGCCCTTGTACAATTCAAGATGTCGTGATTCCACTAGCGGTGTCCATGAAGGTGGCAACCGAACCTTTACAAACAAGTTTAGGACAATGTTCGCAACTTAATTGGAGGCTCCCAACACCACCATAAAGTTTCACCATAATGGATTGTGGCTCTGAGGTTACCGGTTTCGTCTAGGGTGCTCAAACACCCAGGAGTAACAAGATCCGCAAGGGATCCGTGGGGGAATCAAATTTGTGTTGGTGGAAGTGTAGATCAAGGCCTTCTCCTCCACACCCTAGACGATCAATAAGTTTTGATGGCTAGGGAGAGAAATTGGGTGAAAATGAGCTTAGGAGAAACAATGAATCTTGGGGGATAAGGTGTGAGTATTCTTGGGGAAGAAGACCCCCTCTTTATAGTGGGGGCAAAACCAACCGTTACCTCCCTTAAATTCGCCCACAAGCGGTACTACCGCTTGACGCGACAGTTCCGACCTAGCATTGGGGGCTTACTGAAAACCTGGAGTGGTAGTGCCACCGGGGCGGTGCTACCATCCACACCAACGGTACTACCGCTTAGCGAAGAAGTGCTAAATAGAACAATGTTGGTAGGGGAGGTAGAATGCAGTACCGCTCGAAGTGGCACTACCGCTGGAAGCAATACTACCGTCCTACTCACGCGAATAGGAGTAGGATTGTCATGGTATTTCCGCAACAGATGCCAGGGGGTGGCTTAGAACGTGGTTTGGGGCCGATGGGCGCTCGCGGCGTGTGGGAACGGGTCTAGGCGCAATACACATGACGCCGATCTACCGACGTTCAAGGTCCTCCGGTGAGGTAAAACCCCTAGTCCTGCCTATGTGACTATATGAGAATCACAACACAAATGGTGCTCCTTGAGCTGTTCGCGAGGAAGGAGATGGAGCTCTAGCTGCCAGCCTCACTACCTCAGTAGTGTGCGGTGTTTCTCTAGCGTGTCTCCCGTGCCAATCGGATCACCCTCTCGCCCTCTCTGGGGGCAGAGGCATGGCTTTATAGTGCAGCCCGAAGTATACAGCGGTAGCGGTAGGACAGGAGGTGCGACCCGGCTGGGCGCGGGGCCCACTGGCTGTCTGGTCTCTACTGGAGCGTGGCCCATCGGTCGTGTGTGTGAGCGCCTAATGCGTCGTCTTGTCAGAGAGTAGGTAGAGGTAGGACAGGAGGTGGGACCGGCTCCGAGCCTCTTCGGCCCGCCGCGGGGCTCGCCGGCTATTGGGACTTGTGTGGCACGGGGCCCGCCGTCTGTGTATTTCAGCGTCCAATGTGTCGGCTCGTCAGGGAGTAGGTAGGGGGTGAGCGTGGCTACAATGTCGTCTCGCCTAGTTAACTTCGGCGGTGACCTGGGTCTTGTAGCCTCGCTGACCCCCACATCATTGCGCCCATGGCCATGCCGAGCATGTCAGCGCGTACTGCTGCCACGAGCGCCTGTGCATCATACGTCTGGTCATGTCGTTGTACGGGAGTATGGCCGGATGGGACGGGAGCCGGCCGTACGGCTGGCGACGAGCCAGCCTACCAGGTCGAATCCCGCCAGTCGGCCTGGCACGCGACACCTAGGTGGGCCGGCTGGGCCACCCCGCCCCAAATGTCTTGGAGAGGGATTCCCTTGGCTTTGGTATACCCACGGGCCATATCCCCATCAGTAGCCCCCAAAACCGTTGGGGTCCGGATGCCTCCGGGCGAGGGGCAACGGTTTATTTCTCCCCTCCACCTAAAGGTGTTGTCGAAGTTGATACGCCCGCCGGAGCCGGCGAGCGGCGACGCGTGTCCCTAATCGGCTACGACGGCAGCCGGCCATGGCTTAGTCAGACACTGCGGCGGCTCAGGCCCCGTGTCGATGCCTCGGGTTTGGAGCGTGCTGACGTGCACCACATGTGGGCCGGAGGTAGATGAGGGGCCCGCCACCACAACATTCGACAGGACGTCACCGCAGGCCCGGCCTATCATGGCTCGGCCCATGCGCGGGATCTTGTGTGGTTATGGGCCCACAGTTGGGTTCCCTACGCGGTTTAATGTGTGTGGGGACCATTGGTTACTGAGGGGCATGGGCATAACCGATCCCACGTCCCACGTCTCCCCCGGGGCTTTAAAAGGTGGGAGGCCGGTTCGCCATTGCCTCCGTGCGCTCCCACCTTCATTTTGCCCTTGTGCTAGTGCTCGCCGCTGTCACCCTTCCTCCTCGCGCCTGTAGTGCTCGCCGCTGCCGTCGCCCCTCCTCGCGCGCGTAGCGCACATCGCTGCCTTTCCTCCCTCCATCGTGCGTAGTGCCTCCTTGTGGTCGATCCGCTAGGGAGCCGCATCTCTCGCCTCCATTTCTCCGCTTCATCGCCGGCGATCGACGAGGTGGCTGAAGCACCCGCCGGCTCGTGGGAGGGCTCAATCATGACGGATGAACACATCGAGTACCTCCAACGCACGCGGAAACTCCTGTCCGCGGAGCTCGACAAGGCCCGCGCGCCCGACGGCGAGCGCGTCCCGGAGCCTCGCGTCGGCGAGCGTGTCGTCTTCGGGACACAATTCCTCGTCGTCTTCGAGCTGCGAAGGAGCTGCTTCCCGCGGCATTTTCTCGAGTTCTGTGGGCTCGAGATGCATCATGTGGGGCCTAACTCTGTTATGTACCTCACGTGCTTCGCCATGCCATGCGAGGCATATCTGGGCTTCTCGCCCTTTCCCTCATTCTTCCGCCACTTATTCCATTTCCACGCCTAGGCGCATGACATTGTGTCGTACTCCTGCGGTGGCATGGTGGTGTACCAACGGCGCGGCAGGCCATTTCCGCAGATGAAGTGCAAGGAGTCCTTCAAGAAATGGCAGCGCACCTTCTTCTATGTTCGCAGCATCGGGCTGCGGCTGGATTGGGTTAACCTCCCGCCCTTTACCGACGAGCCGCCGACTGGGGAGAACTAGAATATCGAGCTGCGCAACGACGAGCTAGTGTTGATCGGCGGTCGGCTGCAAGAGCTCATGGGCTCCCTGGGGCTGGTGGCCCCGGACCTGGTGGCAGCCTTTGTCTCTCACCGAGTGCTTATGCTACACGCGCGACCGCACCGGATATGCGACATGAGCGGTCGCAAGGACCTGTGTAGGCTATCGGCGGTGGAACTCCCATTGAGCAAGGTTTCCGCGAGGGTGAACAAAATCACCAACCTCCAACTGGACAAGGAGGAGTGGAGATTTGCAATGATGCCATTCCATCGCCGCAACCGTGCACCGCGGGTAAGTTTTCGTCCGACTGAAGTCGTACCCTTTTTTCCTTTCTTGCAGTATCTCATGCGAGGTCGTTCCTTTCCTCAGCTTTTTGTTCGGCACAACACGCCAGACGGCCCGAATCTAGAGCGATTTGCCCCAGATCGGGATGATTCCAACGCCGAGGACTACGATTCGGACGGGGACAACCCCAAAGGCCCCGAATACTCGGACGCGTCGAAGGCGGCGGAGGAGGACGATGATGAAGAGGAGTACAAGGAGGAGCCAGCCGGCGTGTGGGGACCCCGACTTATGAGTCGAGATCGCCGTGCTCAGTGATCCCAGAGATCAATGCTCACCGAACACAGATATCGAATAAAAGAGTCTTACATCCTAGTACCGATTATTTCAACACATGACCGAATGGTCAGGTTCACAAACAGGGCCTAAGGCCAAATCATACTAATACATCTATTAGCGGAAATCATAGGGGCTAAGAGGGTGCCCATGCCATCAAGCCTACACCGACATGCATTCTAACTCGGAAGCGTCCTAGTTCGTAGGGGCGTCTCCGAAGACGTACTCATCTCCAAACTCCGGTCCTTCCATGTCTGGTCAATAATATAACCAGTGGCAAGCCAATGAGGACTTTTGAATGTAATCGCAAACAGCCCGTGACATGAGCAATGAAAGTGAAGGATAACAATATCATGCATCTTTGGTGTAACTCATCTTGGTGGATTGATCATGAATATGCATCAAATTAAGTATTACTTTTAAAGAACATGTTACACATATCAATATATCTGTCAAGGGTTGAGCCATCCGGGTTCACCCTATATGTCAAGTCACCAAACTTGGTCATATCATTATTTTCATAATAACACATTTTTACCTCAACTTACACACACTTGGTTTATGCGGAAACGACTGGACGTAGTTTAAGCAGGACTACGGAACTGTCCTTGACCGTGGACACGGCTATTCGAATAGTTTTACACTCTGCAGAGGTAGTACCCGATCAATGCATTTCCCCTCACGATACTAGACAAAGAGGTCCGCTCGATTGGTACCCAGCCCACATGTTGTACATCTTACGAGCGTCGACTCTAGACAGTACCAACCATGCGGGGACCACCGGTGTGCTTGGAACTCATAAAAATGGCATAGTCGTCCTACCTGGCACGACCCCATCACGAGAGTGACCACACATCACTCCCGCCACTAGTAATGTGGCTCTTTGCCAGCACCGACCAGAGTAATTAACGTAGCCCCGTCCCATAAGGGGTAACGTGGTCGTACTGGTAAGGTTGGGATGGTCGACACATCATAAATCTAACCCCATTTCCGAAACCATACCCACTCAAAATACCCGGTCCACCACTTCACCAAAAGTGGACACCTAACTCATCATTACCCTTGGGTATTAGTGGCACCCGACGGGGTTTTCATAAAATCTTGATTTATACCAACAACATGCTCATGCTTATTTACTCTAGCATTACTTGTCAACAGGGTACTAGCATGATCCTCAAAAAGGGGTAGGATCAAGCTCAATGCACGTGCTCCGGAGGAGCCATCGGTAACATCACATCGAATGTTTTACCGGCACTTATGATCATATGCAACGAAAATACTTGCTATTATAACATGCAATATAACATATGCTCAGTCATGGTCAAAGGTCCGCTTGCCTTGGTCTGATAGGTATCCGGGGTCTTCGACGTCTTCCGCTCCGATTTCCTCGTCACACGGATTTTCTATCGTCGTAAAAAGAATAAATAAGAAATAACTCACTCAAAAACAGATCACAAAGTTATTTTAAAAATGTTCTATATTGCTTATAAATCTAAGTTGTTATTTTGAAAAACATTTGCCCCTGATTCCAATGAAGAAACTTTTTTAAAATCAACCAAACAGAAGCAAAACTAATCCAATTTAGTCCTTTTTATTATTGTAAAACAGAATAGTTGTTGAAAAATTCATCCATTGGTCTCAATAAATACTACACATTTTTAGAAGAATAACGGTGGAAAAGTTATATTTTTCCACTTGTTAAATATTTTTATAAAAAACTTAGAAAACAGATTTTAAAAATAAAAGAAAAAGGCTAAGTTCCCTGGCCTGGCTCGGCCTAGAACTAGGCCAGCCCAAGGCCAGCCGACAGCCTGCCCAGGCCGGCGCGCCGTCAGGTTTGAACCTGACGTGCGCGACCCTGCGATCAGCGGCTGCGGGCAGCGCGGGGGAGGAGGCTGGGCCACCGACACATGGGGCACACCTGTTGGGGTCGTCTCCTACCTCTGGCCAGAGAGGAGGAGGAGCACGCTAGCGAGGCTGCCAACGTTCTCAGGCCCCAACGAGGACAGAAATGGGTTCGGCTCATCGTCGACTACCTGCTGGTGGTCGGAACAACGACGGAGAGGCACGGGTTCGCCGGCGATGAGGAGGCTGCGGCGGAGGACTTTTGGGAGGTGGTCGAACTGGTAGCTAGGGGCACGAAAATGCTCGGGCGAGTTGGAGGAAAGCTTTGTGGGGTCGAGGGGATCAGTTTGGTGGGTCGAGGGACGCTAGAGCCGTCGTGTAGCCGGAGATCGACCGGAGCTCCGAGGCGGAGGGGCCTCGGTCGATCTCGAGCACCGGGGCTCTGCTGGGTTGTTGGGGAGGCTAGGGAGGTGTTAGTGGTCGTGGTGAAGCTATCTACAGGGTGCAGGACCGAGGGGAAGGGCTATTTATAGGCCCGCGACGGTGAGGCGATTTAGGAGCACCGGTGAGTCACCGTGGAGCGCATGGGGGGTGTAGGGAGGAGCTGGGGTCGAAGCCACGGTCTTAGGACATGGTTTCGGACCACCAGAACCATCTACAGCAGAGAGACAGGGAGAGGAGTCGAGCATCCTGGTTCTGGTGCACGCAGGAACGCGTCACACGAGCTCTAGCGCGGGAGAGGAGGTGCCCTTAGGGTTGCTCGACGCAGAGTGGTTGTCGGGGAAGATGTTGGACACCTCGGGGGAGGCTGGAACTGGCCGAGAGCGTCGCCCGAACCTTGGTGGCTTCCTATAGAGCGCCCAGAGCGCTGTTTTGGCATGCCACGACATGCCCCCACCTTGAGGTTTTTGTCATTTCCATTTGGAACCAGACAGGGGCCAATTGACTCGGGTTGGGCATTGATACTGGTCACCAAATCTGAGAGTTTGGAGCAAAGGGGTTGGGTTTAGCTGTGGGGTAAAGGGGCTTTTACCCATCCGTCAGAAGTTGCTCGACAGTGGTTTTAGGGGGTTGCTCCCCACCACTGGTGCTACAACTTAACATGTTTGGGTTTCGTGCTAAAACATGGGGTTTCACCAAATTTGAGCTCCATTGGACAAGTTTAGCTTTGGAAACTTGAAAACACCTCCATTTGACCAGATTTGTCCCTTCCAAAGAGAGTGTGGGTAAATTGTCCCACAAATCCCATTTTTGGTGTGGAACCCTCATTTGAGGTATTAGGCACTCGTGCAAAGTTTTAGCATCATAGGACAAACTTTGCTACGTAGAGTTGCTCTAAATCCAATCTGGAGAGAAAGGGTTTTAGGGTTATTTGGGGTCCTTAATAATCTTGGATCAAGGCGATTCTTTATGTGGACACCAAATATGGCTTAGGGATACTACTGGAATTTTCTAGGATTTTATTGAGAATATTTTCTTTGGAAATATTTCAAAAGGTCTAAACAGACAGATATGGTTTTCAGGGTTTTACTCAAATGATTATGATATAAATAGGGGTTTAAGATCTTATGCATGGAAAATATATGTCCTTCTGATCATCTCCAAATTTAATCAGATTTTTCTAAGGCGGAAAAGTATTTTTCCAAGTAAGAATACCAATTCTGGCCTCAGAAATGGACATGCAATTCAATTAGGAAAATAATTCTAAAAATAATTATTTTGGTGGTTTTGGGTTATAAAAATATATTAAAATCAGATCACCAACTTTGGGTACGAACACCCCTTGCCATCAAGGGCATGTAGTGCAACTCAAAATAGTGTTTTACCTTAATCACAAACAAGTAAAGGTTTTTGGAAATAAATCAATATTCTG
This sequence comes from Hordeum vulgare subsp. vulgare, assembly GCF_904849725.1. Lineage (NCBI taxonomy): Eukaryota > Viridiplantae > Streptophyta > Magnoliopsida > Poales > Poaceae > Hordeum > Hordeum vulgare. Next base: position 548,232,644 of record NC_058521.1, on the reverse strand, counting down.
AAATGGGGTTTTTATCATCACATGATCAAACACACAAGCATACAATGGCAATCATGGCACTCACATCATTAGTTTTGAAAAAAAATTAACAAGCTCAGATTTTTGCATAGAGAGAAAGTGGTAGTAAAAACAGGGTGTGACAGATCTATCCCCTTTACAAGAATCTCGTCCCCGAGATTCCTAAGCTAGGTGCTAAAAAGATCCGGAAACTCAGAACAGAGATCGTCTTTACGCTCCCATGTTGCTTCAGCTTCGGTGTGGTTGCTCCACTGGACCTTGAAATAATTGATGGTGCGTCTTCTGGTGGAACGCTCAGCTTCATCCAGGATGCGGATCAGCTTCTCGCGGTAGGTGATATCCGGCTGAAGGTCAATGGCCAGATGGTCAATGTCCTTGTAAGGATCGGAACGGTTTGGCGCTTGAAGACACTTCCGGAGCTGTGACACGTGGAACACGTTGTGCACACCCGAAAGTGCCGGGGGTAGCTCAAACTGATAAGCAACTTCTCCACGCCTTGCCGTGATCTTAAAAGGACAAATGAAGCTTGGAGCGAGTTTCCCTTTAACATGGAAACGCTTGGTTCCATTTAGAGGTGTGACACGGAGGTACACCTGGTCTCCGGGAATGAAATCCACATCCCTGCGGCGAGAATCCGCATAGCTCTTTTCTCGCGACTTAGATGCCTTTAGATTTTCTCGGATAAGTTGCACCTTCTCTTGTGCCTTGTGTAGAACTTCCGGCCCGAAAATCAGCCCTTCACCGGTTTCAGACCAGTTGAGAGGGGTGTGGCACTTCCGTCCATACAACACTTCAAATGGGGCCATCTGGAGACTGGACTGGTAGCTGTTGTTGTATGAAAACTCAGCGAATGGCACACAGTCTTCCCATTTGGCACCATGTGCCAAGACACAAGCGTGGAGCATATCTTCGAGTATCTGATTCACTCTTTCCGTTTGTCCGCTCGTTTTCGAGTGGAAAACGGTGCTGAAAGAGAGCTTGGTTCCGAGGGCTTCTTGGAACTTCTTCCAAAATCTAAATGGTGAACTGCGTGCCTCGGTCAGATACAATCTCCTTGGGAACTCCGTGAAGGCTTACAATACGCTCAATGTAGAGACTGGCCAACTTGTTCCCATCATAAGTGGTGTTGACTGGAATGAAATGGGCCACCTTGGTCAGATGGTCGACAATGGCCCATATAGAGTCATGGCCTCTGCTTGACCTTGGTAGGCCAGTAATAAAATCCATGCCTATCTTGTCCCACTTCCATTCTGGCACTTGGAGAGGTTGTAGCAATCCAACAGGTCGTTGATGCTCAACCTTGACTCGTTGGCATACGTTGCACTTTGCAACATAAGATGCTATTTCTCTCTTCATACCGTGCCACCAGAATCTTTCTTGGAGATCTTGATACATCTTGGTACCACCGGGGTGAACAGAGTAAGTTGTATCATGTGCTTCTTATAGGATCAAGTCCTTGAGTTCAGCCTTGTTGGGTACGCATAAACGTTTCCCAAATCACACCACTCCTTGTTCATCCACCGAGAATCCTGGGGCCTTGCCTTCTTGAACCTTCTTCTTGATGCCTTGAATGCTCTTATGACCCTTCTGGGCCTCCTTGATATCATCAACCTGCTTCGGTTTGACTTCGAGGCTGGCTCGAAATCCGGGTCCTACTAGCTCCAAACTGAAGTCTTCCAACTCCTCGTACAAGGCAGGTTGCCTTTCCTTGAGCATGACGTTCAAGGTGCTGGTCTTCCGACTTAAGGCATCAGCCACTACATTGGCGTTACCGGGGTGATATTGAATGCTGAGGTCGTAGTCTTTGATTAACTCCAACCATCTTCGTTGCCTCATATTCAATTCCCTTTGGGTGAATATATACTTCAGACTTTTGTGATGAGTGTATATTTCACATCGCTTCCCATAAGGTAATGTCGCCATGTCTTCAGGGCATGCACTACTGCTGCCAATTCGAGATCATGGGTGGCATAATTCTCCACATGCAGGTGCAGTTGTCATGACAGATACGCCACACCTCTGCCATCCTGCAATAGAACCCCACCGAGCCCGGTCCTGGAGGCATCACAATATATCACAAACTCCTTGCTGATATCTGGAGTGGCCAATACCGGGGCGGTAGTTAGTCTCTTCTTCACTTCTTGGAAGCTTGCTTCACACTCCAGCGTCCATTCGAACTGCTTGCCTTTCTTCAAGAGCTGAGTCATAGGTCGAGCGATGCGGGAGAATCCTTCTACGAACTTGCGGTAATATCCCGCGAGTTCGAGGAAGCTCCTAACTTCCTTCACATCAATTGGCGATTCCCAGTTGGTTACCATAGTAATCTTGGAGGGATCAACTGCCAATCCACTTATTGTCATGGTATGACCCAAGAATCCAACTTCGTGCAGCCAAAATTGGCACTTGCTGAACTTTGCATAAAGTTGGTGCTCTCGAAGGTTCTCCAACACTATCCTCAAGTGTTGCTCATGCTCTTCTTCAGACATGGAAAAGATTAATATGTCATCGATGAATACGATGACAAACTTGTCCAGGTATTCCATGAAGACCTAGTTCATGAGGTACATGAAGTAAGCTGGGGCATTAGTCAGTCCAAAAGACATGATGGTGCATTCGTACAGACCGTACCAGGTCACGAACGCAGTCTTGGGTATGTCTTCAGGTCGGATCTTCAATTGGTAATACCCAGACCGGAGATCGATCTTGGAGAATACCTTAGCTCCATTTAGCTGATCAAACAAGTCTTCAATCTTGGGGAGTGGGAACTTGTTCTTGATCGTGACCTCATTAAGAGAACGGTAATCGACGCATAGTCTGATGGTTCTATCCTTCTTGGACACGAAGAGAACAGGTGATCCCCAAGGTGACGCACTCGGGCGAATAAACCCTTTCATAAGTTGCTCATCCAGTTGCTTCTTCAACTCCGCTAGATCTTCGGATCCTATCCTGTAAGGCTTCTTATAGATAGGCCTTGATCCGGGCATGAGCTCAATGATGAACTCGATGTCTCGGCCAGGAGGCATCCCTGGTAGCTCATCAGGAAAGATGTCCGGGTACTCACAGACTATTGGCACTCGATCGAGTTCTACCTCTAACAGGATGTTAACCCGTGGCACTCGAGCGAGTACTGGCTAAGAGACATACTTGACTTTGACCCCTTGGTCGCTTGTCATGGTAATGGCCCTGTTAGCACAGTCCAAGATGCTTTGATGCTTGGCCAACCAATCCATGCCGAGAATTACTTCTAGGCCTTGCGACTTAAGCACAATGAGATCCACTGAGAAACTCGTCCCATTGATAACTATCCCAACCATCCTGGATCCTAGGTTGGTCCTCAATACTGCTCTCGGGGTTTGAATTGCCATATGCCCGCGAAGCAGGGTAGGTTTTAAACCACATTTTTCCGCAAATCTTTGGGTAACAAAAGAATGTGAAGCACCACAATCGAACAATACTGTTGCTGGGGTAGAGTTGACGAGGAACGTACCCAGAATGCAGTCCGGGTCTTCCTGCGCCTCTTCTGAAGAGATATGATTAATCCGCCCTTTGATATGGTACTGCTGATTGCGGGGAGCCTGATTCCTGCCTGGTGCTCCTTGGCCTGGATTTGGTGCATTGGGGCACGGTGCGTCGGGCTTCTTATTGGGACACTGCATGGAATAGTGCCGTGTCTGTCCACATCCAAAACAGGTAACTTGCGCGGGAAGATTGGTCTTGACTCCGCTGTTGTTCGGCGGGTTGATTGCTGGCTTGGTGTTGACTTGCTGCCGAGGTTGGTAGTTCTGGCGGAATGTTGGATGCTTGTACTGCTGCTGCTGATAGTTGGGTCTTGCTGGAGCTGACTGCCATGGGCGTGGCTTCGGGTTACTCGGTCCTCCACTACACATTAGCTTGCGCTTAAGGGTGTCGTTCATAGCACGACGCTTGTCTTCCAACATACGGGCCTTATTAACCAGATCGCTAAAGGTCGGGCATTCACAAACAACCAGCTGATACTAGAGTGACTGTTGTAGTCCTTCCATAAAGCGTTCCACTTTGGCACCCTTTGTGTTGACGTCTTAAGGTCCGTATCTTGACAAGAGGTTGAACTTCTACAAATACTTCTTAACGGATCCACTGCCTTGCCTTAAGGCTGTAGCGACCCGACTCAAGACGAGTCAAGCGTTTGTGTTTCTGTGCCATCCCTGGATCAGTATGCTGGCACACACAGTACATCAATGTATATATCAAAGTGCAATCACATGTAAAATAGCATAAAAACTGATATATACCTTAAATATCTCAGCGGAAGCAGTCAAGGGAGTGGAGTCCGAATAAACACCAACGACAAGTTGAGTGTAGACCGTAACCCTGAATCGTACTCTTACTTGTCGAAGAAAAATATCTGCAACATAAGACGTTGCAGCCGTGTAGGTCAGCATATTGAATATGCCGGCAAGTCACATAAGAGAGGGGTGAAAAGTAATCATCTATACTATATGCATATATGGTAGGTGGGGCTATAAGTTTTTAGCGAAAAGCAAGTTTTCTCCTACATCAAGAGAGGGCTAAAAGCAAAATGTTACTACATTGTTGGTTGTTAACGAGATGGTTCCGCCAACCAGTTCTCGTACCCGAGTTGTCAATAATTACCCTCATCAAATATATATAATGGTGTTGAGAAATCCAGATAACTTCAGTTCCTTTGGCTCAAGTTGTCCATGACCGTGGACACGGCTAATCGATTAGGTTTGAGTACTCTGCAGAGTTTTGCCCACGTTCTCGACAAGATTTGATCGCCTCCGTGTATGTCCTCGCACTTCAGGGTGTTTGAAGACCGGATGATCAAAACATGGTCTTTCAACGGGTCCCTCTGAATCCCTGTCGGTGCCCATCCATTCCTACCGTTCGTCTACATCTGCTAGCACCGCCTGTCCAGAGTCGCCGCGTTGTCCAACCAAGCCAGAGCCCATAATGACTTGTGGCTGTGCAGGTAAGCCTTGGGTCTTGAAAATATCCGTCCGTCTCTTTGAGCCTGGGTGAAGCTTTCCGCAGGATGTCATGGCCGTCCCCAGCATCCCGGGCATCCACTGGGTTCCCGAGGGAGCCGATCAACCGTCCTTCACCCAGTGTTGCATTTCGTCCGAGGTCTTGGAAATCTTGTCTTAACCGGTCTTGATTATTTAATCAACCTCGCATCACTCGTGTTATGCACTCAACCGAAATCCCGTCTACTCAAGCATAGCAATATGAAATTTGTCGTCCCGGGGCCAAGTATCGGGGTTGTTGTGTGCCTACCACATGATACTACAATCTATACTACAATTTCCAAGTACCTAAGCAGCATGCAATTGGGCATAGGATGGTAGAACTATGATGCATAAAACATAGGTGATAGTATGATCAAAGTGACTTGCCTGGTGATGTTGACGAAGAAGGATTTCTCGGGAAAATAACTTGATAGACTACTCGTCACTCTCCGATGAAATCTATATAACAAACATATCATTCACATAAGCACTCCTACTAGCAATCTTTCTAACAATCAAAACAAAAGAGAGAGCGAATAGGAATCCGAAAGAAACTTCAAATAAGACTAGGGAGTCCTCTACTACATCAAACACTAAATGATTTTTGTCCAACAGAAAATAATAACAATGAACTAAGATATAAGTTTTACTAAGATAAAATAAAGTATTTTTCACAAAACTTTTTGAAAGTATTCCCAAACGGGATTTGAAACAATGGTGAAACCAATTGCAAGTTACTACGGAACTAGAATTGATTTCATGAAACAAATAAAATAAAAACTTGTTGCAAAACTACTGTTTAACTAACATAAACAAAACAATAATGTTTCTGAAATAATAAAGAAAATATTTTAAAACAAAAGTAGAAAAGGAAATAGCCGAAATCCTAAAAGAGGTGAAACAGAAATTGTTTCACAAGAAACAGTGAGGTAAAAGACTCAAACAAATCTGAAATTTTTACCACTTGATAAATAAGATCACTAGTGATCAGTACCAAAAGGAATCAAATTAAAAGCTATTTTTAAACTCCTGGAATAAGCAGAACAAGGTTTAAACTAAATCTGATCTAACTTATATTTGAAAATATAAAACATAGACAAATTATATGTTTTTAAAAACTACAGAAACATTGTGAGCTACTGGAAAAAGAATCAACATCATTGGACTTCGGGATCAAAAGTTATGGCCAAAACAAAACAGAAACTTTCTGTTTTTGCCATTTAGACAGAAAAACTAAAGCTAAAAAGTTAACAAACCGTGGGTACACGTGGCACACTACGATAGGCTGCGGAGAGTGTTTGTTGCAACGTTTTGAGCAAACGGCCGGAGGCTAATAAAAACTGCTGGCTAAAACATAAGTGAACTAAAAACCGCCGGTTTTCTACTCTAAACCGAAGGGGTACTATAGGATCTAATCTATACCCTACATCTAAGATCTAAGGGCTATCAAGAAAAACAAAAGAAAGAACAGAGAGGGGAGGGAGAGCTACCGTGGCTGGGGGCAGCTTCGGCGAGGTAGATGATGGTCGCCGGCGAGGGGGGCTCGGGGGGGGGGGGCGGAGAGACTGGGAGGCGGCGGCGGTAGTCCTCCTCCTCGGGGAGGCGTCGGGCGGAGTGGGGCGGCTCGGGTGGCGCTCCAGGGAGGCGGCCGAAGGTTGCAGCAGCTTCGCTGCTTCGGCGGCTGCGGTAGTGGCAAGGGGACGGGGCGGGGTGGCGGAGAGGGTGGGAACGGGGCGGCCGGGGGCGGTGGAGTTTATATAGGCCAGGGGAGGGGAGAGGAAAGGAAGGGAGAGAGGGAAATCGGCAGGGAAATCCCGAGTTCTCGGGCTCGGTTTCGGTCTCGGCAGGAATTAGGAAGGAGGAAGAAGAAAGGTGGCCGACGGGGGGGGGGGGGGGGAGGCCCCGGCAGTGCAGGCTACTCGCAGCGAGAGGGAGTGGGGGAAGAGAGGGGCGGTCGGGCTAAGTTTAATGGATTCGTTCCCTGGGACACGGGATTCGGCCCAATGGCCTATAGTGCGCCCGGCAGCGGTTTCTAAAGAAAAAAATACTTTCCTAATTTCTAACTTTTTCCAAAACAGAAAACAAAAGCGAATAAAAGAAAAGTAAATCAAAATATTAATATAGGGTATTATATACCAAAAAAAATCAGAAAAATATCCTCTACCCGAATAACATTTTTCCAAAGCAAAAATAAAAACTTAAAAAAATGTTTTTTTTCAGAAATTCCTCAAAATGCTTTATTTTCTTTTGCAAATAATTTTCAATTGACCCAAGTTTTAGGGTGCAAATAACATTCAAAATGCCCGGGTATTTGAGGGTCACGTTCCTCCGCTCTTTTCTGTTTGACAGAAAGTATTTCCCGGCATTTCTTGCACGAAGAAGACAAATAAAAATGGAAGAGAATTCAAATGTAAATATCTCCGTTCAAATTATTTATAGTTGAAGAAGACATGTCATCTTCTCTCGTTGCTTTTAAAAGATTGAATTTGAATTCACCGGAGAAGGGGAAAGTCATTTTATTCCCTCTCATTCAAAAGTTTCGAAAAGTTTCAAATTTCACACAAGTTTCAATCACTCAGGCAAACAACCAAACAATCAATCTAAAAATTATATTAACATTCCAAAATTTATAATTTTGGGATGTTACAAAGGCTCGGAATTCCCGCTTCTTAATGGTCATCATTCCAGGAGGAATGTGAGCAGCGCGGAATCCATGTTTGAACACAGCCCAAGTGATGAATTGCCCTGCTCGCATGATCTGAAATCCATCCCACCAAGCCCTGGTTGTGCCACCGAGACAATGAGAAGCATAGAGGACCTTCTCTTGATCATCAGTGCATTTAACCAGCGCGAGGAGGTCCTCGATTGTACGAATCCAGTCATCGGCATCCAATGGTTCAGTCGTCTCTGTGAATATGGGTGGCATAGTTCGCATGAACTCGGAGAGAGTAGAGCGACCATTGCCATTCCCATTCCGTGGCGGGTTGTTCACCAAGGTTTGAGCCAGTTGCTGAATAGGGGCATTATTGGCTTGACGTTCCTCTCGAAGAGATTGAAGGAACTGTGCCATAGTCAAGCTTTTAGGAGGAGGCGGTGGAACATCGTCTTGCTGCTCGTGGTGATCTCCAGCTTGAGCTTCCCCTCAGGTTCCCTGCTGCTGACCTGAAGAGCCAGAGCCGGGGTTTCCGAAGGTGCTGTTGCAAGTAGCATTCACCATCCTGTCATGGGAGTGGATAGGTCAATTTGCCGCACTGGCGGAATCATAAGGGTTGATGCTCTAGTAAAGAGGGGTCTGGTGCTGTGCTAGTGTGAAATTTTTTTAAACCAAAAGTTTTTGAAGAGCTAATACATTAGATTGAAACAGGCGATGTAGTCGCTCACAAGCTGCCTAAGGTAGAATGCGACTTGCATCCAACATGCTTACACAACACTCGTAGTTCACTAAACCGATACATGAAGTCCTATGCTCGGGGAGTGCTCCTAATTGCCTACGCTACCATTGCTAAGCGGCAGACTGCATGGTCTCATAGGCGGGTTTTGTGGGATCTTCGTCTTCATATTCACCTTCATCAGTGCTTCCCTTCCTTGAAGGGGTAGGAGAACAAAGCGGACCATCACGGTGTCTCTTGGTTGGCGAGGTAACGAAGAGTTCGGTGTAATCTTCCGCAGTCAGGCGACGACTCTGAAGAGGAGTGGTCTGAAGTGGTTGTATTCCTCCTCGAAAAGAGAAACCAAGTGCTCCTTCGGGTGCTCCTTCCTTCTTCACCTTGCGATTCTTCATCTTCTCCGTGCAAAGCAGATCCTTGACTTGGTGCAGCTGTTGGCGAATCGTAGTTGACTCTTTGATCAAAAGGTGCGTCAAAGTGTCGGAGGAGAGACTGAAGTAGGTTTGAAACCTCAGTGGCGTCCCGTCCTCGGATGATGGGTTGAGTGTCCAACTCCCGTCTATCCCCTCCTTAACAAAGGGTAGGTGACGAGTAGCTGACTCATCAGCCATCTCGGGAAGGATGTCGTGGAGTCGCACGAGCGCTTCTCATGCTGTTGTCTCCACTACCAACATCAGATCTTCCATCTATGGCCCTTCAAAGAACCAACTAGTCGGGGAGTCATTAGCCTTCACTATCACGTCTACGTGATATTCCTTAGTGTTAGCGTTGACCCAGTGCTCATGGTAGAAGAAGATGGGCGTGCGGCGTACTTGGCACTTCTCGAGGCTATCAATCAAAAGTAGAGGAAAGCCTGTCTCCAGAAACATCTCAGGTACGGCGGCCATCTACAAGATGTAGAGGAGAGAGGGGTTGGAAAGTTTTTAGTGGGTGCAGAATCTCGATTAAGGTCTAAGTGCACTAGTCGTCTTTGCTATCGTCCATGCTACCTAAGGCTTCCTATAGTCAGGATGGCTTTGATACCAGCTCTGTGGGGACCCCGACTTACGAGTCGACATCGCCGTGCTCAGTGATCCCAGAGATCAATGCTTACCGAACACATATACCGAATAAAGAGTCTTACATCCGAGTACTGATTATTACAACACAAGACCGAATGGTCAGGTTCACAGACAGGGCCTAAGGCCAAATCATACTCATACATCTATTAGCGGAAATCATAGGGGCTAAGCGGGTGCCCATGCCATCAAGCCTACACCAACAGGCATTCTGACTCAGAAGCGTCCTAGTTCGCAGGGGCGTCTCTGAAGACGTACTCATCTCCAAACTCCGGTCCTTCCATGTCTGGTCAATAATATAACCAGTGGCAAGCCAATGAGTACTTTTGAATGTACTCGTAAATAACCCATGATATGAACAATGAAAGTGAAGGATAACAATATCATGCATCTTTGGTGTAACTCATCTTGGTGGAATGATCATGAATATGCATCAAATTAAAGTATTACTTTTAAAGAACAGGTTACAAATATCAATATATCTATCGAGGTTGAGCCATCCGGGTTCACCCTATATGCCAAGTCGCCAAACTTGGTCATATCATTATTTTCATAATAACAAATTTTTATCACAACTCACACACACTTGGTTTATGCGGAAATGACTGGACGTAGTTTAAACAGGACTACCCAACTGTCCTTGACCTTGGACACGGCTATTCGAATAGTTTTACACTCTGTAGAGGTAGTACACTGGACCCACGTGATCCGCGAAACTTCCGTGTCATCCATGACTCGCGGTATATAACATACCCGAGGTAAGTACCCGATCAATGCCTCTCCCTTGACGATACTAGACAAAGAGGTCCGCTCGATTGGTACCCAGCCCACATGTTGTACGTCTTACGAGCACCGACTCTGGACAGTACCAACCATGCGGGGACCAATGGTGTGCCTGGAAATCATGAAAATGGCATAGTCGTCCTACCTGGCACGACCCCATCACGAGAGTGACCACACATCACTCCCGCTACTAGTAATGTGGCTCTTTGCTAGCATCGACCAGAGTAATTAAGATAGCCCTTCCCATAAGGGGTAATGTGGTTGTAATGGTAAGGTTGGGACGGTCGACACGTCATAAATCTAATCCCATTTCCGAAACCATACTCACTCAAAATACCCGGTGCACCACTTCACCAAATGTGGCCACCTAACTCATCATCACCCTCGGGCATTAGTGGCAGCCGACGGGGTTTTCCTAAACTCTTGATTTATACCAACAACATGCTCATGCTTATTTACTCTAGCATTACTTGTCAACATGGTACTAGCATGATCCTCGAAAAGGGGTAGGATCAAGCATAATGCAGGTTCTCCAGAGGAGCCATCGGTAACATCACATCAAATGTTTTACCGGCACTTATGATCATATGCAACGGAAATACTTGCTATTATAACATGCAATATAACATATGCTCGGTCACGGTCAAAGGGTTGCTTGCCTTCGTCTGCTAGGTATCCGGGGTCTTCGAGGTCTTCCGCTCCGATTCCCTCGTCACACGGATTTTCTATCATCGTAAAAATAATAAATAAGTACTAGCTCACTCAAAAACAGATCACAAAGTTATGTTAAAAATGTTCTATATTACTAATAAATCTAAGTTGTTATTTTGAAAAACATTTGCCCCTGATTCCAATGAAGGAACGTTTTTAAAATCAACCAAACAGAAGCAAAACTATTCCAATTTAGTCCTTTTTATTATTGTAAAACAGAATAGATGTTGAAAAATTCATCCATTGGTCTCATTAAATACTACACATTTTTAGAAGAATAACAGTGGAAAAATTATATTTTTACACTGGTTAATTTATTTATTTTAAATCTTAGAAAACAGATTTTAAAAATAAAAGAAAAAGGCTAAGTTCCCTGGCCTGGCTCGGCCTAGAACTGGGCCGGCCCAAGGCCAGCCGACAGCCTGCCCAGGTGCGCGCGCCGTCAGGTTTGAACCTGACGTGCAGGGCCCTGCGGTCAGCGACTGCGGGTAGCAGGGAAGAGGCTGGGCCACCAACAGGTGGGGCACACCTGTCACGGTCGTCTCCTACCTCTGGCCAGAGAGGAGGAGGAGCACGCCGGCGAGGCTGCCGATGTTCTCAAGCCCCAACGGGGACAGAAATGGGTTCGGCTTGTCGTCGCCTACCTACTGGTGGTCGGAACAATGACGCAGAGGCACGGATTCGTCGGCTACGAGGAGGCCGCAGCGAAGGAGTTTCAGGAGGTGGTTGAACTGGTAGCCAGGGGCACGGAAATGCTTGGGCGAGTTAGGGGAAAGCTTCCTAGGGTCGAGGGGAAGGCCTACCTGCTAGTGGTCGTGGTGAAGCTATCTCCCGGGTGCAGGAGCGAGGGGGAGGGCTATTTATAGGCCCGTGACAGTGAGACGATTCGGGAGCGCCGGTGACTCATCGTGGCGTGCATGGGGGTGCAGAGAGGAGCTGGGGTCAAAACCACGGTCTTAGGACGTGGTTTTTGACCACCAGAACCATCTGCAACACAGAGAGAGGGAGAGGAGTTGAGCATCCGTGGCCACGCAACCTTGGCCGGTTCTGGTGCGTGCGGGCACGCGTCGCACGAGCTCTAGCGCGGGAGAGGAGCGGCCCTGAGGGTTGCTCGACACACAGGGGTTGTCAGGGAAGATGTTGGACACCTCGGGGGAGGTCGGAACTGGCCGAGAGCGTCGCCCCCACCTTGGTGGCTTCCTCTAGCGCGCCCAGAGCGCAGTTTTGGCATGCCACGGCATGTTTGTGCGCTCTGAGGCACTTTGGACGTGTCTAGCATGTCTTGGCACTGGCTGGGAGTGTGGCTAGCCGTTTGGGTCTCGTGGGAGCTTCGTCTAGTCAAGGGAGACAAGAAATATAGGTGCTGCCAGCTTTGAACTAAAGTTTAGATTGGGGTTTTTGTCATTTCCATTTGGAACCAGAGAGGGGCCAGTTTGACTGGCGTTGGGAATTGATACTGGTCACCTAATTTGAGAGTTTGGAGCAAAGTGGTTGGGTTTAGTTATGGGGTAAAGGGGGCCTTTACCCATCTGTCGGAAGGTGCTCGACAGTGGTTTGATGGGGTTGCACCCCACCACTCATGCTTCAACTTAACAGGTTTGGGTTTGGTGCTAAAACATGGGTTTCACCAAGTTTGAGCTCCATTGGACAAGCTTAGCTTTGTAAACTTGAATACACCTCCATTTGACCAGATCTGTCCCTTCCAAAGATAGTGTGGGTAAATTTAGTCCCACAAATCCCATTTTTGGTGTGGAACCCTCATTTGAGGTATTAGGCACTCCTGCAAAGTTTCAGCATCATAGGACAAACTTTGCTATGTAGAGTTGCTCTAAATCCAATCTAGAGAGAAAGGGTTTGAGGGTTATTTGGGGTCCTTAGTCACCTTGGATCAAGATGATTCTTTATGTGGATACCAAATATGGCTTAGGGATACTACTGGAATTTTCTAGGATTTTATTGAGAATATTTACTTTGGAAATATTTCAAATGGTCAAAACAGACATATATGGTTTTCAGGGTTTTACTCAAATAATTATAATATAAATAGGGGTTTAAGATCTTATGCATGGAAAATATTTGTCCTTCTCATCATCTCCAAATTTAATCAGATTTTCTAAGGCAGAAAAATATTTTTCCAAGTAAGAATACCAAATGGATATGCAATTTAATTAGGAAAATGATTCTAAAAATAATTATTTTGGTGGTTTTGGGTTATAAAAATATATTAAAATCAGATCACCAACTTTGGGTAAGAAGACCCCTTGCCATCAAGGGCATGTAGTGCAACTCAAAGTAGGGTTTTACCTTAATCAGAAACAAGTAAAGGTTTTTGGAAATAAATCAATATTATGAAATGGGGTTTCTATCATCACATGATCAAACACACAAGCATACAATGACAATCATGGCACTCACATCATTAGTTTTGAAAAAGGTTTATCAAGCTCAGAGTTTTGCATAGAGAGAAAGTGGTAGTAAAAACAGGGTGTGACATGGTGGCGCGGCAGGCAGGGCGGGGGTGTCGCGTAACCCTCCCAACGGGTCCTTATGGGACTCGACAAACGATGATTATGATGACGACATGTAAGTGGTGGAGGCGATGCTAGCTGTGACGGGGTCGCCTCGGGGCCATCGTCGAGGAAGGAGCGCGGAACTGCCAACTAGGGGGTCGGTTTGCTGACGACGACGGAGGAACGCCGTAGGGACAAGCGGCCGGCTGAGGGACCGATCGGCTCCTAGGCCGCCAAGAAGGGTCGGTCGGCGGCGCTGCTAGCGGGCGCCCCTCCGCCGATGCGGAAGAGGCTCAGGCGGGGGACTCGTGAGATTACCCTTGGTGTAGGGTAAGGTTTCTTCGAGGATCGTGCCCCCTTATTTTCTTTCTTTATTTGCCATGTGGCGTTTGAGCTCGTCCTCTCTTGTTTTGTTTTTCTTTCTCAACAAGGCCATTCAGCTGCAAGTGTCGGAGGTGTCGGCCCTTTGGGCCAAACAGGTCGCGCCGCTTGCCGCGGAGCATGTGGCGACAATCATGGCTCAAATGGGAGTGTGTCGTTCAGCTTTGTGCGACCAATGTGAATGCCACGCCGGCTACAGCGACAGGCATAGGCGGCCCCATGGTTGGGGTGACGAGTGATGCTACGACACCGTCGGCCCCTGAGGCGCCAGCCGCTGGGGCCTCGTCGATGCAGGTGGACATGCTTCAGGAGCTGTTCCTGGAGGTAGTGGCACCGCCAGCTGAGGAGGTGTAGCGTTAGGCGTCCGACTCAGGGCGTCAGGCCGAATCTGAGGCCTGGAGTGGTGACAGTCAGACCTTGGTTGTTTCGGCGGCGCACGCGAATCCGGCTGCACCTCGACCGCTGGAACCGGATGGGTGACCCGGTCGCTGTCCCGGGTCACGGAGGAGCGGGGGTAGCTGAGCCACACCCCTACTGCGGCCTATGCAAGCTCCTCGCCCGGTGGTCAGGCCGTGGTACTGCCTACGGCTGCCGATGTGATGTAACGGTACTAGCATGGGATTGTCACCTTCGCTCAGTCGCTGGTGAGCGACCTTAAGATGGTGGAGAGGGCGCTCCAGTTACGTTTTTTCGCTGAACCTTTATTTACGTCTGTTCTGTGGTGGGAGCGCACCCACTGGGTGTAGTCCCCATGATTTGGGACATCTGCGGGGCTTCGTGGCAGCTGGGCCAAATCTTATCTGCTTTTGACCTTCATCCTTTCCTTAGGCCGACCAGGCAAAGCTCGAATCGCTCTTACAAGAGGCGTTCGTTCCGTGCCGCTATAGCAAGATCTGTTACTTCAAGACCCGCATAGATCTTGACACTCGGACGGGCGAGCTGGAGGCGGCTAAGGGTAAGTTTTCTTAGTGGTGGGTGCGCGCGAGCGCACCCACTTGGTGTAGTACCTGAGATTCGGGCTGGCTACGCGGCTTGGTGGCAGCTGGGCCGAATCTTATCTCCTTTTTGTTGCTGTTGTCGAGTCGATCGCTGACTTGATTTTTGTTGCAGTGGCGGCCGTTCCCACGGCCAAGGTGGTGGAGTTGCGTCACTCGCTTGCCGATGTTTGAGGAAAACGTGATGAGATTGCCGGGGAGCGCGACCGGCTGGGGAAGGATGTGGGCGCCGAGCAGGCGGCCGCGACGTTGCTGAAGGCGGAGGTGAAGCAGCTTGCCGGAGTGCTCCAGGCGGAGAAGGCGGAGAAGGAGACAACGCATCAAGCGTCCGTTCCTAGCGACAAGGCGGCAACGGCTTTCTGTGCCGAGGTTGCTCGACTGCGAGAGGAGGCGTGTGAGGCGATGGCGCTCAAGGAGAGAGCGAAGCGGGAGGTGGCCGGCGTGCTTAAACTTTTCCATGAGGTGGAAAACACATTTGCCGGTAAGCGTCGTTGCCTTTGTTCGTTGTGTTTCGTCGGCTCCTCTTTTTCTTATCGTCTTTATTTGGGCCAGCTCGTTTCTCGGAAATGTAGGCGCTTTTGGAGAACGTAGTAAATTCAAAATTTTCCTATGCCATACAAGGATCTATCTATGGAGAGACCAGCAACGAGCAAGAGGGAAGAGCATCTTCATACCTTTGGAGATCGCTAAGCGCAAGGTTGTCAAGATCGCGATTCTGAATCGGATAGGAGCTCCGTTGGTAGGATCGTGAATCAAAGAATCATAACTACTACGATCGTAGAAACTTAGATTCTATGAGCAAAATCGTAGAATCGGAGGGGATAGTTTGGATCGTTATGTCGTATGATTCAGAGACTTGAGTCACGATTCTGACAACTTTGGCTAAGAGGAAGTGTCGTGGTTTTCTCACGGCAGATGTCCTCGTGGAAGGACTTAGTATTGGAGCCATCGCACTTTGGTGGCGACTCAAAGGGGTTGAACGGGAGTGAGACGGCGATTTACCCAGGTTCGGCCCCTCGTGAGGAGGTAAAGGCCTACGTCCTGCTTTGAGTTGTATTGATGGAGTTTCAATTACAAGGAGGGCGTAACTCGCCAGACCTAGCACTCGATGATTTCTAACCTACCCTCTTCTTCCGTGGGACTCGCCTTTATATACAGGTCGAGTCCCTAGGGTTCACAAGGGTACCTTCCTTTCTACAAACCGTGACTCTTACGATCTCTAAGTCGCCATCCTTCCAATGCTTGGAAACCTTCCGGAAGTTGTAAACCGCCATACAACCTTCGGTCTTGCCAGGCCAAGGCCCGAACCACGCTTAGATGAATCACCAGATTTGGTGACCCGGCCCAACTAGGGCGGGTTATCAATAGATAATATCCCCAACATTAGGCCCCAGATTGACTTGAATTTTCTTCACGCCAATATTCTTACTCAATTAAGGGCGATTCATTTTTCATCCTCTTCTATACGCCATGAAGTTAACCGGCCATCTGTTGCAGAAAGACTTAAGTCGCCAAACCATTTCTCGTTGGTACCTTCTTATCCCTTGATTTTCGGAAAAGATAATGACGTAATCCCAACGGATCCTTCGGTATCGTTATCCCAAAATTTTCGGAGCGCCATCATGGTGAATCTTTATCTTTTGGTGGTTCCCGCTCGTGGCACCTCCATTCCAGCGCCTGCCCCGTTAAATAGGTGGGAGAGAGGACTGGGCGCATTCCACCTACCAGTCTTGTCGCCCTTCTCCCCATTATCGTAGTGAAAACCCTCATCGTCTTCCGAGAGCTCTGCCACCAACCGTGGTCCTCACCGTCGTCCAAAAACTTTGGCGCCGCCCGAGGACCTTGTCGCCGCGAAGCACTTCGCCGCGGCCAAGCAGTCTACCGTTATCGACCGTCTCGTCGTCGTCGAACACCTCGTCGCCGCCGAACACTTCGTCGCCGCCGAATACTTCGTCGCCGCCCAAGGTTTTCGCGCCGATCCGGAAGCCTTCATCACCGTCGACCATCTCCAGCCGAATCCACCAGGTTAGGTTTCCATTGTTCAAGAGCAGATCCCAGTTCTCTTTCGATGTTCATCACTGCCTTGTTCTTGGCGTTTCCCAAATAGTTGTTACTTGTTCCTGATTAATTGATGGCGACGATGACGAGAAAGCCAATGTCTTTGATACCTTTATCTGTCCGCTCTCGATTTGCACACTTAGAGCAGTACTTCACCAAATCGACAGTATTATCCCATCTTAGTCGTAGGTTGCCGTATCTGGTCATTTTCCGCGTTTATTTCCATCTGTCCAGTAGATCCATAATCTACCGCTTGTTACGTGAAAACTGTTTGTAGTCTTCATACCTCGCCATTTTTGGATAAATGCCTCTGACGCCTTGAAACACCGCTCCCTTAAGTAGTCAAAGTTTCGTAAGTCGCCCTAGCAACCTGACCCGGGCCTTCATTGGCGGATCAAAAAAATTCCTCAGCCAGCGGACAAATTACTTGGCGAGTCAAATGAAATCGTTTCACCTCTTACAGTAGATGTTTTGGCGTGTCAATTCACCTGTACTTTATCCCTTTGTAGCATGGGCGCCGTCTTCAAAAGTGACTGGCTCCCTACCAAGGTTAATGTTGCCATACTAGAGGATTATGTGAAAACGGGAAATTTGGACCCTCGGGATGTTATCGGTTGGCGTACCGGGTTCGGAGAAGAAATCCCCAATTCCAAAGAAGGGGAAATAGCTGTTTTCGTTGAACACCTTGAGCGGGGTTTTAACCCGCCTGGATAGAAGTTCCTCAGAGACGCCATGGCTTTCATGAATGTCCGCCTCCAAGATCTAGGGCCCAATTTGATAAGCAACTTATGCCAGTTCGAGGTGTTTTGTGAGGCTTACTTGCGGATGGAACCCTGAGTTCCCTTATTCTGGTATTTCTTCCACTTAAATCGCCAAACAGAATTTCACAATGGCCCCAGCCTGGAGCTCGGCGGTGTAAATGTTCAGCGCCGCAGGGATAGCCCACTTCCGTCACTCGCCATGCCAAGCCACCTCAAAGGCTGGGGCGAGTCTTGGTTCTATTGTCAAGAAACCTCGCCTGTAGGTGAAAACAAACTTCTAGGTTATAGGGAAGATCGCCTTCCAACGAATTTCAAGCTCCCGGACAAGCTCACCGAAGAAGAGGAGTCAGATTTTATCCCAGTATTGTCCGAGTTAAGATCTTTGACAAACAACGGCCTTACTGGAGTTGACTTCATCCGCTGCTGGGTCGAATGGCGCATCTTCCCTTTAAGTCACCGGGACGGGTTAATGTCTGAATTCAACGGCACTCTAGATCATCCTCAATGCTACTTCCACACGGCTCTAACAGAAAGTGATATTGTCACCATCATCAAGAAGCTGACCGACGAGCCCGCGGGAAAATGCGGCCAAATAGGTCTCAAACCTTTCTGCAAGATTAATCCGGCACCCAAGGTAAACAACTTTAACCCGCCTTTTGTCTTTTACTTCTTATGTCTCATTCGGACTATGGCCTCTTATAGAATATGCCATTTCACAAAGGTGATAAATTTTGGTCCAAGAGGCCAAAAAAGTCAGCCATGAAGCAAGCTAGGCCGCCTCCAAAGAAGAAATCCAAGGGCAAGGGCAAATCTGCTGTGACTCAACCATCCGAGGCCGATGAATCCCAAGTCGGCGACGCACCTTCGGAGGTAAAAAACTATCCTTTCTTAACTCGCCATTCATTACTGATAACTTTGTATTTATACCTCTGCATCTCTTGAATAGAATGAAGACAACGAAAGCTAGGAGGATTCCGTAGAGGTAATTTCTGTTTCCTCTGATTCATCTCCTTCTCCACCTAAGCCGGCCAGGCGAATTTGTGGGAAAGTTCCCTTCTCACACCCAAATTCTTGTTTGGACCCAAATTTTCTTCTCAAGAAAGCACAACACACTTCAAATCGGAAGACCCAAAGTCATTCCGGCGATCTGGTGTCCGGTTTACCAATAAGGAACAAGAAAAGGCCAAATGAGGTATGCTTTAACAACACTTCTTCACGTCTTTTTGGATCGCATTTGTAACCTGCTTATATCTTCGACGTACGATTCTTGCAGACTTCTCCTCCTACATCTGGCGACTCAGTAATGTTCGCACTTCCGCCAATGATCCGTGTCCCTGGGTAAGTCTTTTGATAATTTTTACTTTGAATCTAATGGTGATAAGTTTTCAGTCCTTTAAACGCACCCCCTTCTCCTTTCAGGGCACATGTGAAGAAAAGAAAAACTAGCGGGTCAACTCCCATCATAATCTCGGAGCCTATCGAAAAGACGGCGCCGATCCAAGACAACCCGGACCAAGACAAACCTGAGGATCAAGTGGATCTCCCTAGCTCTCCCAGGGGAACAATGGATGCCCCCAAGCCGCCAAGTCCATTGACAACAGAAGAAGACCCGGACACTGTAATTATCACTGGTACTAGCTTCTCTAAACCGGCCACAGCGGTTTTATCGAAGCATGTATCATCATCAGCTCAAACTGTTCCTGAGTATGAACTCTCCAAGGCTAAACTCTCTCAATATGAACATCTGGAATTCAAAGAACTTTGCTCTGGTTTTGCAAGTCGCCTGGAGGCGAGTTATGAGATGGAGAAAATCATGCTTCGGATGCTAAAAAACAAACATGAGGTATGTTTTGTTGTATACTATATTATCCCCATTAACCCCCAAGGGCCGGGTCATCAGTAAAAAGATGAGTCGGGTCTTGATGATTTGAAAAACTTTCGACCAGTAACCCCCAAGGGCCGGGTCATCAGTAAAAAGATGAGCCGGGTCTTGATGACTTGAAAAACTTTCGACCAGTAACCCCCAAGGGCCGGGTCATCAGTAAAAAGATGAGCCGGGTCTTGATGACTTAAATTTTTTCGACGAGTAACCCCCAAGGGTCAGGTCATCGGTAAAAAGATGAGCCGGGTCTTGATGCTGTATAATTTTATCTGAAAAAATTATACATTAGCCCCCAAGTGTCAGGGATGTTGCTTGCAATAGTTCTGAGACTTGCCCCATAACCATATGATTCAACAGGAATATCTTCCAGACTGGATCAGCACTTGGCGACTTGAAGAAAAGCTTATCTGATCAGCAGGATGCCCGGGCCAAATCAGAGAGAAGTATCAACTGGTCTTAGCTGAGATGGAAAAGCTAAAAGCCGATTTAAAAAGGGCTCAAGGTGACCAAGATGTTTTAACAAAGCGAGCATAAAAGGCCGAAGCCAAGCTGGTTACTGTGCAACAAGAGCTGTCTGGCTTAAAACGACATATCTCAAACATGGCGCAAGCCGTCTTTGGTAAAAGACTAACTCTTGACCTTTGTAAACAAATAACTTTTATCTGAGTCGCTCATTATCATTACCCCTTATACAGGTCCGAGAGCCGCCAACCTTCAAGATGATTGCGTCCTGACGCTGAAGGCGATTTACACGCTGACGGAGCAACTATATACCGGCAGCGTACTGACTGTGAAAGCGGTGATGGGCGCCAAGGAGCCTATAACATCAATAAAGAAGATGCTTGGCTGCCTATCCACGCTTCCTCCCCAAATTGGCGAGTTAACTCGGTCAGCCGCCCAGAAAGGAGTGTTGACTACACTAAGTCGATGCTTAGCATATGCTCCAGAGATAAACCCAGAAGAAGTAGCGGCGGGCTTTCCTCAACTCAAGGATGATGGGTCAGAATTCGCCGAAGAGGACTACCAGCGTGTTGTCAAGGACTCCCGTCTGGCGGTGACTCAACTCGCTGCAAGCCTGGAGTTATCAAAATATCAAGCCGCCTATGAAAATAAGAATAAGAAGGTCAACCCGCCAACCTTTGTGACTACCAGCTTAACTCCGCGTCGACCCAAGAATCCTTTTGACTTGGACGCGGACCTCTCATCAATCCTGACTGATGAAGATGAATTTGCCACTTTATCCAAGTGTAACTGGGTACTGGGCGACTTGCAGATTGAGGTTGGCCAAAGCTCGCAGCAGGCTGATCCAAGGGCATCAGCAGAATAAAATTTCACTGATTTGGCCATGAGAGCCATGTAATAGGCCTCCTTTAGGAATCGACACTGCTTTTGTGGCACCTTTAAAAAAAATCCTTATGCCGCCCTTAAGGCGTTTTGAAATGCTTGATCCGCCATTTGAGGCTTTTTTATCATAATACTTGACCCGCCATGGAGGCCTTTTCATGATGCTTAATCCGCCATGGATAGAGTGATGTTGATCATCAACATGTTCTAAGCTTGAAAAACATATATGAAACCATCTCAATGAATAATAAGTGATAACAAATAGCAGTCGCCCCAAAATATTTTGAGACGAATCAAAAAAAGTCGCGACAGGATAGGGCGAGTCAAACAAGCTCAAGCGCCACCCAAGATAATGGTTTCGTCGGCTCATAAGGTCGCGACAGGACAGGGCGAGTCAAACAAACTCAAGCGCCACCCAAGATAATAATTTCATAGGCTAAATGGATAATAAAATTGATCTCAATGAGAGGAAGCCCCTAAGTCGGGAGGCCTTTTAATTTTATTGCTTTATAATAAGAACTGAAAAACTTACAAAATGCACAGCTTTAAAAGCTCAAGTGTAGTAAGGCCACAAGTGGGCAATATTCTAGGGGCGAGTCGACTCAGCCTCCGTGGTTGGCCGGTTAGGCCGGAGATCCACCAGATAGTAAGAGCCGTTGTGAAGATTTTTGCTGACGACGAACGGTTCTTCCCATGGTGGTGATAACTTATGCATGCCAGCACGATCCTGTATCAGCCGAAGCACTAAGTCGCCCTCCTGAAAGGTTCGGCTCTTGACCCGGTGGTTGTGATAACGCTGTATATCCTGCTGATAAATGGCCGATCGGGCCACAGCCAAGTCATGCGCCTCCTCTAAGGCGTCCAAAGAGTATTGACGTGCCAGTTCGTTGTCCTGTTCCACATAAGCGGCGACTCTAGGCGAGTCATGCTTTATGTCAGTGGGAAGAACAACTTCTGCTCCATAGACCAGAAAGAAAGGGGTAAAACCCGTGGACCGGTTCGGGGTGGTCCAGATGCTCCATAACCCTAAAGGCAACTCCTCAACCCAACATCCCGGTGTTTTTTCCAAAGGAACCATGAGCCGGGGCTTGATTCCTCGTAAAACTTCCTGATTCGCCCGTTCCCCCTGCCCATTAGATTGCGGGTGAGCGATCGCAGAAACATCAAGCCAGATATGCTCTCGACGGCAAAACTCCTGCATCGCCCCTTGAGACAGATTAGTGCCATTATCAGTAATGATATGGTGTGGATATCCGAACCGGAAGATCAGCTTTTTCAAGAATTTGACCGCCGTCTCCGCATCGCAAGTTCCAACAAGCTCTACCTCAACCCACTTGGTGAACTTATCAACCGCCACCAACAAATAGGTTTTCTTGTTGGATGACATCTTAACGGGGCCAACCATGTCTAACCCCCAGACCGCGAAAGGCCAAGTGATGGAAATCATTCTTAGTTCTTGAGCCGGCACATGAGCCTGTCATCCATAACGCTGGCATCCCTCGCATCGACGAACTATCTCTTCTGCATCTACATGAGCCGTCAACCAAAAGAAACCATGACGGGATGCCTTTGAAACCAAAGAGCGTGACCCGGCGTGATGCCCACAATCTCCAGAATGAATGTCATTTAGGATTATGTATCCTTCTTCGGAGGAAACACATCGTTGAAAAACCCCAGAGGCACTCCGCTTATATAATTCGCCATTGATGATCACCATGGATTTGCTTCGCCGAACAATTTGGCGGGCCGAAACTTCGTCTGTTGGTAACTCGCCCCGGGCGAGATAGGCCAGATAGGGAAGAACCCAATCTGGCGTGACCTGGAGAGCCGCCACGAATTGAGACTTAGGATCTGGTATCGCCAACTCCTCCTCTGACGGCAAACTTACGGAGGGATTATGCAAAATATCCAAAAAAACATTGGGGGAACCGGCTTTCGGTGGGAACCAAGACGTGAAACGGCGCCAGCTGCCTCGTTAAGGCGCCGATCAATGTGATCAACCTGATAGCCATGGAAATGACCCGCCACATCAGACACAACTCTTGGGTAAGCCGCCATCACGGGGTCTCGAGAATCCCAAGTGCGTGAAACTTGTTGCGCCACCAGATCAGTGTCGCCATATAATCTGACCCGCGTAAGGTTCATCTCCTTGGCGAGTCGCAAGCCGTGAAGCAAAGCTTCATATACCGCGGCATTGTTAGTGCACGAAAATATGAGTCGGAGGACATAACAGAATTTATCTCCTTGAGAGGACACCAGTACCACCCCAGCCCCCGAGCCTTCCAGCTGTCTGGATCCATCAAAATAAATAGTCCAGTATGTAAGATCAGGCCTTTCTACCGGGGCCTGCAACTCCGTCCGATCATTGACGAAATCAACTAAGGCTTGAGATTTGATGGCTGTGCAAGGGGTGTATCGTACGTGATGTGGCCCAAGCTCAATCGCTCACTTGGCAATCCGCCCTGTTGCCTCCCGATTCTGGATGATGTCCCCGAGGGGGGCGGAACTAACCACCGTGATGGGATGTTCTTGAAAATAATGCTTAAGCTTCCGTCTCGCCATAAACACCCCATACACTAACTTCTGCCAATGTGGGTACCATTGCTTGGAAAGAGTTAGCACTTCGCTGACAAAATACACCGGGAGCTGCACTGGGTATTCCTTCCCTTCCTCCTTCCTTTCAACGACCACCACCACACTTACTGCTTTAGAGTTTGCCGCAATATAAAAAAGCATGGGTTCTTTCTCAGCCGGGGCGGCCAAGACCGGCGGGTTGACCAGTTGTCGTTTCAAGGCTTCGAAAGCTTCATCTGCTTCATCTGTCCAAACAAAATGGTCTGATTTCTTTAGTAATTGACAAAGGGGAATCGCCTTTTCTCCCAGGCGGCTTATGAAGCGACTTAAAGCCGCAATGCGACCCGCCATTCGTTGGACTTGGTTAACATTTGCCGGTTTTCCAAGGGACGTAACCGCTTCGATTTTGTCCGGGTTAGCTTCAATGCCACGCTCAGACACCAGGAAGCCCAACAATTTCCTTGCAGGAACACCAAAAACACACTTGGTGGGATTCAGCTTCATTTAATACACCCGCAGATTATCGAAAGTTTCCTTGAGATCCTCCAGTAGCGTCTCCCCCTGGCGGGTTTCAATCACAATGTCATCGACATAGGCGTGGACGTTGCGTCCGATTTGGTTGCGGAGGCAATTCTGGAAGCAGCGCTGATAAGTCGCCCCTGCACTCTTGAGTCCAAACGGCATGGACACATAGCAAAAAGCCCCAAAGGGGGTTATAAAAGCTGTTTTCTCTTGATCCTCCACGGCCATCTAGATTTGGTGATATCCAGAGTAGGCGTCCAAAATGCACAAACGTTCGCATCCCGCCACCGAGTCAATAATCTGGTCGATGCGGGGAAGAGCAAAAGGATCTTTTGGACAAGCTCTGGTGAGGTCCGTGTAATCAATGCACATACGGAAAGTACCATTCTTTTTTAGTACCAAGACCGGGTTAGCCAACCATTTGGGGTGGAAAACTTCTACGATGAATCCGGCGGCTAAGAGACGGGCAACCTCTTCCCCGATTGCCTTGCGCTGTTCCTCGTTAAACCTGTGAAGATACTGGTGGATAGGTTTTGCCTTTGGGTCAACATTAAGATGGTGCTCAGCGAATTCTCTCGGCACACCAGGCATGTCAGAAGATTTCCATGCGAAGATGTCCCGATTCTCATGGATGAATTCGATGAGAGCGCTTTCCTATTTGGGATCCAGACCCATCCCAATGGTGGACTGCTTGGATGAATCGCGAGGAACGAAATCAACTGTTTTAGTGTCATCCGTTGGTTTGAACTTGAGGGGCGGCTCAGCATCTGTCGTTGGCTTCTTTAAGGGTGACATGTCAGCCGGATCAACATTGGCGCGATGATATTTGAGCTCCTCTGCAGCGCAGGCGACTTCCGCATAAGTCGCGTCCCCTTCTTCACATTCCTTTGCAATCCTTCTATCACCGTCAACCGTGATGGGTCCCTTAGCACCTGGCATCTTGAGTTTCAGGTAAACATAGCATGGGCGAGCCATGAACCGGGCGTAAGTCGGCCGCCCAAATAGCGCATGGTAGGGGTTTTTCAATTTGACCACCTCAAACATCAGCGACTCACTCCTGTAGTTATATGCTGTTCCAAATGCAACTGTGAGTCTGACTCGGCCTATGGGGTACGCCGACTTGCCCGGGACGATTACGTGGAATACCGTGGTTGAAGGCATCAAATCCTTGTCCAATAGGTTCATCCTTTGGAAAGTGTCAAAATACAAGATAATAATGCTGCTGCCACCATCCATTAGTACTTTCGACAGGGTGTACCCCCCAACTTGGGGAGCTACGACCAACGCTAAGTCGCCAGGATTGTCAACTCTTGGCGCATGATCCTCCCTACTCCATTATATGGTCTGCTCGGACCAGTGGAGGTACCTGGGAAGTGCCGGCTCAGACACACTGTACGCCCGGTGACTCACCTTTGTATCACGCCTGCAAGCATTGGTGGTGAAAACGTGGTACTGCCCATTGCTTAACTGTTTGGGGTTGTTGCAAAAGCCGTCGTTGTCATCCTGGCCCTACGAAGCCCCGTGTGGGGGCGGTTGCTGAAAAACTCCGGGCGGGTTATACCGCCGCTGGTGATGCACCGGATACTGGTCGCTGCTCGGCTGCGAGCCCCCTTGAGCCCCCGGCTCGGGAAAACCGCCAATGGGGTTCTGACGTTGGTTGGGTGCAATAAACTGCTCCTGCCGTTGGTCCGGGTCACCATTTTGCCCTTTTTTGATCGCCTCCGCCCAAAACTCCCGCATCACGTAATAGTTCTCCCAGGAATGAGTCGCCGGTCCGTCCGCCATGGCATGGTGCGGGCAAGGGCCCTTCAGTAACTCTTCATAGTTACGCGGATTTTTACCACTGTATCCCCTATTTTTCTTCTGGCGTTGGTTGCCATTGTTGGTGTTGGTATTGGCGACTAAATCCGAAGATTCCTCCTGCTGCCTTCTCTTGCCATTGGCTCCCTGATTGTGGCGGTTACTACCCTGGAACCGGGTATGATTTTTGGATGACTCGCCCTTCCTTGGCGAGTTAGCTTTACCGTCCTCACCGGGATCTTTGGTGTCGTCCGTTTCAGCGTATCTAGTGAGGGTATCCATTAGCTCCCCCATGTCTTGGACCATTCGCTTGAGTCGCCCCAACTTCTGCACCAGAGGTTCGTAATGGCAATTCTGCTCGAGGATCAACACAGCATGAGCCGCCGTAATACCGTCTAATGAATGAATAATTTCTGCGACCCGCCGTGACCAATGGTGGGCCGATTCATCGGGGCGCTGAACGCAGTGCTGCAGATCGACAATCGTCATTGGACGTTTGCAGGTTCCTCGGAAGTTTTTGATGAAGCGTTCTTTCAATTCAGCCCAGGTCTGGATGGAGTTGGGGGGTAAGTTTTTTAACCAAGTACGCGATGTCCCTTCGAGCATCATCGTGAAGTATCTGGCGCAAATTGCTTCGTTTACGTCGAGCATGTCCATGGCGATTTCATAACTCTCGACCCACGACGCCGGCTCAAGGTCCGGGGTGTAGTTAGGCACCTTTCTTGGTCCTTTAAAAATCCTTGGGCATTCGTTCGTTGCGAAGGGCGGGCGCCAAGCACGGCACCCCCACTCGTCCACCGCTCCCGACGAGAGGGGCTGGGGCGACTTGGATGTCCGGGAGATCCCGGCCCGGCAGGTTTTGATGATCAGGCGGGTTGTCCTAGGGGATGAGTCGCGGTCTGCTGTTTACACCGGGCTGGTCCTCTGGCCGACTCCTGGTGTGACTCGCCTGGGGACTGGAATGCAACCTATCTAGGCTATGTGAGAACTGGGTGTTTTGAACCACCGCCGTCTTCAACATCTCAATGGCTTCCATCTCGGCAGGAGTATTGCCGTGAATCAAAATTGATTCCAAATGGCGAGTTGCGGCGAGGACGTTGTCCACTGGGTTGGAAAAGTGACCTTGAGGTGTCCGGAATCGGGGAACGCGATCCACAATTGGTTGAACCGGCGGGTTAGGCAGTTGGCCCGGTCCTCCCCCTGGGGCGGCTCACGCCCCGAGAGTTCGCGGAGTATCGAACACGCGGGTCGGTTGAGATCAGGGGGCACGCGACCCTGGTGCCTCCGTTGATGGACGGCGTCAGATGCGCGCTGGTGTCGCCAGTTGTTAGTATTTAAGAGAGTTATCTCGGCGGTAATTTGAGCTTGCCGGGTCTCGATCCTGGCGGACTCCACCTCGTCATCCCGATGAGCCTTTGCCACTGCTTCTCTTAGTTTGCCAATTCCGTGTTTACTGCCTCCTGGTTTTCAGGTGTGATGGGGGTCGCTATAAGCCTTGTAATTTCCGCTGCTAATTCCACCAAGACAACGGCCGGGCTTCTAGATGTCTCGCCAGTTCCATCCTCGCCTGCCGGGTTTGGCGAGGGTTGAGTCGCCCCAGCCATGTAAACGGCGATCTGACGGCGGGTTCGGTCAAGGACTTCGGGGTCCATGGCCAGTTACAAGCCCCCAAGACAATCCCCATGTAGAGACCGGATTGAATCTGAATCGCCCATGGATGATTCATCATCAGTGTTGATTGGTGTGGTTTCCTGGGTCGCTGAGTGTTCTGGTTCCTCCGATCCCTGCGTGAACCCAACAAAGACCGGGCGAGTTAGATTTGGCGTCGTTACTGGGCGGACGTACCTGGCCAGCTCGACGATGTCGGTGGAGATGTCCGGCTCAGGCACGGATGATCCAATCATGCCAATGAAGACGTTGATCTTGCCGAAGGGGACCATGTAACCAGATTCGACCGAATCCGCCTCGGGCCCCCATTGCAGGTTGTTGATGTAGTACTTCCCGCGGCGGCTCCGAGTCATGAGCCCCATGGCGTAGCTCCCAAGCCCTGGTAGGGCTCCCTTTGAGAACTCAACTCCACCATGCGCAGGCCCCATGGTGGGCGCCAACTGTCGTGGTTTTATCACGGCAGATGTCCTCGTGAAAGGACTTACTATTAGAGCCATCGCACTTTGGTGGCGACTCAAAGGGGTTGAACTGGAGTGAGACGGCGATTTACCTAGGTTCAGCCCCTCGTGAGGAGGTAAAGGCCTACGTCCTGCTTTGAGTTGTATTGATGGAGTTTCGATTACAAGGAGGGCGTAACTCGCCAGACCTAGCACTCGATGATTTCTAACCTACCCTCTTCTTCCCTGGGACTCGCCTATATATACAGGTCGAGTCCCTAGGGTTCACAAGGGTACCTTCCTTTCTACAAACCGTGACTCTTACGATTTCTAAGTCGCCATCCTTCCAAAGCTTGGAAACCTTCCGGAAGTTGTAAACCGCCATACAACCTTCGGTCTTGCCAGGACAAGGCCCGCACCACGCTTAGATGAATCGCCAAATTTGGTGACCCGGCCCAAATAGGGCGGGTTATCAATAGATAATATCCCCAACAGGAAGCGTTACTGGAACGTGGTTGATGGAGTCGTCCTCGCAGCGATTCAGATCGCGGTGTGATTCCAATCTACGTGCCGAATCACGGCACCTCCGCGTTCAACACACGTGCAGCTCGGTGACGTCTCCAACACCTTGAACCAGCAAGGAGGGAGGATAGGTTGAGGGAGAGCTCCGGCAGCATGACGTCGTGGTGGCGGTGGTGCTACGTGGAACTCCGAGAGGGCTTCGCCAAGCACCGTGGAGGACGAGGAAGAAGAGAGGTAGGGCTGCGCCGAGAGAGATAGGTTTTTCTATCCCAATACAGCCCCAACTCATGGGTATATATAGGAGGCGAGGGAGGAGGCGGCGCCACCTCTAGTGTTCCCAACCTACGAGTGGCGGCAGCTCCATCTTGCGCCAGGAGGTGGCGGCCACGTCACGAAGAGGAAGGGGTGGTGCGCCAGGTGGTCCTGGGCCCCCTCTTGCGCTAGGGTTGCCCCCTCCTTCCCTCCTTTTGGCACGCCTTGGGTGGGTGGGAGGCGCACCAGCCACCAAAGGGCTGGTTCCCTCCCACACTTGGCCCATGAAGCCTCCCGGAGCTGGTGGTCCCTCCCGGTGGACCCCCGGAACCCTTTCGGTGGTCCCGGTACGTTACCCGTGACGCCCGAAACGTTTCCGGTGTCCAACATCTTACTTCCTATATATAAATCTTTACCTCCGGACCATTCCGGAGCTCCTCGTGATGTCTGGGATCTCATCCGGGACTCCGAACAACCTTCGGTAACCACATACACTATTTCCCTATAACCCTAGCATCATCGAACCTTAAGTGTGTAGACCCTACAGGTTCGGGAGACGTGGAGACATGACCGAGACATCTCTCCGGCCAATAACCAACAGCGGGTTCTGGGTATCCATGTTGGTTCCCACACGTTCCACGATGATTTCATCGGATGAACCACGATGTCAAGGATTCAATCAATCCCATATGCAATTCCCTTTGTCTATCGGTATGATACTTGCCCGAGATTAAATCGTCGGTATCCCTATACCTTGTTCAATCTCATTACCGGCAAGTCTCTTTACTCGTTTCGTAGCACATCAACTCATGACTAACTCCTTAGTCACATTGAGCTCATTATGATGATGTTCTACCAAATGGGCGCAGATATACCTCTTTGTCACACGGAGTGACAAATCCCGGTCTTGATTCGTACCAACTCAACAAACACTTTCGGAGATACTCGTAGTGCATCTTTATAGTCACTCAGTTACGTTGTGACGTTTGATACACCCAAAGCACTTCTACGGTGTCCGGGAGTTTCACAATCTCAAGGTCCAAGAAAATGATACTTGACATTAGAAAAGCTCTAGCACACGAACAACATGATCTACTGCTATGCTTAGGATTGGGTATTGTCCATCACATCATTCTCCCAATGATGTGATCCCGTTATCAACGACATCCAATGTCCATGATCACGAAACCATGATCATTTGTTGATCAACGAGCTAGCCAACTAGAGGCTTACTAGGGACATATTGTGATCTATATATTCACACCTATATTAGTGTTTCCGGTTAATACAATTATAGCATGAACAATATACAATTATCATGAACAAGGAAATATAATAATAAATACTTTATTATTGCCTCTAGGGCATATTTCCAACAGGCGCGGGCGGAGCGGGCCGTGGTGGCCCATTGGGAGAAGCAGCATCGAACCGGCTGTGAGCGGGGCGTCGGTGTCGGCCGGTCAGTGGATGAGATGGCCCGTGCCTGTGAGACCCAGGTGGATTTCCTGTGGGTCCTTTATGACCTGCTCCAAGTGACGGGTGAGAGCGTCGTTCGGGCCCTTTGGCCCGACGAGGCGGAGGGGGTTTCCGTCGGCCGGGTCGCGGCTTGGCTGGAGCATATCATGGATCACTTCAACACATGGAGGGCGTCGGCTATAAGGAGCGGAGCCAGGGGTCGCACAGACCTTCGCCCTCTCCTGGTACTCACGCATTAACCTGGACCAGCTGGACACCATGCGGGCGGCGTCGCAGGTGGACCCGGTGAAGCGTGAGGAGGCCATCGGGTTCCGGGCCCACTAGATCGCCAGCTACGCGGTGCTGCACACCTACTACCTCGGGCTGGGTGAGGATGGTGTGCCCCTCCGAGAGGATGATTACGATGTCCCCATCGTCGCCAGCAAGGAGAAAGTAGGGTCTAGCTCAGAGGAGCCTGAAGGTGATGGGGGGACCGGCGAGGCGGCGGCCAGAGATGCAACCACATCATTTGTGCAAGGGACAGAGCCGCCTGCTGGTGGCGCCGAGGCGTCCCGGGTGACGCCGACGACTCGAGATGTCGAGATTCCACCGAATGGCGACGTGGAGTCTAGCCGAGAGGCACCGCCAGCCCTCGATTCTTAGACGAGCCCAAGTACCCCACCGGCTGGGACGGGGAGGCGGCGCCGCCGGCTGCGTGTTACTTTTATTTGTCTGCTTTTCTTACTTGCACTTTTGTTATGGACAAGCCACCCTCTTGGGTGTAAATTATTGTAATGCACTCTCGGCCTTAAGCCGATATCTGTTAATTATGCACTACAGTTTATCTCAACTCGAATGTCGTGTGTCGGTTTGTTCGATACTTTTGCTTGTCTTAGTCGTTTTCCCGTGCACCCGGCTCCTTTGCCTTTTCTCCTGCCCGCCATGTGGCTTGCATAATGTGACCAGGCGAGGAGTAGGCTGGCGAAGGCGAGGTGTTTGGTACCTTGGCTTTTGCAAGGCGGGTGTTGAACAAACCGAGTAGCGTAGCCGGACTCGGCCCGCCCCTTGTCGATATTTCCTATTCGCTATGACCCTTTGCTTGTGCGCCTTCCGGTCGGATAGCCAGGTTGTGGTAAGGAGGCGACGAGAGTTGGGCCGCCGGGGCGATGGTATAGTACTTTGCTGAGCTGGGTTGGAGTTGGGCGCCCGGCAGTCCTCGGGCCGGCTCGACCGATTCGGGGACAACCAAAAAAGTAAAAAACAACTGAAACATGGGTAAGATGGAAAAGGCAGTCCTTAAGTCCTGCTCTCGGGTGTCGGTTGTTCCTCGATTTTCTTTAAAAGGAAGATAAATATGTTCGCTTGCCTAACTGTAAAACGGGCGGAGGAGTTTCGCTTTCCACGGTCGCTCCGTCTCGGAGCTGGAGGCGCCCCTCTTGTTCTTTCTTGCCTATTGAGCATCGATCATATAGTAGGTGTTGTCGCTGAGAGCTTTGTTGATGATGAACGGGCCCTCCCATAGGGCGGACAGCTTGTGCTGGCCGGCTGTCCGTTGGATCAGCCGGAGCACAAGGTCACCCTCTCGGAATGACAGAGGCTTGATCCAGCGGCTATGGTAGCGGCGCAAGCCCTGCTGATAGATGGCGGTTCTGGACAGCGCCAGCTTGCGTGCCTCCTCGAGGAGGTCGACGTTGTCTTTTGTGGCCTCTTTGGCGTTACCCTCGGTGTACAAGGTGACCCAAGGCGAATCGAACTCGACGTCGGTGGGGATGATCGCCTCGGCCCCATACACCAAGAAGAATGGGGTGAAGCCGGTCGATCAGTTGGGCGTGGTTCGCAGCCCCATAGCACCGCCGGTACTTCCTCGACCCAGCCGTCGGCTGAGCGCTCGAGTGGCTCATTCAGCCTGGGTTTGAGGCCGGCCAGGATGAGGCCATTTGCCCGCTCCGCCTGGACGTTTGACTGCGGGTCGGCCACAAAAGCGAGGTCCAGCCAGATTCCATGCTCGCTGCAGTAGCGGGCGAGCGCGCCCTTGGCAAAGTTGGTTCCGATGTGGGTGATGATGCTAATGGGGATGTTGTAGCAGACGGCTATGTCGTTGATGTACGTGATGACCATCAGGCGATCGAGCTTCTTGATTGGCCTCGCCTCGGTCCACTTTGTGAACTTGTCGACTTCCACCAAGAGATGTGTCGCGCCACCTCAGGCAGTTTTGAACGGGCCCACCATGTCCAACCCCCACACGACAAAGGGACAAATGAGGGGGGTGGTTTGCAGGGCCGCAGCCGGCTATTGGCTGCATGCTTTGAAATGTTGGCACCATTGCACTTGTCAACTAGTGCCTTGGCGTCCTTCAGGGCGCACAATCAATAGAAACCATGGCGGAACGCCTTGGCCACCAAGAAGCGTCAAGCGGCATCGTGTCCACACTCGCCTTGGTGGATGTCGAGGAGGATCTCGCGGACTTGTCCGGCTCGACGCACCGTTGGAACATGCTCGTCACGCTGTGATACATCACAAACGTATCTATAATTTGTGCTTGTTCCATGATCTTTTGGGTTACATTGTTATATGTTTTTCTACACTTTTATATCATTTTACACATATTTGGACTAACCCACTAACTCAATGCACCCAGTGCCAGTTTCTGTCCGCTGATGTCTTTTTTGCAGGGGCTTTTACCCAATTTTCCGAAGCCCGAAAAAATACAAAAAAATATTTAAAAAAATCAGCGAAACAGAAGCTTTGGGATCACCGAAGGTAGCCCTGGGTGTGCCCAACCTCCCAGGCGGCCTGCTGGCGCGGTCAGGGCCTAGGCCGCGCCAGGAGGTCGCCTGGGTGGGCCCAACCTCCTCCGGTGCCCTCCTTTGTCCTATATTTAGTGTTCCATGAGAAAACCCTCGCAGACTTTCTGGAATCGCGAATTTCTCCATCGTTCCGCCACCGCGGCGCTTCCAAGATCAGGAGCGTCAAGAGACCTCTTCCTGGCACCCGCCATGGACGCTTGCTGGATGTGCCGTGAGTAATTTCCCTTGGACCATGAGTTATTACCAATAGCTATGTGATGTCTTCTCTCCAATCTTGTGCGTCAATGGTTAGTCCTTGTGAGATGCCCTACATGATCAAGGCATCTATGTAATTCTCTTGCTTTTGTTATACTCGGTTTGTTGTGATTAGATGGATTATGAGATTATGTTCAGATTCTTATGAGTTATATATTTGATTATCCTTTTATGTTATGTTCCTTAGTGATTCTTGCATGCTCTCCATTGCTTTTTATTGCTTTGGCCAAGTAGTAGATCGTAACTCCAAGAGGGAGCGTTATGCATGATTGTGGGTTCAGTCCTCTCGATGTCTAGCTTGAATGACAAAAACATGAGACTAGGGGATGTGCTTGTTGCCACTAGGGAGAAAACAACGGTGCTTGTGACCACGGTTTCAAGGATTGTTTACCTTACGCATAGTTCGTTAATGCAGTTGTCCGTTGCTTTGAGTTTACACTTTGGGTGGGGCTCGCAACTTAATACCGGAGAGATGTCCTCGATAGATATATCAAGGTGGATGATTACTAAGTAGATGCTGATGAATAAACGGTCTACTTGTCTTGGCATACTGCCCATTACTATTGAACCTCATACTATCAAGGAGCATAATTAGCACTGCGGTGCGATCATAATTCTGTCAATTGCCCAACTGTGATTTGTTTACCCTAGCATAGTTGTTTCTCGTCTTTTAGAAGAGAGACATCACTAGTGAACATCATGTGACTCCGGTCCATATCACCATCATTGCTTACACCTCCACTATTTACCGCTTTATTTACTTTTCCGTTGCAATAACTATTACCTTCTCGCTTGTGTTTTGATCCTTGGCAAACTACAAGGCCGGAGAGATTGACAACCTCTCTGTACTCGTTGGGAGCAAAGTTATTTGTTGTGTATGTAGGTCCACGTCTTGTGCTAGCGCCAGGGTGGAAGACACCTACTTGTTGATCCTAGGAGTCCTCCTGGTTCGATAAACCTTACACTCTCCGTGTAAGGGAAATTTGTTGCTGACTACATCTCCACCTTCCACTTGGGGTATCCAATAAGGGGCGAGAAGCATATACATCACCTCGTCATCAAGCGAATTTCTGGCGCCGTTGCCGGGGACTCCACTCTTCAAGATAGGGGAGTTGCACACTATGTTTTACCTTTTCTTTTTGTCTTGTTAGTTTGCATTCTAGTTTTGGCTTTAGAGTCCTATACCAAAAACCACAAAAAAAATTGTTGCTTTGCTCTTGCTTGTTGCCGCTGCTATGGGTTCCACTGAGAACACCAAGTTGTGTGACTTCACTAGTCACAACAACTAACACTTTATCTGCACTCCTATTGCTGCTCCTGCCACTGAGGCCACGTCCTATGAGATTAAACCTGCTTTTTTGTACCTAGTTATGAAAGATCAATTCTCGAGTGTTGGAGATGATGCTGCCTTGCACTTGGACAATTTTGTTGAGCTCTGTGATATGCAAAAATATAAAGAAGTAGATGGTGATATTGATAAACTTAAGCTTTCTTCCTTTCTCCTTGAGAGGAGGAGCCAAGTGTGGCTTCAATCTTTGCCTAGGAATAGCATAGATTCTTGGGATAAGTGCAAAGATGCTTTTATTGGGAAGTATTACCTGCCTGCTAAGATTATCCAGTTGAGGAGTAACATTATGAATTTTAGGCAACTGGATAATGAACATGTTGCTCAAGCTTGTGAATGTATGAAATCTCTTGTTAAGAATTTCCCTACTCAAGGTTTGACTACTTGGATGGTTATCCAAACTTTCTATGCAAGATTGAACTTTACCTCGCGGAATGTGTTAGACTCGGCCGCGGGAGGAACCTTTATGTCAACTACACTTGGTGCTGCCACAAAGCTATTGGATGAGATGATGACAAATTATTCTCAATGGCACACCGAGAGAGCTCCAACAGGTAGGAAGGTAAACACTGTTGAGGAGATCTCCTCCCTTAATGATAAGGTTGACATGATTATGACTCTACTCACTAAGGAAGCTCCTATTGATCCTTATGATGTTCCTTTAAATTCTTTGGTTGCTCAAGAGAGAGAGCAATTGGATGTTAATTTTATTTCTAGGAACAACTTCAACAACAATGCTTATAGGAGTAATTTTGGTAGCAATCTAGACCGTTCCCATCCAACAACTATGGGAACAACAACAATTATCTTAGCACCACAAACTCCACTTCTGAATTAGAGAGCATTCTTAAGAATTTTATCACTTCTCAAAAAGCCTTCAACAAGAGTGTAGAAGAGAAACTAGGCAAATTAGATAGTCTCTCTTTGAAGGTGGCCAACATACCTGAAGATGTAGAGATGCTTAAAATAAGAACTTCCCGACTTGAGGAAAGGATGTTGGGGATCGTTGCATGGGAAATGAAAATTTTCCTACGCGCACGAAGACCTATCATGGTGATGTCCATCTACGAGAGGGGATGTGTGATCTACGTACCCTTGTAGACCGTACAGAAGAAGCGTTAGTGAATGCGGTTGATGTAGTGGAACGTCCTCATGTCCCTCGATCCGCCCCGCGAACTGTCCCGCGATCAGTCCCACGATCTAGTGCCGAACGGACGGCATCTCCGCGTTCAACACACGTACAGCTCGACGATGATCTCGGCCTTCTTGATCCAGCAA
Organism: Hordeum vulgare subsp. vulgare; assembly: GCF_904849725.1. Lineage (NCBI taxonomy): Eukaryota > Viridiplantae > Streptophyta > Magnoliopsida > Poales > Poaceae > Hordeum > Hordeum vulgare. The sequence continues at coordinate 548,196,833 of NC_058521.1, read as the reverse complement.
GAGAGACGGAGAGGTAGAAGAGTTCTCCAGCAGCGTGACGGCGCTCCGGAGGTTGGTGATGATCTTGTCTCAGCAGGGCTCCGCCCGAGCTCCGCAGAAACGCGATCTACAGGTAAAACCGTGGAGATATGTGGTCGGGCTGCCGTGGCAAAGTTGTCTCAAATCAGCCCTAAAACCCCACTATATATAGGAGAGGGAGGGGGAGCCTTGCCTTGGTGTCCAAGAACCCCCAAGGGGTCGGCCGAGCCAAGGGGGGAAGGATTCCCCTCCCAAACCGAGTCCTACTTGGTTTGGAAGGTGGAGTCCTTCTTCCCTTTCCCACCTCCTCCTTTTTTTCCTTTCCTCTTTGATTTTCTTCCCAATGCGCATAGGCCTCTCTTGGGCTGTCCCACAAGCCAACTAAGCTCTAGTACGGCACCCCAAACACCTATGGGCTTCCCCGGGGTGGGTGGGGCCCCCCCGGTGAACTCCTGGAACCCATTCATCATTCCCGGTACATTCCCGGTAACTCCGAAAAACCTTCCGGTAATCAAATGAGGTCATCCTATATATCAATCTTCGTTTCCGGACCATTCCGGAAACCCTCGTGACGTCCGTGATCTCATCCGGGACTCCGAACAACATTCGGAAACCAACCATATAACTCAAATACGCGTAAAACAACGTCGAACCTTAAGTGTGCAGACCCTGCGGGTTCGAGAACTATGTAGACATGACCCGAGAGACTCCTCGGTCAATATCCAATAGCGGGACCTGGATGCCCATATTGGATCCTACATATTCTATGAATAACTTATCGTTTTAACCTCAGTGTCAAGGATTCATATAATCCCGTATGTCATTCCCTTTGTCCTTCGGTATGTTACTTGCCCGAGATTCGATCGTCAGTATCCGCATACCTATTTCAATTTCGTTTACCGGCAAGTCTCTTTACTCGTTCTGTAATACAAGATCCCACAACTTACACTAAGTCACATCGCTTGCAAGGCTTGTGTGTGATGTTGTATTACCGAGTGGGCCCCGAGATACCTCTCCGTCACACGGAGTGACAAATCCCAGTCTTGATCCATACTAACTCAACGAACACCTTCGGAGATACCTGTAGAGCATCTTTATAGTCACCCAGTTACGTTGCGACGTTTGATACACACAAAGCATTCCTCCGGTGTTAGTGAGTTATATGATCTATGGTCATAGGAACAAATACTTGACACGCAGAAAACAGTAGCAACAAAATGACACGATCAACATGCTACGTCTATTAGTTTGGGTCTAGTCCATCACATGATTATCCTAATGACGTGATCCAGTTATCAAGCAACAACACCTTGTTTATAATCAGAAGATACTGACTATCTTTGATCAACTGGCTAGCCAACTAGAGGCTTGCTAGGGACAGTGTTTTGTCTATGTATCCACACATGTAAATGAGTCTTCATTCAATACAATTATAGCATGGATAATAAACGATTATCTTGATAAAGGAATTATAATAATAACTATATTTATCATTGCCTCTAGGGCATAATTCCAACAGTCTCCCACTTGCACTAGAGTCAATAATCTAGCCCTCACATCATCATGCGAATTACATTGTAATAAATCTAACACCCATACAGTTCTGGTGTTGATCATGCTTTGCCCGTGGAAGAGGTTTAGTCAGCGGGTCTGCTACATTCAGATCCGTGTGCACTTTGCATATAATTACGTCCTCCCCTTCGACGTCGTCGCGGATGAGGTTGAAGCGTCGTTTGATGTGTCTGGACTTCTTGTGAAACCGTGGTTCCTTTGCTAGGGCAATGGCACCCATGTTGTCACAGAACAAGGTTATTGGATTCAGTGCGCTTGGCAACACTCCATGATCCGTCATGAATTGCTTCATCCAGACACCCTCCTTAGCTACCTCCGAGGCAGCCATGTACTCCGCTTCACATGTAGAATATGCTACGACGCTCTGCTTGGAACTGCACCAGCTTACCGCACCCCCATTAAGAATAAATACGTATCCGGTTTGCGACTTAGAGTCGTCCGGATCTGTGTCAAAGCTTGCATCGACGTAACCTTTTATGGCGAGCTCTTCGTCACCTCCATATACGAGAAACATCTCCTTAGTACTTTTCAGGTACTTCAGGATATTCTTGACCGCCGTCCAGTGATCCACTCCTGGATTACTCTGGAATCTACCTGTCATACTTATGGCCAGGCTAACATCCGGTCTAGTGCACAGCATTGCATACATGATAGAACCTATGGTTGAAGCATAGGGGACGGAGCGCATATTCTCTCTATCTTCAATAGTTGCTGGGCACTGAGTCTTACTCAATCTCGTACCTTGTAAAACTGGCAAGAACCCTTTCTTGGATTGTTCCATTTTGAACCTCTTCAAAACTTTATCAAGGTATGTGCTTTGTGAAAGTCCTATCAGGCGTTTTGATCTATCCCTATAGATCTTAATGCCTAGAATGTAAGCAGCTTCTCCTAGGTCCTTCATAGAGAAACTTTTATTCAAGTAATCCTTTATGCTCTCCAAAAACTCTACGTTGTTCCCAATCAGCAATATGTCATCGACACATAATATTAGAAACGCCACAGAGCTCCCACTCACTTTCTTGTAAATATAAGATTCTCCAACCACTTGTATAAACCCAAATGCTTTGATCACCTCATCAAAGCGTTTGTTCCAACTCCGAGATGCTTGCACCAGTCCATAAATGGATCGCTGGAGCTTGCACACCTTGTTAGCATTCTTAGGATCGACAAAACCTTCGGGTTGCATCATATACAATTCTTCCTTAAGGAAACCGTGAAGGAACGCCGTTTTGACATCCATCTGCCAGATTTCATAATCGAAAAATGCAGCTATTGCTAACATGATTCTGACGGACTTAAGCATCGCTACGGGTGAGAATGTCTCATCGTAGTCAACTCCTTGAACTTGTGAAAAACCCTTTGCCACAAGTCATGCTTTATAAACGGTCACATTGCCGTCAGCGTCTGTCTTCCTCTTAAAGATCCATTTGTTCTGAATAGCCTTGCGGCCCTCAGGCAGTACTTCCAAAGTCCACACTTTGTTCTCATACATGGATCCTATCTCGGACTTCATGGCTTCTAGCCATTTGTTGGAATCTGGGGCCACCATTGCTTCTTCATAATTTGCAGGTTCATTGTTGTCCAACAACATGATTGATAAGACGGGATTACCGTACCACTCTAGAGCACCACATGGTCTCGTCGACCTGCGTGGTTCGACAGAAACTTGAACCGGAGTTTCATGATCATTATCATTAACTTCCTCCTCAAGCGGCATCTTAAGGACAGAGGTTTCCCCTTGCCCTGCGCCACCATCCAGAGGGATGAGAGGTTCGACAACCTCGTCAAGTTCTATCTTCCTCCCACTCAATTCTCTCGAGAGAAACTCCATCTCGAGAAAATCTCCATTTTTAGCAACAAACACTTTGCCCTCGGATTTGAGATAGAAGGTGTACCTAACTGTCTCTTTTGGGTAACCTATGAAGACGCACCTTTCCGCTTTGGGTTCTAGCTTTTCAGGCTGAAGCTTTTTGACATAAGCATCACATCCCCAAACTTTAAGAAACGACAACTTTGGCCTTTTGCCATACCACAGTTTGTATGGTGTCGTCTCAACGGATTTTGATGGTGCCCTATTTAAAGTGAATGCGGCTGTTTCTAATGCATAACCCCAAAACGATAACGGCAAATCGGTAAGAGACATCATAGATCGCACCATCTCTAATAAAGTACGATTACGACGTTCGGATACACCATTACGCTGTGCTGTTCCAGGCGGTGTCAACTGTGAAACAATTTCACATTGTCTTAAGTGAGCACCAAACTCGAAACTCAGATATTCACCCCCACGATCAGACCGTAGGAACTTGATCTTCTTGTTATGATGATTTTCAACTTCACTCTGAAATTGCTTGAACTTTTCAAATGTTTCAGACTTGTGCTTCATTAAGTAGACATAACCATATCTACTCAAATCGTCAGTGAAGGTGAGAAAATAACGATATCCGCCGCGTGCCTCTACGCTCATCGGACCACACACATCGGTATGTATGATTTCCAACAAGTCACTTGCACGCTCCATTGTTCCGGAGAACGGAGTTTTAGTCATCTTGCCCATGAGGCATGGTTCGCACGTGTCAAGTGAATCAAAGTCAAGTGACTCCAAAACTCCATCGGCGTGGAGTTTCTTCATGCGCTTTACACCAACATGACCTAAGCGGCAGTGCCACAAAAATATGGCGCTATCATTGTTAACTCTAACTCTTTTGGTCTCAGTGTTATTTATGTGTGTATCGCTATCAAGATTCAATATGAACAATCCTCTCACATTGGGTGCATGACCATAAAAGATGTTACTCATAGAAATAGAACAACCATTATTCACTGACTTAAAAGAGTAACCGTCTTGCAATAAAAGAGATCCACATATAATGTTAATGCTCAACGCAGGCACTAAATAACAATGATTCAAGTTCATAACTAATCCTGATGGTAACTGAAGTGAAACTGTGCCGACGGCGATTGCATCAACCTTGGAACCATTTCCTACGCGCATCGTCACTCCATCTTTCGCCAGCCTTCGTCTATTCCGCAGTTCCTGTTTCGAGTTGCAAATATGAGCAACAGAACCGGTACCGAATACCCAGGAACTACTACGAGAGCCAGTTAAGTACACATCAATAACATGTATATCAAATATACCTGATTTTTCCTTGGCCGCCTTCTTATCTGCCAGATACTTGGGGCAATTGCGCTTCCAGTGACCCATACCCTTGCAATAGTAACACTCTGTTCCAGGCTTAGGTCCAGCTTTGGCGTTTCTTCGTCGGATTGGCAACAGGCTTGCCGCTCTTCTTTGAATTTCCCTTCTTGCCTTTGACATTTCTCTTGAAACTAGTGGTCTTATTCACCATCAACACTTGATGCTCTTTACGGAGTTCAAACTCTGCGACTTTCAGCATCGCAAACAACTCGCCGGGAGCCATGTTCATCCCTTGCATGTTGTAGTTCAACACAAAGCCTTTATAGCTTGGCGACAGTGATTGAAGGATTCTGTCAGTGATAGCCTCTTGCGGGAGTTCAATCCCCAGCTCAGCTAGACGGTTTGAGTACCCAGACATTTTGAGCACATGTTCACTGACAGACGAGTTCTCCTCCATCTTGCAAGCATAGAATTTATCGGAGGTCTCATACCTCTCGATCCGGGCATTCTTCTGAAAGATAAACTTCAACTCCTGGAACATCTCAAATGCTCCATGACAGTCAAAGCGACGTTGAAGTCCCGGTTCTAAGCCATACAAGACTGCACATTGAACTACTGAGTAGTCCTCCTTACGTGCTAACCAAGCGTTCTTAACATCCTGATCAGCCGTAGCGGGTGGTTCATCTCCTAGCGCAGCATTAAGGACATAATCCTTCTTCCCAGCTTGTAAGATTAGCTTAAGATTACGAGCCCAGTCTACAAAGTTGCTTCCACCATCTTTCAACTTAGCTTTCTCTAGGAACGTATTAAAATTCAGGGTGACTGTCGCGTGAGCCATGATCTACAACACAAATATATTCAAAGTGGACTTAGACTATGTTCAAGATAATTAGAGTTTAAGTTAATCAAATTATTCGCTAAACTCCCACTCAAAAAGTACATCTCTCTAGTCATTTGACTGGTTCATGATCCACTTACACTAGCTCAAGTCCGATCATCACGTGAGTTGAGTATAGTTTCAGTGGTAAGCATCTCAATGCTAATCATATCATCTATATGATTCATGATCGACCTTTCGGTCTCATGTGTTCCGAGGCCATGTCTGCACATGCTAGGCTCGTCAAGCTTAACCCGAGTGTTCCACGTGCGCAACTGTTTTGCACCCGTTGTATGTGAACGTTGAGTTTATCACACCCGATCATCACGTGGTGTCTCGAAACGACGAACTGTAGCAACGGTGCACAGTGGGGAGAACACAATTTCGTCTTGAAATTTTAGTGAGACATCACCTCATAATGCTACCGTCGTTCTAAGCAAAATAAGGTGCATAAAAGGATTAACATCACATGCAATTCATAAGTGACATGATATGGCCATCATCACGTGCTTCTTGATCTCCATCACCAAAGCACCGGCACGATCTTCTTGTCACCGGCGCCACACCATGATCTCCATCAACGTGTTGCCATCGGGGTTGTCGTGCTACTCATGCTATTACTACTAAAGCTACATCCTAGCAAAATAGTAAACGCATCTGCAAGCACAAACGTTAATTATAAAGACAACCCTATGGCTCCTGCCGGTTGTCGTACCATCGACATGCAAGTCGATATTATCTATTACAACATGATCATCTCATACATCCAATATATCACATCACATCGTTTGGCCATATCACATCACAAGCATACCCTGCAAAAACAAGTTAGACGTCCTCTAATTTTGTTGTTTGCATGTTTTACGTGGTGACCATGGGTATCTAGTAGGATCGCATCTTACTTACGCAAACACCACAACGGAGATAAATGAGTTGCTATTTAACCTCATCCAAGGGCCTCCTCGGTCAAATCCGATTCAACTAAAGTTGGAGAAACTGACACCTGCCAGTCATCTTTGAGCAACGGAGTTACTCGTAGCGATGAAACCAGTCTCTCGTAAGCGTACGAGTAATGTCGGTCCGAGCCGCTTCGATCTAACAATACCGCGGAATCAAGAAAAGACTAAGGAGGGCAGCAAAACGCACATCACCGCCCACAAAAACTTTTGTGTTCTACTCGAGGGGACATCTACACATGAACCTAGCTCATGATGCCAGTGTTGGGGATCGTCGCATGGGAAACGAAAATTTTCCTACGCGCAAGAAGACCTATCATGGTGATGTCCATCTACGAGAGGGGATGTGTGATCTACGTACCCTTGTAGACCGTACAGAAGAAGCATTAGTGAACGCGGTTGATGTAGTGGAACGTCCTCACGTCCCTCGATCCGCCCCGCGAACCGTCCCGCGATCAGTCCCACGATCTAGTGCCGAACGGACGGCACCTCCGCGTTCAGCACACGTACAGCTCGACGATGATCTCGGCCTTCTTGATCCAGCAAGAGAGACAGAGAGGTAGAAGAGTTGTCCGGCAGCGTGACGGCGCTCCGGAGGTTGGTGATGATCTAATCTCAGCAGGGCTCCGCCCGAGCTCCGCAGAAACGCGATCTACAGGTAAAACCGTGGAGATATGTGGTCGGGCTGCCATGGCAAAGTTGTCTCAAATCAGCCCTAAAACCCCACTATATATAGGAGAGGGAGGGGGGAGCCTTGCCAAGGGGGGAAGGATTCCCCTCCCAAACTGAGTCCTACTTGGTTTGGAAGGTGGAGTCCTTCTTCCCTTTCCCACCTCCTCCTTTTTTTTTCCTTTCCTCTTTGATTTGCTTCCCAATGTGCATAGGCCTCTCTTGGGCTGTCCCACCAGCCCACTAAGGGCTGGTGCGGCACCCCAAACACCTATGGGCTTCCCCGGTGAACTCCCGGAACCCATTCGTCATTCCCGGTACATTCCCGGTAACTCCGAAAAACCTTCCGATAATCAAATGAGGTCATCCTATATATCAATCTTCATTTCAGGACCATTCTAGAAACCCTCGTGACGTCCATGATCTCATCCGGGACTCCGAACAACATTCGGTAACCAACCATATAACTCAAATACGCATAAAACAACGTCGAACCTTAAGTGCGCAGACCCTGCGGGTTCGAGAACTATGTAGACATGACTCGAGAGACTCCTCGATCAATATCCAATAGCGGGACCTGGATGCCCATATTGGATCCTACATATTCTACGAAGAACTTATCGTTTGAACCTCAGTGTCAAGGATTCATATAATCCCGTATGTCATTCCCTTTGTCCTTCGGTATGTTACTTGCCCGAGATTCGATCGTCAGTATCCGCATACCTATTTCAATTTCGTTTACCGGCAAGTCTCTTTACTCGTTCTGTAATACAAGATCCCACAACTTACACTAAGTCACATCGCTTGCAAGGCTTGTGTGTGATGTTGTATTACCGAGTGGGCCCCGAGATACCTCTCCGTCACACGGAGTGACAAATCCCAGTCTTGATCCATACTAACTCAATGAACACCTTCGGAGATACCTCTAGAGCATCTTTATAGTCACCCAGTTACGTAGCGACGTTTGATACACACAAAGCATTCCTCCGGTGTTAGTGAGTTATATGATCTCATGGTCATAGGAACAAATACTTGACACGCAGAAAACAGTAGCAACAAAATGACACGATCAACATGCTACGTCTATTAGTTTGGGTCTAGTCCATCACGTGATTCTCCTAATGACGTGATCCAGTTATAAAGCAACAACACCTTGTTCATAATCAGAAGACACTGACTATCTTTGATCAACTGGCTAGCCAACTAGAGGCTTGCTAGGGACAGTGTTTTGTCTATGTATCCACACATGTAAATGAGTCTTCATTCAATACAATTATAGCATGGATAATAAACGATTATCTTGATACAGGAATTATAGTAATAACTATATTTATTATTGCCTCTAGGGCATAATTCCAACAAAGGAACACCAGACCCATGAATGCTATCCAAGTCCAAATTAATGAGAACATAAGAATGCTAGCCAAACTTAAAGAGAGATGGGCTAGAGAAAAGGAAGAGGAAGAGAGAATTAAGAGCCTTCCTACACACACTACCATTGCTACTATACAAGTGGTTGAGCATCTCAAAACTTTTAGCACCCATCGCACTCCTAGTCCAAGTGGACCCATTAATGGTGATGCTAATACCTCACCTATGGGACAAGAAGGTCATATGAACTTAGAGACTACCAAAATAATGAGCTTATATGACAGTACTACCACTTTAATTAATGGTAGTAACCTTGATTTTGACAATTGTAGTCTCTCCGAAGTCATCACATTTTTGCAAAGAATGGCTAAAGACCCCCACACTAGCACACTTAATATTGCCTTCACCGAGCATATTACCAATGCTCTTATCAAAGCTAGGGAGGAGAAGCTCAAGCTAGATACTTCTATTCCTAGGAAGCTAGAAGATGGTTGGGATCCTATGGTCAAAATAAAATTGAATAATATCTCTTGCTTTGATTTGTGTGTTGTTGGAGCTAGTGCCTGTGTTATGCCCAAAAGAATGTACGATATGATTGATTGGAAACCTTATGATCCATGTTCTTTTGGTGTTCGTCTTGTTGATTCTTCCATAAAGAAACCTTTAGGGAGAATTGATGATGTACTTATTATTGTCAATGATATTTATGTGCCCGTTGATTTTCTTATTATGGACATTCAATGTGATCATTCATGTCCAATTATTTTGGGACGTCCTTTTCTCCGCACCGTTGGTGCTATCATTGACATGAAAGAGGGAATTATTAAATTCCAATTTCCTCTTAAAAAGGGAATGGAACACTTACCTAGAAATAAGATTAAGTTACCTTATGAGTCCGTTACACGGGCAAGCTATTCTTTTGGAGTTGATAACGCTTGATCTTATTGCACTATGCCTAGCTCAAAGGCATAAAAGAAAGTGTTTGTTGGGAGGCAACTCAATATGTTTTCACTTTATGATTTAGTGGTCTTGATGTGTGTTACTACTGTAGCAACATCATGATATCTTTATTATTAAGCTTTGTGCCAAGTTATAGCCTCCGATTGCAAGAAACTTCAAAAATTGTGACATGCTGTCCAGAAACAGATTATGTCTTCTTGACGTAAAAAATCTCCAAAACTCACCAGATCATCTTTTTGATCTGAATATTTTTTACACCATGCTATATATAATTTTCTTTCTGGCATATGTTCTGAGTTTTTTTGTTTGAGTTGCAGAAGTACCCCGAATAAATTATTTACTACTTGTTGTTCTGTTTTTCACAGATTCTGACATCTTTTGTGTTTTCATTGTTTTGAGAATCCTAATCTTGCTTTTTATTTGCAAAAACCCTTTGGCATTCATGAGAAGCAGTAGCTTTTCATGAATATCTATATTTCCAGCAGGTATTGAATTATTTTATTAAGGGAACTAACCAATCTAATCAGCTTATGATGAGTTTTGTATGAAGGGAGTTTTCAAGTATTGCGATGGGAGAGATGATGAAAGAAGATAAAGAAGTGTCAAACGCTCAAGCTTGGGGATGCCCCCATGCACCCCAAGAAATATTCAAGGAGACTCAAGCATCTAAGCTTGGGGATTCCCCCGTGCATCCCCTTGTCTATCAACAATCATCAGGTCATCCATCTCCATGCTATATTTTTATCACTTCATATGATATGTGCTATGCTTGGAGCATCCCTGTATTTTCTTTTTAGTTTTGTTTTAGTTTTGTTTGCTGGTCATAACAAGTAGGAAACTAGCCTACCTTGTTTGGGAAAGAGACACACCATTCCACTTCAGAACACGACATAGCTTTTCAGCCTTATCTTCTTTTTGTGTTCTTCATCTTTTCGTAGCTATTGTCATGCTTAGCGCTTAGTTTTCATGCTTATCTTTTTAAGAGCTATTATTTAGGTTGGTTTTGGAACTCTCTTGAGTTATCATGATTATCTTGTTTAGAGAGTTGGCTTTTTGCACTGAGTTGTGTTGCTTGCATAAGTAGGTAATTGAGGTTGCTATTTAAGTACAGTAGTAACTTGCAATAGTTTTGAGGTACTGATTTGAGTAATGTTTGGACTATTGGTGCCAAGAGCTTGAGCCTATTAGTGATAGGTTTGGTATTTTGGGAAATCTGCGTGTTTTTCAAAAACTAAAAATTAGTTGAGAACTCTAGCTACTAAATTGATCGCTAACCTCTGGAGGGGTTGGAATATATAGAGTACCGTCACGTTACCATGAGTCGAGGATGCGCAAGGATAACCAAACCCCCAAAACATTCCTCCTCGAGGTACTTATCTCTTTATGAATTTCCTAACTAGATAGAGAGTTACCGATAATAAGTGTATGAGTTCTTTGGACTAATGTGAGTATTTGATTGTTGGCACTTCCACCATCCATATTATGCTAGCCTCTTCAGTACCGTGCATTGCCCTTTCTCATATTGAGAGTTGGTGCAAACTCCGCCGGTGCATCCAAACCCATGACATGATACACTGTCATACATAAGCCTCATTATATCTTTCCTCAAAACAGCCACCATACCTACTACCTATTAAGGCATTTCCATAGCCTTTCCGAGATACATTGCCATGTAACATCCATGATCTCATGACTCGATCTTCATGCGATACATGCTTTTTCTTGATCATAGAGACGCATGCTTGTTGGGCCTTGCCCTCATTACTGCTACATGACGCGCTAGTATCATTGCATATCCTGTTACACTGGCAGAGGCATACATTTGCATACATCAAGATAGTTTTCACTTGTCTTTATGTTGAGTACTTCTTATAAAGTGTGATGATTTTTCTTTCTATTCATGTAAAATATGGAGTGTTGCCCTTAAGTGAGGAAAAGATCCCAAAGAGGACAAACAAAAGATCCCAAAGAGGACAAATGAGAGATAAAAAGAAAGAGCCAAAGAGGCCAGAAAGAAATAAAAAAAGAGAAAAAAAGAAGATAAATAAAAAGAGAGAAGGGGGCAACACTACTATTCCTTTTGAAAGGCACACACTCGTACTCCATTACTATATTGGTACTACATAGAGATTACCATTCATGCATAACTATGTGGGGATCCTTACACTATAGAACTTGGTTTGCATATTCCAATGATGAGTCTCCTCAAATGAGCTCCATGTCTTCATGAGCAAACAATTTGGATGCACCCCCACTAGTTCCATTGGAGATCTTACCTTAGCTCATATGTGCACCCGTTACATGGCAATCCCTACTCCTCACATCATATATCTCATTTGGCTTTCTCTCGCCTATCGTTGTCCTCATTGATGTGAGCCTTTTACACCTTTTTGTCTTCCTTCCCCATAATTATTCTATTTGCCATCCTAAGTGCCAACATATCTTGCTTACGCTCATCCATTGCATGAGTGCTCAAAATCTAAAGGCAGAGGATCATTTTGACTTGTAGCTGGCAAGTAGTCTGGGGATGAGTCAAAATAGGATTCCGAAGGAGACTAAGTGTGAGGTTTAGTAGATTGAATTCTCATTTTTTTTTTAAACTATCTTCTGAACCCATCTCCCACTTCTTGCACGCAAACACCATTTGGAGACATTCGACTCACGAACAGCGAGAGCTCTTGCACCTTTATGTTCTTACTTTGCTAAATTTAATACGAAATATAGACTCTTGCTTGTTATTGTCTTGACTTGAATTGCATATCTCACTTGCTTTACTTTGAAGTTCTTATATGTGTGTTAGCACATCACTACAGAAATTATTGTGTTATCATTTATCTACTTGAGGACGAGTAGAAATTAAGCTTGGGGATGCTGATACGTCCCAAACGTATCTATAATTTCTGCTTGCTCTATGATCTTTTGGGTGACATTGTTATATGTTTTACTACACTTTTATATCATTTTACACATATTTGGACTAACCCACTAACTCAGTGCACCCAGTGCGAGTTTCTGTCTGATGATGTCTTTTTTGCAGGGGCTTTTACCCAATTTTCCTAAGCCCGAAAAAATCCAGAAAAATATATAAAGAAATCAGCGAAACAGAAGCTTCGGGATCACCGAAGGAGGGACACACGGGGGCCAGGGGCCTCCTAGTCGGCCTGCTGGCGTGGCCAGGGCCCAGGCCGCGCCAGGAGGTTTAGTGTTTTGTGAGGAAACCCTCGCAGACTTTCTAGAATCACGAATTTCTCCATCGTTCCGCTACCGCAGCGCTTCCAAGATCGGGAGCGTTAGGAGACCTCTTCTCGGACCCTACCAGGGGGAGGATTGACCTCCGGGAGCTTCTCCACCGCCATGGACGCTTCCCGGATGTACCGTGAGTAGTTTCCCTTGGACCATCATCCCATTACCAGTAGCTATGTGATGTCTTCTCTCGAATCTTGTGCTTCAATGATTAGTCCTTGTGAGCTGTCCTACATGATCAAGGCATCTATGTAATTCTCTTCCTTTTGCTATGCTCGGTTTGTTGGGATCCGATGGATTATGAGATTATGTTCAGATTGTTATGAGTTATATATTTGATTACCCTTTTATATTATGTTCCTTGGTGATTCTTGCATGTTGTCCGTTGCTTTTTACTGCTTTGGCGAAGTAGTAGATCGTAACTCCAAGAGGGAGCGTTATGCATGATTGTGGGTTCGGGCCCCTCAATGTCTAGCTTGAGTGACAGAAACATGAGACTAGGGGATGTGCTTGTTGCCACTAGGGAGAAAACAATGGTGCTTGTGACCAAGCTTGCAAGGATTGTTTACCTTACGCATAGTTTGTTAATGCAGTTGACCGTTGTTGCGTGTTTACACTTTAGGTGGCGCTCGCAACATCATATCGGAGAGATGTTCTGGATAGATATCTCAAGGTGGATGATTAGTAAGTAGATATTAATGAATAAACGGTCTACTTGTCTTGGTGCACTGCCCATTACTATTGAACCTCATACTATCAAGGAGCATAATTAGCATCGCGGTGCAATCATAATTTTGTCAATTGCCCAACTATGATTTGTTTACCCTAGCTTAGTTGTTTATCGTCTTTTGGGAGAGAGACATCACTAGTGAACATCATGTGACTCCGGTCCATATCACCATCATTGCTTACACCTACACTATTTACCGCTTTATTTACTTTTCCGTTGCAATCACTATTACCTTCCCTCTTGTGTTTTGATCCTTTGCAAACTACAAGGCCGGAGAGATTGACAACCTCTCTGTACTCGTTGGGAGCAAAGTTATGTGTTGTTTGTGCATGTCCTCGTCTTCTGCTAGCGCCAGGGTGGAAGACACCTACTTGTTGAGCCTAGGAGTCCTCCTGGTTTGGTAAACCTTACACTCTCCGTGTAAGGGAAATTTGCTGCTGACTACATCTCCACCTTCCACTTGGGTATCCAATGAGGGGCGAGAAGCATATACATCACCTCGTCATCACGCTGCGCTTGACGAGCTCATTGTTGATGATGGTGTAGGTGGCATAGCGTCTTTGGATTTTTCAGGCCTCGACTTCATCTACCGGAAGGGAGTTGTTCTCGATGTAGTCGAGGAAGGGTAGCACACAGGACGGGGCCGTGACCACCGTGAGCATGCCCGCCATGACTGGGTTTGCTGGGGCAGGGTGACTAGCCGGCTGTCGTAGTCCCTGAGTCGGACAGGGCAGTCCCCGAGTCGGCGCCTGCGCAGGACCAGAATCTGGAGACGGTGTGATGGAGGGCTTGCGCAGGTGCTCCAGAGATACACCGCTGGGATTGGTTGCCAGGTCGAGCCGATCTTCGCGTGTGTGTCGGTGGCCTGATTGCTGGCTCAGATGATGTGGTGGAACTTGCAGCCCTCGAAATCGTCGGTCAACTGTTGGACTAGTAAGCGGTAGCTAGCCATGTTTGCGTCTCTCGCATCCCACTCACGACTGAATTGTTGCACCACTAGGTCGGAGTCGTTGAAGCAAAGGATGCGTCGGACGCCGATTTCCCTGGCGAGTCGGAGGTCGTGGCCCGTGGGTGAGCTCTTCGTACTCCTCCATGTTGTTGGACGCAGCAAAGTGGATATGGAGGACGTACTATAGTCAGTCCCCCTTGGGGGACGAGAGGACGATGCCGGCCTCGAGGCCGGTGTGCATCTTCGAGCCGTCTAAGTGCATGCGCCAATGGGTGGAGTCGGGAGGCGACGACAGGTGATTGCAATCTCTGGCGAATGCTAGACGAATGCTGATGACAACAAACCTCCCCTTGCAACGGCACGAGAAGAATGCTGCTTGCACTCCCCGGCAAAGGAACTAGAAGAATGTTGTTGATGGACCACCAGCGCGTGGGTTCGCAGCAGTTTTCGAGAGTAGAGTATTCGACCCAATTTATTGATAAGCCCGTCGGGAGGTGAGAGAATACTCTCGAGTATTAGCAGCTGAATTTGTCAGATTCAACCACACCTGAAAGATTAGTATCTGCAAGCACAGTAGTAACAGCAAAGTAATATGATAACAACGTTGTCAGAAACGATCTGTTGACGGCAGACTATTCCTAATGATTGTATCAATGGCGCTTCCGTTGCCGCATTGACGGAAGTTGTCAGTTCCCGTCAACGACTAGCAAATCAACAGTGTAGCAGGTAGCAGCAGTGTAACAAGTAATAGTAGTGGCAAGGAACAGCAGTAGTGACAGCAGTAGCAAGTAGCAACAGTAGCAAGCGACAGTACTAGCAACAGTAGCAGCAGAGCAAGACAAGTAACAGTAGTAGCAACAGTAGCAGGAGCAGCAGAGCAAGACAAGTAACAGCAGTAGCAACAGTAGTAGCAGCAGCAGAGCAAGACAAGTAACAGCAGTAGTAACAGTAGTAGCAGCAGCAGAGTAAGACAAGTGACAGCAGCAGTAGGACAAACTCGTAGGCAATGAGTCGGTGATTTGTTTGGATGATATTCATCATGCGACAGCTATAACACGGAGAGATATGTGGCTAGCTCCCGTTCGTCAATGTGATGTAGGCATGCATTCCATGTGTCGTCATACGTGCTTAGGGAAAAGAACTTGCATGACATCTATTGTCCATCCCTCCCGTGGCAGCAGGGTCCGAAAGGAAGCTACGGGATATTAAGGTTCTCCTTTTAATAAAGAACCGGACCAACGCATTAGCACTTGGTGAACACATGAACTCCTCAAACTATGGTCATCACCGGGAGTGGTTCCGGTTATTGTCACTCCGGGGTTGCCGGATCATAACACAGAGTAGGTAACTACAACTTGCAAGATCGGATCTAAAACGCACATATATTGGTGACAACATAATAATTTCAGATCTGAAATCATGGCACTCGGGCCCTAGTGACAAGCATTAAGCATGGCAAAGTAGTAGCAACATCAATCTTAAAACATAGTGGATACTAGGGATCAATCCCCATCAAAACTAACTCGATTACATGATAGATCTCATCCTACTCATCACCGCCCAGCGAGCCTACGAATAGATTACTCACGAACGACGAAGAGCTTCATGGAATTGTAGAGGGAAGAAGGTTGATGATGACGATGGTGATGATTTCCCCTCTTCGGAGCCCAAGACGGACTCCAGATCTGCCCTCCAGATGAAGAACAGGTGGTGGCGGCGCCACCGTATCGAAAACGCGATAAAACTTCTCTTTTTATTTTTTCTAGGACGAAAGGCAACTTATAGAGCTGGAATTGGGGGCGGCAGAGCCGTGTGGGCCCCACAAGCCTTCCCACCGCCACCAGGGGGTGGTGGCGGAGCAGGGGCTTGTGGCCCACTAGCCCACCACCTGAGGTGGAACTTGGCGCAGATATTTTTGATATTTTCCAAAACTGCTCCCCGTAAATTTTCATGAAATTTGGAGAACTTTGATTTGTGCACAAAAAGAACACCAAGGCAATTCTGCTGAAAACACCGTCAGTCGAGGTTAGTTCCATTCAAATCATGCAAATTATAGACCAAAACAAGGGCAAAAGAGTTTGGAAAAGTAGATACGATGGAGATGTATCAACTCCCCCAAGCTTAAAACCTTGCTTGTCCTCAAGCAACTCAGTTGACAAACTGAGAGAGAACGAAAAACTTTGACAAACTCTATTTGATCTTCTTGTTGCAACTATGTCTAACTCATAACCAGAATTTCAGCAAGATCACAAGTTAACCACATAAGCAAATGACACAAAGGTCTCACGGTAAACTAATATTAATGGCATAATCAGCTAACGAGCAAATAATAATGAGTTTGAAATACCAACACTTCAATCAAAACAAGCATGAAGCAATATGAATAGGTGGTATCTCACTAGCTCTTTCTGAGACCGCAAAACATAAATGCAGAGCAGTTTCAAAGATCAAGGGCTGACTAAACATTGTAATTCATAGCAACAAAGATCCAGTCATAGTCATACTCAATATCAATCAAAAGCAAAGCTTAAGAATGATAGAGGTGCTCTCTAATTGGTGCTTATATAAGAGGAGGATGACTCAACAGGAAAATAAATAGACAGGCCCTTCGTAGAGGGAAGCATTGATTTGCAGAGGTGCCAGAGCTCAAGCTTTTAAAATGGAGATAATAATTTTGGGTGGCATGCTTTCATTGTCAACGCAATGACCAAGAGTTCTCAATATCTTCCATGCTACTCATGCTATAGGCGGTTCCCAAACAGAAAAGTAAGTTTTAACTCCCCCACGTGTTGGAATTATGCCCTAGAGGCAATAATAAATATAGTTATTATTATAATTCCTGTATCAAGATAATCGTTTATTATCCATGCTATAATTGTATTGAATGAAGACTCATTTACATGTGTGGATACATAAACAAAACATTGTCCCTAGCAAGCCTCTAGTTGGCTAGCCAGTTGATCAAAGATAGTCAGTGTCTTCTGATTATGAATAAGGTGTTGTTGCTTGATAACTGGATCACGTCATTAGGAGAATCACGTGATGGACTAGACCCAAACTAATAGACGTAGCATGTTGATCGTGTCATTTTGTTGCTACTGTTTTCTGCGTGTCAAGTATTTGTTCCTATGACCATGAGATCATATAACTCACTAACACCGGAGGAATACTTTGTGTGTATGAAACGTCGCAACGTAACTGGGTGACTATAAAGATGCTCTACAGGTATCTCCGAAGGTGTTCGTTGAGTTAGTATGGATCAAGACTGGGATTTGTCACTCCGTGTGACGGAGAGGTATCTCGGGGCCCACTCGGTAATACAACATCACACACAAGCCTTGCAAGCAATGTAACTTAGTGTAAGTTGCGGGATCTTGTATTACGGAACGAGTAAAGAGACTTGCCGGTAAACGAGACTGAAATAGGTATGCGGATACTGACGATCGAATCTCGGGCAAGTAACATACCGAAGGACAAAGGGAATGACATACGGGATTATATGAATCCTTGGCACTAAGGTTCAAATGATAAGATCTTCGTAGAATATGTAGGATCCAGTATGGGCATCCAGGTGCCGCTATTGGATATTGACCGAGGAGTCTCTCGGGTCATGTCTACATAGTTCTTGAACCCGCAGGGTCTGCACACTTAAGGTTCGACGTTGTTTTATGCGTATTTGAGTTATATGGTTGGTTACCGAATGTAGTTCGGACTCCCGGATAAGATCATGGACGTCACGAGGGTTTCCGAAATGGTCCGGAAACGAAGATTGATATATAGGATGACCTCATTTGATTACCGGAAGGTTTTCGGAGTTACCGGGAATGACGAATGGGTTCCAGGAGTTCACCGGGGGGGCAACCCACCCCGGGGAAGCCCATAGGCCTTGAGGGTGGCGCACCAGCCCTTAGTGGGCTGGTGGGCAGCCCAAAAGGGCCCTATGCGCATTGGAAGAAAAATCAAAGAGAAAAGGAAAAAAAGGAGGAGGTGGGAAAGGAATGAACGACTCCACCCACCAAACCAAGTAGGACTCGGTTTGGGGGAGAGTCCTTCCCCCCTTTGCCTCGGCTGAACCCCCTTGAGCCCCAAGGCAAGGTCCCCCCTCTCCCACCTATATATACGGAGGTTTTAGGGCTGATTTGAGACGACTTTTCCACGGCAGCCCGACCACATACCTCCACGGTTTTTCCTCTAGATCGCGTTTTTGCGGAGCTCGGGCGGAGCCCTGCTGAGACGAGATCATCACCAACCTCCGGAGCGCCGTCACGCTGCCGGAGAACTCTTCCACCTCTCCGTCTCTCTTGCTAGATCAAGAAGGCCGAGATCATCGTCGAGTTGTACGTGTGCTGAACGCGGAGATGCCGTCCGTTCGGCACTAGATCGTGGGACTGATCGCGGGATAGTTCCGGGGCGGATCGAGGGACGTGAGGACGTTCCACTACATCAACCGCGTTCACTAACGCTTCTGCTGTACGGTCTACAAGGGTACGTAGATCACTCATCCCCTCTCGTAGATGGACATCACCATGATAGGTCTTCGTGCGCGTAGGAAAATTTTTGTTTCCCATGCGACGTTCCCCAACAGTGGCATCATGAGCTAGGTTCATGCGTAGATGTCTTCTCGAGTAGAACACAAAAGTTTTTGTGGGCGGTGATGTGCGTTTTGCTGCCCTCCTTAGTCTTTTCTTGATTCTGCGGTATTGTTGGATTGAAGCGGCTTGGACCAACATTACTCGTACGCTTACGAGAGACTGGTTTCATCGCGACGAGTTGTTGGAATTATGCCCTAGAGGCAATAATAAATATAGTTATTATTATAATTCCTGTATCAAGATAATCGTTTATTATCCATGCTATAATTGTATTGAATGAAGACTCATTTACATGTGTGGATACATAGACAAAACACCGTCCCTAGCATGCCTCTAGTTGGCTAGCCAGTTGATCGATGATAGTCAGTGTCTTCTGATTATGAACAAGGTGTTGTTGCTTGATAACTAGATCACGTCATTAGGAGAATCACGTGATGGACTAGACCCAAACTAATAGACGTAGCATGTTGATCGTGTCATTTTGTTGCTACTGTTTTCTGCGTGTCAAGTATTTGTTCCTATGACCATGAGATCATATAACTCACTGACACCGGAGGAATGCTTCGTGTGTATCAAACGTTGCAACGTAACTGGGTGACTATAAAGGTGCTCTACAGGTATCTCCGAAGGTGTTAGTTGAGTTAGTATGGATCAAGACTTGGATTTGTCACTCCGTGTGACGGAGAGGTATCTCGGGGTCCACTCGGTAATACAACATCACACACAAGCCTTGCAAGCAATGTAACTTAGTGTAAGTTGCGGGATCTTGTATTACGGAACGAGTAAAGAGACTTTCCGGTAAACGAGATTGAAATAGGTATGCGGATACTGACAATCGAATCTCGGGCAAGTAACATACCGAAGGACAAAGGGGATGACATACGGGATTATATGAATCCTTGACACTGAGGTTCAAATGATAAGATCTTCGTAGAATATGTAGGATCCAATATGGGCATCGAGGTCCCGCTATTGGATATTGACCGAGGAGTCTCTCGGGTCATGTCTACACAGTTCTCGAACCCGCAGGGTCTGCACACTTAAGGTTCGACGTTGTTTTATGCGTATTAGAGTTATATGGTTGGTTACCGAATGTTGTTCGGAGTCCCGGATGAGATCACGGACGTCACGAGGGTTTCCGGAATGGTCCGGAAACGAAGATTGATATATAGGATGACCTCATTTGATTACCGGAAGGTTTTCGGAGTTACCGGGAATGTACCGGGAATGACGAATGGGTTCCGGGAGTTCACCGGGGGGGAAACCCACCCCGGGGAAGCCCATAGGCCTTGAGGGTGGCACACCAGCCCTTAGTGGGCTGGTGGGACAGCCCAAAAGGCTCTATGCGCCAAGGAGAAGAAAATCAAGAGAGAAAGAAAAAAAAAGGGAGGAGGTGGGAAGGAAGAGGGACTCCCTCCCACCAAACCTAGTCCAACTCGGTTTGGGGGGGGAGAGTCCTCCCCCTTGGACTCGGCCGACCCCCTTGGGGCTCCTTGAGCCCCAAGGCAAGGTCCCCTCCCTCCCACCTATATATACGGAGGTTTTAGGGCTGATTGGAGACGACTTTTCCACGGCTGCCCGACCACATACCTCCACGGTTTTTCCTCTAGATCGCGTTTCTGCGGAGCTCGGGCGGAGCCCTGCTGAGACAAGGTCATCACCAACCTCCGGAGCGCCGTCACTCTGCCGGAGAACTCTTCTACCTCTCCGTCTCTCTTGCTGGATCAAGAAGGCCGAGATCATCGTCGTGCTGTACGTGTGTTGAACGCGGAGGTGCCGTCCGTTCGGTGCTAGATCGTGGGACTGATCGCGGGATTGTTCGCGGGGCGGATCGAGGGACGTGAGGACGTTCCACTGCATCAACCGCGTTCTCTAACGCTTGTGCTGTACGGTCTACAAGGGTACGTAGATCACTCATCCCCTCTCGTAGATGGACATCACCATGATAGGTCTTTGTGCGCGTAGGAAAAATTTTGTTTCCCATGCGACGTTCCCCAACAGTGGCATCATGAGCTAGGTTCATGCGTAGATGTCTTCTCGAGTAGATCACAAAAGTTTTTGTGGGCGGTGATGTGCGTTTTGCTGCCCTCCTTAGTCTTTTCTTGATTCCGCGGTATTGTTGGATTGAAGCGGCTTGGACCGACATTACTCGTACGCTTACGAGAGACTGGTTTCATCGTTACGAGTAACCCCCTTTGCTCAAAGATGACTGGCAAGTGTAGGTTTCTCCAACTTTAGTTGAATCGGATTTGACCGAGGAGGTCCTTGGATGAGGTTAAATAGCAACTCATATATCTCCGTTGTGGTGTTTGCGTAAGTAAGATGCGATCCTACTAGATACCCTTGGTCACCACGTAAAACATGCAACAACAAAATTAGAGGACGTCTAACTTGTTTTTGCAGGTTATGCTTGTGATGTGATATGGCCAACGATGTGATGTGATATATTGGATGTATGAGATGATCATGTTGTAATAGAAATATCGACTTGCACGTCGATGGCACGGCAACCGGCAGGAGCCATAGGGTTGTCTTTATACTAACGTTTGTGCTTGCAGATGTGTTTACTATTTTGCTAGGATGTAGCTTTAGTAGTAATAGCATGAGTAGCACGACAGCCCCGATGGCAACATGTTGATGGATGATCATGGTGTGGCGCCGGTGACAAGAAGATCGTGCCGGTGCTTTGGTGATGGAGATCAAGAAGCACGTGATGATGGCCATATCATGTCACCTATGAATTGCATGTGATGTTAATCCTTTTATGCACCTTATTTTGCTTAGAACGACGGTAGCATTATGAGGTGATCTCTCACTAAAATTTCAAGACGAAATTGTGTTCTCCCCGACTGTGCACCGTTGCTACAGTTCGTCGTTTCGAGACACCACGTGATGATCGGGTGTGATAGACTCAACGTTCACATCCAACGGGTGCAAAACAGTTGCGCACGCGGAACACTCGGGTTAAGCTTGACGAGCCTAGCATGTGCAGACATGGCCTCGGAACACATGAGACCGAATGGTCGATCATGAATCATATAGATGATATGATTAGCATAGGGATGCTTACCACTGAAACTATACTCAACTCACGTGATGATCGGACTTGGGATAGTGTAAGTGGATCATGAACCACTCAAATGACTAGAGAGATGTACTTTTTGAGTGGGAGTTTAGCATATAATTTGATTAAGTTAAACTCTAATTATCTTGAACATAGTCTAAAGTCCACTTTGAATATATTTGTGTTGTAGATCATGGCTCACGCGACAGTCATCCTGAATTTTAATACGTTCCTAGAGAAAGCTAAGTTGAAAGATGATGGAAGCAACTTTGTAGACTGGGCTCGTAATCTTAAGCTAATCTTACAAGCTGGGAAGAAGGATTATGTCCTTAATGCTGCGCTAGGAGATGAACCACCCGCTACGGCTGATCAGGATGTTAAGAACGCTTGGTTAGCACGTAAGGAGGACTACTCAATAGTTCAATGTGCAGTCTTGTATGGCTTAGAACCGGGACTTCAACGTCGCTTTGAGCGTCATGGAGCATTTGAGATGTTCGAGGAGTTGAAGTTTATCTTTCAGAAGAACGCCCGGATCAAGAGGTAGGAGACCTCCGATAAATTCTATGCTTGCAAGATGGAGGAGAACTCGTCTGTCAGTGAACATGTGCTCAAAATGTCTGGGTACTCAAACCGTTTAGCTGAGCTGGGGATTGAACTCCCGCAAGAGGCTATCACTGACAGAATCCTTCAATCACTGCCGCCAAGCTATAAAGGCTTTGTATTGAACTACAACATGCAAGGGATGAACAAGTCTCCCGGCGAGTTGTTTGCGATGCTGAAAGTCGCAGAGGTTGAACTCCGTAAAGAGCATCAAGTGTTGATGGTGAATAAGACCACTAGTTTCAAGAGAAACGGCAAAGGCAAGAAGGGCAATTCGAAGAAGAGCGGCAAACCTGTTGCCAATCCGCCGAAGAAACCCAAAGCTGGACCTAAGCCTGAAACGGAGTGTTACTATTGCAAGGGTATGGGTCAGTGGAAGCGCAATTGCCCCAAGTATCTGGCAGATAAGAAGGCGGGCAAAGAAAAATCAGGTATATTTGATATACATGTTATTGATGTGTACTTAACCAGCTCTCGTAGTAGTGCCTGGGTATTCGATACCGGTTCTGTTGCTCATATTTGTAACTCGAAACAGGAACTGCAGAATAGACGAAGGCTGGCGAAAGAAGAAGTGACGATGCGCGTAGGAAATGGTTCCAAGGTTGATGCAATCGCCGTCGGCACAGTGTCACTTCAGCTACCGTCGGGATTAGTGATGAACTTGAATCATTGTTATTTAGTGCCTGCGTTGAGCATGAACATTATACCTGGATCTTGTTTATTGCGAGACGGTTACTCTTTTAAGTCAGAGAATAATGGTTGTTCTATTTCTATGAGTAACATCTTTTATGGTCATGCACCGAATGTGAGAGGATTGTTCATATTGAATCTTGATAGCGATACGCATATACATAACATTGAGACCAAAAGAGTTAGAGTAAACAATGATAGCGCCATATTTTTGTGGCACTGCCGCTTAGGTCATATTGGTGAAAAGCACATGAAGAAACTCCATGCCGATGGACTTTTGGAGTCACTTGACTTTGATTCACTTGACACGTGCAGACCATGCCTCATGGGCAAGATGACTAAGACTCCGTTCTCCGGAACAATGGAGCGTGCAAGTGACTTATTGGAAATCATACATACCGATGTGTGTGGTCCGATGAGCGTGGAGGCACGCGGCGGATATCGTTATTTTCTCACCTTCACTGACGATTTGATTAGGTATGGCTATGTCTACTTGATGAAGCACAAGTCTGAAACATTTGAAAAGTTCAAGCAATTTCAGAGTGAAGTTGAAAATCATCGTAACAAGAAGATCAAGTTCCTACGGTCTGATCGTGGGGGTGAATATCTGAGTTTCGAGTTTGGTGCTCACTTAAGAAAATGTGGAATTGTTTCACAGTTGACACCTCCTGGAACACCACAGCGTAATGGTGTGTCCGAACATCGTAATCGTACTTTGTTAGAGATGGTGCGATCTATGATGTCTCTTACCGATTTGCCGTTATCGTTTTGGGGTTATGCATTAGAAACAGCTGCATTCACTTTAAATAGGGCACCATCAAAATCCGTTGAGACGACACCATACGAACTGTGGTATGGCAAAAGGCCAAAGTTGTCATTTCTTAAAGTTTGGGGATGTGATGCTTATGTCAAAAAGCTTCAGCCTGAAAAGCTGGAACCCAAAGCGGAAAAGTGCGTCTTCATGGGTTACCCAAAAGAGACAGTTGGGTACACCTTCTATCTCAAATCCGAGGGCAAAGTGTTTGTTGCTAAAAACGGAGCTTTTCTCGAGAAGGAGTTTCTCTCGAGAGAATTGAGTGGGAGGAAGATAGAACTTGACGAGGTTGTCGAACCTCTCATCCCTCTGGATGGTGGCGCAGGGCAAGGGGAAACCTCTGTCGTTGCGACGCCGGTTGAGGAGGAAGTTAATGATGATGATCATGAAACTCCAGTTCAAGTTTCTGTTGAACCACGCAGGTCGACGAGACCACGTGCTGCTCTAGAGTGGTACGGTAATCCCGTCTTATCAATCATGTTGTTAGACAACAATGAACCTGCAAATTATGAAGAAGCAATGGTGGGCCCAGATTCCAACAAATGGCTAGAAGCCATGAAGTCCGAGATAGGATCCATGTATGAGAACAAAGTGTGGACTTTGGAGATACTACCTGAGGGCCGCAAGGCTATTCACAACAAATGGATCTTTAAGAAGAAGACGGACGCTGACGGCAATGTGACCATTTATAAAGCTCGACTTGTGGCAAAGGGTTTTTCACAAGTTCCAGGAGTTGACTACGATGAGACTTTCTCACCCATAGCGATGCTTAAGTCCGTAAGAATCATGTTAGCAATAGCTGCATTTTTCGATTATGAAATCTGGCAGATGGATGTCAAAACGGCGTTCCTTAACGGTTTCCTTAAGGAAGAGTTGAATATGATGCAAACCGAAGGTTTTGTCGATCCTAAGAATGCTAACAAGGTGTGCAAGCTCCAGCGATCCATTTATGGACTGGTGCAAGCATCTCGGAGTTGGAACAAATGCTTTGATGAGGTGATCAAAGCATTTGGGTTTATACAAGTGGTTGGAGAATCTTGTATTTACAAGAAAGTGAGTGGGAGCTCTGTGGCGTTTCTATTATTATATGTGGATGACATATTGCTGATTGGAAACAACGTAGAGTTTTTGGAGAGCATAAAGGATTACTTGAATAAAAGTTTCTCTATGAAGGACCTAGGAGAACCTGCTTACATTCTAGGCATTAAGATCTATAGGGATAGATCAAAACGCCTGATAGGACTTTCACAAAGCACATACCTAGATAAAGCTTTGAAGAGGTTCAAAATGGAACAGTCCAAGAAGGGGTTCTTGCCCGTTTTACAAGGTACGAGATTGAGTAAGACTCAGTGCCCAGCAACTGATGAAGATAGAGAGCATATGCCCTCCGTCCCGTGTGCTTCAGCCATAGGTTCTATCATGTATGCAATGATGTGCACTAGACCGGACGTTAGCCTGGCCATAAGTATGGCAGGTAGGTTCCAGAGTAATCCATGAGTGGATCACTGGACGGCGGTCAAGAATATCCTGAAGTACCTGAAAAGGACTAAGAAGATGTTTCTCGTGTATGGAGGTGACGAAGAGCTCGCCGTAAAAGGTTACGTCGATGCAAGCTTTGACACAGATCCGGACGACTCTAAGTTGCAAACCGGATACGTATTAATTCTTAATGGGGGTGCGGTAAGCTGGTGCGGTTCCAAGCAAAGCGTCGTAGCAGATTCTACATGTGAAGCGGAGTACATGGCTGCCAGGGAGGCGGCTAAGGAGGGTGTCTGGATGAAGCAGTTCATGACGGATCTTGGAGTGGTGCCAAGCGCACTGAATCCAATAACCTTGTTCTGTGACAACACGGGTGCCATTGCCTTAGCAAAGGAACCACGGTTTCACAAGAAGTCCAGACACATCAAATGACGCTTCAACCTCATCCGCGACTACGTCGAAGGAGAGGACGTCAATATATGCAAAGTGCACACGGATCTGAATGTGGCAGACCCGCTGACTAAACCTCTTCCACGGCCAAAGCTTGATCAACACCAGAACTGCATGGGTGTTAGATTTATTACAATGTAATTCGCATGCTGATGTGAGGGCTAGATTATTGACTCTAGTGCAAGTGGGAGACTGTTGGAATTATGCCCTAGAGGCAATAATAAATATAGTTATTATTATAATTCCTGTATCAAGATAATCGTTTATTATCCATGCTATAATTGTATTGAATGAAGACTCATTTACATGTGTGGATACATAGACAAAACACTGTCCCTAGCAAGCCTCTAGTTGGCTAGCCAGTTGATCAAAGATAGTCAGTGTCTTCTGATTATGAATAAGGTGTTGTTGCTTGATAACTGGATCACGTCATTAGGAGAATCACGTGATGGACTAGACCCAAACTAATAGACGTAGCATGTTGATCGTGTTATTTTGTTGCTACTGTTTTCTGCGTGTCAAGTATTTGTTCCTATGACCATGAGATCATATAACTCACTAACACCGGAGGAATACTTTGTGTGTATCAAACGTCGCAACATAACTGGGTGACTATAAAGATGCTCTACAGGTATCTCCGAAGGTGTTCGTTGAGTTAGTATGGATCAAGACTGGGATTTGTCACTCCGTGTGACGGAGAGGTATCTCGGGGCCCACTCGGTAATACAACATCACACACAAGCCTTGCAAGCAATGTAACTTAGTGTAAGTTGTGGGATCTTGTATTACGGAACGAGTAAAGAGACTTGCCGGTAAACGATATTGAAATAGGTATGCGGATACTGACGATCGAATCTCGGGCAAGTAACATACCGAAGGACAAAGGGAATGACATACGGGATTATATGAATCCTTGGCACTGAGGTTCAAACGATAAGATCTTCGTAGAATATGTAGGATCCAATATGGGCATCCAGGTCCCGCTATTGTATATTGACCGAGGAGTCTCTCGGGTCATGTCTACATAGTTCTCGAACCCGCAGGGTATGCACACTTAAGGTTCGACGTTGTTTTATGCGTATTTGAGTTATATGGTTGGTTAACTAATGTTGTTCGGAGTCCCGGATGAGATCACGAACGTCACGAGGGTTTCCGGGATGGTACGGAAACGAAGATTGATATATAGGTTGACCTCATTTCAGTACCGGAAGGTTTTCGGAGTTACCGGGAATGACGAATGGGTTCCGGGAGTTCACCGGGGGGGCAACCCACCCCGGGGAAGCCCATAGGCCTTGAGGGTGGCGCACCAGCCCTTAGTGGGCTGGTGGGACAGCCCAAAAGGGCCCTATGCGCATTGGAAGAACAATCAAAGCGAAAAGGAAAAAAAAGGAGGAGGTGGGAAAGGAAAGAAGGCCTCCACGCACCAAACCAAGTAGGACTCGGTTTGGGGGGGAGTCCTTCTCCCCTTTGGCTCGGTCGAACCCCTTGGGGCTCCTTGAGCCCCAAGGCAAGGTCCCCCCTCTCCCACCTATATATACGGAGGTTTTAGGGCTGATTTGAGACGACTTTTCCATGGCAGCCCGACCACATACCTCCACGGTTTTTCCTCTAGATCGCGTTTCTGCGGAGCTCGGGCGGAGCCCTGCTGAGACGAGATCATCACCAACCTCCGGAGCGCCGTCACGCTGCCGGAGAACTCTTCTACCTCTCCGTCTCTCTTGCTGGATCAAGAAGGCTGAGATCATCGTCGAGCTGTACGTGTGCTGAACGCGGAGGTGCCGTCCGTTCGGCACTAGATCGTGGGACTGATCGCGGGATAGTTCGCGGGGCAGATCGAGGGACGTGAGGACGTTCCACTACATCAACCGCGTTCAGTAACGCTTCTGCTGTACGGTCTACAAGGGTACGTAGATCACTCATCCCCTCTCATAGATGGACATCACCATGATAGGTCTTCGTGCGCGTAGGAAATTTTTTGTTTCCCATGCGACGTTCCCCAACACCACCACCTATCAATCAGACTCCACGGCTAGCCAAATCCTCGGGTACCGTCCATACTAACATCAATCCGGGCGGTGTCCTGTTTTACAGTTATGCTTTCGATTTAAGTGTGGAACTGGGCATTCCAAATACAGGCCCCTTTCTCGTGAATGACTGTGAATAAACACATGTCGAGGATAACACTCCTAGCATGGAAGATACCAATAGCTCTCTTTCACCACATGGGCGCTTCGGGCATGCAAAACAGATTATTTCTTGAAGGTTTAGAGAGTGGCACATGCAAATTTACTTGGAACGGCAGGTAGATACCGCAAATAGGTAGGTATGGTGGACTCTCATGGAAAAACTATTGGGTTTATGGAAGTGGATGCACAAGCAGTATTCCGCTTAGTGCAAGTGAAGGCTAGCAAAAGACTGGGAAGCGACCAACTAGAGAGCGACAACAGTCATCAAGATGCAATGAGTTTGACTAACATTGAATGCAAGCATGAACAGGATATAAATCACCATGAACACGAACATCATAGAGGCTATGTTGATTTTGTTTCAACTACATGCATGAACATGCGCCAAGTCAAGCCATTTGAAACATTCAAATGAGAATACATTCCTATCATACTACATCATAGTCATCTCAAAATCTATGTTGGCATTCAAGACAAACCATTATAAGCTCTCAGCTAAATAAGCATGGCATCAGAAACTATGATCTCTAAGTTGTCATTGCAAAGTAATATGGCTCTCTCACAACAAAGCTAAATCTTGGTCGACAAGCTAGTCATATTTACAAAAACAAAATAGATAGAGTTCATACCAGCTTTTTAGTCTCAGTCACTTCATCATATATCTTCATTGTTGCCTTTCATTTGCACGATCGAACGATGTGAACAATAATAAGCGCACTGGACTAAGCTGAATCTGCAGGCAAACACAAAGGAGAAGACAAAGTAATATGGCTCTTTGAAAGCTAAACAGGTAAGCATGTAAGAACCACTAAACATTGTAACCAATATCTTCTACCTTGACACAAAGAAAAAGA
Organism: Hordeum vulgare subsp. vulgare; assembly: GCF_904849725.1. Lineage (NCBI taxonomy): Eukaryota > Viridiplantae > Streptophyta > Magnoliopsida > Poales > Poaceae > Hordeum > Hordeum vulgare. Next base: position 548,167,617 of record NC_058521.1, on the reverse strand, counting down.
AAACTATTTACACGGGAAAGCTCCCAACTAGTTAAAGAAGAAAGAAAAATCTTTTTGGGTTTTCTCAAAAGGACACAAAACAAGAAAACAAGAAAACGAAAATAAACTAGCATGGATAATACAGTGGCGAAGTGTAAACACCGGCTAACAAAGTGAAAGCATAAGCATGAATGTAAAGTCGGTGAGAACACGTACTCCCCCAAGCTTAGGCTTTTGGCCTAGCTTGGTCTACTCCCAAGGTGGGAAATAACCAGCTCCAGGATACTCCGGAGCAGACTGTGGATGCCACTGTTGTGTGAGCTCCTTTGGCTCCCACTGATAAACTGGCGTCTCGTACTCGACTGGCGGCTCAGGCACGGGCGCCTGTGGTTGGTCCAAGCCCCAATATGCGTAGATGTCCGCGGGCATAATAGTGTACCTGCCTGCATGAAGATCAAACAAAGAAGGAGCAGGAAAAGTAATAGTCTCTCGAGTACCCTGACTAAACACCAGGTTATAAATCATCCGTCTACTAGCATCTCTATCCAGAAAATCATGGCGAACCATGCTGTCATAATCCAGATATCTCTCAGGGAGAAGCATCTCTCCTTCCTCTCCCAGTCTAATGGGTATCTCAAAGTGTCTAGCAAGACGGGTAGCGTAGATACCTCCATAGACGACACCCTTGGAACGGTTCAGGTTCAACCGTTGAGCTACTATACTGCCCAAGCTATAAGTCTTATCGTTATAAAGGCCTTCGCGCAAAACCGCAAGGTCTGGAGAACTAAGTGATCCAGCCTCCCCACGGCCAATCAAACATTTTCCCACAAATAGTGAGAAGTACCGAAGCACAGGAAAATGTATGCTAGCAATTCTAGCGCGAGACACTCCTCTCTCCTCTCCAACAGCAATAGAACCAATGAAATCCTCCAACTCCCGTGGACGAGGGTCATGGATATCCCCAACATAAGGTAATTTGCATACATTGCAAAAGTCCTGCAGCGTCATGCACTGGGGAACATCGTATATCATGAACTCAACCATGGGAGGATTCTTCCTCGGATAAAAGTTGAAGCTTTGAACGAAAATATTGGTGAGGAGGAGATATTGTGGGCACTTATCTTCAACGAACGCAGTCAGACCTGTATTCTCCACCAAGTAATAAAAGTCTTCATAAAGTCTGGCGGCGCGCAAAAATTCATCACTTGGCCACTCGCACGCTTGAACTTCTGTGACTCGAGGGACTACGTACTTGGGGTGGTTCTTCTCATCCTCCTTGTGGTTACGGCTTGAAGAGCCTCTCAAGAACCTCCTCATCTTTTCCTTTTTCAAGCTTTGAAAAATTCTGAAATTTTTAGAGACTTCGAAAGAAAAGTGAATAAGGATTAACCCAACTTGTAGTAACTACTCCTACTAGTGCCTAGAGACCGTATCACGCGCTAAAACTACTTGGGACCAGCTAAAATCAACATTTCTAGCTCAAGAACAGGGTCACCAAGGTAGCAAGAATTCGCGAAGGATAAAGCACTAGAGCAAAAACTAATTGAACCAATGGAGGAGTCACTTACCAAGGAGTAATTTCCCCAAAACAGTTCGGAGAATGGTGCTTTGAGCAAGGAGATCGAAAATCATAGCCAAATGAGCAAGAACACGGGTTTGAGCTGCGAAAAAAAATTTCTGGAGGTGGAAGAAGAGGCTGGGAGCTGGAATGAGTGGAGGGGGTGCCTGTGGGCCCGACAAGCATGCACCCCGCCACCAGGGGGGTAGGTGGAGGTGGCAGGGCTTGTGGCCCACTGGTCTGGCCCCCAGGCCAGCTCTCAGGCCCAGAAATTTTCAAAAATTCCAGAAAAATCATACTAAATTTTCAGGACCATCGGAGAACTTTTATTTTCGAGGTATTTTTCTCCGGGACGCTAAAACAGAAAACAGGAAAAGCTAAACTAATTCTATCATTTTTCTTCTAAGCAACAGAAAAAGAAAGCTCAAAACAGTGGTATGTGACTCTCTGATTCATCCGTTTCATGGTCATCGAAAGAAATCCATCAATGGGATTGATCAAGTCCTTATGACAAAACCTTCTCGAATTGCAAGAGAGAATGGAGAATTTTCGAATAGCCACTAAGTCACCACAATGGGGATATGTATCTCCCCAACAAGCAAATCATACTTCATCTTGACACGAGGAATAGGGCATTCAAAGCTCCCAATAAGAATCGATGAAGTCTTTTCGATAGCATTGATGCAGTGTACTGGATATCGTTTCTTCGGAAAGTGCACTGTGTTCTCATTACCGTTGACATGGAAAGTGACATTGCCTTTGTTGCAATCTATAACAGCCCCTGCCATGTTTAAAAAGGGTCTTCCGAGGATGATAGCCATGGCATCGTCCTCGGGAATATCCAAGATAACAAAGTATGTTAAGATAGTGGTATTAGCAACCACAACAGGCACATCCTCGCAAACGCCGATAGGGAAAGCAGTTGATTTGTCGGCCATTTGCAGAGAAATTTCAGTGGGTGTCAACTTATCCAATTCAAGTCTACGATAAAGAGAGAGGGGCATAACACTAACACCGGCTCCAAGGTCACATAAGGCAGTTCTTATGTAGTTTCCTTTAATGGAGCAAGGTATAGTGGGCACTCTGGGATCACCAAGTTTCTTAAGAGTTCCACCTTTGAAAGTGTAATTGGCAAGCATGGTGGAGATCTCAAGATCTGGTATCTTCCGTTTATTAGTCACGATACCTTTCATGTACTTGGCATACGGAGACATCTTGAGCATATCAGTTAACCGCATCTGCAGAAAGACGTGTCTTATCATCTCAACGAAGCGCTCAAAATCCTCATCATCCTTTTTCTTGGATGGCTTAGGAGGAAAGGGCATAGGTCTCTGAACCCATGGCTCGCTTTATTTACCATGCTTCCTAGCAGTGAAGTCATTCTTACCGTACTTCTTAGGTTGTGGGTTATCAGGATTAAGCGTAGGTTCAATCTCCACATCCTCATCATTGCTAGGTTGAGCATTATTATGAACATCACTATCCATATTGTCACCAGGTTCATGTTCATCACCAGATTGTGTTTCTGCATCAGACGCAGAAATATCATTAGGTTCTTCAGGTGTGATAGTATTTGGTGAACTAGCGTGCGGGTTTCTATCATCCTTCTTCTTCTCCTTAGGATGACTAGGTGTATCAGCATTGATTCCTTGAGAATCTTGATCAATTCTCTTAGGATGACCTTCAGGATACAAAGGTTCCTGAGTCATTTTGACTCCTATAGTAATGACTCTGATAGAGTTGTCATTTAGTTCATTGAGCAAGTCATTCTGAGCTTTAAGGACTTGTTCTACCTGAGTAGTAATCATAGAGGCATGTTTACTCAGAAGCTTCAGATCATTGACATTTCTGTCTACACAAGCACTTAAATGGCTAAGCATACGAGTACTTTGTTCCAAATGTCTGCTAACATAATCATTAAAACTCTGTTGTTTGGCAACAAAGTTGTCAAATTCATCAAAGCATAGGCTAGCAGGTTTATCAAAAGGAATATCACTCTCGTCAAACCTACGCAGAGAATTCACTTCCACTACCTGTATCGGGTTATCGAGACCATGGATCTCTTCGATAGGTGGTAGATTTTGGACATCTTCAGATCTAATGCCTTTCTCTTGAATAGATTTCTTGGCTTCTTGCATATCTTCGGGACTGAGGAATAGAATACCTCTTTTCAAAGGAGTTGGCTTAGGAGGTGGTTCGGGAATAGTCCAAGCATTATCATTGATCAAGAGGTTATTCAGTAGGGTCTCAGCTTGTTCTACAGTTCGTTCCCTAAAAACACAACCAGCACAACTATCTAGGCGGTCTCTAGAGGCATCGGTAAGTCCGTTATAGAGGATATCAAGTATCTCGTTCTTCTTAAGAGGGTGATCAGGCAAAGCACTGTGTAGCTGGACGAGCCTCCCCCAAGCTTGTGGAAGACTCTCTTCTTGGAGTTGAGCAAAGTTGTATATTTCCTGCAAGGCAGCTTGCTTCTTATGGGCACAGAAATATTTCTCACAGAAGTAATAGACCATCTCATGGGGACTACGCACACATCCAGGAGCAAGAGAGGTGAACCAGACTTTAGCGTCATCCTTTAGAGAGAAAGGAAACAGCTTAAGGATATAGTAGTGGCGGATCCTCTCCTCATTAGTGAAAAGGTTGGATATTTCGGATAGTTTGGCAAGATGGGCTATGACCGTCTCAGACTCATAGCCGTGAAAAGGACCAGATTCGACTAGAGAGATTATCTCAGGGTCGACAGAGAATTCATAATCCTTATCGGTGACAAAGATAGGCGAAGTGGCAAACTTCGGGTCATTTTTCATCCTAGCTTTCCAAGATTTTTCCTTCCACTTGAGAAGTAATTTCTCAGCGTCATAGGCATCCTTACACGCAAGAAAATCCTCAGCTATCTCTCCCTACATAACGTAACCCTCAGGTACATCAGGCAATTCATATCTAGGAGAGCTAGATCTAGCAGGAGCAAAAGCAGGTTCTATCTCAATAGGATCGGTAGTTTTAGAAGCATCACGAGCATTGGCGGTAACTCTAGCAATATGAGCATCAAAGAACACTCCTAGTGGAACATCAGGCAAAGGAGTATCTCTAGCAGTATCAAGCATAGCATCATCAGGTAAAATAGCATCTCTAGCATCATCAGGCAAAGCAGTATCAAGCATAGCATCTCTAGCAGTATCAGGCATAGTATCAAGCATAGTATCATCAGGCATAGTATCAAGCATAACATCTCTAGCAGTATCAGGCATAGTATCAAGCATAGCATCTCTAGCAGTAGTATCACAAGCATCATCAAGCACAGGCGACATATCAAGATTTCTAGCAAGAGGTGATGTCGCAAACTTACTCATAACTGAAGGTGAATCAAGTGCAGAGCTAGATGGCAATTCCTTACCTCCCCTCGTAGTTGAGGGCAAGACTTTGGTCTTCGGATCCTTCAGATTCTTCATAGTGATCAGCAATTATAAATCCCAAGTAACTCAGAGAATACAACAATACCTCCCCGGCAACGGCGCCAGAAAAATGTTGATTGCATTCTTTGGCGAATGCTAGACGAATGCTGATGACAACAAACCTCCCCTTGCAACGGCACCAGAAGAATGTTGCTTGCACTCCCCGGCAACGGAACTAGAAGAATGTTGTTGATGGCCCACCAGCGCGTGGGTTCGCAGCAGTTTTCGAGGGTAGAGTATTCGACCCAATTTGTTGATAAGCCCGTCACGAGGTGAGAGAATACTCTCGAGTATTAGCAGCTGAATTTGTCAGATTCAACCACACCTGAAAGATTAGTATCTGCAAGCATAGTAGTAACAGCAAAGTAATATGATAACAACGGTGTCAGAAACAATTTGTTGACGGCAGACTATTCCTAACGATTGTATCAATGGCGCCTCCGTTGCCGCGTTGAGGGAAGTTGTCAGTTCCCGTCAACGACCAGCGAATCAATAGTGTAGCAGGTAGCAGCAGTGTAACGAGTAACATCACTGGCAAGGAACATCAGTAGTGACAGCAGTAGCAAGTAGCAACAGTAGCAAGCGACAGTAGTAGCAACAGTAGCAGCAGAGCAAGACAAGTAACAGTAGTAGCAACAGTAGCAGCAGCAGCAGAGCAAGACAAGTAACAGCAGTAGCAACAGTAGTAGCAGCAGTAGAGCAAGACAAGTAACAGCAGTAGCAACAGTAGTAGCAGCAGCAGAGCAAGACAAGTAACAGTAGTAGCAACAGTAGTAGCAGCAGCAGAGCAAGACAACTGACAGTAGTAGTAGGACAAACTCGTAGGCATTGGTCGGTGATTTTTTGGATGATATTCATCATGCAACAGCTATAACATGGAGAGATATGTGGCTAGCTCCCGTTCGTCAATGTGATGTAGGCATGCATTCCGTGTATCATCATACGTGCTTAGGGAAAAGAACTTGCATGACATCTATTGTCCATCCCTCCCGTGGCAGCGGGGTCCAAAAGGAAACTACGAGATATTAAGGTTCTCCTTTTAATAAAGAACCGGACCAACGCATTAGCACTTGGTGAACACATGAACTCCTCAAACAATGGTCATCACCAGGAGTGGTAACAGTTATTATCACTCCAGGGTTGCCGGATCATAACACATAGTAGGTTACTACAACTTGCAAGATCGGATCTAAAACACACATATATTGGTGACAACATAATAATTTCATATCTGAAATCATGGCACTCGAACCCTAGTGACAAGCATTAAGCATGGCAAAGTAGTAGCAACATCAATCTCAGAACATAGTGGATACTAGGGATCAATTGCCATCAAAACTAACTCGATTACATGATAGATCTCATCCTACTCATCACCGCCCAGGGAGCCTACGAATAGATTACTCACGAACGACGAAGAGCTTCATGGAATTGGAGAGGGAAGAAAGTTGATGATGACGATGGCGACAATTTCCCCTCTCCGGAGCCTAAGACGGACTCCAGATCTGCCCTCCAGATGAAGAACAGGTGGTGGCGGCGCCTCCGTATCGAAAACACGACGAAAACTTCTCTTTTTATTTTTTCTGGGATGAAAGGCAACTTATAGAGATGGAATTGGGGGCGGCAGAGCCGTGTGGGCCCCACAAGCCTGCCCACCGCCACCAGGGGTGGTGGCGGAGCAGGGGCTTGTGGCCCACTGGCCCACCCCCTGAGGTGGAACTTGGCGCAGATATTTTTGATATTTTCCAAAACTGCTCCCCGTAAATTTTCAGGACGTTTGGAGAACTTTGATTTCTGCACAAAAATAACACCAAGGCAATTCTGCTGAAAACAGCGTCAGTCCAGGTTAGTTCCATTCAAATCATGCAAATTATAGTCCAAAACAAGGGCAAAGGAGTTTGGAAAAGTAGATAAGATGGAGACGTATCAACAGGTACTGTGTTTCAGCCGTGTCGACGAGAAAATCTACCAAGGCCTGGGACTTGACGGCTGTGCACGACTCATACGCGATGTGGTGGTAGGACATGTGGAGAGCCCACTTGGCGATTCGGCCAACCGCGTCCCTGTTGCCCATGATCTCCTCGAGGGGAACGTTGCTCACCACCGTAATCGGGTGCTCCTGGAAGTAAGGCTTGAGCTTCTTGGTAGCCAGGAAGATGTCGTAGAACATCTTGTGATAGTGCGGGTAGTTCTGCTTGGAGACAGAGAGCACCTCGCTCAGGTAGTATCTACGCCTGGTCCGGCTCCGTGTACTCGACGACCATGACAATGTTGACCACGCGGCTGGTCGCAGCGATGTAGAGAAACATCAGCTCCATATTCACCAGCACGGCCAACACGGGCGCGTTAGTGAGTGCACGCTTGAGGTCATGCAGGGCCTCGTCCGCATGGTCACTCTAGACGAACTTGTCCGCCTTCTTGACCAGGTGGTAGAGAGGAAGGGCCTTCTCCCCCCAGTCGGCTGATGAAGCGGCTGAGCGAGGCGAGGTAGTCCATGATCTTTTGGACGTCAGCCAAGTTGGCCGGCCGGGGGCACGGATCTTCTCCGGGTTGGCCTCGACCCCTCGTTCCGAAATGAGGAAACCGAGGAGCTGGCCGGCTGGTACGCCAAACACACACTTTTCCGGGTTTAGCCGAATTTTAAACTCGCGTAGATTCGCGAATGTCTCCTTGAGATCATCCAGGAGGGTGCGGTTTTCCTTGGCTTTGACCACAACATCATCCACGTAGACATGTACGTTGCGGCCAAGTTGCCTCTAGAGGCATCGTGACATGCAACGCTGAAACATGGCATCGGCATTTTTCAGCTCGATCGCCATCGTGACATAGCAGAACACCCCGAATGGGGTTATGAAAGTTGTCTTGATCGGGTCATATGGATTGAGCTTGATCTGGTGATAACTTGAATAGGCGTCCAAGAAGGACAGTAGATCGTAGCCGGCCGTCGAGTCCATCACTCTATCTATACAGGGCAGAGCAAAAGGATCCTTGGGGCATGCCTTGTTTAGGATCGTGTAGTCGATACACATACGCCAAGTCTTGTTCTTATTCAGCACCAGGACTGGGCTTGCCAGCCAGTCCGGGTGGAAGACTTCCATGATGAAGCCGACTGCCAGCAGCTGGGCGAATTTTGCATCAATGGTTTTCCACTTCTCCTCCGAGAAGCGGCGCAGCGGTTGCTTGACCGGATTTGCATCCGGACGGACGTGCAAGAAGTGCTCGACGTACTTCCTCGGGACTCCTGGCATGTCCTTTGGGTTCCATGCGAAGATATCCCGATTCTCACGGAGGAAGTTGACGATCTCGCTTTCCTATTTGCTGCATAGGCCAGATCCCATCACGACGTACTTGCCGGTGGGTTCGGCCGGGTCCAGGGGCCCCTCTTGGTGTCCTTGCCGGAGGCTGGCTGGAACTGGGCCTCTGTGGCCGGCTACTTCAGGTTTGGCTCTGAGAGGGGCGCCATCTCGTGTGCTAGTGCCACAAAAATTTCAATCTGTCGCCGCTCCTCGGTAATGACGAGGGACTCGGCTAGCTTGGAGTCGGCCATGGCACACTCGGTCGGTTTCTTGTAGTTGCCTGAGACGGTGATGATGCCGTGTGGACCCAACAACTTCATCTTCAGATAAGCATAGTGGGAGACCTACATGAACTTAGGCAGGGAGGGCCGGCCCAAGAGCGCCTCGTAGGGGATGGTGAGGTTGACCACCTCGAACGAGATGGGCTCGCGGCGAAAGTTCTTCGGTGAGTGATACGTCTCAAACGTATCTATAATTTTTGATGGTTTCATGTTGTTATCTTGCCAACTTTGGATGTTTTATATACCTTTTATATCTTTTTTGGGACTAACTTATTAATTCAGTGCCAAGTGCTAGTTCCTGTTTTTCTGTGTTTTTTACTCTTTTCAGATCCGATTTTGGAACGGAGTCCAAACGGAATAAAATCCCCAAAATAAAATTTTCCAGAACAGAAGAAGATCGGGGGACTTGAGGGCCAAGGCACGAGGCCCACAGGGAGCCCACAAGCCCTGTAGCCGCGGCCACCAGGCTTGTGGCCTCCCTGGAGCTCCCCTGCCCTAGCTCTTTGGCCTATATATTCCCTAAAATCCTAGAAAAAATAAGGGCGTCCACGAAACCACTTTTCCGCCGCGGCAAGCTTCCGTTTCCGCGAGATCTCATCTGGAGACCCTTCCCGGTGCCCTGCCGGAGGGGACTTTGGAGCTGGAGGGCTTCTACATCAACATCATTGCCTCTCCAATGACTCGTGAGTAGTCTACTTCAGACCTACGGGTCCGTAGTTAGTAGCTAGATGGCTTCTTCTCTCTCTTGGATCTTCAATACAAAGTTCTCCATGATCTTCATGGAGATCTATCCGATGTAATCCTCTTTGGCGGTGTGTTTGTCGAGATCCGATGAATTGTGGATTTGTGATCAGATTATCTATCAATTATATTTGAGTCTTTGCTGATTTCTTATATGCATGATTTGATATCCTTGTAAGTCTCTCCGAGTCTTGGGTTTTGTTTGGCCAACTAGATCTATGATTCTTGCAATGGGAGAAGTGCTTGGTTTTGGGTTCATACCGTGCGGTCACCTTTCCCAGTGACAGAAGGGGCAGCAAGGCATGCATCGTCTTGTTGCCGTCAAGGGTAACAAGATGGGTTTCGTCATAGATTTGAGATTGTCCATCTACATCATGTCATCTTGCTTAAGGCGTTACTCTGTTCTTATGAACTCAATACACTAGATGCATGCTGGATAGCGGTCGACGTGTGGACTAATAGTAGTAGATGCAGAAAGTATCAGTCTACTTGTTTTGGACGTGATCCCTATATGTATGATCATTGCCATAGATAACGTCATGACTTTGCGCGGTTCTATCAACTGCTCGACAGTAATTCGTTCACCCACCGTCTACTTGCTTTCATGAGATTAGCCACTAGTGAACACTACGGCCCCCGGGTCTACTCACAATTATCATCTCAGCTTTTACTTTTACTTTGCTTTGTTTACATTTTGCTTTCAGTTCTCACTTTGCAAACAATCTATAAGGGATTGACAACCCCTTCATAGCGTTGGGTGCAAGCTCTTTGTGTTTGTGCAGGTACTTGTGACTTGACGCGATCCTCCAACTGGATTGATACCTTGGTTCTCAAACTGAGGGAAATACTAACCGCCGCTGTGCTACATCACCCTTTCCTCTTCAAGGGAACACCAACGCAAGGGTCCAAGTCCGCGGGGGAATCCTTTGCATATTTGCCAAGGAAGTCCATATAGGCATAGCCAGCAGCAGTGAGCCAAACAACACGTCCAGCGAGACCCTGCCGATCGGGGATCAAGAGTGGTCGGGGACGATGTCGTGGAAAACCATTCGGGTCAGCTTGAGATCGGACTCCAGGATGATGAGCTTGACCTTGGTGACGCGGTAGAGGATGGTGATGCTGCTACTGCCATCAATGAGCACCCGCGTGAATGGACAGGTGCTCTGCCTGGAGACGAAGGTGGGGTCAAGAACCAGCGCATATTCACGTGGCTTGGGCATCACTGTCAGATGGTCTTGACGCCGCGAGGTGACGGGCTGGTCCGACCAGTGCATGTACTGGGGAACCGCAGGAACGATGGCATAGACCTCCAACGTGTGCCGGCGCTAGCTATTCTTGTCATTGTCTTTAGTGGTGAAGACGACGTACACCGTGTCTTGCTGGGGGTAGTCGTCCCGAGCGTCGGCGGCTCCCGGAGCGGGTGGGGGGCTGCGGCGCAGGAGGCAAAGCCTCGCCCCGCGCGATCTTGGTGAATGAGCTGCACTAGCATCCCGTGTGAGTTGTAGGGTTGGCCCTGCTATGGAACTTGCATGGCCCGTCGAGCATGGACTCGAAGGTGTACTTGGTCTGCCAGGGCTGCTTGCCCTCGTTGGTGCGCTGGCGCCGGCTGGAGCCTTGGCTGTTAGCCATCTGGTTGTCCTCGACTGTGGCGACATATCGGTTCATGCCTTGGCGGGCGTCCGGCTGGTCCGCCTTGCACTTGCGCTGGTTCGGCTGGGATCGACCCGTTGCGTGGGTGGCAGCCGGCTTGGTGGCGGTCGGCTTGCCGGCCATGTCGACATGCACCGGGAGCTTCATGGAAGACTCGGCCACGGCGTATTGGTCGACGACGGACATCACTTGTGCCAGGGTCGCCGGCTCCCGGCGCATGAGTTTGTGCTTGAGGAGGGTGTCGTCCCGGCAACCGTCGATGAAGTATTGTATCTCTAGAACCTCATGGACGCCCTTGTAGGAGTTGGCGAGCTCGGTCCACCATGTGAGGTAGTCGCGAAGAAGCTCGTCCGGCCCCTGCATGCACAGCGCGAGCTCGCGAGGCCAGCCCGGACGCTTGTAGATGACGGTGAAGTTGCGCACAAACGCCTCCTCGAAATCCAGCCATTCGTTGACGCTGCCGGCTGGCAGGCTGTGAATCCAGGTCCGGGATGAGCCGAGGAGCATGAGGGGCGTGTAGCACACCGCTACGCCCTTGTTGCCACCGGCGATGCCGACGGCGATGGTGTATTCGGTCGCCGAGTCTTCCGGCTTGGTCGAACCGTTGTACTTGGGGGTGTCGCGCTCCAAGGTGAAGCCCTTAGGAAACAGCTCCTTCAGGATGCGTGCTCGAAGCAGGACGGGCCGGCTGTGCCTTCCTCCTCGACGGCTTGGGACTCGGCAATGCGCCCAGATGGAAGCGGGCATCTGATACGTCTCCATCGTATCTACTTTTCCAAACTCTTTTGCCCTTGTTTTGGACTCTAATTTGCATGATTTGAATGGAACTAACCCGGACTAACGTTGTTTTGAGCAGAATTGCCATGGTGTTGTTTTTGCGCAGAAATAAGAGTTCTTGGAATGACCTGGAAATTTATGAGGATTTTTTGTGGGATATATAAAAAATACTGGCACAAGAATAAACCAGAGGCATGGAGCGAGAAGCCCACAAACCCAAGAGGCGCCCCCCTGGCCGCGCCTAGCAGGCTTGTGGGGCCCTCGGGCTCTGCCGACTCCAACTCCAGCTATATTTAGTCCCTTCCGTCCAGAAAAAATCAAGGACAAGAGTTCATCGTGTTTTACGATACGGAGACGCCGCCGCCACCTATTCTTCCTCTGGAGGGCAGATCTGGAATCCGTTCTAGGCTCCGGAGAGGGGAGATCGTCGCCACCGTCATCACCAACCTTTCTTCATCGTCAATTCCATGATGCTCTTCACCGTTCGTGAGTAATCTCATCGTAGTCTTGCTGGACGGTTATGGGTCGGATGAGATCTATCATATAATCGAGTTAGTTTTGATGGGGATTGATCCCTAGTACCACTATGTTCTGAGATTGATGTTGCTACTACTTTGCCATGCTTAATGCTTGTCACTAGGGGCCCGAGTGCCATGATTTCAGATCTGAACCTATTATGTTCTCGTCAATATATGTGTCTTCTAGATCCTATCTTGCAAGTTATAGTCACCTACTATGTGTTATGACCCGACAACCCCGGAGTGACAATAGCCGGAACCACTCCCGGAGATGACCATAGTATGAGGAGTTCATGTATTCACTAAGTGCTAATGCTTTGTTCTGGTTCTCTATTAAAACGAGAACCTCAATATCCCGAAGTTTCCATTAGGACCCCGCTGCCACGGGAGGGATGGACAATAAATGGCATGCAAGTTCTTTTCCCTAAGCACGTATGACTATATACGGAATACATGCCTACATTACATTGACGAACTGGAGCTAGTTACATATCTCTCCATGTTATAACTATTACATGATGATTGTCATCAGGCATAATTATCCATCACCGATCCAATGCCTACGAGTCTTTTCCTACTGGTCCTTGCTACGTTACTTTGCTGCTACTGATGTCACTGCTGCTACTGTTACCGCTACTGCTGTCACTGCTACTGTTACCATTGCTACTGTTGCTATCACACTACTTTTCTACTGAAACTTTGCTGCAGATACTAAGTCTTTCAGGTGTGGTTGAATTGAAAACTCAACTGCTAATACTCGAGAATATTCTTTTGCTTCCCCTTGTGTCGAATCAACACATTTGGGTTGAATACTCTACCCTCGAAAATTCTTGCGATCCCCTATACTTGTGGGTTATCAAGACTATTTTCTGGCGCCGTTGCCGGGGAGGCATAGCTCTATTCTCTGAATCACTTGGGATTTACGTCTGTTGATCACAATGAGGAATCCGAGAGATCCAAAAACTAAAGTCTTGCCCTCAACTACGAGGACACGTAAGGAACTGACATCTAGCTCTGCACTTGATTCACCTTCAGTTATGAGTAAGTTTGCAACACCACCTCCTGCTAGAAATTCTGATATGTCGCATGTGGTTAACGATGCTACTTCTGCTATCCATGATGCTTGTGATGATGCTTTGCTTGATACTGCTTTGCCACTAGGTGCATTTCTTGATGCACAAATTGCTATAGTTGCTGCTGTATGTGATAATACTTCTGAGACTGCTCAGATTATTGAAATAGAACCTGCTATTTCACCTGTGAGAACTAGCTCTCCTAGATATGAATTGCCTGATATACCTGAGGGTTATGTTATGGAGGGAGAGATAGCTGAGGACTTTCTTGCTTGTAAGGATAGCTATGATCTTGAGAACTTACTGCGCAAGTGGAAAGAAAAATCTGAACGCTAGGATGAAATACGATCCTAAGTTCGCTACTTCACCTATCTTTGTGACCAATAAGGATTATGAATTCTCTGTCGACCCTGAGTTAATCACTTTTGTCGAATCTGATCCTTTTCATGGTTATGAGATGAAACGGTTGTAGCACATCTTACTAAGCTGCACGATATAGCCACCCTATTCACGAGTGAGGAAAAGATTCGCCACTACTTTATCCTTAAGCTATTTCCTTTCTCGCTAAAGGGTGATGCTAAGACTTGGTTCACTTCTCTTGCTCCTGGTTGTGTGCGTAGTCCCCAGGATATGATCTACTACTTCTCTGAGAAAAAATTTCCTGCCCATAAGAAACAAGCTGCCTTGCAGGAAATATATAACTTTGTGCAAGTTGAAGAAGAGAGTCTCCCACAAGCTTGGGGGAGGCTTGTCCAGCTACTGAATTCTTTGCAAGATCACCCTCATGAGAAAAATGAAATACTTGACATCTTCTATAATGGACTAACCCATACTTCTAGGGACCACCTAGATAGTTGTGCTGGTTGTGTTTTCAGGGAACGAACTGTGGAACAAGCTGAGATTCTATTGAATAATATCTTGTGCAATGAGAATGCTTGGACTATTCCCGAACCACCTCCGAAGCCAACTCCGAAGAAAAGAGGTATCCTATTCCTCAGTCCTGAAGGTATGCAAGAAGCTAAGGAATCTATGAAAGAGAAAGGCATTAAATCTGAAGATGTCAAAAATCTACCACCTATCGAAGAGATCCATGGTCTTGATAACCCGACACAGGTAGTAGAGGTAAATTCTCTTCGTAGATTCAAAGAGAATGATAGTCTTTTTGATAAACCTGCTAGCTTATGCTTAGATGAATTTGATAAGTTTGTTGCCAAACAACAAAGTTTCAATGATTATGTTAGCAGACAATTGGAACAGAATGCTCGTATGCTTAGTCATTTAAGTGCTTGTGTGGATAGAAATTTCAATGATCTTAAGCTTTTGAGTAAACATGCCTCTATGGTTACTACTCAAGTAGAACAAGTACTTAAGGCTCAAAATGACTTGCTCAATGAGTTGAATGACAATTCTGTCAGAGTCGTCACTAGAGATGGCAGAATGACCCAGGAACCTTTGTATCCTGAGGGTCATCCTAAGAGAATTGAACAAGATTCTCAAGGAGTTAGCACCAAGGCACCTAGTCATCCTAGGAAGAAAAAGAAAGATGATAGGAACTTGCATGCTAGCAACCCCGTTGCTGTTACACTCGAGAATCGAAATGATATCTTTGTTTCTGATGCCGAAACACAATCTGTGATGAACATGAGCCTAATGATAATATTGATAGTGAAGTTCATGTTGATGCTCAACCTAGCAATGGTAACTATGTGGAGATTGAACCTAGTGTTGATCTTGATAACCCACAACCCAAGAATATGAGATACGATAAGAATGACTTCATTGCTAGGAAACATGGCAAAGAAAGGGAATCTTGGGTTCAGAAACCCATGCCCTTTCCTCCCAAACCATCCAATAAAAAGGATGATGAGGATTTTGAGCGATTTGTTGAAATGATTAGACCTGCCTTTCTGCAAATGCGTTTGACAGATATGCTCAAAATGTCTCCTTATGCTAAGTACATGAAGGATATTGTGACTAATGAGAGGAGGATACCTGAGGTTAAGATTTCCACCATGCTCGCTAATTACACCTTCAAGTGTGGAACTCCTAAGAAACTAGGAGATCTCGGAGTGCCCACTATACCTTGCTCCATTAAAGGCAACTACGTTAGAACTGCTTTATGCGATCTTGGAGCCGGTGGTAGTGTTATGCCTCTCTCTCTCTCTCTCGTAGACTTGAATTGGATAAGTTGACACCCAGTGAAATCTCCTTGCAAATGGCCGACAAATCAACTGCTTTCCCCATCAGCATTTGTGAGGATGTGCCTGTTGTGGTTGCTAACATTACTATCTTAACAGACATTGTTATCCTGGATATTCCTGAGGATGATGCCATGGTGGTCATCCTTGGAAGACCCTTTTTAAATACTGCAGAGGCTGTTGTTGATTGCAACAAAGGCAATGTCACTTTCCATGTCAACGGTAATGAGCATACGGTGCACTTTCTGAAGAAACAATATCGAGTACATTGCATCAATGCTATTGAAAAAACTTCATCGATTCTTATTGGGAGCTTTGAATGCCCTATACCTACTGTTAAGATGAAGTATGATTTGCTTGTTGGGGATATGCACATACCCATTGAGGTAACCTAGTGACTATTTGAAAATCCTCCGTTTTTATGCGATTCGAAAAAAGTTTGTCAAGGAGACTTGATCAACCTCATTGACGGATTTCTTTTGATGACTATGAGATGGATGAATCTAGGAGTCACAAACCTCTATTCCGACCTTTTACTTTCCGTTGTTAGAAGAAAAATGATAGATTTAGCTTTAGTTTCTCCTGTTTTCTGATTTTTCCGTCGAGTAGAAAAGTGTCCCGAAAATAAAAGTTCTTCAAACGCGCTGAAAATCAAGTATGTTTTTTTGTGAAATTTTTGAAAAATTCTGAGACGGGGAGCTAGTCAGGGGGATGCACCAGTGGGCCACAAGCCTAGGAGGCGCGGGCACCCCCCTGGCCGCACCTACCAGGCTTGTGAGGCCCACGTGTCACCCCTCCACTTATGCCAGCTCCCATCTCCTTATCCTACCTCCAGAAAAATTCATTCTACAGCTCAAACCCGTGTTCTTGCTCTTCTTGCTGCGATTTTCGATCTCCTTGTGCAAAGCCCCATTCACCAAACTGTTTTGGGGAAATTGTTCCTTGGTATGCGACTCCTCCATTGGTCCAATTAGTTTTTGCTCTAGTGCCTTATTCGTTGCGTATTTTTGTTGCCATGGTGACCCTGTTCTTGAGCTTTGCATGCTAATTTTAGCTGGTCCCAAGTGGTTTTGATGCGGGATATGTCCTTTAGGCACTTGTAGGAGTAGTTGCCATGAGTTTCGTTGAGCGTTGTTCACTTTTCCTTTGAGTCACTAAAAATTCTAGAAATTTTCAGAGAAAGAAAAAGGAAAAGATGAGGAGGTTCCTAAGAGGCTCTTCAAGCCGTGACCCCAAGGATGATGAAAATGAGAATAAGAAACCCAAGTATCCGGTCCCCCGAGTTGCAGAAGTTCGAGCGTGTGAGTGGCCAAGCGATGTGTTCTTACGTGCCGCCGGTCTTTATGAGGATTTTTATTACTTGGCGGAGAACGCAGGCCTTACCGCATTTGTTGAAGATAAGTGTCCACAATACCTCCTCCACACTAATATTTTCGTGCAAAGCTTTAACTTCTATCTATGGAAGAGTCCTCCTATGGTTGAGTTCAAGTTATATGAACTCCCCCAGCGCATGTCACTTCAGGATTTTTGCAATGTTTGCAAATTACCTTATGTTGGGGATATTCATGAACCTCGTCCACGGGACTTGGAGGCTTTCATTGATACTATTGTTGTAGGAGAGGAGAGAGGAGTGTATTGCTCTAGAGCTGCTAGCATACATTTTCCCGTGCTTCGGTACTTCTCATTATTCGTGGGAAAATGTTTGATTGGTCGTGGGAAAGTTGGGGCCCTTAGCTCCCCAGATCTTGCGGTTTTGCGTGAAGCCCTTTATAATGATAAAACTTATAGCTTGGGCGCCATAGTGGCTCAACGGTTGAACACGAACCGTTCTAAAGGCGTTGTTTATGGAGGTATCTATGCTACCCACCTTGCTAGACACTTTGAGATACCTATTAGACTAGACGAGGAAGAAGAGATTCTTCTTCCTGAGAGATATCTAGATTATGATAGCATGGTTCGCCATGACTTTCTTGATAAAGATATAAATAAGAGGATGATTTATAACCTGGTATTTAGTGAGGGTACTCGTGAGACTATTACCTTGCCTGCTCCTTCTTTGTTCAATCTTCATCTAGGCTGGTACATTATTATGCCCTCGGACATCTACGCATATTGGGGCATAGCAACACCACAGGCGCCCATGCCCGAGCTACCAGTCGAGTACCAGACGCCAGTTTATCAGTGGGAGCCAGAGGAGCTCACCCAGCAGTGGCACCCTCAGTACACTCCGGAGTACCCCGGAGACGGTTACTTCCCACCTTGGGAGTAGACCAACTTAGGCCAAAATCCTAAGCTTGGGGGAGTACGTGTTTCTCACCGACTTTATATTCATGTTCACACTTTCATTTTGTTAGTGGGCGTTCACACCTTGCCACTGTATCATCCATGCTAGTTTATTTATTTTTCTCGCTTTCTTCTCGTGTGTTTGTTTAGTTTGAGAAAACCCAAAAATATTTCTCGTTCTTCTTTTGCTTGTTGGGAGCTTTCCCGTGTAAATAGTTTTTCTTTTTCTTTGGGTCAAGATAGAAGACCATGGTTACAATGTTTAGTGGCTGTCGCATGCATATCTGTTTATCTGTCAAAGAGCCATATTACTTTGTCTTCTCCTTTGTGTTTCCTTGCAGATTCCAGCTTAGTCCAATACACGAACACTCTTATTATTGTTCACATCGTTCGGTCGTGCAAGTGAAAGGCAATAATGACGATATATGATGAAGTGACTGAGCCTGGAAAAGCTGGTATGAACTCGATCTATTTTGTTTTTGTAAATATGACTAGCTCATCGTTCCTAATTCAGCTTTGCTGTAAGAGAAACATGTTTGCAATGACAACTTAGAGATCATAGTTTCTGATGCCATGCTTAATTAGCTAGGAGCTTATAATGGTTTGTCTTGGATGCCAACATGAATTTCAAGATGATTATAATGTAGTATGATAGGATGGTGTCCTCCTTTGAATGATTCAAGTGCCTTGACTTGGCGCATGTTTATGCATGTAGTTGAAACAAAATCAACATAGCCTCTATGATATTCATGTTCATGGTGATTTATATCCTACTCATGCTTGCACTCAATGTTGGTTAATTTCAATGCATATTGATGACTGTTGTCGCTCTCTAGTTGGTCGCTTCCTAGTCTTTTGCTAGCCTTCACTTGTACTAAGCGGGAATACTGCTTGTGCATCCACTTCCATAAACCCAAAGTTGTTCCATATGAGTCCACCATACCTACCTATATGCGGTATCTACTTGTCGTTCCAAGTAAATTTGCATGTGCCACTCTCTAAACCTTCAAGAAATAATCTGTTTTGCATGCCCGAACCTCTCATGTGGTGACAAGGGGCGATCGGTGTCTTCCATGCTAGGCGTGTTATCCTCGATATGTGTTTATTCACTATCATTCACGAGAAAGGGGATGGTAATTGGAATGCCCAGTTCCATGCTCAAATCGAAAAGATAATTGCAAACAAAACTCCCCCTGGATTGTTGTTGGTATGGACAGCACCCGAGTATTCGGCTAGTTGTGGAGTGTGATTGATCGGTGGTGGGGGAGTCAAAACTTTACTTTTCTGTTTGGGAACCGCCTATAGCATGTGTAGCATGGAAGATGGTGAAAACTCTTGGTCATCGCGTTGACAATGAAAGCATGCCACCCAAAATTATTTATCTTTGTTTTCAAAGCTTGAGCTCTGGCACCTCTGCAAATCAATGCTTCCCTCTGCGAAGGGCCTGTCTATTTATGTTTATGTTGATTCATCCTCTTCTTTAAAAAATAACCAATTAGAGAGCACCTCCGTCATTTTTTATGCTTTGCTTTTAATTGATATTGAGTATGACTGTGACTGGATCTTCTTTGCCATGAATTACAATGTTCAGTCAGCCCTTGGTCTTTGAAGGTGCTCTGCATTTATGTTTTGCAGTCTCGGAAAGAGCTAGCGAGATACCATATGTTCATACTGCTTCATGATTGTTTTGATTGAAGTGTTGACGTTTGAAACTTATTATTATTGCTCGCTAGTTGATTATGCCATTGATATCAGTACATCTTGAGACCTAAATGTTATTGCTTATGTGGTTAGCTTATGATCTTGCTGAAAACCTAAATATGAGTTAGACATAATTACAGCAACAAGATCAAACAGAGTTCGTAAAATTTTTTCTTTTGTCTCTTTTAGTTTGTCAACTGAATTGCTTGAGGACAAGCAAGGCTTTAAGCTTGGGGGAGTTGATATGTCTCCATCGTATCTACATTTCCAACCTCTTTTGCCCTTGTTTTGGACTCTAATTTGCATGATTTGAATGGAACTAACCCATACGTCTCCATCGTATGTACATTTCCAAACTCTTTTGCCCTTGTTTTGGACTCTAATTTGCATGATTTGAATGGAACTAACCCGGACTAACGTTGTTTTCAGCAGAATTGCCATGGTGTTGTTTTTGCGCAGAAATAAAAGTTCTCGGAATGACGTGGAAATTTACGAGGATTTTCTGTGGAATATATAAAAAATACTAGCGCAAGAATCAACCGGAGGCGTGGAGCAAGGAGTGTTGGGTAACGTAGCATAAATTCAAAAAAATTCCTACGCCATATTCAGATCTTCCTATGGAGAGACCAGCAACGAGAGAGGGGTGAGTGCATCTTCATACCTTTGAAGATCGCTAAGCGGAAGCGTTGCTAGAATGCGGTTGATGGAGTCGTACTCGCGGCGATTCAGATCGCGGTGTGATTCCGATCTAGTGTCGAACCACGGCACCTCCGCATTCAACACACGTGTTGCCCGGTGATGTCTCCTGCACCTTGATCCAGCAAGGAGGAGGGAGAGGTTGGGGAGGATCTCCGGCAGCACGACGGCGTGGTGTCGATGGAGAGATGAGGTCTCCCGGCACGGCTTCGCCAAGCACCGGCAGGGAGGAGGAGAAGGAAGAGCAGGGCTGCGCCGAGGGAGAGGAAGATTGGTGTCTCCAACAGCCCAAAGTGCCCACTATACATAGGGGGAGGGAGGGGCTGCACCCCCTTGAGGGTTTCCCTCTCCTGGGAGGGGCGGCAGCCCTAGATGGGGGCAGGTGCGGCGGCCAGGAGGGGAGGAGGGGTGGCGCACCCTTCTGGTGGGCCTTAGGCCCACCTCCGCTAGGGTTCCCCCCTCTCCCCTCTTCTTGCTACCATCATCTTTCAGCTTGTTTTTCTCTAGGAATGCATTGAAATTTAGGTTGACGTTGGCCATCTACAGTATTTATAAAGACAACTTTCAGACTAAGTTCATAACAATTAAGTTCATTTAATCAATTAAGTATGAACTCCCACTTAAATCGACATCTCTCTAGACTAACCCGTGTCCGATCATCACGTGAGACGGACTAGTCACGATGGTGAGCAACTTCATGCTGATCTTATTCAACCCTACGACTCATGTTCGACCTTTCGGTCTTGTATTCGAGGTCATGTCTGTACATGCTAAGCTCGTCGAGTCAACCTAGGTGTTTTCGCGTGTGTAAATCTCGCTTACACCCGTTGAATGCGAACGTTAGAATCTATCACACCCGATCATCACGTGGTGCTTCGAGACAACAATCCTTCACAACGGTGCACACTTAGGGGAATATGTTCTCAAAATTTTAAGAGGGATCATCTTATTATGCTACCGCCGTTCTAAGCAATAAGATGAAAAACAATGCAATCATATAGTGACATGATATGGCCATTATCATCTTTTCTCTTTCGATCTCCATCTTCAGGCATCGCATGATCATCATTGTCACCGGTGTGACACCATGATCTCCATCATCGTGTCTCCGTGAAGTCGTCACGCCAACTACTACTATCACTACTACTATGGCTAACCGTTAGCAATGATGTAAAAGTAGTAAGCATATGGCGTTGCATCTCATACAATAAATTAAGACAACTCCTATGGCTCCTGCCGGTTGTCATACTCATTGACATGCAAGTCGTGAAACCTATTACAATAACATGATCATCTCATACATCATGCATGCAACATCACAACTTTGGCCATATCACATCACATGTCAAACCCTGCAAAAACAAGTTAGACGTCCTCTAATTGTTGTTGCAAGTTTTACGTGGCTGATTTAGGTTTCTAGCAAGAACACTTTCTTACCTACGTGACAGCCACAGTGATGATATGCCAAAGCTATTTACCCTTCATAAGGACCCTTTTCATAAAATCCAATCCGACTAGAGTGGGATGTACAGACAGCCGCTAGCCACCTTTATGCACGGTGTGCATGTCTGTCGGTGGAACCAATCTCACGTAAGCGTACATGTAAAGTCGGTCCGAGCCGCTTCATCCCACAATACCGCCGGGAAATAATAATACAAGTAGCAGCAAGCAATTGACAAATCATCGCCCACAACCTTTTGTGTTCTACTCGTGCATAGAATCTACGCATAGAAAACCTGGCTCGGATGCCACTGTTGGGTAACGTAGCATAAATTCAAAAAACTTCCTACGCCATATTCAGATCTTCCTATGGAGAGACGAGCAACGAGAGAGGGGTGAGTGCATCTTCATACCTTTGAAGATCGCTAAGTGGAAGCGTTGCTAGAACGCGGTTGATGGAGTCGTACTCGCGGCGATTCAGGTCGTGGTGTGATTCCGATCTAGTGCCGAACCACGGCACCTCCGCCTTCAACACACGTGCAGCCCGGTGACGTCTCCCGCACCTTGATCCAGCAAGGAGGAGGGAGAGGTTTGGGAAGATCTCCGGCAGCACGACGGCGTGGTGTCAATGTAGAGACGAGGTCTCCCGGCAGGGCTTCGCCAAGCAAGGGCAGAGAGGAGGAGAAGGAAGAGCAGGGCTACGCCGAGGCAGAGGAAGATTGGTGTCTCCAACAGCCCAAAGTGCCCACCATATATAGGGGGAGGGAGGGGTTGCGCCCCCTTGAGGGTTTCCCTCTCCAGGGAGGGGCGGCAGCCCTAGATGGGGGGAAGGTGCGGCGGCCAGGAGGGGAGGAGGGGTGGCGCACTCTTCTGGTGGGCCTTAGGCCCACCTGCGCTAGGGTTCCCCCCCCCCCCCTCTCCCCTCTTCTTGCGCCATGGGCTGAGTGTGGGGGGCGCACCAGCCCACCTAGGGGCTGGTACCCTCCCGCATTTGGCCCATCTAGCCTCCCGGGGTGGTGTCCCCCTTCTGGTGGACCCCCGGGCCACTTCCGGTGGTCCCGATGGTCCCGGTATGTTACCGGCGACGCCCAAAACACTTTCGGTGTCCAAAACCATCCGTCCTATATATCAATATTTACCTCGGACCATTCCGGAGCTCCTCGTGACGTCCGGGATCTCATCCGGGACTCCGAACAACTTTCGATAACCTCGTATAACAATTCCCTATAACCCTAGCGTCATCGAACCTTAAGTGTGTAGACCCTACGGGTTCGGGAGACAGGCAGACATGACCGAGACACCTCTCCGGCCAATAACCATCAGCGGGGTCTGGATACACATGGTGGCTCCCACTTTCTCCACGATGATCTCATCGGATGAACCATGATGTCAAGGAATCAATCAATCACGTATACAATTCCCTTTGTCTGTCGGTATAGAACTTGCCCGAGATTCGATTGTCGGTATACATATACCTTGTTCAATCTCGTTACTGGTAAGTCTCTTTACTCGTTCTGTTGCACGTCATCATGTGACTAACTCCTTAGTCACATTGAGCTCATGATGATGTTCTACCGAGTGGGCCCAGAGATACCTCTCCGTCACGCGGAGTGACAAATCCCGATCTCGATTCGTGCCAGCCCAACAGACACTTTCAGAGGTACTCGTAGTGCACCTTTATAGTCACCCAGTTACGTTGTAACGTTTGATACACCCAAAGCACTCCTACGGTATCCGGGAGTTGCACAATCTCACGGTCGAAGGAATAGACACTTGACATTAGAAAAGCTTTAGCATACGAACAATACGATCTAGTGCTATGCTTAGGATTGGGTCTTGTCCATCACATCATTCTCCCAATGATGTGATCCCGTTATTAATGACATCTAATGCCCATGATCAGGAAACCATGATCATCCATTGACTAACGAG
The DNA here is from genome assembly GCF_904849725.1 of Hordeum vulgare subsp. vulgare. Classification (NCBI taxonomy): domain Eukaryota; kingdom Viridiplantae; phylum Streptophyta; class Magnoliopsida; order Poales; family Poaceae; genus Hordeum; species Hordeum vulgare. Next base: position 548,144,039 of record NC_058521.1, on the reverse strand, counting down.
CTAGCCGACTAGAGGCTTGCTAGGGACATATTGTGATCTATTTATTCACACATGTATTACTGTTTCCTGTTAATACAATTATAGCATGAAAAATAGACGATTATCATGAACAAGGAAATATGATAATAACCATCTTATTATTGCCTCTAGGGCATATTTCCAACAAGGAGCCCATAAGCCCAGGAGGCATGCCCCCCCCCCCACCTAGCCGCACCTAGCAGGCTTGTGGGGCCCTCGGGGCTCCGCCGCCTCCAACTCCACCTCTATTTAGTCCTTTCCGTCCGGAAAAAAATCAAGGAGAAGAGTTCATCGTGTTTTACGATACGGAGGCACCGCCACCACCTGTTCTTCCTCTCGAGGGCAGATCTGGAGTCCATTCTGGGGTCCGGAGAGGGGAGATCATCGCCATCGTCATCACCAACCTTCCTTCCTCGCCAATTCCATGATACTCTTCACCGTTCGTGAGTAATCTCATCATAGGCTTGCTGGACGGGGATGGGTTGGATGAGATCTATCATGCAATCGAGTTAGTTTTGATGGGGATTGATACCTAGTATCCACTATGTTCTGAGATTGATGTTGCTACTACTTTGCCATGCTTAATGCTTGTCACTAGGGCCCGAGTGCCATGATTGCAGATCTGAACCTATTATGTTCTCGTCAATATATGTGTGTTCTAGATCCTATCTTGCAAGTTGTAGTCACCTACTATGTGTTATGACCCGGCAACCCCGGAGTGACAATAGCCGGAACCACTCCCGGAGATGACCATAGTATGAGGAGTTCATGTATTCACTAAGTGCTAATGCTTTGTTCTGGTTCTCTATTAAAAGGAGAACCTTAATATCTTGTAGTTTCCATTAGGACCCCGCTGCCACGGGAGGGATGGACAATAGATGTCATGCAAGTTCTTTTCCCTAGGCACGTATGACTATATACGGAATACATGCCTACATTACATTGACGAACTGGAGTTAGTTACATATCTCTCCATGTTATAACTGTTACATGATGAATGTCATCTGGCATAATTATCCATCACGATCCAATGCCTACGAGTCTTTTCCTACTGGTCCTTGCTACGTTACTTTGCTGCTACTGCTGTCACTGCTGCTACTGTTACCGCTAGTGCTGTCACTACCACTGTTACCATTGCTACTGTTGCTATGACACTACTTTGCTACTGAAACTTTGTTGCAGATACTAAGTATTTCAGGTGTGGTTGAATTGACAACTCAACTGCTAATACTCAAGAATATTCTTTTGCTTGCCCTTGTGTCGAATCAACAAATTTGGGTTGAATACTATGCCCTCTAAAACTGTTGTGATCCCATATACTTGTGGGTTATCAGCGTCATTGTCGTCCAACTGACACATGCCGACGCCCTCGGACACGGGCCGACGGGAAGGCGGCCGCTCGGCCTCCCGATCGTGGTCCTCGCGTAGGTTCCTCTGTACTGGCTGGCGGTCACCCTGGCCAGCCGGCTCCCTCACGCGGTTGTCGACAACCGATGGGTTGAGGTCTCGCCGACGGTGGCTACCCGCTCTCTGATCGTCGTGGCGTTGGTCGGTGTTGGCAGGCGAAGATTCCTGATTTTGGTCCCGTCGGCTAGCCACAGGTTGGCGGGGGCCCATGAGGTATTTGTTGGTCCTCGAGCGGGAGCCATTCGCGTCATGGAGCAACTGGCTCTGCTACTCCTGCTGCGCGTTGGCAGCCTGCATGAGGGCGCGGATGTGCTCCTGCTGCGCCTCAAGGGCCGCGCCCTTGAGCCCCCTAGCTCGTCGAGGGCGTCCTGCGCGGCCCTCATATTCTTGACGGGGGTATCATAGACGGGGCGGTCGCCTACCAGCTCCTGGCCGACGGCACCACCGCGGTGCCGCACTTCCACCAAATGGCGGGGCGCGATGCCAGCCGACGTGAGGCCATGGGCCACATTGAACTCACGCTGAGCGGCCTCGAACTCGTGTTGGGTCGCCTCCAACGCTTCCGCCTCCGCGATCAGGCGGTGGCGGTGGCTGTCTAGTTCCAAGTTTGTGGCCACGAGGTCGGCCACAACTGGGATGGGCGCGTGCAGTGTGTCGAGTGCAGCATGAAGAGGGTGTGGTACATATTTCCTCTAGGGCATATTTCCAATAGTCTCCCACTTGCACTAGAGTCAATAATCTAGTTCATGTCGCCATGTGATTCACACCCAATGAGTTTTAGGGTTTGATCATGTTTTGCTTGTGAGAGAGGGTTTAGTCAATGGGTTTGCAACATTTAGATCCATGTGTACTTTGCAAATCTATATGTCAAACTGAAGATGCTACTACCATGCTCCACTTGGAGCTATTTGAAATGACTGCTCCACTATACATATTCGGTTTTCCACTTAGAGTCATCTGGATTGGTGTCAAAGCTCATATCGACGTGACCCTTTATGTTGAACTCTTTATCACCTCCATAACTGAGAAACACTTCCTTAGTCCTCTAAGGATACTTTTGACTGTTGTCCGGTGATCCACTCCTGGATAACTCGTGTACCCCCTTACCACACTCATGGTAAGCCACAAATCAGGTGTGGTACACAAGATGGCATACAGTATACAGCCTATGGCTGAGGCATAGGGGACAACCTTCATCCTTTCTATTTCTTCTGCCTTCTTCGAGCTTTGAGCTTACTCAACTTCACACCTTACAATACATACAACAACTCATTCTTTGACTGATCCACTTTGAAATCCTTCAAAATCTTGTCAAGGTATGTGCTATGTGAAAGTCTTATCACGCGTCTTGATCTATCTCTATAGATCTTGATGCCCAATATTTATGTCGTATTATCCAGGTTTTCCTTTGAAAAACTCCTTTCGAACAACCCTTTACGCTTTCTCGAAATTCTATATCATTTTCGATCAACGATATGTCATCCACATATACTTATCAGAAATTCTATAGTGATCCCACTCACTTTCTTGTAAATACAAATTTCTTCATAAACTTTGTATCAACCCAAAAACTTTGATCACCTCACAAAAGCACTTATTCCAACTCCGAGATGCTTGCACCAGTCCATAAATGGATCGTTGGAGCTCACATGCCTTTTAGCATCCTTAGGATCGACAAAACCTTATGGTTGTATCACATACAACCTTTCCTTATGGAACCCGTTAAGGAAGCAATGTTTTGACATCCATATGCCAGATTTCATAATTGAAAAATGTAGCAACTACTAACATAATCCCAATAGACTTCATCATCGCTACGACTGAGAAATTCTCATCGTAGTCAACTCCTTGAACTTGTTGAAAACTCCTTTGCAACAAGTCGAGCTTTATAGATAGTGACAGTACTACCATCGTCTATCTTATTAAACATCCATTTATCCTCAATGGCTTGTCGGTCATCAGGCAAGTCTACCAAAGTCCATACTTGGTTATCATACATGAATCCTATCTCAGATTACATGTCCTCTAGCCGTTGGTCAGAATCCAAGTCCATCATCGCTTCCTCATAGTTCGTAGGCTCATTGTTGTCTAACAACATGACTTCCAAGACAGGAGCACCGTACCACTGAGGGCAGTAGATGTCCTTATCGACGTACAAGGTTAGGTAGTAACTTGATACGAAGTTTCATGATCATCGCCATTGGCTTCTTCTTCAATTGTTGTACCCATTACATGAACACCTTTTTGTGTTGCGTTACTTTCCAATTCAAGTGAAGGTTCAATAACCTTATCAAGTTCTACCTTCCTCCCACTCAATTCTTTTGAGAGAAACTCCTTCTCTAGAAAGGATCCATTCTTGGCGACAAAGACCTTGCCTTTGGGTATGAGATAGAAGGTTTACCCAATTGTTTCCTTAGGATATCCTACGAAGACACATTTCTCCGCTATGTGTTCGAGCTTATCAGGTTGAAGCCTTTTGACATAAGCGTCGCAGCCCCAAACTTTGAGAAACAACAACTTAGGTTTCTTGCCAAGCCATAATTCATAAGGTGTCATCTCAACCGATTTAGATGGTGCCCTATTTAAAGTGAATGCAGTTGTCTCTAATGCATAACCCCAGAACGATAGTGGAAAATCGGTAAGAGACATCATAGAACGCACCATATCTATTAGAGTACGGCTACGATGTTTGGACACATCGTTACACTATGGTGTTCCAGGTGGCGTGAGTTGTGAAACAATTTCCACATTGTCTTGCATACCAAACTCATAACTCAGATATTCACCTCTATGATCATATCGTAGACATCTTATCTTCTTGTCACAATGATCTTCAACTTCACTCTGAAATTCCTTGAACTTTTCAATATTTCAGACTTGTGTTTCATCAAGTAAATATACCCGTATGTACTCAAATCATCTCTGAAGGTAAGATAATAACGATATCCACTCCATGCGTCAACACTAATTGGACCGCATACATCAATATGTATCATTTCCAAGAAGTCACTTGCCCGCTCCATTGTTCCGGAAAAGGGGGTCTTAGTCATCTTGCCCATGAGGCATGGTCCGCCTGTTGCAAGCGATTCTAAATCGAGTGAGTCGAGAGATCCATCAGCATGAAGTTACTTCATGCGTTTTACACCAATATGACCTTAGCGGTAGTGCTACAAATATGTGGTACTATCATTATTAACTTTCCATTTTGGCATCAATATTATGAACTTGTGTATCACTATGATCGAGGTTCAATAAACCATTCACATTGGGTGCATGACCATAGAAGGTATTATTCATGTAAACCGAACAACCATTATTCTCTGAATTAAATGAATAATTGTATTGCAACAAACACAATTTAATCATGTTCATTCTCAATACAGACACCAAATAACATTCATTTAGGTTCAACTCTAAACTCGAAGCTAAAGGGAGTGTGCGATGGTGATCATTTCAACCTTGGAAACACTTCCAACACACATCGTCACCTCGCCCTTAGCTAGTCTTTGGTTATTCCATAGCTTTTGTTTCGAGTTTCCAATATTAGCAACTAAACCGGTATCCAATACCGAGGCACTAATACGAGTACTATTAATGTACACATTGATAGGTCTCCAACGTATCTATAATTTTGATGGTTCCATGCTATTATCTTGTCAACTTTGGATGTTTTGTATGCATGATTATGCTATTTTATATGTTTTTGGGACTAACCTATTAACTCAGTGCCAAGTGCCAGTTTCTGTTTTTTCCGTGTTTTTGACCTTTTCAGATAGGAATATTAAACGGAGTCCAAACAGAATAAAACCTGCGGAATGATTTTTTCTGTAACAGAAGATACACAGGAAACTTGAGAACCAAGGCAAAGGACCCCGGGGGAGGCCACAAGCCCCTAGCCACGGCCTGGGGGGCGCGCCTACTAGGCTTGTGGGCCCCACCTAGCTCCTTTGCCCTACTTCTTTCGCCTATAAATTTCATAAAAATCCAGAACCACTAGAGGGAGCCACGAAAATACTTTTCCGCCGCCGCAAGCTTCTGTCTCCGCAAGATCCCATCTGGGGACCGTTCTGGTGCCCTGTCGGAGGGGGATTCGGACACGGAGGGCTTCTTCATCAATACCATTGCCTCTCCGATGATTCGTGAGTAGTTCACCACAGACCTTCGGGTCCATAGCTAGTATCTAGATGGCTTCTTCTCTCTCTTGGATCTTGAATATAAAGTTCTCCATGATCTTCATAGAGATCTATCCGATGTAATCTTCTTTTGTGGTGTGTTTGTCGAGATCCGATGAATTGTGGATTTATGATCAGATTATCTATGAATATTATTTGAGTCTCCTCTGATCTCTTATATGCATGATTTCGTATCCTTGTAATTCTCTTCCAGTTGTGGGTTTCGTTTGGCCAACTTGATCTATAATTCTTGCAATTGGAGAAGTGCTTGGTTTTGGGTTCATACCGTGCGGTGTCCTCACCCAGTGATAGAAGGGGTAGCGAGGCACGCGTCGTGTTGTTGCCATCAAGGGTAAAAAGATGGGGGTTATATCTATTGCATGAATTTATCCCTCTACATCATGTCATCTTGCTTAAGGCGTTAGTCTATTTGTTATGAACTCAATAAACTAGATGCATGTTGGATGGCGGTCGATGTGTGGAGTAATAGTAGTAGATGCAGAAAGTATCGGTCTACTTGTCTCGGACGTGATGCCTATATGTATGATCATTGCCTTAGATATCATCATGACTTTGCGCGGTTCTATCAATTGCTCGACAGTAATTCGTTCACCCACCATAATACTTGCTATCATGAGAGAGCCTCTAGTGAACACTATGACCCCCGGGTCTACTTCACGTCATATTTTCAGCTCTACACTTTTACTTTGTTGCACTTTTCACCTTCAGATCTCACCTTGCAAATAATCGTGAAGGGATTGACAACCCCTTTATAGCGTTGGGTGCAAGTTTTTTTTTTGCGCAGGTACATTGGTGACTTGTCTTGATACTCCTACTGGATTGATACCTTGGTTCTCAAACTGAGGGAAATACTTACTGCTACTGTGTGGCATCACCCTTTCCTCTTCAATGGAAAAACCAATGCAAGATCAAGAGGTAGCAAGAAGAATTTCTGGCGCCGTTGCCGGGGAGTATCAAGTCAAGAATAGTCTCTCGTCAACGTGCCAATTTATGGCGCCGGCGACTATTCTAAGTGAAGCTTATCCAAGTAACTATCGCAAACTCATCTCTTGCATTTACTTTATTTTCCTTTTGCCTCTCGTTTTCCTCTCCCCCACTTCTAAAAAAACAAAATTTACAAAAATATTTGCCTTTTTCGTTCGCCCTTTTCTTTCGCTTGCTTTCTGTTTGCTTGTGTGCTTGTCTGCTTGCTAAGTCACCATGACTGAAAACACCAAGTTGTGTGACTTCTCGAATACTAATAATAAAGGTTTCATTAGTACTCCTATTGCTCCCGCCATTAGTGCGGAATCATATGAAATCAATGTTGCCTTGCTGAATATTGTTATGAAAGAGCAATTTTCCGGCCTTCCTAGTGAAGATGTCGCATCCCATCTTAATACCTTCATTGAGTTATGCGATATGCAAAAGAAGAAATATGTGGATAATGATATGATTAAACTGAAGCTTTTTCCATTCTCACTACGAGATCGAGCAAAAACTTGGTTTTCATCTTTACCCAAAAATAGTATTGATTCTTGCAACAAGTGTAAAGATGTTTATATTTCCAAGTATTTTCCACCGGCTAAGATTATCTCTCTCTGTAATGATATCATGAATTTTAAGCAACTATATCATGAACATGTTGCACAATCTTGGGAGAGAATGAAATTGATGATTAGAAATTGTCCCGCTCATGGCGTGAGTCTTTGGATGATTATACAAATCTTCTATGCTGGTTTGAATTTTGCTTCTAGAAATATCTTGGATTCCCCCTCCGGTGGAACTTTCATGGAAATCACGCTAGGAGAAGCCACAAAACTCCTAGATAATATCATGACAAACTATTCCCAATGGCACACTGAAAGGTCACCAACTAGTAAAAAAGTGCATGCTATAGCAGAAATTAACTCTTTGAGTGCTAGGATGGATGAGTTGATGAAATTGTTTGCTAGTAAAAGTGCTCCTTTAGATCCAAATTATATGCCTTTGTCTTCCTTGATTGAGAATAGTAATGAGAGCTTGGATGATAATTTTGTTGGTAGGAATAATTTTGGCAACAACAATGCTTATAGAGGTAACTTTAATCCTAGGCCTTTTCCTAGTAATCCCTCTAATAAATTTGGCAATTCCTACAACAATTCTCATGGAAATTACAATAAACTACCCTCTGATATTGAGAGTAATATTAAAGAGTTTATCAACTCGCAAAAGATTTTCAATGCGTACATAGAAGAAAAACTGCTCAAAATTGATGACTTGGCTAGGACTGTTGATAGAATGTCTCTTGATATTGATGCTTTGAAATTGAGATGTGCTCCTCCCAAGATTAATATGGATGAAACTTTGAAAGTTATGCGTGTTCCCATGAATGAGAGTAAAGAAAGAACCGCCCAAATTCGTGCTAGACATGAATGTCTTAAAAAGGCGTGTTCTCGTGATGAGAATCACAAAGATCTTAAAGTTCTTGGTGTGACTCCTATTGAATCCTTGTTTTCTAATGTCAATCCTAATGATGATGGGGCTGGAGATGAATCCACTTTGGTTGAGAAACGCCCAATGATTCGGAGTCTATTTATCTTGATGCTAAAGGCATTGAAAGTGGAGTAGAGGATATCAAAACTTTGAGTAGTGATGAAATTACTACGTTGGATTTCAAGGAATTCAATTATGATAGTTGCTCTTTGATTGAATGTATTTCCTTGATGCAATCCATGCTAAACTCTCCACAAGCTGATAGCCAAAATAAAGCCTTTACCGATCATATCGTTGGTGCTATGATGAAATCTCTTGAAGAGAAACTTGAGTTGGAAGTATCTATTCCTAGAAAACTTCATGATGAGTGGGAACCTACTATCAAAATCAAGATTAAAAACTATGAATGCAATGCTCTGTGTGATTTGGGTGCTAGGCTTCAATGAGATTGATGAGTGCTCTCTTAATTTGCATCTTGCGGATTCTACTATTAAGAAACCTATGAGAAGGATAAATGATGTTCTTATTATTGCAAATAGGAACTATGTGCCCGTAGATTTCATTGTGCTTGATATTGATTGCAATCTGACGTGTCCCATCATTCTTGGTAGACCTTTCCTTAGGACTATTGGTGCTATCATCGATCTGAAGGAAGGGAATATTAGATTTCAATTTCCATTAAAGAAGGGCATGGACCACTTTCCTAGAAAGCAAATAAGATTGCCTTATGAATCCATGATGAGGGCTACTTATGGTTTGAGCACCAAAGATGACGACACTTGATTCTATCGCCTTATGCCTAGCTAAGGGCGTTAAACAATAGCGCTTGTTGGGAGGCAACCCAATGAACTTATCTTTGTTTTTGGCTTTCTGTTTTGTTGTGTCCACACCATCATAATTATGTTATGATTGTGTTTTTATGTTTCTTTTTGTGTTTCGGCCAAGTAGAACCTTTACGATTAGTTTTGGTGATGGTTGTTTGATCATGCTGAAAAAGACAGAAACTTTGCGCTCATGAAATTATTTTTCATTCCTATCCACAAAGAGATTTTTAGTTGATTCTTTTTGCTGCTGGTTGATATACAAATTTCGCTAATTGTCGTAATGTTTCAGAATTTTAGGGATACCAGAAGTATACGAAGTATACATATTGCTACAGACTGGTCTATTTTTGACAGACTCTGTTTTTGTTGGGTTGATTGCTTATTTTGATGAAACTATGGATAGTATCGGGAGGTACTAGCCATGGAAAAGTGAGAATACAGTAATATAACATCAATCTAAATAGGAATCAAGATTATTACAGTACCTAAAGAGTGGTGGTTTGTTTTCTTGTGCTAATGATATCACGAGTTTTTGTTTAAGTTTTGTGTTGTGAAGTTTTCAAGTTTTGGGTGATATTCTCGTGGACAATGGGATAAAGAGTGGAAAGAGCTCAAGCTTGGGGATGCCCAAGGCATCCCAAGCCAAATTCAAAGACACCAAAAAGCCTAAGCTTGGGGATGCCCCAGGAAGGCATCCCCTCTTTCGTCTTCAATCCATCGGTAACGTTACTTGGAGCTATATTTTTATTCACCACATGATATGTGTTTTGCTTGAAGCGTCGTGTATTATAGGAGTCTTTTCTTTTTGTTTTGTCAAAATCATACCTGCTGCACACCTTTTTGAGAGGGACATGCACTCATCATGAATTTGCTAGAATACTCATTGAGCTTCACTTATATCTTTTGAGTTAGGCAATTTAGCTCGCATGTGCTTCACTTATATCTTTTGAGATAGATAAGTTTGCTCTAGTGCTTCACTTAGATCTTTTTAGAGCATGGCGGTGTCATATTTTGGAGAAATAAGAACTCTCGATCTTCACTTATATCTTTTTGAGAGTGCTCTCTCTAAGTAACTTGGTGATTGGCATGTGCTATGAAAGTAGTCCTAAAGATGATAGGCATCCAAAGAGGATATAATAAAAACTTCCATATTCATGTGCATTGATTAGTAAAGAGAAGCTTGATTTCTCTCAATTAGTTTTGAGATATGGATATGGTAGTATTAGAGTTATGTTAGTAGGGTGTTTTGAATCTAGAAATACTTGTGTTGGAGTTAGTGATTCCCGTAGCATGCACGTATGGTGAACCGCTATGTTAGGAAGTCGGAGCATAATTGATTTATTGATTGTCATCCTTTGTGTGGCGGTCGGGATCGCGCGATGGTTAACACCTACCAACCCTTCCCCTAGGAGTACGCGTTTAGCACTTTGTTTCGATTACTAATAGAACTTTCGCAATAAGTATATAACTTCTTCATGACTAATGTGAGTCCATGGTATAGATGCACTTTCACCTTCCACCATTGCTAGCCTCTCTAGTGTCGCGCAACCTTCCCCGGTGCACAAACCCACCATCTACCTTCCTCAAAACAGCCACCATACCTACCTATTATGGCATTTTCATAGCCATTCTGAGATATATTGCCATGCAACTCCCACCGTTCCGTCTCATGACATGTGCCGTCACTTTCATATTGCCATTGCATGATCGTAATATAGCTAGCAAGATGTTTCAACGTCATACGCTAAGCTAGATCGTTGCACATCCTGGTACACTGCCGGAGGCATTTCCTATAGAGTCATCATTGCTCTAAGTGTTGAGTTGTAAGTAAATAAATGTGTGATGATCATCATTATTAGAGCATTGTCCCATGTGAGGAAATAAAAAAAGGAGTCCAAAGATGCCCACCAAAAAAAGAAAAAGAAAAGAGGCCAAAGAGCCCAAACAAAAAAAAAGAGAAAAATAGAGAATGGACAATGCTACTATCTTTTTCCACACTTGTGCTTTAAAATAGCACCATGTTCTTCATGATAGAGAGTCTCTTGTTTTGTCACCTCCATATGCTAGTGGGAATTTTCATTATATAACTTGGCTTGTATATTCCAATGATGGGCTTCCTCAAAATTGCCCTAGGTCTTCGTGAGCAAGCAAGTTGGGTGCACACCCACTAGTTTTCCTCTTGAGCTTTCACACACTTATAGCTCTAGTGCATCCGTTACATGGTAATCCTTACTCATTCACATTGATATCTATTGATGGGCATGTCCGTATCCTGTTGATATGCCGAGTCAATGTGACCATCTCCTCCTTTTTTCCTCACAACCTCCACCACACTTTATTCCACCTATAGTGTTAAATAATGGCTCACGCTCATGTATTGCGTGAGAGTTGAAAAAGTTTGAGAAACTAAGAGTGCGAAAACAATTACTTGGCCAATACCGGGGTTGTGCATGATTTAAATTCGTTGTGTGGGGGTGAAGGAGCATAGCCATACTATATGATTTTGTAGGGATAACTTTCTTGTATGCTTGAAGTACTATTGCTATTTCAAAAGTTCATGATCGCTTTGCTTGTATGCTTGAAGTACTATTGCTTTCATTTCAATAGTAAACTATTGTTTTGAATCTTACGGATCTGAACATTCATGCCACATGAAAGAAGTTACAAAGGACAAATATGTTAGGTAGCATTCCACATCAAAAATTTAGTCTTTATCACTTCCCTACTCGAGGATGAGCAGGAGTTAAGCTTGGGGATGCTTGATACGTCTCCAACATATCTATAATTTTTGATGGTTCCATGCTATTATCTTGTCAACTTTGGATGTTTTGTATGCATGATTATGCTATTTTATATCTTTTTGGGGACTAACCTATTAACTCAGTGCCAAGTGCCAGTTTCTGCTTTTCCGTGTTTTTGACCTTTTTCACACAGGAATATTAAACGGAGTCCAACCGGAATAAAACCTGCGGAATGATTTTTTCCGTAATAGAAGATACGCAGGGAACTTGAGAACCAAGGCAAAGGACCCCGGGGGAGGCCACAAGCCCCCTAGCCGCGGCCTAGGGGGCCGCACCTACCAGGCTTGTGGGCCCCCCGTGGCTCCTTTGCCCTACTTCTTTCGCCTATAAATTCCGTAAAAATCCAGAACCACCAGAGGGAGCCACGAAAATACTTTTCCGCCGCCGCAAGCTTCTGTCTCTGCAAGATCCCATCTGGGGACCGTTCTGGTGCCCTGTCGGAGGGGGATTCGGACACAGAGGGCTTCTTCATTAACACCATTGCCTCTCTGATGATGCGTGAGTAGTTCACCACAGACCTTCGGGTCCATAGCTAGTAGCTAGATGTCTTCTTCTCTCTCTTGGATCTTCAATACAAAGTTCTCCATGATCTTCATGGAGATCTATCCGATGTAATTTCTTTTGTGGTGTGTTTGTCGAGATCCGATGATTTGTGGATTTATGATCAGATTATCTATGAATATTATTTGAGTCTCCTCTGATCTCTTATATGCATGATTTCATATCCTTGTAATTCTCTTCAAGTTGTGGGTTTCTTTTGGCCAACTTGATCTATATTTCTTGCAATGGGAGAAGTGCTAGGTTTTGGGTTCATACCATGTGGTGTCCTCACCCAGTGACAAAAGGGGTAGCAAGGCATGCATCGTGTTGTTGCCATCAAGGGTAAAAAGATGGGGTTTATATCTATTTCATGAATTTATCCCTCTACATCATGTCATCTTGCTTAAGGCGTTACTCTGTTTGTTATGAACTCCATACACTAGATGCATGCTGGATAGCGGTCGATGTGTGGAGTAATAGTAGTAGATGCAGAAAGTATCGGTCTACTTGTCTCGGACATGATGCCTATATGTATGATCATTGCCTAAGATATCATCATGACTTTGCGCGGTTCTATCAATTGCTCGACAGTAATTCGTTCACCCACCGTAATACTTGCTATCATGAGAGAAGCCTCTAGTGAACACTATGGCCCCTGGGTCTACTTCACATCATATTTTCAGCTCTACACTTTTACTTTGTTGCACTTTTCACCTTCAGATCTCACCTTGCAAATAATCGTGAAGGGATGGCAACCCCTTTATAGCGTTGGGTGCAAGTTTGTTTGTTTTTGCGCAGGTACATTGGTGACTTGTCTTAATACTCCTACTGGATTGATACCTTGGTTCTCAAACTTAGGGAAATACTTACTGCTACTGTGCTGCATCACCCTTTCCACTTCAAGGGAAAAACCAACGCAAGGTCAAGAGGTAGCACACATCAATAACACCTAAATTAAATATACTTGTGCTGATGCCAATCTTCTTATCTACCAAGTATTTTGGGTAGTTCCGCTATGAGTGATCGTTCCCCTCACAATAGAAGCACTTAGTCTTGGGTTTGGAATCAACCTTTGGTTTCTTCATTGGAGTGTCAACTGGCTTGCCATTCTTGAAGTTTCCCTTCTTGCACTTGCCCTTCTTGAAACTAGTGGTCTTGTTAACCATCAACACTTGATGCTCCTTCTTGATTTCTGCCTATGCGCCTTAAGCACCACCAATGGCTGAGGGATCATCGTCGCAAAGCTCTAGTAGTTTAGTGGCAGTGACTGGAGAACTCTGTCAATCACTATCCTATATGGAAGATCAATTCCCACTTAATTCAATCGATTGTAGCACCCAAACATTCTAAGCATATGCTCACTGGCTGAGCTATTCTCCTCCATATTGTAGGCAAAGAACTTGTCAGAGGTCTCATACCTCTCAACACGAGCATGAGCCTGAAATACCAATTTCATCTCTTGGAACATATCATATGCTACCTGGCATTCAATACGTCTTTGGAGCCCCGATTCTAAGGCGTAAATCATGACGCACTAAACTATCGAGTAGTCCTTAGAACGTGTGTGCCAGACGTTCATAACATACACAAGCGATGGTAGAGGGGTTGGCATACCGAGCGGTGCATCGAGGGCATAAGCCTTTTATGCAGTCGTGAGGACAATCCTCACATTACGGACATAGTCCGCACAATTGCTTACACTATCTTTCAACTTAGCCTTTCTCTAGGAACCTATCAAAATACTAGGGAGCAACAACACGAGCCATTGATATATGACATAATTTGCAAATATATTTTGACTATGTTCATGATAAATAGTTAAATCAATAAAATAACTAATGAACTCCCACTCAAATCAACATCCCTCAGGTTGTCTAAGTGTGACATGATCCAAATCCACCAACCCATGTCCGATCATCAAGTGAGATGAGGTGGTTTCAATGGTGAACATTTCCATGTTGATCATTTCTACTATATGATTCATGTTCGAACTTTTGGTCTCCTATTTTCCATGGACATGTCTGTACATGCTAGGCTCGTCAAGCTTAAGCCAAGCATTCTGGTGTAAAACTAACACCCGTTGTATGCGAACGAAGAGTCTATCACACCCGATCATCACGAGTTGCTTCAAAATGACGAACTTTCGCAATGGTGCATACTTAGGGAGAACACAATTTTATCTTGAAATTTAGTGAGGGGTCATCTTATAATGCTACCATTGTCCTAAGAAAAATAAGATGCATAAAATGATAAACATCACATGCAAATCATATACGTTACATGATATCGCCATCATCATCTTGTGCTTTTGATCTCCATCTCCAAAGCACCTGCACGATCTCCATCGTCACCGACATGAAACCATGATCTCCATCATCTTGTCGTCATGTGGTTATTGCACCCACCCTTGCTTCTACAACTATTGCTAATTCATAGCGATACGGTAAATAAAATGGCATAAATAAATTAAAGACAATCCTATGGCTCATGTCGGTTGCCGTACTCATCGACATGCAAGTCATGATAACTATTACAAAACATGATCATCTCATACAGCACATATATCAAATCACGTCTTGGCCATATCACATCACAATATGCCCTACAAAAACAAGTTAGGCGTCATCTACTTAGTTGTTGCAAGTTTTACCTCGCTCTATGGGAAACTAACAAGAACCGTTCTTACCTACGCAAAGTTGTAGGATCGGAAGTATGTCTAAAGGGGGTGATTAGACTACTCAACAAGATAAAAACTTAGCCTTTTACCAATTTTAAGTGTGAGCTAGTTTTAGCAATTACGACAATTTAAGTACAACCTACACATGCACATCTAAGAGTGTAGGAGCGGAAAGTAAGACATGCAAATGTAAAGTAGAGGGTAAGGTAGGGAGATCAAACAGAAAGGTTGACGACGATTTTTGGCATCGTTCCGATAGGTGGCGCTATTGTACGTCCATGTTAGTGGGGACTTAGGGTAAAGGCTGGGAGAGTCCACGGAAGGCTCTACCCACAAGGGTTCCACAAAGAAGCGGCCTTGTCTATTCCACCATGGCTTCTGTCCACACAAGACTAACCTCACTCACGGTAGATCTTCATGAAGTAGGCGATCTCCTTGCCCTTACAAACTTCTTGTTTCAACTTCACAACACGAAGTAGGAGGCTCCGAAGAGACACCTAACCAATCTAGGAGGAACCACCCTCCAAAATGTAATAGATGTGGTAGAACGATGAACTCCTTGCTCTTGTGCTTCAAAAGATAGTCTCCTCAACACTCAATCATTCTCTCACGGAATTGGCATGGGTAGAAGAGATTGATTTTGTGGAAAGCAACTTGGGGAGGCCAAAGATCAAAATTCAAATGGTTGGATTGGAATCTTTTGATCTCAACACATGACTAGGCAGCTCTCTCTCAAAAAATGGACCTGGCAAGTGTAAGTGTGTTCTGAGTGCTTCCTCTATGAATGAGAGGTGGGTGGAGGGGTATATATAGACATCCCCCAAAATCCAACCATTACAACATTATTTCCCCACTCGGTGACCCCGAAAAGAATCTAGGTGGTACCGAGTTGCACTAAATGTGGCAAATTTTGAATTCTCGGTGAGACCAATACAGAAATCTCGGTGGTACCGATACGATAACCTAGACCAGATTCCATATCTCGATGAGACCGATTTCAAATTCGGAAATTCCGAAACTTGAAAACTTCTCGACAGAAAGTTGGTCAATGAATCTCGGTGGAACCGATAGGAATGTTGGTTGTACCGAGATGGTAGGGTTTGGCATATGTTCTGTCAAGTGTAAAACCGGTTGGGCCGAATGGAAATTGTTGGTGGCACCTATTTTGCTAGTTTGGGTTTGGACACAGATATTTTGTGGGAGAATGGTTGAGTATTTTTGGTGGCTATCTCTAAGCACTTGAGCAACCAATTCGTCATAGTACCTCACCCCCTTTTAATAGTATTGGCTTTCCCTTTCCTATTGGACTCAAAGTGATTTCTCACAAAGTATAAAATGTAGAGTCTTCTTGCTTGAAGCTTGAGCCAATCCCCTTCATTCCTTGCATCAAGGATCATCTCCACACAATCCTATAGCCAAGGCATCTTTGAATTTTTTTGAAATATACTTGAATAAATTCATTACTCCAATGATGCATATGTTGTGATTAATTACCAAAAGCACCTTAGGAAGAAATTGTGCTTTCAATCTCCCCATTTTTGGCAATTGATGACAACATATAGATCAAAGCTTCGACAAAATATATAATCAATGATTAGCATCAATGTTTTGAGAAATATGTGAAAAGCAAGAACTCCCCCTAAATTTGTGCATTATTTTGAATTTGTGTTCGAATGCAAATGCACAATCGATTAGGATTATGGGTTACTCTTCCAAGTAACATACAACTTGGTGGTGTGCATAAAAGATATGAGTGAATAGTAATGCACATAAAACCAATAAGCAAGTGAATGATCATCATGTAGATAGCTCAAAGGTAATAAGGTGGTAGCATCAAACAATCAAAGCGTATGATCAAACACATCTATAAAGGGATAAAGTCATCCAAAACACCAAAGGTTTTGAAAAACCAAACGAGACAAATAAAATGCAAAATCTATCTCTCTCTCGAAGCACTATTTGATATATACACTTCTCCCCCTTTGGCAACAAGTTACCAAAAAGTTCAAAGGTCTAGAACTAAGCGTCTCTCTGGGCACAATCTCCTCCGATAGCTGAAGTTGTAGTGGACAAGAGAGCATCGATGAATGCTTCTAGATATGTCACTAAAGCTGGAGGTGTAGATAGTGGAGGTGCTGGAGCAGCAGCTGAAGCTTCATTTGATGAATACGGTCTTGCTTCCGGAACAGGCACAATTGCTGACCTGGTCTGGGTCCTGAACTGAGTGGTTATGGGAAGGGTTGACTCATTATCATCATCATCACTATTGGAGCATGGAATCTTCACTCAGTCAACTTCATCTTGAAGTTGTTGAATAGTAGTAGTAAACTCTGTTACCTTCACGTCCAAGTTATGGAATTTTGTCTCCACGATCCTCTCAAGGCTCTTCAAGATCAGCAAAATCTCAAAAACTTTCTTCTCCGCCCCTTGGATTGGGCTAACCAAGAAATACATCTTCCACTACTGGAATCCGGTTCTTTGCCGTCAGCCAGTTCTTTGCCGTCTGCTGGCTGATGGCAAAGAACCTCTTTGCCATCAGTTGACACAAGGCAGACGACAAAGGACTGACACATGGCAAAAATACTATTTGCCATGTGTCGGCCCTTTGCCGTCTGCCAGCGGACGGCAAAGAGACCCACGGCAGACGGCAAAGAGGACGGGTGGGTCCCATGCCTGCCGTGTCCGAAATCCGAGGGCCTTTGTCGTCCGCGGGCCTTTGCCGTCTGCCGTGGGGCCCTTTGCCGTCGGGGGGCGGACGGCAAAGGGCCCGCCCTATAGCGGTCGTTAACCCCCTCCTCGCTCACTGTCTCTCTCCCCCCCCCCATCACAGTCTCGCTCATTGTCTCTCTCCACGGCGACCCCCTCCCCGCGAAAGCCCCTCCCCGCGGCGAGCCCTCTCCACGGCGACCCCCTCCCCGCGAGAGCCCCTCTCCACGGCGACCCCCTCCCCGCGAGAGCCCCTCTCCACGGCGACCCCCTCCCCGCGAGAGCCCCTCTCCACGGTGAGCCCCTCCCCGCGGCGAGCCCCCCCCCCCCCCCCGCGGCGAGCCCCTCCCCGCGGCTACCCACCCCCGCGGCGAGCCCCCTGCCCCCCTGACGTCGCCCACCGCCGCCGCCCCCTGCCGTCGTCCATCGCGGTGAGTTCTTCTTCTTTTTCTTTTTAAAAAAGTTAATTACTTTAGTTAGTTTATTAGGTTAGTTTTTTATTATATATAGGGTCATTTAGTTAGTTTATTTGTTTAGATTATTAGCATAATTAGGTTAGTTAGTTAGGTTAGAAGAAAAAAAGAGGAGAAGCAGAAGGAAAAAATGGAAAAGAAAAAAGGAAAAGAAGAAAATAATTAGAAGAAGAACGAAAAGAAGAAGGAGAAGAAGAGGAGGAGGAGGAGGAGGAGGATGATGAGGAGAAAAAAGAAGAAGAAGAAGAAGAAGAAGAAGAAGAAGAAAAAGAATAGGAGGAGAAAAAGAGGAGGGGGGAGGAGGAGAAAAAAGAACAAGAAGAAGAAGAAGAAGAAGAAGAAGACGAAGAAGAAGACGAAGAAGAAAAGAAGAAGAAGAAGAAGAAAAAGAGGAGAGAGGAGAAGAAGAAAGAAGAGGAAAAGGGAACCCCGGCAACCCGAAACTGACCCTCGACCCCCGACCCGTGATGCCCGACGCCACTGACCCCCGACCATCGACCCCCGACGCCACTGACCCCCGACCCCCGACCCCCGACGCCACTAACCCTCGACCCCCGACGCCGCTGACCCCCGACCCAGACCCTCGGCCCAGGACTCCCGACCCCCGACGCTCGACGCCACCAACCCCCGACCCCTGACGCCACTGACACCCAACGTCACTGAGCCTCGACCCCCGACGCCACTGACCCCCTACAATCGACGCCACTAACCCCCCGACCCCCGATGCCACCGACACCCGACACCACCGACCCTCGATGGCACTGACTCCTGATGCCACTAAGCCCCGACCCCCGACACCTCTTCTGCCTTCTTTTGAACGAGAAGGTGCTTTTCGGCCTTCCAGATGCCCACGAGGTCATAGTTTTGTAAATTATGAGTTAGGTCACATATTTTCCGATTATGTTAATTATAAAAACATCGTATTTGTGTTGAAAGTGTGAATTTCAATGTGCAGTTGTTCGACGACCTCCATGTGCGTTAGACAAGCTCCGTCCTTGCGTTTGTTGGTGAGCACAAATGACTTCTCCTCCTACCCCCTTAATTTGCTGTGTCCCGGTCTACGTGCCGATGAAACTTGCTAGCTATAGGTTTCTTCAATCATGAATATGCGTGACCAGTATGCGTCTCCCGTTCGAAAGGGCGACATCTATAAATATGCATTTCTTTGCATATTTATAACCGCCATCCTTTCGAATTGTCCAACATTATCCATGGACAGCCCGAGTATGTGTAGATTGGGTTTGTTTTCCCGTATGCTGTGCTCCGGATCCGATGCGGAATTTCGTCAGTGCCTCTCCTGTTGTTCTGCGGGTACACATCCTCTCTGCTTATTGCTGAGACGTGTATCAGGAGAACAGCGGGGAGGTGCTGCCGAAATTATGCGTCGCATCTGGAGCAGAGCATGGGTAAACGAACCCAGTCTACACATACTCGGGTGGGATTAGGACCTATCTTTACCTATTAGCGTGTAGGTTGCATGGACGTAATAAAACTGACAAACTTGATTAGCGTATGAATATAGATGATGAATTATATATTTATTTCTTGTGCCCCCATAGGTAGCTAGGCAACATGAGTGATCGTGCTTGGATGTACACTGGTCACCCTAGTCAAAAAGACATGACCCATGAATGGTTAACAAAAACCAGGGGGTTTGTGAGAGCCGCATTTGCAAATGGCCAGCAAAAACATGGTGCCCCTGTCCCAACTACGACAACTGGAAAAAGCAGACAGAGTTTGAAATGGGTAAACACCTGCAGAAGTGGGGTTTTACGCCTAATTATACGGTGTGGACTTTTCATGGTGAGTCTGACCAACGTGCCAGAGCTGAGGTGATTCGTCGTCGCACCGACGAGCATGGTACCGGGATTGACGACATGGTGCAAGACTTTGATGATGCTCGGGATTCAGACGATGAGATGGAGGAATCTGCAAAGGCCTTCTATGAAATGTTGGAGTCTTCAAAACATCCTCTCCACGAGCAGACTGAGCTTTCTCAGCTGGATGCCATCGCGCAAGCAATGGCTCTGAAGGCTCAATTCAACCTAGGCAGAGAATGCTATGACGCGATGATGACGATATTTGGACGCTTTCTACCCAAAGGCCATGTACTGCCTGCAAACCTGTACCAGTCAGAGAAAATCCTCCGTGTACTTAAGATGCCCTATGAGAAGATACATGCCTGTGAGAATGGATGTGCCTTATTTAGGCTTGAGTATGCGGCCTTGAACTATTGCCCCATTTGCAATTCTTCCAGGTATATTGTGGTAGACAACGGCATGGGTGAGAAGAATCAGACCAAAATCCCCATTAGTGTTCTTCGGTATCTGCCAATCGTACCAAGACTTCAACCTCTTTTCATGGTCGAAGAGACGGCCAGACAGATGACATGGCACAAATTGGGCAAAAGAACCGAACTAGATGCGGATGGGAACAAGATGCTGGCACACACTTCAAATGGTTTTGCGTGGAGGCACTTCGATGCATTACATAAGGATAAATCGGAAGATCCAAGGCAACCTAGAGTTGCCATCAGCACGGAGGGGTTCAATGTGTATGGTATGACGGCAGCACAATACAGTTGTTGGCATGTATTTGTCATTCCACTAAATTTGCCACCCAGTGAGATTATGAAAAGAAAGAACATTTTCCTGACGTTGATAATTCCAGGGCCCAACTATCCGGGGAAGAATATGAATGTGTACATCCAACCGCTTAAGGATGAGTTGCAAGAAGCCTGGGATAATGGGATCAAGACCTACGACGCGACTACCAAAACAAATTTCAAAATGCATGCGTGGTACATGTACTCGACGCATGATTATCCGGCGTTTGCGCTATTCGCTGGCTGGTGTGTACATGGAAGGTTCCCGTGCACCACATGCAAGGCAGCTCTTCAGTTTCGTTGGCTGCAGGCTGGTCGCAAGTATTCTTGCTTCGACATGCATAGACAATTCCTGGATCCTGACCATAAGTTCAGAAAAGACAAGAAGAATTTCATCAAAGGTAGAGTTGTCAAAAACACTGCACCAGCTGTGTTGATAGGCCAACAGACCCTTGATCATTTAAACGCTCTCGAGCCTGATCCTTTGCGTCCAGGATACTTCAAATGGTATAATACAGAACACGCCTGGACTCAAAAGTCATGCTTATGGGATCTGCCTTACTTCAAAGACCTCCTTTGCCCACACAACATTGACGTGATGCACACTGAAAAGAATATTGCGGAGGCCATTTTTGGCACATTGTTCGGCATAGAGGGGAAGTCAAAAGATAATCCTAAGGCTGGAATCGACCTGGAGGCTCTATGTGATAGACCGTTGCAAAACTTGCGACAACGGAAAGGAAAGCAAAGCATAGCGAAGCCAAAGGCATGGTTCAATCTTGAAAGGCCAGCTATGAGGGAAATGCTATTGTGGGTGAAAATGCGGTTGATGTTCCCCGATGGGTATGCTGCGAATCTAAAGAGGGGAGCGAGTCTTGAGAAATTGAAAATATTTGGGCTCAAGAGTCATGATTGGCACATATGGATTGAGCGGGTAATGCCGGTGATGTTGTGTGGCTTTATCCCTGAGGATGAATGGCTAGTACTGGCAGAGCTGAGCTATTTTTTCCGTTCTCTTTGTGCGAAAGAACTATCGCCTGGCGTGCTAGATGAAATGGAAGAGTTGGCGCCGGAGTTGATCTGCAAATTAGAAAAGATCTTTCCACCGGGCTTATTTAATCCAATGCAACATTTGATTTTGCATCTCCCGACCGAGGCAAGAATGGGGGGCGTTCAAAATCGTTGGTGCTACTCAACTGAGAGGATGCAGAAGACGCTTCAAGCTAAGTGTAAAAATAAACATAGAATTGAAGCATCGATGGCTGAGGCATTCATTATTGAGGAGGCGGAAAACTTCGTGACAGCACACTACGAAGCCAAAAATCATCATTTGCATAACCCGAAGCCTCGGTACAATGATGGCGATCCAAAAAAAGTTCGATCCAACCTCAGCCTATTCAAAGGTAAGCTCGCACCATCCGGTGCTACGAAAGGGAAATCGTTGGATGTCGAAGAATGGCGGACCATTTCTTTGTATATCTTCACCAACCTAACAGAAGTGCGGCCGTACATCGAGTAAGTTCTCGGTAATTTATTGTTCCGCAACTTCTAATTGCTATGAACTACTCTTATTCCCGGATATTTGATATAGTCGATACGTCGCCGAATTCTCAGGTGGAGCGGTCATCGAAAAGGATTCCGTCGAAGAGTATGAGCTTCTCGCAAAGCATGGATGCTACTATCCCGGTTTCATCTCTTGGTTCAAACAAAGGGTAATTAATTTCCATTAAGGGCCCATTTGATTTCTTGGTCTAATTTGCGGCTAATGCATCCATTCTTTCGTATTAAACTTGTAGGATGATGCAGAGTCAATGGACGCCGAGTTGAGACAAGTCGCTAATGGTTTTGACTATAAGGTCCGTTCATTTGACAAATACAACATCAACGGGTATCACTTTCGTACCTTTGGCAAAGAGCTATCTATGCCCGACCTAAAGACTACAAATTGTTCTGTCTCTGCTATCGGCGAAGGAGACACCGAGTATTATGGAAGAGTTGAAGCAATTTATGAACTTCTATTCTATGGTGAAAACCCACCGACCGTCGTAGTCTTCAAATGTTATTGGTTTGAGCCGAGGGAGACTAGAAGGACTCATGAACATATAGGACTAGTCGAAATCAACCAAAACACCCACTTAGATGTTCCCGATGTCTATATTACGGCTCAACAAGCGACACAAGTTTTCTATCTACCGTGGGCCTGCCAAACTGATCCAAATCTCAAAGGTTGGGATGTCGTTTATGTTGGGGAACGTCGCATGGGAAACAAAAAATTTCCTACGCGCACGAAGACCTATCATGGTGATGTCCATCTACGAGAGGGGATTTCCGATCTACGTACCCTTGTAGATCGCACAGCAGAAGCGTTAGTGAACGCGGTTGATGTAGTGCAACGTCCTCACGTCCCTCGATCCGCCCCGCGAACCGTCCCACGAACCGTCCCGCGATTCGTCCCACGATCTAGTGCCGAACGGACGGCACCTCCGCGTTCAGCACACGTACAGCTCGACGATGATCTCGGCCTTCTTGATCCAGCAAGAGAGACGGAGAGGTAGATGAGTTCTCCGGCAGCGTGACGGCGCTCCGGAGGTTGGTGGTGATCTAGTCTCGGCAGGGCTCCGCCCGAGCTCCGCAGAAACGCGATCTAGAGGTAAAACCGTGGAGGTATGTGGTCGGGCTGCCTTTAAAAGTTGTCTCAAATCAGCCCTAATAGCTCCATATATATAGGAGGAGGGGAGGGGAGGCTTGCCTTGAGGCTCAAGGAGCCCCAAGGGCTGCGCCACCAAGGGAGGAGGAGTCCTCCTCCAAACCTATTCCAACTAGGATTGGAAGGTGGAGTCCTTCTCTCTTTTCCCACCTTTCCATTTTTTTCTTTCTCTTCTTTTGGTTTTTTTTTCTCTTGCGCAAGACAGCCTTGGGCTGACCCCACCTACTTGGTGCGCCACCCCCAAGGTCCTTGGCCCTCCCGGGTGGGTGGTCCCCCCTCCCGGTGAAGATCCGGAACCCAATCGTCATTCCCGGTACATTACCGGTAATGCCCGAAAACCTTGTGGTAACCAAATGAAGTCATCCTATATATCAATCTTCATTTCCGGACCATTCCGGAAACCCTCGTGACGTCCGTGATCTCATCCGGGACTTCGAACTACATTCGTAACCAACCATATAACTCAAATACGCATAAAACAACGTCGAACCTTAAGTGTGCAGACCCTGCGGGTTCGAGAACTATGTAGACATGACCCGAGTGACTCCTCGGTCAATATCCAATAGCGGGACCTGGATGCCCATATTGGATCCTACATATTCTACGAAGATCTTATCGTTTGAACCTCAGTGCCAAGGATTCATATAATCACGTATGTCATTCCCTTTGTCCTTCGGTATGTTACTTGCCCGAGATTCGATCATCAGTATCCGTATACTTATTTATATCTCGTTTACCGGCAAGTCTCTTTACTCGTTCCATAATACAAGATCCCGCAACTTACACTAAGTCACATTGCTTGCAAGGCTTGTGTGTGATGTTGTATTACCGAGTGGGCCCCGAGATACCTCTCCGTCACACGGAGTGACAAATCCCAGTCTCGATCCATACTAACTCAATGAACACCTTCGGAGATACCTGTAGAGCATCTTTATAGTCACCCAGTTACGTTGAGACGTTTGATACACACAAAGCATTCCTCCGGTGCCAGTGAGTTATATGATCTCATGGTCATAGGAACAAATACTTGACACGCAGAAAACAGTAGCAACAAAATGACACGATCAACATGCTACGTCTATTAGTTTGGGTCTAGTCCATCACATGATTCTCCTAATGATGTGATCCCGTTATCAAGTGACAACACTTGCCTATGGTCAGGAAACCTTGACCATCTTTGATCAACGAGCTAGTCAACTAGAGGCTTACTAGGGACAGTGTTTTGTCTATGTATCCACACATGCACTGTGTTTCCAATCAATACAATTATAGCATGGATAATAAACGATTATCATGAACAAAGAAATATAATAATAACTAATTTATTATTGCCTCTAGGGCATATTTCCAACAGTCTCCCACTTGCACTAGAGTCAATAATCTAGTTCACATCACCATGTGATTCCAACGAATCCAACACCCATATAATTATGGGGTCTGATCACGTCTTGCTCGTGAGAGAGGTTTTAGTCAACGGTTCTGAAACTTTCAGATCCGTGTGTTCTTTACAAA
Organism: Hordeum vulgare subsp. vulgare; assembly: GCF_904849725.1. Lineage (NCBI taxonomy): Eukaryota > Viridiplantae > Streptophyta > Magnoliopsida > Poales > Poaceae > Hordeum > Hordeum vulgare. The sequence continues at coordinate 548,119,122 of NC_058521.1, read as the reverse complement.
TCTTTATGTCATCTTATAGATGCTGCTACTATGTGCTATTCGGAAATACTCCAAATATCTACTCTACTATACGAATCTGTTTCACTACTCATAGTTATTCGGATTAGTGTCAAAGCTTGCATCGATGTAACCCTTTACGACGAACTTTTTAACCACCTCCATAATCGAGAAAAATTCCTTAGTCCATCAATTACTAAGGATAAATTTTGACCGCTGCTAGTGATTCAATCATGGATCACTCTCTGTACCTCTCAACAGACTTTGAATTAAGGTACACATCAGGTGCGGTACCCAGCATGGCATACTTCAGATTCTACGGCCAAGGCATAGAAGACGACCTTCGTCTATTCTCTTTATTCTGCCGGGGTCGGGTTTTGAGTCTTACTCAAATTCACACCTTACAACGCAACCAAGAACTCCTTCTTTGCTGATCTATTTTGAACTCCTTCAAAAACTTGTCAAGGCATGCATCTTGTTGAAACTTCCATTAAGCGCTTTCGATCTATCTCCATAGATCTTTGATGCTCAACGTTCAAGTAGCGCAATCCAGGTATTCCTTTCAAAAACTCCTTTCAAACAACCTTGTATGCTTTACAGAAATTCTACATTACTTCTGATCCACAATATGTCAACCACATATTCTTATCAGAAATTCTATAGTGCTCCCACTCACTTCTTTGGAAATACAAGTTTCTCATAAACCTTGTACAAACCCAAAATCTTTGATCATCTCATCAAAGTGTATATTCCAACTCCGAGATGCTTGCACCAGTCCATTGAAGGATCGCTGGAGCTTGCATACTTGCTAGTATCTTTAGGATCGACAAAACCTCCTGGTTGTATCACATACAATGTTTGCTCAAGGAAACCGTCGAGGAAACAATTTTTTGACATCCTATGTGCAATATTTCATAAATAATGCAGCAACTACTAACATAATTCTAACAGACTTTCAGCATCGCTACGAGTGAGAAAGTCTCATCATAGTCAACTGTTTGATCTTGTCGGAAACATCTTTGCGACAAGTCGAGCTTTTCTTAATAGTGACTTATCACCATCATCGTCTGTCTTCCTTTTAAAGATCCATCTTTACTCAATAGTCCTATGACCATCAAGTAGTTCTTCCAAAGTCTACACTTTGTTTTCATACATGGATCCTCTCTCGGATTTCATGGCCTCCAGCCATTTGTCGGAATCCGGGCCCACCATTGCTTTCTCCATAACTCGTAGATTCACTGTTGCTCAACAACATGACCTCCAAGACAGGGTTACCGTACCACTCTGCAGTAGTACGTGGCCTTGTCAACCTACGAGGTTTGTAGTAACTTGATCCGATGCTCGATGATCACCATCATCAGCTTTCACTTCAATTGGTGTAGGCGCCACAGGAACAACTTCCTGAGCCCTGCTACACACTGGTTGAAGTGATGGTTCAATAACCTCATCAAGTTCTACCACCCTCCCACTCAATTCTTTCGAGAGAAACCTTTCCTCGAGAAAGGATCCATTTTAGAAACAAACACTTTGCTTTCGGATCTGAGATAGGAGATGTACCCAACTGTTTTGGATATCCTATGAAGATGCATTTATCCGCTTTGGGTTCGAGCTTATCAGACTGAAACTTTTTCACATAAGTGTCGAAGCCCCAAACTTTCAAGAAATGACAGTTTAGATTTCTCTAAACCTCAGTATATACTGTGTCATCTCAATGGAAATACGCGGTGCCCTATTTAAAGTGAATGCGGTTGTCTCTAATGCATAACCCATAAACGATAGTGGTAATTCGATAAGAGACATCATAGCATGCACCATACCAAATAGTGTGTGGCTATGACGTTCAGAACCATCATCACACTATGATGTTCCAGGTGGCATGAACTGCGAAACAATTTCCACATTGTCTTAACTGCATACCAAAACTCGTAACTCAGATATTCATTTCTATGATCATATCGTAGACAGTTTATCCTCTTGTTACGACGAACTTCACTCCTGAAACAGAATTGAACCTTTCAATATTTCAGACTTGTGATTCATTAAGTAAATACTCTTGTATCTGCTCAAATCGTCATTGAAGTAAGAACATAATGATATCCACTGCGTGCCTCAGCACCTATTGGACTGCATACATCAAAATGTATCACTTCCAACAAGTTACTTATCTTGTTTTCATATCAATGAAAACAAGGCCTTGCTCATGTGGTATGATTTGCATGTCACTAGTGATTCAAAATCAAGTGAGCATAAAGATCCATCAGCATGGAGCCTCTTCATGCAATTTATACCAACATGACTCAAGCGGCAGTGCCACAAGTAAGTGGTACTATCACCATTACCTCGTATCTTTTGGCACCAATATCATGAACATGTCTAACACTACGATCGAGATTTAATAAACCATTGAGGGTAATTATTCAAGCAAATAGAATAACTATTATTCTTTTAAACGAATAATCGTATTGCAACAAACACGATCCAATCATGTTCATGCTCAACGCAAACACCAAATAACAATTATTTGGGTTTCACCACCAATCCCGATGATAGAGGGAGCATGCGACGTTTGATCATATCAACCTTGGAAACACTTCCAACATGTATCGTCACCTCGCCTTTAGCTAGTCTCCGTTTATGTCGTAGCTTTCATTTCGTGTTACTAATCACTTAGCAACCGAACCGGTATCCAATACCCTCACGCTACTAGGAGTACTAGTAAAGTACACATCAACATCATGTATATCAAATATACTTCTTTCGACTTTTGCCAGCCTTCTTATCTACCAAGTATCTAGAATTGCTCCGCCTCAGTGACCGTTCCCCATATAACGGAAGCACTTAGTCCCGGGCTTGGGTTTAATCTGGGGTCTCTTCATTAGTGCAGCAACTGCTTTGCCGATTCACGAAGTATCCCTTCTAGCCCTTGCCTTTATCAAAACTTAGTGGTTTTACTAACCATCAACTATTGATGCTCCTTCTAGATTTCTACTTTCGCAGTGTCAAACATCGCGAATCGCTCAAGGATCATTGTATCTATCCTTGATATGTTATAGTTCATCACGAAGCTCTCACAGCTTGGTGGCAGTGACTTTGGAGAACCATCACTATCTTATCTGGAAGATCAACTCCCACTTGATTCAAGCGATTGTCGTACTCAGATAATCTGAGCACACGCTCAACGATTGAGCTTTTCTCCTTTACTTCGTGGACAAAGAATCTTGTCGGAGGTCTCATACCTCTTAACAAGGGCACAAGCATGAAATCACAATTTCATCTCTTTAGAACATCTCTTATGTTCCGTGATGTTTCAGAACGTCTTCGGCGCCTTGCTTCTAAGCCATTAAGTATTTTGTACTGAACTATCGTGTAGTCATCAGAAACGTGTATGTCGGATGTTCACATCATTTACAGACGACGCTCGAGGTGCAGCACACCGAGTGGTGCATTAAGGACATAAGCCTTCTGCGCAACCACGAGGACAATCCTCGGTTTTACAGACTCAGTCTGCAAAGTTTGCTACTATCAACTTTCAACTAAATGTTCTCTAGGAACATATAAAAACAGTAGAGTTATAGCGCAAGCTACATCGTAATTCACAAAGACCATTAGACTATGTTCATGACAATTAGTTCAATTAATCACATTACTTAAGAACTCCCACTCAAAAAGTACATCTCTATAGTCATTTGAGTGGTTCATGATCCAAATCCACTATCTCAAGTCCGATCATCACGTGAGTCGAGAATAGTTTCAGTGGTAAGCATCTCTATGCTAATCATATCAACTATACGATTCATGCTCGACCTTTCGGTCTCATGTGTTCCGAGGCCATGTCTGCACATGCTAGGCTCGTCAAGCTTAACCCGAGTGTTCCTTGTGTGCAACTGTTTTGCACCCGTTGTATGTGAACGTTGAGTCTATCACACCCGATCATCACGTGGTCTCTCGAAACGAAGAACTGTCGCAACGGTGCACAGTCGGGGAGAACACAATTTCGTCTTGAAATTTTAGTGAGAGATCACCTCATAATGCTACCGTCGTTCTAAGCAAGATAAGGTGCATAAAGGATTAACATCACATGCAATTCATAAGTGACATGATATGGCCATCATCACGCGCTTCTTGATCTCCATCACCAAAGCACCGGCACGATCTTCTTGTCACCGGCGTCACACCATGATCTCCATCATCATGATCTCCATCAACGTGTCTCCATCGGGGTTGTCGTGCTACTCATGCTATTACTACTAAAACTACGTCCTAGCAATATAGTAAACGCATCTGCAAGCACAAACGTTAGTTTAAAGACAACCCTATGGCTCCTGCCGGTTGCCGTACCATCGACGTGCAAGTCGATATTAACTATTACAACATGATCATCTCATACATCCAATATATCACATCACATCGTTGGCCATATCACATCACAAGCATACCCTGCAAAAACAAGTTAGACGTCCTCTAATTGTTGTTGCATGTTTTACGTGGTGACCATGGGTATCAAGTAGGATCGCATCTTACTTACGCAAACACCACAACGGAGATATATGAATTGCTATTTAACCTCATCAAAGGACCTCCTCGGTCAAATCCGATTCAACTAAAGTTGGAGAAACCGACACTCGCCGGTCATCTTTGAGCAACGGAGTTACTCATAGCGATGAAACCAGTCTCTCGTAAGCGTACGAGTAATGTCGGTCCGAGCCGCTTCGATCCAACAATACGCGGAATCAAGAAAAGACTAAGGAGGGCAGCAAAACGCACATCACCGCCCACAAAAACTTTTGTGTTCTACTCGAGAAGACATCTACGCATGAACCTAGCTCATGATGCCACTGTTGGGGAACGTCGCATGGGAAACAAAAATTTTCCTACCCGCACGAAGTACTATCATGGTGATGTCCATCTACGAGAGGGGATTTCCGATCTACGTACCCTTGTAGATCGCACAGCAGAAGCGTTAGTGAACAAAGTTGATGTAGTGGAACGTCCTCACGTCCCTCGATCTGCCCCACGAACCGTCCCACGAACCGTCCCGCGATCCGTCCCACGATCTAGTGCCGAACGGACGGCACCTCCGCGTTCAGCACACGTACAGCTCGACGATGATCTCGGCCTTCTTGATCCAGCAAGAGAGACGGAGAGGTAGATGAGTTCTCCGGCAGCATGACGGCGCTCCGGAGGTTGGTGGTGATCTAGTCTCAGCAGGGCTCCGCCCGAGCTCCGCAGAAACGCGTTCTAGAGGTAAAATCGTGGAGGTATGTGGTCGGGCTGCCTTTAAAAGTTGTCTCAAATCATCCCTAATAGCTCCATATATACAGAAGGAGGGAAGGGGAGAATCAGCCCCCTCTCTCTCCCCTCTTTGCCGTCTGCCCCCACATGGCAAAGGGGGGATGGCAGACGGCAAAGAGAGGAGGTCTGCCATTAACACTTAACGGGGTCGTTGCAGTATGTGTCGTCCCATTTAGTTTGCCGTCTGCCCCCACATGGCAAAGATTCTTTGCCGTCCGCTTTAAAAAAGCAGACGGCAAAGAACCTCTTCACCGGATTTTTTTTACCGTCTAGTTTGCCGTTTGCTGAGCGACGGCAAAGCCTTTGCCGTCCGTGGTTCCCCCCATTGCCGTCCGCCATGGCAGTCGGCAAATTTCTGAATTTCAGTAGTGTTCTCTTCTCTCGTTCTGAGCTGTGGGGGTTGAGCTGGAGCATTCCTAACAGCCTCTGCAGGTGCTGCCCCTACTGCCTCTCTAGCTATAGCTGAGCTGGGATGAGTATCATCCAGCACAACTACTTTGTCCTCAAAATCAGGTTGTAGTTGCAGGTGGGGACGATCAAGTAGATATGTAGGATTTCCAATATTGGCATCATCTGAATGTATGGAGCATATCCACAAGATCTCTTCTGGTCTGCACCAGTTCTCTTGACATGCTCAACTATCAAATCCATAATTCGGAACCGGGTATGGGTGTCTAGATGATTGCTACTTCTTGAGCTTGAGTTGGTTTTCCCTTGCAGAGGAAAGAGTGATGCAGCAAAGTAGATAAGTATTTCCCTCAATTTGTTGAGAACCAAGGTATCAATCCAGTAGGAGGAACAAGCAAGGCCCCAATCTTAGCACCTACACAAACAATCAAACACTTGCACCCAACGCTAAAAAGGGGTTGTCAATCCCTTCATGGTTATTTGCAAGGATGAGATCTGATGGAGATAGATATAAAAGATTGCTAGAACTGAAATTAAAACAAAAGTAAATAAATGGAAGCAATATTTTTTTGGTATTTTTGGTTTATAGATCTGAAAGTATAATATGGAAAATAGACCCCGGGGCCATAGGTTTCGCTAGAGGCTTCTCTCATGAAGGAAAATAATACTGTGGGTAAACAAATTAAAATTACCATCGAGCAATTCATAGAAAAGCGAACAATTATGAAGATATCCAAGGAAATGATTATGCATATAGGTCTCACGTCCGTGTCAAGTGGACCGAAACGATTATGCATCTACTACTATTACTCCACACATAGACCGACACTTGCCTGCATCTAGAGTATTAAGTTCATGAAGAACAGAGTAACGCATTAGGTAATATGACATGATATAGAGGGATAAACTCAAGCAATATGATGAAAACTCCATCTTTTTATCCTTGATGGCAGCAATGCAATACGTGCCTCGCTACCCCTACTTTTGTTGGAAATATGCCCTAGAGGCAATAATAAAATGGTTATTATCATATTTCCTTGTTCATGATAATCGTCTATTGTTCATGCTATAATTGTATTAACAGGAAACAGTAATACATGTGTGAATAAATAGATCACAATGTGTCCCTAGCAAGCCTCTAGTTGGCTAGCTCGTTAGTCAATAGATGATCATGGTTTCCTGATCATGGGCATTAGATGTCATTGATAACGGGATCACATCATTGGGAGAATGATGTGATGGACAAGACCCAATCCTAAGCCTAGCACTAGATCGTATTGTTCGTATGCTAATGCTTTTCTAATGTCAAGTATCTTTTCCTTCGACCATGAGATTGTACAACTCCCGGATACCGTAGGAGTGCTTTGGGTGTATCAAACGTCGCAATGTAACTGGGTGACTATAAAGGTGCACTACGGGTACCTCCGAAAGTGTCTGTTGGGTTGGTACGAATCGAGATCGGGATTTGTCACTCCGTGTGACGGAGAGGTATCTCTGGGCCCACTCAGTAGAACATCATCATGAGCTCAATTTGACTAAGGAGTTAGTCACACGATGACGTGCTATGGAACGAGTAAAGAGACTTACCGGTAACGAGATTGAACAAGGTATAGGTATACCGACGATCGAATCTCGGGCAAGTTCTATACAGACACACAAAGGGAATCGTATACGGGATTGATTGAATCCTTGACATCGTGGTTCATCCGATGAGATCATCGTGGAGCAAGTGGGAGCCACCATGGGTATCCAGACCCCGCTGATAGTTATTGGCCAGAGAGGTGTCTCGGTCATGTCTGCGTGTCTCCCGAACCCGTAGGGTCTACACACTTAAGGTTCGATGACGCTAGGGTTATAGGGAATTGTTATACGAGGTTACCGAAAGTTGTTCGGAGTCCCGGATGAGATCCCGGACGTCAGGAGGAGCTCCGGAATGGTCCGGAGGTAAATATTGATATATAGGACGGATGGTTTCGGATACCGGAAGTGTTTCGGGCATCACCGGTAACGTACCGGGACCACCGGGACCACCGGAGGTGGCCCCGGGGGACCACCGAAGGGGGGCAACGACCCCGGGAGATAAGGTGGGCCAAGTGGGGGTGGGAACCAGCCCCTAGGTGGGCTGGTGCGCCTCCCCACTCAGCCTATAGCGCAAGGGATAGAAAAGGGGGAGCAAACCCTGATCCAGGTGGGCCTAAGGCCCACCAGATGGTGCGCCACCCCCTCCTCCCCCCTCTGGCCGCCGCACCTCCCATCTGGGGGGGCTGCCACACCCCCTAGGGTGGGAACCCTAGGGGTGGTACCCCCTCTCCCCTCCCCCTATATATATCGGGCACTTTTGGCCATTGAGACACACGGTTTTCCCTGTCTCTCGGCACAGCCCCGCTCTTCTTCCTCCTCCTCTCTGCCGGTGCTTGGCGAAGCCCTGCCGGGAGACCTCGTCTCTCCATCGACACCATGCCGTCGTGCTGCTGGAGTTCTTTCCCAACCTCTCCCTCCTCCTTGCTGGATCAAGGTGCGGGAGACGTCACTGGGCTGCACGTGTGTTGAACGCGGAGGTGTCGTAGTTCGGCATTAGATCGGAATCGCTGCGAGTACGACTCCATCAACCGCGTTCTAGCAATGCTTCCGCTTAGAGATCTTCAAAGGTACAAAGATGCTCTTACCCCTCTCTCGTTGCTGGTCTCTCCATAGGAAGATCTGAATATGCGTAGGAAAATTTTGAATTTATGCTACGTTACCCAACAGTGGCATCCGAGCCAGGTTTTCTATGCGTAGATTCTATGCACGAGTAGAACACAAAAGTTGTGGGCGATGATTTGTCAATTTGCTTGCCGCTACTAGTATTATTCTTTTCCGGCGGTATTGTGGGATGAAGCGGCCCGGACCGACTTTACACGTACACTTACGTGAGACTGGTTCCACCGACAGACATGCACATCGTGCATAAAGGTGGCTAGCGGGTGTCTGTCTCTCCTACTCTAGTCGGATTGGATTTGATGAAAAGGGTCCTTATGAAGGGTAAATAGCTTTGGCATATCATCGTTGTGGCTGTCACGTAGGTAAGAAGGCGTTCTTGCTAGAAACCCAAATCAGCCACGTAAAACTTGCAACAACAATTAGAGGACGTCTAACTTGTTTTTGCAGGGTTTGACATGTGATGTGATATGGCCAAAGTTGTGATGTTGCATGTATGATGTATGAGATGATCATGTTATTGTAATAGGTTTCACGACTTGCATGTCGATGAGTATGACAACCGGCAGGAGCCATAGGAGTTGTCTTAATTTATTGTATGAGATGCAACGCCATGTGCTTACTACTTTTACTTCATTGCTAACGGTTAGCTATAGTAGTAGTGATAGTAGTAGTTGGCGTGACGACTTCACGGAGACACGATGATGGAGATCATGGTGTCACGCCGGTGACGATGATGATCATGCGATGCCTGAAGATGGAGATCGAAAGAGCAAAGATGATAATGGCCATATCATGTCACTATATGATTGCATTGTGCTGTTTATCATGTTTTACATCTTATTGCTTAGAACGACGGTAGCATAATAAGATGATCCCTCTTAAAATTTCGAGAACGTATTCCCCTAAGTGTGCACCATTGCGAAGGTTCGTTGTCTCGAAGCACCACGTGATGATCGGGTGTGATAGATTCTAACGTTCGCATACAACGGGTGTAAGCCAGATTTACACACGCGAAACACCTAGGTTGACTCGACGAGCTTAGCATGTACAGACATGACCTCGAATACAAGAGACCGAAAGGTCGAACATGAGTCGTATGGTTGAATACGATCAGCATGAAGTTGCTCACCATGGTGACTAGTCCGTCTCACGTGATGATCGGACACGTGTTAGTCAACATGGATCATGTATCACTTAGATGACTAGAGGGATGTCGATTTAAGTGGGAGTTCATACTTAATTTGATTAAATGAACTTAATTGTCATGAACTTAGTCTAAAAAGTTGTCTTTATAAATATTGTAGATGTCCAACATCAACCTCAACTTCAACGCATTCCTAGAGAAAAACAAGCTGAAAGATGATGGTAGCAACTATGCGGACTGGGTTCGCAACTTGAAGCTCATCCTCGAAGCAGCTAAAAAGGCTTATGTCCCTAATGCGCCGCTAGGTGACCCTCACGCTCCCGCAGCAGCCCAGGACATTCTGAACGTCTGGCAAACGCGGAGTGATGACTACTCTCTGGTTAGGTGTGGCATGTTATACAGTTTAGAAACGGGGCTCCAAAGGCGTTTTGAGCAACACGGGGCATATGAGATGTTCCAGGAGCTGAAGCTAGTTTTTCAAGCTCATGCCCATGTCGAGAGATATGAAGTCTCCGACAAGTTCTTCAGTTGTAAGATGGAGGAGAACAGTTCTGTCAGTGAGCACATACTCAAAATGTCTGGGTTACACGGTCGTCTGACTTCACTTGGAGTCGAACTTCCGGATGATGCTATAATTGACAGAATCCTCCAGTCTCTCCCACCAAGCTACAAAGGCTTTGTGCTTAACTACAACATGCAAGGGATGGAGAAGACCATTCCCGAGTTGTACTCGATGCTCAAATCTGCAGAAGTAGAAATCAAGAAAGAGCATCAAGTGTTGATGGTCAACAAGACCACTAGTTTCAAGAAAGGCAAGGGTAAGAAGAACTTCAAGAAAGACGGCAAAGTTGTTGCCGCGCCCGGTAAGCCAGATGCCGGGAAGAAGAAAAAGAATGGACCCAAGCCTGAGACTGAGTGCTTCTATTGCAAGGGAAAAGGTCACTCGAAGCGGAACTGCCCCAAATACTTAGCGGACAAGAAGGCCGGCAACGTTAAAGGTATATGTGATATACATGTTATTGATGTGTACCTTACCAGCGCTCGTAGTAGCTCCTGGGTATTTGATACCGGTGTTGTTGCTCACATTTGCAACTCAAAGCAGGAACTACGGAATAAGCGGAGACTGGCCAAGGACGAGGTAACGATGCGCGTCGGGAATGGTTCAAAGGTCGATGTGATTGCCGTCGGCACGCTACCTCTGCATCTACCGTCGGGATTAGTTTTAAACCTTAATAATTGTTATTTAGTACCAGCTTTAAGCATGAACATTGTATCAGGGTCTTGCTTAATGCGAGACGGCTACTCATTTAAGTCAGAGAATAATGGTTGTTCTATTTATATGAGTAATATGTTTTATGGTCATGCTCCGCTGGTGAATGGTTTATTCTTGATGAATCTCGATCGTGATGTTACACATATTCATAGTGTGAGTACCAAAAGATGCAAAGTTGATAATGATAGTCCCACATACTTGTGGCACTGCCGCCTTGGTCATATCGGCGTTAAGCGCATCAAGAAGCTCCATACTGATGGACTATTAGAGTCTCTTGACTCTGAATCATTTGACACATGCGAACCGTGCCTCATGGGCAAGATGACTAAGACTCCATTCTCAGGAATAATGGAGAGAGCAACCGACTTATTGGAAATAATACATACTGATGTGTGTGGTCCAATGAACGTTGAAGCTCGCGGTGGTTATCGTTATGTTCTCACTCTCACCGATGATTTGAGTAGGTATGGGTATATCTACTTGATGAAGCACAAATCTGAGACGTTTGAAAAGTTCAAGGAATTTCGGAGTGAGGTTGAGAATCAACGTGACAGAAAAATTAAATGTCTACGATCTGATCGTGGGGGAGAATATTTGAGTCACGAGTTTGGCACACACCTAAGGAAGTGTGGAATCGTTTCACAACTGACAACGCCTGGCACACCGCAGCGCAACGGAGTGTCTGAACGTCGTAATCGCACTTTATTAGATATGGTACGATCTATGATGTCTCTCACCGACTTACCGCTATCATTTTGGGGATACGCATTAGAAACTGCTGCATTCACTTTAAATAGGGCACCGTCTAAATCCGTTGAGACGACACCGTATGAACTATGGTTTGGCAAGAAACCTAAGTTGCCGTTTCTTAAAGTTTGGGGCTGCGATGCTTATGTGAAGAAACTTCAACCAGAAAAGCTCGAACCCAAAGCGGAGAAATGTGTATTCATAGGATACCCTAAGGAAACTATTGGGTATACCTTCTATCTTAGATCCGAAGGCAAAACCTTTGTTGCCAAGAACGGATCCTTTCTAGAGAAAGAGTTTCTCTCGAAAGAAGTAAGTGGGAGGAAGGTAGAACTTGATGAGGTAATTACACCCCCTCTCGAACAGGATAGTAGCGCAGCGCGGGAAGCTGTTCCTGTGGCGCCTACACCGACTGAAGAGGAAGTTAATGATGATGATCATGAAGCTTCGGATCAAGTTACTACTGAACCGCGAAGGTCCACAAGGGCACGCTCCGCACCAGAGTGGTACGGCAACCCTGTGATGGAAATCATGTTGTTAGACAACGGTGAACCTTCGAACTATGAAGAAGCAATGGCGGGCCCGGATTCCAACAAATGGCTTGAGGCTATGAAATCCGAGATAGGATCCATGTATGAGAACAAAGTATGGACTTTGGTGGACTTGCCCGATGACCGGCGAGCCATAGAAAATAAATGGATCTTCAAGAAGAAGACTGATGCAAACGGTAATGTAACCGTTTACAAAGCTCGACTTGTCGCAAAGGGTTTTCGAAAAATTCAAGGAGTTGACTACGAAGAGACTTTCTCTCCCGTAGCGAAGCTAAAATCAGTCCGAATCATGTTAGCAATTGCCGCCTTTTATGATTATGAAATTTGGCAAATGGACGTCAAAACAGCGTTCCTTAACGGGAACCTTAAGGAAGAGTTGTATATGATGCAACTAGAAGGTTTTGTCGAACCTAAGGGTGCTAACAAAGTGTGCAAGCTCCAGCGCTCCATCTATGGGCTGGTGCAAGCATCTCGGAGTTGGAACATTCGCTTTAATGAGGTGATTAAAGCGTTTGGGTTCATACAGGTTTACGGAGAAGCCTGTCTGTACAAGAAAGTGAGTGGGAGCTCTGTAGCTTTCCTCATACTATATGTGGATGACATATTATTGATGGGGAATAATATAGAGATGTTGGAGAGCATAAAGGCCTATTTGAACAAGAGTTTTTCAATGAAGGACCTTGGAGAAGCTGCATACATATTAGGCATCAAGATCTATAGAGATAGATCGAGACGCCTCATAGGTCTTTCGCAAAGTACATACCTTGACAAGATATTGAAGAAGTTCAATATGGAAAACTCAAAGAAAGGGTTCTTGCCAGTTTTGCAAGGTATGAGATTGAGTAAGACTCAGTCGCCGACCACGGCAGCAGATAGAGAGAAGATGAGTTATGTCCCCTACGCTTCAGCCGTGGGCTCTCTAATGTATGCCATGCTATGTACTAGACCTGATATAAACCTTGCCATAAGTTTGGTAGGGAGGTACCGAAGTGATCCAGGCATGGAACACTGGACAGCGGTCAAGAATGTCCTTAAGTACCTGAAGAGGACTAAGGAAATGTTTCTCGTTTATGGAGGTGACGAAGAGCTCGTCGTAAAGGGTTACGTCGACGCTAGCTTCGACACAGATCCGGATGACTCTAAGTCACAAACCGGATACGTATATGTGTTGAATGGTGGGGCAGTGAGCTGGTGCAGCAGCAAGCAAGAAGTCGTGGCAGCATCTACATGTGAAGCGGAGTACATAGCTGCTTCAGAAGCGGCTCATGAAGGAATTTGGATGAAGGAGCTCATCACCGACCTTGGAGTGGTTCCAAGCGCGTCGGGTCCTATGACACTCTTCTTTGATAACACTGGAGCCATTGCCATAGCCAAGGAGCCCAGGTTTCACCGGAAGACGAAGCACATCAAGCGCCGCTACAACTCCATCCAGGACCATGTCCAGAGTGGAGTGATAGATATTTGTAAAGTACACACGGATCTGAATATTGCAGACCCGTTGACTAAACCTCTTCCACGAGCAAAACATGATCAACACCATAATGCTATGGGTGTTCGATACATCACAATGTAACTAGATTATTGACTCTAGTGCAAGTGGGAGACTGTTGGAAATATGCCCTAGAGGCAATAATAAAATGGTTATTATCATATTTCCTTGTTCATGATAATCGTCTATTGTTCATGCTATAATTGTATTAACAGGAAACAGTAATACATGTGTGAATAAATATATCACAATGTGTCCCTAGCAAGCCTATAGTTGGCTAGCTCGTTAGTCAATAGATGATCATGGTTTCCTCATCATGGGCATTAGATGTCATTGATAACGGGATCACATCATTGGGAGAATGATGTGATGGACAAGACCCAATCCTAAGCCTAGCACTAGATCGTATTGTTCGTATGCTAATGCTTTTCTAATGTCAAGTATCTTTTCCTTCGACCGTGAGATTGTACAACTCCTGGATACCGTAGGAGTGCTTTGGGTGTATCAAACGTCGCAACGTAACTGGGTGACTATAAAGGTGCACTACGGGTACCTCCGAAAGTGTTTGTTGGGTTGGTACGAATCGAGATCGGGATTTGTCACTCCGTGTGACGGAGAGGTATCTCTGGGCCCACTCAGTAGAACATCATCATGAGCTCAATGTGACTAAGGAGTTAGTCACACGATGACGTGCTACGGAACGAGTAAAGAGACTTACCGGTAACGAGATTGAACAAGGTATAGGTATACCGACGATCGAATCTCGGGCAAGTTCTATACCGACAGACAAAGGGAATCGTATACGGGATTGATTGAATCCTTGACATCGTGGTTCATCCGGCGAGATCATCGTGGAGCAAGTGGGAGCCACCATGGGTATCCAGACCCCGCTGATGGTTATTGGCCAGAGAGGTGTCTCGGTCATGTCTGCCTGTCTCCCGAACCCGTAGGGTCTACACACTTAAGGTTCCATGACGCTAGGGTTATAGGGAATTGTTATACAAGGTTACCGAAAGTTGTTCGGAGTCCCGGATGAGATCCCGGACATCACGAGGAGCTCCGGAATGGTCCGGAGGTAAAGATTGATATATAGGACGGATGGTTTCATATACCGGAAGTGTTTCGGGCATCACCGGTAACGTACCGGGACCACCGGGACCACCGGAGGTGGCCCCGGGGGACCACCGAAGGGGGGCAACGACCCCGGGAGATAAGGTGGGCCAAGTGGGGGTGGGAACCAGCCCCTAGGTGGGCTGGTGCGCCTCCCCACTCAGCCCATAGCGCAAGGGAGAGAAAAAGGGGGGGCAAACCCTAGGCTAGGTGGGCCTAAGGCCCACCAGATGGTGCGCCACTCCATCCTCCCCCCTCTGGCCGCCGCACCTCCCATATGGGGGGGCTTCCGCACCCCCTAGGGTGCGAAACCTAGGGGTGGCACCCCCTCTCCCCTCCCCCTATATATATCGGGCACTTTTGGCCATTGAGACAAACGGTTTTCCCTCTCTCTCGGCGCAGCCCCGCTCTTCTTCCTCCTCCTCTCTGCCGGTGCTTGGCGAAGCCCTGACGGGAGACCTCGTCTCTCCATCGACACCATGCCGTCGTGCTGCTGGAGTTCTTCCCCAACCTCTCCCTCCTCCTTGCTGGATCAAGGTGCGGGAGACGTCACCGGGCTGCACGTGTGTTGAACGCGGAGGTGCCGTAGTTCGGCACTAGATCGGAATCGCTGCGAGTACGACTCCATCAACCGCGTTCTAGCAACGCTTCCGCTTAGCGATCTTCAAAGGTACGAAGATGCTCTTACCCCTCTCTCGTTGCTGGTCTCTCCATAGGAAGATCTGAATATGCGTAGGAAAATTTTGAATTTATGCTACGTTACCCAACAACTTTGTCACTGGGTGAGGACACCGCCAGATTGAACCCAAAACTAAGCACTTCTCCCATTGCAAGAATTGCCAATCTAGTTGGCCAAACCAAACCAATAACTCAAAGAGACTTGCTAAGATACGAAATCATGCATATAAGAATTCAGAGAAGATTCAAATAATATTCATAGATAATCTAAACATAAATCCACAATTCATCGGATCTCGACAAACACACCGCAAAAGAGTTTTACATCAAATAGATCTCCATGGAGATCATGAATAACATGGTATTGAAGAACAAAGAGAGAGAAGAAGCCATCTAGCTACTAGTTGTGGATCCGTAGGTTTGTGGTGAACGACTCACGCATCATCGGAGAGGCAATGGAGTTGATGTATATGCTCTTCGTGATCGTTTCCCCCTCCAGTAGATTACCGAAAAAGGCTCCCAATTTGGATTTCACAGGAACAGAGGCTCCTGGCGGCGGAAAATTATTTTTTGGTGTCGTTCTGGTATTGGGGGAATACTTGGGAATTTATAGGACGAAGATTAGGGTTAGGAGGCCTGCAGGGGGGGCCACAAGCCAGGGGCGCAACCCGCCCCCCTAGGGCGCGCCCTGCAAGCTTGCCATCTCCCGGCAGGTCTCCTACCCCCTTCTCCAAGTTTGGCAGGTTTCTTTTGGTCCAAGTAAAATCATTCCGGATATTTTATTTCGTTTGGACTCCGTTTAATATTCCTTATGTGCAATACTCAAAAACATGGAAAAAGAACAGAATCTGACACTAGGCTCTAGGTTAATAGGTTAGTCCCAAAACTAATATAAAATAGCATATTAATGCATATAAAACATCCAAAACAGATAATATAATAACATGGAACAATAAAAAAATTACAGATACGTTGGAGACGTATCAATGATGTAGCATGTTGATGGAATAACTCCTAATCATCTTGTCATCACGTGACTTGGGCATCAGGGTGTGTCTCATGATAGTGTTTGTAGTGGGTATTCCTGCTTGGAAAAAGTAGGCATAGCCAATCTTGTGAGACGGCAGAAAGTCATGGGGCACTAGCTTGTACATGTTAGCCATGGAGTTGTGATTCATTTTGAGCTTTGAATACACATCCAAGTCCTCTTGACGTGCTTCTGGAGCACCAATGATAGTGGCCCACTCATCAACAGTAGCTTCGTATCGGTGACCCTCAGTCATCCAAACAATATTTCCATCAGGATTGAAATGAGCGGTGGAATAGAATTGCATGATCAGCTCGTCATTCCATGCAGTCATCTCTTTGCCAACAAAATCTTCAATATGAACCATCATGAAATTTTCTCTCACATGGTAAAAAAGCCTTCGTTGGCTTTGATGTATTCCCAGTTGACATATATCATGTCGCTGACTGCAGGACTCTTGTCGAGAAAAACTGTCTCATAAAAGTCTTGTTTTTCTCTAATGTGAAAGCGGGGATCAAGAGCAGTTCTTCTCCTTACAACATATGGATCAGAAAATCTCCACCTCATCAAACCTCCATCTCTCCTATTCTTCATGTCCACAGCCACTCGATGAGAAGCATCATGGGATGGCATATGATCTCTCGTATTCATTAGCACTGGGGCATCCTCATCTTCCTCTGCAACAAAATCTCTGGATGTAGAGCCTTTGTTTTTCTCAGATGCAGGTAAGTCCTCTTCGGAGCTATAGGCTTCTTAGCCTTAGGTGTTGAAGGCTTAGGTGCATATTTCTTGGGCATGGCATCTACCATGAGCTTCTTCTTCTTTGGAGGAGGGACCTCAACTGGCAAGTCTGCCTCATCATCAGCAATTTCTGCTAGATCTTCATACATCGAGGCTTGCCTACCAATGGTATGAATGGTTCTCTTCCTGGTTCTCTGCACACATGGCTTGTTAGCAAGCCTAGTCTCTGGAGCTCTAGTGACAGAAGGTCTAGCATATTCCTTTCTCATAGTATTTTTGACTGTGGTCTTCTCCTTCTGCTTCGAGGGAGCAGATTCCCCGGGAACAAAGTCAGCATCTTCCTCATCAAAATTTAGCTTCCTCCTGGACCTGGTAGCTTCCTTGGGCATGCCATGGGAGCTGGGAGTACCTGGGTCAGAAGGGGTCCTCTCAGGACTAATGCCTGAGTCAGTTTTAGCATGGGGCTCACTGAAGTTGTTTTGACTGTCCTCTGAACCTGACATCTTGCAAGACCAAGCACACAAGCACACTCGTAGACAAGATGAACCTATAAAAGATATAGTAGAGCTTGAAAAGGTAAGCATCACAAAATTGTAGAAGTTTTGTCAAATTTTAACACTAAAAATTTAGCTTTAACTTTCACCAAAATTTGATTTCTATTCCATCGAGTCAGAAATTTCGGAGCCACCGAGACACATGTTCTCTTTACCAGAAACTTGGCACCCTTTTCGGAGAACTCAGTTTCATTGAGAACATTCTCAGTAACCGTAAAACCAAAATCGGTAAGACCGATTTTTGCAACTCGGTGACACCAAGATTTAATATCGCGGACTATTAACCCTAAAATTTTGTTTGTTCGCTAGACTAATGGATTTCTCTGCTCGATAGAACTTATAGCAATTGTGGAAACATAATGCAAAGTCTAACTGCGCAAAGAATCAGATTGGAGAACAAAAAGAAGATAAAATTTATACCCTAACTCGGTGTGGATTCGCTGCTGCGGCGACGGCGATGAATAATCTGTCGGTGGCGAGGACTCCAGGCGAAGGCGCACGGGAGAAAACGAGTAGATGTCCATGGACTACGGTGCGTCTTTCGACGTTGGAAGAAATTTTTCAACCGTCGGGCTCCATTGGTATATATATCCCTTCGCTATCGGTGAGACCAAGTTGATATTTTTGGTGCCACCGAGTTTCACAACTGTCAGCTGACAGAGAAACTCGGTGAGGCCGAAAAGACAAACTCGGTTGCACCGAGATTATAGAACCCGATCAACCCTAGGCTTGGGTGGGACAAAGATTTTGAGGTTGGTCACACCGAGATGCACTTTGGGAGTTCTTGGAATTCAGCCCTTGTCGAGATGGATCTCCGAGTGCTCCTCACACATAGTGTCCCTAAAGTGCTTGCTCAAATTTTGTGATGTAGCATGAATAGAATTTGAGATGAGAAGCATAGATAGCTAGAGAAGGGTACTTAGGCATGCTTGTATATCCAATTGGCCAAAAAAATAGAAAGCCAAATAACAATAATTGGATATCCTCGAATGAGCAAAATATGCATACCAACATGCTCACACAATAAGATGTCAAATAAAACATGGTAAACATGCACAAACATTCTAGCATCTATCAAGCACTTTGGGGATGACGAAGTCATCTATATATGAGTATATTGACTTAGGAGCCAAGTAAGAATACTTGATCATAGGTCATACTCATCGATTAAGCACAAGTGGGGTTACCACTTTTACATAATTCATTAATGTGTTCACATCATTTAGGAGATGCTTATACTCAAGTCTTAGAGTAAAGCTCCCCCTAGATGTGACATCCCCCCTAAGAGGGATAAACTAACCTTGGATTTTGTCGTATAAGAATTCAAGTAGGTGTAGTAGTGGTGGACACTCATTGTTGATGAAGTTCATCTTGAGTTGAGAGCAATACTTGTTGTTTCTTACTCTTCTCACCTACATGGGTTAGTCCCAAAGCAAAAGAAACAAACACAAGAATATAGATGGACATGGAATGAAATACATGGGAGATGATTTCCAAAGATGCATTAACTACCTTGTCACTTGCTCACCTTTGAGGGAATGTGTGACTCCTTGAACTAATGCATATGGTTGAGGTTGATTGCATATAGTTCTTGCCAAAATGATTAAGAGTGAATTTCATTGGCGGAGCCACCCCTCAAGAACTTTCTAGTTCTTCCTCTTGGGGATCCACATCAACTTGATGGGGATCCTTGGAGTTGTGGTAGCACTAGATGAGGTAGTGCTAGAAGTGTGCTTGGGAACCCACTCGACCTTCGCTTGGGATTCTTCCTCTAATGAGTCAATCTCCTCTTGAAGCTTTCCCTTGCCCTTGTGGTCTTGTGGTAGAAGGCCATCTTGAGAGCTTGTTCCCTTGGGAGGAGTAGGATCATACTTCTCCTCTTGAGAAACAAACTTGGGAATGGGATACAGACCTTCTTCCCAAACATCTCCATTGATGTTGAAGTAGACAACACCTTGCTTCTTTCGATGTCCTCCTTGCTTGCGCACAATTTCCTAGAATTGCTTACTTCCGTCAAGACTCTTGAAGACACCTCTCTCTATAATCCCTTTGAATAAATTGTTTTCTTGCTCAAGTGTAACTTGGCTCATAGAACCATTAGTGGAATCAAGAGAGCTACTAGGAACAACATTATTTGATTTAGCTTTAGCATTGTTGTTGCTAGATGAAGAGAATTTCTTTTTTTGTTACTAATGTTCTTAGGTTTAACTTGTAGAACAAAAGTAGACAAGTGTAATTGTTTGCCTAGATAAGAGGAACTCTTCTTTCTAAGATCGTCATTGATTGCTTTTAGGAACCCATGCTCTTGCTCTAAATTTAGCTTCTCGAAGCGTAGCTTGTGATGAGTTCTTGCAAGCTCTCTATGATCTTCTAGAGTAGTTCCATGAGCTAACTTAAGAGTGCTTAATTATTTAGTTAGTCGTTCAATCTCTTTCTTATCATCATCATTCGATTTATCTTGAGTAGCATAGTTATTTTTAACTTCATTTTCAAGGTTATCAATAGGCTTATCATAGAGAAAGTTATCTTCTCCTAACAAGTCATCCTCATCACTATCAAAGTCAAAGTACTCGGGGTGTGATACCTTGGGGCCTTTTGCCATGAAGCAGTTTTCAATCCCTTCATTTGGTGAATCAGATAAGTCATATGAGTTGGCGGAAATGAGTGTAATGCCGGCAACACCTTCATATTGATTGTAGTTAGAGTTGGAGTGGTAACTTCTCTCGGATTGGTTGTCAGACTCGGAGCCGGAAACCCATGCACCAACATGAGCTTAATGTCTTCTTCTTGAGCTGCTCTTGGTGTACTTGTCCTTCTTCTCAGATTCTTTGCCCCTCCTGGAGTGTATTCATTCATAATGATCTTCTCTACTCCTCTCTGTGCAAGGTGACTCATCTCTTGAGATTCATCTTCTAGCTGACTCTTCTCGTCGTTTGTGGGGAGCCGAGCACTCATTGGAAAAGTATTTGTGCTTTCCACAGTTGTAACAGTTTCAGTCATGACTAGATGGACGCTTCTCATCATATCTTGAGCTTATTTTTTTGCCTCTACTCTTGTACAACTTGTTGAATTTTCTGACCATGAGGTTTATCTCTTCATTGGTAACAAGGTTGTAACTTTAAGTAGCAGGAGTATAGCTTGAAGCTTTGTAAGCACCGCTTGACTTGTTGTGCAACTCATCTTTTTCATTGAGTGACATTTCATGAACAACAATCCTTCCAATGCCTTCAGTTGGCTTGAGATCCTTGTAGTTTGGCATCATTTGGATTAATGTGTACACGGTGTCATATCTTCCATCCAAGGCTCTAGGTATCTTCTTGATGATGAATTTGTCGGTCGTATCCTCACTTTCTAAGCCGGCAATCTCATTTGTGATGAGAACTAGCCTAGAGTACATCTCACCGACTCCTTCACCATCCTTCATATTGAACTTGTCAACCTGACTTTGAAGCACATCCAACATACATTCCCTAACTGAATCGATACCTTCGTGCATATCAATCAAAGTGTCCCAAATTTCCTTTGCATTCTCAAGGCGACTGATTTTGTTGAATTCTTCGGGGCACAAGCAGTTGAACTTGATGACATAGGCTTGTGCATTGTATTGCAACATCTTCAGTTCTTTCGATGTCGCTTCATGATACGTTTCTCTTCCTTCTCCGAAGAAATCACCTTGCACACCAACACGAACAACAACCCAAACGGCAGGATTATGACCTAGAATATGCATTTTCATCTTATGCTTCAAACTAGCAAAAATTGTACCATCAAAGTATGGACCTCTACGGCGATAATTTCCCTCACTAGACACCATACTCCCCTAAGTTTTGAAACCAATGCAATGGAGACCAAAGCTCTGATACCACTTGTAGGATCGAAAGTATGTCTAGAGGGGGTGATTAGACTACTTGACAAGATAAAAAACTTAACCTTTTCCCAATTTTAAGTGTGGGCCAGTTTTAGCAATTATGACTAGGCAAGTACACTCTACACATGCACATCTAAGAGTGTAGGAGGAGAAAGTGAGACATGCAAATGTAAAGTAGAGGGTAATGTAGGGAGATCAAACGCAAAGGTTGACACAACGATTTTTGGCATGGTTCCTATAGGTGGCGCTATCGTATGTCCATGTTAGTGGAGACTTCAACCCACGGAGGGTAAAAGTTGCGAAAGTCAACAGAGGGCTCCACCCACAAGGGGTCCACAAAGAAGCGGCCATGTCTATTCCACCACGACTTCCGTCCACACAGGACTAGCATCACTCACAGTAGATCTTCACGAAGTAGGCGATCTCCTTGCCCTTACAAGCTTCTTGGTTCAACTCCACAACACGAAGTAGGAGGCTCCCAAGCGACATCTAACCAATCTATGAGGTACCACCCTCCAAAAGGTAATAGATGTTGTAGAACGATAACCTCCTTGCTCTTGTGCTTCAAAAGATAGTCTCCTCAACACTCAATCACTCTCTCAGATATTTGGCATGGGTAGAAGAGATTGATTTTGTGGAAAGCAACTTGGGTAGGCTAGAGATCAAGATTCAAATGGTTGCATTGGAATTTTTTGATCTCAACACATGAGTAGGTAGCTCTCTCTCAGAAAAATGGATCTGGCAAGTGTAAGTGTGTTCTGAGTGCATCCTATATGAATGAGAGATGGGTGGAGGGGTATATATAGGCATCCCCCAAAATTCAACCATTACAACATTATTATCCAACACGGTGACACCGAAAACAATCTCGGTGGTACCGAGTTGCACTAAATGTGGCAACTTTTGAATTCTTGGTGAGACCGATATAAAAATATCGGTGGTACCGATACGATGACCTAGACCAGATTCCAAATCTCTGTGAGACCGATTTCAAACTCGGAGATTCTGAAACTTGAAAACTTCTCAACAGAAAGTTGTCACTGAATCTCGATGGCACCGATAGGAAAGTTGGTTGTATCGAGATGGTAGGGTTTGGCATAGGTTTTGTCAAGTGTAAAATCGGTAGGGCCAAATGGAAATTGTTGGTGGCATCGATTTTGCTGGTTTGGGTTTGGACAGAGATATTTTGTGGGAGAATGGCTGAGTATTTTTGGTGGCTATCTCTAAGCACTTGAGCAACCAATTCCTCATAGTACCTCACCCCCTTTTAATAGTATTGGCTTTCCTATTGGACTCAAAGAGATTTCTCACAAAGTATAAAAGGCGGAGTCTTCTTGCTTGAAGCTTGAAACAATCATATTCCTTCCTTGCATCAAGGGGCATCTCCACACAATCCTATAGCCAAGGCATCTTTGAACTTTTCTCAAATATACTTGAATAAACGCATTAGTACGGTGATGCATATGTTGTGATTAATTACGAAAACCACCTTAGGGCTTGTTCGGTTAATCCCCATCACAAGCGGATTGGAGGGGATTGAGGTGGATTTTGACTTACATGGGATTTAATCCTCTCCAATCCACTCCAATCCCCTTCAAATCCGTTGCAACCGAACAAGGGCTTAGGGAGCAATTGTGCTTTAAAAATCCACAATGGTAATATTCAATTTGCCTTTTAACCTTGTACAAGGACCGCTTGTGTCGAATCTGATTCAACTAAAGTGGGAGAGACAAACACCCGCCAGCCACCTTTATGCAAACAAGTTCCAAGTCAGTCGGTGGAACTGGTCTCTTGTGCTAGGATAAGTAAGGTTGGTCCGAGCCGCTTCATCCCACACCGCCAAATCAAAATAAGGCTAAGGAGGTAAGCAATCTGAACATCAACACCCACAAACACTTTTTGTTCTACTCATGCATATCATCTACGCATAAACCTAGCTCTGATACTACTGTTGGGGACCGTTGCATGGGAAACAAAAAAATTCCTACGAAACACACAAGATCTATTCGATGGAGATGCTAGCAACGAGAGGGAGAGGTGTCCACATACCCTTGTAGATTGAAAGCATTAACGATCTAGAGATCGTTGTTGGCGTAGTCGTACCCGCGTCGCGATCTAATCTGATCCAAGCACAACACGTGCGACACCCTCGAGTTTAGCACACATACGGCTCGATGATGTATCCTCCTTCTTCATCCAGCAAGAGAGGGAGAATTGGTAGATGATATCTGAACCAACACCGACGGCGTGGTGCTGGTGGTGGCAGCGGAATTCCGGCAAGGCTTCGCCAAGCGCGTACTGGAGAAATGTGGAAGGAGTTGGGAGAGCCAGTGGCCAAGGGTGAATGGTTGGCCGCCCCCATGCACCTCCTCCATCTATATATAGGCTAGAGGGCATGGGAGGGCTTCCAAAACCCTCCTAGGTCCGGACACAAGGGAGAAAACCCTTTAAACATGAAGATAACATCTTATCTCTAGATTCAACCCTTTAAATTTAGAGATAATATCTTATCTCTAGATTTAAATGACATGTGCCTTGGGGAATGCTGAAGCCAACACATGTGGGCTATATCCCCACCCCTTGGTCCATGTGGGCCCTTCTCGGGTCATTGTACCCCACGGTGGAACCCCCGTAACCTTCTAGAACCTTCCTGGTACTCTACCGAAAAATTCCTGAACTTTTCCAGAACCCTCAATATGACTTCCCATATACAAATATTTACCTCCGGACCATTACGGAGCTCCTCGTGATGTCCCGGATCCCATATGGGACTCGGAACAACTTCCAGAATTTCCACTATTAATATCTCAATATTACCCTAGCGCTACCAAACGTTAAGCGTGCGACCCTACGACTTCAATAATCATGTAGACATGACTGAGACACCTCTCTGGTCAATGACCAATAGAGGGACCTCGATGATCATATTGGTTCCTACATATTCCACGAAGAACTTCATCAGTTGAACCATGATGCCAAGGATTCAGTTAATCCCATATGCAATTCCCGTTGTCTAGCGATATGTTACTTGCCCGAGATTCGATCGTCTGTATCTCATACCTAGTTCAGTCTTGTTACCGGCAAGTCTCTTTGCTCGTTCCATAATACAAGATCCCGTGACTAACTCCTTAGTCACATTGCTTGCAAGCTTCTTGTGATGTTGTATTACCAAGAGGGCCCAGAGATACCTCTCTGTCATACCAAGTGACAAATCTCGGAGATACTTGTAGAGTATCTCTATGATCACCCAGTTATGAAGTGATGTTTCATACAGACAAGGCATTCCTTCGGTGTTAGTGAGTTGCATGATCTCATGGTCTTAGGAAAATATACTTGACATGAAGAAAGCAGTAGCAATATACTAAGTGATATGATCAAATGATATGCTTATAGTTTGGTCGTGTCCATCACATCATTCTTCTAATGATGTGATTCCGTTATCAAATGACAGCTCATGTCTATAGTTAGCAAAAAATTCTTGAACTTTTCTGGAACCCTGAATATGAATTCCCATAAAGAAATATTTACCTCCGGACCATTCCGTAGCTCCTCGTGATGTCCTGGATCCCATGCGATACTCGGAACAACTTTCAGAATTTCCACTATTAATATCTCAACATTACCCTAGCACTATCGAACATTAAGAGTGCGACCCTACACGTTTGAGAATCATGAAGACATGGCCGAGACACCTGTCTGGTCAATAACCAATATAGGGACCAGGATGTCCATGTTGGTTCCTACATATTCCATGAAGATCTTCATAGGTTGAACCACGATGACAGGGATTCACTTAATACCATATGCAGTTCCCTTTGTCTAGCAATATGTTACTTGGCCGAGATTCAATTGTCGGTATCTCATACCGAGTTTAATCTTGTTACCATAAAGTCTCTTTACTCGTTCCATAATACAAGATCCCGTGACTAACTCCTTAGTCACATTGATTGCAAGCTTCTTGTGATGTTGTATTACCGTGAGGGCCCACAGATACCTCTTCGTCATACAGAGTGACAAATCATGGCCCTGATCCATGCCAACCCAATAGACACCCTCGGAGATACCTATAGAGTATCTTTCTGATCACCCAGTTACAACGTGACATTTGATACGCACAAGAATTCCTCCACTGTCAGGGACTTGCATGATCTCATAGTCTTAGGAACATATACGTGACATGAAGAAAGCAGTAGCAATTAACTAAGTGATACAATCAAATGCTATGCTTACGGTCAGGTCTTGTCATCACATCATTGTTCTAATGATATGATCCCATTATCAAATGGCACGTCATGTTTAAGGTTAGAAACCTTAACCAATTTTGATCAATGAGCTAGTCTAGTAGAGTCTCACTAGATACACGGTGTTGTCTATGTATTCACACATGTATCTGAGTTTTTGATCAATACAATTATACATGGATAATAAATGATTATCATGAACAAGAAAATATGATAATAAACAATTTATTATTGCCTCTAGGGCATATTTCCAACACTTCCTCCACCATGTCGTCGCCCCGGGCTAATGCAGTACCGATCTCGGCCGCTCTGGCTCCGCCACCGGAGCCGGTCGTTTACTCCGTCGATGGGAAGCTGGCGGGGATCCAATACCCACCGATGTCGTCTTTTGGCGCCCCCTCTTACGGGGGTGTTTTTACCCCCATAAGAGGGTTTTCTAAGCAATAGCCTGGCGACAGTGATTGAAGAATTCTGTCAGTGATAGCCTCTTGCGGGAGTTCAATCCCCAGCTCAGCTAGACGGTTTGAGTACCCAGACATTTTGAGCACATGTTCACTGACAGACGAATTCTCCTCCATTTTGCAAGCATAGAATTTATTGGAGGTCTCATACCTCTCGATCCGGGCGTTCTTCTCAAAGATAAACTTCAACTCCTGGAACATCTCATATGCTCCATGACGCTCAAAGCGACGTTGAAGTCCCGGCTCTACGCCATACAAGACTGCACATTGAACTACTGAGTAGTCCTCCTTACGTGTTAACCAAGCGTTCTTAACATCTTGGTCAGCCATAGCGGGTGGTTCATCTCCTAGCGCAGCATTAAGGACATAATCCTTCTTCCCAGCTTGTAGGATCAACTTAAGATTACGAGCCCAGTCTACAAAGTTGCTTCCATCATCTTTCAACTTAGCTTTCTCTAGGAACGTATTAAAATTCAGGGTGACTGTCGCGTGAGCCATGATCTACAACACAAATATATTCAAAGTGGACTTAGACTATGTTCAAGATAATTAGAGTTAAACTTAATCAAATTACTTGCGAAACTCCCACTCAAAAAATACATCTCTCTAGTCATTTGAGTGGTTCATTACCCACTTACACTAGCTCAAGTCCGATCATCACGTGAGTTGAGTATAGTTTCAGTGGTAAGCATCCCTATGCTAATCATATCAACTATATGATTCATGATCGACCTTTCGGTCTCATGTGTTCCGAGGCCATGTCTGCACATGCTAGGCTCGTCAAGCTTAACCCGAGTGTTCCGCGTGTGCAACTGTTTTGCACCCGTTGTATGTGAACGTTGAGTCTATCACACCCGATCATCACGTGGTGTCTCGAAACGACGAACTGTAGCAACGGTGCACAGTCGGGGAGAACACAATTTCGTCTTGAAATTTTAGTGAGAGATCACCTCATAATGCTACCGTCGTTCTAAGCAAAATAAGGTGCATAAAAGGATTAACATCACATGCAATTCATAAGTGACATGATATGGCCATCATCACGTGCTTCTTGATCTCCATCACCAAAGCACCGGCATGGTCTTTTTTGTCACCGGCGCCACACCATGATCTCCATCAACGTGTCGCCATCGGGGTTGTCGTGCTACTCATGCTATTACTACTAAAGCTACATCCTAGCAATATAGTAAACGCATCTGCAAGCACAAACGTTAGTTTAAAGACAACCCTATGGCTCCTGCCGGTTGCCGTACCATCGACGTGCAAGTCGATATTATCTATTACAACATGATCATCTCATACATCCAATATATCACATCACATCTTTGGCCATATCACATCACAAGCATACCCTGCAAAAACAAGTTAGACGTCCTCTAATTGTTGTTGCATGTTTTACGCGGTGACCATGGGTATCTAGTAGGATCACATCTTACTTACGCAAACACCACAATGGAGATATATGAATTGCTATTTAACCTCATCCAAGGACCTCCTCGGTCAATTCCGATTCAACTAAAGTTGGACAAACCGACACCCGCCAGTCATCTTTGAGCAACGGAGTTACTCGTAGCGATGAAACCAGTCTCTCGTAAGCGTACGAGTAATGTCGGTCCGAGCCGCTTCGATCCAACAATACCGCGGAATCAAGAAAAGACTAAGGAGGGCAGCAAGACGCACATCACCGCCCACAAAAACTTTTGTGTTCTACTCGAGATCACATCTACGCATGAACCTAGCTCATCATGCCACTGTTGGGGAACGTCGCATGGGAAACAAAAAATTTCCTACGCGCACGAAGACCTATCATGGTGATGTCCATCTACGAGAGGGGATTTCCGATCTACGTACCCTTGTAGATCGCACAGCAGAAGCGTTAGTGAACGCGGTTGATGTAGTGGAACGTCCTCACGTCCCTCGATCCGCCCCGCGAACCGTCCCACGAACCGTCCGGCGATCCGTCCCACGATCTAGTGCCGAACGGACGGCACCTCCGAGTTCAGCACACGTACAGCTCGACGATGATCTCGGCCTTCATGATCCAGCAAGAGAGACAGAGAGGTAGATGAGTTCTCCGGCAGCGTGATGGCACTCCGGAGGTTGGTGGTGATCTAATCTCAGCAGGGCTCCGCCCGAGCTCCGCAGAAACGCGATCTAGAGGTAAAACCGTGGAGGTATGTGGTCGGGCTGCTTTGAAAAAGTTGTCTCAAATCATCCCTAATAGCTCCATATATATAGGAGGAGGGAGGGGAGGCTTGCCTTGAGGCTCAAGGAGCCCCAAGGGCTGCGCACCAAGGGGAGGAGGAGTCCTCCTCCAATCCTAGTCCAACAAGGATTGGAAGGTGGAGTCTTTCTCTTCCTTCCCATCTCCTTTTTTCCTTTTCTCTTTGATTTTCTATCTATGGCGCATAGGGCCTTCTTGGGCTGTCCCACCAGCCCACCAAGGGCTGGTGCGCCACCCCCAAGGCCTATGGGCTTCCCCGGTGTGGGCTGCCCCCCCCCCCCCCCGGTGAACATCCGGAACCCATTCGTCATTCCCGGTAACTCTGAAAACCTTCCGGTAATCAAATGAGCTCATCCTATATATCAATCTTTGTTTCCAGACCATTCCGGAAACCCTCGTGACGTCCGTGATCTCATCCAAGACTCCGAACAACATTCGGTAACCAACCATATAACTCAAATACGCATAAAACAACGTCGAACCTTAAGTGTGCAGGCCCTGCGGGTTCGAGAACTATGTAGACATGACCCGAGTGACTCCTTGATATATATCCAACAGCGGGACCTGGATGCCCATATTGGATCCTACATATTCTACGAAGATCTTATCGTTTGAACCTCACTTCCAAGGATTCATATAATCCCGTATGTCATTCCCTTTGTCCTTCGGTATGTTACTTGCCCGAGATTCGATTGTCAGTATCCGCATACCTATTTCAATCTCGTTTACTCGCAAGTCTCTTTACTCGTTCCGTAATACAAGATCCTGCGACTTACACTAAGTTACATTGCTTGCAAGGCTTGTGTGTGATGTTGTATTACCGAGTGGGCCCCGAGATACCTCTCCGTCACACGGAGTGACAAATCCCAGTCTCAATCCATACTAACTCAACGAACACCTTCGGAAATACCCGCAGAGCATCTTTATAGTCACCCAGTTACGTTGCGACGTTTGATACACACAAAGCATTCCTCTGGTGTCAGTGAGTTATATGATCTCATGGTCATAGGAATAAATACTTGACACGCAAAAATAGTAGCAACAAAATGACACGATCAACATGCTACGTCTATTAGTTTGGGTCTAGTCCATCACGTGATTATCCTAATGACGTGATCCAGTTATCAAGCAACAACACCTTGTACATAGTCAGAAGACCATGACTATCTTTGATCAACTGGTTAGCCAACTAGAGGCTTGCTAGGGACAGTGTTTTGTCTATGTATCCACACATGTATATAAGTCTTCATTCAATACAATTATAGCATGGATAATAAACGATTATCTTGATACAGGAATTATAATAATAACTATATTTCTTATTGCCTCTAGGGCATAATTCCAACAGTCTCCCACTTGCACTAGAGTCAATAATCTAGCCCTCACATCACCATGCGAATTACATTGTAATAAATCTAACACCCATACAGTTCTGGTGTTGATCATGCTTTGCCCGTGGAAGAGGTTTAGTCAGCGGGTCTGCTACATTCAGATCCGTGTGCACTTTGCATATATTTACGTCCTCCCCTTCGACGTAGTCGCGGATGAGGTTGAAGCGTCGTTTGATGTGTCTGGTCTTCTTGTGAAACCGTGGTTCCTTTGCTAAGGCAATGGCACCCGTGTTGTCACTGAACAAGGTTATTGGATTCAGTGCGCTTGGCACCACTCCAAGATCCGTCATGAACTGCTTCATCCAGACACCCTCCTTAGCCGCCTCCGAGGTAGCCATGTACTCCGCTTCACATGTAGAATCAGCTACGACGCTTTGCTTGGAACTGCACCAGCTTACCGCACCCCCATTAAGAATAAATACGTATCCGGTCTGCGACTTAGAGTCGTCCGGATCTGTGTCAAAGCTTGCATCGACGTAACCCTTTACGGCGAGCTCTTCGTCACCTCCATACACGAGAAACATCTCCTTAGTCCTTTTCAGGTACTTCAGGATATTCTTGACCGCTGTCCAGTGATCCACTCCTGGATTACTCTGGAACCTGCCTTCCATACTTATGGCCAGGCTAACGTCTAGTCTAGTGCACAACATTGCATACATGATAGATCCTATGGCTGAAGCATAGGGGGCGGTGCTCATATGCTCTCTATCTTTATCAGTTGCTGGGCACTGAGTCTTACTCAATCTCGTACCTTGTAAAACTGGCAAGAACCCCTTCTTGGACTATTCCATTTTGAACCTTTTCAAAACTTTATCAAGGTATGTGCTTTGTGAAAGTCCTATCAGGCGTTTCGATCTATCCCTATAGATCTTAATGCCTAGAATGTAAGCAGCTTCTCCTAGGTCCTTCATAGAGAAACTTTTATTCAAGTAATCCTTCATGCTCTCCGAAAACTCTACGTTGTTTCCAATCAGCAATATGTCATCCACATATAATATTAGAAACGCCACAGAGCTCCCACTCACTTTCTTGTAAATATAAGATTCTCCAACCACTTGTATAAACCCAAATGCTTTGATCACCTCATCAAAGCGTTTATTCCAACTCCGAGATGCTTGCACCAGTCCATAAATGGATCGCTGGAGCTTGCATACCTTGTTAGCATTTTTAGGATCGACAAAACCTTCGGGTTGCATCATATACAACTCTTCCTTAAGGAAACCGTTAAGGAACGCCGTTTTGACATCCATCTGCCAGATTTCATAATCGAAAAATGCAGCTATTGCTAACATGATTCTGACGGACTTAAGCATCGCTACGGGTGAGAATGTCTCATCGTAGTCAACTCCTTGAACTTGTGAAAAACCCTTTGCCACAAGTCGAGCTTTATAAACGGTCACATTACCGTCAGCGTCCGTCTTCTTCTTAAAGATCCATTTGTTCTGAATAGCCTCGTGGCCCTCAGGTAGTACTTCCAAAGTCCACACTTTGTTTTCATACATGGATCCTATCTCGGACTTCATGGCCTCCAGCCATTTGTTGGAATCTGGGCCCACCATTGCTTCTTCATAATTTGCAGGTTCATTGTTGTCTAACAACATGATTGACAAGATGGGATTACTGTACCACTCTGGAGCAGCACGTGGTCTCGTCGACCTGCGTGGTTCGATAGGAATTTGAACCGGAGTTTCATGATCATCATCATTAACTTCCTCCTCAACCGGTGTCGCAACGACACGGGTTTCCCCTTGCCCTGCGCCACCATCCAGAGGGATGAGAGGTTCGACAACCTCATCAAGTTCTATCTTCCTCCCACTCAATTCTCTCGAGAGAAACTCCTTCTCGAGAAAAGCTCCGTTTTTAGTAACAAACACTTTGCCCTCGGATTTGAGATAGAAGGTGTACCCAACTGTCTCTTTTGGGTAACCTATGAAGATGCACTTTTCCGCTTTGGGTTCCAGCTTTTCAGGCTGAAGCTTTTTGACATAAGCATCACATCCCCAAACTTTAAGAAACGACAACTTTGGCCTTTTGCCATACCACAGTTCGTATGGTGTCGTCTCAACGGATTTTGATGGTGCCCTATTTAAAGTGAATGCATCTGTGTCTAATGCATAACCCCAAAACAATAACGGCAAATCAGTAAGAGACATCATAGATCGCACCATCTCTAATAAAGTACGATTACGACGTTCGTACACACCATTACGCTGTGGTGTTCCAGGCGGTGTCAACTGTGAAACAATTCCACATTGTCTTAAGTGAGCACCAAACTCGAAACTCAGATATTCACCCCCACGATCAGACCGTAGGAACTTGATCTTCTTGTTACGATGATTTTCGACTTCACTCTGAAATTGCTTGAACTTTTCAAATGTTTCAGACTTGTGCTTCATTAAGTAGACATAACCATATCTACTCAAATCGTCAGTGAAGGTGAGAAAATAACGATATTCGCCGCGTGCCTCCACGCTCATCGGACCACACACATCGGTATGTATGATTTCCAACAAGTCACTTGCACGCTCCATTGTTCCGGAGAACGGAGTTTTAGTCATCTTGCCCATGAGGCATGGTTCGCACGTGTCAAGTGAATCAAAGTCAAGTGACTCCAAAAGTCCATCGGTATGGAGTTTCTTCATGCGCTTTACACCAATATGACCTAAGCGGCAGTGCCATAAAAACATGGCGCTATCATTATTAACTCTTACTCTTTTGGTCTCAATGTTATGTATATGTGTGTTATCACTATCAAGATTCAATATGAACAATCCTCTCACATTGGTTGCATGACCATAAAAGATATTACTCATAGAAATAGAACAACCATTATTCTCTCACTTAAACGAGTAACCGTCTCGCAATAAACAAGATCCAGATATAATGTTCATGCTCAACGCAGGCACTAAATAATAATTATTCAAGTTCATAACTAATCCTGATGGTAACTGAAGTGAAACTATGCCGACGGTGATTGCATCAACCTTGGAACCATTTCCCACGCGCATCGTCACTTCATCTTTTGCCAGCCTTCGCTTATTCTGCAGTTCCTGTTTCGAGTTGCAAATATGAGCAACGGAACCGGTATCGAATACCCAGGCACTACTACGAGAGCTGGTTAAGTACACATCAATAACATGTATATCAAATATACCTGATTTTTCTTTGGCCGCCTTCTTATCAGCGAGATACTTGGGGCAGTTGCGCTTCCAGTGACCCATACCCTTACAATAGTAGCACTCTGTTTCAGGCTTAGGTCCAGCTTTGGGTTTCTTTGTCGGATTGGCAACAGGCTTGCCGCTCTTCTTTGAATTGCCCTTCTTGCCTTTGCCGTTTCTCTTGAAACTAGTGGTCTTATTCACCATCGACACTTGATTCTCTTTACGGAGTTCAGACTCTGCGACTTTCAGCATCGCAAACAACTCGCCGGGTGACTTGTTCATCCCTTGCATGTTGTAGTTCAACACAAAGCCCTTATAGCTTGGCGGGAGTGATTGAAGAATTCTGTCAGTGATAGCCTCTTGCGGGAGTTCAATCCCCAGCTCAGCTAGACGGTTTGAGTACCCAGACATTTTGAGCACATGTTCACTGACAGACGAATTCTCCTCCATCTTGCAAGCATAGAATTTATCGGAGGTCTCATACCTCTCGATCCGGGAGTTCTTCTGAAAGATAAACTTCAACTCCTGGAACATCTCATATGCTCCATGACACTCAAAGCGACGTTGAAGTCCCGGTTCTAAGCCATACAAGACTGCACATTGAACTACCGAGTAGTCCTCCTTACGTGTTAACCAAGCGTTCTTAGCATCCTGGTCAGCCGTAGCGGGTGGTTCATCTCCTAGCGCGGCATTAAGGACATAATCCTTCTTCCCAACTTGTAGGATCAACTTAAGATTACGAGCCTAGTCTACAAAGTTGCTTCCATCATCTTTCAACTTAGCTTTCTCTAGGAACGTATTAAAATTCAGGGTGACTATCGCGTGAGCCATGATCTACAACACAAATATATTCAAAGTGGACTTAGACTATGTTCAAGATAATTAGAGTTTAACTTAATCAAATTAATTGCTAAACTCCCACTCAAAAAGTACATCTCTCTAGTCATTTGAGTGGTTCATGACCTACTTACACTAGCTCAAGTCCGATAATCACGTGAGTTGAGTATAGTTTCAGTGGTAAGCATCCCTAATCATATCAACTATATGATTCATGATCGACCTTTCGGTCTCATGTGTTCCGAGGCCATGTCTGCACATGCTAGGCTCGTCAAGCTTAACCCGAGTGTTCCGCGTGTGCAACTGTTTTGCACCCGTTGTATGTGAACGTTGAGTCTATCACACCCGATCATCACGTGGTGTCTCGAAACGACGAACTGTAGCAACGGTGCACAGTCGGGGAGAACACCATTTCGTCTTGAAATTTTAGTGAGAGATCACCTCATAATGCTACCGTCGTTCTAAGCAAAATAAGGTGCATAAAAGGATTAACATCACATGCAATTCATAAGTGACATGATATGGCCATCATCACGTGCTCCTTGATCTCCATCACCAAAGCACCGGCACGATCTTCTTGTCACCGGCGCCACACCATGATCTCCATCAATGTGTCGCCATCGGGGTTGTCGTGCTACTCATGCTATTACTACTAAAGCTACATCCTAGCAAAATAGTAAACGCATCTGCAAGCACAAACGTTAGTTTAAAGACAACCCTATGGCTCCTGCCGGTTGTCGTACCATCGACGTTCAAGTCGATATTATCTATTACAACATGATCATCTCATACATCCAATATATCACATCACATCGTTGGCCATATCACATCACAAGCATACCCTGCAAAAACAAGTTAGACGTCCTCTAATTTTGTTGTTGCATGTTTTACGTGGTGACCATGGGTATCTAGTAGGATCGCATCTTACTTACGCAAACACCACAATGGAGATATATGAATTGCTATTTAACCTCATCCAAGGACCTCCTCGGTCAATTTCGATTCAACTAAAGTTGGAGAAACCGACACCCGCCAGTCATCTTTGAGCAACAGAGTTACTCGTAGCGATGAAACCAGTCTCTCGTAAGCGTACGAGTAATGTCGGTCCGAGCCGCTTCGATCCAACAATACCGCGGAATCAAAAAAAGACTAAGGAGGGCAAGACGCACATCACCGCCAACAAAAACTTTTGTGTTCTACTCGAGATTACATCTACGCATGAACCTAGCTCAAGATGCCACTGACGGCGCTCCAGAGGTTGGTGGTGATCTAATCTTAGCAGGGCTCCGCCCGAGCTCCGCAGAAACGCGATCTAGAGGTAAAACCGTGGAGGTATGTGGTCGGGCTGCTTTGAAAAAGTTGTCTCAAATCAGCCCTAATAGCTCCATATATATAGGAGGAGGGAGGGGAGGCTTGCCTTGAGGCTCAAGGAGCCCCAAGGGCTGCGCACCAAGGGGAGGAGGAGTCCTCCTCCAATCCTAGTCCAACTAGGATTGGAAGGTGGAGTCCTTCTCTTCCTTCCCACCTCCTTTTTTTTCCTTTTCTCTTTGATTTTCTATCTATGGCGCATAGGACCTTCTTGGGCTGTCCCACCAGCCCACCAAGCGCTGGTGCACCACCCCCAAGGCCTATGGGCTTCCCCGGGGTGGGCTGCCCCCCCCCCCCCCCCCCCCGCCGGTGAACATCCGGAACCCATTCGTCATTCCAAGTACATTCTCGGTAACTCCGAAAACCTTCCGGTAATCAAATGAGGTCATCCTATATATCAATCTTCGTTTCCGGACCATTCCAGAAACCCTCGTGACGTCCGTGATCTCATTAGGGACTCCGAACAACATTCGGTAACCAACCATATAACTCAAATACGCATAAAACAACGTCGAATCTTAAGTGTGCAGACCCTGCGGGTTCGAGAACTATGTAGACATGACCCGAGTGACTCCTCGGTCAATATCGAACAGCGGGACCTGGATGCCCATATTAGATCCTACATATTCTACGCAGATCTTATCGTTTGAACCTCAGTGCCAAGGATTCATATAATCCCGTATGTCATTCCCTTTGTCCTTCGGTATGTTACTTGCCCGAGATTCGATCGTCAGTATCCGCATACCTATTTCAATCCCGTTTACTGGCAAGTCTCTTTACTCGTTCCGTAATACAAGATCCTGCAACTTACACTAAGTTACATTGCTTGCAAGGCTTGTGTGTGATGTTGTATTACCGAGTGGGCCCCGAGATACCTCTCCGTCACACGGAGTGAAAAATCCCAGTCTCGATCCATACTAACTCAATGAACACCTTCGGAAATACCCGTAGAGCATCTTTATAGTCACCCAGTCACGTTGCGATGTTTGATACACACAAAGCATTCCTCCGGTGTCAGTGAGTTATATGATCTCATGGTCATAGGAACAAATACTTGACACGTAGAAAACAGTAGCAACAAAATGACACGATCAACATGCTACGTCTATTTGTTTGGGTCTAGTCCATCACGTGATTCTCCTAATGACGTGATCCAGTTATCAAGCAACAACGCCTTGTACATAGTCAGAAGACCCTGACTATCTTTGATCAACTCGCTAGCCAACTAGAGGCTTGCTAGGGACAGTGTTTTGTCTATGTATCCACACATGTATATAAGTCTTCATTCAATACAATTATAGCATGGATAATAAACGATTATCTTGATACAGGAATTATAATAATAACTATATTTATTATTGCCTCTAGGGCATAATTCCAACACATTGTAAGTTTTTACTGTCACATTGTTACTTTGTAGTGCTCCAAGCTTAGTTCTTACTGCCACATTGTTAGTCTTAGTGTTGTTACTAGTGTTTGTCACTTTTTAGTGCTCCTCTTGCTCCTACTTTTGTTGTTGTTTGTTACTTGGTAGTGCTCATCTTGCTCCTGTTTTTGCTGCTTTGGTTAGTTCTTAGTGCTCCTCTTGCTTGGGTATGTGAGTGCGCGTGGCATGCAAGTAGGACATAAGTGAATGCCAAAAGCAGTAGGTGCAAGTAGGATATGTGTGTGTTTGATTGATCTTATCATTGCTAGTTCCGATCACTGTGCTTTGATCGTTATTAGCATATATCATTGCTAGCTTTTGATCAGTGCTAGCATTGATCATTGCTATCTCATTGTTAGTAGTGATCGTGTGTTAGTATTGATCATTGTAAGCTGTGCTAAATGATGTCCATCTTGCTAACAAGTTGATGAAGACTGAGTGGGACAGAGCCGACAACGTTGCGTAGGTCATCGTTGGTGCAGAGGGGGCGGACGACCTCATCCTCACAAATGGGTGGCTGAAGAGGGTCGTCCTCCCTGGCAGGGTGGCCTACATGAGGATGTCGCGGGGCGCTGGTAGGAGGTCGAGGAGTGTCCACGAGGAGGGTGCACGCGAACCTTTCAGGTTCTGTGTGCAGATCATGGACCAGGAGGACATCGCCATGCTCATCATCACGCCTAAATTCGTGTCGGTGATGAAGCAATGGCTGGTCACCGGCTCTCCTCGCGTTATGAGCCTCTCCACCAACAAGTGATGCGAGTTCTGGGTCCAACTACAGTACTTCAGGGGGCACATGGTGCTGGGGCGCGACTCGAAGTACTTCTGCCGCTCGCACAAGATCGTCACCGGCGACCTTGTAGTCTTCAGGCTCTATGACGTAGAGCTCAAGCTGCAGATCTTCAACGCCAACGACGCCAATATCTGCAGGGTTCGGTGCTCCAAGCACAACTGCGTCGGCAACATTGCTCATGCTATCTAGCTTGTTCCTGTTAATCTGTAGTTAAGTAGTGTAGGTTGAACTGAAGCCTGATCAACCCTTTTTGTGTGAAACTTGTTCATATTTTGCCGAGGGAGCAGCACCCTGAGGTCCAGCAGGGGCATGGGATGTCGTGCGCTTTTATTATAACCTATGACTAGTAGTAGTACATGGTTTGTTCTTCTTTTGGACTTTGTTTGATCTTGCTACTGTGTGTTGTGTGTGTTGTGTGCTGAGAAATAGGTGACAAGTTCATCATATTTGAAAGGGGTGAGCAGATCAAAGGTTTGCACAAAACAAACAGTTGTGCTTTGCATCTGTTTAAACTCAAAACACAAACACACGCAACCAAACAGTTGCTGCAATGCACACAACCAATCAACATGCATATGTCGGGTTCTAGCTTGCATATGCTCAATCATCCCAACTGGATCAAGCATGCAAAGTGTCGAAAATAGATGTAGACAACCAAACGCGTCCATAACATTTTTAAAACCACACGATCCAACGTATGCAGATAATTTGAGGTAATGCAAGTGCATCATTGCCGCCTGCCCGCATTTCAACGGTGAATGTCAGGTCACAAGTTTTCAACTCAAACATGGTTACATGGAGTGACATTCCGGTCACCATTTTGATGAGTAATCATTTGTGGTAATCATTTGAGGTAATCCATCACGATCACACGGCAAGCTAACAAATGGTGAAGGGTACCGCCACGAGCGGCCACCGCGATCTGCTGATCCAGATTCACTCTCCAAACGGGGCTTGCGGGCGCCGTTCATTTGCCTTTGATATAATCTCACCCTTTTTTCGAGAATCGAGTTTGATCATTACCTGGCTGCGTTCTGAACGATCTTCCTGCTCTGCCATGAGGCGATCGTCGGGTTCCGTGTAGACGAGCCCTCAAGTCTCGACTTCCCCGTGAATCTGACTAGCTTTTGGCCTGTGTTCGAGTGCCCTGCCCAACGAGTGACGACGCCGGTGTAATACGGACAGAGGTCGCTTTTGAAGTACAGTACTGGGTTGATGATGGCTTCGGACAGCTAAAGTCAGAATCCAGCATGCCTGCTGGCCTGCTAGGGTAGACCACAGTCTACAATAGGCAGGGTGGCCGATGCAGCAAAGGAAAGCATGAAAAGTCGCGTTGCTGAACTGCGACGATCTGCGCTGCATGCCTGCCCTCTCTCTCTTGATTCGGGTTTTGCCTTCCATTTTGTCTTTGTAAAACGTTTTTTCTTTAGATGGTCTTGTAAAACGTCAGGAGTATTAACTATGAATTTGACAACTATACTAATGTATTGTGCAGTATGTATATGACATGTGGAGGGAAAATGGCACGGTGGATCAAAAGGCGGCAATGGAATTCCCATTCCCGAGCTACTGATCACGGTAACTCGGGCGTGGCGGTTTTGTCCGTAACGCGCGTGCCGGGGCGCGTAGCCTCCAGCCCTGTCCTGTTTATCATCGCGGTCGTAGCTTTGCCGGAATCTGCGTGCCGCCGTACGCGGAGTGGCACGCCCTGGTCCCACCAACAGTGCACAGCTAGATGCTCCCCGTATCGTAGGCTGCGATCCGGTTGCCACGTTTACATGCATGCATGCATGCTTGCGAGATGAGAGCGAAGCCGAAGTGGGCCGCCCTGCAGTGTGCGTCCCACGACTCGCGTTGAAGGCGTGGGACGCTCCGACCATGTGATCACCATTCAGCAGTCAGCACTATGTGTATGCAGTCAGGATTTGTGGCTACGCGCGGAATTCCGGTGTCCACACGCGGACAAGGGCCGCCTGGTCACCCGGGGCCCCGAAGGCCTCCAGATTTGGGTAAGCCAATCGGCCGGGGCTGCCGAGAGATTACGGCCGGTTCGATCAGAATTTTACGTCGCGGTAAACTGGCAGCACTCGCTGCGCCGGTGTATGGCCGGGGGTGGGACTAACGTGCGTTAAGAATGACGGGACCAAGCCATGTCTGACGCGCAGAACGGCTCCGGCCTCCGGCCCCTGCCATGTCCACCGAAGAAGGAATGGCGGACGCCGCATGCGTGCCTGTCGTGGATGTCTCCGCAGGCGGGAAGGGAAGAGGCTTCGGACCCAAGCCAGCTACAGCCTACAGCTGCTCCTGCTGTCCATGTCCAGCCGATCGATCTCCCGAAGAGGAATCATAGTTCGTACGCATGCACACGGCCGGCGCACACCACCTCGGAACTGTCGCTGTATGCCTGTATGCAAGGCCGGCTCGCGCTCGGGATCGGCGACACCGGGCGCCTACTACGACACGCCAAAACGGGGCCCCGTCGCACTCGCACGCAAAAAGCCATTCGCACGCGTGCGCCCACGTACTGTACTAGTACTACGTTTCGCAGGCGGAGGCCCCTTCACATGCACCTGCGAGTGATGAGCAGAGGGACCCCCGGCCGTCCGGTCAAAGGCGACAGCTCGAAGTGAATGCTCCGTCCCCGCACGTCAGGTCGATCGACCCGATCGGAACTGGCCGTAAATGCCCATGCCATGCAGCCCCACCCACCCCCACCTGTTCCGTTTTAATGCCCTGCGTGGCTCCGTCCGTTGCCGTCCGTTGCATCAGGCAACCTGGCCGTGCGCACCTAGTATAGGCGTATATCAATGATCATGGATGGTTTGGTGTAGCCAACTAGCCATGGGATCGGAGAAGGGAGGATATCAAGACCAGAGTTGTCGCCCTGGACCTCTGGCCAGCTTCCCTCCACGCGCGGGCTCAGCCAGCCGCGACCCGACGATCTCGACGCTCCCGCAGTGTATATGCATGGTGAACTTGCACGCCTCTTCTCCTGACGTAAAACAAGCAGGCTTTTGTTTTGCACGCACCCAGCTATATGGACCTGGAGTTGGGCCACCTACTCGCCACCAGGAACATCGATGGGAACAGGATTGCTTATACCAGCGTGTTCTTATCGTGGCAGGCGCTCGTCGGCTCGTGTGCTTAAACACTTAAACTGGATTAGAAGGTGCAAAGAGGAAGCACCAAGAAACGAAGATATTAGGTGAGAGATACTTACCTGGGAAGAGTTTTCTTCGATGTGCTGAAAGTTGGAACTTGGACCTAGTGACCTGCTCCTGTAAATCAACATTTTAGGGCTGTGTGGATGCTGTCGCCAGCAGGGTCCGTCCTGGACATGGAATTCAGAGTTCCGAACTAACCCTTATCCTTGATTAAACTGGAAACTTTGATCTATGCTAGATCGCGCTGCTGCCTTATGTCGTCAAGAAAAAATTGAAGTTAAGAACATAAACATAAAATTAGCGGGGATAGCTCAGTTGGGAGAGCGTCAGACTGAAGATTTGAAGGTCGCGTGTTCGATCCACGCTCACCGCACGATATTTTTTTAAACCCTCGGCTCAGCCTTCAAAAGAGAAAATGTAATCCTATGTAACCCATCCCATCCCAGCCCACAACAGCAACAAGTGGGCTTTGTCCGCTTCTAGCGATGTGAATCTTAGGATCACCGCACAATTTTTCTTATTTGGAAACCCTCGGCCCAGCCTTTAAAAGAGAAAATGCAATCCTTTGTAACACATCCCAGCCCAGAGTAGCAACACGGTCGAAATCACTAGTTACTGAATACACCTTTCAATGATTACTTCCACCTTCTCAGATTGTAACAAGTGGCGTAGTATATGTGTGCCACTTGTCGTAACCTGAGAATTTTTCTTTTTTCATATATTCATATTTTCAAAACATTTTATCTCCTAAAACGTGCGTTCAAATCTTGAACTGTTTTCATCATTGGGTTTCTCGCTCGAGATCTTTAAAACTAGATCCCATGTTGATAAGTTTGATCAACTTTTCTACGAAAAAATCAGACAAAAAAATAACGTTTTTTCCTTTTCGAGATGCACGGCCGCGCCTCTCGCGTCAGTAAAATCGTGCCTCTCGATCCATGCTCACC
Source organism: Hordeum vulgare subsp. vulgare (assembly GCF_904849725.1). NCBI lineage: Eukaryota > Viridiplantae > Streptophyta > Magnoliopsida > Poales > Poaceae > Hordeum > Hordeum vulgare. Next base: position 548,077,533 of record NC_058521.1, on the reverse strand, counting down.
GCATGATTTTTGTTTTTAAACCCTCGGCCCAGCCTTTAAAAGAGAAAATGTAATCCTATGTAACGCATGCCATCCCAGCCTAGAACAGCAACAAGTGGGCTTTCTCCGCTTCTAGCGATGTGAATCTTAGGATCACCGCACAATTTTTCTTATTTGGAAACCCTCGGCCCAGCCTTTAAAAGAAAAAATGCAATCCTTTGTAACACATCCCAGCCCAGAGTAGCAATACGGTCGAAATCACTAGTTACTGAATACACCTTTCAATGATTACTTCCACCTTCTCAGATTGTAACAAGTGGCGTAGTATATGTGTGCCACTTGTCGTAACCTGAGAATTTTTCTTTTTTCATATATTCATATTTTCAAAATATTTTATCTCCTAAAACGTGCGTTCAAATCTTGAACTGTTTTCATCATTGGGTTTCTCGCTCGAGATCTTTAAAACTAGATCCCATGTTGATAAGTTTGATCAACTTTTCTACGAAAAAATCAGACAAAAAAATTACGTTTTTTCCTTTTCGAGATGCACGGCCGCGCATCTCGCGTCAGTAAAATCGTGCCTCTCGATCCATGCTCACCGCATGATTTTTGTTTTTAAACCCTCGGCCCAGCCTTTAAAAGAGAAAATGTAATCCTATGTAACGCATGCCATCCCAGCCCAGAACAGCAACAAGTGGGCTTTCTCCGCTTCTAGCGATGTGAATCTTAGGATTACCGCACAATTTTTCTTATTTGGAAACCCTCGGCCAAGCCTTTAAAAGAGAAAATGCAATCCTTTGTAACACATCCCAGCCCAGAGTAGCAACACGGTCGAAATCACTAGTTACTGAATACACCTTTCAATGATTACTTCCACCTTCTCAGATTGTAACAAGTGGCGTAGTATATGTGTGCCGCTTGTCGTAACCTGAGAATTTTTCTTTTTTTATATATTCATATTTTCAAAACATTTTATCTCCTAAAACGTGCGTTCAAATCTTGAACTGTTTTCATCATTGAGTTTCTCGTTCGAGATCTTTAAAACTAGATCCCATGTTGATAAGTTTGACCAACTTTTCTACGAAAAAATCAGACAAAAAAATAACGTTTTTTCCTTTTCGAGATGCACAGCCGCGCCTCTCGCGTCAGTAAAATCGTGCCTCTCGATCCATGCTCATCGCATGATTTTTGTTTTTAAACCCTCGGCCCAGCCTTTAAAAGAGAAAATGTAATCCTATGTAACGCATGCCATCCCAGCCCAGAACAGCAACAAGTGGGCTTTCTCCGCTTCTAGCGATGTGAATCTTAGGATCACCGCACAATTTTTCTTATTTGGAAACCCTCGGCCCAGCCTTTAAAAGAGAAAATGCAATCCTTTGTAACACATCCCAGCCCAGAGTAGCAACACGGTCGAAATCACTAGTTACTGAATACACCTTTCAATGATTACTTCCACCTTCTCAGATTGTAACAAGTGGCGTAGTATATGTGTGCCACTTGTCGTAACCTGAGAATTTTTCTTTTTTCATATATTCATATTTTCAAAACATTTTATCTTCTAAAACGTGCGTTCAAATCTTGAACTGTTTTCATCATTGGGTTTCTCGCTCGAGATCTTTAAAACTAGATTCCATGTTGATAAGTTTGACCAACTTTTCTACGAAAAAATCAAACAAAAAAATAACGTTTTTTCCTTTTCGAGATGCACGGCCGCGCCTCTCGCGTCAGTAAAAATCATGCCTCTAGATCCATGCTCACCGCATGATTTTTGTTTTTAAACCCTCGGCCCAGCCTTTAAAAGAGAAAATGTAATCCTATGTAACGCATGCCATCCCAGCCCAGAACAGCAACAAGTGGGCTTTCTCCGCTTCTAACGATGTGAATCTTACGATCACCGCGCAATTTTTCTTATTTGGAAACCCTTGGCCCAGCCTTTAAAAGAGAAAATGCAATCCTTTGTAACGCATCCTAGCCCAGAGTAGCAACACGGTCGAAATCACTAGTTACTGAATACACCTTTCAATGACTACTCCCACCTTCTCAGATTGTAACAAGTGGCGTACTATATGTGTGCCACTTGTCGTAACCTGAGAAATTTTCTTTTTTCATATATTCATATTTTCAAAACATTTTATCTCCTAAACCGTGCGTTCAAATCTTGAACTGTTTTCATCATTGGGTTTCTCGTTCGAGATCTTTAAAACTAGATCCCATGTTGATAAGTTTGACCAACTTTTTACGAAAAAATCAGACAAAAAAATGACGTTTTTTCCTTTTCGAGATGCACGGCCGTGCCTTTCGCGTCAGTAAAATCGTTCCTCTCGATCCATGCTCACCGCATGATTTTTTTTAAACCCTCGGCCCAGCCTTTAAAAGAGAAAATGTAATCCTATGTAACGCATCCCATCCCAGCCCAGAGCAGCAACAAGTGGGTTTTCTCCTCTTCTAGCGATGTGAATCTTACGCTCACCGCACAATTTTTCTTATTTGGAAACCTTCGGCCCAGCCTTTAAAAGAGAAAATGTAATCCTTTGTAACGCATCCCAACCCAAAGTAGCAACACGGTCGAAATCACTAGTTACTGAATACACCTTTCAATGATTACTCCCACCTTCTCAGATTGTAACAAGTGGCGTACTATATGTGTGCCACTTGTTGTAACCTGAGAATTTTTCTTTTTTCATATATCCATATTTTTAAAACATTTTATCTCCTAAACCGTGCGTTCAAATCTTGAACTGTTTTCATCATTGGGTTTCTCGCTCGAGATCTGTAAAACTAGATCCCATGTTGATAAGTTTGACCAACTTTTTTACGAAAAAATCAGACAAAAAAATGATGTTTTTTCCTTTTCGAGATGCACGGCCGTGCCTCTCGCGTTAGTAAAATCGTGCCTCTCGATCCATGCTCACCGCATTATTGTTTTTTTAAACCCTCGGCCCAGCCTTTAAAAGAGAAAATGTAATCCTATGTAATGCATCCCATCCCAGCCCAGAGCAGCAACAAGTGGGCTTTCTCCTCTTCTAGCGATGTGAATCTTACGCTCACCGCACAATTTTTCTTATTTGGAAACCTTCGGCCCAGCCTTTAAAAGAGAAAATGTAATCCTTTGTAACGCATCCCAACCTAAAGTAGCAACACGGTCGAAATCACTAGTTACTGAATACACCTTTTAATGATTACTCCCACCTTCTCAGATTGTAACAAGTGGCGTACTATATGCGTGTCACTTGTCGTAACCTGAGAATTTTTCTTTTTTCATATATCCATATTTTCAAAACATTTTATCGCTTAAACCTTGCGTTCAAATCTTGAACTGTTTTCATCATTGGGTTTCTCGCCCGAGATCTTTAAAACTAGATCCCATGTTGGTAAGTTTGACCAACTTTTTTACAGAAAAATCAAACGAAAAAATGACGTTTTTTCCTTTTCGAGATGCACGGCCGTGCCTCTCGCGTCAGTAAAATCGTGCCTCTCGTAAAAGCAAAAAACCTGTCTTTCGTAGAAAAATAAATACAAAATGCGTTTTGTTCCCTTTACGAGAGGCACAGCCGTGCCTCTCGCAATAGCAAAATCGCGCCTCTCGCGAAAAGAAAGAGCTGAAAACACGTTTTTTTCCTTTCCGAGAGGCACAATCGTGCCTCTCGAGATAACAAAACCGTGCCTATCGTGGAAAAAAGAGAGAGCAGAAAACGTGTTTTTTTTCTTTTCCCGAGAGGCACGGCCGTGCCTCTCGCGATAGCAAAACCGTGCCTCCCGCGGAAGCAAAACCATGCCTCTAACGGAAAACATAAAAATAAAAACGCATTTTTTCTCTTTTCGAAAGACATGTCCGTGCGAAAAAAATCTCCAAAAAAAACCACTTTAAAAAATCGAAAAGACGTGTGAAAAAGAAATAAGAAGGGAACGCTCGAAACGCGACACGTGGCGACGGCTGAGAACGCGCCAAATGACGACGCACGGAAGTGATCGCTAGGAGGCTCCCGAAAGAGCGCTCCTTAACTAGTTGCTCTCCAACACGGTGGGCTTTCTCCGCTTATAGCGAGATGAATCTTACACTCACCGCACAATATTTATTTTTGAAAACCCTCGGCCCAGCCTTTAAAAGAGAAAATGTAATCCTTTGGAACCCATCCCAGCCCAGCCCAGAGCAGCAACACGGTGGGCTTTCTTCGCTTATAGCGAGATGAACCTTACGCTCACCTGAAGAACGTTTCGTCTGATTGATCTATCGAGACGCTACTCGTTTCTTCTGGACGATTTTTTTTCCTCTTTATTTCATTACCTCTTTTTAGTTTTTTCATCGGTATTCTTCATTTCTTACACTTTTTACTGTTCATTTCTCGGTTTTCACCGATATTTTGGATTTATTTTCTTTCTTTTTTTCATATTTTTTGTATTGTTCGGTTTTCTCCGTTACACACACGATACGGATCCCGATTTTGGGAAACTTGTACGAGCTTCTTACCTGTTTTGAGAAGATTCTTGACCGGCTTAAGTTTTTTTTTTTCTTTTTTCTTATGGTTTTACCTATTTGTTTTTGTTTGGGGGGGGGGGGGGGGGGGTCTTTTCCCTTTTCTATTTTCAAACAATTACCTTTTTCTTTAATGTTTGGAAACTTCAGAAATTGCTCGTGTTGTGGAAACTGTTGGATTTTTCAAAAAGTGTTTACCCTTTAAAACAATCCAAATTCTAAACGTGCAACTGCATTTTTTGGATAGATCGGGTACACACCCTTTAGTATCATTCGGTACGATCGAGCACGTATGCACCAGATGAGCGAGTGGACGGGTTCCATCGATGAGCGGCGCACGGATGACCTCTCTCCCCCACCCGTTCTCTCATCTCTCGCTCTTTGTTCGCTGTGAGACACAAAAATCCCTTGTAATTCCCACGCAAATCTCATCGACCAACGACGAATATGGATGGGCGCGTGTGGCGGGGGAAGCGCCGCCGCAACTGGGCTTAGTCGTATATGAGGGAGGCCATGGACGACGACGAGGAGGAGGCGTTCTTTCCCTATTTGCCTCGACGCCATGGAGGCCGACTGCGCATCGCTTGTCCTTCCTGGCTACAACGAGGCCTTCCACCGGTTGTGTCAACCGGTGGTCAGCCATCTCGTCGTGATATCCCATGTGCAGCATCTGGGCCATACCGAGTTGCCACACGCCTTGCCGACGGCGGCCAAGACTACTCTTGATTCTTGATGATTCTTGGTCTTCGAAGCGCTACTGCAGCCCATGGTGAGACAAAGCTGCATCTGGTCTTAGAGGCGCCCAGCACAGCAACATGGTGGACTTTATCCGCTAGCAAAGATGAATCTTACGCCGCTTATAGCGAGATGAATCTTACGCTCATCTAAAGTGTGACGACTATTTCCCGCCTTAAATGAGTCGAGAGGAAACTCTCGCATCGAGTTAAGGATCAATCCCTAGTTTCCACATAGATCGCCAATGCAACCGCTTACACTTAGTGCTTAGAAGTAGGATCGCAGGCAAGTAGAGGCGACCGAGGCGGTCTTCTTTTTCATTTTCTTGTTTTTTGTTTCCTTTTGTTTATTTGCTTTTTCTTCTTCGACTTTTTATTTTTTTTCTTTTTTATTCTCCGTTTCATTCTTTTTCATTTTATTTCGTTTCATCTTTTTTTTCATTTTTCTTTTTCTTCTCGGATTTGTCCCCTATTTGACTTTTTTGTTGTTTATTTTTTTCTCCGAATTTTCTTCTTTTTTTACTATTCTCCATTTTTTGTTTGATTTTTCTCTCCATTTTTTGTTATTACTTTTCTTTTCTTATGTTTGTTTTCATTTTCTCTCTACATTTTCATATATGTCAAAAGCATATCTTAATGAGTGATCAACATTTTTTGTATACACGTTAAACATTGTCCGAGCGCTTATTCGACATTCTTTAAATACTTATTCATCATTTTAATACTTATTTAATATATTTTTAAATTACTTATTTAACATTTTTTGAAATACTTGTTTAACATTTTGAATTACTTGTTCAACATTTTTCATGTACTTATTCAATATTTTTCATAATTACTATCATTTTTTAAATGCATGGTCAGAATTTTTAATACTTATTCAACATTTTCAAATTCTATTTCAATTTTTTTTGTTATTAAAAAACTATAAATACTTGTTCAACATTTTTCAAATGTGTTTTTGAAGAGTGTTTTTTGTACAATAATTTAAATTACAAAAATAAAACCAAAAACGAGAACAAAAAACAGGAATAATGAACAAAAACAATACGGGTCGTTTCCGAGCGTGAGGTGCGTTTCTCCGATTTTATAATCTACTCACGCATTTTGGGCCACATAGCTGGACGAATGGGACTAATCAACATCCAATCACTGCACTTGTAGACCTTTTTTGGGCCACGAACTACATGAGAAAAATAGGCCGCCTGGGGTGTCGAACTCGTGACTTCCCATCCCGACGAAAGACAACAGGAACCAACTCGGCATCCATATTTAAGACCAATGTGCCTCGTCGGATGATCCAGACCAGATTAGATGGAAGTTTAGGGATGGAAAAAGGTTTTCTACTAAATCTGTATATGAACATTTGGAGAATAATATTGCTAGATGTGATTTCCGATGGATCTGGAGTGCAAAGTTGCCTCTTAAGATTCAAAATTCTTATGTCAGCTTTTTCAATATGCTATTCTAACACGAGATGTGATGCGTAGGAGGAAATGGAAAGGTAACCCTAGATGTTCCTTTTGTTCAGAAAGGGAGACTTCACAACACTTGTGCTTTTCTTGCCCTGTGGCTAGAGTGGTATGGAGAACAGTGGGATGTATACTTGGGACCAGTAATAGTCCTGATAATCTTTGGCACTTTTATGCTTGGTGCTTTGCCTATATGCCTAATGGTGTTAGGTTTTATACTTGTGGTTTGGCTACTATCTGTTGGGCATTGTGGAATTGCCGCAATTGCGCGACATTTGAGAAGAAGAAGTTGGGGTCCCCTTTTGATGTGGTTTATTCTGCTTGTGGATTCCTGACATATTGGGCAGGACTCCTAACAGGGGAAGACAAACTGGCGATGGAGCGGGGGGGCGAAGATGCTGAAGAGGAACGCGTCGAACATGCTGAGGATCTGTGCGGCCCCAGAGGAGGGTTGTTGATTGATATAGCTGGTGGCTCTTAGTGGTTTGGTGGTGGCCTCCCTGCGTGGAGTGATTTCAGGCGATGACCTGTGTAGTATCTACTTGCAGTTCTCCTATAAACTTTGCAGATGGTCTGTGCGTGGTATGGGTGTTCTTGGGTTTTTGCCCTACGATAGGCTTCTCGATGACGAGTGTCTATGTGTAGGTTTTCCAAGAATGCTCTGAACTCGCACCCCTTTTTCTGGTTTCCTTTTTTTCAAACTTTAAACTTTGTATTTCCGTTATGTGAGTAATGGAAAAGGGGTTGCCCGGTTCAAAAAAAAACATCGTTTCTTTGAACCGATGATTACAGATTTAGGCTGGTCGTAATGGAAATATCATAATTAGTATTATACATACCAACTAGACAATTTTAATAAGGTAGCGTTCAATTAAATAAAAAAAGAATAAATATCATATCATGATACCGCATCATAATAAATGTTATGTTATTATTACATAACACTAACATATGATATTATGTATTAGGAAGGTGGTATTATAGATTATTATCATATGAATAATACTAATATATGATACTCTTCATTACGACCAGCCTTATAAGATGTGTTTGATAGAGTGCATAGAGAACGCAGGAGCTCAAAAGTTCCCTTTTCGACTCACTTTTGGATATTTGATAGCCTGCATGGGGCCTCTCCAGCCTGCACAAACTCAGCTCAAATACTCTCTTAGCATGCACGAAGAAAAAACATCCCAACAGCTATTCGCTGGTCAACATGAATGAGCGAATTGAGCGACAATGTGTTTCGAAAATGTTTAGAATACCAATTGTTCATATTTTCAAAATTTCTTCACATTTTCAAAAAAATGTTCATATTTTTAAAATTTGCAAAAACTATCCAATTTTTAAAAATTTAATAAAATACTTTTTTTACAGAATTTCATTTTTTTTACTTTCAAAAAATATTTGAAATTTAATTCTGAATTAAAATCAGACTTCAGATTTTGTTCAAATTTTTAGAATGATCAAACTTTCAAAATTGCGTAAATTCAAAAAAAATTAAGAATTTCAAAAAAATATTAATTTTCCATGTTTCAAAAAATTATTCACATTTTTGAAATGTTTTGTTCACATCTTTGAAAATACGTGTTGCTACAGTACTAATCGACATGTCTAAACAGATGCAAACTGCCACACAAATTCTCAGCTTAGCACACATACATCATTACCAAACAACAGCAAATGCATGTACTCAACATGTCTATACTCAGCATGTATTAAAGAAGAAGAACCATGTTAGGTTGGGAATGCTACCAAACACACACATATATGTTAGCAAGTGTCATGTAATCAGCAAGATGCATATTAAAGAAAGGAATTGATGGTTGTTTATTAAAAAGAAGGAATTGAGGACAGTCTATTAAAGGAAATAACGGATGGTTGTATATTAAAGGAAGGAATTGAGGATTGTCTATAAATAGAATAAATTAAGTATGTACTATTTCAAAATTGTGAGTATAAAAGGAAGGATTCGAGGGCGGAAGGTTTTCAAGATTGTGTTAGACTACCCACAGTGGAAGTAACATAGATAGTAACATAGATGCCACCTAAGCAAGAAACATGAGGTGGCAACTAATTAATGAGATGAAAGAAATTGAGTAACTTAGCATGTTACTCAGTCTGCTCCCAATGCTCCACTTTGAATAGGTGCTAAGCATGCCAACAAGGCAAAAAATCCTATGTGGCAATCTAATTAAGAAAAGAGAGAAGAGTTTAGTGTCCTCAGGAGGAAACGGTGCTAGTCACGGGAACCTATGCAAAATATTAAAAATGAAGGAAACTAGCCTATGCATGCAAGACTTTAGTTGCTAACCAATTAAACGAGACAACCTTAGCAACAACAAACTAAGCACCAATGCATTTGAGATTATGGTTGCTTAACATATTTAATGCTTTTAGCACCTCACTTAGCACCTTTGCATTGGAGGAAGCCTCATAGTAAAAATAACATAGCGGATATCAAGGCAAGATGGGTCTATAGGCTAATAAATAAAAGGCTCAATGTTACTACTTCCTCCGTTTCAAAATATAAGACCTTTTAGGGATTTCATTAAGAGATTATATACGGAGCAAAATGAGTGAATCTATTCTCTAAAATATGTCTATGTACATCCATATGTAGTTTATAGTGCAATTTCTAAAAGGTCTTATATTTAGAAACGGAGGGAGTACTTCTATGTTATTAACCACTATAAAGATAGTAACTTAGACTAGTAACATATGTATGTTATTATTCTATGTTACTCCTATTATGAGTAGTCTCAAAGGAAATAACTGAAGGTTATCTTGGGTATTTAGATAATAAAGAAAGGACATTTACATTTAAGGAGAGACCTAAAGGTTGTCTTGGGTATTGTAGATAATAAACAAAGGGCGTTTACATTTAAGGGGAGACGTGTGTACACTGCATTGGGTATTTACGACAGTAAAACTGAGCCTAAAGCGAGCTCTCTTAGGCCCTTGATGTTTTCGGCCGTCGGATTTGCGCTAGATTAGTTTTTGGTCGTCAGATCTTCCTCTAAGTTTTTTTTGACGCGATCTGGACTGGCTGTCCTAATAGGCCGCTGTTCTGGAAACTTTTTTGAAGGCATGTGGTTAATTGGGCTTCTAGGGCATCCCATTTAGGTAGAAAACTATCCGACGCGCGCTTTTTCTCCGTAAGAAAAAACTGTTTGCTCAAAGGATCGGTAGGGTGGGGTCTTTTGATATAGGGAGATTTTGGGATTAAAAAAATGCTTTGGTACATTATGCACGTTTGTGTGATCATGCACAACATGATCATCAAGAATGAACATGGCCAAGATGTAGACTGCTCTCAGTATGAGCTCTTGGGACATTCGGTGCGAGTGTGGCGAAGGGCTGAAAGGGTGACCCGTTTTGTTGCCTCCTATCATGCCATTAGGCGTCCAGCAGCGCATAATGAACTCAAGAATGATCTCATTGAGGAGTGGTGGGCTTGGAATGGTCGTCAAAGAGCATCATGATTTGTGCGTTTGATGTTGTATTGTTGAACTATTTGTTGTATTTCATGATACTATTTGTTTGAGTTGTAATAATAAATTAAACTATTTATTTTAAACTTAGTTGAATGATGTTTATGATTTAAATTATATGTCATGTCTTTATTTTATGAACGTGTGAAATTTATTTTATGTCCAAATTGTAACAAATGTGAGGCGCCGGTTGTTCGCGCGCGCTGCATTTCAGCGCGGCTGTGCGTCGCGCCAAATTCAATGATGGACGCGCCGCAAACCAGATTTTAACGCGTCACGTGTTGTGCGTCTGTTGAAGATGCTATTAGGAACAGAGAAAATAATTATACATCTGCCTACGAGTATTTTTTTCTATCTACACGGTTGCATTTCTGCATGCGCAGTTTCTCAATCTCTCGATCTTGTCAGCAACCTCCATCATTGTCGGCCTCTCCTCCCCGGTCAAGCTCAGGCACCGTATAACCAGCTCCGCGGCGTCGTCTATCACCTCGACCCCGAGCTCCTCCCTGACATTTCCGTCCATGATCTCCCGGTGCCGCCCCCCCTGCACAGCCGTGACGAAGGAGAATGCAAGGCTGGTGTCATCCTCCTCAGGGCCGTCCGGGCAGAACGCCTTCCTCCCAGTGAGGAGCTCCAGCAGCACCACCGCAAAGCTGTACACGTCGCTCTTGCAGGTCAGCTGGCACGTGAGCAGATACTCTGGGTCGAGGTACCCACAGGTTCCCTGGACAAGCGTCGCCACCTGTGCCTCGTCGACGGGCGCGAGCCTTGACGCGCCGAAGTCGGAGACCTTGGCGGTGAGCTCGCCGTCGAGCAGGATGTTCGCGGACTTGACGTCGCCGTGCAGGATCGGGGGCGAGGCAGACGAGTGCATGTACGCGAGCGCGTGCGCCGACTCGGCGGCGACGCGAAGGCGCTCCCCCGGCGGCATGGGCGCCTCGCTCTTGCCGTCGCCGTGGATGTAGCGGTGGAGGCTGCCGTTGGGGACGTACTCGTAGACGAGCATGGGCACCTCGACCTCGAGGCAGCATCCGAGCAGCTTCACGACGTTCCTGTGGTTGATCTGCGAGAGTATCAGCATCTCCTTGGAGAACTCCTTGAGCTGCTTCTCATCCGCCACCCTCGACCTCTTGATGGCAACGGTGGTGGAGCCGCCGACGCCGGGGAGGACGCCCCTGTAGACCACACCGTTGCCTCCTCGGCCGAGGACCCGCGCATCGTCGAAGTTGCCGGTGGCCTTCTTGATCTCCTCCTCGGAAAAGATCTTGAATGCCACGCCGGAGCTGGCCAGTGAACCCAGGTGCTGCTGCAGGAGGAGTCCACCGTTCTGCTCGAAGAACCTCTGCTTTGCTCGGAGCATCCTCCTCTTTTGAAGACTCAGGTGTGCCCAGAAGCCCGCCAGGATCACCAGGAACACGCCTATGCTTACACCTGAACAAATTGTTCATGATTACAAACGATTTTACTAGTACAATGTAGCTAGACTCTAGTCATGTATAAGGACTTCTTTCCCTGTTTCCTGAATAAAATTGACTTTATTAGTACTCCCTCCGTTCCATAATATAAGTCTTTTTAGAGATTCCACTAAAAGACTACATACGGATGTATATAGACATACTTTAGAGTGTAGATTCACTTATTTTGCTTCGTATGTGGCCCCTTGGTGAAATCGCTTAAAATACTTATATTTAGGAACGGATGGAGTATCTCTGAACTAAAATGCCTGTGAATTTCAGTCAAATTCAAGTATTTTCAAACAAAACCTAACGACTGAAGCATGTTGTTCTATTCTACCTGTGACGGCCTTCAGCGCCAATGTGAATTTGTCTTGTTGGTGGCAACCATCCTGCACGGTAGCGTTTCCACTCCACCCCTTGGGGCATGTGCAGAGGTAGCTGCCTGGCGTGTTGCTACACACACCGTAGCACGGGTACAAATCATGTCGCGCGCATTCGTCCAAGTCTTCCGTTTGAGTTATAGTATGAGAAAATTCGTCAGTTCGACAAAAAAATCAGAAGAGGATGTCAAGCCACAGATGAGCAAGAACTGATCGACGAGACAAGAATTCCGGGAACATAGTACTAGTATTGGAGTTGGAGTGGTACCGTTGCAGCCGCCGACGACATATGGGTTCCCCTCGTAGCCGCTGGTGCAGTTGCAGACGTACCCGGGGCCGTTGCTCGAGTCCAGGCACACGCTGTGCGCGCTCCGGCACGCGTAGGCGGCGGTGGCGTTCTCCCGCACGGCGGCGCAGGAGCCCCCGGCGCCTCTGATGGCCCAGTCCAGCACGACGGGCACGGCGAAGTCGCCGGTCCTGTTGAAGTGGGAGCCGGCGTACCAGAACCACCAGGCGTCCACCATGAACGCGTAGGCGCAGCCCGTGGAGTTAGCCAGGAACGTGCCTCCCTGCTGCTGCTGGCGCCGGCCGAAGCTGCGGACGTGCGGGCGGTACGAGTCCAGCCCCAGAGGGATGTTGCTCTGGCAGCAGCCGTCGCCGCCCCGGCACGACCCGGGCAGCGCGCGCGCCGACGGCCGGCACACCGACATGCACCCGGTCACGTAGTACCCTCCGTCGTCCACGAAGTAGGCCAGGTCCGGGCAGCCGATGGCCACGAACTTGCTCTTCATGGAGGAGAAGAGGAAGGCGCTGCCGTTGAGGGCCATGGGGTACTCCCGCCGGCCAAGAACGCGGCCGGAGCCGGAGGTGCGGTCGTAGCAGGCGCGGCTGGCGTTGAGCAGCACGGTGGCCTCGGCAGAGGCGAGCGAGATGGCGACGACCTCGTGGCCGTAGCCGGCCACGGTCAGCCGCGGTGGGTGGCGCGTGTCGTCGCACTCGAGCCGGAACCCACGGTCCTCGCCACGGTGGCAGCGCGCTCCGATTCCGAAGGGGTAGGGGACGGTCACGTTGCCGCACTGCCGCCGGCACCCCGGCGCTGCTGTGGGTGGAAGCAGCGGCGCTGCCAGCAATAGCAGAACTGCAAGCATTGCCATTCTTTCTGCAGTCAAAGCTAAGCGGTGGCTGCCTGGATCTGGATGGACCGCCTTTAGCGTCTGGGCAGAGCACTTGGATTGATATCGGTGATCGACGGAAGATGTCAAGAAAACAACGCAGAGCGCAGCAAATGCAAGGAGGACACGTCCTTACCAGCAGCTTCGTTGACGGGGAGTACACGGCGAGACAATCGTGTACTGTAGGTCAGATAGAACCATTATTCGCCTGGAGCTGTCTATGGTTTTTTCTTTTCGAGGGAACGGAGCTGTCTATCTGAGACATGACATAACTTCTTGAGAGCAAGTATAATAACGTACAATCAGCAGACTGTAAGGATTAAAATACTATATTTTTGCTGAGTTGGATGAGAGAGAAGGGAAGCGAGCTCTTCGTGAAGAGCCAGCTCTAGCACGTGCTCCTAAGTGCTTTGTGAGAATGAAAGGTGGGTCATATATGATAAAAATAGTATCCTTTTAAACTAACTATTGTACAAGCTAGCTATAAGAGGGGATATAAGACTGGTTATAGCCAGCAGTTGACTATACTATTAACCATGCTCTAACCTCTCTTCAACACACTGCGTGTGGAAATGGTCAATACACGTTGCGGGCCGAATAAATAAGGGGTTATGCCATCTAGATGAGAATTAACTATGTCTCGCCGACTTGTAGTTAGGGTTGACCTAGTGTTTTCTTGGGACGCCGTTGGGGTGGTGAGAGCAGCGTCCGGGCAAATAAATCTGTCTCAACTCTATTCCCACACTGGCGGCGACCTTCACGGCGGCGTCTTGGAGTTGTGGCAACGTGTGCTGCTCGGTCCTTCAGATCGCCAGCTTGGTCTTTTCGTTGTTCTTCAGATCTGGCGAGATCAGTTTCTCGGTCTGTCGCTGGCGTTCGTGGTTATTCGCGACGACGCTGACGGCCGGGGCGAGGTGGTTCTTCTGGAGCGAGGATGTCGGTCCGAAGGTGGTGGATATGCCGTTCCTCTCCAACTTTGATGGGAGGCGACAAATCTTGGTCCAAGACAACACGAGGACGTCCCCCGATCGACGCGCCACAACGACATGTGCCTTGCTGCGTGCAGCGGACCTGTTCATCGACTCACAAAGCCTTGTTGGTGATGGTGCTTTCTCGGATCTTGGGATGGTGGAGGCTCGACGTCTCTTCCGGCGTTCGCCTCGGTGGCGTTGGAGTTGGGCGGCGGCCGTTCGCTACGGTGGTTGCAGGAAACCCTAGGGATCGTTTTGTATTTCTCGATCTTTTATGTTTTTATCTGCAAATTCAGGATAATCATTTTATCCCGGTTTGTCTTTTAGTTTTCACGTGTGATGCTTATTGTAACTTAATTTCGATTAATGAAACATGTGGTTGTTCAAAAAAAAACTCATTAATCCATCTTATTTTGCTTATGCGAGTTAATCATTGATCCATCCTTCTCTAGTTTTCTAGATTTAGCATATATACATACGTCACATTATACATCGATGCATCGTGTCCAGTCCATCCAAGTCCACATGCTTCCCTTCCTCCTCCCACACATGTGCGAACACGATCTCCGTCATAGTTGATCTGGAGATTGAGCTTCTCTACTTTGATCACTATGATGAACTGCATCGCGCTAGTGTTGTCAATCAAGAGAGTGAGACCGCAACGCGGGTGTTGGGAGCCAAGTGAGTGTAGCAGATCAGGGGCGAAGCTAGAAAAAATGATCAGTGGGGTCAATCAATTTTGACGAAGCTAGAAAAAATGATCAGTGGGGTCAATCAATTTTGATGAATCGAAATCCTGAGGATAAAACTCAGCTAGCTTCAACAAACTCTCTAGGTTAAAAGCAGCGAAAGAGTTTTTTGAATTTAAAGAAGCCATGTGAATAAGCAATGCAGAATTTACTTCATTGTATCTGTCGATCAATCCCTAAACAAATAGCAACATTGACAAAATGCCTTATGCACTTTATCAGTGTACTCTAGCCAATGATAATCTTTATACCATTCTGGCTTGAATCTTCGCTCGAATCCTTCGATGGTCTTTTGCGGATATATAAAGCCTTCTTGTGGCCTATAAGGTCCTCTAGTTAAATATATTGTTCTGATCTCATCTTGCTTCTTTCGATTCTTAGTGTATTATGATATTCTTTTTCGATTAGCCGGCTCAAAAGGAAGTTCATCGAAATTAATGCCTCCTGTAGTAGTAGTAGTACCAATATTTGGTGCGTGATATTGCCTTAGTCTAACTGGCCTTGAATTCCCTACAGATCAGTCTCTGTTCCACTTTGTTTCAGCAGAAATCTGTCCATATCCTTCTAGTACTAGCCTCCTAGATGCAGCAAAAAAATAAATGGATAAACCAAAACTTACTAATTAGTCATCCGGAAAGAAGGAGTTGTTAATGCGTGAGAACGAGAAACTCAGAAAGAGATTGGTGTACCTACCTGAGAATTCCCAACAATCGGAGATTAAAGATTATGCTGCAGCGGCGGCCGGCCGGCTGAAATCACCCTTGAAGATCAAGGATCGCCGCTGTCAGCGATTAGGGCAATAGGCGAAGGCGATGCGACGAAGAGCCGACCACACGATGGCCAAGAAACGACGTTACTCGTATACATCTACATGGGTTGTGTATTGGAGACCAATCGTCGACACGTACGGATGTACCTGTGTAAGCCTAAGCCACGTCTTATGGGCCAAGGGTCTTGTGTGTTGGCGCTTTGTAATTGTAAAGGTGTACACCACGATAGTTTTTTTTATCTTTCTATGAATAATTGGACATTAGGTGTTGGGCTGGGGTCAAATAATTTTTTTGGATGAGTTCAGACGCAGTATTGCTAGACGTAGTTACCTTCAAATACTCAAAAGCATTGGGGTCAATTGACCCCATCGAACATACTATAGCTTCGTCCCTGTAGCAGATGAAGAGATATATTGGAAATGCATTCACATGAAGCTTTGTCTTAGGAAACGGGTCTTTTAAAATACCGTGGACCATATGCTGCTTCAAGATTCATGTAACAAAAAACGACGATGATCGAGGCGTTCATCGGGAATCATTAGATTTTTTTATGTTCCCTAATTAAAATTTTGTAAAATTATAGATAACACTAATAAAGAGAAATTATTGAAATTATTGATTGATTCGAAAAAAGAAAAGAGAAAGAACTAGAACTGTGTACGTGCACGCCCAACTGTGTGTACGTGTGGATTCAACATTTCAACCCCGCTGCCGGTCGGATTGCCTATACGGAATGGAGTCGCGTACTGCGGGAGACATGCCTTGCAGCCCGACTCGGTTTGACCGGCGTCCCCTGAAGGATTGGCCGGTGATCTATATATACGCACGCACCCACCCAACTCCATCCCATCAGATCGTCTGTTCCTTCTCCGGCCAACCCAAGGCGCCTCCTCCTCTCAAAGTGAAAGCGCTTGGTGTCTCTTTGGATCAAGATTCAAGAGAGGTAACCTATGTCTTCAGTTGAGCGAGCAATGGCCAAAACAGCCGCGTCCCTTCTCCCGGGTCTCCTCCCAATCCCGCCGACGCGGCCCTGCCTCATCATCCTACCTGCTTCGTTTGCTTCCAAGACCATGCCCGGACGCGCCGACTCCGTTGAGAGGTGGGACGCGCACAAGAAGGACAAGAAGCCCAAGACCCCAGCCTCGTCATGCTGCAGCAGCTGCACTTCGTCATCGTCGTCAAGCCGGCGAAGCAGCACCAGCAGGGCATCCTCATGCGGGAGGTGGGATATCAACAAGACGCTGACGGCAAGCCGCGCGTCCTCCGCTGCTCGCTGGGACACGCACAAGAAGCTTCGCTCGGAACAAGCTGCCGCCAAGAGCTGGACGGGCAACAAGGAGGACCAGGAGGACAAGTGGACAACACAACGGCGATGGTTCTGAAACCTACGGCTCCGCGCATAGGCCCCATGTTCTCTGGCCCAAGCTTCATCGCATCGCCTGAGCCGAGCATGCTTCCAATGCCGGCATTCTTTCGCTCAAGGAACACCGTAGCGCTTCCCGTACAAGCTTTTTAGGGTTTCATTTTTAGTTGCTAGCTAGTTGCTCGGCCATACAGTTTGGAACTGATGTGTAATACTAATGATTGAGGCTGCACTGTGCATCTTTCGAGCATAGCACAGTGATTATATTGTACTCTAAAGTTCAAGATCATTTGTTGTTTGTTTGTCTTCTGTTCAGGACTGTTGTTACAAGCTAATTTAAGACGAAGGTCGCATCAAGTGTTCTTAATTAACTTACACTAAGACCATTCAAAGTAAGTATAACTATATAAAAAACTACAGTTACAAGCCCCAAAGAGGCCGAAAGAAAACACGACGGGGACAGTCGGAACTAACTAAAACTGGAGTACACAAGGGCTAACTGCAGACCAAAACAGGAACTAATAGCTAGTTTTTTTATGAACATGCAAGAATGTTGCATGTCTTTGTCTTTTCATCAAGATAAGAGAGAGAATAAAGCTAAATTACATGCAAGGACAAACACATTACTCGCGGAACCCAGGAGTGCTTCCTGCTGCACAAGCCTTTTTGGTGGTGAAGATTAGCTAGCTATTAGTTTCTTGTTCGCACAGCTTATTTATATTCCACATACATTCCGTAAATAGGTCCGCCCCTCAGGCTGGTTGTAACGTGGAGTATCATATACTAGTATCATGTATATGATACTAGTGTATGATACTACACCAGTAATGCATAGTATCATATGTTAGTATCATAGAATAGGTCATTTATTGCCATGCATGACACATAGTAACACAACATTTAATATGATACGGTATCATGATATGATACTCAACCCTCTCTTTCTTCATTTAATTCTATGCCACCTCATCAAAATTGCCTAGTTGGCATGCATGATACTATCTATGATATTCCCATTACGACCAGCCTTAGAACATCTCCAACAAACACCGCGCGAGTGCGCGTCAAAATACGGATAAAACGACGAAATAGCGATTTTTTACGCGCCGCAGAGCGACGGCCACTGCAAAATGTAGCGCGCACGAACCGCTCCAATAGACATCGACGTGTGCTCAACACAAACAACATTTGACACTTCAAATAAAATCAAAAAGATCAAACACATAAAAAAATAAATAAACAATAAATAGTTCAGTTTTATTACAACTCAAACAAATAATTTGTTTTCCAATACATCAAATAGTTCAAGAATACAACATCACACATACAATATCAAACATACAAATCACTCGTTTTGTCGGCCATTCCATTCCCACCACTCATCGATTAGATCGTTCTGAAGATCGTCATACGTTTCGGCACGTCAAATGGCGTGATAGGAGGCAACAAACCAGGCCACCATGACAGCCCTACGGCACACTCGCACGAGATGTCCCAAGAACTCATAGTGAGAGTAGTCTAAATCTTGGCCACGCTCATTCTCGATGATCATGTTATGCACGATCACACAAGCGTGCATGATGTACCAAAGGTTCTTTTGATTCCATGAGCGCACTGTTGTGACTCCTATGGAGCTCAATGTTCAGCTTCGTGCTACTGACGGTGATCTTCTTTCTAATCCCACTCGCTATCGTCACCTCGTTCGGAGCCTTGTCTATATTGTTGTGACGCGTCCTGACATCTCCTATCCTGTCCACATTCTCAGTCAGTTTGTTGCATCCCCCACTCTGTCCACTATAGTCACCTCCTCCGTGTTCTATGATATCTTCGTGGCACGATCTCTCATCGCCTTTTCTTTCCCCGCTCCAGCTCACTACAGCTCCAGGCCTACTCTAATGCTACGTGGGCTAGTGATCCCTCTGATCGCCGCTCGCTATCTGCTTACTGTGTTTTTCTTGGTGGCTCTCTCATTGCCTGGAAGACCAAGAAACAGACTGCAGTTTGTTACTCCAGTACCGAGGCTGAGTTGCGTGCGATGGCTATGCTGACAGCTCAGGTGATATGGTTACGATGGTTACTTGAGGACTTTGGTGTGTTTGCTACTACATCGACTCCCTTATTGTCCGATAGCACAGGTGCTCTCAGTATCGCGCGAGATCCGGTGAAGCATGAGCTCACCAAGCACATCGGTGTGGATGCCCACTTTGTGCGTGCTGTCGTGCAGGATCAGAATCTCGCTCTTCACTATGTGCCCTCTGAGTTACAGTTGGCGGACTTCTTCACGAAGGCACAAACTCGAGCGCAGCATGGGTTCTTTCTCTCCAAATTCAGTGTTGTTGACCCACCATGAGTTTGTGTGTGTGTGTGTGTGGGGGGGTGTTAGATGTGTATAGTCCCTTTGGTGTATATCCCCATTGTATCAGGGGTTTTCACTTGTATAAGTACTGGCCCTTGGCCCCGTGTGAATGTCAGTTGCCCATTCCTAACAGAATTCACCGGCAATACAAATTGGGAAAACTTTGTTTTTATCATTCTAGTTTTTTCCTACTTTACTTATTTCACTCTAGAATTTAACATTTCATCTGTACCATTTTTAGCTTTTAACAATAATTGTCATTCTGTATGCAAAACAATAATTTCAAAGCGACAATTATGATACATAGTCAAAAGTTAAGAGTGACAAAAGTGAAATGGAAAATTATTGCTTTTGCCATGGAATATCATTTTTGATGTATTCCTTAAAGCTAAGAGGGGCAAAAGTGAAATGGAAAATTATTGCTTTTGCCACGGAATATCATTTTTTGATGTATTGCTTAAAGCTAAGAGTGGCAAAATCCCATGTCTATGTTACCATCACTGCAATATGCCTAGCTTAGGACCCCTACTACAAGATACACTAGTAGAAAACAGGGCTATCGTTCGGCCCTGGCCAGCCCATTAGTCCCGGTTCTTGAAGAACCGGGACCAATGGGGGGTATTAGACCCGGTTCGTGAGCCCAGGGGGCCGGCCGGGGCCTCGTGGGCATTGGTCCTAGTTCGTGTGGAACCATTTGTCCCGGTTCGAGCCACGAACCGGGACCAATGGTCCTCGCTGCTGGCCCACAACCATTGGTCCCGGTTCGTGGCATGAACCGGGACGGAAGGGGCGGCTTTAGTCCCGGTTCATGCCACGAACCGGGACAAATAACTTGCCTATATATACCCACCGTCACGGCAGAGCACTCCATAGTGCTCTGGTTTTTTAATCCGGCGAGGAGAGGGCATTTGGTGCTCTAGTTCACCTCCTATGCACATGAGGTGTTCGATGAAATGCCCGAGTCACACTAGTTAAGCTTTCTCCTCTTGAAGCTCGACCTAGGAGCTCCATTTTTTTCGAGATTTGTCTAGACTTAGGGGTCTGTCAGGCCCCGTCCTCGTTTTCATCACCGTTGATCGCCCGCGCCGATCTCGTCGCCGGCACCACCGTGGTGAGCCTCTTGTTCTTATCTTCTTTATGATACTTGTCTGATTTTCTTACTTTAGATAGATATTTGTCTGATTTTCTTAATTTTGACACACATAATTATATGTAATGCACGCAGATGAACCGACAATGGATGTATGGTGACAGACACACCTCCGAGTACATTAGGGCGTGCATATTTTTCTCGAAGTGGCTGAGGCAAACAAGCAGAATGGTTTTATGTGTTGTCCATGCAGTAAATGTGGGAATACGAAGTCTTACTCTGACCGGAAAATCCTTCACACCCACCTACTTTACAAGGGTTTCATGCCACACTATAATGTTTGGACGAGGCATGGAGAAATAGGGGTTATGATGGAAAACGATGAAGAAGAAGACGATGACAATTATGTGCCCCCTGAATACGGTGATGCTGCAACGGGGGGAGCTGCTGAAGATCAAGAGGAACCAGACGATGTGCCCGATGATGCTGCAACGGGGGAAGCAGCTGAAGATCAAGAGAAACCAGACGATGCGCCGATGATGATCTCCGCCGGGTCATTTTCGATGCAAGGACGCAATGCGAAAGTCAAAAGGAGAAGCTGAAGTTTGATCGCATGTTAGAGGATCACAAAAAATAGTTGTACCCCAATTGTGAAGATGGCAACACAAAGCTGGGTACCGTACTGGAATTGCTGCAGTGGAAGGCAGAGAATGCTGTGCCTGACAAAGGATTTGAGAAGCTACTTAAAATATTGAAGAAGAAGCTTCCAAAGGATAATGAATTGCCCGACAGTATGTACGCAGCAAAGAAGGTCGTATGCCCTCTAGGATTGGAGGTGCAGAAGATACATGCATGACCTAATGACTGCATCCTCTACTACGGTGCGTACGACGATTTGAACGCATGCCCGGTATGCGGTGCATTGCGGTATAATATCAGACGAGATGACCCTGGTGATGTTGACGGCGAGCCCCGCAGGAAGAGAGTTCCTGCGAAGGTGATGTGGTATGCTCCCATAATACCACGGTTGAAACGACTGTTCAGAAACAAAGAGCATGCCAAGTTGATACGATGACACAGTGAGGACCGTAAGAAAGAGGGAAGTTGAGAGCACCCGCTGACGGGTCGCAGTGGAGAAAAATCGAGAGAGAGTACTGGGCTGAGTTTGCACGTGACCCAAGGAACGTATGGTTTGGTTTAAGGGCGGATGGCATTAATCCTTTCGGGGAGCAGAGCAGCAATCACAACACCTGGCCCGTGACTCTATGTATGTATAACCTTCCTCCTTGGATGTGCATGAAGCGGAAGTTCATTATGATGCCAGTTCTCATCCAAGGCCCTAAGCAACCCGGCAACGACATTGATGTGTACCTAAGGCCATTAGTTGAAGAAATTTTACAGCTGTGGAATGGAAACGGTGTACGTGCGTGGGATGAGCACAAACAGGAGGAATTTAACCTGCACACGTTGCTGTTTGTAACCATCAATGACTGGCCCGCTCTCAGTAACCTTTCATGACAGACAAACAAGGGATACCACGCATGCACGCACTGTTTAGCTGACACCGAAAGTATATACCTAGGAAGCTGCAGGAAGAATGTGTACCTGGGCCATCGTCGATTTCTTCCGACCAACCATCAATGTCGAAAGAAAGGCAAGCATTTCAAAGGCGAGGCAGATCACCGGAAGAAGCCCGCCATGCGTACCGGTGATCACGTACTTGCTATGGTCAATGATTTACACGTAATATTTGGAAAGGGTCTCGACGGACTAGCTGTTCCGAGTGACGCTGGGGGACACGCACCCATGTGGAAGAAGAAATCTATATTTTGGGACCTACCCTACTGGAAAGACCAGGTCAGGCAATAAGTGTTTAATCTGTGCGTGCTACATTTTGATATGGCAGGTCAGGCAAGTAGTGTTTAATTTGTACCTGCTAATTTTTTGGATTAGTCTCTATATATAAATTTAATTGACACTCGAATGTAAATTCTGTTAAGATTTTTTTCTCGGACACTTTCTTGGGTTTTCTACCTGTACTACAAAGCTTTCATCCAAGTCAATGCTCATGAAGGTGAAACTAGAAGTGTCTTGCTTCATATTAGTTTTATCATACTTGTGCCCCATTGCTACCGAGGAATAGCAAGCCATGTGAGTGGGTGCAAAAGGTAATACAACTAATTATTTTGATAGGAGATTATAAGAATAAAATTAATAAATTATTGATTGTTTTTATTATTCTTAATTTCTCACCCTCATGAGGTTCCCTTGTCTTAGATATAACTCGAGATAATAACATTGGTTGATAATGTGAAGTTTGAGCTGAAGATAATCAATCGTTTTCATTTATGTACCAAAAAGGGTACCACTCCTATAGCCTGACAACAGTTTTTCTCTGAAGGTTTCTTCAAATGCTTTCCCATGGATGATTGTCCAGATTTGAAGTAGCCATTGATTTCAACGGTGGAATTTAGTAGTAGGATTGTAGCCTCCTAGGAGGATTGTAGCCCAACTCTATCTTTTGAAATACAAAGACCCTTTGCGTTTTCTTGAGAAAAAAATAGTTCAATTTAATATTCTCTATGGAAGGCATAAAAACAGAATACTTTGTTATTTAATTGAGATGAAGTAATGTCAATGTTTATACTTTGATGGAAATTCCACTGAATCTACTCAATATACTCGGGGTAACAAAAGTTAATGCACTTGCTATTTTGTGAACACAATATTTTTTATTTAAAATTGAAGTTTCCTAACATAGTTTTTACTGGCATATGATCCTCCACCTTGTCCTTTGGTTCAAACATACTGATCTTGATACATCAGAGGTGAATCATTGGAACAGAGATCCACACGAGGTTGATCCCTGAGAGAGAAGACGAGTTCATACCCCATCAGTTTTACCTAATCATTCTTGTGTTTTGTGAGGTGGATTGAGAGCAATATGGGGTTGATTAGCTTAAGTTGCTTACAGGTTTCAAGAGGCTATCGACAAACTAATTGTGCTCTATACTAAGATAGGTCATTTAGCTTCGTTTCGTCATTGTGGCCATACATCTCCCTTATTAAATAACTATCAGACATATCATCTTAGAAGAACCTCCATGACACGAGATGTACAACTCGAATGAACCCCTTATTTCAAAGTATCTCGCTGCTTCATGTCACATTTTTTTCTTTAAAAATGCTAGAACTAGATAAGGAAGTTTTTTTGTAACCTTGATAAAAAGGTAGTTTTAGTTTATAACTCTAATCAAGAAAGAGAAATCCACTGTCTTATAAAGCATTATGAAGGAACTATGCTATATTGTACTCGATTGAATATCAACCTTTCAAGTCGAATCACTCCATGCCTGTACCAGCTTATAGTAGCTATTTTTATTTACATTCAAATTACAATCTCAGAAGTTAAAGCAATATTATCAATGTAGTAAAAATTTATATATTTATTCCTGGTATGTGTCAAATCTGTAGCCTATTATCGGCTATAACTTTTTGTCTTCTTACATGCCCCATCTTCGTTTTTGAATTTTTCTATTGTTTCATTGAACAAAAGGACGGGCGCGTCATCTGGAGTCATATTTTTGCAAAATTGATCGAGATTTAAAAAATCTCAGTCCATTGAGAATTAGCAAAACCATTACCTTGGTGTGCAAATTAGTATGATGATCATTGATCAGAGGTAAACGCATACATGATTCTTCTTATAATGCATTCTACATATGGATTTCCAGATTTGGAAATCTGTGACTTCTCATGAAGTAGGTTGCTATGACAAAGCATAGCTTTCCTTGTAGCTGTTTTGGCTAGGTTTATCATGATAATCGTGTTTCTCCACTTTAACTTATAATGCTTGAATTTCCTGGAAATTGATGTTTTAGGTCATTGGCATTCATCCACTCAGTGAAGGCCAGCTGCTGCTCCTTGATTGAGGCTTAATTTTCAAATGAGTTTTGGAGTATGTTCATAGACCAGTGGCAAGTACAAAATTGTAAATCAAACCGATCAAGCGCTTGACATGTATGTTTCTAAGAAACTAAATAGACTTACCAGCTTAGTAATGTTATTTTAGGTTATTACTTCTCAACTGATTAGTGTACCTCTTTGTTTCAAAAGGAAAAGGAAAACTTGTGTATATTATATATATATTCTATAGTTTATTTTACAATTATTCTTGATTTCCTTTCCATGTATTTTACAGACTTTTTGATGATTATGTCATAAAAAAGGATGGGCAAGGGGACGCATACCGTCATGGTGGAGCCTTGCCATTCACTCCATGATTAGAGGCTGCACTTCTGCACAGGCCAACGACCTTCTTTTGTGCAAGGTGAATGTGGAATTTCCTTCTATTATCACATATTCTCTGGTTTACGCTCATGTATATGCAGAAATTAAAAGAGGTACACAAATGTTGCACTGTAGTACTTGATACAATTGATCCTTCCATCACAACATTGAAGTGTCTGGGCTTTGTGGCATTTCCATACTGATGTTATGTAAGTTTCAAGTTTGAGAAACAATGTTTCCTATTTATTTTTATTCGAGGTAATGGAAGCATTTATGTCATGTTTGTAATATTCCATTGGCATGTGTGTTCAACTATTGGGTGATAGTCAACAAAGTTTGCCCATAGGTTCAGATGAGATGGTTGATGTCACTGCCTATTAATCAGATGGTTGCGAGTTCATACAAATAAGAGTAATGTGGTGTATGTTGGGATCCTGACTTACAAAGGCTGCTTTTGTAGTAATTCGGTACATGTATTCATTTTATTAAGACAAATGATATTTCCTATTCAAAATAATCGCCAAGTATTGATATTGTGTGGTTGTCTGCGGAGAGTGGCGGACACTACATTGATCCTTTGGAAAATAGTTCTTCATGGCTTTGTTCGTCAGGACCTACTACTCAACTACTGCAGTCCTTCACTACTATCGATCAAAACTTGATCTTCCATTACCATTCAATACATCTATGTTTTTTTTACAAATCGGGCTACATGTTTTGCATCTATATATTTACAAAAACTGTATCAATCCATTCTTAAAATGGATGGGTGCGGCAACGCGCGCCTTTCATGATGCGCGACGTCGGATAGTTTTCTACCTAAATGGGCTGCCCGTAGAAGCCCAATTAACCACATGCCTTCAAAAAAGTTTCCAGAACAGCGGCCTATTAGGACAACCAGCCCAGATCGCATCAAAAAAACTTAGAGGAAGATCTGACGACCAGAAACTAATCTAGCGCAAATCCGACGGCTGAAAACGTCGAGGGCCTGAGAGAGCTCGCTTTAGGCTCAGTTTTACTGTCCTAAATTGGTGTATTTCTTATGGTGAGAATTTTCTCTCCATTATGATGCAAATTTATCTACTCTTTACCTGGGACAGCTGCATAATTCTGTGAATGATTGCTACGGATGATATTTTCTTGTAGGTTTTAAAGACTCGAGGTCATTGATCCTCATCAAGGAATCTAACATGGCGCGACCTCTTAATATCGTCGGCACATATTTTCTACTTGATCATGTATGCTTCTGTATCTCAAGACCTTTGACATGTCTATGCACATATGGCAATGGCCATGTTCTTAAGTTGTTGTAAGTATTTCTACATGCAGTTGATCTCAGAACACATGGTCATGCCTCTGCTTAATTTATTGGAACTTCTACATGCTAAGACCATATCCTCCCCATGTGTAATTTTCTTGAAATGAAAAGGCCTTGTGCTGGTTGTATTTTACAGTGTGCCTTCTGATTAATGTGTCGAAGTTGGATTGTGTACCATTTATGTGTACATGCTTCAATCTTTAGCGGCTATTTATTTTTTCCTTCCCATATCGATATCACTTTCAAGCCTTGGTTATTGTACCTTTAGCTTTGATAAGGTATTTTAACCAACAACAAGAGAGTACCTAACTATTCATTGTGGGCCTTTTCCTTACATAAATTAGAAGATCAAATGGTTACGTGGTGAAACAGATTTTTGTGATGATGTTCTTAATTACTCCACTCTGCCTGTGCTACCTACAGACCTAGAAAATAAAGAAACTAAAACTTTGCTCGGGCAAGCAGATTCGCGAAAGATTTGGTTTAGAGAACCATACCTACAATTCATGTCATCAATGATTCAGTAGCTCCTGAATAGAAAATCATCTATCTGTTATGTTCATCTTTCATGATGAAATTTTGGCTCAGATTTCCTGTCAAGTTTACTAGGCAAAGGCAGAAAATGTCTTCCAGTATGCACATACCCCAGGAAGCAATTTGATAAGATTATAATTTTTTTTAGAATATATGTGCACAACTCCATAAATTTCTGACCAATAGCTAGAACTGATTATAGTTAACATGTGTAGCTGAAAAAACAACTATCCTTGATGATTATGTGACGGCATCAACCATGTGAATGCTATATGTACCTGAAGTATTAGTTCAGGATGATTTCTCTCTCTTATGGACACAAATATATACCTTCTCAGAACTAATAAATATAAACATTATGTTGTACAAAAAAAAATATTTTTTAATGTTCAAGAAAGCGTCTTTAAGCAACGCTTAAGCGTGAGCAATGACAGAGCGCTTCGCTTTTGCCCTAAGCAGAAGATTAAGTCTTTTTTTAATTTGGCCGGAATTTGACTGTATTGAACTACTTTTGCTTGTCTGCTTGTGCAATAATGGAAATGTCCCATTTATATTATTATTAGGCTCTCTTTGGGAACTATTTCCTTCATACGCTGGCAAAATTATGGCCACATGATCTCTATTAGGCTATGACTATTTGAATTGAAATGCATTTTAGTTATTATTTTGCTTGCCGTGTGAACTTAATGTGTATTCGCTATGGGGTGAACTGTATTTTAGATGGCTATTCAATTACACATGTGCCATGTTTCCTATTTTCCTGTGTATATTATTCAATAAACTATCAAATTCTAGACAATTTCAAAAAATGCTTAAGTGCGGTTAAGCTGTGCTTAAGCGTCCATTGCTCTAAGTTGTGGCCTTCCGCTTCGCTTATGCTCTTTTGAACATTGATTATTTTTGCAGTTGAGCACGGGTAGATAAAGAAAATAATTATTCCAGATAAATCGTTGGTCTTTTGAAGTTATAATACTTATTACTATATAAGCATAATACAATTTTCTTATCTAGCTGCGACACGGAGATAAATCCTCGTACGCACTTGCACAATTTAGATTTTCATTGTAATTATACGTACAATATGTTGTGATTGTGGTCTTCAATTTTATGACTTTTGTACTTTGTGTCAATATACACTTTTCCAGAATAAATATGAATTCTTTAGTTTACATGTTTTTATCAGGTGAAGCAGCAACACATCTATTTTTTTATCATGTTATGTGGGAAGTTCGGAACTTTGTTATCTTTGACTGATTTCGTACCATTGTTTTCAAACAATGGCTTGGCTCAAGAATCCTACTTGGCATATTGAGAAAAGTATATGTAAGCTATTTTGATAAATACTCTCAGCCTTAGGTTGCTAATATTGGAAAGGTGGGCATACACTTCTTGCTTGTGTCAAAATAAATAAATTAATCACTCCGAGTTGGACATTTTAACAATAAGTAGTTTCTGGTAAATATACTCCTTTGTCAAATGCTGTTATACTGTTGAGGATAAATTCTTATGATGTAACCCTACATTGTAGGCACATGTACATCTTTGTCACAATTGTGATTATTTACTTTTTTTTTGTTTATTGACTTAATCCAAAGTTTTCACATCTTTTTTTTACATAGTATACGACTTCACAAGACTAAAAGTGTATTGTTCTACATTAGTTTCAGCCTAAAGTTCTACGTTTGGCTCTGTTAATGTTACTTTTTGTGTCAACCCAACAACAATTGCTAAACACATGAGCATAAAAATATCATTTTCCAATTAATAAACAATATGTGTTTATGTAATTTAACTTCCATGTTTCATATCTCTTATACTTATGAAAATCCCTATCATTCGACCGAACAAATAGACTGGCGCAGCAACGCGCGTCATTCATGATCTAGTTGGATATTAAAGTGAATCGAGGGCAAAAGACAAATATAGAGGCTGCTCTTCGGCTAGCCAAAGAAGGTGTTGCCGGAGCGGCGAGCCAGCCGGCCGGACTCACAATCCATGAATCATTTGAAGGCGAATAGAATGGGTTCCAAGCAGGCTTGCAGCACTACTAGCACGACAAATAGAGAAGATAAAACGATTTACTCGTTCAGAAGAATTGCGGTTCACCTAGAAAATACTAGGACGGAACGATGCATCAAGCTTGCAGTACTAGCACAATACTATGATATTTGTATTTATTTCCGCACAATACATTTTACACATTGTTTATAAAAAAAACTCACATTCTGTTTGCTGATCTTATGTTTGAATTCCATACACTTGCACAAAATTATGTAGTTATTTAATGTTGCAAAACCCATATGTCTTTTTCTCTTAGATGACGCCTTCACAATTCTAAACTGCCATTTTAATGCCAGAATTTAGTGTTCAAGAAAAACACAACACTATTTCCCATATGTTTATTGAATATTTGTATGTCCACAAGTCATATGTCGGTATGTGTATGCTCACGGAAGATTTCACTAAATGAAGCAAACAAACTTTAAGATATGCATGACTATTACTTTTAGATACTCATTACTAAACTTCTTCTACTATAGTTTCACATGTCATGTTATTGTACTGGATTTTCTTAGCGGTATGTAAAATACGACAAGCCTTGCTGTTTGAACACTTCTACTCAAAGAAATTGGGTATATAAGCAACACGTGTGCGAACTTCAATTTTTGTGTGAACCCATACTAAAGGAGAATTGTTTTTCAAAATTATGAGTTCTCCTCGATAAAGCCCAAGGAGACAAGCTAGCAGGCGAACATCTAGGCTCGAGAGTTCTAGAATTTCTTTCTCTCTACCACATCTGGACATCTTATCAGGTCCGGTCCTGAGATTTTGGGGGTCCGGGGCCAAAATTAGTATGTGGGCTCCCTATTTTTTTGTATATATAAATTTTCAACAATGATGGTAACAAAAGAATGATAATTTGAGTTATCCATCTCTGAAATCATGCCCTCCAGTTTCTGGATGGGCAATGTGCGGTCTCTTATCGATGACTCGCCACTCAATATGGTCACGTGAGGAGTTGTGATCGAGAGTATCCAGCCAAGGAGCATATGATATCAAATGTTGGCCTATTGGCAGCCATAAAGGGGTCACATAGGACATGCAAACAAATTGCATTACCAGTTAGCAATCAAAACTGTGCTCACAACATGAAGGCCAAACTTAATTTCCAGTATGGTGAGAGAAATTTTTGTACATAAAATGTTCAATCAGCTAGATAACAACTATAATAAGCTAGATAACAACTACAATAAGTAATTAGCCTAAGCGAACATATTAAGACCGAAGTAGATTATCAATATACATCATAAAATAAAGTTGGTAGAACTATGAGCCATCAATCTATAACATAGGCTCAACCTTTTAAAAATACATAATTTTTTGGGGTAAAATAAATAAATTAGTCCTGGCTCATTTAGGTTTTCTCTTTTTCTTTTAAGGTTTTATAGCGTGGTAGTTTATTTCTTGAACTGGTAGGTATTATTAGTGTGATATGTTTGAGCACCACTTCAAGTAAAAACATGAAAATATCCATATCAATGGATAATTTCAACACCAATTCAGGTTGAAACTATTTCTTTTAGAACAATTCATGTTGAAACTAGTGCACTAACTTCAGAAAAAAGGTTATAATGGTGTCCTTGCTTCTCAGCCAGATAGAGCCCACAACCACCCAACGCCATAAGAAACAAACAATAAAGGCCCAAGGCGCACATCGCTAAAGAAAAACACTTCACCTTTCTTCCTCGTCAAAGACATAGGCAACTTTTTGTGCTCCTCTAATGGCGTTCGATAGTTAGTGCTAGGGTTCCTCCGTTTTGGCACACACTTGGGAGGGCCCTCCTTGTTTTTTGGAGGCCAGGGCGGCCACCCCGCTCGCCCCCACCCCCCTCAGGGTCGTGCCTGCATTTTACTTTGCATCTTTTGTGCGGATATTTTTTTTCTTTTGTTGCAATTCACGGGCTTATTTGCTATCCTAATAAAAAAACACATATACACCACTCCTCTTTCACTCGGTGGTTGTCACAACCGAGTGGGGATGTCCCACTTGTCATTTCCACAAATACGATTACGCTGCCCTTTCATCTCTCACATGCCCCTAGCATGATGAACATGGACATTTAACGTTAGGATCATCTGTCCAGTAATAGCCATATACCTGAAAAATATCGTCAGATATTTTTCCGCTCCATCAATAACATGTAGTACTATGTTAGCTCATCCCTAGCCCTTCATATTGACATGGCATCATCATGTTGCATTTGCTTGTTTGTATTTATTGTTTCTTTCCCCCCTCTTCTCTCCGGTAGACACCGAGACTTACGATGTTGTTGGGTATGTTGGAAATATGCTCTAGAGGCAATAATAAAATGGTTATTATCATATTTTCTTGTTCATGATAATCGTATATTGTTCATGCTATAATTGTATTAACAGGAAACAGTAATACATGTGTGAATAAATAGATCACAATGTGTCACTAGCAAGCCTCTAGTTGGCTAGCTCGTTGATCAATAGATGATCATGGTTTTCTGATCATGGACATTAGATGTCATTAATAACGGGATCACATCATTGGGAGAATGATGTGATGGACAAGACCCAATCCTGAGCATAGCACTAGATCGTGTTGTTCGTATGCTAAAGCTTTTCTAATGTCAAGTGTCTTTTCCTTCGATCGTGAGATTGTGCAACTCCCGGATACCATAGGATTGCTTTGGGTGTATCAAACGTCACAACGTAACTGTGTGACTATAAAGGTGCACTACGGGTAGCTCTGAAAGTGTCTGTTGGGTTGGTACGAATCGAGATCGGGATTTGTCACTCCGTGTGACGGAGAGGTATCTCTGGGCCCACTCGGTAGAACATCATCATGAGCTCAATGTAACTAAGGAGTTAGTAACACAATGACGTGCTACGGAACGAGTAAAGAGACTTACCGGTAACAAGATTGAACAAGGTATAGGTATACCGACGATCGAATCTCGGGCAAGTTCTATACCGACAGACAAAGGGAATTGTATACGGGATTGATTGAATCCTTGACATTGTGGTTAATCCGATGAGATCATCGTGGAACATGTGGGAGCCACCATGGGTATCCAGATCCCGCTAATGGTTATTGGCCGGAGAGCGTCTCGGTCATGTCTGCATGTTTCCCGAACTCGTAGGGTCTACACACTTAAGGTTCGATGACGCTAGGGTTATAGGGAAATGTTATACGAGGTTACCGAAAGTTGTTCGGAGTCCCGGATGAGATCCCGGACATCACGAGGAGATCTGGAATGGTCCAGAGGTAAAGATTGATATATAGGATGGATGGTTTTGGACACCGGAAATGTTTCGCGCGTCACCGGTAGCGTACCGGGACCACTTGAAATGGTCCCGGGGGTCCACCGAATCGCTCAAGGATCATTGTATCGATCCTTGACATGTTATAGTTCATCACGAAGCTCTCACAGCTTGGTGGCAGTGACTTTGGAGAACCATCACTATCTTATCTGGAAGATCACCTCCCACTTGATTCAAGCGATTGTCGTACTCAGATAATCTGAGCACACGCTCAATGATTGAGCTTTTCTCCTTTACTTCGTGGACAAAGAATCTTGTCGGAGGTCTCATACCTCTTAAAAAGGGCACAAGCATGAAATCAAAATTTCATCTCTTTAGAAAATCTCTCATGTTCCGTGACGTTTCAAAAACGTCTTCGGCGCCTTGCTTCTAAGCCATTAAGTATTTTGTACTGAACTATCGACTAGTCATCAGAAACGTGTATGTCGGATGTTCACAACATATATAGACGACGCTCGAGGTGCAGCACACCGAGTGGTGCATTATGGACATAAGCCTTCTGCGCAGCAACGAGGACAATCCTCGGTTTTACAGACTCAGTCTGCAAAGTTTGCTACTATCAACTTTCAACTAAATTTTCTCTAGGAACATATAAAAAACAGTAGAGCTATAGCGCAAGCTACATCGTAATTCACAAAGACCATTAGACTATGTTCATGACAATTAGTTCAATTAATCATATTACTTAAGAACTCCCACTCAAAAAGTGCATCTCTCTAGTCATTTGAGTGGTACATGATCCAAATCCACTATCTCAAGTCCGATCATCACGTGAGTCGAGAATAGTTTCAGTGGTAAGCATCTCTATGCTAATCATATTAACTATACGATTCATGCTCGACCTTTCGGTCTCATGTGTTCCGAGGCCATGTCTGCACATGCTAGGCTCGTCAAGTTTAACCCGAGTGTTCCGCGTGTGCAACTGTTTTGCACCCGTTGTATGTGAACGTTGAGTCTATCACACCCGATCATCACGTGGTGTCTCGAAACGAAGAACTCTCGCAACAGTGCACAGTCGGGGAGAACACAATTTCGTCTTGAAATTTTAGTGAGAGATCACCTCATAATGCTACCGTCGTTCTAAGCAAGATAAGCTGCATAAAGGATTAACATCACATGCAATTCATAAGTGACATGATATGGCCATCATCATGTGCTTCTTGATCTCTATCACCAAAGCACCGGCACGATCTTCTTGTCACCGGCGTCACACCATGATCTCCATCATCATGATCTCCATCAACGTGTCGCCATCGGGGTTGTCGTGCTACTCATGCTATTACTACTAAAGCTACGTCCTAGCAATATAGTAAACACATCTGCAAGCACAAACGTTAGTTTAGAGACAACCCTATGGCTCCTGCCGATTGCCGTACCATCGACGTGCAAGTCGATATTAACTATTACAACATGATCATCTCATACATCCAATATATCACATCACATCGTTGGCCATATCACATCACAAGCATACCCTGCAAAAACAAGTTAGACGTCCTCTAATTGTTGTTGCATGTTTTACGTGGTGACCATGGGTATCTAATAGGATCGCATCTTACTTACGCAAACACCACAACGAAGATGTATGAATTGCTATTTAACCTCATCCAAGGACCTCCTCCGTCAAATCCGATTCAACTAAAGTTGGAGAAACCGACACTTGCCAGTCATCTTTGAGCAACGGAGTTACTCGTAGCGATGAAACCAGTCTCTCGTAAGCGTACGAGTAATGTCGGTCCAAGCCGCTTCAATCCAACAATACCGCGGAATCAAGAAAAGACTAAGGAGGGCAGCAAGACGCACATCACCACCCACAAAAACTTTTGTGTTCTACTCGAGATTACATCTACGCATGAACCTAGATCATGATGCCACTGTTGGGGAACGTCGCATGGGAAACAAAAATTTTCCTACGCGCACGAAGACCTATCATGGTGATGTCCATCTACGAGAGGGGATTTCCGATCTACGTACCCTTGTAGATCGCACAGCAGAAGCGTTAGTGAACGCGGTTGATGTAGTGGAATGTCCTCACGTCCCTCGATCCGCCCCGCGAACCGTCCCACGAACCGTCCCGCGATCCGTCCCACGATCTAGTGCTGAACGGACGACACCTCCGCGTTCAGCACACGTACAGCTCGACGATGATCTCGGCCTTCTTGAACCAGCAAGAGAGATGGAGAGGTAGATGAGTTATCCGGCAGCGTGACGGCGCTCCGGAGGTTGGTGGTGATCTAATCTCAGCAGGGCTCCGCCCGAGCTCCGTAGAGACGCGATCTAGAGGTAAAACCGTGGAGGTATGTGGTCGGGCTGCCTTGAAAAAGTTGTCTCAAATCAGCCCTAAGTGCTCCATATATATAGGAGGAGGGAGGGGAGGCTTGCCTTGAGGCTCAAGGAGACCCAAGGGCTGCGCCACCAAGGGGAGGAGGAGTCTTCCTCCAATCCTAGTCCAACTAGGATTGGAAGGTGGAGTCCTTCTCTCTTTTCCCACCTTTCCTTTTTTTTTCCTTTCTCTTCTTTTGGTTTTTCTTTCTCTTGCGCAAGACAGCCTTGGGCTGACCCCACCTACTTGGTGCGCCACCCCCAAGGTCCTTGGGCCCTCCCGGGTCGTTGGTCCCCCCTCCCGGTGAAGAACCGGAACCCATTCGTCATTCCCGGTACATTACCGGTAATGCCCGAAAACCTTCCGGTAACCAATTGAAGTCATCCTATATATCAATCTTCGTTTCCGGACCATTCCGGAAACCCTCGTGACGTCCGTGATCTCATCCGGGACTCCGAACAACATTCGGTAACCAACCATATATCTCAAATACGCATAAAACAACGTCGAACCTTGAGTGTGCAGACCCTGCGGGTTCGAGAACTATGTAGACATGACCCGAGAGACTCCTCGGTCAATATCCAATAGCGGGACCTGGATGCCCATATTGGATCCTACATATTCTACGAAGATTTTATCGTTTGAACCTCAGTGCCAAGGATTCATATAATCCCGTATGTCATTCCCTTTGTCCTTCGGTATGTTACTTGCCCGAGATTCGATCGTCAGTATCCGCATACCTATTTCAATCTCGTTTACCGGCAAGTCTCTTTACTCGTTCCGTAATACAAGATCCCGCAACTTACACTAAGTCACATTGCTTGCAAGGCTTGTGTTTGATGTTGTATTACCGAGTGGGCCCCGAGATACCTCTCCGTCATACGGAGTGACAAATCCCAGTCTTGATCCATACTAACTCAACGAACACCTTCGGAGATACTTGTAGAGCATCTTTATAGTCACCCAGTTACATTGCGACATTTGATACACACAGAGAATTCCTCCGGTGTCAGTGAGTTATATGATCTCATGGTCATAGGAACAAATACTTGACACGCAGAAAGCAGTAGCAACAAAATGACACGATCAACATGCTACGTCTATTAGTTTGGGTCTAGTCCATCACATGATTCTCCTAAAGATGTGATCTCGTTATCAAGTAACAACACTTGCCTATGGCCAGGAAACCTTGACCATCTTTGATCAACGAGCTAGTCAACTAGAGGCTTACTAGGGACAGTGTTTTGTCTATGTATCCACACAAGTATTGTGTTTCCAATCAATACAATTATAGCATGGATAATAAACGATTATCATGAACAAAGAAATATAATAATAACTAATTATTATTGCCTCTAGGGCATATTTCCAACAGGCTGCACGTGTGTTGAACGCGGAGGTGCCGTGGTTAGGTACTAGATCGGAAGCTCACCGCGATCTGAATTGCTGCGAGTACGACTCCATCAACCGCGTTCTAGCAACGCTTCCACTTAGCGATCTTCAAAGGTATGAATGTGCACTCACCCCTCTCTCGTTGCTGGTCTCTCCATAGGAAGATCTAAATATGCGTAGGA
Source organism: Hordeum vulgare subsp. vulgare (assembly GCF_904849725.1). Classification (NCBI taxonomy): domain Eukaryota; kingdom Viridiplantae; phylum Streptophyta; class Magnoliopsida; order Poales; family Poaceae; genus Hordeum; species Hordeum vulgare. The sequence goes on along the minus strand of NC_058521.1, from coordinate 548,041,681 downwards.
TTTTTTTTGAATTTATGCTACGTTACCCAACAGTGGCATGCGAGCCAGGTTTTCTATGCGTAGATTCTATGTACGAGTAGAACACAAAAGGTTGTGGGCGATGATTTGTCAATTGCTTGTCGCTACTAGTCTTATTATTTTCCGATGGTATTGTGGGATGAAGCGGTCCGGACCGACCTTACACGTACGCTTACGTGAGACTGGTTCCACCGACAGACATGCACACTGTGCATAAAGGTGGCTAGCGGGTGTTTGTCTCTCCTATTCTAGTCGGATTGGATTTGATGAAAAGGGTCCTTATGAAGGGTAAATAGCTTTGGCATATCATCGTTGTGGCTGTCACGTAGGTAAGAAGGCGTTCTTGCTAGAAACCCAAATCAGCCACGTAAAACTTGCAACAACAATTACATGACGTCTAACTTGTTTTTGCAGGGTTTGACATGTGATGTGATATGGCCAAAGTTGTGATGTTGCATGTATGATGTATGATATGATCATGTTATTGTAATAGGTTTCACGACTTGCATGTCGATGAGTATGACAACCGACAGGAGCCATAGGAGTGGTCTTAATTTATTGTATGAGATGCAACGCCATGTGCTTACTACTTTTACTTCATTGCTAACGGTTAGCTATAGTAGTAGTGATAATAGTAGTTGGTGTGACGACTTTACGGAGACACGATGATGGAGATCATGGTGTCACGCCGGTGATAATGATGATCATGCAATGCCTGAAGATGGAGATCGAAAGAGCAAAGATGATAATGGCCATATCATGTCACTATATGATTGCATTGTGATGTTTATCATGTTTTTCATCTTATTGCTTAGAACGACGGTAGCATAATAAGATGATCCCTCTTAAAATTTCGAGAACGTATTCCCCTAAGTGTGCACCGTTGCGAAGGATCGTTGTCTCGAAGCACCACGTGATGATCGGGTGTGATAGATTCTAACGTTTGCATACAACGGGTGTAAGCCAGATTTACACACGCGAAACACCTAGGTTGACTCGACGAGCTTAGCATGTACGGACATGACCTCGAATACAAGAGACCGAAAGGTCGAACATGAGTCGTATGGTTGAATATGATCAGCATGAAGTTGCTCACCATGATGACTAGTCCGTCTCACGTGAACATGGATCATGTATCAGTTAGATGACTAGAGGGATGTCGATTTAAGTGGGAGTTCATACTTAATTTGATTAAATGAACTTAATTGTCATGAACTTAGTATAAAAGTTGTCTTTATAAATATTGTAGATGGCCAACGTCAATTAGCCTCAATTTCAACGCATTCCTAGAGAAAAACAAGCTGAAAGATGATGGTAGCAACTATGCGGACTGGGTTCGCAACTTGAAGCTCATCCTTGAAGCAGCTAAAAAGGCTTATGTCCTTGATGCGCCGCTAGGTGACCCTCCCGCTCCCGCAGCAGTCCAGGACATTCTGAACGTCTCGCAAACGCGGAGTGATGACTACTCTCTGGTTAGGTGTGGCATGTTATACAGTTTGGAAACGGGGCTCCAAAGACGTTTTGAGCAACACGGTGCATATGAGATGTTCCAAGAGCTGAAACTGGTTTTTCAAGATCATGCCCGTGTCGAGAGATATGAAGTCTCCGGCAAGTTCTTTAGCTGTAAGATGGAGGAGAACAATTCTGTCAGTGAGCACATACTCAAAATGTCTGGGTTACATGGTCGTCTGACTTCACTTGGAGTCGAACTTCCAGATGATGCTATAATTGACAGAATCCTCCAGTCCCTCCCACCAAGTACAAAGGTTTTGTGCTGAACTACAACATGCAAGGGATGGAGAAGACCATTCCCGAGTTGTACTCGATGCTCAAATCTGCAGAAGTAGAAATCAAGAAAGAGCATCAAGTGTTGATGGTCAATAAGACCACCAGTTTCAAGAAGGGCAAGGGTAAGAAGAACTTCAAGAAAGACGGCAAAGCCGTTGCCGCGCCCGGTAAGCCAGATGCCGGGAAGAAGAAAAAGAATGGACCCAAGCCTGAGACTGAGTGCTTCTATTGCAAGGGAAAAAGTCACTGGAAGCAGAACTGCCCCAAATACTTAGCGGACAAGAAAGTCGACAACGTTAAAGGTATATGTGATATACATGTTATTGATGTGTACCTTACCAGCACCCGTAGTAGCTCCTGGGTATTTGATACCGGTGTTGTTGCTCACATTTGCAACTCAAAGCAGGAACTGCGGAATAAGCGGAGACTGGCCAAGGACGAGGTGACGATGCGCGTCGAGAATGGCTCCAAGGTCGATGTGATCGCCGTCGTCATGCTACCTCTACATCTACCGTCGGGGTTAGTTTTAAACCTTAATAATTGTTATTTAGTACCACCTTTGAGCATGTATATTGTATCAGGGTCTTGCTTAAACGTTGAAGCTCGCGGTGGCTATCGTTATGTTCTCACTCTCACCGATGATTTGAGTAGGTATGGGTATATCTACTTGATGAAGCATAAATCTGAAACGTTTGAAAAGTTCAAGGAATTTCAGAGTGAGGTTGAGAATCAACGTGACAGAAAAATTAAGTGTCTACGATCTGATCGTGGAGGAGAATATTTGAGTCACGAGTTTGGCACACACCTAAGGAAGTGTGGAATCGTTTCACAACTGACGCCGCCTGGCACACCGCAACGCAACGGAGTGTCTGAACGGTGTAATCGCACTTTATTAGATATGGTATGATCTATGATGTCTCTTACCGACTTACCGCTTTCATTTTGGGGATACGCATTAGAAACTGCAACATTCACTTTAAATAGGGCACCGTCTAAATCCGTTGAGACGACACCTTATGAACTATGGTTTGGCAAGAAACCTAAGTTGTCGTTTCTTAATGTTTGGGGCTGCGATGCTTATGTGAAGAAACTTCAACCAGAGAAGCTCGAACCCAAAGCGGAGAAATGCGTATTCATAGGATACCCTAAGGAAACTATTGGGTATACCTTCTATCTTAGATCCGAAGGTAAAACCTTTGTTGCCAAGAACGGATCCTTTCTAGAGAAAGAGTTTCTCTCGAAAGAAGTAAGTGGGAGGAAAGTAGAACTTGATGAGGTAATTACACCCCCTCTCGAACCGGAAAGTAGCGCAGCGCGGGAAATTGTTCCTGTGGCGCCTACACCAACTGAAGAGGAAGTTAATGATAATGATCATGAAGCTTCGGATCAAGTTACTACTGAACCGCGAAGGTCCACAAGGGCACGCTCCGCACCAGAGTGGTACGGCAACCCTGTGATGGAAATCATGTTGTTAGACAACGGTGAACCTTCAAACTATGAAGAAGCAATGGCGGGCCCGGATTCCAACAAATGGCTTGAGGCTATGAAATCCGAGATAGGATCCATGTATGAGAACAAAGTATGGACTTTGGTGGACTTGCCCGATGACCGGCGAGCCATAGAAAATAAATGGATCTTCAAGAAGAAGACTGATGCAAACGGTAATGTGACTGTTTATGAAGCTCGACTTGTCGCAAAGGGTTTTCGACAAATTCAAGGAGTTGACTACGAAGAGACTTTCTCTCCCGTAGCGAAGCTGAAATCAGTCCGAATCATGTTAGCAATTGCCGCCTTTTATGATTATGAAATTTGGCAAATGGATGTCAAAACAGCGTTCCTTAACGGGAACCTTAAGGAAGAGCTGTATATGATGCAACCAGAAGGTTTTGTCAACCCTAAGGGTGCTAATGAAGTGTGCAAGCTCTAGCTCTCCATCTATGGGCTGGTGCAAGCATCTCGGACTTGGAGCATTCACTTCAATGAGGTGATTAAAGCGTTTGGGTTCATACAGGTTTATGGAGAAGCCTGTCTGTACAAGAAAGTGAGTGGGAGCTCTGTAGCTTTCCTCGTACTGTATGTGGATGACATATTATTGATGGGGAATAACATAGAGATGTTGGAGAGCATAAAGTCCTATTTGAACAAGAGTTTTTCAATGAAGGACCTTGGAGAAGCTGCATACATATTAGGCATCAAGATCTATAGAGATACATCGAGACGCCTCATAGGTCTTTCGCAAAGTACATACCTTGACAAGATATTGAAGAAGTTCAATATGGAAAACTCAAACAAAGGGTTCTTGCCCGTTTTGCAAGGTATGAGATTGAGTAAGACTCAATCACCGACCACGACAGCAGATAGAGAGAAGATGAGTACTGTCCCCTACGCTCCAGCCGTAGGCTCTCTAATGTATGCCATGCTCTGTACTGATGACCCACAAGTATAGGGGATCAATCGTAGTCCTTTCGATAAGTAAGAGTGTCGAACCCAACGAGGAGGAGAAGGCTCTGATAAACGGTTTTCAGCAAGGTAATATCTGCAAGCACTTAAAGTAGCGGTAACAAGTGATGGTGTAATGAGGTGAATCGTAGCAAGCGAAAAGTAACAAGTAACAAGTAGTAGCAATGGTGCAGCAAGTGGCCCAATCCCTTTTGTAGCAAGGGACAAGCCTGAACAAAGTCTTATAAGAGGAAAAGCGCTCCCGAGGACACACATGAATTTCTGTCATGCTATTTTCATCATGTTCATATGATTCACGTTCGTTACTTTGATACTTTGATATGTGGGTGGACCGGCGCTTAGGTACTGCCCTTACTTGGACAAGCATCCCACTTATGATTAACCCCTCTCGAAAGCATCCACAACTACGAAAGAAGAATTAAGACAACGTCTAACCATAGCATTAAACTAGTGGATCCAAATCAGCCCCTTACGAAGCAACGCATAGACTGGGGTTTAAGCTTCTGTCACTCCAGCAACCCATCATCTACTTACTACTCCCCAATGCCTTCCTCTAGGACCAAATATGGTGAAGTGTTATGTAGTCGACATTCACATAACACCACTAGAGGAGAAGACAACATACAACATATCAAAATACCGAACGAATACCAAACTCACATGACTATTATTAGCATGACTTATCCCATGTCCTCAGGAACAAAAGTAACTACTCACAAAGCATAATCATAATCATGATTAGAGGTGTAATGAATAGCATCAAGGATCTGAACATAAACTCTTCCACCAAGTAATCCAACTAGCATCAACTACAAATAGAAATCAACACTACTAGCAACCTTACAAGTATCAATCGGAGTCGCGAGAAGGAGATTGGTTACAAGAGATGAACTAGGGATTGGAGAGGAGATGGTGCTGATGAAGATGTTGATGAAGATGCCTCCCCTCCGACGAGAGGAGTGTTGGTGATGACGAAGGCAACGATTTCCCCCTCCGGGAGGGAAGTTTCCCCGGCAGGATCGTCCTGCCGGAGCTCTAGATTGGATCTGCTCAAGTTCCGCCTCGTGGCGGCGGTGAAACCACGAAAAAGCTCCTGATTGATTTTTTCTGGAACGAAACCCTTCATATAGCAAAAGAGGGGGGCCAGTGGGCCGCCAGGGTGCCCACAAGCCCTGTTGCCACGGTCAGGGGGTAGGCCGCGACAACCAGACTTGTGGCCCCCTGGTTGCTCCCCTTTGACACTTCTTTCGCCCGGTATTTTTTATAAAATCCAAAAAAAATACACTTTGATTTTCAGGGCATTTGGAGTTGCGCAGAATAGAGGACTCATACTTGCTCCTTTTCCAGTCCAGAATTCTAGCTGCCGGTATTCTCCCTCTTCAAATAAACCTTGCAAAATAAGAGAGAAAAGGCATAAGTAAGGTTCCACAAAGTATAATAACAGCCCATAAAGCCATAAATATCAACATGAAAGCATGATGCAAAATGGACGTATCAACTCCCCCAAGCTTAGACCTCGCTTGTCCTCAAGCGAAAACCAAGACCCAAAACATGTCCACATGTTTAGGGATGAAGGTGTCGATAAAACAAAATACGTACATGAGGGCATCATGATCACACATAGAACAACAATACATCATAGAGATTCTTATGGGAAAGTAACAATTCCTTCACAAAGCAAAGTATGAAACAAAAAAATTACCGAGAAGTAGCCAACAACAGTCCATAGTCATTGAAGCAATTGCAATTTATCATATTATCAGAAAGAGTCAAATAAGAGCTCGTAAAGCAAATCCACATACTCAATCATCTCTTTTGCTTTCCACAATTGTTACAACTCACGTGGTACTCATGGTATCGAAGTTTCAGTTGGACACAGAGAAAGATAGGGGCTTATAGTTGGCCTCCCAACCATTTACCTCAAGGGTAAAGTCAACAATAATAAAGCATAAGTACTCAGCTCCAAGTTGATATATGAATATAGATCTTTCCCAAGCATATGACGTTCACCAAGAAAAAGGCTAAATAAGGAATTGGTGAAGATCACCATGACTCTTACAAAGGCAAAAAGTAAAGGTACAAGATAGACCCTTCGCAGAGGGAAGCAGAGGTTGTCATGCGCTTTTGAGGTTAGGATGCGTGTCCTCTTAGTGCGGAGGAACGTCACTTTATATTGCCTCCTGTGATAAAGAACTTTATTATGCAGTCTGTCGCTTTTATGTCTTCCTCATCACAGGTTCGTACAAAGCTTATTTTCCACACACTAATAGATCATACATATTAGAGAGCATTTTTTATTGCTTGCACCGATGACAACTTACTTGAGGGATCTTATTCAATCCATAGGTAGGTATGGTGGACACTCATGGCAAAACTGGGTTGAAGGTTTATGGATGCACAAGTAGTATCTCTACTTGGTGCGGGAGTTTTGGCTAAAATGAGGTGGAGGCAATCGTCACATGCTAAGGGATCTCTAATCATATAACATTGTTTGGAACCAAGCAAACACCATTCATTATGTTTTCCTCCTTGTCCAACATCTACTTCTAAGCATGTAATAGTTTGGTGAGTGCTTACAATTATAGAAAGTGTCTAAGATGATATATTTATATGTGAACCTCTCTTTCCTTATTACTTCTTATTAATTGCAACAATGACTGAGGTCTATGTTGGTCTAATCTCAACAAGTTTCAATCATCATACTTGTTATATGTGAAGCTATCACTTTCCATAAGATCATCTCATGATATTTCATGCTGCCATTCTTTTCATACTTTTGATCACGGCACAAAACAAAGCCCTTGACTAAGATACTCTTTATTATATAGCTCGCAAGCTCGAATACATCGGGGGAGAGACAAAAGTAAAAGACTCAAACTAAAACAATAAAGACTTATTCCACTAAGAGAAGAAAAAAAAACTGAAAAGGAAAGAACTAAAACAAAGGTAAAAGAAAAAGATATAACGGTGATACGATACCAGGGCAACTCCCCCAAGCTTGGCAGAAGCCAAGGGGATTGCCCATACCAATGCTTAGTTGTCTTCCTTTGGTGGTGATGGTGGTGGTGTTGTTGAAGTAGTCTTGAGCTTGTCCAATTTCCACTTGAGCAAAAAGTTCTGCTCCCTCAGATCGTCATTTTCCTCCTCAAGCTTCAACACTCTATGACAAAGTTCCTGCTTAGTCTCCTGCAAGAAACAAGAAGGGATAAACAAGGTCTTAAGCTTCTCCCTTTGGTCAGGGAGGCTCGACTTCTTGAGCTCAACATGAGTGCGTCCAGGTTGAGGTAGAGGAGCCTCCTCTTCATCGAAACTCGTTTGTTCCTTCCCCTTGGGCTCATAATCCTCTTCCTCGTCGGTGGTCCAGCCATAAGGTTCCAAGTCCCCATTAATCCTGGAGTTAGCACGATCATCGGCAACATAGATCTCTTCTTCTGAATCTTGAGAAGACATCTTGACCTTAATCTGCGGCAGACAACAGGCTCGAAACGAAAACAGAGGAAAACTGCGCGATACGGAGATCAAAACCCTCGGGCGTATATATAATGATTTTTTCTGGACTAGAAGGAGTGCTCTGCAAGAAAATGGAGTCCAGGAGGCACACGAGCTGCCCACAAGCCCTGTTGCCGCAGCCAGGGGGGAGGCCGCGACAACCAAGCTTGTGGCCGCCTCGTGCACTCTCCGGACTGCTTTTCATTTTTCTAATTTTCCATAAGTTCCAAAACGGAGAAAATTTCCTATGGGAAAAGTTTCGGAGTCCAATTACTTACCGAAACAGATACCTCTTGGTTTTCAGGGTCTGAAACAGGCTGATAAACATCCCTTATGTACTCCTCTCGAGTTATGATATTAATGATATTGGTCTCAACATTTATGGGAGTACCAGAGATATAATGCTTGATTCTTTGCCCGTTTACCACTCTAGGAAAATTGCCTTCCGTGTTATTGATTTTGATGGCACCGGAACGATATACTTCCTCGACAACGTAGGGACCTTCCCATTTAGAGAGGAGCTTGCGTGCGAAGAATCTTAAACGAGAATTGTATAGTAGGACATAGTCACCTACATTGAACTCTCGTTTTTGTATTCTTTTATCGTGCCATCTCTTAACCTTTTCCTTGAACAACTTGGCATTCTCATATGCCTGGGCCCTCCATTCATCTAATGAGCTGATATCAAACAACCGCTTCTCACCGGCAAGTTTGAAATCAAACTTGAGCTCTTTGATTGCGCAATAAGCTTTGTATTCCAACTCAAGAGGTAAATGATAGGCCTTATCGTAAACCATTTTATACGGCGACATACCCATGGGATTCTTATAAGCAGTCATATAAGCCCATAGCGCATCGTCAAGTTTGCTAGACCAATTCTTCCGAGATCTATTGACGGTCTTTTGTAAGATCAATTTGATCTCCCTATTACTCAACTCCACTTGACCACTAGACCGAGGATGATAAGGAGATGCAACTCTATGGTTGACATCGTACTTAGCGAGGATCTTGCGGAAAACACCATGACTGAAGTGTGAACCGCCATCAGTCATCAGATATCTAGGGACTCCAAATCTTGGGAAAATGACTTCTTTAAGCATATTGATAGAGGTGTGGTGATCAGCATTTTTAGTGGGGATAGCTTCTACCCACTTGGTGACATAGTCCACAGCAACTAAGATGTGAGTGTATCCATTGGAGCTCGGGAAGGGTCCCATATAATCAAAGCCCCAGACATCAAATGGTTCAATGACAAGTGAATAGTTCATAGGCATTTCCTAACGCTTACCGATGTTCCCTATTCTTTGACATTCGTCACACGACAAGACAAACTTATGGGCATCCTTGAAGAGAGTGGGCCAATAGAAACCTGATTGCAATACCTTATGAGTAGTTCTGTCTCCAGCATGGTGTCCTCCGTAGGCCTCGGAATGACACTTCTGCAGGATCTGTCCCTGTTCATGTTCAGGCACACAACGTCTGATAACACCATCTACTCCTTCCTTATAAAGGTGAGGATCATCCCAAAAGTAGTGTCTCAAATCAAAGAAGAATTTCTTCTTTTGCTGGTAGGTGAAAGTGGGTGGTATGTATTTGGCTACGATATAGTTTGCATAATCAGCATACCACGGTGCACTATGTGAAGTGCGGATGACATTCAATTGCTCATCAGGAAAACTGTCATCAATAGGTCGTGGGTCATCAAGGACATTCTCCAGCCTAGACAAGTTATCTGCCACAGGGTTATCAGCACCCTTTCGTTCAACGACGTGCAAATCAAATTCCTGTAGTAGGAGAACCCATCTGATTAGCCTAGGCTTAGCGTCCTTCTTCTCCATAAGGTACTTAATAGCAGCATGATCAGAGTGAATAGTGACTTTGGAGTCAACTATATAAGATCTGAACTTTTCACATGCAAACACGACTGCTAAAAACTCCTTCTCCGTAGTGGCATAGTTTATTTGGGCACTGTCTAGAGTTTTACTAGCGTAGTGAATGACATTCAACTTCTTGTCAACTCTTTGTCCTAGAACAACACCAACGGCATAATCACTAGCATCGCACATGATTTCAAAGGGCAAGTTCCAATCAGGTGGTTGAACAATAGGTGCGGTTATCAAGGCCTTCTTAAGTATTTCGAAAGCTTCCTCACAATCCTCATAAAAAACAAAAGGAACATCCTTTTGCAAGAGGTTGGTAAGAGGCCTAGAAATCTTAGAGAAGTCTTTAATGTGTTGGGTAACGTAGCATAAATTCAAATTTTTTCCTACGCATGTTCAGATCTTCCTATGGAGAGACCAGCAACGAGAGAGGGGTAAGAGCATCTTCGTACCTTTGAAGATCGCTAAGCGGAAGCGTTGCTAGAACGCGGTTGATGGAGTCGTACTCGCAGCGATTCCGATCTAGTGCCGAACAACGGCACCTCCGCGTTCAACACACGTGCAGCCCGGTGACGTCTCCCGCACCTTGATCCAGCAAGGAGGAGGGAGAGGTTGGGGAAGAAGACCAGCAACACGACGGCGTGGTGTTGGTGGAGAGACGAGGTCTCCCGGCAGGGCTTCGCCAAGCGCCGGCAGAGAGGAGGAGGAAGAAGTGCAGGGCTGCGCCGAGGGAGAGGGAAAAACTGTATCCTCCAAAGGCCAAAAGTGCCCACTATATATAGGGGAAGGGGAGAGGGGGTGCCACCCCTAGGGTTCCCACCCTAGGGGGTGCGGCAGCCCTCCCAGATGGGGTTTGTGGCGGCCAGATGGGGAGGAGGGGGTGGCGCACCCCTCTGGTGGGCCTAAGGCCCACCTGAGTTAGGGTTCCCCCCCTCTTTTTCTTTCCCCAGCGCCATGGGCTGAGTGGGGAGGCGCACCAGCCCAACTAGGGTCTGGTTCCCACCCCCACTTAGCCCATCTTACCTCTTGGGGTCGCAGCCCCCCTTCGGTGGTCCCCCGGGACCACCTCCGGTGGTCCCGGTGGTCCCGGTACGTTACCGGTGATGCCCGAAACACTTCCGATGTCCGAAACCATCCGTCCTATATTTCAATCTTTACCTCCGGACCATTACGGAGCTCCTCGTGACGTCCAGGATCTCATCCGGGACTCCGAACACCTTTCGGTAATCTCGTATAACAATTCCCTATAACCCTAGCGTCATCGAACCTTAAGTGTGTAGACCCTACGGGTTCGGGAGACAGGCAGACATGACCGAGACACCTCTCTGGCCAATAACCATCATCGGGGTCTGGATACCCATGGTGGCTCCCACTAGCTCCACGATGATCTCATCGGATGAACCACGATGTCAAGGATTCAATCAATCCCGTATACGATTCCCTTTGTCTGTCGGTATAGAACTTGCCCGAGATTCGATCGTCGGTATACCTATACCTTGTTCAATCTCGTTGCCGGTAAGTCTCTTTACTCGTTCCGTAGCACGTCATCGTGTGACTAACTCCTTAGTCACATTGAGCTCATGATGATGTTCTACCGAGTGGGCCCAGAGATACCTCTCCGTCACACGGAGTGACAAATCCCGATCTCGATTCGTGCCAACCCAACAGACACTTTCGGAGGTACCCGTAGTGCACCTTTATAGTCACCCAGTTACGTTGTGACGTTTGATACACCCAAAGCACTCCTACGGTATCCGGGAGTTGCACAATCTCACGGTCGAAGGAAAAGCTACTTGACATTAGAAAAGCATTAGCATACGAACAATACGATCTAGTGCTAGGCTTAGGATTGGGTCTTGTCCACCACATCATTCTCTCAATGATGTGATCCCGTTATCAATGACATCCAATGTCCATGATCAGGAAACCATGATCATCTATTGACTAACGAGCTAGCTAACTAGAGGCTTGCTAGGGACACATTGCGATCTATTCATTCACACATGTATTAGTGTTTCCTGTTAATACAATTATAGCATGAGCGATAGACGATTATCATGAACAAGGAAATATGATAATAACCATTTTATTATTGCCTCTAGGGCATATTTCCAACAGTCTCCCACTTGCACTAGAGACAATAATCTAGTTACATTGTGATGTATCGAACACCCATATCATTATGGTGCTGATCATGTTTTGCTCGTGGAAGAGGTTTAGTCAACGGGTCTGCAATATTCAGATCCGTGTGTACTTTACAAATATCTATCACTCCAGTTTGGACATGGTCCTGGATGGAGTTGTAGCGGCGCTTGATGTGCTTCGTCTTCCGGTGAAACCTGGGCTCTTTGGCTATGGCAATGGCTCCAGTGTTATCACAGAAGAGTGTCATAGGACCCGACGCGCTTGGAACCACTCCAAGGTCGGTGATGAGCTCCTTCATCCAAATTCCTTCATGAGCCGCTTCTAAAGCAGCTATGTACTCCGCTTCACATGTAGATGCTGCCATGACTTCTTGCTTGCTGCTGCACCAGCTCACTGCCCCACCATTCAACACATATACGTATCCGGTTTGTGACTTAGAGTCATCTGGATCTGTGTCGAAGCTAGCATCGACGTAACCCTTTACGACGAGCTCTTCGTCACCTCCATAAACGAGAAACATTTCCTTAGTCCTTTTCAGGTACTTAAGGATATTCTTGACCGCTGTCCAGTGTTCCGCACCGGGATTACTTTGGTACCTCCCTACCAAGCTTATGGCAAGGTTTATATCGGGTCTGGTACACAGCATGGCATACATTAGAGAGCCCACGGCTGAAGCGTAGGGGACAAAACTCATCTTCTCTTTATCTGCTGCCGTGGTCGGCGACTGAGTCTTACTCAATCTCATACCTTGCAAAACTGGCAAGAACCCTTTCTTTGAGTTCTCCATATTGAATTTCTTCAATATCTTGTCAAGGTATGTACTTTGCGAAAGACCTATGAGGCGTCTCGATCTATCTCTAGATCTTGATGCCTAATATGTATGCAGCTTCTCCAAGGTCCTTCATTGAAAAACTCTTATTCAAGTAGGCCTTTATGCTCTCCAACATCTCTATATCATTCCCCATCAATAATATGTCATCCACATATAGTACGAGGAAAGCTATAGAGCTCCCACTCACTTTCTTGTACAGACAGGCTTCTCCGTAAACCTGTATGAACCCAAACGCTTTAATCACCTCATTAAAGCGAATGTTCCAACTCCGAGATGCTTGCACCAGCCCATAGATGGAGCGCTGGAGCTTGCATACTTTGTTAGCATCTTTAGGATCGACAAAACCTTCTGGTTGCATCATATACAACTCTTCCTTAAGATTCCCGTTAAGGAATGCTGTTTTGACGTCCATTTGCCAAATTTCATAATCATAAAAGGCGGCAATTGCTAACATGATTCGGACTGATTTCAGCTTCGCTACGGGAGAGAAAGTCTCTTCGTAGTCAACTCCTTGAATTTGTCGAAAACCCTTTGCGACAAGTCGAGCTTTGTAAACGGTTACATTACCATTTGCATCAGTCTTGTTCTTGAAGATCCATTTATTTTCTATGGCTCGCCGGTCATCGGGCAAGTCCACCAAAGTCCATACTTTGTTCTCATACATGGATCCTATCTCGGATTTCATGGCCTCAAGCCATTTGTTGGAATCCGGGCCCGCCATTGCTTCTTCATAGTTCGAAGGTTCACCGTTGTCTAACAACATGATTTCCATCACAGGGTTGCCGTACCACTCTGGTGCGGAGCGTACCCTTGTGGACCTTCGTGGTTCAGTAGTAACTTGATTCGAAGCTTCATGATCATCATCATTAACTTCCTCTTCAGTTGGTGTAGGCATCACAGGAACAATTTCTTGCGTTGCGCTACTTTCCTGTTCGAGAGGGGGTGTAATTACCTCATCAAGTTCTACCTTCCTCCCACTTACTTCTTTCGAGAGAAACTCTTTCTCTAGAAAGGATCCGTTCTTGGCAACAAAGGTTTTACCTTCGGATCTAAGATAGAAGGTATACCCAATAGTTTCCTTAGGGTATCCTATGAATACGCATTTCTCCGCTTTGGGTTCGAGCTTTTCTGGTTGAAGTTTCTTCACATAAGCATCGCAGCCCCAAACTTTAAGAAACGACAACTTAGGTTTCTTGCCAAACCACAGTTCATACGGTGTCGTCTCAACGGATTTAGACGGTGCCCTATTTAAAGTGAATGCTGCAGTTTCTAATGCGTATCCCCAAAATGATAGCGGCAAGTCGGTGAGAGACATCATAGATCGTACCATATCTAATAAGGTGCGATTACGACGTTCAGACACTCCGTTACGCTGTGGTGTGCCAGGCGGCGTTAGTTGTGAAACGATTCCACACTTTCTTAGGTGTGTGCCAAACTCGTGACTCAAATATTCTCCTCCACGATCAGATCGTAGACATTTTATTTTTCTGTCAGGTTGATTCTCAACCTCACTCTGAAATTCCTTGAACTTTTCAAACGTCTCAGATTTGTGCTTCATCAAGTAGATATACCCATACCTACTCAAATCATCGGTGAGAGTGAGAACATAACGATAACCACCGCGAGCTTCAACGTTCATTGGACCACACACATCAGTATGTATTATTTCCAATAAGTCGGTGGCTCTCTCCATTATTCCTGAGAATGGAGTCTTAGTCATCTTGCCCATGAGGCACGGTTCGCATGTGTCAAATGATTCAAAGTCAAGAGACTCTAGCAGTCCATCAGTGTGGAGCTTCTTCATGCGCTTAACGCCGATATGACCAAGGCGGCAGTGCCACAAGTATGTGGGACTATCATCATCAACTTTGCATCTTTTGGTACTCACACTATGAATATGTGTAACATCACGATCGAGATTCATCAAGAATAAACCATTCACCAGCGGAGCATGACCATAAAACATATCACTCATATAAATAGAACAACCATTATTCTCTGACTTAAATGAGTAGCCGTCTCGCATTAAGCAAGACCCTGATACAATGTTCATGCTTAAAGCTGGTACTAAATAACAATTATTGAGGTTCAAAACTAATCCCGACGGTAGGTGTAGAGGTAGCGTGCCGACGGCGATCACATCGACTTTTGAACCATTCCCGACGCGCATCGTCACCTCGTCCTTGGCCAGTCTCCGCTTATTCCGCAGTTCCTGCTTTGAGTTGCAAATGTGAGCAACAGCACCGGTATCAAATACCCAGGAGCTACTACGAGCGCTGGTAAGGTACACATCAATAACGTGTATATCACATATACCTTTAACGTTGTCGGCCTTCTTGTCCGCTAAGTATTTGGGGCAGTTCCGCTTCCAGTGACCTTTTCCCTTGCAGTAGAAGCACTCAGTCTCTGGCTTGGGTCCGTTCTTTTTCTTCTTCCCGGCATCTGGCTTACCGGGCGCGGCAACAGCTTTGCCGTCTTTCTTGAAGTTCTTCTTACCCTTGCCTTTCTTGAAACTAGTGGTCTTGTTGACCATCAACACTTGATGCTCCTTCTTGATTTCTACTTCTGCAGACTTGAGCATCGAGTACAACTCGGGAATGGTTTTCTCCATCCCTTGCATGTTGTAGTTAAGCACAAAGCCTTTGTAGCTTGGTGGGAGAGACTGGAGGATTCTGTCAATGATAGCATCATCCGGAAGTTCGACTCCAAGTGAAGTCAGACGACCGTGTAACCCAGACATTTTGAGTATGTGCTCACTGACAGAACTGTTCTCCTCCATCTTACAGCTGAAGAACTTGTCGGAGACTTCATATCTCTCGACACGGGATGAGCTTGAAAAACTAGCTTCAGCTCTTGGAACATCTCATATGCCCCGTGTTGCTCAAAACGTCTTTGGAGCCCCGTTTCTAAACTGTATAACATGCCACACCTGACCAGAGAGTAGTCATCACTCCGCGCTTGCCAGACGTTTAGAATGTCCTGGGCTGCTGCGGGAGCGGGAGGGTCACCTAGCGGCGCATTAAGGACATAAGCCTTTTTAGCTGCTTCAAGGATGAGCTTCAGGTTGCGAACCCAGTCCGCATAGTTGCTACCATCATCTTTCAGCTTGTTTTTCTCTAGGAATGCGTTGAAGTTGAGGTTGACGTTGGACATCTACAATATTTATAAAGACAACTTTTAGACTAAGTTCATGACAATTAAGTTCATTTAATCATATTAAGTATGAACTCCCACTTAAATCGACATCCCTCTAGTCATCTAAGTGATACATGATCCATGTTGACTAACCCGTGTCCGATCATCACGTGAGACGGACTAGTCACCATGGTGAGCAACTTCATGCTGATCGTATTCAACCATACGACTCATGTTCGACCTTTCGGTCTCTTGTATTCGAGGTCATGTCTGTACATGCTAAGCTCGTCGAGTCAACCTAAGTATTTTGCGTGTGTAAATCTGGCTTACACCCGTTGTATGCGAACGTTAGAATCTATCACACCCGATCATCACGTGGTGCTTCGAGACAACGAACCTTCGCAACGGTGCACACTTAGGGGAATACGTTCTCGAAATTTTAGGAGGGATCATCTTATTAAGCTACCGTCGTTTTAAGCAATAAGATGTAAAACATGATAAACATCACAATGCAATCATATAGTGACATGATATGGCCATTATCATCTTTGCTCATTCGATCTCCATCTTCAGGCATCGCATGATCATCATCGTCACCGGCGTGACACCATGATCTCCATCATCATGATCTCCATCATCGTGTCTCCGTGAAGTCGTCACGCCAACTACTACTATCACTACTACTATGGCTAACCGTTAGCAATGAAGTAAAAGTAGCAAGCACATGGCGTTGCATCTCATACAATAAATTAAGACAACTCCTATGGCTCCTGCCGGTTGTCATACTCATCGACATGCAAGTCGTGAAACCTATTACAATAACATGATCATCTCATACATCATACATGCAACATCACAACTTTGGCCATATCACATCACATGTCAAACCCCGCAAAAACAAGTTAGACGTCCTCTAATTGTTGTTGCAAGTTTTACGTGGCTGATTTGGGTTTCTAGCAAGAACGCCTTCTTACCTACGTGACAGCCACAACGATGATATGCCAAAGCTATTTACCCTTCATAAGGACCCTTTTCATCAAATCCAATCCGACTAGAGTAGGAGAGACAGACACCCGCTAGCCACCTTTATGCACGATGTGCATGTCTGTCGGTGGAACCAGTCTCACGTAAGCGTACGTGTAAGGTCGGTCCGGGCCGCTTCATCCCACAATACCGCCGGAAAAGAATAAGACTAGTAACGGCAAGCAAATTGACAAACCATCGCCCACAACTTTTGTGTTCTACTCGTGCATAGAATCTACGCATAGAAAACCTGGCTCGGATGCCACTGTTGGGTAACGTAGCATAAATTCAAATTTTTTCCTACGCATGTTCAGATCTTCCTATGGAGAGACCAGCAACGAGAGAGGGGTAAGAGCATCTTCGTACCATTGAAGATCGCTAAGCGGAAGCGTTGCTAGAACGCGGTTGATGGAGTCGTACTCGCAGCGATTCCGATCTAGTGCCGAACAACGGCACCTCCGCGTTCAACACACGTGCAGCCCGGTGACGTCTCCCGCACCTTGATCCAACAAGGAGGAGGGAGAGGTTGGGGAAGAAGACCAGCAACACGACGGCGTGGTGTTGGTGGAGAGACGAGGTCTCCCGGCAGGGCTTCGCCAAGCGCCGGCAGAGAGGAGGAGGAAGAAGTGCAGGGCTGCGCCGAGGGAGAGGGAAAAACTGTATCCTCCAAAGGCCAAAAATGCCCACTATATATAGGGGAAGGGGAGAGGGGGTGCCACCCCTAGGGTTCCCACCCTAGGGGGTGCGGCAGCCCTCCCAGATGGGGTTTGTGGCGGCCAGATGGGGAGGAGGGGGTGGCGCACCCCTCTGGTGGGCCTAAGGCCCACCTGAGTTAGGGTTCCCCCCCTCTTTTTCTTTCCCCAGCGCCATGGGCTGAGTGGGGAGGCGCACCAGCCCAACTAGGGGCTGGTTCCCACCCCCACTTAGCCCATCTTACCTCTTGGGGTCGCAGCCCCCCTTCGGTGGTCCCCCGGGACCACCTCCGGTGGTCCCGGTGGTCCCGGTACGTTACCGGTGATGCCCGAAACACTTCCGGTGTCCGAAACCATCCGTCCTATATATCAATCTTTACCTCCGGACCATTCCGGAGCTCCTCGTGACGTCCAGGATCTCATCCGGGACTCCGAACAACTTTCGGTAATCTCGTATAACAATTCCCTATAACCCTAGCGTCATCGAACCTTAAGTGTGTAGACCCTACGGGTTCGGGAGACAGGCAGACATGACCGAGACACCTCTCTGGCCAATAACCATCAGCGGGGTCTGGATACCCATGGTGGCTCCCACTAGCTCCACGATGATCTCATCGGATGAACCACGATGTCAAGGATTCAATCAATCCCGTATACGATTCCCTTTGTCTGTCGGTATAGAACTTGCCCGAGATTCGATCGTCGGTATACCTATACCTTGTTCAATCTCGTTGCCGGTAAGTCTCTTTACTCGTTCCGTAGCACGTCATCGTGTGACTAACTCCTTAGTCACATTGAGCTCATGATGATGTTCTACCGAGTGGGCCCAGAGATACCTCTCCATCACACGGAATGACAAATCCCGATCTCGATTCGTGCCAACCCAACAGACACTTTCGGAGGTACCCGTAGTGCACCTTTATAGTCACCCAGTTACGTTGTGACGTTTGATACACCCAAAGCACTCCTACGGTATCCGGGAGTTGCACAATCTCACGGTCGAAGGAAAAGCTACTTGACATTAGAAAAGCATTAGCATACGAACAATACGATCTAGTGCTAGGCTTAGGATTGGGTCTTGTCCACCACATCATTCTCTCAATGATGTGATCCCGTTATCAATGACATCCAATGTCCATGATCAGGAAACCATGATCATCTATTGACTAACGAGCTAGCTAACTAGAGGCTTGCTAGGGACACATTGCGATCTATTCATTCACACATGTATTAGTGTTTCCTGTTAATACAATTATAGCATGAACGATAGACGATTATCATGAACAAGGAAATATGATAATAACCATTTTATTATTGCCTCTAGGGCATATTTCCAACATGAAGATGCACTCACCCCTCTCTCGTTGTTGGTCTCTCCATAGGAATATCTGAATATGCGTAGGAATTGTTTTGAAATTTATGCTACGTTACCCAACAGGGTATGACTACGCCACTGACGTTCAACCTTTTGCAGCAGAGCAACAAGGCAAGCAATCATCCCTTGATCATTTCGATATCACCCATTCTTTCTCCCTCATGTTTGCATTATATTTTGCTACTGTTGTAGATAACTCCTATTCTGATGCATAACCTGTTTTTGTTAAACTGTTATTGTACCATACTACATATTAAGTGCTTAGTATAGGTTGACTGGTGATCCCCAGTGACCCCACTTAGTCCCAATTTCCCTTGCTTCATCATTGAAGACCCGAAGACTCGGAGACCCAAAGACTCGATCAACCGATCGACAAGCCATGACCCGTCACATCACCTCACACCCCTCAGTTGCACGACTCTTCAAGGCTACTATCGAGTGCCGAGTATGATACCTCGAAATGTACTCATGATGTTAACTTTGTAGTGTAGTTAACCGGAGGTGGATTACGGAGGGTGATCCCTCCTTCACCACTTTCGGTAACAACTCTGTCGTGCAACCCCTCAAGCGTGAACCATTGAGGGTGATTCCTCCCTGGTCACCTTGACGATTACATCGACTGGAATCCATCAAGGGTGATATCTCAAATTCCTTTGATGTTATAGACACATGGTTAATTTAACTTTACTGCTTGAACATGATGAGATGTGTGAAACGTGTGGATTTGCGCGTGATTGTGACGAGGTGTGGCCGAACATTCTTGGCCCTTGCCACACATCCTCGAGATGGGGTGACGAGACCACATATCGTGGATCATTGATGGTCATCATAGTTAACAAAAGATTAATGCACTAACCTTCACGTTTGAACGATTATGGGTACTCGGCGTCATTGTATCAGCCGAAGCTCTTCGGAAGTCAGGATTGGAGCGGCGCACGCCCGAGTGGTCCACGTATGCACCTGCCTTGTAAAGGAGGTTGCGAGGACCGGTCTCGCCCGCCCACGCAACGTGAAGGAGTGCAAAAGGGCGATTGGCCCAAGACCCCTGCGCGCTTAGGATTTAGACCGACTGGCTGACCTCTCTGTTGAGCCTAGGTAGGGCTATGACATGTTCATGTCCCGAGGCCGGGCATGACCCACAAAAGTGTGTCCGGTCAGAGGTATCAAGCATGTTGGAAAATATGATTCAACTATTCGAATAGCCGTGTTCACGGTAACAGGACGACTTGGAATTATATCCCGATCGAATACAACTAGAATTGTGACTTAAATTGAAATGTTGGCTCCGAGATTGCTTTCTCGCAGGAAGTCGAGGAAGGATCTCTGTGCGTACTTAATAAATTTACTGCAACATAATTATTACATATGTGCTACTCATCTACATTCTTCTAATGTTGCAAGACCCTCAAGATGCTAGTCTTCGATAGGACTAGGTCTTCCTCCTCTATTCTGGCATTTCTGCAGTTAGTCCAAAGATATAGCCCCATTTTTTTATATTAATGCATACTTAGTATAGTTCTGATATCAGTGTGGCGAGTACTTTGGATGAGTACTCACCTTGCTTTGCTCCCCTTTTTTTCTCTTGATACGATTGCCGCGACCAAATGACGGAGCCCAGGAGCCAATTGATCCCGCTGACAACTACTACTATCCCGACGGAGCGTACTACTACATGGACACTGCTGAGTAGTTAGGAGGCTCTGAGGCAAGAGGCCTTGCCTTTTCAATTCGTTGCTCATGTCTGTGCTAGCCTTCTTAAGGCAAACTTGTTGACATATGTCCGTACTCAGATATTGTTTGTTTTCGTTGACTCGTGTGTATTCGATCTCTCGATGCCCCTGGCTTGTAATATGAAGATCGTGTGACTTTTAACTTGTGTTTAAAGTTGTGTTGTGGTATCTTTCCGTAAGTCCGTAATCTTGGTCGTATACATTTGGATGTATGATTAGCATACGATTAAAATAGATGCGTCACACAGTGTCACCTTGATACCGATGTTTATCAAAATTGGATATAAGAAATGGTGCGTTATGACACACAAAGCATGCTCGATATTATTTTTCGCCCGTTTCACATTTGCTCTAGTTAGTACTCATATACCAACACTTATGCACAGAGTAACTATTGTTTATAGTATTCTAATTTTTATTTTATTTTTACCAACTATTTTGCAAAAAGTGTAACTTTTATTTTTCTCCTACACGGTACTCCCTCCCTCACGTGAGAGCATCTCCAATCTATTACCTACTAATAAAGTAAGGTAATATTTTTGGTTTCGTTCCGTTTATATTATTTATATTATTATTGTAGATTGATTTTTAAAGAGTTTTTCTAATTGAGGTGGTACATTTCTTTGCGCATGACACACGTTTTATACATATTTTTGAGAAAAACACGCGTTTTATGCTCCCTCTGTAAACTAATATAAAAGTGTTTAGATTACTAAAATAGTGTTGTAAATGCTTTTATATTAGTTTACGGAGGGAGTATATGATAATATAATTTTTCGTCAACGATGCCTCGCCCGCAGTAATGGGCCTCAGCGTGTGTGCCTGACGCAGGCCAGCATGGGCCCGCTTAGAAGCAGTAAAAATAGAAGCCGTGCAAAATGTGTAGCTCTCAGCTTGGATAGAACTCATCATCTTTCGTTCAGCCTAGGAGACACCAACCACTGACCTAGCATATACCATGTTTATTGGTGCCACCTAGCTGTCTAAAAGGGATGGTCACGTGTTCATATACGTTCAGAATCAATAAGCAAACGTGGGATGAAGGAAAACAATACCGATGTGAGCTAAATAAAGAGTACTAGCAGGCGGAGGCGCGGCGGCACGACGCGCCTGTCGTGAAACTCGTGTGCGTGGCTGAAATATTTTTCTTATATAACAAAAAGGAAGTGGTGGGTAAGCGAGGCAGTTGATAATGTGGAAGCCAAATTAACTTAGACAATACCCAAAAGTATCAAAAAGCAGTTCATCCATGATTACAAACACTTCGCAATATATCTTGAATATTTCAATCAAAACTGTTCCTACCAAGATAATCATAGTTTGGAAATTGTCCGGTGCAACCAAAAGTGGTATAAAATGAAGTTTCCTTCGAACCAGAGGGAAGTTGTTCACATTTTACACATATTACTCCATCGTGATGGAATTTTCTATTAGTGAACAAAGTAAGATGTAGAAGAAGGAAAACAACAGAAAATGTGAATTAGAAAATAGAAAGGATTAATCATACAAAGGTCCACTCTTTTAGGCTCGTTATTGACAGTCAAAAACCAACAATGTCATTCTTTCCTGTGATGAATACAAATTTAGTTCACAAAAGAGCAAAAATTCATTGAAAATACTCTAGTATAAAAGATAGAACATGTGGCATTACATTGCATTGACGATTTCTTTATACTCAAATGTTGGTCCTGTAACCCTTAATACTGAAAAATAGCACGAATGAGCAACAAAAATAGATATGCATTATCAATCAAAATTAAACCTAATTCTTACAGTCTAAATACTACTAACCTGGATGCCGAAGGCACATAATTTTCTTTGATTTGCTTATCCTATAGTGACCCGCAAAAAAAGGTTTTAGGTTTCTCATCATAATTAAAACAACTATATATAGAAGGTAGGATCACAGGTTTATCTCACAACCGAGGTAGAAGAGAAATAGAAAAAAATGCAGCCAAATGGTTATCATAGCCAAATCCTCAAATGCAGCAAAGTCATCGCATAGAGAAGCAACAAAAGAACTATATCTTAATATTCCATACCTTTGTCGACATTATGTACATTGTACATTGTGGTTCACACCAACCTACAGAAATATAAAGGATACTGGATTGTGCAAGTTCCTGGTATTAATAGAGGGTGCCATATGATTAACATGCATCATGAGAAGCTATCTAAAATAAATGATGTTGCTAAATGACAAGTTATTCGGACATAAATACTATTCATCCAATTAATTAGCCTCCAGATTCTTGTATATCACGGAATCATACATGGGCAGCAACTCACTGATCAATTTCTAACAACATCGTAGATTCTAAGTCAATACATCATTTTGGAAACAGGGTCTTATAAAGGAATTTTAATTGCAAGGGCGAAATCGTATTTCTGAGTTTATTGGGTATATTTGTTAGAGAGAAACCTAGTTGAGGCTGCAGTTTAGAAGATAGCTTTACTATTTGATCGTTTTATCAATTGAAGTCCTGCACTAACTTTGCATATGTTGGCGTCATCCTGAATGATCTCCTACTCAGTTTTTCTTCACTGCATTCCTGTCTTGTATGGTCAAATAAGCACATGGTAGTATCATTTGAGAACCAAATGCCAACATACGCTGAGGAATCTTAGAAACAGAGACCGAAATCCACATAAATTAGAGAAATTTTGGAAGGTCACACATGTTAATAAATTAAATTAGTGTACACTGGTCTTGGAGCATTAAACGAAAGAGGTCGTAGCAAAGAAATATGTGCAGCAACATGACAAATTTGTTTTGGCCTTTTTGTCTTGCCCATTTGGAAAAGAAAGAGATCATATACACGTCCATAGGACAAATTCATAGATGAGAGAAGTCAAATTTGTAACATACACAATGTGCCCTTTGTATTTAGCCCTGATAATGAGGCTCACCGCTGATCTGAGTTTAAATCTCAGGCTTACTGTCAAACTATGCAAAACAACATTGATCAACAACCGATGTCTTTGCACTAACAACCCAACGGCTAGTCTCCAAGATTATGACAGCCACCTTGTAACCGCATCTCCATGGTTGTTTCATCAGTCCAAGGAGTTGTTGCTTCTTGGATTCGCATGGCATGCAATTCTGCAAGTACAATGCTGATTGCGGAAGGGATCGTTTAGGTGCATACATGTTCCTTTGCAAGTAATTTTTGGGCCTACATATGATGTAAACATCCTCATAACTAAGGCTATCTACGGTTTGATGAGTCATTTCTTCCTTGCAAGACTCAGAAGCCCTCTCCCGTGACAATAAAAAGAATTACGTATGTATGATCTTAGCTGAAACGATTTTCTATTCTGCTCTGTCGCAAACTTTGCAGCAAACCAGCAATGGTGAGCCAAACATCAGATTGCTTCCATAAATAGTTCAGAATTCAAGCATATATTCTTCATACATGCAAAATTAGTGTGGCATCTACAGATTGAAATGGTGTTACATCTATAGAAGTATGTGTAACTGCAGATGACTGCAGTATAGAAAAGAGCATATTACAGTTGCTAAATAAAATGAAAGAAAGTGGCATATATCTATCTTCTTACACTCCTAGAAGTTATCCATATACATGATGTTGGTAAAAGAAATCTTAAGATAAATATCTGAAGGAAGCCTTGCATGAACATGTGATTATTAATACACATATTATACGGTCAGGGAAGTTTTATACTGAGAGATTACAATGTGGCAAATTCAACCTAACAATAACAAATAGCCCAAAAGAAGGGGCAAACATTAAGTTGAACACATACCCCGTGATGTCTCATAACACCGGCCTTGATTGAAGCACTCTCTCTATGTTTTCTTTCAAATCCTTTTTGTTTCTTTCCAGCAACTCATTTTCATGGTCCATGACGGCCATGGAGAAGGCGCATAGCAGATCAGAGCTTCCATGGTCCTCGCCCCATCCCCAACGCCGCTATCACCGATGACCTGTCGCATCAGCCATGGAATTAGATGAATTAACACGGAGTTGAAGATCAAATTAGATAATGGAGAAGGTGTGGGCTGTTGACCACCGCACATATCCATTGGAGAGAAGGATGGAGGGGAGGGGATGTGAGGAGAGGGGGCGCCATGGTGCGGATGGGCGAGCAGCTGCAGAATCAAACCGCGACAGGGGAGGTACGTCGATGACGGCCGTCAGCGGACGGCGGCGAGGGCCGACGGGGACGAACGATAGGCGCAGGGCGGCGAGGGATTGGGGGGCTGCAGATGGTTTTCTCCCCTTTTCATCTGCTCGTTATCGCTCTCTCAACTTCTCGAGAACGACGATGGATGGTGGACCCTTACTCTAGATATCCTCTATTCCTAAATAGTTACAATCCATTACCTAATTTTCTTAGCCATGCAAGCATGACACATAAGCAAGTATGGATGTGAGACATTTGTTTTGGAGTAGCTTCCTGGCTCACATAAGTCGGAGAGTGAACAGAAAATTGTTAAAAAATATTAAATGATTTTTATGGAGAATGATGAGTGACTGCGGGATGTTCGTGCCAAACTTGAAAGCATTTAGATGTATGAGTAGCTTTGAGAAAGAAAAATAAATACATTTAAGGTTTGTGAAGAGGTTTATCGTTTGCGCGTTGTTCGGACCCGCACGAACAATAACACACATGAACGCACCCGTGTACACCTTATTCATATGCATTTTTTGAGTTGTATTAAAAGAATATTAAAAAAGAGAAGGATGTTGTTGATGGAGATGGAGCAAGCAAACACGTCGCAAGTAAGCAAAGATTTGTTCCAAGTGTACATTCTGCATGTCAAACAAGGCAGGGCAAAGCAAAGGCGCGGCGAGGCACACGTCGTCTCCTATCGTCGTCGTCTCCCATCCGCGGCGAGGCACACGGCAGCATCAGATTCCATGCCCGCCATTGCCGATCTATCCATCATCCTCCGTCTTCTGCTACCTTACAAATGAGATTTGCTTCCGCTATAAATCCCACCGCCGTCGCCGTGTAATCAACCAACCAAACACATTGCCATCATCCATCGCCCGCCGGTGTGTTAAGCTTGCTCGATCGGATCCACCATCCAGTTTGTTCAAAAGGAGTCCATGGCGGACGGCGACCAGAACCAGCAGCAGCCGCCCAGGTATTGGTTCCCCTACTGGACCGGGGCGCCCCCGGTGCGCCCGCAGGTGTCGCGCCGCCTGTCCCCGTCCTCGCCGCGCCGCCCGTCGCCGTCACCCTCCCGCCAACCCACTGCGCCGCCCACCAGAGGCGCCGCTCCTCCGTCTCCGTCTCCGACTCCTCCTCGTGCGGCCCAGAGCCAGGCGTCCCCGTCGCGGGCCTCGCCGCTCGCGCCCATCCGAGAGCCGCCGCCCAACACCAACTCCAACGCTGATGCTACTACCGCCACGCCGACCAAGCTGCCACCTAAGCCGATCGCGGCGCCCAAGCCCAAGGACGTCGACGTCGTCCCGCAGCCGGACAAAACCGCCGTGCACCCGCCTGCTGCCGCTGCCGCTGAGACCAAGCACGGCAAGGCCGTCCAACACCACCACAAGGAGGCCGACAGGGACGAGCACAAGAGCAAGGACAAGAAGCACCACGCCGGCGAGGACGGCAAACACAAGGAGAAGGAGAAACACAAGCACCACCATGCCGACGCCGGCCAGGACAGCAAGCAAGGCAAGGAGAAAGACAAGGAGAAGGAGAAGGACAACCATGCCCATTCCGGCGAGGACGGCAAGCACAAGGAGAAGGAGAAGGAGTCCAAGGCGGAGCACGGGAAGCTGCACGGGCAGATCAAGGCTGGCGTCGCCAACGTGGTGCACAGGGCCACCGGCTCATCCGGCTCCGGCCACGGCCACCAGGCGGCGAGCGCGATCACGCTGGCGGGGGAGAACAAGGGCGCGTCCATGAAGGTGGGCGGCGGCAAGAGCAAGGACGCCTCGTGGAAGGAGCATCACGGCGGCCACCGGCTGGACGGCGGCGCCGTGGACGGCGAAAAGAAGAAGCAGGGGATGATGACGGCGCTGATCAACAGCAACGTGCAGGTGATCAACAACTCGCTGATGCTGCACAGCTCATGCAGCGGCGGCAACCCCGGCGTGCACCTCAAGCTCTCCGCCAAGTCCACCACCAAGGACAAGCAGGCTGCCGCTGCAAAGAAATGAGCGCCGTCGCCGACTCCCCGGCCGTCCGGCCACTGTTATACTATGTAGTATCATCTGAGCCGTCCAAATGTAACTACATGCAATGATGCAAATAAGAGCAACTCTAGCAAATTCGGTAAACACTCATCTCGTCGACATCGACATCCAACAGTGGGCGAGCTCAATTTTTTTTTTTTAAATGTCGGCAATGGATTGTCGAATTAATTGATCAGGGGAGAAAGTAAGACATACAAAGATATTCCAAAGGGAGCAGCATGAAAACCATGGTGCGCAAGCGTCCACCTAAATTAAAAGAAGAAGAAATAACAAAAGGAGAAGACTAGAAAAAGGTGTAGAAACACCTTCATGTCAACCCGGGTCAAAGGGGATTCCTGCGCCTGCCATATTCCAGTGATGAATTTTATCAATTACCTTGTTTAGGAAAACATTAATCTGTCGAGTGTCGAGGCTAAAGATACGACGGTTCCTCTCCCGCCATATTTTCCAGAGAACCAAATGCATCACTGTTAGAACTTTCTTCCTATTGTGTGCCTAAGCTAGCCTAAATCTCATATTCATCCAGGTTTTGAGGTCGGAGGAGTCGTTCCATGTTGCCAATTCCAGAGAAGGTAATTTTGTCATTGTAGCAATGGCATCCCAAATGAATCTGGACCACGGACAATCCACAAGAAGGTGAAAAGTGGTCAAATTTGGCATAAGACGAGCATGGAACCGGGCTGCACCGCGCGAGAGGGAGGGGTCGGGAGGCCTTCTCTCCCCCGTCGCCGCTGCCTGCAGGGCCTGCCAGGCGAGGCCCGGGTAGCGCCGGCGGCGGTGGCTTGTCTTTCCCCTTGTTTTCTGTAGTGCCTTGTACAACGTGAGACACACAAGCCGAATTTACCCCAAATTTACTTGTTAACACGTGCCATTTTCTTAAAGTAGGTAAGAAAAAACTGTAAAAAAGGAGAACGTCGCTAGCTTAGCCTCTATATAATACTCCCTTCGTCCGAAAATATTTGTCCTAGAGATGAATGTATCTAGACTTATTTTAGTTATAGATACATCCATTATATCCATTTCTAGGACAAGTATATCCGGACGAAGGGAGTATATAACTAGTGCCAAAGAAGCGGGACGCCCATGGCGTAGGCCGTTCATATACTTTGCGTAAGCCCGTTGTGGACGTTGCAATATAAGGTTTAAGTCCAATTTATTTTGTAGAATGACTTTATTTTCTTCTTTTTAGTTGAAACGAAGTACAAATATTTCTCTTGTTGATCTGTATTTTCATTTTCTTAGGTTTGCTTCCAGTTGAGAAGGTAAGTGAGAATGAGATGGAGCATGAAATTCTAGTTGAGAAGGCATGAATCATGTGACCAATATCACTGGGTAAAAATGTGCACGCTAGCCATTGTTTGATATATCTTTTTTACATCTAAGTAGAATAAAAAGCCTAAACACAGAAACTAATGGAGACAACATAGGTAGTAGAGCAACTGATCATTATCTAAATTTTTGTGTGAATAATGTGACTGATGGACTTAACTTGATGACCAAACTGTAAAATCTTCAGTCAAAACCTCTGTCACCAACCTGAAACCAAAGTTTATTAGAGAGATAACATATCTTGTAAACTGGACATAGCAACAAAGAGATGGTAGTAATTACATTCTAACGACATGCATATCATACATAGTATATCTCTGCATCAAGCACCAAGCGATGGGGCTTGTCCAAAAGAAAGAAAGCCAAGACAAATCACTAAAGCTTCGAAAATATATATTCCATGTAGAGCAGTCTTCCCGGTAACACATCCGGATATCAATTAATAAATGAAATCGGATAAAAGGGACGTAAGCCTTAGATAATATCACCTTTATTTACTGAAGAAAACCAAATAGAATGCCATCAAGAACAGTGCTTTCTGCAACACATGAAAGTATCAATTAACAAACCAAGTAAAGTGAAGCAGAAGCAAGCTGTAAGACAAGAACAAAAGGCATTACTAAATAACTTACAAATTAAAAACCTACTTACTAAATGAAAGTTAGGTGAGCTTTACAATTTGGTTGTGTAGATGACACGCAATTGGAAGTGAAATTCTTAAAAGTTTGGCTTAGAATTTTTATGTATAGAGAACATGATAGTATTTGCATAGATGTACATATTGTTGGGATTTATATATTTTCAGTTACCACTCCGGCACTCCCACATCGGCCTGGAACTCAATTAACAGTTAACAGGGACTCATATCACAAAAATATGGTTCAGGCATGGCAATGTCTTGCCTAAATAAGAATGGAATGACCCATATCACAAAAATATGTAATCAGATCACCGACAATTTCAGGGGAGAGAAGGGGACAGAGAAAGAGAGGTCGCCTGGGTACCTGTGACGAAGGCGAGGTGGGTTTTTCAGATAACTTATAGGCATCACAATGTATTGTTGGGAACGTCGCATGGGAAACAAAAATTTTCCTAAGCGCACGAAGTCCTATCATGGTGATGTCCATCTACGAGATGGGATTTCCGATCTACGTACCCTTGTAGATCGCACAGCAGAAGCGTTAGTGAACGCGGTTGATGTAGTGGAACGTCCTCACGTCCCTCGATCTGCCCCGCGAACCGTCCCACGAACCGTCCCGCGATCCGTCCCACGATCTAGTGCCGAACGGACGGCACCTCCGCGTTCAGCACACGTACAGCTCGACGATGATTTCGACCTTCTTGATCCAGCAAGAGAGACGGAGAGGTAGATGAGTTCTCCGGCAGCGTGACGACGCTCCGGAGGTTGGTGGTGATCTAATCTCAGCAGGGCTCCGCCCGAGCTCCGCAGAAACGCGATCTAGAGGTAAAACCGTGAAGGTATGTGGTCGGGCTGCCTTAAAAGTTGTCTCAAATCAGCCCTAATTGCTCCATATATATAGGAGGAGGGAGGGGAGGCTTGCCTTGAGGCTCAAGGAGCCCCAAGGGCTGCGCCACCAAGGGAGGAGGAGTCCTCCTCCAATCCTATTCCAACTAGGATTGGAAAGTGGAGTCCTTCTCTCCTTTTCCACCTTTTTTTTCTTTTCTCTTTGATTTTCTATCCTTGGCGCATAGGGCCTTCTTGGGCTGTCCCACCAGCCCATCAAGGGCTGGTGCGCCACCCCCAAGGCCTATGGGCTTCCCCGGGGTGGGTTGCCCCCCCCCCCCGGTGAACACCCGGAACCCATTCGTCATTCCCGGTAACTCCGAAAACCTTCCGGTAATCAAATGAGGTCATCCTATATATCAATCTTCGTTTCCGGACCATTCCGGAAACCCTCGTGACGTCCGTGATCTCATCCGGGATTCCGAACAACATTCTCTAACCAACCATATAACTCAAATAAGCATAAAACAACGTCGAACCTTAAGTGTGCATACCCTGCGGGTTCAAGAACTATGTAGACATGACCCGAGTGACTCCTCGGTCAATATCCAATAGCGGGACCTTGATGCCCATATTGGATCCCACATATTCTACGAAGATCTTATCGTTTGAACCTCAGTGCCAAGGATTCATATAATCTCGTATGTCATTCCCTTTGTCGTTCGGTATGTTACTTGCCCGAGATTCGATCGTCAGTATTCGCATACCTAGTTCAATCTCGTTTACCGACAAGTCTCTTTACTCGTTCCGTAATACAAGATCCCGCAACTTACACTAAGTCACATTGCTTGCAAGGCTTGTGTGTGATGTTGTATTACCGAGTGGGCGCCGAGATACCTCTCCGTCACACGGAGTGACAAATCCCAGTCTCGATCCATACTAACTCAACGAACACCTTTGGAGATACCTGTAGAGCATATTTATAGTCACCCAGTTACGTTGCGACGTTTGATACACACAAAGCATTCCTCCGGTGTCAGTGAGTTATATGATCTCATGGTCATAGGAACAAATACTTGACACGCAGAAAACAGTAGCAACAAAATGACACGATCAACATGATACGTCTATTAGTTTTGGGTCTAGTCCATCACATGATTCTCCTAATGATGTGATCCCGTTATCAAGTAACAACACTTGCCTATGGCCAGGAAACCTTGACCATCTTTGATCAACGAGCTAGTCAACTAGAGGCTTACTAGGGACAGTGTTTTGTCTATGTATCCACACAAGTATTGTGTTTCCAATCAATACAATTATAGCATGGATAATAAACAATTATCATGAACTAAGAAATACAATAATAACTAATTTATTATTGCCTCTAGGGCATATTTCCAACAGTCTCCCACTTGCACTAGAGTCAATAATCTAGTTCACATCACCATGTGATTCCAACGAATCCAACACCCATATAGTTATGGGGTCTGATCACGTTTTGCTCGTGAGAGAGGTTTTAGTCAACGGTTCTGAAACTTTCAGATCCGTGTGTTCTTTACAAATCTTTATGTCATCTTATAGATGCTGCTACTATGTGCTATTCGGAAATACTCCAAATATCTACTCTACTATACGAATCCGTTTCACTACTCATAGTTATTCGGATTAGTGACAAAGCTTGCATCGACGTAACCCTTTACGACAAACTCTTTAACCACCTCCATAATCGAGAAAAATTCCTTAGTCCATCAGTTACTAAGGATAAATTTTGACCGCTGCTAGTGATTCAATCATGGATCACTCTCTGTACCTCTCAACAGACTTTGAGTCAAGGCACTCATCAGGTGCGGTACCCTAGCATGGCATACTTCAGATTCTACGACCAAGGCATAGAAGACGACCTTCGTCTATTCTCTTTATTCTGCCGGGGTCGGGTTTTGAGTCTTACTCAAATTCACACCTCACAACGCAACCAAGAACTCCTTCTTTGTTGATCTATTTTGAACTCCTTCAAAAACTTGTCAAGGCATGCATCTTGATGAAACTTCTATTAAGCGCTTTCGATCTATCTTCATAGATCTTTGATGCTCAACGTTCAAGTAGCGCAATCCAGGTATTCCTTTGAAAACTCCTTTCAAACAACCTTGTATGCTTTACAGAAATTCTACATTACTTCTGATCCACAATATGTCAACCACATATACTTATCAGAAATTCTATAGTGCTCCCACTCACTTCTTTGGAAATACAAGTTTCTCATAAACCTTATACAAACCCAAAATCTTTGATCATCTCATCAAAGTGTATATTCCAACTCCAAGATGCTTGCACCAGTCCATTGAAGGATCGCTGGAGCTTGCATACTTGCTAGTATCTTTAGGATCGACAAAACCTCCTGGTCGTATCACAAACAATGTTTGCTCAAGGAAACCGTCGAGGAAACAATGTTTTGACATCCTATGTGCAATATTTCATAAATAATGCAGCAACTACTAACATAATTCTAACAGACTTTTAGCATCGCTACGAGTAAGAAAGTCATATCATAGTCAACTGTTTGATCTTGTCGGAAACATCTTTGCGACAAGTCGAGCTTTTCTTAATAGTGACTTATCACCATCATCGTCTGTCTTCCTTTTAAAGATCCATCTTTACTCAATAGTCCTATGACCATCAAGTAGTTCTTCCAAAGTCTACACTTTGTTTTCATACATGGATTCTCTCTCGGATTTCATGGCCTCCAGCCATTTGTCGGAATCCGGGCCCACCATTGCTTTCTCCATAACTCGTAGGTTCACTGTTGCTCAACAACATGACCTCCAAGACAGGGTTACCGTACCACTCTGCAGTAGTACGCGACCTTGTCAACCTACGAGGTTTGTAGTAACTTGATCCGATGCTCGATGATCACCATTATCAGCTTTCACTTCAATTGGTGTAGGCGCCATAGGAACAACTTCCTGTGCCCTGCTACACACTGGTTGAAGTGATGGTTTAATAACCTCATCAAGTTCTACCACCGTCCCACTCAATTCTTTCGAGAGAAACCTTTCCTCGAGAAAGGATCCGTTTCTAGAAACAAACACTTTGCTTTCGGATCTAAGATAGGAGATGTACCCAACTGTTTTGGATATCCTATGAAGATGCATTTATCCGCTTTGGGTTCGAGCTTATCAGACTGAAACTTTTTCACATAAGTGTCGAAGCCCCAAACTTTCAAGAAATGACAGTTTAGATTTCTCTAAACCTCAGTCTATACTGTGTCATCTCAACGGAAATACGCGGTGCCCTATTTTAAAGTGAATGCGGTTGTCTCTAATGCATAGCCCATAAACGATAGTGGTAATTCGATAAGAGATATCATAGTATGAACCATACGAAATAGTGTGTGGCTATGACGTTCAGACACATCATCACACTATGATGTTCTAGGTGGCATGAACCGCGAAACAATTTCCACAATGTCTTAACTGCGTACCAAAACTCGTAACTCAGATATTCATTTATATGATCATATCGTAGACAGTTTATCCTCTTGTTACGACGAACTTCACTCTGAAACAGAATTGAACTTTTCAATATTTTAGACTTTGTGATTCATTAAGTAAATACTCCTGTATCTACTCAAATCGTCAGTGAAGTAGGAACATAATGATATCCACTGCGTGCCTCAGCACCCATTGGACTGCATACATCAAAATGTATCACTTCCAACAAGTTACTATCTTATTTCATCTCAATGAAAACAAGGCCTTCCTCATGTGGTATGATTTGCATGTCACTAGTGATTCGAAATCAGGTGAGTACAAAGATCCATCAGCATGGAGCCTCTTCATGCAATTTATACCAACATGACTCAAGCGGCAGTGCCACAAGTAAGTGGTACTATCATCATTAACTCGTATCTTTTGGCACCAATATCATGAACATGTGTAACACTACGATCGAGATTCAATAAACCATTGAAGGTGATTATTCAAGAAAATAGAGTAACCATTATTCTCTTTAAATGAATAATCGTATTGCAATAAACACGATCCAATCATGTTCATGCTTAACGCAAGCACCAAATAACAACTATTTAGCTTTAACACCAATCCCGATGGTAGAGGGAGCGTGCGATGTTTGATCATATCAACCTTGGAAACACTTCCAACACGTATCGTCACCTCGCCTTTAGCTAGTCTCCATTTATGCCGTAGCTTTCATTTCGTGTTACTAATCACTTAGCAACCGAACCGGTATCCAATACCCTCGTGCTACTAGGAGTACTAGTAAAGTACACATCAACATCATGTATATCAAATATACTTCTCTCGACTTTTGCCAGCCTTCTTATCTACCAAGTATCTAGAGTTGCTCCGCCTCAGTGACTGTTCCCCTCATTACAGAAGCACTTAGTCTCGGGTTTGGGTTTAATCTTGGGTCTCTTCATTAGTGCAGCAATTGTTTTTCCGTTTCACGAAGTATTCCTTCTAGCCCTTGCCTTTCTTGAAACTTAGTGGTTTTACTAACCATCAACTATTGATGCTCCTTCTTGATTTCTACTTTCGCAGTGTCAAACATCGCGAATTGCTCAAGGATCACAGTATCTATCCTTGATATGTTATAGTTCATCACGAAGCTCTCATAGCTTGGTGGCAGTGACTTTGGAGAACCATCACTATCTCATTTGGAAGATTAACTCCCACTTGATTCAAGCGATTGTCGTACTCGGATAATCTGAGCACACGCTCAACGATTGAGCTTTTCTCCCTTACTTTGTGGACAAAGAATCTTGTCAGAGGTCTCGTACCTCTTAACAAGGGCAAAACCATGAAATCACAATTTCATCTCTTTAGAACATCTCTTATGTTCCGTGATGTTTCAAAACATCTTCGGCGCCTTGCTTCTAAGCCATTAAGTATTTTGTACTGAACTATCGTGTAGTCATCAGAAACGTGTATGTCGGATGTTCAAAGCATCCACAGACGACGCTCGAGGTGCAGCACACCGAGTGGTGCATTAAGGACATAAGCCTTCTGCGCAGCAACGAGGACAATCCTCTGCAAAGTTTGCTACTATCAACTTTCAACTAAATTTTCTCTAGGAACATATAAAAATAGTAGAGCTATAGCGCAAGCTACATCGTAATTCGCAAAGACCATTGGACTATGTTCATGACAATTAGTTCAATTAATCATATTACTTAAGAACTCCCACTCAAAAAGTACATCTCTCTAGTCATTTGAGTGGTACATGATCCAAATCCACTATCTCAAGTCCGATCATCACGTGAGTCGAGAATAGTTTCAGTGGTAAGCATCTCTATGCTAATCATATCAACTATACGATTCATGCTCGACCTTTCGGTCTCATGTGTTCCGAGGCCATGTCTGCACATGCTAGGCTCGTAAAGCTTAACCCGAGTGTTCCGCGTGTGCAACTGTTTTGCACCCGTTGTATGTGAACGTTGAGTCTATCACACCCGATCATCACGTGGTGTCTCAAAACGAAGAACTATCGCAATGGTGCACAGTCGGGGAGAACATAATTTCGTCTTGAAATTTTAGTGAGAGATCACCTCATAATGCTACCGTCGTTCTAAGCAAGATAAGGTGCATAAAGGATTAACATCACATGCAATTCATAAGTGACATGATATGGCCATCATCATGTGCTTCTTGATCTCCATCACCAAAGCACCGACACGATCTTCTTGTCACCGGCATCACACCATGATCTCCATCATCATGATCTCCATCAACGTGTCGCCATCGGGGTTGTCGTGCTACTCATGCTATTACTACTAAAGCTACGTCCTAGCAATATAGTAAACGCATCTGCAAGCATAAATGTTAGTTTAAAGACAACCCTATGGCTCCTGCCGGTTGCCGTACCATCGACATGCAAGTCGATATTAACTATTACAACATGATCATCCCATACATCCAATATATCACATCACATCGTTGGCCATATCACATCACAAGCATACCCTGCAAAAACAAGTTAGACGTCCTCTAATTGTTGTTGCATGTTTTACGTGGTGACCATGGGTATCTAGTAGGATCGCATCTTACTTACGCAAACACCACAACGGAGATGTATGAATTGCTATTTAACCTCATCCAAGGACCTCCTCGGTCAAACCGACACCCGCCAGTCATCTTTGAGCAACGGAGTTACTCGTAGCGATGAAACCAGTCTCTCGTAAGCGTACGAGTAATGTCGGTCCGAGCCGCTTCGATCCAACAATGCCGCGGAAATAAGAAAAGACTAAGGAGGGCAGCAAAATGCACATCACCGCCCACAAAAACTTTTGTGTTCTACTCGAGAAGACATCTACGCATGAACCTAGCTCATGATGCCACTGTTGGGAACGTCACATGGGAAACAAAAATGTTCCTACGCGCACGAAGTCCTATCATGGTGATGTCCATCTACGAGAGGGGATTTCCGATCTACGTACCCTTGTAGATCGCACAGCAGAAGCGTTAGTGAACGCGGTTGATGTAGTGGAACTTCCTCACGTCCCTCGATCCGCCCCGCGAACCGTCCCACGAACCGTCCCGCGATCCGTCCCACGATCTAGTGCCGAACGGACGGCACCTCCGCGTTCAGCACACGTACAGCTCGACAATGATCTCGGCCTTCTTGATCCAGCAAGAGAGATGGAGAGGTAGATGAGTTCTCCGGCAGCATGACGACGTTCCGGAGGTTGGTGGTGATCTAATCTCAGCAGGGCTCCGCCCGAGCTCCGCAGAAACGTGATCTAGAGGTAAAACCGTGGAGGTATGTGGTCGGGCTGCCTTAAATGTTGTCTCAAATCAGCCCTAATTGCTCCATATATATAGGAGGAGGGAGGGGAGGCTTGCCTTGAGGCTCAAGGATCCCCAAGGGCTGCGCCACCAAGGGAGGAGGAGTCCTCCTCCAATCCTAGTCCAACTAGGATTGGAAAGTGGAGTCCTTCTCTCCTTTCCCACCTCTTTTTTTTTTCTTTTCTCTTTGATTTTCTATCCTTGGCGCATAGGGCCTTCTTGGGCTGTCCAACTAGCCCACAAAGGGCTGGTGCACCACCCCCAAGGCCTATGGGTCTCCCCGGGGTGGGTTGGCCCCCCAATGAACACCCGGAACCCATTCGTCATTCCCGGTACATTCCCGGTAACTCCGAAAACCTTCCGGTAATCAAATGAGGTCATCCTATATATCAATCTTTGTTTCCGGACCATTCCGGAAACCCTCGTGACGTCCGTGATCTCATCCGGGATTCCGAACAACATTCGCTAACCAACCATATAACTCAAATACACATAAAACAACGTCGAATCTTAAGCCTGCGGGTTCGAGAACTATGTAGACATGACCCGAGTGACTCCTCGGTCAATATCCAATAGCGGGACCCATACTGGATCCCACATATTCTACGAAGATCTTATCGTTTGAACCTCAGTGCCAAGGATTCATATAATCCCGTATGTCATTCCCTTTGTCCTTCGGTATGTTACTTGCCCGAGATTCGATCGTCAGTATTCGCATTCCTATTTCAATCTCGTTTACCGGAAAGTTTCTTTACTCGTTCCGTAATACAAGATCCCGCAACTTACACTAAGTCACATTGCTTGCAAGGCTTGTGTGTGATGTTGTATTACCGAGTGGGCGCCGAGATACCTCTCCGTCACACGGAGTGACAAATCCCAGTCTCGATCCATACTAACTCAACGAACACCTTCGGAGATACCTGTAGAGCATCTTTATAGTCACCCAGTTACATTGCGACGTTTGATACACACAAAGCATTCCTCCGGTGTCAGTGAGTTATATGATCTCATGGTCATAGGAACAAATACTTGACACGCAGAAAATAGTAGCAACAAAATGACACGATCAACATGCTACGCCTATTAGTTTTGGGTCTACTCCATCACATGATTCTCCTAATGATGTGATCCCGTTATCAAGTAACAACACTTGCCTATGGCCAGGAAACCTTGACCATCTTTGATCAACGAGCTAGTCAACTAGAGGCTTACTAGGGACAGTGTTTTGTCTATGTATCCACACAAGTATTGTGTTTCCAATCAATACAATTATAGCATGGATAATAAACGATTATCATGAACTAAGAAATATAATAATAACTAATTTATTACTGCCTCTAGGGCATATTTCCAACATGTATATGTTGGCACATTCCTTGCATATCCTTTTTCCTTCATTTTCAACAAACTGATATGGAAAACCTTCGCCATGGAATTGGTCTCACAAACATGGAAGTGCATCTCAAATATGAACATTAGATAGGAGCAATAATTGGTGGTAAAAATATGGCATGATGTTCATTACCTTAATTATTTCTGGAAATCCGAACAATTCAGGAGCAATACTGAACATTGTCATGTTCACAACCTCACAACCTTAGTGAGCTCTGCATTAGTTGCCCCTTCCTTGCGGCACTTTGTTCTTCCGGTTATTTCTAACTCAAAATGGCACCCGAGGCATGCTTATAATAAAATTGAAGGAACCGTGTAATTTAGTTAGACGTAATTCATTTATTTGTTTGATCAAATGAAGATAAAATCAAACTAATTAGCCAGGTTGAGAATCAATATAGTTTTCAGAATATATTTTCACTAATTTATTTCGAATAGACCTTAGTGGCGGCTTGCTTTCAATGTTATTTCCGTAAATTCTTACATATAACAGAACTATAAAAGCAGATCACACAAAACACACTTTTATGCATGATTGGCTGCTTCTAGTTAAATCAGGAAAGCATAGATATATAAAACACATGAGCTATATTTGGTGTCCCTTTTCTTGCTTCTTCATGAGAACCTGAACCAAGCAAAAATAACATACATGGGCAATGGAGTGTTAAGTAACTTTGTGTTAAAAGCGTAATGTGAAATCAAGCTACACAAGGACTAAGTGATTTAGGAAACATATCAATTTGTATTGAACAAAACTGGATCATAGAAACATGGTTGCCAATTAATATAGAGGTAGAAGGAGCATTGATTCTGGAAATTCCTAAAACGATGAAGAGGCCCTCTCACCATGTAAAACAATTGTATGTGCGAGTCTCATGGTCGTACCTTTCTACGACAAGGACGGCCGCGGCCGCCGCCATCCGAGGAACGCCGCAAACGGCCGTAGGCGTGAGAGAGACGGTCCGCGGGCATGGAAATCCGACACCAAGCAATCGAGTCGTGCTCGAATAGAGGACGGCCCAGCTAAGTGCTGTCCCGTGGAAAGCGCCCCACACACTGGTTGTTCTCCGCCTCGCCGCACAACGGCTTGCTGCGACCTTCTAGAACGGAAAGATAGCGAGGTGGGTGGCGGTGGAAGCGCGGACAGGGAGATGCATCGGCGATGGCCCGTGACGAACCGCAGCGGTAGGGATGGATTGACATAGACGAACAGTCAGGTCCCCTTGTGATTCTCTCTTGTTATTTGTTCCAGAAGGGATAAAGACAGCAAATATCGGGAGTGAGTACTGTACCGAGCTAGAAATATTTATGTGGTCTTAAGCGGTAAATTTCACAGGATGGTAAAAAAAGTCAAATAAACAAGAAAAAGCAAAGGCTTGCCCCTTTAATATAGTAACTTATATATATATATACATACATACATATATATATATATATATACATATATATATATATATATATATATATATATATATATATATATATATATATATATATATATATATATATATATATATATATATATAGGGTTTTGAACCTAAACCCTAAACCCTATTATTTAAACGCATCCTAATATGACAAGTTATTTTTTAGGGTTTAGGGTCATGTACGCCAATTTTTTGTAAGTGCAGCCTGTGATAAAAATAACACATATTATAAAAAATATCAGTCCTTTGTCATATTAGTAAGTACTTACTTGTCTGATAAAAAATAATTGAATCGCCAAATTTTTGGAAATTGCGTGTAAATATGACATCTCGACATAATTAAAATGGCAAACACAAATAATTTTTTTAGGCGATTACGTGCAAAAATATGACTACTCAACAAATTTAAAACCGATGACCACAAGAAATCTTTTTTGGTCACCGTTTGTAAATATGACAACTCGGCATAGTTAAACTAACAAACACACAAAATAGTTTTCTGGTAAAATTGTATCTAAACATGACAAGTTGGCATATTTAAATTGACAAACACAACCCATAACATGCTTTTTATATCATGTATAATGAAAACTGCTATAAGTCTTTATACGAAACAAAATTTAAAAGTGCCAATCAAGTTATTTTTCTCAGGCAAGTAAGTGGTTAATAATATGGCAAGTGGGTCAAAAAATGTGGCAAGTATGAATGAAAAAATAGTTGACGGAACATATCGACATAGGATCTAGTTTCAAAGTTCTTGTCACGACAAAGCCAACGATGAAAAGAGAACATTAATCGAATTAATGGTTTTGAAGATAAAACCTTTTGAATTTCAAATATTAATGAAAATCTTTGTTGACTTCATCCCATGCATGCATAAGAGAGAGAGAAGACTAGCCGCATTATGACAATACTTAGCTTAGTTTTTAAGTGATGATAATACTTAACTTAGTAGTACTAATGGATCATGTCTTTTTTATTTTGCTTTGCCAACATTGTGCATGTGTACAGTTTTAAGCTTAGTACAACTAAGTACTAGCTTTAGTATAAAGTTGAGACAGTTATTTCAGGACAGAGGGAGTATCATTCAATGGGCGTAGAACATGATCCTATCTAGAACAACTCCTAGATGTATAGAAATAGCAAACATTTCTGCACCTATCCACTTAGTGCGCTGCAAAGACATGCCCGAGATGAAATCCATGCCCTGAAAATACCTGGTATACGATTCTGTGTTAGGAAATTAAGATTTGGTTAACACCTTGGTCAAACAGAAAGTGAACAGAGTATCACTGAAGATGTGTTTGAAATTGTTTCCTCTTTCGCATAAACCTGTTAAATTTGACAAATTGTACTGGGGTAGTAAGCAACAAGGTAGAACGGCTATCAATGTACCCTTTCCATTTAAAGGCCTTTACTGAATCCCAATTAGTTATGATAATACCATTAACTATTTTTTTCAGTTCAGAATTCACCACTGCACATACACTTATGGGAATTAATCCAATAGCAGCCATAAACCATCTGCGCTTTCACTGATAACAACCTATTTTCATCTAAAACTAGATCATGAAAGGCGCGCGTTGCTGCGTCCGTCTATTATGAATTTAGGATGAAATTATTATTGATATATTTGTATAATAGTAATTATTTTCTTGTGGTTTGCGTTTTTTGTTGCATTTTTTATTTTTTTTATTTTTGAAAAATTTGTGGTGTTATGGGCCACATAATATTAAATTTCTTATGTGTGTGTAATATTTAAATTAGGCTGATAGGGGCCTGTATAGGTATTAATACTTTTGCAGCAGCAGTATTTGTGTATTGATGTGTATGTTGAACGTTTTTAGTGAGGGTTTAATTATGTATATTTATGTAGGATCGTAATCGCTTAAGATATATTTTTATTACATTAATTATTTTCTTGTGTTTGCGATCTTTATTTTGATGCAATGTTTTTGTTTTATTTTTTGTAAAATTTGGGGTGTTATGGGCCACATAATAGTAATTTTGTAATTTGTGTCTAATATTGTAATTGGGCTGATATGGGTTTGTTTAGCTATTAATACTTTTGCGTCAGCATATTTTGTGTATTGATGTGTACGTTGAACGTTTTTAGTGAGGCATTAATTTGGTATTTATCTAGGATAGGAATGAGTGTAGGTTTTGCATTAGCATTTGTAAATTTGTTGACCTTTGTATTTATGAACAATAGTTATAAGTAGAGGGACGTTAGTAGCTTACTTGCTCTATATATATATACCATCCTTTGTATTTGTTTCGATGTTGGTCTATGCAGTTGTTAGTTTGTGAGCTGGACTTAGTTCTTTTTCAATTGTGTTGGTTATTGGTACGATTATATTTCTTAAACTTTGTTGTCTTTAATTATTTATTTTTTTGAATAATGAGTAATAGTTGTATGTTAAATTTGTTGAAATTTATTGTGTATTGTAGGTTTGTTGTTCGAATAAAGTTAGCGTGAATGGATGGTGTTGAAACATGTTATATAAATTTATTTGTTTAATTATGTATGTTTTATTTGTGTAGTTTCATATATTTTGTAGATAACGTATGGAAAATATGATTTTTTTATGATGTAGATAATCGTTTTGTAATTCGCATTTCACGAAAGGTTTTGTTGGACGAAGTTATTAAAAAGCTTGGTGGTAGAAAAGCAGAGTATAGTATTTTGTTGCGTGGAAGAATGTTTGAATGCAATGTAAGGACTCTTATCAGGACAAATGAAGAAAATACATCGTAAATTAGAGCAAGCTATTGGCCAGTTAGCAAACAATATAGATGATGCAGAGGAGTCAGCAGCAGTTGCTTTGATTGATGTGTTGAAGGTGACATATAAATTTGAAATTGATGATTTTAACTTTCGCGAAAAGGTGAAGAATGAGTTATTCAAATATAATTTAGAGAAAGAATTGGTTGTGGTTAAGAATTTAGAACAGAGACAAGCTGAGGGTATGAAATTGTTGAAGAAAGGCTGGGGTATGGTTATTGATGATATGGAATTTGTTCACGAAGTTGTTAAAGATATGTGTGGAAGTGCATTTGCTGTGTTATCTGAAGTGAATCGTTCTGTTTGCAAAACTGAATTCATTTCTTCAGCGTCTTATTTGGATGATTGGTTGGAGGGGAAATATGTGAGAGTAGGTCTTATTTTGTGGATATGAACAATGACGCCGAGTAACGGTTTTAAAGTCATTTGTTTAGTGAAGTTAATATAAGTGTTTTGTAATATTGTAATAATTTTATTATTATTGATTATGTTGGAATAAAGTGTAATGTTGGTTTATTATTTGTGCAATTAATTTTTTTGTAGTAAGTGAATTTATTAAGATGAAACTGAAGTTATTTAATTTGTGCTCATACACCACGCATCATGCATGGCGTGTCGTGAAGACACACATGACGACTGCGCGGCTATGGAGCTAGAGATGCACGTACTGTCGGTCGCGTTGTCACCATAGTTTGCTATCATTAATAACTCGCAGCAACGCACCAGTATTTCTTCTGCCCTGATGCACGTACGTACGAATGGGACCGACGGG
Source organism: Hordeum vulgare subsp. vulgare (assembly GCF_904849725.1). Taxonomy (NCBI): domain Eukaryota; kingdom Viridiplantae; phylum Streptophyta; class Magnoliopsida; order Poales; family Poaceae; genus Hordeum; species Hordeum vulgare. The sequence goes on along the minus strand of NC_058521.1, from coordinate 547,998,965 downwards.
AGGGAGGAGGGCAACTAATTACGAACAAAAACACAGGTCAATCGCACATGTCGCAGCGAATCGATTTTGTAGGTCGACGTCGACATGACACGATCCAGCCGCGTCGCTGTCGCCTAGAAAAACGACTGGGACGCATGCATCATTGCATCCAATCGATCGGATAATGTCCGGGGTGGCCGTTTACGATGGACGTGAAACACACGCGTTGTGTAGTTGGACGGCTCCGTCGGCACCGCCGGGTGATCGGTCGGTCTAATTGATGACCGGGACGCCTGAGGAAAAGATAGTGATGTACCTCGTTTTTCTTTTATTTATCTCATTGTAGCGGCCATGCAACTTGCTCCGTCAGATCACTGGCCAGCTGATGGGCCTGTGACTGTGTGAGGGAAGGTGGTGGCGTGGAGTTCCGGTATGTGTGTCTGAGAAGTTAGCGAGCGAGCGGAGTGAGGAGACGCGTCTGGTTGTGCTGGAAACGTGGTGCACGTGTGTCACACATAATGCCGCAGGCGCGGACCATCTTTTTTGAACGATCTTGCATTATAACAAAAACATTCGGGTGAAGCGGCGTCAACCAAGGCATCAACCAAAAATCACTCAAATTAACAGACACAAACGACATGTAAACTCCTTCGAAACTCCAAGCATGGTCCTAGGAACTCAGCTTGTTCAAAACGGAAGAACTGCAAGAAGATTGCGCCATCATGACAAACAAATATACGGAACGTCCTCCGATCAAACAACGTCAGCAGAAAATGCCCGACAACATCCGCCCTGTTCGGACGGCTCGTGAATAACAGCACACGGATCAGCTTTGTACGCTGAACCACACGAACTTCCTTGCAACGAGCAAAAAGCTTTCCCATATCCCTCCACAACTTTCTCGCCAACAAGTACTAAAAAGCTACATGAACTGGTTTCTACTCTGCGTACTGTTATAATATGAAAAGAAGCAAAAGACATACACACCTTTATATAGAGATAGGATGCTAATTGCCATCAAGTACCAGTGTGGCCAGTACCGAATACCCATTATTCCATACTAATTAGTCGTTTCAAATACGGTCTTAATTACAATTATGAGCACGGCTCTGATACCATATCTGTAGCGACCCGACACAAAATGAGTCAAGCCTTTGTGCATCTGTGTCATCCCTGGATCAGTATGCTGGCACACACAATACATCAATGTATATATCAAAGTGCAATCACATATAAATAACGTAAAACTGATATATATACCTCAAAATCTCAACGGAAATAGTCAAGGGAGTGGAGTCCCAATAAACACAAATGGCAAGTTGAGTGCAGACCGTAACCCTGAATCGTACTCTTAATCGTCAAAGAAGGTATCTGCAACATAAGATGTTGTAGCCGTGTAGGTCAGCATATTGAATATGCCCGCAAGTCACAAAAGAGAGGGGTAAAAATAACATCTATACTATATGCATATATGGCACGTGGGGTTGTAAGTTTTTTTTAGCGGAAAGCAAAGTTTTCTCCTACCACAAGAGAGGGGCTAAAAGCAAAATATTACTACATTGTTGGTTGTTAATGAGAAGGTTCCACCAACCAGTTCTCATACCCAAGGTATCAATATTACCCACATCAATAAGTTAATGGTGTTGAGGATTCCTGATAGTTTCAGTTCCTTTGGCTCAAGTTGTCCATGACCGTGGACACGGCTAATCGATTAGGTTTGAGTACTCTGCAGAGTTTTGCGCACGTTCTCCACAAGATTTGATCGCCTTCGTTGAAGTCCTCGCACTTCAGGGTGTTTGAGAACCGGATGATCAAAACATGGTCTTTCGACGGGTTCCTCTGAGCCTCTGTCGTTGCCCATCCAATCCTACCGCTCTTCTACATCTCGTAGCACTGTCTGTCCAGAGTCACCACGTTGTCCAACCAAGCCAAAGCCCATAATGACTTGTGGCTGTGCAGGTAAGCCTTGGGTCTTGAAGTAGCCATCCATCTCTTTGTGCCAGGGTGAAGCTTTCCGCAAGATGTCATGGCGCTTCTCCATGCATCCCGGGTCGTCCACTAGTTTCTCCAGGGAGCCCATCTAAACCATCCTTCACCCAGAGGTATATTTCATTGTGAGGTCTTGCAAGTCTTGGAGTCATCAGGTCTTGATTATTAATTTTCTCACAACACTCATGATAAACACTCAACCAAACCCCGTCTACTAGGAGCATAGCAAAATAACGTCCCGACCAAAGTAACAAGGGTTTAGGGGTGACTATCATAACATACTACTCAATAATCAAAGTTTCCAAGTACCTACTTGCATGCAATGGGTGAAGAAGGTTGAAACTAATGCAATAAAACCATAGGTAAAATATGATCAACGTGAACTTGCCTGGTATTACTTGATGAAGATAGTCGCTCTCGTAATCTTGATAATTCTACTCGTCACACTCCGAGAAATCTATCGTAAATGAAATAGCATTCAATAAACATTCATGCCAAAAGGAAGAGCCAAAAGAACATAAGAACAAAACATGTCTTGGTGCAAAATAACAACATACCAAGATTTAATAAGAAAAGATAGGGCCTTATGGTGTTGCAAAAGAAAAGGTGAAAGGGGTCAACTCAAAAGAGTTAAAGGATGATCAACTATCGCTATATAAGCTCGACTTGCATACACTATGGGAGATGATAAAAAATATTGGGAGAACAACATGAATGTTGTTTGACAAATAGTATAAGACATAAGAATTTATTTGTAGAAAGAATTTCTTGAAATGGAGCACTACAACACAAGTTATAGCGAATTGAAGTATGAATTGAATTTGCATTCAGAAGGTCAAGAGAAGTTGAACTGAAGTACGATGGTTACGTACAAAAATATATGACATGAGTGTTTAGGGGTAAAATGAATCAATTGAAAAGGTGGTACGATTTGCAAGATAAGATCAAATGAATGTTTGAATACAAATTTGAATCGCTCAAATTTGTAAGGTTCAAAGGTCGAAACTAATGATTCTACTGGATATAGGAGATCAATATGAGAGTGTATAAAAAAGAATTACTAAATTTGAAATAGCGGATCAAAAGATACAAATACTTCAATATAACATTGAATCGGCTTAGAACGATGTGAACACTTTTGGGCACTAATAGATAAATCTGATTTGATCAAAATTATAAGTTGAAAAGTTATAACTAATGATACAAACGGGAAGATTACTTTGATACGAATCCGACGCAATTGGGTTCATCTAAAACGGAGCTACGGATAAAAAGATATGATCAAAAGAAGTTTGAATATGAGTGTGAACAAATTTTGAAATTTGAAAATTTCAAAAAGCTGATATGATAGGTTCATCGGATATGTGGGATCAAGACGAAACTCTAGGCGTTGGTTTCATCTAATTCGGATAAACGAGTAAAAAGTTATGGCTATTTAAAAAATCAGGGCCAAGCTGTTTTACGGAAGAAAAGTGATATGTCTAAAAGAATTCTAGGACTAATGTGTAAATACAGAGGCTAATTGCATAAATCTAATTACTCTATCGGATACTAGTGTAGGAATACTAGTCTAGAAATTATAAACTACGGGAGTATAAAAGAAAAAAATACGAAGAGAAATACCTTTAGAATGCAGAGTAAGAATTAATTTCAATGAGGAGACGACTTCGAGAAATCCCGCCGAAGAGAAGAAAACATTTTTATTTAATAAACCTAGTCAAACCAAAAGATTGATTTAACCCGAAATAGATGACTTTTGGATGCTCCTATGGGTCTATATTTATAGGTGGAAAGAAGGTCTAAAAATTATTAGGTAGGCAATGTGGGACTAAACATTGACGAAAAGAGGAGAAAATGAGGGACCAAATGCCCATGGGCCAAGTAAATTTCGGCCAGTCCACACGCAAGTCCGGCCAGCCCCTTTTTTTTTCCTCAGATGAACAGTGTTTCCTCGTAATAGTGCTTTTTTTATATTTTAAAAGTAAACAGCGAAAACAAATATAAACGAAATTAAGAGAGTAATTTTATATAGGCATATTATATATCAAAATTTTCAGAATAAAATTTCCTACAACATGGACATTTTACTTTTCACAAAATAAAAACTTTATAAAAATATATATTTTTTAAATTCAATAAAATTCAAATTTTTGTCTTTAAAATTTTTGGCACTAGTTTTTTCTGACTTCTATTTTTTGGGCTGTCATGTTACCTCCTCTCTTTCTTGCTTGGCAAGTATATTGTCAGGAAATTTTTTTTGGTTGAAATCTTGTGCCAAAAAATAAAAATACAAATACAAATCAAAAACCAAAGGAAAATTCAAATGCCACATTCATTCAAATTCTTTATAGTTGAAGAAGTCATGTTATCTTCTCTGACTGATTTTAAATCGATGAATTTGAATTCAAAAGAAAAATGGGAAAGTTATTTTATTCCCTCTCATTCAAAAGTTTTAAAAAGTTTTAAATTTCACTCAAGTTTCAATCACTCAAACAAACAAACTATCAATCTAGTAAATATTATAATATACCAAAATTTGGGATGTTACATACCTACCACACTTAAAATGAATCTCGTCCTCGAGATTCGAAGAGGCTAGAAAGAAAAGGTTAGGGTTTTGGAGGTCTTCAAACAAATCCTATCTCCTGCAAAGTGGGATGCTACCACACTTGAAATGAGAGTTACTGGTCCCTCAAAATTTTAACAATCCTCTGGGGTCTTGGAATCTACCTCTTCACATCCATATCTGTAGCGACCTGACTCAAAACGAGTCAATCCTCTGTGTATCTGTGCCATCCCTGGATCAGTATGCTGGCACACACAGTACATCAATGTATATATATATCAAAGTGCAATCACATGTAATAACGTAAAATTGATATATACCTTAAAATATCAGCGGAAACAGTCAAGGGAGGGGAGTCCCAATAAACACCAACGGCAAGTTGAGTGCAGACTGTAACCCTGAATCGTACTCTTACTCATCGAAGAAAGTATCTGCAACATAAGACGTTGCAGCCATGTAGGTCAGCATATTGAATATGCCGGCAAGTCACAAAAGAGAGGGGTAAAAATAACATCTATACTATATGCATATATGGCAGGTGGGGCTGTAAGTTTTTAGCGGAAAGCAAAGTTTTCTCCTACAACAAGAGAGGGGCTAAAAGCAAAATATTACTACGTAGTTGGTTGTTAATGAGATGGTTCCACGAACCAGTTCTCATACCCAAGTTATCAATATTACCCACATCAAATATATATAACAGTGTTGAGAATTCCTGATAGTTTCAGTTCCTTTGGCTCAAGTTGTCCATGACCGTGGACACGGCTAATCGATTAGGTTTGGGTACTCTGCAGAGTTTTGCACATGTTTCCCACAAGATTTGATCGCCTTCGAGTATGTCCTCGCACTTCAGGGTGTTTGAAGACCGGATGATCAAAACATGGTCTTTCAACGGGTCCCGCTGATCCCCTGTCGGTGCCCATCCAATCCTACCGTTCTTCTACATCTGCTAGCACCGCCTGTCTAGAGTCGCCGCGTTGTCCAACCAAGCCAGAGCCCATAATGACTTGTGGCTGTGCATGTAAGCCTTGGGTCTTGAAAATACCCGTCCATCTCTTTGAGCCTGGGTGAAGCTTTCCGCAAGTTGTCATGGCGCTTCCCCATGCATCCGGGGTCGTCCACTGTTTTCTCCAGGGAGCCCATCTAAAAAGTCCTTCACCCAGAGGTATATTTTGTTCTGAGGTCTTGCAAGTCTTGAAGTCTTCAGGTCTTGATTATTAAGTTCTCACAACACTCATGGTAAACACTCAACCATAACCCCGTCTACTAGGAGCATAGCATAACAACGCCCCGACCAGAGTAACAAGGGGGTGGGTGCCTACCACATGATACTACATCAAGATCTAAAATTTCCAAGTACCTACTTTGCATGCAATTGGTTGAAGAAAGGTAGAACTACAATGCATATAAAACATAGGTAATAATATGATCAACGTGACTTGCGTGGTGAGGTTGATGAAGAAGATTTATCGTTCTCGAGAAATAACTTGATAGAACTATTCATCACTCTCTGATGTAATCTATATAAGAAAACATAGTATTCACATAAGCACTCACACTAGCAATCAAATACAAAACAACAATAAAAGTTGATGCAATCAAAATCAATAAGAGAGAGCGAATAAGAATCCAAAGGAAAGTTCAAAGAAAACTAGGGAGTCTTCTACTACGTCAAACACTAAATAGTTTTTGTTCTAACTGAAAAATAAAACACTAAAATAGTAAAATAATAGATAATAAAATATAAATTTAACTAATATAAAATAAAGTATTTTTCATAAAACTATTTGAAAGTATTTTCAAATGGGAGTAAACTAGTAGGGAAATCAATTGCAAGTTATTAGAGAACTAGAATTGATTTCATGATAACAAATACAAATAAAATTTTGTTTGTGTTTAAAACCTACTGTTATCTAACACAAAACAAAATATAAACTTTCTCAAATATAAAATAAAATAATTTAAAAACAAATATAGAAAAAGAAATAGCTATAATCCTAAAAGAACTAAAACAGAATCTGTTTTGGTGATAACGCAAAGTAAAAATATTTAAAAAAATTGAAACTTAAACTACTGAAAGATATGATCAATACGAAACAGTAGCAAAAAGAATTAATTTAAAAACTATTTTAAACTCCTGGTATAAGCAAAACAATAGTTAAACCAAATCTTTTCTAACTCAAATTTTATAAGTTCAAACATAGTCAAATTATATATTTTCGGAAACTACAAGAAATTTGTGATCTAATGCAAAAAGAATCAACTAATTCGGAGTTATAGACTAATAAATATGAATTTAATAAGTTTGCTCTTTTTTTGGAAAAAAATTTGTGACGGGATTTTTTTGAAGCTCGCCGTGGTTGGAAGGTTGGCCGTGGGTGGGAGGTTAGCCGGCGAGGTGGGGCTTGCTCTGGCGAGGGGAGGGGCACACCAGCGAGGGGAGGGGGAACGGCGGAGGGGGTCCTGGAGGCGAGGAATGGGGCGTCAGGGGCTCCTCGGCGTCCTTCTGTTCGGCTCCTCGCAGGAACAACAATGGTGGGGGCGCCATGGCTACGGGCAGGGAGAGGGCGAGCTGATGGAGAAAATGGAACGAGGAGAGGAGGGGCAATCTTATAGGGGTGGTGGGAGTTGCGGGAAGGGAAGGAATCCCGCGAATCTAGGAGAGGAAGCTTCGTGGGAAGCTTTTGTCATGGCCACAGAAGGAAGGTCGTGATGAGGAAGAAGAAGGTATGGATTGGGCGAGATTCGTTTCCTAACGTGGCCCAGGTACTTTCCTAACAAAAGTGATTTCTTTCCTTTTTATTATAATAGGAAAGTAGAACATAAAAAGGAAAATAAATATAACTCCAAATATAGAAGTATTATATATCAAAATTCTCAGAAAAATATTTCTCATCACGTGGGCATTTTATTTTTCAGAAAATAAAAACTTTATAAAAACTTATTTTTCTAAAAAAATCCAATAAAACCCAAATTTTGTCTTTAAATTTTTTGGCACTCTTTTCTACTGACCTTTTTTTGGGTGTCATCTTACCTCCTCTCTTTCTTGCTTGGCAAGTATATTGTCACGAAAATTTTGTGGTTGAAATCTTGTGCCAAAATAATTCGAATCAAATATCGAAAGAAATTCAAATGCCACCTTGATTCAAATTCTTTATAGTTGAAGATGTCATGCTATACTCTCTCACTGTTTTTATATCTATGAATTTGAATTCACAGGAAAAAGGGGAACGTCATTTTATTCCCTCTCATTCAAAGTTTTTTTTAAAAGTTTCAAATTTCCCTCAAGTTCAATCACTCAAACAAAAAAACAATCACTCTAATAATTATATTAACATTCCAAAATTTGGGATGTTACAAACCTACCACACTTAAAATGAATCTCGTCCTCGAGATTCGAAGAGGCTAGAAAGAAAAGGTTAGGGTTTGGGGGTCTTCTAACAAATCCAATCTCCTGCAAAGTGGGATGCTACCACACTTAAAATAAGAATTACTGGTCTCTCAAAATTTTAGCAATCCAGTGGGGTCTTGGCAGCTGGCTCCTCACATTCTTCATGGTAACTACTTTGGTGAAGCTCTTCCATTATATTCATAACGTCTCCATGAAAATCGAGGGTTCTTCTGTTGATATAAGCTTCTTCCGTCACTGAGTCTCCTTAACTGACAGTCTCGTGATCAATTCTAAATAACATATCGATGATTCTCATGGTGGTCTACCATTTGTGGTTATCTTGCACAGAGAGGGGTCTTGGTTTCATCCTCACCGTAAGGTTTCCTTCGCGTGACAACAAGTGCCATGTACATGGGTCTTCATCATACCATTCTAAGGATTAAACAAAAGATTCAAAGAACGTCATCTCTCACTACGGGTAAGTCTCTCAGATTTACCATTCCGAACAACAAGAGAATGATAAGAGTAAATCGTCATGGTGGCAAAGCCATGTCGCACTGAAATCATTACCTTGTATAAGGCTTAGTGAATCTCGTATTCTAACGCTTGGGCATCCTCACAACCATTGCAGAATTTCTCTTGTCCACGAACGAAGTTCGGATAATCCATTGGTTCTGCAAGCTGAACAAAACATCTATCATATCTTCACAACTCTCGAGTTTTCGTATGCTCCTAAGAAAGCGTTTGCGGATCCATCATAGTTTCTTCCAAGTTTCTTTCTTCATAAAGGTAGTGCTGGATCCGTATTAGTCCCGGGGTCTATGGGTTGCAGGCCCACTTTAACTCATACTTGGAATTACTCCGCCTTTAAATCCTATGGTGTTTCATTCCATCATACTCTTGGGGTAACCATCATATAATAAAAATCCTCAGACTTATTTTTGGTTCACACTCCACTCTGTGGGATACTTTTCTTTTCCCATGGGTGTGTTTACCATCAAAAGGTATTGGTTCATCCATCAATCATATTCATTTCATATTCAATCCTTTATTACATCCTTAATTTCTTCTCAAAACTCCAATTCAAAAATAACTTTATTACAAATGCTGTCATCCACATTGTTCGGTATGGTCAAGCATTCCTGCCAACTTTATTCATTTGTCTCCCTTGGAGATACTTTTAGTCCCACTGGAACCTTCCGAGGTGCTCCTTGAAATCATCCATCTTTTGCTTTATCATGGTGGCCATGAGCTTCATCTCCATCATCTCCGCATGCACTTCACTCAGGTATTCCTGGGTATGACGAAGTCTTGCTTCAAGTATTTCTCCAATCTGACGTATGGCTTCCATGGCAGCTTCACGAGCAACATCAAAGAACGTTGCTCGTGGTACACGTGAAATGAAAAAGTATTGCCCCATAGTCTTTGGACAAACTCCTTTCACATGGTGGAGGTGTACTTCCACATACCATAGTTCCACTCCACTTTCCATGAATGGGTAGCCATTGTAGACTGCATCTCCTTCAAGATGAATGTGCTTCATCATGTCCTTCAGGTTTTTTGGGTAATCATGATCACTAGTCAGGGCCATGATCGTCTCTGGGCCCTTAAGAAAGGACTCGTAGAGGGTTGTCATGTGCAGGTGTCAGAAAAATGGGTACTCAGAGGAATGTATGTGTCTCCTTGGTATGCATGGTTCATTCCTACTCAATGGATCCTGTGGGTTTACCGATTACTACCACACTTAAAATGAAATATACTCATGCCTGCATAGACCATATCTTCTCATGTCCTCATAATTGTTCAGAGATCTTTGTTCATAGAGCAACAACGCATACAGTTTCAACATAGGAAATCATGAAACAATAAATTTATTGATTCATGAAGTTATTACAATCTCTGAGTCTTCTATTACAAAATTCAACTCCATAATCTCATGAAAACAAGAGTGCTTCATGTCACACTTATTGTCATTGTCAAGACTTAACTACTCCATATTAGCTTTCTTCCCATGTGAACAATTACTAGCATAATGTCATGCTTCCTTGCAACGAAAAGAAACGACTTTCGACCTATCTCGAGGCTTGTTGGTGTTTGTTCTTTGCTCCTCGGGTTTCCCGCTTCCTTGTTGGGCACATATTGGCATAGTGACCTAACGTCTTGCATTTAAAACATGACTCAGATCCTTATCTGCAGAGATTTGGCTTTTCCGAGTGTACTTTCTCTTCTTTCCGGAATTCTTTGTTCTGGTCAGTTCTTCCATTTCGTGAGGATCAAACTCTACTTTTTCTGTCGGGAAGTTTCCCATATACTTATGGCTTTCCTTCGTGCAATCCTGTGAATAATGTCCTTCTTCTCCACATGAGTAGCATGCATTGGCGAAAAATGTGGTTAGACCTTGTCCATCAGGGTCTTCTATATTTTCTTTCATCACAGGTTCTTCTGGAATCTTATTCTTGAGCGTTTCCTTCATTATTGCTTTCTGCTGCTTGACAACTTGTTGCACCTTGGGGTAAATGTGACACTGGGCTGGGTAGTGGGTGGTTCCTTCACACAAGAAACAAGTCACCTTACTGGTTGGGCATTCCTCTGATGAGTGATTTTCTTCACAATGAGGGCATCCATCATTGTGTTCTTCCTGGGTGTGTCCTATTTCTCCATAGATCTTGCATGCACACGGCTTCTTCATCGGATTATCATAGCTCTTCTGAATGAGACGGGATCTTAACAGAGTCTTCTTGAATTTGTCCCAAGTTTCTGCTCCACTAAATCCTTGTATGGCATGGTGCATTTTCCACCAAATAGCAGCACCTTGGGTAAAGTACTGAAGAGCGTGTGCCACTTCATATTTCCTTGACATCAAATTGCTCCCGAAGTGGTTCTCCATGTTCTGAATCCATATATCAGCCTCCAGCTAGGTCATTGGTCCCGAGACTACAAGTCCAGCTTCATACGCCATCTACTGGGTCCAAGGTTTTTGGGATGAGATGGGTAAGAGAGAGCGGGTAGAGGGATATACACACAATACAAACAATTTTTTTTTGAGAATAGGTTTTATTTGTGGCTGTCGGAAAACACACCAATGACGGCTCACAATCATCGTATCTAACGTGGGTATATAACATGGATTTGGACTTCTAATGGTCATATAAATATTCGAACGCTTCAGGGTTTTTGAATTCTTCGATTCTTGAGAGTCTTCAATTGGTGCAGCTTTAATTCTTCAAATGCATGGTGAAATTCTCTTTACTTTGAAATGGGACCCCGTTGATCCTTCATGTGGTCAGAGGGGAAAGGGCATTGTCTAACTATTTGAGGTGAGAGAGAACATTTGATGAAATCCGAAGAGATGAGAAGTAAAGAATGTTCTTGAAAATAAAATTTTAGAGAGATCCTTTCCTAAGGGATTTCCAGTTTCTAGGCTCACGTCCTACATTCAACATGTATTCTGGCACTTCGTACATATAGGGCAACGCGATCATCTTTTGGATGCTTGACGGGTGGACCATTAATTGTTGCATGGAGCCATCAAAGAGGTTAGTAGGGTACTTACTGACCAGAGTAAAGTTGGAAATTTATGTTTCTATTTATGCACACATTTCAAAATATCAAGAGGGCATGGATAGCCCTCTAAAATAAACAATTCCTGTATCAAAAGAAACCACATTACATGATTGTATCTCATGTTAGAACTGTGAAGAATGTGCTATTCCATAATTCCAGGACCATATTGGCGAGACAAAGAGAAAACAGCATTGCGCTGTGCTTAAATAGGTAGAGAAATTCATTATTTACTTTGTGGTCCAGCAGTTTGTGGTTGTTGATATATAGAGCATGTTTTTGTTATGGCAGCGATTATTTTGCACCATATGAGAACAATGTAATATCGTCCTACTGTTGTACCATAGCACCAAAGCAACGGTAGTTGTCATCATATTACAAGGTTTTTTAAAATCCGTAATGATGTAGAAATCACGTCTTCTATGTTAGAAACATGAACGATTTTGGGGCTCCAAGCAAATCAGCAGTGAGTCAGGCTGTTTGTAAACATACTATATATGTCTATATAAGTATTAATATGAGCCGAAATTGGCCCTGATAATAGAATAGGGAGCGGGGTTGTTATATCTTTATTTGTTTATGCAGAATCACACCAGCTCATGATAGCAAGCACTTCAATGTCTCGTCCAACGTTACGTATAGCAGACGTGGCGACTCCTACGTGCAGGCCATAATTAACATCCTGCGGATGCTTGACGGGTGGACCAGTGAGGGTTGCAGTGTCCGGTGTGAACTGAAAGAAGAGTTTTGGAGGATGGGATGCAGGAAGTGCATCTCCAATTGCAAGCATGCGAGTATTATCGGTTAGGTCTAGACTGTAAGATGTGTCATCTCTATAAATGTTAAAATCCAATCAATTTGTGTTGTTGTAGTTCGTGTTTATTTTCGACTTAGATGATTAGAAACGTTTGATTCAGGGACACGAACTTGGTGACGTAAACTCATGTGGTCCAAACCTGTTTTGTTGAGAAATGATGTAAACGCAAGACATGTATGGGCTATGACGCTCTACTATATGGTTAGTGTTTATTAAAATATTTTTTGTGGCAAATGGTGGACATAATTTTTTTCATTTACTCTTGTACATGTAGGTTTTGCCTATGTATCTTAGAATATATACCTCGACATGATGAATGTAGATATTGAACAGTATTGTATTATTATATTGAGATTGGAGCATTAGTCGTGAAATAACAGATAACACAAACTTGTCAAAGTAAAATCGATTATCATAAAACCCGGTGATTATTGTCACATGCAGACTACATAATTAAGAAAAAGTGCAACATATATGAAGTAGCTTTAATGTTTTATTGGATGCACGTGTAGGAGGCCATCTCTTTGTTTCTCTTGCAAAATTTTGAAACATCCATGAAGTAGCTCGAATCTTTTATTGGATGGAAGCGTAGGAGACCATGTCTTCTTTTTCCTGCAAAAGATTAGGAATTCAAAGTTAAGCATGTATGTTAAAAAAACAGTTGGAATGTTAGCTAATTGATAGTTAGTTTAGTACTTACAATGAAGACCAACCACGAGTTTTGTTGATGCCAAGGTTGCTAGTGCATTAGCCATTTTTTCTTTTGGAGACACTGCTGGAAGAGGTCCAATATATTGTACTTCAATGCTGCTGCTGCTGTTGTTCGTATCTATTGTTGTTATCTTTATTGGTAGGTAGCCAACACTGTCAATACAAATATGACGGATGGTGTGCACTAAGTGTTCCTTGGATTGTTTTAGAGCAGCCATATATCTGGTTTTGACATCGGTACTTTCATTGAATAAGTTTTCAAAGGTTGTGGCTGCAAATAGTTTTCTTCGTAGATCCAAAACTTCAGTGTAATTTGCATCATCAACATGAACCCTGCATTTGGTCATAAGGTGTGTGATGGCAGTCTGGCATGCATTTTCCAATGCATAATGTATCGTATGTGCAGCATCCCCGTAGAATTTTCCCTTGTTTGCAAAACCATTTCCTTCAGTTGGTGGTACCTCTAATTCTATCCAACCTATTATCTGGAGCAGGGATTCATGTATACATCCATTGTAGTATATAGATAATCCAAGTGTGTGTGTTATCTCTGTTAAAAGGATATGTCTAGAAACCTTTGCCTTTGCTGACACCTAAATATTGAATTGATAGTTTTAACAATTATTATGGAATAGTTATATCCGATAATTTAGTATGGTAAGAAGTACTTACAGCAGGTACATGTATAAGTTCTGGTTTTGGATCTTCATATATTTCATTAGGATTGGGTTCTTTCTCTTTTCTTGTGAAGATACTGGAGGCACCTAAATAATGAATTGAAAGTTTTAAAAAATAATATTGAATAGTTATATGTGATAATTGAGTATGATTAGAAGTACTTACATTAGGTAAATGTATATGTTCTAGCTTTGGATCTTCATCTGGTTCATTAGGAGTGGGTTCCTTTCTCTTTCCTTGTGAAGATACTGGAGGCATTTTGAAGGTAATTAGACATGGAAGTATCCTTGTATGATTTGTACCTAGTTGTTTACTTCTAGATGGTTTTTCCTACAGAAAAAATTTATTATAAAATATATATTAGTAACACACGCAGTTTAAAAAGAATGATGTTGGGTTATGTAGCTGATGGTACCTCATTGTCGCTGGTTAGTTCGTCAACAGATTGAAGGCTGGCTTTGCAATGAGTTTTGCAAATTGGGTCTGTGGAACGGTATTTCATGTGCACGAAATATAATCATTATTTCGTCACGAGTAAAAGAAGAATGGAAGAGATATGATGAGGGCATGATATGAAGGCAATGTACCTTGTCGTACAAAATTCTGGTTCTTGTTCTGAGATTGCGTGTTTGAGATGTTGTGTACTTATAGTTGCAGCCTTGCAGGTTATGCCAAGAGGCACATTAATGATCATTACATCATTTTTAATGGTGGGCAATAATTAAGTTTTATTGAGTTTCAGTTTTCATTATTTATTACGTACTTGTAACTGTTGAGGAAGGAAAAAAAATAATTATTTATTTAATGATCAGTTATTCTGTAGAAAGAAAGAAAGCAATGGTTTACGTGGATGTCTTGTCGTACTGTCTTAAATCAGGATTGGAAGCGCGGATGGCCACGTGTCTGATCTATCATGTTCCACTTGCATGAAGGCTCCGATGAACTTCCCCCATCCTGGGCACAGCGACAACCTGGAGTGAGTTGAGAAGAATTAAATACGAGGATAAATAATCTGAGAATATACTTGTTACTATACAACCGTACAGTTTCATATTTGCGGGTTTGGAAACATTTTTTCACTTATGAACTTGACCCATAGCACATATGTCATTATTTGTTGGATCAGTCTGTTAAAAAGTTACATTTTTGTATGCTGCATCACATGAATAATTTGAAGTTGCAGGGCACACGGAGCACCTTTACGTGCCATGGTGCTCAATAACTGCAATTGGTGCTCCAATCCGTAACACCTCACTACCAGGCCGTAGAAACAATGCTTCTATTCCTCTACCTGGAACAAATCTCCCTAATTAAAATTCTGTTTCAAAAATATTCAGATCTGAAATAATATCATTTAAATTTTTTGATTCGAAAGAATATCATTCTTGATTTGGGACAAGCTTCCACCATCCTGGGCATAGCCACAAGCTGGAGTGAGTTGAGAAGATTGAAATACCAGGATAAATAATCTGAGACTATAAGTCTTACTATACAACCCTACAGTTTCAGATTTGCTAGTTTGAAACCATTTGATCACTTATGAAGTTGACCCATAACACATATGTCATTATTTGTTGGATCAATGTCATAAATAGTAACATTTTGGTATGCTGCATCACATGATTCTTTTGAAGATGCAGGTCAGAAGGAGCACCTTTGCGTGCCATTTAGGCATATGGTTCTCCAATCCGTAACACCTCAGTACCTGCCCGGAGAAACAATGCTTCTATTCCTCTACCTGGAACAAATCTCCTTAAATAAAATTCTGTTTCAGAAGCCCTATGGATCCTTTTACCTCGCAGCAAATTTTGGAGCAGCTGCTGGTATTGTTGCAAGGCTGCGAACGTAGGGAAGGCATCAGTGGGAGGCAAGCTTGTGGGCGAATACGGCATGGGGGTGAGTTAATGAGTCGCATGCGTACAAGGTAACAGTGATCCTTGTTATCCTGATCACGTCTTGACGCACTTCCTAGTGGTAGGTAAAAAGCAGGCGGGATGTCATGCACCAAGTAATTTTCAGTCTAGAAATAAATATTGGTGGTTGTACACCACGTAAGTACATGGTACAGCCTAAATTTGAAACAAATACTCACCTCATAGAGCGAGTTGAGCAGCAGCACAGAAGACTCCTATGATAGTATCCTGCTCATGCATATGTCGACTGAGCAAAGCTTGTGGCGATGGGAGGAAGCAAGCACCCCTGCTGAGGCAAAAATGAAAAGAAAAGCAGTTATGAACCTCTATGTCAAAATGAAAATACGATGGTACACAAGCAGAACAATGTCTGGCTTTCATTAGCTCATTTTAACCTAGTCAAAAATTAAACTCAAAAAGACAACTGAATGTTGAACCTTTTAGTTTTTGTGTTGACCGAAGGTATGAAGTCATGCGCGTTCGCTATTTTTTGCACCCGCAAGTTATTCAGGTCCTGCAGTCCTAACTCCTGAGAGATATGCTTAAGAATAGTTCCAAAATTCAGTTACTCACAACCGCGTTCACAACGTCGGCGTAGCTCCCTTTGCCCCCCAATCCATAAGCAATGTTCTCTTCGATGGGGTAGTTGAAGAGTGTAGGCTCTTGGCTAACTATGCTTACCTGAAAGCATTTGGTTCAGAAAAAAATTGAACATCTGAGGGAGGAAAAAATAATTCTGAAGCCAGATATACAGTTATAGAAAAAGTTTAAAAAAAATATTTTATAGAAAAGAGTTGGACGACACTAATACCATTTGATGGACATATTGATGTGAAATTTCTACCATAGGCACTCCATTTAGCAAGATCGTTCCCTTTATAGGGTCATAGAACCTTTCAATCAAATATGCAATTGTAGTCTGCAACAGAATGTAGAAACCGGAAGTTATGATTGAGAGTAGCAAGTTAGAAACGATTCATATTGTGTAATACCAAAACTTAGGGGCTTACATTTCCACCACCACTTGGCGCAACAAGTGCAACCATTGAGCCTGAAGCTAGCTTCAATGTGATTCCCTGAAATATTGACGACACCGATATAAAATCTAATTGAGATCCGTCATGTATGCTTACTAAAAGTGTGTTTCAGTAAGTCATCCAAGTTATCCCAAACACAGTACAAATTCATAGGAAAGAGCACCAAAGATGAGAATGAAATAGTATATTTACCTTAAGAATCAGATGAGAAGGACGAGAAGGATATGCAAACTAGACATCGTCTAACTCAACTTACCCATCATTTTCACTAAAATGAAAAATAATGTAAGGTTACTGCAGTATTACATAGGTAGAATCAACCAAGAAAGCTACACAATGAAACTCACGGTAAAATGGAAGGAAATGACAATAATAAAAGGTAGGTATAGCATGCAACCTTTTCTCAAAAAAGGGTATAGCATGGAACATAGGCATAATCAACGAAGAAAGCTGATGGGCAATGAAACTCACTTTTTTGGACATTTGTTCCCTAAATTTTTCATCGAGGAAATACGGTGAAGAAGATGAAAAACTCTACGGCTTGAACCTGATGCCTTCATTACAGTTGTGTATAATCCTGACAAGGCAGAGACTGACGAGCCAACTGCATACTCAAGAGATGGATGAATTGTTCAGAAAGGTCAGCATACACATAATCATGACAGTGAAAACAGAGGTTCCCCTTATAAACTCTGTGAATCTTACCTGTAAGGCTGTATAAGATGAATGCCTTAAGAGCATCGGTTGTCATGTGACCATTGATGGTTAATCTAGCTCCATAAATAACAACAATAACAACCGACAGGGTTGATGCAGCATTAAGTGTTGGGGAACGTCACATGGGAAACAAAAAAATTTCCTACGCGCACGAAGACCTATCATGGTGATATCCATCTACGAGAGGGGATGAGTGATCTACGTACCCTTGTAGATCGTACAACAGAAGCGTTAGGGAACGCGGTTGATGTAGTGGAACGTCCTCATGTCCCTCGATCCGCCCCGCGAACAATCCCGCGATCAGTCCCATGATCTAGTACCAAACGGACGGCACCTCCGTGTTCAGCACACGTACAGCTCGACGATGATCTCGGCCTTCTTGATCCAGCAAGAGAGACGGAGAGGTAGAAGAGTTCTCCGGCAGCGTGACGGCGCTCCAGAGGTTGGTGATGATCTCGTCTCAGCAGGGCTCCGCCTGAGCTCCGCAGAAATGCGATCTAGAGGAAAAACTATGGAGGTATGTGGTCGGGCAGCCGTGAGAAAGTCGTCTCAAATCTGCCCTAAAAGCCCCATATATATAGGAGGAGGGAGGGGGACCTTGCCTTGGGGTCCAAGGGACCCTCAAGGGGTCGGCCGAGCCAAGGGGGGGAGGACTCCCCCCCCCAAACCGAGTTGGACTTGGTTTGGTGGGAGGAGTCCCCCTCCCTTCCCACTTCTTCCCTCTTTTTTTTTCTTTTCCTTTGATTTCCTTCTCTTGGCGCATAGGCCCCCTTGGGGTTGTCCCACCAGCCCACTAAGGGCTGGTGTGTCTCCCCAAAGTCTATGGGCTTCCCCGGGGTGGGTTGCCCCTCCGGTGAACTCCCGGAACCCATTCGTCATTCCCGGTACATTCCCGGTAACTCCGAAAACCTTCCGGTAATCAAATGATGTCATCCTATGTATCAATCTTCGTTTCCGGACCATTCCGGAAACCCTCGTGACGTCCGTGATCTCATCCGAGACTCCGAACAACATTCGGTAACCAACCATATAACTCAAATACGCATAAAACAACGTCGAACCTTAAGTGTGCAGACCCTGCGGGTTCGAGAACTATGTAGACATGACCCGAGAGACTCCTCGGTCAATATCCAATAGCAGGACCTGGATGCCCATATTGGATCCTACATATTCTACGAAGATCTTATCGTTTGAACCTCAGTGCCAAGGATTCGCATAATCCCGTATGTCATTCCCTTTGTCCTTCGGTATGTTACTTGCCCGAGATTCGATCGTCAGTATCCGCATACCTATTTCAATCTCGTTTACCGGCAAGTCTCTTTACTCGTTCCGTAATACAAGATCCCGCAACTTACACTAAGTTACATTGCTTGCAAGGCTTGTGTGTGATGTTGTATTACCAAGTGGGCCCCGAGATACCTCTCCGTCACACGGAGTGACAAATCCCAGTCTTGATCCATACTAACTCAACTAACACCTTCGGAGATACCTGTAGAGCATCTTTATAGTCACCCAGTTACCTTGCGACGTTTGATACACACAAAGCATTCCTCCGGTGTCAGTGAGTTATATGATCTCATGGTCATAGGAATAAATACTTGACACGCAGAAAACAGTAGCAACAAAATGACACGATCAACATGCTACGTCTATTAGTTTGGGTCTAGTCCATCACGTGATTCTCCCAATGACGTGATCCAGTTATCAAGCAACAACACCTTGTTCATAATCAGAAGACACTGATTATCATCGATCAACTGGCTAGCCAACTAGAGGCATGCTAGGGACGGTGTTTTGTCTATGTATCCACACATGTAAATGAGTCTTCATTCAATACAATTATAGCATGGATAATAAACTATTATCTTGATACAGGAATTATAATAATAATTATACATTTATTATTGCCTCTAGGGCATAAATCCAACAGTCTCCCACTTGCACTAGAGTCAATAATCTAGCCCTCACATCACCATGTGAATTATATTGTAATAAATCTAACACCCATACAGTTCTGGTGTTGATCATGTTTTGGCCGTGGAAGAGGTTTAGTCAGTGGGTCTGCTACATTCAGATCCGTGTGCACTTTGCATATATTTACGTCCTCCTCCTCGACGTAGTCGCGGATGAGGTTGAAGCGTCGTTTGATGTGTCTGGTCTTCTTGTGAAACCTTGGTTCCTTTGCTAAGGCAATGGCACCAGTGTTGTCACAGAACAAGGTTATTGGATTCAGTGCACTTGGCACCACTCCAAGATCCGTCATGAACTGCTTCATCCAGACACCCTCCTTAGCTGCCTCCGAGGCAGCCATGTACTCCGCTTCACAAGTAGAATCTGCTACGACGCTTTGCTTGGAACTACACCAGCTTACTGCACCCCTATTAAGAATAAATACGTATCCGGTTTGCGACTTAGACTCGTCCGGATCTGTGTCAAAGCTTGCATCGACGTAACCTTTTACGGCGAGCTCTTCGTCACCTCCATACACGAGAAACATCTCCTTAGTCCTTTTCAGGTACTTCAGGATATTCTTGACCGCCGTCCAGTGATCCACTCCTGGATTACTCTGGAACCTACCTGCCATACTTATGGCCAGGCTAACATCCGGTCTAGTGCACAGCATTGCATACATGATAGAGCCTATGGCTGAAGCATAGGGGACGGAGCGCATATGCTCTCTATCTTCATCAGTTGCTGGGCACTGAGTCTTACTCAATCTCGTACCTTGTAACACTGGCAAGAACCCTTTCTTGGACTGTTCCATTTTGAACCTCTTCAAAACTTTATCAAGGTATGTGCTTTGTGAAAGTCCTATCAGGCGTTTTGATCTATCCCTATAGATCTTAATGCCTAGAATGTAAGCAGCTTCTCCTAGGTCCTTCATAGAGAAAATTTTATTCAAGTAACCTTTTATGCTCTCCAAAAGCTCTACGTTGTTTCCAATCAGTAATATGTCATCCACATATAATATTAGAAACGCCACAGAGCTCCCACTCACTTTCTTGTAAATACAAGATTCTCCAATCACTTGTACAAACCCAAATGCTTTGATCACCTCATCAAAGCGTTTGTTCCAACTCCGAGATGCTTGCACCAGTCCATAAATGGATCGCTGGAGCTTGCACACCTTGTCAGCATTTTTAGGATCGACAAAACCTTCGGGTTGCATCATATACAACTCTTCCTTAAGGAAACCGTTAAGGAACGCCGTTTTGACATCCATCTGCCAGATTTCATAATCGAAAAATGCAGCTATTGCTAACATGATTCTGACGGACTTAAGCATCACTACGGGTGAGAAAGTCTCATCGTAGTCAATTTCTGGAACTTGTGAAAAACCCTTTGCCACAAGTCGAGCTTTATAAACGGTCACATTACCGTCAGCGTCCGTCTTCTTCTTAAAGATCCATTTGTTCTGAATAGCCTTGCGGCCTTCAGGTAGTATCTCCAAAGTCCACACTTTGTTCTTATACATGGATCCTATCTCGGATTTCATGGCTTCTAGCCATTTGTTGGAATCTGGGCCCACCATTGCTTCTTCATAATTCGCAGGTTCATTGTTGTCTAACAACATGATTGATAAAACGGGATTACCGTACCACTCTGGAGTAGCGCGTGATCTCGTCGACCTGCGTGGTTCAACAGAAACTTGAACTGGAGTTTCATGATCATCATCATTAACTTCCTCCTCAACCGGCGTCGCAACGACAGAGGTTTCCCCTTGCCCTGCGCCACCATCTAGAGGGATGAGAGGTTCGACAACCTCGTCAAGTTCTATCTTCCTCCCACTCAATTCTCTCGAGAGAAACTCCTTCTCGAGAAAAGTTCCGTTCTTAGCAACAAACACTTTGCCCTCGGATTTGAGATAGAAGGTGTACCCAACTGTCTCTTTTGGGTAACCTATGAAGACGCATTTTTCCGCTTTGGTTCCAGCTTTTCAGGCTGAAGCTTTTTGACATAAGCATCACATCCCCAAACTTTAAGAAACGACAATTTTTGCCTTTTGCCATACCACAGTTCGTATGGTGTCGTCTCAACGGATTTTGATGGTGCCCTATTTAAAGTGAATGCAGCTGTTTCTAATGCATAACCCAAAAATGATAACGACAAATCAGTAAGAGACATCATAGATCGCACCATCTCTAACAAAGTACGATTACGACGTTCGGACACACCATTACGCTGTGGTGTTCCAGGCGGTGTTAACTGCGAAACAATTCCACATTGTCTTAAGTGAGTACCAAACTCGAAACTCAGATATTCACCCCCACGATCAGACCGTAGGAACTTGATCTTCTTGTTACGATGATTTTCCACTTCACTCTGAAATTGCTTGAACTTTTCAAATGTTTCAGACTTGTGCTTCATCAAGTAGACATAACCATATCTACTTAAATCATCAGTGAAGGTGAGAAAATAACGATATCCGCCGCGTGCCTCCACGCTCATTGGACCACACACATCGGTATGTATGATTTCCAACAAGTCACTTGCACGCTCCATTGTTCCGGAGAACGGAGTCTTAGTCATCTTGCCCATGAGGCATGGTTCGCACGTGTCAAGTGAATCAAAGTCAAGTGACTCCAAAAGTCCATCAGCATGGAGTTTCTTCTTGCGCTTTACACCAATATGACCCAAGCGGCAGTGCCACAAAAATATGGCGCTATCATTGTTTACTCTAACTCTTTTGGTCTCAATGTTATGTATATGCGTATCGCTATCAAGATTCAATATGAACAATCCTCTCACATTCGGTGCATGACCATAAAAGATGTTACTCATAGAAATAGAACAACCATTATTCTCAGACTTAAAAGAGTAACCGTCTCGCAATAAACAAGATCCAGATATAATGTTCATGCTCAACGCAGGCACTAAATAACAATGATTTAAGTTCATCACTAATCCCGATGGTAGTTGAAGTGACACTGTGCCGACGGCGATTGCATCAACCTTGGAACCGTTTCCTACGCGCATCGTCACTTCGTCTTTCGCCAGCCTTCGTCTATTCCGCAGTTCCTGTTTCGAGTTGCAAATGTGAGCAACAGAACCGGTATCGAATACCCAGGCACTACTACGAGAGCCGGTTAAGTACACATCAATAACATGTATATCAAATATACGTGATTTTTCTTTGCCCGCCTTCTTATCTGCCAGATACTTGGGGCAATTGCGCTTCCAGTGACCCATACCCTTGCAATAGAAGCACTCTGTTTCAGGCTTAGGTCCAGCCTTGGGTTTCTTCGGCAGATTGGCAACAGGCTTGCCGCTCTTCTTCGAATTGCCCTTCTTGCCTTTGCCGTTTCTCTTGAAACTAGTGGTCTTGCTTACCATCAACACTTGATGCTCTTTACGGAGTTCAGACTCTGCGACTTTCAACATCGCAAACAACTCGCCGGGAGACTTGTTCATCCCCTGCATGTTGTAGTTCAACACAAAGCCTTTATAGCTTGGCGGCAGTGATTGAAGGATTCTGTCAGTGATAGCCTCTTGTGGGAGTTCAATCCCCAACTCAGCTAGACGGTTTGAGTACCCAGACATTTTGAGCACATGTTCACTGACAGACGAGTTTTCCTCCATCTTGCAAGCATATAATTTATCGAAGGTCTCATACCTCTCGATCCGGGCGTTCTTTTGAAAGATAAACTTCAACTCCTGGAACATCTCAAATGCTCCATGACGCTCAAAGCGGCGTTGAAGTTCCGGTTCTAAGCCATACAAGACTGCACATTGAACTATAGAGTAGTCCTCCTTACGCGCTAACCAAGCGTTCTTAACATCCTGATCAGCCGTAGCGGGTGGTTCATCTCCTAGCGCAGCATTAAGGACATAATCCTTCTTTCCAGCTTGTAAGATTAGCTTAAGATTACGAGCCCAGTCTACAAAGTTGCTTCCATCATCTTTCAACTTAGCTTTCTCTAGGAACGTATTAAAATTCAGGATGACACTTGCGTGAGCCATGATCTACAACACAAATATATTCAAAGTGAACTTAGACTATGTTCAAGATAATTAGAGTTCAACTTAATCAAATTATATGCTAAACTCCCACTCAAAAAGTACATCTCTCTAGTCATTTGAGTGGTTCATGATCCACTTACACTATCCCAAGTCCGATCATCACGTGAGTCGAGAGTAGTTTCAGTGGTAAGCATCCCTATGCTAATCATATCAACTATATGATTCATGATCGACCTTTCGGTCTCATGTGTTCCGAGGCCATGTCTGCACATGCTAGGCTCGTCAAGCTTAACCCGAGTGTTCCGCGTGCGCAACTGTTTTGCACCCGTTGTATGTGAACGTTGAGTCTATCACACCCGATCATCACGTGGTGTCTCGAAACGACGAACTGTAGCAACGGTGCATAGTCGGGGAGAACACAATTTCGTCTTGAAATTTTAGTGAGAGTTCACCTCATAATGCTACCGTCGTTCTAAGAAAAATAAGGTGCATAAAGGATTAACATCACATGCAATTCATAAGTGACATGATATGGCCATCATCATGTGCTTCTTGATCTCCATCACCAAAGCACCGGCACGATCTTCTTGTCACCGGCGCCACACCATGATCATCCATCAACGTGTTGCCATCGGGGTTGTCGTGCTACTCATGCTATCACTACTAAAGCTACATCCTAGCAAAATAGTAAACGCATCTACAAGCACATATGTTAGTATAAAGACAACCCTATGGCTCCTACCGGTTGCCGTACCATCGACGTGCAAGTCGATATTTCTATTACAACATGATCATCTCATACATCCAATATATCACATCACATCGTTGGCCATATCACATCATAATCATACCCTGCAAAAACAAGTTAGACGTCCTCTAATTTTGTTGTTGCATGTTTTACGTGGTGACCAAGGGTATCTAGTAGGATCGCATCTTACTTACGCAAACACCACAACGGAGATATATGAGTTGCTATTTAACCTCATCCAAGGACCTCCTCGGTCAAATCCGATTCAACTAAAGTTGGAGAAACCGTCACTTGCCAGTCATCTTTGAGCAAAGGGGGTTACTCGTAACGATGAAACCAGTCTCTCGTAAGCGTACGAGTAATGTCGGTCCAAGCCGCTTCAATCCAACAATACCGCGGAATCAAGAAAAGACTAAGGAGGGCAGCAAAACGCACATCACCGCCCACAAAAACTTTTGTGTTCTACTCGAGAATACATCTACGCATGAACCTAGCTCATGATGCCACTGTTGGGGAACGTCGCATGGGAAACAAAAAAATTTCCTACGCGCACGAAGACCTATCATGGTGATATCCATCTACGAGAGGGGATGAGTGATCTACGTACCCTTGTAGATCGTACAGCAGAAGCGTTAGGGAACGCGGTTGATGTAGTGGAACGTCCTCACGTCCCTCGATCCGCCCCGCGAACAATCCCGCGATCAGTCCCACGATCTAGTACCGAACGGACGGCACCTCCGCGTTCAGCACACGTACAGCTCGACGATGATCTCGGCCTTCTTGATCCAGCAAGAGAGACGGAGAGGTAGAAGAGTTCTCCGGCAGCGTGACGGCGCTCCGGAGGTTGGTGATGATCTCGTCTCAGCAGGGCTCCGCCCGAGCTCCGCAGAAACGCGATCTAGAGGAAAAACTATGGAGGTATGTGGTCGGGCAGCCGTGAGAAAGTCGTCTCAAATCTGCCCTAAAAGCCCCATATATATAGGAGGAGGGAGGGGGACCTTGCCTTGGGGTCCAAGGGACCCTCAAGGGGTCGGCCGAGCCAAGGGGGGGAGGACTCCCCCCCCAAACCGAGTTGGACTTGGTTTGGTGGGAGGAGTCCCCCTCCCTTCCCCCTTCTTCCCTCTTTTTTTTCTTTTCCTTTGATTTCCTTCTCTTGGCGCATAGGCCCCCTTGGGGCTGTCCCACCAGCCCACTAAGGGCTGGTGTGTCTCCCCAAAGTCTATGGGCTTCCCCGGGGTGGGTTGCTCCCCCCCGGTGAACTCCCGGAACCCATTCGTCATTCCCGGTACATTCCCGGTAACTCCGAAAACCTTCCGGTAATCAAATGAGGTCATCCTATATATCAATCTTCGTTTCCGGACCATTCCGGAAACCCTCGTGACGTCCGCGATCTCATCCGGGACTCTGAACAACATTCGGTAACCAAACATATAACTCAAATACGCATAAAACAACGTCGAACCTTAAGTGTGCAGACCCTGCGGGTTCGAGAACTATGTAGACATGACCCGAGAGACTCCTCGGTCAATATCCAATAGCGGGACCTGGATGCCCATATTGGATCCTACATATTCTGCGAAGATCTTATCATTTGAACCTCAGTGCCAAGGATTCGCATAATCCCGTATGTCATTCCCTTTGTCCTTCGGTATGTTACTTGCCCGAGATTCGATCGTCAGTATCCGCATACCTATTTCAATCTCGTTTACCGGCAAGTCTCTTTACTCATTCCGTAATACAAGATCCTGCAACTTACACTAAGTTACATTGCTTGCAAGGCTTGTGTGTGATGTTGTATTACCGAGTGGGCCCCGAGATACCTCTCCGTCACACGGAGTGACAAATCCCAGTCTTGATCCATACTAACTCAACTAACACCTTCGGAGATACCTGTAGAGCATCTTTATAGTCACCCAGTTACCTTGCGACGTTTTATACACACAAAGCATTCCTCCGGTGTCAGTGAGTTATATGATCTCATGGTCATAGGAATAAGTACTTGACACGCAGAAAACAGTAGCAACAAAATGACACGATCAACATGCTACGTCTATTAGTTTGGGTCTAGTCCATCACGTGATTCTCCCAATGACGTGATCCAGTTATCAAGCAACAACACCTTGTTCATAATCAGAAGACACTGATTATCATCGATCAACTGGCTAGCCAACTAGAGGCATGCTAGGGACGGTGTTTTGTCTATGTATCCACACATGTAAATGAGTCTTCATTCAATACAATTATAGCATGGATAATAAACTATTATCTTGATACAGGAATAATAATAATAATTATACATTTATTATTGCCTCTAGGGCATAATTTCAACATTAAGCCCTCCGAAAAATAGGCCAACAACTTTCTAGACAAAAAAAAACTTAGTCCGATCATTATGCAAAATAGTTCCATTTTTGTTACATGAGCATTACAGTACTCAGAGCTTGCTTGAGACCGAGTTTCAGTGTCTCGTTTACTATCTTTGCTTCCGATTAACAATTTTCATTTCCCCACCATTGTTAACTAATGTTTCCAGTAAGATAGAGCTCATGTGTACAAACTATCAAGTATCAGGATGCTTACACGCTTTGAGCAAAAACGCGAGTGGAAGGGTGACTCGTCATGCATTGTTTAAGATCCATCGCATCCGCATCCACATCGTGACTATTGTCCTGTTAAAAAATACTCTGTCTATTAGCACTAATCAGATATAGACATCAAATATCATGGAAATCAAATCTAGTTCCTAATTACTGGTTTATTTTTCCAGTGGCCTTCCTTCAGCTCTACTAAATTGCATTATTACAAAACAATCATGGACACATATCTACGATTAAGAAAGTCATGACATGCATAAGCCGGGCATAATGTTTTTTGGAAGTACCTTCAGTTCAGAGTACACCATCTTTATCATAAGCTAATTATCAGGGAGGAGACATCCTACATAGTTGCTGAAGGTGAAGAAGTCAAGTGTCGAGCAGAATGTGACTGCTTGTAAAACATATTCTGTTTGTGAAGCAACTTGACAGATAATTTTCACAAAACACTCTGAGTAAGCAGTTTATATAGTCACAACATTCCAAGTATTATAATACAATGTATGTTACATGGAAAAAGAGATGAAGGATTATAATGTAAGAAATAGTCACAACATCATTATCTGTGATAAATAAGGAAGGTTTGTGTTATATCATTTATATGGGAACAATGGTCCTCACAGAACATATTAAGCAGAAGTGGCAAACTAAAGATTATGACGACCTAAAGTGGGTAAAAATTGTCGCACGCAGACGACTTAATTATTAACAAAACATAAATCTTGCAGAAAGTATGGGTCCTTACAGAAAGGATAAGCATTGGCTCTCAAGCCTGGCAGGGCGAAAGCTCTTAGGCGGGAACTGCGAATGTTTTGAAACAAGTCTTTAACGTATCATCATTGCCATAAATGCATCCCCAATTGATCACATCATATTTATCACAACCGGTTAGCTATTATAAAAAATCATCACAATAACCAGCTATTTGGACAAACCATATACAATGCTAACAGAATTCAAGAGAATCCCTCAGAGACCCGCTTAAAATCACACACAGAGCTGAACCAAACCAGCTGCAAATAGAGATTTCGGAACAGACCAAACCACAAAGTTTACAATGTCAGAAGCAGCTGAAGATATTGGTTTACAGTGTCATACGACACTTCCTATGGTCTGAGAATCTTCACATGGAATTTAAGATGAACAAAATTAACAATGCAAAAAGTACAGAAGAACGGAAGATATAGGTTTTAATCATCATAGGCTTCAAGTGCATTATAGATCTAACTTGGAAGAGAGAATGTAAGCAATGATGAAAACAAGATATAACATCAGAACATTATCATTCACACAAAAGTAAGCACTGTGTATGAAGGTGTCCTAAGATTGTTTCAAGGTTTCAGAAAAAATAGCACTCAACTCGGATGGATTCAGTTGCAAAGATGAGTACAGAAAGGATAAACCAGAAGTTGCATATTAAATATTATGATCACCTAAGTTGGAATTCGAAATAAATGTCGCACACAGAGGACATAATTATTAACAAAACATAATACATCCAGAAAGGATGGACGCACGCAAAACTCCTGCCTTTATTTAGTAGCTTCAAAATTGATGAAGCGTGGTCTCTTCAGTCAAGGTGCAGTTTCTTCCTCGAGGTAGAAATCTTTGCTGTGTCGGTTGCAGTCCTGTAAATCATGTGAAGATAGCTGTTAATATGTATGTTGGATGAAACGAACCTGCAAGAGAGATTTATAATGTTGGCACGTACCTTTTTGGATTTTTCTTGATCGTGTTAGTAGTAGTGTTTGTGAGAGGTCCAGTTTGATCATTTGGTGTCTCTTTACTGGCAGTTAGTGTTGTTTCCTCAGTTTCGCTGGTGCTATGATCCTCCTGATTGCTATTTTTCCCCCGTCATAGGACGTAAGAAAATTAGTTGTTTGTAGATATACAAACTAAGGCCCTGTTTGGTTTCAAATAAGTCACCAACTTATAAGTTGAAAAGTGCAAAAAGTGACTTATTTTGCCAAACGGACCCAACTTATAAGTCACCCCAACTTATAAGTCATAAGTTGCTCCACCCCAACTTAAAACTTATAAGTCACCCACTTTTGCATGGGAAGGTGTGCTCAGGTGACTTATAAGTCAGATGGCAACCAAACAGGCGTGACTTATAAGTCACTGGTTTTAAGTCACCTGACTTATTGGAACCAAACAGGACCTAATTTTTTTGCGAGCTATTGTTGCAAGAATTTGATATACCGTCGCATTCAGTTCAGGGGAATCACTAACTATTGCTGCGGTTTGCATTTCATTTCTATCATTCTCTTTGCTGCCATCTATCTGGGTAGCATTCTTCTCCTGTTAAGCGAGCATTATATATGTTAGTCAATTAAATTGCAATTTCTGATTGTATTGAATGTAGGCACAAGGTCACCAAAAATGTATAAATTACTGCATACCTTGCTATTTTCTCCAGATTCTTGAGTTGATGTGCTACTTGATCCAGAGCTAAGTTTGTTGAATTCAAAAAAAATTGTCTTCTTGTGGGTTGCTGTTACACTATTAACTTGGAAAGATAGTTGTCCATACTGCAGGCCCCTCTCATTCACAGTGTAGTTGAAAGTTAGCTTCTGTGATATGAGGGCTGATATTTCTACTGGCACAATCGATGGACGAGCATTGTGCATAACAACTTCAAGCCATTTCCCAATAATTTGTTCAGCTACTGTTGCAAAGAATACAAACTCGACTTCACGTGTCTTGTCAGCGCCAATAACACGCACCTTGTACCTTTTAAAGAAAAAACGGTAATAAATAGCTGAATTAAAATTGGAATGTATGCTGCAATTATATAATATAGCATACCTTGGTGTTGCTGTAGTACAGTTGCATCTCTTATTGCTGCAAACAAATGCATTTGTAGCTTGAAATGCTTTCTTATGGCATAATTGGCAAGAAAGGAACCACGAGTGTTCTGAAGCTAGCCTCATGATTGTGACAGTGCTTTTCATATTTTTGCCCTATCATATCAGCCACCATAATTAATTAGTATTTGTCTTTGATACTGTGATAGTTGTCATGAACTTACTAAGTAAGTTAGAAATTAACTGACTAGGAATTCGTTAGGATCACTGGAATTCAAGAACGCCACATCTACAGTTTCAGGATCATCCCTGTTGTACGCTGCATTGTATTGATCATCGTTAGCTGACGTAAGTCTGAGAGTTGGCATTTGTTCACCAAGACCGCATATAAAGGCATGAAGAAAGTCCTTATTAGTACAAATACATTTATATTTCTTCTTTTGTGCACATTTTTTTGTTAGAAATAAGTTTACCGGTCACAATATTCCATCTTCTCATAGATTTCAGGATTGATATAAATCTTTGCGGCATCGCTGCAACTTATTGTTGGACGCCCTATATTAATTCTATGGTGTTAGAATTTATAGTAATGTAAATCAGAGCTGTTTAGACAGTATTGTCGTGGAAGCATACCTAGGTAGCTTTTCATGAGAGTACCAAGAAAAAGCATTATAATAGGCTTCCTCTGGCCACGGTCATACAGATCATCGGCCTGAAAGGCAGTTGCGTGGTCCCCCCATAGTGCAACATCCATAATATTGCCACTTCATGATTTATCTTTTAATTAGTACGTGTAAGAGTTATAGAATAATACATACCATGTTTTGTTACATGAGAAGGCTTACTCAATATCTGTTATGTGGAGGTTTCTCTTATGAGAATCTTGGCCTCGACGAGGTAGGCGAACCTTTAAGAGATCTGAGATTGCTGAAAGTATTCCAATTACATCTGTACATCAAAAAGTAGAGTATTGTAATTTCTGAAAATATAGTAACACAAGAATCCATAAGAGGTAAAGGAATTTGTATGCATTTACAATAGTATAATTTCCTTACCTATAAAGGAGTCTGTTTTCCCAACCATAGAGGGTAGAAGCTTAAAACCGGTCAGTGAATACGCATAGTGAGGATAATCTTCACGCACATCTTGTTGAACTTCAACTTTTGACCATGGAGTTATTTTAATCATGAAACTTCCTTCGACAACCTTGTACTTGTTCTTTGTTGTGTTAACAAAGAAATCCTTGATGAGACAAACATTACCCTCTTTTAGTTTTTCTATGAATATCTCTGCATGCATGGCCTGTATTTCACCATACATCTGGTTTCCCTGTATCAAAAATCAGTATAAATCATAGGTACAATATATTATGTAGACTATAATTGACTCCATTTACTTTTTTTGTACCTTCTCATCGACAAAGATGATGTCAACATGCGCTAATTGATTGTCCTTGTGAAATTCCCATACACGAGCTACGCGTGCACGTACGGTTACACGCCTCAGTGATGTGTTCAAATCAGACAAAAGGAGGACCTTCAATTTGAGCAAATTTATAGTCAGGTCAAGCACAAATATTGAACAACATTAATTATGAAGGTGAGACAAAACCTGAGCAGAAGCAAGTGCGGTGCTAACATTTATTTGTAATGTACATATGATATGACCTTCATTTGGTACTAAATATAACTGAGTAGGAAGACATATTTGTAGAAAGAACATTTTATTTGATGTATTGATATAAAAAAGTTTATGTATAGTGTACATTGATAATTTTTACAATATTGTTATTGTGTAGCAGAAAGTACTTCATGATATACAACGTTTGATGTAATATCATTTGAGTCATCATTATTGCTATTAATTAGTATTTTTAGACCTTTTCTTTATGTGACTCTTGAAATTGCCACGTACAATTCTCCATGTGTGAAAACTGGTTTTCCAAATAAATACCAACCGATTCAAGAGTCTGTCCTTGACTTTTGTTAATTGTCATTGCGTAGCAGAGGTGTAGAGGATATTGTCGTCTCTCAAGAACAAAAGGATATTTTTATTTCTTAGACATCAACGTAATCCTAGGAATGTAAACTGTTCGACCAATATGAGATCCTCTCATTATAGTAGCTTCTACTATTCGAGTTGCCAATCGTGTAATGATCAGTCTTGTTCCGTTACATAGGCCAATGGTCTGGTCAATGTTCCTAAGCAGCATGACAGGACATCCAACCTTAAGGACCAATCTATGGTGTGGGAAATTGCTTATTTTAATAGCATTCAGATATTCAATATTATAGAGTTCATCAAAGTCACCTAGCTTGTCATTTACTTTTGAAATAGAATCATAGCTTAAATTGTTCAAAAGGTTCAGTTGGTACCATCTCTAGTACAAGCAGATTTATGTCGTCAACTGTTTCATTGTTTGGACAAACTATAGCGCGATTTTGTAAATATTGTTGATCACAATTTTTTTTCTATACCTCCATACACAACATTGATAATGGCAGACATTTTGTCATCACCACCCTTTATAAGTAAATCATGAGGTATCTTAATTTTGTCTTCACCTGTAGTACTATTACTTTTTTTCTCACAAGCCGTACCATCCCCAACAGCTAAAACCCATTTACTAAATTCTTCCAATTCTTTCTGATGGGAAGGAAGTAAATTAGGATTGGATAGCCTCATGTTAACATGCAACTTTAAGATGCGAATATATTTCCACAAAAGTGAGTTTCTTATTGTTGCAGATACAATTTCAGAACATGATCCACCCTCTATAACAGGTAATATCTATCTAAAGTCACCTCCTAGGACAACCGGAATACCACCAAATGGAGTTGTTGTTGCTATTTCACTTGTTGGTGTTAGAATATCTCGTAACGTTCTATCTAGTGTTTCAAAACAATGTCTATGTGTCATAGGAGCTTCATTCCAGATAATAAGAGAGCATTCTTTCATTAGGTCGGCAAGGATTGTCCCCCTTTTTATGTCACATAAGGTGGTCTCATCAATATCTATTGGAATTTTGAATCGCGAGTGGGCCGTTCTTCCACCTTGTAAGAGAAGGGAAGCTACACCTGAAGATGCAACTGCTAGAACTATTTTTCCCATAGAGCGCAAGTACGATATTATCGACTTCCATACAAACATTTTTCCTGTGCCACCATGCCTAGAAAGAAAGAAAAAACCGGGCCTTTCATTCATCACACATCCGATAATTTCATCATATGCTTTCCTTTGATCCAAATTTAGTTTTGATGATAATCGAGCAGATGTTTCTCTAAGTTGAGCTAAATCATATGAGCGTTCGTCCTGAATTAATCTATTTATTTTATTTCCA
This sequence comes from Hordeum vulgare subsp. vulgare, assembly GCF_904849725.1. NCBI lineage: Eukaryota > Viridiplantae > Streptophyta > Magnoliopsida > Poales > Poaceae > Hordeum > Hordeum vulgare. The sequence continues at coordinate 547,966,159 of NC_058521.1, read as the reverse complement.
TCATTATTTGCACGAGGCAGTGGCAATTTGAAATTTGCAATTGATGATCCATTTCGCAAAAACACTTCATTTAATTCATCTATTAGCATATCTTGCAGCTGGTCAGGAGGCAATTGAAAAGATGGGTTATTTAGCATAACACGGAATTTGTGTTGTATATCACCAGACAAGTGGGCAGCAAATTTGTTGTAAAACAATCGTTCATTTTCAATATTGCAAAAAAAAATCATGGTAACGAATAAATGCCTAAGCTGGGATGACGTTGCCCATATTAAAGCCTCCTCAAATGCGGCATACCACTCTGTATCATCACCTAACAATCCCCGGGCTGAACATGCCTCTTTAAATGTATCATATGTGATACCATTGTATGTTCGTAAATCCTCAAAACTACATGCACCTTTTACAATCATGAGTAGCATCCTAAGGTAGAAACGCTCACCACTTGATGGATGTACATAGTATATGCGACCAATTTTATCACCAATTTTTTTCTTTTTCTTCCAAATAGCATCTTTACTATCCCATGTCCACCTACTTGGGAAATATACATAAGTAAGTTTATGAGCTTCTATATCTTGCTGGTTTGCAATGAACCATTCAGTGAGCATAGTTTTCGTAAACATTTCTGCATTTGACGTGATGCTCTTTAGATTTGTTTTTGATTTATAAGTGACATTGTTCATACCAGGTAAATGGATATCCAAGCATTCTACAGAGGGCATTTTACAGTGCAAAAGAAATTCAAATAAACGCCAATTTGTTTCATGTGGAACTAAATGCCTACAATCTAAGTATTCTTTTATCTCATCAATTTCTTTTATATTTTGACTGCCAGGTTCATTTCCTTTACCTTTGTCACCAGTACATGTTGATTTCCTCCCCTTAATAGTTTCAAAAACGATACGTGATCGATCTTTGTCCTTTGTGACATATTTGAAAAGGTATTTAACCACTCTAGTTTTGTTGCACCATTCAACATTGATATGGGCCTGGTATTTTTTAAGAAGGAACATATTATAGGGCACCACATATCGACTGTCAAGATGGTGTCCATTTTTTATAACGTAACGACCATTGTCATGCCGCCTATAAACCGCAAATCCTTCTGAGTCAATTGAAGTTTCATTGTGGAAAGATTTAGGGTAGTGCTTAGAACAGGCATTATTTTTCATGCATGGGATTTTTTATTCATATCACCTTATGGCCCATGCATCATGAATTCAGAAACAAGTGCATATCCTAAAGGGTCTGTATTGACGTTAGGTATTTCGGCACTAATGAGTGAATCTATACTGCCAAGTGTATCTTTCTTATTTTTTTTCTTAATCCATGCAAGACAGTGCACATGTGGAAGTCCTCGTTTTTGGAATTCATTGCTATGTAGTAGAGCTGATATTGGACCAAAAACTTTACCCTTTTTAATTTTCTTTATGAGCCTATCATGTTTCATTTTATACACCCTATTAAGAATATCAGGTCGGTCACAAGGGTTCTGTACAGGTTCATAACGAAGTGCTTCACTAATTTCTACCCATTTTGTATTGCAGGTGAAGGAAATAAAGATGTCAGGCCCACCATAGACACGGCAAATGGCCATTCCATCTTGGTAATGTTGAACGTAGTATCGTTGACCACCTATAAAACTACGTGGCAAAACAGTGTTCCGTCCTATTTTTTCGCCATCAATACAGCCTTTTCCTACAACGTCAGTTATTGTTTGGAAATTTTCAGACCTAAGTTCATCTTGTTTATGATTTATAAACCAAAGACGGTTCTCTTCTACGCAAGAATAGCTATCAACCTGAAGCTGAGAGGTAGCTCGGCCACAACATGTGTATGGATTGTACTGACCTGCCTTGTAGTGAAGACAATATGCATAGTAATCAAGCATTGCCAATGTTAATTCTGTCTCTAGCTTGCCTGAATTTTTTAACAAGCGGGTTTATCTCATCTAACATATGCATCAATGTTGCAACAATTTTTCGATCTAACTCACCATCTAAATCATCTTCTTTGCACAGTGCTTTTATTCTATTTTCCATTTCATTTTCTGTTCCATATATGTACAATTGAGCAAATTTTGGGTTACCATCAGGAGGTAGTAATGTACCAATTCTATGGTCAACCTGACCGCTTATTCGGAAAACGTATGGACCATTACCGTTGTTGATATTTTTGTCTATGTTTGCCCCAAAAGAAGTAAAATTAAATAAGCAATTATATTGCCTAATATGGTTCATGAATTCACGACTCTCACGACCGCCATTGAAGCGCATAAGGTTTGCAAGTTCTGGAGGGGGTGCTAAAAATTGTGGTAAATTTATACGCCCACCACTACAACAACGGTTATATATGACGTGCCTCTTCTTCCAACTGGACCTTTTATCTACATGTTCATCCCACGAGAAGAACGCACCACAATGGTGGCATGTATAACAAGGTGGTCCTATACGTGACCGACGATGATATGTAGCTGAATAGGCAAAAGGGCAACAATAAGGAATCCACTTTTTTGTCTACCTATTACGTACATGAAGAGGAAATGATTTTTTTCTGGTAACTATATTACCTTTAAGGGCTTCTGCATACTCTTCAGCAATTGGCAATTTTATGTTGCCAGTTGCATCTCGCAATGGACATGATTCTACTAATTTCTTCTGTTTTCTGAGTTTAATACGTGCAAACGATTTTCGTTGGCATGCCACGTTGGGTACATAGGGAAGAAATTATCCCCAGAACTGGACTTTGGTCGTTTATTAGCACACGCAGATGAAGTTGAGGCTTCAGGTCCCTGTAGGACGACATGATTTCTTTTTTTTGTGCATTGTAATACTATTTTTCTAATTCAGGACGGCATGATTTCTTTTTTTTGCGCATTGTAATACTATTTTTCTAATTCACCTGTTCCATATACCAGCATGATATGAATACGAGAGGAACTATTACTTAATCAATAGTGCGCCATAGTAAAATTGATGGCAAAAGACAAAATATTTACCTGCCCAAAAGCCATTTGAGATGATGAACGGCTGAGCACAAAACTTGACAGTAAGAAGCCGCAGAATCTACCAAAATGAACCGTCCACACGCAGCTACAGCATCACCTGCACATATTTTGTTGGGATGCGGTATGAGTTTCTTTCTTGTTGGATGATATGAGGACATTGCAATTTGCACTTAGCATACCTGGACAGAGGATGTTGCTGCTCCAGTAGGGTGTGCATAGATACGGAGGGAGGATTATATAGTACCAATGGGCACATCAACTTTACAAGCCATGATTATGAGTTTGAAGGAGCGCAGAGCAGTTTCTAGTGGGAAAAAGGGCCATCGTTGTGAGCTTGAAGGAGGGAGAAGCAGTTTCAATTAGCGGAGTAATCTGCCATTACCTCGCCCTTACCTGCTCCAGCTCGGTTCGTACTTGGTCGCACCGACTCGTGCGACTGCTATCCCTCCCGCGAGGCTGGACTCGATCGATCTTGCACCTATGCTGGAGTGGATCGACCTTCAATCCCCAACCGCATCGGCTGCATCCAACCTCATCGGCTGGACTGGATGGACTCATCGGCTGCATCCATGCTCACCAATCGTGCCGTCGCATCCTGACTCGGGTGAATCCATGCCCACCGCCAGCGTCGTTGCCTCGTCTGGATCCCACCGACCACCGACCGTGCCTTTGCCTCCTCTGGATCCCAT